>NC_139218.1:208117909-209357794 GCF_055691185.1 Crinia signifera
TAAAATGCTGTTTTGAATACTGTGAGGGGTGCAGTTTTTGAAATGGCATCATTTATGGGGGTGTCTCACATACAAGTCCCTCAAAGTCACATCAGAACTGAACTGGTCCCTAAAAAAATCAGTGTTTGAAATTTTCATGAAAATTTGAGAATTTGCTATTCATATTGTAAGCCTCCTAGTGTCCAAAAAATTAAAAGGAAGTTGAAATAATGATGGAAACATAAAGTAGACATATGGTCTATGTTAGTTATTAACTATTTTGAGTGGTATGATTATTTGTCTCACAAGCAGAAAATTTAACATTTTGCAAATTGCAAAATTTTCCATTTTTTCACGATATTTTGGTATTTTTCACAAAAAAACACAGACTGTATCGACGAAAATTTACCACTAACTTGAAGTACAATGTGTCACGAGAAAACAATCTCAAAATCACTGGGATAAGTAAAAGCAAAAAAAAGTTATCCCCACTTAAGTGAGACATGTCAGATTTGAAAAAAAGGGCTCTGTCATGAAGGCACAAACTGGCTCTGTCATGAAGGGGTTAAATTTATAAAATCATCAGAGAAAAATAATTTGAAAAAGTCAATTTCTCTGAGACCTGTTGAATCAAATTGGATTCCTGGGATGGCCAAAAACTCAGGAACCTGGGGCTCAAAATTGTCTGGTGGTGGGGTCCATACGAGATCAATTATTGGGGGGGGGGTCTCAGCTGCTCTACGGGGGCGTCTTTGAGGGGGTCCCTCATCATCAGAGGAGGAAGAGGAGCTTAAGACAAATCCTTCAAATTCCCCGCTTGCCTCACTGGCTGTGTCAGAGTCAGAGGCAAGCATGGCATATGCCTCCTCCACCGAATACATTCTCCTGGATGACTGGGACGACATTTGGGATGACATTTGGGATGCCATTTATATTTTTGTGTTACTGGTAGTGAAATGTTTCAACACGTGTATAGTGTAGGGGGGGGTACAAACTTTATTTCAACCCGGGGGGTATGTAGTGTGTAGTGTGTATGTAGTGCAGAAAAAAAAAATACAAAAAAAAAAAAATTGAAGGGTTAAAAAAAAAAAAAATGGAAGGGGTTAAAAAAAAAAATGGAAGGGGTTAAAAAAAAAAAAATGGAAGGGGTTAAAAAAAAAAAATGGAAGGGGTTAAAAAAAAAAAAAGGTCCTGCGCCAAAAATTGAGCACAGATGTTGGTCAGTAACGTCCGTCACTGAACAGCGCTCAAAGGCAACAGGAATTTGATCCAAAAAAAAAAAAAAATAGATCAACCCTGTGCCGAAAAAGATGATCAGTGATGTACGTCACTGATCAGCGCACAGCGGCCACAGGACACCCACAAAATCACAGTGTGTGTAAAAAAAAAATTAAAAAAAGACCCCACAGCACACACACAAAAAAAAAGGTGATCAGTGATGCGACACTGATTACCAGTGAGGTGCAGCAGGTGCACAACCTTTGGTGCAACTGACAGGTATATATAAAAAAAAAAAAACCTCTGTACCCCCAAAAAAGTTGCTGATCACCTCAGATATAGTGATCAGCACAAAAGGCGGGGGCAGCAGACACAAAATTTAGCACTCTCTATCACTCTCTGTCACTATCTCTCTCTATCTCTCTATCTCTCACTATCTATCACTCTATGACACTGCAGCAGCAGCACTGACAGGTATATCTATATATAAAAAAAAACCTGCGCCCCCAAAAAGTTGCTGATCAGTTAATTTATACTGATCAGCACAAAAGGGGGGGCAGCAGTCAGTTATATAAAAAATATATAGCACAATCTGTCACTATCTCTCTATCTCTCTCTCTCTATCTCTCTCTATCTCTCTCTATCACACTGCAGCAGCACAAAATATAGCACTAGGCCTCTCTATCTCTCTCTATCTCTCTCTATCTCTTTCAGTTATATAAAAAATATATAGCACAATCTGTCACTATCTCTCTCTCTATCTCTCTCTCTCTATCTCTCTCTATCTCTCTCTATATCTCTCTATCTATAGCTCTATCACACTGCAGCAGCACAAAATATAGCACTAGGCCTCTCTATCTCTCTCTATCTCTCTCTATATCTCTCTCTCTAACTCTCTCTCTATCTAATAAATCGCAGCAGCACAAGATGTCACAGGATGTCACAAGATGTCACAAGCATAAGCAATATCAATGATCAGGTAAGTATTTTGGATGGGTTCTGGTCAGTATAGGCGGCAGCTGGGCACGGTGACCGCACTGCACGCTATTCCAGACCGGAATGGCGTCTGCAGTGCAGTCACCGTTAGTTTAAACCCCCCTCCATGGCTGTGATTGGTCCGTCGGTCCGACGAACCAATCACGGCCTTTGGGGGCGGGAGGGGTGAGGTGGGGTGACACCAGTGTCACCCTTACACCCCGCGGTGATTGGTGCTGTACTTTACAGCACCAATCACCTCCGATCCCGTGTCACCGGCGAACGTTATTCGCCGGTGACACAGAAAATGCTGTGAATGGCTGTTCACAATGAACAGCCAATCACAGCGATCGCCGACGGGGGGGCGGCATCGCCGCCCCCCCTGGGCATGCACGGACATGTCTGCTGTCAGGGACAGCAGACATCGTCCCTCTGTCACTGCGTCTCTAGACGCAGTGACAGTTTTAAGCCATGACGTATATATACGTCAACGGTCGGGAAGTACTTCCCGGCCATGACGTATATATACGTCAAATGTCGTGAAGGGGTTAAATAGTAAATAAACGACTGCATGTCTGTGGATCTGAGTGTTCAATCATCGCCCCATCAATGAGGACCATACCATCAGTCCTTATATATCCTGCTTACCATAAACAGTATATTGTACTTGTGCATCCAGGTGGGGGAACTGGACAGAATTTAGCCTGATTCAGGGTCCTAAGTGTATAGCCCTCAACATATCCGCTTCTTAATATCCTGCACTCTCACTATTCCTTGGGGGGGGGGGTATATGTGTAGGTTAGTATAGAATAGCTTTAGCGTAGGGTTTAGGGATCCAAGTATACCTACTGGGTCATACAGGGAGGGGGGTTTTAGGGAGGTTTGTTTTGTGTTTATTATTATTATCATTTTGTGTTCTATATATTCTAGATTAAGCTTGGTGTAGCTATAGGTTTAAGAAATACATAAAGAAAATAAGACTTTGGTTGGGGGCACTGTGTAACGTTATTGATCAATATGACAATTTATTAAAACGTAACTTTTATTTAGTACTATATAATAAAGAGTCCTGTAAGTATGACCTATGCGTAGTTTATGGTCAGGACAAAATTACATATATCGTTCACACAGACAAACAAACATATAATATGTACACACTGTGGTGGGACCTAAAAGGGTGGAGTCAGTCACTCCAAAATGTTTGCCTTTATGCTGGGATTACTAGTTTACAGTATTTAGAATAAAGGTTAGTAATCCTTATGTTATCCCTGCTCACAATAGTATGCTGCTACACCATAACTTCACTGTAACAGTATTTCAGATGCTGTCTGGTGGGGAAGAGTCTCATATTAACACATCCAGGTATTAGGAAGTGAAAGTGCAGACAGCTGAGTTTTAAGGTCCTTTCTCACAAGCTGCTTTTTCTCTATCATAAATTAGCGGATAGAGAAATGAGTGTAGCGAGGAGGAAACTCTATTTAGAAATTAAGTAAAGTGACTCCTTCTGCTGTTCACAATTGACCAAGTTTCCTGACACTGATCACATTGAGCATTGCAGTGTCAAATACGAATCTAGTCAATTCGAATGAGAGAGGAATCTGAAAGTAAAGAGACTGTAGGCAACTTAAGGAGCCCATACCCGTCCCGATGCGGGCTGTGCGATGCGTGCTTTGAGGTGTGCGCTCCCGCGGCACCTCATCGCACAGTACAAAAAGTATGTGCCTGCACATACTTTTTGTACTTAGTTTTCATCACATTGCATCGCATTGCATGCACAACGCATGCACAGGGCATGCAATGCAATGTGATACGTGCTAGTTAAGCACGGAACGCATGCCCGTATTGGGGCGTGTATGGGCGGCATCAGCATTACTCAGTATTGATAGTTTAATTGCGACAATGTTTGCAACATTGACTTCTTTCACAGTCTTTTGCACATAAGTTGCATAAGATAGAGAATGACTTTTAAGCTGCCCATACACGCTGCTTTGTGAGCGTGCGTTCCGTGCTGTACTAGCACGGATCAAATCACATTGCATTGTATGTGCACACGTTATGCATGCAATGCGATGCGATTTGATGAGAACTAGGTACAAAAAGTATGTGCAAGCACATACGTTTTGTACTGTGCGATGAGGTGCGCGGGAGCGCGCACCTCAAAGCACACATCGGGTCAGCCCTTATAGCAGCGTGTATGGGCTGCTTAAGAATGACAGAGATCAATGTGAGATCAATGTGAGTCCCTGCGGAGTCCACTATCCTCTCATCTAGGGGACTCCGCAGGGACTCACATTGATCTCACATTGATATCTGTCATTCTTAAAGTCATCTCTATCTTATGCAACTTATGTGCAAACAAATACTTAGACTGTGAAAGTAGTCAATGTTGCAAACATTGTAGCAATTAAACTATCAATACTGAGTAATACTAAGTTGCCTACAGTCTCTTTACTTTCAGATTCCTCTCTCATTCCAATTGACTAGATTCGTATTAGACACTGCAATGCTCAATGTTATCAGTGTCAGGAAACTTGGTCAATTATGAACAGCAAGAGTCACTTTACTTAATTTCTAAATAGAGTTTCCTCCTCGCTACACTCATTTCTCTATCCGCTAATTTATGATAGAGAAAAAGCAGCTTGTGAGAAAGGACCTTAAAACTCAGCTGTCTGCACTTTCACTTCCTAATACCTGGATGTGTTAATATGAGACTCTTCCCCCACCAGACAGCGTCTGAAATACTGTTACAGTGAAGTTATGGTGTAGCAGCATACTATTGTGAGCAGGGATAACATAAGGATTACTAACCTTTATTCTAAAGAAACTAGTAATCCCAGCATAAAGGCAAAAATTTAGAGTGACTGACTCCACCCTTTTAGGTCCCACCACAGTGTGTACATATTATATGTTTGTTTGTTTGTGTGAACGATATATGTAATTCTGTCCTGACCATAGACTACGTATAGGTCATACTTATACCCCTTTTCCACTAGCAAATTCTACCCGGGTTTTTGCTCATGGACGCGCACCGACAAGGGTTTTTTGTCAGTGTGAACGTGTCCTTTTTACAAAACACGGGTAGAGAGACCAGGGAATTCTACCCTGGTATCTACCAGGGTAAAACACTGCAATGACACGGGTCTGTGCGCAGTGTAAACGCACATTACCCGTGTTTTAGATCCGGGTAATGCTCTGAGGCCGGTAATTGGTTCTTCAGGGGCACCAGAAGATGATGTCATCTGCTGGAGACGCGCTGGAAGACGCTGGGAGACGCTGACCACGAGGAGGCTTCCCAGCAGCAGCTCCTCTGGCGCTGGCCACAAGCAGCCATCGCAGCACATTGCCCACGCTGGGCACAAGCAGCCATCGCAGCACATTGCCCACGCTGGGCACAAGTAGCCATTGCAGCACATTGCCTCCTACCTACGCTGGGCACAAGCAGCCATCACAAATGTCTACAAGCCCAGCATAGACACAGCTACTCTCTCAGACTCCATTGCTGCAATGCTGTAAGAAGTCCCCTTTGTGACTTCAAACTGGTTTGGACTGGAAAAAAGCTATGTCTTGTGGGCATTCTTGGGATTTTTCAAAGTTTACCCGGGTTTAGTGTAAAAGGCTCCGACACGGGTATAACACGGGTCTATGTGCAGTGTGAACAGTGTTTTTACCCGTGTCTTACACGGGTATGATCCGTGTTCAAAAACCCGTGTTTAACACGGGTTTCAGATGGAAAAGGGGTATTACAGGTCTCTTTATTATATAGTACTAAATAAAAGTAAAGTTTTAATAAATTGTCATATTGATCAATAACGTTACACAGTGCCCCCAACCAAAGTCTTCTTTTCTTTGTGTATTTCTTGTACTATACTTCTGACTTTGGGGAGCACCTCCAACCCCTTAATCAATATATAGCACAAGCTGCTTTAACTTTATTACTGGGATTTGGAGTTATTTTTTGGCTTTGTGGGAAAAAAAACCCCTATAATTCTCAATAAACACAAAGACCAGTATTTCCAATGCGAAATCACCCCCCAAAAATACTCTGTAACTATAGGTTTGTAGGGCAACAGCATAGGCGAATCTGAGGGGTGGTCCGGGGGTGCACCGGACCACCCATTAAACCACCAGGTGCTTAAAATTTAAAGAAATGACAGCCGGGCAGAGAGAGCTGTGTGCTGCCCGGCTGTTTTGTCTAAGGAATTGCTCATTGCCAAGGGGGATGTCTCACGCCGCTGGATGCACCTAGTTGAAATAAATGACAGCTGGACAGAGAGCGATGTGCGCTGCCCGGCTGTAGTCTAAGCAGTGGCATCAATATTTTCAGTTTTCCCTTTGAACCGCCATCAGCCAATCTGGAGCGGCATTGGTGTTATTGGTAGCCGCTCCTGATTGGCTGCTGGACCCCAGCGTGAGAACTGAAAATATTAATGCTCCTGCAGAGACTACAGCCAGGCATGTAACATTGGCAACAAGCAATTCCTTAGACATCCCTCTCTGCCCGGCTGTCATTTTTTTTTTCAATTAAGTGAGTCCAGCAGCGTGAGACATCCCACTTAGCAACAAGCAATTCCTTAGACTAAACAGCCGGGCAGCACACAGCTCTCTCTGGCCGGCTGTCATTTCTTTAAATTAGGGGCATCCAGTAGTATGACATCCCCCTTGGCAATTAGCAGTTCCCTCCCCCCTTGGCAACAAGCAAACCCTCCCCCCCTTGATAATGAGCTAACCCTCCCCACCTTGGCAACGAGCAATTCCCTCCCCCCCTTGGCAACGAGCAATTTCACTCCCTCTTGCATAGAGCAAGAACCCCCTAGCAATGAGCAGGTAGGTAAGCCGAACTTATGTGTCAAATATGTAATGGGCATTACGGTTTGTTATATAGTATGTAATGGGCATTATGGTGTGTTATATAGTATGTAATGGGCATTATGGTGTGTGGCCTTATGAGTAATTGGCATTACGGCATGTTGAGATATGTGTAATGGGTATTACGGAGTTGGCTAAAATGTGTAATGGGCATTACGGTATGTGGTCTAAAGTGTAATACCACGCCCCATTTTGTGATGCCACGCCTCCATCCCTTGAGGCCACGCCCCCTTTTCGCGCAAAGGTCCTCCCTACTTATAAATTTGGATTTGGGACCACCTATTACCATAATTCTAGATTCGCCTATGGGCAGCTGGTAACTTTAACAGTAAATTATATGTCTGATGTTATATCCTCTACTTCTACTGTTTAGCTGTGCTAGCATGGTTCTACGGGCACTCTGTGTAGTTGTTACTATTGGTGAATGCCACACCTTTAAGATTATGTTTAACATCCTTATCTTATCTCATACTGTTTTCTTATACCATGCCTTTATAGTGATGTACGCACTGTTGCCCTGCGCTCCATGGTGACTCATTTTGGGGGTGTTATTGCTTTTATTACAATGTGTTGTTTGTCTTTGAAAATCAATAAAAATTATTGAATAAAAAAAAAATTGCAAATTGTGATTAAGTTTGTAGCCTGAGTCAATTTACAAGAGTTGCATTATTATGGCATTAAGTGCATTTGGTATGAGAAAAACAAGTAAGTACGAAAACTAAAGATGCTCCCGAGAGATTCTGGGATTTGTGTGTTGATACCAACAACAGTAATTTCACGAGATTATTAGCTGGAGAAACTAAGGTGTGGTGGGATATTACAGGATTAATCATTTATCTTAATTGTAGGAGGATACCAAGGGGATTTATACTGTAGTTCTAAAAATACCTATTTTAGTCTGAATAATGAGAAATTTGTTAAAGAAAGGAATATGATACTTTATGACTTGTGAATTATTTGGACTATTAATTCTTGAGAAAATGAAAGGATCGAAGAAAATGTTTAAAAATTAGAATATTCTTGCTGAAAAACGAAACTCCAAGAAAAAAAACAAAAAGATGTAATTAGTTTAAAATTCATTTTGCTAAAAATAAAAATACAAAATTGAGAAGCAGTCATGGAAACTAAGATGCTCAATATTTCAATGTCATAAGGGGCCTGCTTCAGAACATATAACAGGGGCCCTTATTCTGATCGGTGCGGATATTCCCGCTTGCGTACGGGCCGCCGATGTTTATCTTCTGCGCATGTGCAGAGGTCACTCTGCGCATGTGCAGGCGATTTCGCCGCAAGGATTCTCTATACGCCGCACAGGGGGCGTAGAGGGGCGTGAGGGGCTACTTATCCTCATTACCCTATGCATACGCCCCGCGTTTCATGGGCGTTCCCATGCAAACGCGGGGCGTATGCATGGTAATGAGGCCGTGACGCGTGGGTACGGGGCGGGCATCTGACATCGCCGGATGTCAGCTGCCCGCCCCCATACAAGATTTCACACGGACAAGTGTCCGTGTGGTCTTGTGTTGCGGGACCTGGTGGAGCGTGCGGCCCTGCATTCGATGTTCGGCGACCATCGAATGCAGGGGCTGCTCCCACCATGGAGGAGGCGTATCCCCGTCCAATTTCATGCGGATCGCCACATATCCGCGTACGGACGGCAGGTGGCGATCCGTATGGAAGGCGGGGATTCGCCTGCACGGTCGTGGCCGCATATTCTGATCGGGCCGCACCGATCAGAATAAGGGCCAGGGTTATTAAATGACCACTAATGGCCACAGTACGCAGTGCGCATGTGTGAGATGGGTGTAGCGGCGGTGCAGTGTGGTGCATGCTGCCGTGCAGGTGTCGTCGGACCACTTACCTGGCGCCGCACCCTTTCACCTTCAGGCCGTGCCAAATCACGGTCCTGGAAACTCCGGCACCCGGACACGAACACCTAAGAGGAAGGAGGGTAGGTGAGAGCTGTTCCTCCTGGATGCAGACGGAATCGCCCTCCGTCCCACAACGTCTCTACAATAGGAAGCTCCGGGCTCCGGGAAACATCATCATCGGCGCACTGCCTCAGAGCCCGTAGTGTCACCTATTGGCACTCGCGCACCTAGGTGAGGCCTTGACCTCGCACGGAGATGCGAGGTCCACGCACGCCCTGGATTGAGGAAGGAAGGGAGACAGGCAGAGACAGACACACACGACACTCACAGTCGTCAATCTTGTACCTTCTCCTTAGTGACAACACCAAAACACAGTGCAGGGCCTAATGCTTACTAGTGTAACACGTAACTAGGTAACTACATCACATAGCCCTCAAACTAACTATGTGTGTGTGGTGCGACACAAACTAGCAGTACTAACAATTCTACACAGAGATGCCCTGCACGGAAAACAGCATACAATACGGTACAAGAATTTACCAACAAACAGTCCCTTCAATCTCTGCCTAACCTTTGGTGTTACATTCCCTTCCTAGCTAGAGCTGGCCAGCATATGCACACTCTAAATGGTACCAGTTAGCTACTTAAGGAACCAGGAGGGGACTGCCGCGGAGCACGTCCACCTGTTAACCCAAACCACCCACAGGAAACCACAATATGGGGCCTAGAGCCTTTTTACTAATCACTTGCAGGCCTAGTATCTGCCTATTAATTACACCAGTGCCTTACACTACAATCACCCCTAACTGCGGCTCAGGCCTAGTGCCTGTCTGTTTCCACAGGCCTAGTGCCTGACTGGGGGCACAGGCCTAATTCAATTAGCTCCCGAACTATGGGGGGGCCTCGGGCCTAGTGCCCGGCTAATTGGGGCAACAGGCCTAATGCCCGGCTAATTGGGGCCATGGGCCTAATGCCCAACCTAGTGGGGCCACCGGGGGGGTTCCTTGGGCCAGCAGAACCCAACCAAATGAACAAAGGACCAGGAGGGCCCAACAATTATATGCCCCCGGGCCAAGAGGGCCTGACTATAACGCCCACAGGCCGGAGGGGCCTGAAAGTACCCACGGGCCTAGTGCCCGACACTCTGTGGTCTAGGGAGGGGTAGGTGGCCTGGGGCCGCCTACCTTGGGTTGGGAGAGGCCGCAGGGGGGAGCTTCGTCAGCTCGTCTGCATTCCACTCCTGCTGGCCCCTCCGGCCGCCATCTTCCTTTCTTCTGCCGCTGGCCTGTCCTGGCCAGCGGCGGCACCGCTTCTCCTCTTCCTCCAGAAGGCACCAGAGATCTTCTTCCTTCAGCCGGGGCGCTCCTGCGCTCCGCCAGCGTGGGTCCCTCCTCCTTCGCCTCCCGATGGCATCTGACGTAAGACGCTGGGTGCGGGGACGAGGACGGCGCGGCGAGCACTGATTGGCTCGCCGTGGCCGTCTCCTATTGGCCGCCGATTCGGGAGCCGTGATTGGCTCACGAACGGCGGGAGATTAAAACTGCCGCGAGCGGCGCTTAGGATTGGCAGCCGCAGCGGCGCCAAATCCAAAGCCCCGCTCTGTCCGACGCCACTTTGCCACCCTCCGTGCTGGCAGCGCTGGGATCTGTGCCTTGATCCCAGCGCTGTCCCTCTCCCAAACTTACCAATGTTGTTGCTCCGGTGCTGGGAGCAGGGGAGCTGTCCCAGCGCCGGAGCACATTATTACACATGCGCGAGCTGTCTATGAGACTGAAGCCAGTGATGGATTGTCATCGCTGGCCGTTCGCAACTTGATTGACAGGTCAGTGTTTGTGGGTGGCATGCCGGCATTTTCTGAGAGTGCATCAGAAAATGCAGGCAGTGCCCATGGCCTTTGCAGTCCAGACTTACTCAGTGGCTGCGAAGGGAAATCCATTTAGATGGTGAGTGATTACGAATGGATCTCCCCCTCTGTGCACTGTTATGAACGCATTCCCAGTCGTGCACAGGGGCCACTCTGACGGGGCGCATTTACCTGTTCGTTGGGCCCTGAAAATTCACAGCCCAGCGATCAGGTCTGAATCAGGCCCAAGATCAGATTAAGTACGTAAGACAAGTTACAATATGTAGCGAAAAATCTTTTATTGTATTTTTATGACAATATTAGTAAAATGCATGGTTTTAATATATCCGGGCAGCATCTTCAAAGAGCTTATTGCCATTTATACCCCTTTTAGATCCAAATCCAAGGTCTGACCCATGATTTTGAACACAGATCAAAACCGATACAGAATGCAGCACAGGCCCCTTTTACACCAGTGGCTGGACCCGGTTAGTTCCCAGGTCCAACCATTCAGACCAGACTGGGGTCTTCCGTGACTCAGGAATACCCATCTTTGCAATTGACACTGGCTCATTTTCATACTTTCAAGACCGGGGTAGACCCAGCAATAACCCAGGTCACTGCGGCAGTCTGAAAGCGTTATTACTTTGCTACACAGGCAGGGTGAGGGTTGCAAATAAATGATAATATTGCCCACAGGTTGAAGACAAAAAGGACTTACACAGTCTCTGAGAGTGGTCTGCACATGTGTGATGCTGCTGGCAGTCTCTTGCTACTTCTGTTCCTTCTACATAACTTCTACATAATTATAATTAAAGATGTTTATGTGTGTGTGTGTGTGTGTGTGTGTGTGTGTGTATGTTCCACGATAACTCTCGGATGCTTTAACTTATCGTCTTCAAACTTTGTACACTACCTTATCATCTTAACGACAATCTAAGTTCGAAGATCCGTTTAATTGGATGAGCCCTTAAGGGTGCTGTCATAAGGGTCCATGCTATTTCTGTTGTTTTCATGCGTAAAGCGCCACCGGGCCCTGGTAAGAAAAAATGGAACGTGGCCAATGTGAGGGACATGGTAAATGGGAATTGAGAGTTGCATAAGCATAAACTTTAGCTCATCCATCGTGGCCTTAAGACTAATGTGGTATAAAAGATGTCTGGACCTAGAAAATACTGCTTAGTGATTATCTAGTGACTAGTCTGAGTCTTGTCTAGCTATGCTAACCTGTTGCTGTCATTGCCAGCCTTGCTTTAAGGTTTCCACTTGCTCTCTCCAGCTATGTCCCATGTATCAGAGCTTTAGAATTGCTTTTGCCTGACCCTTGCGTTATTTTACCAGAACTTTTGGACAATAGTAGAACACACTACTTTATTAGTATATGCTAGCTTGATAATACCATTTGACTTTTAAAGTAACATAACCTGCTTATGAACTGTGCACAGGTACAACATTAAGTATCCTTGGTTGGATAGCATATGTATTGCCTGTGCTGCTTACTTGCTAGTAATATTTACATTTGAGTTAATTCCAAGTCCCAGCCTTTGGGAATATTGAACATTTTTGGTTTGATTGCTAACATGTTCACATGACAGCAAAAATGCATTTGGAACAGTGGCGTATATATTAGGGATGTGCACTGGCCACTTTTCGTGTTTTGGGTTTTGGGTCTTGAGTTCTGATTACCTTCAGGTTTTGCATTCTAATAGGTTTTGGGTTCTGATTTTTTTTTCCTTTAAAGCATAAAAAATGCTTCTTTTTTTTGCTCCTACGCTATTATTAACCTCAATAACATTCATTTCCACTCATTTCCCGTCAATTCTGAACAACTCACAATGTTGTTTTTAGGCCAAAAGGTTGCACCAAGGTAGCTGGATGACTATGATAAGCAAGGAAAACAGGTGTAGCAGTGCACAACTTTGAAATTAAATGAAAAACAATTGAAAATTGGATGATCTTAGGTCACATTAGTTTATTATCACTTGATAAAATTTAAAAGGTGCATATAGCATATAAGAACCATTAAACATATGAGGACATCCCAAAATATGTTAATAGTCACCGGAGAGTCTGTTACTAGTATACCCCTGGGAAAGAGAGGTTCTTTAAGTGGAAATAGTTACCACCTTTTTTGAGGATACTGGAGTCCACCAACAGTCCTTAATCGGTCTAAGATGGCACAAATTACTGATAGCTGTGAGGGGGTAGATGTTTCCAGTCCGCAAATCCGTGGATGTAAGGACTATTAACAGGTAGTAACTGCAATGGATGCCAAATGTGGTGGTGTACGTTCCTTTTAGGAATTGAAATGGTCCCAGAGGTTGGTTCAGACTTCTATCTGGTACAGATGTGTAAATGGGGAATGTCCAAACAGCTCTTTGATGTGTTTCGCCACTCCAGGTGGCTTTATCAAAGGTGGGTCCTATGATGGATGATAGGATGACTATGATAAGCGACTGGACTGATACGGCACACTTAATAGCATCCCTGGACTGATATAGCATACTTAGCATCACCCCATGAATTATATGGCAGACTTGGCTCACCCCTGGAATTATACGGCACACATGCAGGCACCCCTGGACTGATACGACACACTTAGCATCACCCCTGGATTGATACAGCACACTTAGCAGCACCCCATGAATTATATGACACACTTGGCTCACCCCAGGAATTATGTGTCATATATGTGGGCACCCCTGACCTAATACAGAACACATGGAATTATACGGCACACATGGGAGCACCCCTGGGCAGATATGGGACACATGCTGGCACCCATGGACTGATATGGGACACATGCAGGCACTCCTAGTCTGATATGGGACACATGGGTGCACCCCGGGAATTATACGGCATACATGCGGGCACCCCTGGTCTGATACGGGACACTGAGCACCCCTGCAATTATACGGCACTCATGTGGGCACCCCTGGACTGATAAAAGACACTGGGCAGCCCTGAAATTATACGACACACATGCGGGCACCCCATGTCTGATATGGGACACATGGGGGCACCCCTAGAATTATACGACACACATGGGGGCACCCATGGAATTATACGGCACACATGCGGGCACCTCTGGTCTGATATGGGACACTGGGCAGCAGAGCTGGACTGATATGGCACACTCAACACCCTTTGCAGGTAAAAAAACAAAAAAACAAAAAAAAATGGGGGCAGCTCCCCTGGACTGATAAGGGACACTGGGCACCCCTGGAATTATATGGCACACATTCGGGCACCCCGGACTGATACAGGACACTGGTCACCCCTGGAATTATACGGCACACATGGGGGCACCCCTGGACTGATACAGGACACTGGGCAGCCCTGGAATTATATGGCACACACGGGGGCCCCCTGGACTGATACGGGACACTGGGCAGCACAGCTGGACTAATTTGGGGCAGCCCTGGAGTAAAAAATAAATAAATAAACTTTTTTTTTCAGAGAGCCCCTTAGATGTCCTTCACAGTAGTCCCATATAACAGCTGCCCTTAGTAGTAGCCTTAATAATGCCCCCTGGATAGTTTTCCACTTAGTATAGTTTCCCCCTGAGTAGGTCCCACTTAGTAGATGTACAAAAGTTGTACCTTTAGGTGTCCGTCCCCCCCCCCCCCCCTTGGTGTAATTTTGTCCCCCATAGCTTTAATCTCTCTGCAGACAGCATGGACACATCCCGGAAAATGGGCCGCCGAGTGTGCTAGTGTGCAGACCCTACTGCTCCGGGCAAAGGGAAGGGGCCTGGCCTGAGGAGGATGAACACAGGCCTCCTCCTTTCTAAAGATGCCCCTGAATTGGAGTATTGTATCTTTCTCAAAATCTAGTGGCAATAGATCCATGCAGAGGCAGAACTCTGGGAGGCAATGGAGTCATCTGCCGCCGGGCTCCTGCTCCCAAGGGGGCACCTCTCCTCCCCATCAAGTTTGAATCAGTTAATTGAAAGCAGTTGATATTGCTAATGTGGCTGACTCCTCCTTCTGACATCATTTTTGCAAGTATCACACCCTGTATTAGATCCCATGACCTTACTTACTCCGGGCAACTTGGATGAACTTACGCCACTGGATCCATGGTAAACATGCTAAAGAAAAATAGTTTTACTTTGTCTTTCTTCCACATCAAAGATCACTTTCTGCACGCGGAACTGATAATCCAGCTGTGAGTAATCACCCTCACCACTCCTTCCACTACGTTCAGACAGATCAGTGCTGAGGTGATCTGACACTTTTGTGGGAAAATTTTCAGTTTGCACCAATAGAAGAAGAGACAATAGAGCAATAAAAAGGAGGGGCATGGATCGTTAGGTCAACAGAATCTAGCTTGTAAGTGAAAAGGTCGACCACTATTGGTTGAAAGGTAGTAGGTCGACATATAAAAAAAGGTACTGAGTCATATGAGCATAGGAGAATATTGGGAAATTGAACCTTCAGTATCTGAATTTCCACCTCCCTACTGGTTATATAGGAGACCTTGCGGTCATGTTGTCCTACGTGGCTTCCCCTCCCCCTCCTATTTTCTTTTCATGAAGATTGCTTCAGGTACATATACAGTTGGTGGGGACTGGCAGACAGCGACGGGGAGGCGATGGTGACCGACAGTGAGCTCCGTCGGAAGGGGACACGTGAGCGTCTCCTGTGCGCACATCCCCTTCCGGCGGCTGGCGGTTGTCAATCTGACCACCAGACCCCTGCTAGACGGCAACGGCACCATCTGTGCTACCATTGTAATCTTCTTTTCTTGTATATTCCTTGATGTATTGATATTGTATGTGGTGCTTTATTCATTAAAAAAATTTTAGGGAAAAAAACTTTTAATAAAAGATAAATTATTTAATACATGCTTCTATAGTTAAAGCAGCATATATAACCTGCCTGAACCCGATGAAATGTAGCTAACATTGTTCCAACACTGATTTATTTTAAATTTGATACTTGTTGATTTAAGGCTTGTTCTGTTTGAGCAAACCCATGCCAGCTATTTGTATTCTTTAATTCAAAGAACTGTCCACTTGACAGCACTGTAACTTTATAGCACAATGCGCATTGTAAAGTGAGGTAAGACTCTGAGATAATCAGTAGGATTATATTACAATAAGGACAATATAGTCTCTGTGAATGGGAGGAAGTTCTCATGGAACACATAAAAGGAAGATAGATTATATTCTACATCATATTTGTACTGATAATCGTAACAATTTGGATATAGGACACATTAGGACACATCATTGTCTATCAAGCGTTTGAAAACATCATACTTCATTAGCCCAAATTAAATCTATAGTCTTCCTGTAATTTATAGTATATGGCCACTGAGGTCATTTCAAAATCTAATATGCTGCAAATGATGCTATGCAATATACTAGGGGGACTTCTCAGAGCAGAGAAGTCACTCACAATCCCCTCCTTTTGCATCCATTATATTGTATGTGATCCCAGCCAAGCCTGCCCAGCTCACATAACAGCACTGGGGTTCACAGAAGCAGGAAGCCTCAAAGACCATCATTGCTGCTGGAGCCAATCCCCAGGGATTGGTGAGTATAATCAGCTGGGCAGCATGAGGGGGGTCATCGCCATTTAGAAGGGGTGCCAGCGGTATCGGCAATGGCGGTGCAAGCACAATACAGAATCAGGGTATTTTAATAGCAATAAAAGTGCTATGGAGACCCTCCGAAGGGATAGATCTTTATCGCAAGCTCTATCTCTGCATGCTATAATTGATGCATACGTGCAATGTAGTCAATTATCTCATTGCAAATTGGACCAATGTTATCACAGCACATGCACATCTGATGATGCAGAAGGTGATAAATTGGTTCCTTACAACTGCAAGTTTACTAGAAAGAGCTGCTAGAATCACAGTAGTTACTACTAGTATCAGAGTGAAAGTACCGATTCAGAGAATTAAGCTGCTAAGCCTCCCGTAAGAAGTGCAGATTCAGTACAACTGTCCAGACAAATTAGTAAGTGATTTTAACTACATAGTCAATACAAAGTTATAGGTTAGTAAAAATGCTGACCAGGTTAGACAAATCGCCCTATGAGCAATAGCGATGCACGGCCCCGCTTAAGTGAATATTGCTTAGTAAAAAAGAGTTTCCAGGCAAGAATGTTTTGACTAGAATGCTGGTTGTCTAGTCAAAATCGTTGGTATTCACTGCTGAGGGCAATATATAGGAGCAACAGATTGCTTACGCGTTTTGCTACACCTGGTAGCTTTATCAAAGGAATAAAGCTTTGATAAAGCTACCAGGTGTAGCGAAACGCATAAGCGATCCTTTGATAAAGCTACCTGGTGTAGCGAAGCGCGTAAGGAATTTGTTGTTCCTCACAACCAAGGACTGGATTACAGACCCGATTATTCCCATCGGAACCCCCTCTGCATCCCTCATTTTGGATACAAACATTAAATCCACCATGGTACCAGGAGGTTGAGGACACTATCCCGCTTCATACAATCAGCGGTAGGAGTTGGTAATTTGTGCCATCTTGGGTCACTACTTGCAAGAACTACTTTTCATCTTGTTCTCCCTCTGGACCGTTATTGTGGGGACTTTTGCTGCTTCCAATGGACCTTTAAAAATTGGGACTTTCCAGGTCATTTTCAAAAAACGTGTGGTTGAGCTCAATTCACAATCTTATTTTTTTTATTTAACTTTATTGCTTCCCATCAATGTTTTTATCACTGGCTAAGTATGTTTTTTAGCATGCATTAATAAATCATTGTAATAGACCTACCAATCTGGTATTTAAATTCGGTACTTGTGTAGTTTCACAGCGCCAGCACGGGTTCTATGCTCGCCACGAAATATGTAAAAAAAGTAACTTAACTCCATGCCAACATGTATAGTTCATACCCCCACTATCCAAGTTGGCATGGAGTTGATTTTAATTAGCGTGGCGAGCGTAGCGAGCCACCGAGCCCGCAGCATAGGCGAGCGAAGCGAGCCCCGCAAGGGGACTCAGACTGCCATACTGGCGCCGTGAAACTACACAAGTACCTTAAATTCCTATCAGTAGTGCTGCTGTTTTTCTTGCGTATTTTGTATTCTGTACAGGACTGACTATCCCGTTGTAGAGCAGCAGCTGGCTAAGACAGCTCCTGTCGGGCGCCCTTGGTCCAATCTCACCTTGTGTGATTTTACCTCAATTTTGGAAACCCTCACAGGTGTCCTTAATGATGTTTGGGTATATGTAGGGGAGTTTATGAATAAAATTGTGGACACCTGTGAGAAAATGAACCATTTCTGCACTTCACCAAAGTTGCTTTTGGGTCAATTCGCCCATCAGGGCCTGGTCTGCATCATTGGCGATTTTTAGACACTTTTGAAATGCGAATTCCGTTTGCGCATTCCATGAAATAAGCGATTTGTATACTTTTGTATGGGAAAACATCTGGATGCGGTAAAAATGCGAATTGAAACCGGCAAGTGAGAAAGTGCGAGTTATCGCACAAAATGTGAGATTTACGGGACACACTATTAAGTATGCGATTTCGGCAAAAAGTGCGATAACACAATTTTGTTGCCTAAAAATCGCAAAAAATCAACAATCGCAACTATTAATT
Source organism: Crinia signifera (assembly GCF_055691185.1). Taxonomy (NCBI): domain Eukaryota; kingdom Metazoa; phylum Chordata; class Amphibia; order Anura; family Myobatrachidae; genus Crinia; species Crinia signifera. The sequence continues at coordinate 208,136,237 of NC_139218.1, forward strand.
GTCACCCATGTCATGTGTGAGCAAGAGCATTCTCACTTCCAAACAGCTCGGTCCCTAATGCCTTTGCTACATGCTCCAGCACTGCCTCTGCTGCTGACTGAGAGTTCCGATTATGGTAGGCAGCCAGAGCAAAGCCACTAGAGCTGTCTGCTCGTCTAGAGCCTGCAAACCAATGACAGGCTGAGCTGGCCCTAGGCATAAAATGCACAACCCTAGGCAATCCAAATGCCCTAAGCATTTGCCTACAGTATGCCTAGGTGCAGGGCAGGCGACAGGGGGGTCAAAGGGGACACTCGTACCGGGCCCCGACCAGTTGAGGGGCCCCAAGGCTTTGAGGGACTCAGGGGCTGTAAGCATGGCTGACTAATCACCTGTCTGGCTACCCATTCTAATGAGTTTAGTGACATCATGCACCAAACCACACGACACACAATGCTGTGCCCTCCAATCTGCCCTTCCCTATTATATTGCATTGTAAATATTATCTGTTTATGTTTAATAATAAAAAAAATACATTCAATATGCAATGTAATAAAAATCTGCATGCAGTGTTGGGGGGCCCCCCGAGATATCAGTGTTCTGGGCCCCAAGATTTCTGTTGCCAGCCCTAGGTGTCTGCAAGCAAGATTGTATGGGATACCATATATGAAATAAGTATACTGTAACATTTTGTTTTATGGTCAGAAGGTGGCGCTGTTACGTCAATAATGAACAAGGAACACATGGCCGATCAGAACATTTTACACATACATGAACTAGAGACAAGTAGAAATAGCATGCAAACTATTCATAAGCTTTGATAAAATAGTGATTTATTGAAAGATGAGTTGAGCAAAAGTGCTCAGATTTCAGAGAGTCCAGCTGGAAATTGTGAAATCTAGAGGTTAAATAAGCAGTATTGAAGGTCGGTCACACCAGCTGACACAGACGGGCAAACAGAAAATGTAAAAGCCAGAGTGGCAGAGAGCCAAAGATCCAGGTGGGAGCTAAATGCTGGAGTTAGGCAGAGAGATGTCAGGAAGGATGGGGTTAATTCTACAAGGGGATGTATGGACAGTAGGATTTCAGGGGATAAGGTTACATAAGTATCTGTTGCCACAAGGAGAAGGGAGCCTAGGAACAAAAATTGCCTGGGGGCCCATAATTCTTAAAATGCACTACCCTAGGCATACGAAAAAAACACAGGCATGCCCAGGTGTTTTAAGGGAGGGTGTGTGACGTTAGCGCTGGCCTTGATCAGCCAGTATATGTCGCAGAATTGTGGGAGTGTCAGACTTAATCTGCTGCGCTATATAAGAAACTCTAAATAAATAAATAACTTATTCATATTTGCCCAGACTAGAAAAATAATTTGATAGTTTGTGAATTGCGTATGGATGTGCTACAGGATAATGGATAGCGATAATTTTGTGATACACTCACAGATTTCTGCAGGCTTTTCTTTCTGTCTGGGTGGCAGCTAACTCATACGTACAAATCTCCCACATCGCCCCTGCGCCCCCCTCTCCCGCTGCACCAAGTACCAGATTTCGCAGTCCCCAATGAGGAGGCGGGGTTAAAATGACCCAAATCGCTGAATTTTGTGTCATTTTAGCCACTCCCCCCAATCCGCAGGCTCGCAAATTGCCACGTTTGATTGTTAAGGGGGCAGGGTTTGGTGACGCCAGCCTCCTCCCACCCCCTGACATGTACATCTGGTCTCCTCTCCAGAGTAGGCAAGTAAGGGCTAACTACTCACAGTCATCTGCAACTTTGTAGATGTGCGATCAGGTCTGAATCAGACCCATAGTTGGAGAACGAATGATTGTTGCTCATCCATCAGCGGATTGCAAAATCATCTTTTTACTATGATTAAAAAATATATATATATATATTTTTAATATACAATAGTGGCTACATGGTCCCCACAAAGCTTCAAACTATCTATCCTCAGCCTTCTGCTCTCCTTTGAAGGAACTATGGTCATAATGGTTTCTTTATACATGTAATATCTGCTAGGCTGTGTAGAGCAGGATTAGATTGAACTCTCCTCAGATGATAAGGTCTATGCGACCCCAAGATAACCAATCTTCCAGAAGGAGAGAAACAGCCTCAGGCCCTCCTTACCAATACTAAGTGCATCTTCCTAAAGCGTTCTGCCAGTGGATAACCTGGGCAAGCCTGGTGCACTGGTCCGTTTCACATTATGTGCCTTATTCTGATTGAGTCGGACGGCTGTATTTGCGCATGTGCAGAGGTGTTTCTGCTCATGTGCGAATGCCTCGCACATCTGAACACGGCGTGCAGAAAACGATCAGTCGGAACCATCTGAGCAGGGGGTGGAGTGGGGAATGAAGGGCTGTTTGGGCTCATTACCGTATGTGTACGCCCACGTTTCATGGGCGTTCCCGCCCATATCCCTGCTTTCATACGGAAAAATGTCTGAGTGGTCTGGAGCACTCGGTGCTGACTGACCGCTCGGCCCCCATTATATTTCTCTTGACCATACTGTTATCCCACCTAATTTGGTCAGTTTGTGAATCCCCTAATTGATTGTTTTACCTTATTTAAAAAAAAAAGCAATAGAGGAGTCCCAGGAGTAATACTTAGTACCGTTTATTACATTCCTAGAGCTTTTTGACTTCGGTCAGATTTTGTTCATTTGCGTCTCTCCTAGAATATGTATACACTGTATACACTTGGCAGTGGGTGGAAGACTTGAGGTATTTCCTAACTCTGATTCCTATAACTGCCACTTAATACTGCAAAGTATTATCTATTTTCCCAAGACGCTATGGGGCACATTTATCATGATCGCATTTACAATGCGATCTGGGCGGAATATTACCGCCCAGGATCGCATTGTAAAATGCGATCACACCGAGCCATTGTATTAATTTTAAGGGCACAGGGACAGGGCTCCGAAAGGAGCCCGTCCCTGCGAAGTCCTAACCCGGAAGCCGGGGGGGAAGGGGGGGTCAGCGCATGCGCGGTTATGCGCTGACCCCCGCCGACCCCTCTTACCGCACTACCTGACTCGGGCAGTGCGATGTGTTGCCATTGGCTACAATGGGCTATCGCCATCCCAGAATGGCGATAGCCCAGGGGTTGCGAAGCCGGGCTGACCGATGTTGATACACCGGGCAGCTTCGCATCACCCATAGAAACCTATAGTGGATGCGGCCGGCGACGCTGAAGGGGGGATCGCAACAGGGATCGGAGATTCCTGCTGCGGTCCCCCTTTAATACATTTCAGTGATACTTAATATTTATGGTTAAGGATTTAGCCGCAAATATTAGTTGATAAATGGGGCCCTATGACAGGGAGTACGGTATCTGGAAAATTTTTGTGAAATAGGTGTAAAGTCTTTTAACAACTCCTGTACTTGTCTTATACATGTATACTCCATTAAGAGACACAGGGGCAGATGTATAAGCCTGGTGAAGAGATAAAGTGGAGATAAAAGTAGAAGGTGATAACGCACCAGCGAGGTTGGTGGTTTGTAGCAGGATGACAAAAGAACCGGTTCATTTATAGCCATTTCGAGTGGCCAAGCAAAACTGATCTGTATCGACGTATCAGGGAAAGAACTCTAGGGACTGCACAGCGGTCTGGTAGCAGCACTGGCAGTAAAGTACCAGTGCTGCTAGTCTTATTAGCGGGTGGATCCACCATGTTTTTTTCATACACTTTGAAATGCTATCTCTTATCAATTTTGGTTAAGTATGAAGGGGAAAAAGGGGATCGTCACTAAAAATCATCTAGAAATAATATATATGATGATTATGTAACAAATGTATCAGTTTATACAATAGTGTTGCAAGAAAGTATAATTGATAGAGACATTTCATGTTACTGTTGTTACACGGTAAACTGACATGGTTTATGCTAAATTTTTATTACTTAAAGTGAAGATTATGTTACTTAATCGTACCCATGGATGTTTTTAACCAATAAATGTTTATCCAACCTTATTTTAAACATATTTATAGTGCCGATGCAACTTCTCCATGAAGAGAGTTCCAAAGTTTGACTGCTCTGACTGTAAATCATTTTTTGGTTAATGATATTGTTCATTGATATTATCCAGATTTCCTTGCAACATATCTGACAATCTGTTGCACTTATTAACGTCAGCAGAATGGGAACTCCCACTTACAGGGACTCCACTAGATAGATTGCTTCTGTGGCTGACTCCCCCTCCTAGCAGGACTGTGTCTTTATTTTAAACATATTATACATATACATAAATACATACACACACACACACATGCATACATATATCTATCTATCTATCTATCTATCTATCTATATATATATATATTATATAAGGTGCTGTTTGTGTGAGTGTGTGTGTGTGTGGGGGGGGGGGGGCATATGTTGACTCTGGGCACCTGGGATGAACTTACGGCAGCACCTGCATAAAGGTGTCCGCCTTCCAGAAGATCGCTGTAACAAGTGTCAATTGCTTACACAAGATGCAACTGAAGGATAAAATGTTACCTATAATGCACCAGGTAATCCGTGTATTTGATCATACAGCTAATATGGGGACACAGACTTGGACCTTTAAACTTGCAGTCAATAATCTGCTGGGAGATAGTAAGATGGTTCCTGCCTTATGTTTCTCTTGTGGGGTCATATGGTCTTTGTCGAGGTACTTTTGGGTGCCTCAAAGGAGTCAACAGGCAGACCGGTTTAGGCACAAGCCCTGGATAACTTTTGTAGGATAAGGATTTGGTGTAATTTTTTTAGAGTTTGGATCCCCATTTATCGGGTCCAATATGGTTCCAACCTAATGGTTGATCTATTTGGGTTTGCTACTAGACACTTGTCAAAAGAAGGTTCCATCAAGATTGAATGAACTGTTATAGATTCCGGTAAGGAGTATTTTAGCTGAATGAGAGAGGTCTGTCAGTGTGAAGGTTCTCATAAAAATGATCTAGCACTTAGATATTTGCAATTAGTCATGTTTCTACTCAAAGGCCTTTCAGATTGAAGGCAGATCTAAATGAAACAAGTCCTAACTCTTTCTGTGCTTTAAACACATTACCGATTGGTGGTTTCCAACCACGGTCCTAACAGTTCATGTTTTCCAAGTCACCCAGCCGATGCAACGTGTGTCACAAATTGTCAAATCCTCCCTATAGTGTAAATGGGATCCGGGTCACTCGAACTGAGTTACCCATTTCCACTGCCCAGTAACCCAGGTAAAACCCTTCTTTTCGTCAGAATGTCAGGTTGCTGGACCTGGGTTTTTCCAAATGGCGCTTTCACATCGCACAGAGACCCGGGTTATTTGTGCGGTGATAAAGGGGGTACTAGAGACATAAACTAGCTGCACACTTCGCATTGAAGACTAATAAAAGCAAAAGAAATGAAGTCTGTCGCTAATTAATATTGGCCCTCTATAGAATTTTTTGTCTTTATAGCAGCAATTCTCAATTGTGTCTGTACTCACACAAAAGGAAGGTCAATATCTTTTGAAGTGTACGCATCAGTGGATTTCAATGGATATTTAAACCAGAGAAAAATTGGATGATGTGGTACTGCGCTTTATTAAAAATAAGATTCACTCAATAGACACTATCAGTGCAACCTGGCTGAAGTTATTCTTGATCTCACACCGAATGCAATTTAAGCAGTATTGCGTATTTATTTTTACTCTAAAATCAGTAACAATTATAATGAATTCAGCCAGGTTGCACTGATGGTGTCTATTTAGTGAATCTTATTTTTAATAAAGCGCAGTACCTCACCATCCAATTTATTATCTAAGGACTGTAGCTAGGACAAGATTTTGTATTTACCTAAATCTTGAGTCCGCTGGTCGACCCTGCACGCACGCCCACCAAATTCAAGGTTTAGTGATCTTTTTTTGTTTGTTTTGTATCTGGTTCTGTTCTTTGGGGTTTTGTTAGAGATAAAAAAAATTCCTGCAGAATGTGGGATACAGAGGAGGGGTGAGCTTTAGATGTTCCAATTTTTTTGGACAATTGCGGAAATGTATTAAAGTTTGGAGGAGATAAAGTATTAATCAAAATTAGCACGAGATCAATAGATTTAGAAAGTGTTGTATATAAAAAGCGGTTGTGTTTGTTAATACTGGCTTGTTTGTTGATCTGTGTCTGTCCCTTTTTTAAGTATTGTTTGCAATGAGGGAGCTGCCTGAGTTGCTCTCAGTTCTCATCAAGATGCTGAGAAAACACAATATTGCTCTCCTAGAGAGCAAAAAAATGGGCGCTTAATGTATGAGGTGGCTTTGCCAAGCAGCTGCTGGGGTACAGGGGTAGTCAATCCCTGTCAATTGGGTAGGCAGGCAATATATACAAAGAAGCAGCGCTGGAGTTACAATGAACACAATTGTGATTGATGGTAAAATACCTTTATAATCAATTAAATGACATTTATTACACAATACACTACATGAATATACAATAAAAATATAATAAAAATAGGTAAAAAATAAGTAAAATAGATCTCACTCTGTGGTTGGATCGAAGAATGGACCTGGGTTAATGTCCAATTTTGTCTGTCCAAATGGTAAGTGCACTTTCCAATAAATGGTCTGCCAAATGGGACTAGATGGAAGTTGGTGGGGTACCGGTTCACTGGTCCTCACTATGTTGCGGAGATCTTACTTGTTGCCGCTGGAGGGGTCAGTGAAGGGGATTCCGGATTGGTCCCTTTATCCTGGGCCTTTTGAAGGGTTTTCTGGGAGAATATATGACACTCTGTTCTCATGCAATGAGAGTCCCCTGTGTGTGACTTTTTTTGGGGGGGAAGTCACCGTTGTAGCAGTACAGGAGTGGGGAAGGCGAGTGTTAGTTCCCAAAATGTGACTTTTATATGGGGATCCTGGACCTCAAACAGGTGGCTATGATGTTGTTGGCTCACCTGGAGGTATGGATGGCTGTTCACCCCGGTCACTTTGATGAATGATGAAGATTTTGGGACCCAATTGTTGGTCCTGTTGGGGAATAAAAACAGTCTCCACAGGTGGCTGGGATGGCAGAGTTCATCTGGAGTTCTGTATCCTGGAAGGTCCCAGAGGGAAGGAGGTATAGTTCCCAAACGGCAGAAGATGGTGATCAGGACAATCCAATGTCACAGAGATGAGGGGCAGCACCTGACGCGTTTTGCCACCAGCTTGTGGCTTTTTCAAAGGTGCCTTCTGGTGTGGTAGGTAGTGGTATAAATACCCCCAGTGGTTAGTGGCCAATTGGCATTCAATTAGTGTAATTAACTCTAAAATTCACAATTTTATTATTTGTGTTGAACAGGAGACAGGTAAGTAGGTAAATACTATATAGGGTTCACATTTCATTAATATATACATGGCAAATACAGAAATTTAGAAGACAAAGCAATAAGACATATTTTAATGTTTCCGGGTCAAAAGGTCATATGTACAATCTTAAATTCATTGTGGGGGCATATATAAACATTTATCTAGCTCTGTTTGGCTTTCCCTGGGTAGTGTGGTTAGTATGTTGATAAATATATACGGAGAAGGGAGAAACGAGTGTTAAAAATCTATATAAACGATAGAGGATGAGGAGTCAGAGCAGGATACATACCCCATAGTGCAGGAGTCTTGCCAAATACTGACTATGATTAAATACCCTAATTTTCATATTTCTATTTTTATAAATATCTCAAAAACTTCAGATGAGGGGCGTGGCCTGACCGGGACCCAGAGCAGACGCTGATCGGGGAAGCTCCGTCCAAGGCCGGGATAAAACTACAAATTACAGACACCTGGACCCCCGAGACTCACCCCCCACTCACCCATCTAAGCGCCCAGTCACCGGAGACGCCCCGGGAGCAGCGGAGCCGGGAGACGTTACCTAGCGTCTCTGCGGGTTGCGGCCTACTCCGACGGAGCGGCCGGTAAAGCCGGGACCTGGATTTTGGAGCGGGCCGGGACGCGGACATCGCGGACGAGATCGCGGGCTGCTTTACCCGCCCCAGGTACCCATCTCCTCCCCGCTCATCTCCCACCACCCCCGGAGGCCTCCCCCTGTTAAGCGCTCCCTCTAAAAACAAATAGTGGATGCGTCTTTGGGCTTCCAAGTCACCCGACCCCCAGAGCCCGGCCGCCATCTTAGGAACGCAGCACCAGCACACAACAGACCCTGGGCTGCCTGCTTCAGCCCCCAGGCTGCAAACAAATCTCTACAAACCTTCTCCATCAGACTGCTACAGAGGCCCGGATTTGGTGGAGCAGGACCACCAGCACACAGAAGGAAACACTGTGCCAGATATAGACACAGCGCCCAAACCTCCACCCAGCTAAAGGAGCCACAGGAGAGAGGGGAAGAATTAAACGGCTGCAGTTACCAGGCGAGTAGTGGGTGGCCTACTGACTTCAAGCTGGTAAACAGTGAGACAAGCGACATACTGCTACAGAACCTGTGACATCTGAACTGCTAAGCACTGAATCTGCCATCAGCTTTATACTAGTCTCCCCTGGGCATCTTTCTTAATTGCTATCTGTGCAGTACATTTTAAGCACTTAATTGGCCTTCGCCCTATAATTTCAGTGTAATACATCACCCCATCGTGCTACATTACAGGGACTTTATTCTGAGAGATTAACCTGCAAATTGCCTGTGTGCGTGGCTTACTGCTGCAGGTCGGAGGAGCTGCGACATACAGGAATACGAGTGGCACAGCAGGCTAATACTATCATAACAGCTATATTTTATTCTACATCATGGATAAATATGTAGCAAAACCACAACGGGCACAGAAAGGTGGACAGCAGGGTAAAAGTCGGGGGAAATTGGTTACATCTCACTCCCCCACCTCTCCAGTATCGGGACAAGAGGGAGATTCCAACGCACCATCATCTCCTGGCCCACAGTCTACATCCACACAAGAACTCACGGCTATATTAGCTTCATTACTGGATCAAAAGCTGGCACCTATACAGCAATCGATTGATTCAACCCTCACCCAGCTGACACAACATGCACAGAGGCTCTCGGAGGCTGAACAGAGAATCTCGGATCTAGAAGATGAACTGGCAGCCTCTAAGACACTGGTGGCAACACAGGAAAAATTGGTGGCCACTATCCACGATAAGCTTGAGGACCTGGAAAACAGGAATAGACGGAACAATATACGTATCATAGGGCTACCCGAATCCGTAAAGACCGCAGAGCTTATGCCGCTGGTGTCGAGCTGGCTTCCGAGAGAGTTGGGATGTGTACCCCAGGATGGATCATTAGTGGTTGAGAGAGTACACCGAATAGGCCCGGAAAGACAGAATACACGTGACAGACCTAGACCAGTGATCTTAAGAATTCTTAATTATGCAGACAAGGTCCGCTTATTGGATGCATACAGAAAGCACAAAGATCTGAAATTCCAAGGTAGCAAACTTCTGTTATTTCAAGACTTCTCTTTCCTCGTGGCTGCTCAACGGAAAGAATTTGCACCAGCATGTAAACAGCTATTCGACATGGGACAGAAATTTGCCTTACTCTATTCAGCCAAGTTGAGAGTGGTCCATGAGGGGAGACCATACTTCTTGGACACCCCACAAGTGGCAAGAAACTTCATTGACTCCTTAAAAGATGGTGCTGCTTCTCACATGTCAGACGCGGATTGACCATCTGGATCTGGTAACATTCATACACGTACATCCCTTGAGGTTTTATATGTTGGGGGCCCCTTGCTCTGTTGAACCTGGGACCCGAAACCTTTCACTTATATACCACGTTATATTCCTATTATTCTCAATGACTCAGAGAATGCTGTGTTTAGATGTCACCGTTGTGACGTATTTTCCAGATTGGCGGAACTCTGGTCCATATCTACCAGAAAATGTTTGGGTAGACTTTACAGTACAGACAGTTGTTAATGCTTTGACACAGTGCTTTAGTGTTGCACTATTTTTTCTTACAAGTATCCTTCATGTGAGATTGATGTATTACTTAGATACAATGCAGCTCTCCTGGCTGCGTTATTGGTTCTTGAAATTAATCAAAACAATATGGTTAATAATTACTAATGTTACTTACACGAATGACTCTATGTCCTCAGGTACAGGCTATTATAATGTTACTTATTCAGGGTACCCCGACCCGCTTGCTGGGACGGGAAGGGGACCAGGCCAAAGTTATACATTTATTGTTATGTGGTTTAAGACAGGTATCGGATAGAAATGGCCACAGAGGCCAATAAGGTCACTAGAGTACAGTCTTCTCTTAAATTTATTTCATGGAATGTAGAGGGGTTGAACACACCGATTAAGAGGAAAAAGATTCTGGCTCATTTGAAACGCTCTAAGCCAGACATTGCATTCATACAAGAGACACATTGGAATAGAAGCGACAACAATGTTCTGAGGGATAGTTGGGTCGGGGAATTTAGGGCAGCATCCTTCACTTCAAAAAAGCGGGGAGTACTGATCTTATTTCGAAAACACCTCCCCTATGATATTCGGGATGTATGGTCGGATCCAGAGGGACACTTTATTTTTATTAAAGTTAAGCTGCTTGGATCAGTTTACACACTGGCTGCAGTATACGCACCATTGAGTAGGCATAAAGTGTTTTTCACGGATGTCTATTCTAAATTACTGACGTGGGCGGAAGGTGAGATCATAGTGGGCGGTGACTTTAATTGTGTGCAATCGGCTGGGCTTGACCGATCCACAGGTAGAGGAGAAGGCGGCGAGGGAAAGGAGACCCTGCCAATAACACTTTTAATTGAGGGATTGGGTTTATGTGATCCATGGCGATGTCGCAATCCAGTGTCCAGGGAATATACCTTTTATTCTCATCCCCACCACTCCTCCTCCAGGATTGATTATTGGTTATTGTCAAAATCCCTGTATTATAGAGTTCTAGACTCCGGGATAAACCTGATTACCTTATCTGATCATGCCCCAATATGGTTCACATTATCACTTAAGAACCCCCTTCTTACCTCTTACAATTGGAGGTTCCCCTCTTATTTAAGTAACTCCAGTGATTTTAAGTTACATTTGAAACATGTGATTCAATCGTACATGCAAGATAACGCAGAACATGAGCAAGACATTAATTTATTTTGGGCAGCCTCTAAGCCAGTGATAAGAGGCCAGATTATGGAATATGTGGCCAGGAAGCGCAAGAAATTGGCGAGTGCTATAGCAGATTGCGGCTCTCGTTTAACGGAAGCCTATGATGCTTTACTCCAAACAGACAATACTGAAACGCGTACCTCCTATAAAACAGCCAAACAGGCGTATGATGCCTTATGTACTGAGAGAGCTCAGTTCACGCATAATATTCAAAGGAATAGATATTATAGAGGCTCCAATAAGGCGGGGAAATTGTTGGCCAACTTAGTCCGTGCCCACACAACTCCCTCCCAAGTTCTCCAAATTGAAACATCCTCGGGGCTAACTGAGGAGGATCCACTAAAAATCACGCAGACGTTTCAGAAATACTATGATCAACTATACGCATCCCAACCAGACAATCCAGAGGCAGGTACAGATTTTCTGAGGTTGGCAGACCTACCGATGTTAACCCCTGAAGAAAGGGAAGCACTTACATCCCCCGTCACCGATTTAGAGTTGACATCCATCATTAAATCATTACAGAAAGGTAAATCACCGGGCCCAGATGGGTTTAGTTCAGAATATTATCAGATGGCGAAGGAACAACTACACACTCCACTTATGGCCTTATTCAACTCCTTACTATCGGGCAATCCTTCTCCCGGGGGATTCACAGAGGCTAGGATTGTGGTCTTTCCCAAACCTGGGAAAGACCCCAAGAAGGTTCAGTCATACAGACCCATTTCCCTGTTAAATCAGGACTTAAAAATCTTTACTAAACTAATAGCGCAAAGACTTCAAGACATTTTGCCCAGGATACTACATCCAGCTCAAAATGGTTTTGTACGGGGGCGCACATCTGTCCATAACGTACGTATGATGACTGCTGCCTTGTATAAATTCCAACAACAAGCTAACAAGGAGGCTATCATAGTTAGTTGCGATGCGGACAAGGCATTTGATAGAGTCTCCTGGTCACATGTTCTAAGGGTTCTACAGATACAACAATTTGGGGAGGGATTCATAAATATTTTTAAAATGCTTTATTCTTGCCCCACGGCACAAGTAACAGTCAATGGGATAAACTCCTCCTACTTCTCACTATATAGAGGGACCCGACAAGGATGCCCACTTTCGCCACTATTTTTTAATTTAGCCCTGGACCCTTTGATTAGAGTATTCCTAAAAGAAGAAGCATGGAAGGGTGTCTCATTAGGACGCTCAGAAATAAAGGTCTCGGCCTTTGCCGATGACTTATTATTGTATGTTAGTAATCCCAAACAAGCCATTCCAAAAGTGCAGCAAATCCTAACGGACTTCCACGAAATCTCAGGATTTCTAGTTAATTTTGATAAAACAGAATCACTGGCACTACACCCAGAGGCCACTCAGGGGTGGACACCACCATTCCCGTTTCGATGGGCACAAAACTATTTAACTTATCTTGGTCTACGTTTCCCTAGACAAATATCCGATTTATACTTAGTGAATTATTCCCACTTCATAGCTCAAATGAAGAAAGACTTTGATAGATGGCAGCGCCTCCCATTATTATATCTGGGGAGATGTCAATTGTTTAAGATGGTTTCCTTTCCTCGTCTTCTCTATCCGGTCCAGATGTTACCGTATTTACTACACAAGAAAGAGATCATGTCAATAAATAAGGCAATTACAAATTTTATATGGGCAGGGAAATGCCTGCGTATTGCTTTGTTTAAGCTCCAGCAGCCCATGTCTCTGGGAGGCATTAATTTACCAAATATCCAAGACTATGCTTTAGCTTCAAATCTACGTTATATTCTGGATTGGGTAGGGGGGACGAGTCACTATGCTAATCTAATGCTAGACAGAGCTTTCCTGTCCAATATGTCACTGGTAACACTCATGCATGTACCATTGTTAAGTGTGGGGCAGGAAGTGCGATCTAACCCCCTACTCTTTACCCCTTATCTAGCCTGGCGCACGATACGCAGGCGCTTCAGTTTACCCCCTAATTACTCTCTCTTTTTACCGCTAATTGATAATAAAGGTTTTCAAGAGGGAAGCCCAGACAATGTGTTCGGGGAATGGTATGCTGGGGGCTTAAAATATGTGTACCAATTCTTAGATACAGAACGCTCAAGCGTGCTCACACTATCAAACCTAAAGGAAAAATTCCCAAATATTAACTTCCCACTCTTTGCATATTTCCAGGCCCGAAGCTATATATCTAAGCTACTTACTACCTTACCCAAAGCTGAGTCAACTAACACACTAAATAACTTAATGATTACAGGCAAAGGCCGATCAACATCCACCTCCCTGCTCTATGATCTAACACGAAAAAAATTGGACCTGTCAAAGCATACTACTGGATTAGCTAAATGGCAAGATACAACTCCCGAGTTGAGCATTTTTGACGTAGTTAAATTGACAGTAAAACTAAATAAACAATTAGTATCAGCGTCTTACGCTGAAATTCAATATAAGATACTGCATAGGGCCTATTATACCCCTAAACTAAGACAAATTACGGGATTAGCTGACAACTCTAATTGTTTTAAATGTTCCTTACCGGGGGCGGAGATAGCTCACTGCTTATGGTATTGTACCACTGTTCAGCTTTTTTGGGACAAGATTCAGACCTACATCACCAATACTCTAAATATTACTTTTAAAATTAACTTGCCCTGGGCTTTATGGAACTATTATCCAGTGTCTCTCACGCCTAAACTTACACAGGGAACACGCCTCCTCCTGGCGAAGGTCGCAGCTGCGGCTAAGAAAACCATATTATCACAATGGATAAAATCTGATAATATATCTCTTTTTGCCTAGACTGTCCTATATGTACCAAATGGACTGGGTGGAATGTATGTTGGATGTTGAGACGAGAGCCTTGAAATTTTTTGATATTTGGCTGCCTTATGTCCATACTTTACCTGCTACTGATCAAAACAATCTCAGACAGGCTGTGAGACTTTCCACCTGGTATAATATGGCTGTCTTAGAAAAGGGAATACCGCCCTTCTGATAGATATTAATGGTCAATGTTACGAGATGCCCTCCTAACCAAAAATTCACCTCTCCTCTTTACAGACTGTATTTTTTGTGACGAGCTGATACACGGTTGTTCCTGTCAATTTATAATTGTTAACGCTTGTACCTACGATGTGACATAATTCAATCTGCTAAGATGAGTCATTCTGTTGTATTATTCTATTCTACTTACTCTACCAATAAAAATATTATTAAAAAAAAATCTATATAAACAATAAATTGCGCAGGTGGAACGCATATGCGTTCCACCTGCCGATAGTCACTTCCTGGTTGCGTCCTGATATTTCCGGAAGTGTTGTATTTCTATTGGTCACAATGCGGATGACCGAGTGGCGCTGTGTGATCGCGTCACGTCGCCCTCTTTATATCTATACACTCTATAGTGCTTCTGGAAGTGTCAGGTTCGTCTCCATGGTTATGGAGATGTTTATATGAGCAGGCGGAACCAGGAAGTACGCTCTAGTCTAGAATTATAGACATATCAATCAACTTTATTTGTTCTTTACGTATTTAACATGTAGAAATCTAGCGCAATTGCGCCCTCTTGAGGTCTTAACATATATTGTTCTAAATATAAATCCAGAACAAAATAAAAATAAAAGTATATATATATATATATATATATATATATATATATATATATATATAGAAGGAAAGAGAGGTATAGACAGTGAAGTGAGCAGTCTAATGAGCACATTTTTGAATATTTTTTGTATAATAATATATATACACACAAAAATTGATCCTTAAGGATATATAGAAGCAGATAAATAATGACCCAATTTTCATTATGTAAATAAATAATTAATTATCTCAAGAACTGATATTCCATATGGTATTTTATTTATTTTTGGTGTTTATTTATTAAAAAAATGAATAAACCTAGAGTAATATCTAATAGATATTTACTAAAGGGAAGAGAAGGTAGGTTTTTAAGTTGAATCCTGTATTTCTACATGAAATTATATATGATATTATTGGGTTGTTATGTAGATTGTTCTTTTCTCTTCTTTTTTTTTGTATTTTAGTTTTTTTGCTTTTTTAATAATAGAAGATTTTTTAAAAAGATAAAAGATTTTTACATAATTTATATCATTGGTACATGGAAATAACTGGTATTAGAAGGTTATTAGGCACTGATATTATGCACAATCTACATAACAACCCAATAATATCATATATAATTTTTTTTTTTAATCCTGGGACTTAACCCTTTGAGTGCCAGGGGAATTTGTTAAAATAAGTGTGAAAACCTTTTTATTAACTCTTTGAGTACCACTGTTGCTGTGAGAGATCCTCAAAATATCGGTTACAAATGCCAGTGTCGCTCACAGTAACTGTTCTATTTGGGTTCAATATTAACTAAACTTCAATTAATTGACTTGGCTGTTTTTATATATATATATATATATATATATATATATATATACAAGTCCACAAGTATGCCGGCACTCACCTAAAGTAGCAAAAAGGTGCCTTCCCTATGGTAACAAATAGAAGTCCAAGGGATGTGGGAGGCACTCGAATAAATACAGTAGCCAATGGGGTAGCAAGAAAACTGTGTATTGAAGCGCCGAGCGCTTTCGGGAGTGATCCCGTCTTCAGGACGCAATTTACACAGGTGTGTAAATTGCGTCCTGAAGACGGGATCACTCCCGAAAGCGCTCGGCGCTTCAATACACAGTTTTCTTGCTACCCCATTGGCTACTGTATTTATTCGAGTGCCTCCCACATCCCTTGGACTTCTATATTTATATATATATATATATATATATATATATATATATATATATATTTAAATAACAGGCTGTTGTTTCCTAGTAGAAAACCAGGTGGCACTCCACGGACTTTATAAAGTGCAAAAAGAGGTTTATTGTAACATGTCTTCAATCAATGTTTCAAAGCCTAACCGGCTTTTTAATATATTAACATAAACAGAAGGCTAGGATGAGACCCAGCCTGGGTGTAATGTAGAGTGTGATAGGGAGTTGTGATTTAATTTACCTCTATTGCGCTTCTATCTGCTATGTTCTATTTCCGATGTCAGCGGACCCCATTGTACTGTACACTTAAAAAGCTGTGTATTATGCCACATTATACATGTAATGATAACCTTTATATTTTGGAAGTATATTTACAGAGTATGTAAAACACAAGAACACAGGTAGAATAGGTGCAGAATGCTTTATTATGGAACTATGGTACAATAATAATTATTGACACAACAGTCACTACAGGAGCCATCACCACTCCTCAGTCATCATCACTGGAGACTGACACCACCATTACCTTTGGTAAAGGCACAACTGGCATTACAGCAATTACCTTTACCAAATGTTATGGTGGTGTCAGTTTCTAGTGATGATGACTGAGGAGTGGTGATGTCTCCTGCAGTGACAGTGGTGTATATAATCTTCATCGTAGCTTTGGTGGAGATCTCCATTTTATAAGCTTGGTGCGGTTAGTTGTTCACCGCACCACATCCCAAATATGCTGAGATGACAGTTGTTATTCTGCAGGGGCGAGAGGTCTCTGATGGCCCTCTTAAAGAATGATTTTATGGCCCCTTTGATGGTATTTCTGGGGGCGCAGTTATTTGTATGTGCGCTATTGGCCTCCCCTGTGCTCTGGGCATTGGCAACATCAGTATTGCTTGACTCGATGGGAGTGCTGGTGCCTTCCTCAATGCTTGTCATAAGGGGCCTGCTGGTTTGCTCCATGATGATTGTGATGTTCCATCTGACTGGACCACTAGCGATTGTAGAAGGTCCATTGGGAGCCTCAGCACTGGTGTTTGCTGTGGGTGCCATCACAGCTTTTATTTTCATCACTGATGTCCTCCTCACAGGGATGCGCGATGGGGGAACGTCGACCCTCTCAATTGGTGATTGTTGCAGCCTCCCGGGTGCCATCTGTATTTGAGGCACTTGCTGTTTGCCATGTTTTTGTCTTGGCTTCCTCACTGGTATGCGCGATGGTGGAGAGCGCACCCTCTCAGTTGATATTTGAGGCAAAGACGACATCAGCACGGGGATGCGGGATGGGGGATTGTACTGCCTGTCAGATAATGGTCTTGGGACTGGCATCCTCCCTATCACTGGGTCTTGTGGCACCGATCTTACTCGTGGCTTCATCTTCGGTATCTTTGAATTGGCCATAGCCAGCTATGACCAATAAGATGGTCCTGGGGACCGTGTCAGCCTCTGTGTTATATGGGCTCCTCAGTGTGTTTACCGATACTATAGAAATAAAAGATATATAAATCAGTGACACATTAATTAAGATAAAACAATTATATGTTACTAACTAATAACAATATTGGTCATGCAGCTCTGGTTATTTGTTACTAACTAATAACAATACTGCACATACAGCTCTGATTATATGTTACTAACTAATAAAAAATAATGTGCATGCAGCTCTGGTGGCATGTTACTAACTAAGGTACTTGTGTAATATCTGGGCGCCCGATTTTTTTTTACTGTATTCCATCGCATCGCATCGCATGCAATATAGTGCCATACAATTCATGGGATGCGATTTTTCATTGTAAAGACCAGATTTTTAATTGTATAGTCACCCATGGGTGATTTCATACCCCTACTATCCAACTACGCATGGAGTTGATTTTATATAGTGTGGGGAGCGCAGCGAGCCACCGAGCTCGAAGCGTGGCGAGCGGACACGGATTACTTTACATATATTCTGCATCCGCTCGCCACGCTTCGGGCTCGGTGGCTCGTTGCGCTCCCCACACTATATAAAATCAACTCCATGCGTAGTTGGATAGTGGGGGTATGAAATCACCCATGGGTGACTATACAATTAAAAATCGGGTCTTTACAATGAAAAATCCCATCACATCGCATGCCTTAAGTAGTGGCATGAGATTAAAAAATCGGGCGCCCAGATAATACACAAGTACCCTAACTAATAACAATACTGCGCAAGCAGATCTGGTGGCATGTTACTAACTAATACCATTACTGCCCATGCTGTACATGCAGCTCTGGTTATATGTTACTAATTACTAATTAATAACTAATTAATAACAATACTGCGCACGCAGCTCTGGTTACATGTTACTACAGTAACTAAAACCAATACTGTGCATGCAGCTCTGTTTATGTGTTACAGGTTGAGTATCCCGTATCCGAGTATCCGTTATCCGAATTATTCCGAAAACCATACATTCCAGAAAGTGAAAAAAAAATATTTTTTTTGCTAAAAACTCACTGGGGACATTTGTAACAGCCCTACTAAGGACATGATATGTAACTGGCACTATATATGTGCACGAAAATGATTGCTTGGCATTCAAATTCAATATCTGAGATAGTACACAAATTTTGTTTCATGTTTTGAAACCTTGTTTTTTGAACAAATAAAATATATTTGTGTGTATTTTATGTGGTAATAAAATATATTTGTGTGTATTTTATGTGTTTATATAGCATACATGCAAGATACTTCAAAATACATAATTGAAATATTAAAATATTCCGAAATACGGAATAATCCGTTATCCAAAATTGTCCTGGCCCCAACCTTTTTATATACGGGATACTCAACCTGTACTAACTAATAACAATAATGCGCCTACAGCTCCGGTTAAATATTATTAATAACAATACCACTCCTGCAGCTTTGGTTATATGTTACTAATAACAATACTACGCATATAGCTCTGGTTATATATTATGAATTAATAACAATATTGTGGCTGCAGCTCTGGTTATACTATATGTTACTAACTAATATCAATACTGTGCATGAAGCTCTTGTTATATGTTACTAAATAAATAATTATAATAATGTATAAAACATAATCAGCATACATGTGCTTACAGAATGCTAGTTATACAATATTAAATAAATATAATAATTAGTAAAAACAATAATTATTGGAATAGTAATATTAATAAGAAATGTGTCTGCATCTCGCTGGTTATACATTACTAAATATTACAAATAATATTATAGTTATTGTTATTAGGAAATGCACCTGCATCTCTCTGGTTACATGTTACTAAATAAATATGATCATATAATAAATAAAATGTTGCATGCACAGAGCTCAGGATTCATACTTTACCTTGTATCCACTTATCTGCAAATGAGTAGCCTGTGCATGGGAGGCACTTATAAGGGCTTTGTGATGTCACAATACTTGTGATGTCACAACGATTGTGATGTCACAATACTTCTTGTGATGTCATATTACATTTTTTTTTTAATATTTTTATAACAATACTGCACATGCATCTCTGGTTATGTTATTAACTTATAACAATATTGCGCATGCAGCTCTGGGTATTTGTTAATAACTAATAACAATACTGTGCATATAGCTCTGGGTATATGTTACTAACTAATAACAATACTGCGCATGCCGCTTTGGTTATATGTTACTAACTAATAACAATACTGCACATGCAGATCTGGTGGCATGTTACTAACTAATACCATTACTGCCCATGCTGTACATGCAGCTCTGGTTATATGTTACTAATTACTAATTAATAACAATACTGCGTATGCAGCTCTGGCTACATGTTACTAACTAAAACCAATATTGCGCCTGCAGCTCTGGTTGTTACTATCTAATAACAATAATGCGCATACAGCTTCGGTTAAATATTACTAATAACAATACTGCTCCTGCAGCTTTAGTTATATGTTACTAATAACAATACTATGCATATAGCTCTGGTTATATATTATGAATTAATAACAATATTGTGGCTGCAGCTCTGGTTATATGTTACTAATAACAACACTGCACATGCAGCTCTTGTTATACTGTATGTTACTAACTAATAACAATACTGCGCATGCAGCTCTCGTTATATGTTGCTAACTAATATCAATACTGTGCGTGAAGCTCTTGTTATATGTTACTTAATAATAACAATACTGCACATGCAGCTCTGGTTATGTTACTAAATAAATAATTATAATAATGTATAAAATATAATCAGCATACATGTGCTTACAGAATGCTAGTTATACAATATTAAATAAATATAATAATTAGTAATAACAATAATTATTGGAATAGTAATATTAATAAGAAATGTGTCTGCATCTCGCTGGTTATATATTACTAAATATTACAAATAATATTATAGTTATTGTTATTAGGAAATGCACCTGCATCTCTCTGGTTACATGTTACTAAATAAATATGATCATATAATAAATAAAATGTTGCATGCACAGAGCTCAGGATTCATACTTTACCTTGTATCCACTTATCTGAAAATGAGTGGCCTGTGCATGGGAGGCACTTATAAAGGCTTCGTGATGTCCCAACGATTGTGATGTCACAATACTTTTTTTCAAATAATTTTATAACAATACTGCACATGCATCTCTGGTTATGTTACTAACTTATAACAATACTGCACATACAATTCCAGTTATATGTTACTAACTAATAACAACACCCCACATGCAGCTCTGGTGATATATTACTAAATAATATCAATACTGCGCATTCAGCTCTAGTTACATGTTACGAACTCATAACAATACTGTGTATACAGCTCTGGTTATATATTACGATCTAATAATAATACTGCGCATGCCGCTCTGGTTTTGTTACTAATAACAATACTGCACATGCAGTTCTGGTAACATGTTACTAACTAATAACAATACTGAGCATGCAGCGAAGGCTATATAGTATGTTACTAACTTAAACCAGTACTGCGCATGCAGCTCTGGTTATTTGTTACTTACTAACAACAATACTGCACATGCAGCTCTGGTTATACAGTATCTAACTTACTAACAACAATACTGCGCCTGCAGCTCTGGTTATATGTTACTTAATAATAACAATGCGGCGCATGTAGTTCTAGTTATATGATACTAACTAATAACAATACTGCATATGCAGCTCCAGTTATACAGATGGAGCGCCTCTAGTTCTTGCCCAGGGATCGCCAGCGCAGAGGCGCTCCATCTCACTGGGATGTGCGTGCATCTCAGACGCACACGCGTCCCAGTTTCTGGACGGCACCGCTGCAGGTCAGTGCCCGTCTCCACTTCAGGGAGATGGGCAGGGATTGGAGGGACTTCGGGGCTACGAGGGGCAGAGAAAGCTTTGCAGCCACGGGGCATGCGCGCATCTCGTGTGCGCGCGCCCCTGGCCAGAACCAGCCGTTGGTGGGAGCTGGTGATAGATTCGCCGGCCACTGGCGCGGGCTGGCGATATTATATAATAATATTATAATTATTGCTATTAAGAAATGCACCTGCAACTCTCTGATTACATGTTACTAAATAAATATAATCATATAATAAATATAGAATAATGTTGCATGAACAGAGCTCAGGATTCAAACTTTACCCTGTATGCACTTATCTGCAAATGAGTAGCCTGTGCATGAGAGGCACTTATAATGGCTTTGTGATGTCATACTACTTGTGATGTCATATTGTAACAATACTGCAGATACAGCTCTGGTTATGTTACTAATAACAATACTGCACATACAGCTCTGGTTACATGTTACTACCTAATAACAATACTGCGAATGCAGCTCTGGTTATGCTACTATCTAATAACAATAATGCGCATACAGCTCTGTTTAAAGATTACTAACTGATACCAATACTGCGCCTGCAGCTTTGGTTATATGTTACTAATAACAATACTGTAATTGCAGCTCTGGTTATGTTACTAACTAATAGCAAAACGGCCAGTGGCGTAACTATCGCCCCACAGCCCCCGCGGTGGCGGGGAGGAGCTTGGAAGGTAAGGGGGCCGGGGGGGGGGAGCCTGCGGGGCTATTGTTACCACCTGCGTCTGCCCCGGGACCTTTCGCCTGGCGAATCAGTCTGCGCTGTGGCTCTTCTTCTCCCTTCTCTCCCGGCTCCTTCTGCAATAAAAAATGTGAAACACAGAAAATGGCTGCCCCCATAATGCAGACCATTTTGAGGATGCGAGAGGAGGCGGAGGCCTCCTCTCGCATCCTTAAAAACGGTCTGCTGTACAGGGGCAGCCATTTTCTGAGTGACATGTTTTTTATGACAGCAGGAGCCGGGAGAGCAGTGGCGTAACTAAGCTGCCGCAGCCCCCGCGGTTGCTTGGGGGAGCCAGCTCCAGCATGTTTTGAGGGGAGCGCAAGCCGTCCGACACTTGTCTGTGGCTGTGCAGGGAAGTACCTCCCTAAATCTCTTCCTCTAACCTGGTGGCTGGTGCGCGCGGCTCTCACTTCTGCCGCCGGTGGAGTCCCGCTGCCTCCGCTGGATTCCCCCTTGCCCGGCGCCTATGTGTGGTTCGCCTGGCTCCCTTGTCCTGCAGACGCTGGAGTCCCCCTGCCCGGCACCTATGTGTGGTTCGCCCGGCTCCCTTGTCCTGTGGTTCGCCCGGCTCCCTTGTCCTGCAGACGCTGGAGTCCCCCTGCCCGGCACCTATGTGGGGTGATCCTGGCTCCAAGTCCTGCAGCCACCGGAGTCCCGCTGTCGGCACTGAAGTCCCACTGTCTCTGCTGTCGTCTCCCTGCCAGACGCCGATGTGGTGTGCGCCCAGCTCCCAGTCCTGATGCCGCTGGAGTCCCCCTGCCTGGCGCCTATGTGGGGTGCGCCTGGCTCCAAGTCCTGCTGCCGGCACTGCAGTCCCGCTGTCTCCGCTGTCGTCTCCGTGCCAGACGCCCATGAGGGGTGCCCTCGGCTCACAGTCCCGCCGCTGCTGGAGTCCTGCATTACTGTTCCTGGCTCCAGCAGCATTATCTACAAACCCTCTTCTCCTCCCTGCCATTGCTGCTAGGCCACACACAGGAGGCCAGAGAGCAGAGACATTGTAGTCCTTCACCCCGGCTCCTGGGTCCACGCATAGGGTGCCATTGAGTCCTTACCCTCCCCTCATGCACGCAGAGCCATCATATTTGGTGAGTAATCTGTGATTCCTCTGTGTATATGTGTGTGTGTGTATATATGCTGCATTACAGCACGTGGCGTATAGTCTAGGGTGCATAACAATGTGTGGAGTATAGTGTAAGGGGCATTATGTGTGCAGTGTATAGTGTAAGGGGCATTATGTGTATAGTGTAAGGGGCAATACGTGTGTGGTGTATAGTGTAGAGGGCATAACAGTGTGTGGCGTATAGAGAAAGGGTCATTATGAGGGGGGGGGGGGGGGGGGGCGCCAGAAACTTTTCTGGCTGGGGGGAGCAAAATTTATAGTTACGCCACTGCGGGAGAGCAGGGAGACGGAGAGCCACATTGCAGGCAGACGGAAGTTCCCGAGGCAGATGCAGCCAACTCTAGCAATTACGCCATCAATTTTCCTGCTCTATCTGAGTTTAGATAGTTTTTATGGAACTCCTTCAATAGACTGCATTTTGCCATTTCTGGTAGCTGTGCCACCCAGGCACGTTGTGCGACCAACCATTCTTGCATACTTGGTTCGATCTTGGTTCATCATTTTTACCTCTAGCACCAATGCTGTTTTTTGGAGTGTGCCCCTAACCTGGGCAATTCTCTTAATCATTATACCCCTTAAAAAGGCTTTGAAAGATTCCCAAGATTTAGTGGTTTAGCAGAGTCGATATTTGTTCCAAGAAAGCTGGGGCAACCATTCTGGTTGGAGCCTCCAGTATTGGTAACCTCGGCCCGAGGCGTAGGGAGGGCAGAGCCACCGGAGCTCATGCTCCGGGCACCGATTGGTGGAATGGCGCCGCCGGCCTGCCCCCCCCTCCGCAAATGATACTGCCGTGCCCGAGGAGTTAATGGCGCCCGCTGCCGCTCGCACGGATGCAGCTTTTTCTTTTTTTAATGTATAGTGCTGCGGCAGCTGGCAGCAAGCTCTCAGCATAAAAACAGAGCTCTGTCCCCCACGTGTCCGTCTGCGGCAGCAGGAGGACGGGAGCTCCGTCCTTCCTCTGCCTAGCAGTGGAAGCTCCGCCCAATCAGCCCAGCAGCTGCCTCCGTCCACGGCCCTGCATGTGATCTAGGAAATACCTGCCAGCTTCGTCCACTACAGCAGCTAGGCCCCCTCTGCCCAGCACCTCAGTCCCACCCTCTGCTGACTCCAGGTAACTCTGTCCCCTCTCTTCTTCCTCTGCCCCCGGCTGTGTGACATGCAGTGTAAGCTGCAGCACTGCAAACTGTTTACACTACTATCGAGGGGCATTATGTGTGTTGCTATGGGGGCATTATGGATGTGGCACAATGGGGGGACATTATGCATGTAGCAATAGGGGGGGGGGCATATGGGTGCATGTGTGTAGGTGGCACTATGGGGGCATATGTGTATGTGGCAATACTGAGGGGGCATTATGTATGTAGCACTACAGGGGCATTATGCATTTGACACTATGGGGGCATTATGCATGTGGCACTATGGGGGGCATTATGCGTGTGGCACTATGGGGGGGCATTATGCGTGTGGCACTATGGGGGGGCATTATGCGTGTGGTACTAAGGGGGGGCATTATGCGTGTTGGTAGATTCCATTACAGCATCTTATATAGCGCAGCAGATTCCGTTACAGTGTCTTATATAGCGCAGCAGATTCCGTTACAGTGTGTTATATAGTGCAGCAGATTCCGTTAGTGTCTTATATAGCGCAGCAGATTCCGTTACAGTGTCTTATATAGCGCAGCAGATTCCGTTACAGTGCCTTATATAGCGCAGCAGATTCCGTTACAGCGTCTTATATAGCGCAGCAGATTCCGTTACAGCGTCTTATATAGCGCAGCAGATTCCGTTACAGCGTCTTATATAGCGCAGCAGATTCCGTTACAGTGTCTTATATAGCGCAGCAGATTCCGTTACAGTGTCTTATGTAGCGCATCAGATTCCATTACAGCGTCTTATATAGCGCAGCAGATTCAGTTACAGTGTCTTATATAGCGCAGCAGATTCCGTTACAGTGTCTTATATAGCGCAGCAGATTCCGATACAGTGTGTTATATAGTGCATCAGATTCCGTTACAGTGTCTTATATAGCGCAGCAGATTCCGTTACAGTGTTATATAGCGCAGCAGATTCCGTTACAGTGTGTTATATAGTGCATCAGATTCCATTACAGTGTCTTATATAGTGCAGCAGATTCCGTTACAGCGTCTTATATAGCGCAGCAGATTCCGTTACAGCGTCTTATATAGCGCAGCAGATTCCGTTACAGTGTGTTATATAGCGCAGCAGATTCCGTTACAGTGTCTTATATAGCGCAGCAGATTCCGTTAGTGTGTTATATAGCGCAGCAGATTCCGTTACAGTGTGTTATATAGTGCAGCAGATTCCGTTACAGTGTCTTATATAGCGCAGCAGATTCCGTTACAGCGTCTTATATATAGCAGCAGATTCCGTTACAGCGTCTTATATAGCACAGCAGATTCTGTTAGTGTGTTATATAGCGCAGCAGATTCCGTTACAGGTTGTTATATAGCGCAGCAGATTCCGTTACAGCGTCTTATATAGCGCAGCAGATTCCGTTACAGCGTCTTATATAACGCAGCAGATTCCGTTACAGTGTCTTAAATAGTGCAGCAGATTCCGTTACAGTGTCTTATATAGCGCAGCAGATTCCGTTACAGTGTCTTATATAGCGCAGCAGAATCCGTTACAGCATCTTATATAGCGCAGCAGATTCCGTTACAGTGTCTTATATAGCGCAGCAGATTCAGTTACAGTGTCTTATATAGCGCAGCAGATTCCTTTAGTGTCTTATATAGCGCAGCAGATTCCGTTACAGTGTGTTATATAGTGCATCAGATTACGTTACAGTGTCTTATATAGCGCAGCAGATTCCGTTAGTGTGTTATATAGCGCAGCAGATTCCGTTACAGTGTGTTTTATAGTGCATCAGATTCCGTTACAGTGTCTTATATAGCGCAGCAGATTCCGTTACAGTGTCTTATATAGCGCAGCAGATTCCGTTACAGTGTCTTATATGGTACTTCTTTACTTTCACGGCGCCAGCATGGCGACGCGAGTACTTCCGGGTTACGCTCGCCACTAATTAAGTTAAATAAACGGAGTTAACGCCATGCCAACATGGATAGTTCATACCTTCACTATCCATGTTGGCATGGAGTTGATTTTAATTAGCGTGGCGAGCGTAGCGAGCCACCGAGCCCGCAGCGTGGGCGAGCGAAGCGTGCCCCGCAAGGGGACTCTGACGCGCGGCGCCATGCTGGCGCCGTGAAAGTAAAGAAGTACCTCTTATATAACGCAGCAGATTCCGTTACAGGGTCTTATATAGCGCAGCAGATTCTGTTACAGTGTCTTATATAGCGCAGCAGATTCTGTTACAGTGTCTTATATAGCGCATCAGATTCCATTGCAGCGTCTTATATAGCGCAGCAGATTCAGTTACAGCATCTTATATAGCACAGCAGATTCCGTTACAGTGTCTTATATAGCGCAGCAGATTCCGTTACAGTGTCTTATATAGCGCAGCAGATTCCGTTACAGTGTGTAATATAGTGCAGCAGATTCCGTTAGTGTCTTATATAGCGCAGCAGATTCCGTTACAGTGTCTTATATAGCGCAGCAGATTCCGTTACAGTGTGTAATATAGTGCAGCAGATTCCGTTAGTGTCTTATATAGCGCAGCAGATTCCGTTGCAGTGTCTTATATAGCGCAGCAGATTCCGTTACAGCGTCTTATATAGCGCAGCAGATTCCGTTACAGCGTCTTATATAGCGCAGCAGATTCCGTTACAGCGTCTTATATAGCGCAGCAGATTCCGTTACAGTGTCTTATATAGCGCAGCAGATTCCGTTACAGTGTCTTATGTAGCGCATCAGATTCCATTACAGCGTCTTATATAGCGCAGCAGATTCAGTTACAGTGTCTTATATAGCGCAGTAGATTCCGTTACAGTGTCTTATATAGCGCAGCAGATTCCGTTACAGTGTGTTATATAGTGCATCAGATTCCGTTACAGTGTCTTATATAGCGCAGCAGATTCCGTTACAGTGTTATATAGCGCATCAGATTCCATTACAGCGTCTTATATAGCGCAGCAGATTCAGTTACAGTGTCTTATATAGCGCAGTAGATTCCGTTACAGTGTCTTATATAGCGCAGCAGATTCCGTTACAGTGTGTTATATAGTGCATCAGATTCCGTTACAGTGTCTTATATAGCGCAGCAGATTCCGTTACAGTGTTATATAGCGCAGCAGATTTCGTTACAGTGTGTTATATAGTGCATCAGATTCCATTACAGTGTCTTATATAGTGCTGCAGATTCCGTTACAGCGTCTTATATAGCGCAGCAGATTCCGTTACAGCGTCTTATATAGCGCAGCAGATTCCGTTACAGCGTGTTATATAGCGCAGCAGATTCCGTTACAGTGTCTTATATAGCGCAGCAGATTCCGTTAGTGTGTTATATAGCGCAGCAGATTCCGTTACAGTGTGTTATATAGTGCAGCAGATTCCGTTACAGTGTCTTATATAGAGCAGCAGATTCCATTACAGCGTCTTATATATAGCAGCAGATTCCGTTACAGCGTCTTATATAGCACAGCAGATTCTGTTAGTGTGTTATATAGCGCAGCAGATTCCGTTACAGGTTGTTATATAGCGCAGCAGATTACGTTACAGCGTCTTATATAGCGCAGCAGATTCCGTTACAGCGTCTTATATAACGCAGCAGATTCCGTTACAGTGTCTTATATAGTGCAGCAGATTCCGTTACAGTGTCTTATATAGCGCAGCAGATTCCGTTACAGTGTCTTATATAGCGCAGCAGAATCCGTTACAGCATCTTATATAGCGCAGCAGATTCCGTTACAGTGTCTTATATAGCGCAGCAGATTCAGTTACAGTGTCTTATATAGCGCAGCAGATTCCTTTAGTGTCTTATATAGCGCAGCAGATTCCGTTACAGTGTTTTATATAGTGCATCAGATTACGTTACAGTGTCTTATATAGCGCAGCAGATTCCGTTAGTGTGTTATATAGCGCAGCAGATTCCGTTACAGTGTGTTTTATAGTGCATCAGATTCCGTTACAGTGTCTTATATAGCGCAGCAGATTCCGTTACAGTGTCTTATATAGCGCAGCAGATTCCGTTATAGTGTCTTATATAGCGCAGCAGATTCCGTTACAGGGTCTTATATAGCGCAGCAGATTCTGTTACAGTGTCTTATATAGCGCAGCAGATTCCGTTACAGTGTCTTATGTAGCGCATCAGATTCCATTACAGCGTCTTATATAGCGCAGCAGATTCAGTTACAGTGTCTTATATAGCGCAGTAGATTCCGTTACAGTGTCTTATATAGCGCAGCAGATTCCGTTACAGTGTGTTATATAGTGCATCAGATTCCGTTACAGTGTCTTATATAGCGCAGCAGATTCCGTTACAGTGTTATATAGCGCATCAGATTCCATTACAGCGTCTTATATAGCGCAGCAGATTCAGTTACAGTGTCTTATATAGCGCAGTAGATTCCGTTACAGTGTCTTATATAGCGCAGCAGATTCCGTTACAGTGTGTTATATAGTGCATCAGATTCCGTTACAGTGTCTTATATAGCGCAGCAGATTCCGTTACAGTGTTATATAGCGCAGCAGATTTCGTTACAGTGTGTTATATAGTGCATCAGATTCCATTACAGTGTCTTATATAGTGCTGCAGATTCCGTTACAGCGTCTTATATAGCGCAGCAGATTCCGTTACAGCGTCTTATATAGCGCAGCAGATTCCGTTACAGTGTGTTATATAGCGCAGCAGATTCCGTTACAGTGTCTTATATAGCGCAGCAGATTCCGTTAGTGTGTTATATAGCGCAGCAGATTCCGTTACAGTGTGTTATATAGTGCAGCAGATTCCGTTACAGTGTCTTATATAGAGCAGCAGATTCCATTACAGCGTCTTATATATAGCAGCAGATTCCGTTACAGCGTCTTATATAGCACAGCAGATTCTGTTAGTGTGTTATATAGCGCAGCAGATTCCGTTACAGGTTGTTATATAGCGCAGCAGATTCCGTTACAGCGTCTTATATAGCGCAGCAGATTCCGTTACAGCGTCTTATATAACGCAGCAGATTCCGTTACAGTGTCTTATATAGCGCAGCAGATTCCGTTACAGTGTCTTATATAGCGCAGCAGAATCCGTTACAGCATCTTATATAGCGCAGCAGATTCCGTTACAGTGTCTTATATAGCGCAGCAGATTCAGTTACAGTGTCTTATATAGCGCAGCAGATTCCTTTAGTGTCTTATATAGCGCAGCAGATTCCGTTACAGTGTGTTATATAGTGCATCAGATTACGTTACAGTGTCTTATATAGCGCAGCATATTCCGTTAGTGTGTTATATAGCGCAGCAGATTCCGTTACAGTGTGTTTTATAGTGCATCAGATTCCGTTACAGTGTCTTATATAGCGCAGCAGATTCCGTTACAGTGTCTTATATAGCGCAGCAGATTCCGTTATAGTGTCTTATATAGCGCAGCAGATTCCGTTACAGGGTCTTATATAGCGCAGCAGATTCTGTTACAGTGTCTTATATAGCGCAGCAGATTCTGTTACAGTGTCTTATATAGCGCATCAGATTCCATTGCAGCGTCTTATATAGCGCAGCAGATTCAGTTACAGCATCTTATATAGCACAGCAGATTCCGTTACAGTGTCTTATATAGCGCAGCAGATTCCGTTAGTGTGTTATATAGCGCAGAAGATTCCGTTACAGTGTGTTTTATAGTGCATCAGATTCCGTTACAGTGTCTTATATAGCGCAGCAGATTCCGTTACAGTGTCTTATATAGCGCAGCAGATTCCTTTACAGTGTCTTATATAGCTCAGCAGATTCCGTTACAGTGTGTAATATAGCGCATCAGATTCCATTACAGTGTGTAATATAGCGCAGCAGATTTCGTTACAGTGTCTTATATATTTCAAATGTAACATGCCAACACATGTTAGCCACGCCCCCAATTCATTACCGGGAGGAGGGCACGAAATATGCCCTTGCTCTGGGCACCATGTCACCTAGCTACACCGCTGACCTCGGCAAGGCTCTGGATCCATTGTTAATACCAAGGGGGAGTGTTCCGAGATACCACGAGGTTGTATTACTGTATTAATTACTCAATTACTGATATGTTGTTGAGTAGATCTCTAGGAGGAAAAAATCATATAAATTCTTGAAAAATTATTAAACGTAGGCGAATAACATGAAAATTGACGTTTCTTTGGGAACTTTTCTCTCCAGACCTCATACCACCCCACTTCAACAGTGAATTTAGTAAGACTTCTTCTCCCCACAGGGCTGCCCCTTCTGGGACTCCATATATAAAATTTAAAGCTGTTTTACTATCTATTCAGTTGCCATTTTTGTTTTATTCTTACACTGCACTATAGATTTCAGTTTCAACACACCTCACCCAAATCAAACTTTCTCTGCACATGTTACATCTGCCCCACCTGCAGTGCAGAATGGTTTTGTACATCTACAAAAATTTCAGCCAATGCTAACAGGTCTGAATGAGCCCCATGGATATAATGTTAATTATACCTGTGTCGGATCCAGATGTCTACATTATTGCGTTGCAAAGATGAAGAAAAGATGTGTAAAGGCGCTGGGATCTTGTTAGTCCATCAATCTCCTCACTTCCTTAGTGTGTAGAGAACCAGAATTCCTCATAAAAATGTACTTACTGTAGAGCTTGTGGCTAACGATCTCTCATACTGTACCATACCCATGAAATTAAGTTTAACCAACATAAGCATTAACAATTTTACAAGTACTTCAGAAAGGCCACAAAATTTGTTCTGAGCACTGATCATTTGTACATGTAGAACGTTTAGAGCATAACTTCAGTTGTGGGGCTGTTGGGAGTGTTTTCACACCATTAGAACAACAGCTTACGCATTCACCCCAATAATTGGAGGAATTAATGGTGCGTACACACGGGGGCGATTATAGCAAATATCGCTGGAAATATGGTCGCTGATCGCCGGGTGCGCACTGCCGTTTTCAGCCCCTGAATGTTCGCTGGTCAGAGGAGCAAGCTCCTCCGACCAGCAACTTCTACTACCTCTTCTCCCGGCATTGTGACATTTTCATCTGCGACCATTTCTGGTCGCAGATGAAAACGGTACACTGAGCAATATGATTGCTGAGCAATATATTGCCAGCGATCATATTGCCCCGTGTGTACGCACCTTAACCCCTAATGTTGAAGGCACCATGGATTAAACAAATAGGTACTTGTGTATTTTCACGGAGAAAGCATGGCGCGGTGCGACAGTGTCCCCTTGCGGGGCTTGATGCGCTCGGCCACGCTACGGGCTCGGTGGCTTGCCACGCTATCTAAAATCAACTCAATGTGGATAGTGGGGGTACGAACTATAGGCGTTGCGATGGAGTTTACAACCCTGCAGCTGGACACAGACCTATGCTGGCGCCGTGAAACTACACAAGTACCAACAAATGTAATGGTCACATACATGAACTGACGTTTCGAGGCCCTAAGCCTCTTTTTCAAGGTGTGAATGTTGTTAATGCTTTGACACAGTGCTTTAGTGTTGCACTATTTTTTCTTACAAGTATCCTTCATGTGAGATTGATGTATTACTTAGATACAATGCAGCTCTCCTGGCTGCGTTATTGGTTCTTGAAATTAATCAAAACAATATGGTTAATAATTACTAATGTTACTTACACGAATGACTTTATGTCCTCAGGTACAGGCTATTATAATGTTACTTATTCAGGGTACCCCGACCCGCTTGCTGGGACGGGAAGGGGACCAGGCCAAAGTTATACATTTATTGTTATGTGGTTTAAGACAGGTATCGGATAGAAATGGCCACAGAGGCCAATAAGGTCACTAGAGTACAGTCTTCTCTTAAATTTATTTCATGGAATGTAGAGGGGTTGAACACACCGATTAAGAGGAAAAAGATTCTGGCTCATTTGAAACGCTCTAAGCCAGACATTGCATTCATACAAGAGACACATTGGAATAGAAGCGACAACAATGTTCTGAGGGATAGTTGGGTCGGGGAATTTAGGGCAGCATCCTTCACTTAAAAAAAGCGGGGAGTACTGATCTTATTTCGAAAACACCTCCCCTATGATATTCGGGATGTATGGTCGGATCCAGAGGGACACTTTATTTTTATTAAAGTTAAGCTGCTTGGATCAGTTTACACACTGGCTGCAGTATACGCACCATTGAGTAGGCATAAAGTGTTTTTCACGGATGTCTATTCTAAATTACTGACGTGGGCGGAAGGTGAGATCATAGTGGGCGGTGACTTTAATTGTGTGCAATCGGCTGGGCTTGACCGATCCACAGGTAGAGGAGAAGGCGGCGAGGGAAAGGAGACCCCACCAATAACACTTTTAATTGAGGGATTGGGTTTATGTGATCCATGGCGATGTCGCAATCCAGTGTCCAGGGAATATACCTTTTATTCTCATCCCCACCACTCCTCCTCCAGGATTGATTATTGGTTATTGTCAAAATCCCTGTATTATAGAGTTCTAGACTCCGGGATAAACCTGATTACCTTATCTGATCATGCCCCAATATGGTTCACATTATCACTTAAGAACCCCCTTCTTACCTCTTACAATTGGAGGTTCCCCTCTTATTTAAGTAACTCCAGTGATTTTAAGTTACATTTGAAACATGTGATTCAATCGTACATGCAAGATAACGCAGAACATGAGCAAGACATTAATTTATTTTGGGCAGCCTCTAAGCCAGTGATAAGAGGCCAGATTATGGAATATGTGGCCAGGAAGCGCAAGAAATTGGCGAGTGCTATAGCAGATTGCGGCTCTCGTTTAACGGAAGCCTATGATGCTTTACTCCAAACAGACAATACTGAAACGCGTACCTCCTATAAAACAGCCAAACAGGCGTATGATGCCTTATGTACTGAGAGAGCTCAGTTCACGCATAATATTCAAAGGAATAGATATTATAGAGGCTCCAATAAGGCGGGGAAATTGTTGGCCAACTTAGTCCGTGCCCACACAACTCCCTCCCAAGTTCTCCAAATTGAAACATCCTCGGGGCTAACTGAGGAGGATCCACTAAAAATCACGCAGACGTTTCAGAAATACTATGATCAACTATACGCATCCCAACCAGACAATCCAGAGGCAGGTACAGATTTTCTGAGGTTGGCAGACCTACCGATGTTAACCCCTGAAGAAAGGGAAGCACTTACATCCCCCGTCACCGATTTAGAGTTGACATCCATCATTAAATCATTACAGAAAGGTAAATCACCGGGCCCAGATGGGTTTAGTTCAGAATATTATCAGATGGCGAAGGAACAACTACACACTCCACTTATGGCCTTATTCAACTCCTTACTATCGGGCAATCCTTCTCCCGGGGGATTCACAGAGGCTAGGATTGTGGTCTTCCCCAAACCTGGGAAAGACCCCAAGAAGGTTCAGTCATACAGACCCATTTCCCTGTTAAATCAGGACTTAAAAATCTTTACTAAACTAATAGCGCAAAGACTTCAAGACATTTTGCCCAGGATACTACATCCAGCTCAAAATGGTTTTGTACGGGGGCGCACATCTGTCCATAACGTACGTATGATGACTGCTGCCTTGTATAAATTCCAACAACAAGCTAACAAGGAGGCCATCATAGTTAGTTGCGATGCGGACAAGGCATTTGATAGAGTCTCCTGGTCACATGTTCTAAGGGTTCTACAGATACAACAATTTGGGGAGGGATTCATAAATATTTTTAAAATGCTTTATTCTTGCCCCACGGCACAAGTAACAGTCAATGGGATAAACTCCTGCTTCTCACTATATAGAGGGACCCGACAAGGATGCCCACTTTCGCCACTATTTTTTAATTAAGCCCTGGACCCTTTGATTAGAGTATTCCTAAAAGAAGAAGCATGGAAGGGTGTCTCATTAGGACGCTCAGAAATAAAGGTCTCGGCCTTTGCCGATGACTTATTATTGTATGTTAGTAATCCCAAACAAGCCATTCCAAAAGTGCAGCAAATCCTAACGGACTTCCACGAAATCTCAGGATTTCTAGTTAATTTTGATAAAACAGAATCACTGGCACTACACCCAGAGGCCACTCAGGGGTGGACACCACCATTCCCGTTTCGATGGGCACAAAACTATTTAACTTATCTTGGTCTACGTTTCCCTAGACAAATATCCGATTTATACTTAGTGAATTATTCCCACTTCATAGCTCAAATGAAGAAAGACTTTGATAGATGGCAGCGCCTCCCATTATTATATCTGGGGAGATGTCAATTGTTTAAGATGGTTTCCTTTCCTCGTCTTCTCTATCCGGTCCAGATGTTACCGTATTTACTACACAAGAAAGAGATCATGTCAATAAATAAGGCAATTACAAATTTTATATGGGCAGGGAAACGCCCGCGTATTGCTTTGTTTAAGCTCCAGCAGCCCATGTCTCTGGGAGGCATTAATTTACCAAATATCCAAGACTATGCTTTAGCTTCAAATCTACGTTATATTCTGGATTGGGTAGGGGGGACGAGTCACTATGCTAATCTAATGCTAGACAGAGCTTTCCTGTCCAATATGTCACTGGTAACACTCATGCATGTACCATTGTTAAGTGTGGGGCAGGAAGTGCGATCTAACCCCCTACTCTTTACCCCTTATCTAGCCTGGCGCACGATACGCAGGCGCTTCAGTTTACCCCCTAATTACTCTCTCTTTTTACCGCTAATTGATAATAAAGGTTTTCAAGAGGGAAGCCCAGACAATGTGTTCGGGGAATGGTATGCTGGGGGCTTAAAATATGTGTACCAATTCTTAGATACAGAACGCTCAAGCTTGCTCACACTATCAAACCAAAAGGAAAAATTCCCAAATATTAACTTCCCACTCTTTGCATATTTCCAGGCCCGAAGCTATATATCTAAGCTACTTACTACCTTACCCAAAGCTGAGTCAACTAACACACTGAATAACTTAATGATTACAGGCAAAGGCCGATCAACATCCACCTCCCTGCTCTATGATCTAACACGAAAAAAATTGGACCTGTCAAAGCATACTACTGGATTAGCTAAATGGCAAGATACAACTCCCGAGTTGAGCATTTTTGACGTAGTTAAATTGACAGTAAAACTAAATAAACAATTAGTATCAGCGTCTTACACTGAAATGCAATATAAGATACTGCATAGGGCCTATTATACCCCTAAACTAAGACAAATTACGGGATTAGCTGACAACTCTAATTGTTTTAAATGTTCCTTACCGGGGGCGGAGATAGCTCACTGCTTATGGTATTGTACCACTGTTCAGCTTTTTTGGGACAAGATTCAGACCTACATCACCAATACTCTAAATATTACTTTTAAAATGAACTTGCCCTGGGCTTTATGGAACTATTATCCAGTGTCTCTCACGCCTAAACTTACACAGGGAACACGCCTCCTCCTGGCGAAGGTCGCAGCTGCGGCTAAGAAAACCATATTATCACAATGGATAAAATCTGATAATATATCTCTAACCCTCTTTTTGCCTAGACTGTCCTATATGTACCAAATGGACTGGGTGGAATGTATGTTGGATGTTGAGACGAGAGCCTTGAAATTTTTTGATATTTGGCTGCCTTATGTCCATACTTTACCTGCTACTGATCAAAACAATCTCAGACAGGCTGTGAGACTTTCCACCTGGTATAATATGGCTGTCTTAGAAAAGGGAATACCGCCCTTCTGATAGATATTAATGGTCAATGTTACGAGATGCCCTCCTAACCAAAAATTCACCTCTCCTCTTTACAGACTGTATTTTTTGTGACGAGCTGATACACGGTTGTTCCTGTCAATTTATACTTGTTAACGCTTGTACCTACGATGTGACATAATTCAATCTGCTAAGATGAGTCATTCTGTTGTATTATTCTATTCTACTTACTCTACCAATAAAAATATTATTAAAAAAAAATCTATATAAACAATAAATTGCGCAGGTGGAACGCATATGCGTTCCACCTGCCGATAGTCACTTCCTGGTTGCGTCCTGATATTTCCGGAAGTGTTGTATTTCTATTGGTCACAATGCGGATGACCGAGTGGCGCTGTGTGATCGCGTCACGTCGCCCTCTTTATATCTATACACTCTATAGTGCTTCCGGAAGTGTCCGGTTCGTCTCCATGGTTATGGAGATGTTTATATGAGCAGGCGGAACCAGGAAGTACGCTCTAGTCTAGAATTCTAGACATATCAATCAACTTTATTTGTTCTTTACGTATTTAACATGTAGAAATCTAGCGCAATTGCGCCCTCTTGAGGTCTTAACATATATTGTTCTAAATATAAATCCAGAACAAAATAAAAATAAAAGTATATATATATATATATATATATATATATATATATATATATATATATATATATATATATATATATATATATATATATAGAAGGAAAGAGAGGTATAGACAGTAAAGTGAGCAGTCTAATGAGCACATTTTGGAATCTTTTTTGTATAATAATATATATACACACAAAAATTGATCCTTAAGGATATATAGAAGCAGATAAATAATGACCCAATTTTCATTATGTAAATAAATAATTAATTATCTCAAGAACTGATATTCCATATGGTATTTTATTTATTTTTGGTGTTTATTTATTAAAAAAATGAATAAACCTAGAGTAATATCTAATAGATATTTACTAAAGGGAAGAGAAGGTAGGTTTTTAAGTTGAATCCTGTATTTCTACATGAAATTATATATGATATTATTGGGTTGTTATGTAGATTGTTCTTTTCTCTTCTTCTTTTTTGTATTTTAGTTTTTTTGCTTTTTTAATAATAGAAGATTTTTTAAAAAGATAAAAGATTTTTACATAATTTATATCATTGGTACATGGAAATAACTGGTATTAGAAGGTTATTAGGCACTGGTATTAGGCACAATCTACATAACAACCCAATAATATCATATATAATTTTTTTTTTAATCCTGGGACTTAACCCTTTGAGTGCCAGGGGAATTTGTTAAAATAAGTGTGAAAACCTTTTTATTAACTCTTTGAGTACCACTGTTGCTGTGAGAGATCCTCAAAATAGCGGTTACAAATGCCAGTGTCGCTCACAGTAACTGTTCTATTTGGGTTCAATATTAACTAAACTTCAATTAATTGACTTGGCTGTTTTTATATATATATATATATATATATATATATATATATATATATATATATATATATATACAAGTCCACAAGTATGCCGGCACTCACCTAAAGTAGCAAAAAGGTGCCTTCCCTATGGTAACAAATAGAAGTCCAAGGGATGTGGGAGGCACTCGAATAAATACAGTAGCCAATGGGGTAGCAAGAAAACTGTGTATTGAAGCGCCGAGCGCTTTCGGGAGTGATCCCGTCTTCAGGACACAATTTACACAGGTGTGTAAATTGCGTCCTGAAGACGGGACCACTCCCGAAAGCGCTCGGCGCTTCAATACACAGTTTTCTTGCTACCCCATTGGCTACTGTATTTATTCGAGTGCCTCCCACATCCCTTGGACTTCTATATATATATATATATATATATATATATATATATATATATATATTTAAATAACAGGCTGTTGTTTCCTAGTAGAAAACCAGGTGGCACTCCACGGACTTTATAAAGTGCAAAAAGAGGTTTATTGTAACATCTCTTCAATCAATGTTTCAAAGCCTAACCGGCTTTTTAATATATTAACATAAACAGAAGGCTAGGATGAGACCCAGCCTGGGTGTAATGTAGAGTGTGATAGGGAGTTGTGATTTAATTTACCTCTATTGCGCTTCTATCTGCTATGTTCTATTTCCGATGTCAGCGGACCCCATTGTACTGTACACTTAAAAAGCTGTGTATTATGCCACATTATACATGTAATGATAACCTTTATATTTTGGAAGTATATTTACAGAGTATGTAAAACACAAGAACACAGGTAGAATAGGTGCAGAATGCTTTATTATGGAACTATGCTACAATAATAAATATTGACAACACAGTCACTACAGGAGCCATCACCACTCCTCAGTCATCATCACTGGAGACTGACACCACCATTACCTTTGGTAAAGGCACAACTGGCATTACAGCAATTACCTTTACCAAATGTTATGGTGGTGTCAGTTTCCAGTGATGATGACTGAGGAGTGGTGATGGCTCCTGCAGTGACAGTGGTGTATATAATCTTCATCGTAGCTTTGGTGGAGATCTCCATTTTATAAGCTTGGTGCGGTTAGTTGTTCACCGCACCACATCCCAAATATGCTGAGATGACAGTTGTTATTCTGCAGGGGCGAGAGGTCTCTGATGGACCTCTTAAAGAATGATTTTATGGCCCCTTTGATGGTATTTCTGGGGGCGCAGTTATTTGTATGTGCGCTATTGGCCTCCCCTGTGCTCTGAGCATTGGCAACATCAGTATTGCTTGACTCGATGGGAGTGCTGGTGCCTTCCTCAATGCTTGTCATAAGGGGCCTGCTGGTTTGCTCCATGATGATTGTGATGTTCCATCTGACTGGACCACTAGTGATTGTAGAAGGTCCATTGGGAGCCTCAGCACTGGTGTTTGCTGTGGGTGCCATCACAGCTTTTATTTTCATCACTGATGTCCTCCTCACAGGGATGCGCGATGGGGGAACGTCGACCCTCTCAATTGGTGATTGTTGCAGCCTCCCGGGTGCCATCTGTATTTGAGGCACTTGCTGTTTGCCATGTTTTTGTCTTGGCTTCCTCACTGGTATGCGCGATGGTGGAGAGCGCACCCTCTCAGTTGATATTTGAGGCAAAGACGACATCAGCACGGGGATGCGGGATGGGGGATTGTACTGCCTGTCAGATAATGGTCTTGGGACTGGCATCCTCCCTATCACTGGGTCTTGTGGCACCGATCTTACTCGTGGCTTCATCTTCGGTATCTTTGAATTGGCCATAGCCAGCTATGACCAATAAGATGGCCCTGGGGACCGTGTCAGCCTCTGTGTTATATGGGCTCCTCAGTGTGTTTACCGATACTATAGAAATAAAAGATATATAAATCAGTGACACATTAATTAAGATAAAACAATTATATGTTACTAACTAATAACAATATTGGTCATGCAGCTCTGGTTATTTGTTACTAACTAATAACAATACTGCACATACAGCTCTGATTATATGTTACTAACTAAAAAAAATAATGTGCATGCAGCTCTGGTGGCATGTTACTAACTAAGGTACTTGTGTAATATCTGGGCGCCCGATTTTTTTTTACTGTATTCCATCGCATCGCATCGCATGCAATATAGTGCCATACAATTCATGGGATGCGATTTTTCATTGTAAAGACCAGATTTTTAATTGTATAGTCACCCATGGGTGATTTCATACCCCTACTATCCAACTACGCATGGAGTTGATTTTATATAGTGTGGGGAGCGCAGCGAGCCACCGAGCTCGAAGCGTGGCGAGCGGACACGGATTACTTTACATATATTCTGCATCCGCTCGCCACGCTTCGGGCTCGGTGGCTCGTTGCGCTCCCCACACTATATAAAATCAACTCCATGCGTAGTTGGATAGTGGGGGTATGAAATCACCCATGGGTGACTATACAATTAAAAATCGGGTCTTTACAATGAAAAATCCCATCACATCGCATGCCTTAAGTAGTGGCATGAGATTAAAAAATCGGGCGCCCAGATAATACACAAGTACCCTAACTAATAACAATACTGCGCAAGCAGATCTGGTGGCATGTTACTAACTAATACCATTACTGCCCATGCTGTACATACAGCTCTGGTTATATGTTACTAATTACTAATTAATAACTAATTAATAACAATACTGCGCACGCAGCTCTGGTTACATGTTACTACAGTAACTAAAACCAATACTGTGCATGCAGCTCTGTTTATGTGTTACAGGTTGAGTATCCCGTATCCGAGTATCCGTTATCCGAATTATTCCGAAAACCATACATTCCAGAAAGTGAAAAAAAAATATTTTTTTTGCTAAAAACTCACTGGGGACATTTGTAACAGCCCTACTGAGGACATGATATGTAACTGGCACTATATATGTGCACGAAAATGATTGCTTGGCATTCAAATTCAATATCTGAGATAGTACACAAATTTTGTTTCATGTTTTGAAACCTTGTTTTTTGAACAAATAAAATATATTTGTGTGTATTTTATGTGGTAATAAAATATAT
Organism: Crinia signifera; assembly: GCF_055691185.1. Taxonomy (NCBI): domain Eukaryota; kingdom Metazoa; phylum Chordata; class Amphibia; order Anura; family Myobatrachidae; genus Crinia; species Crinia signifera. The sequence continues at coordinate 208,176,501 of NC_139218.1, forward strand.
TTGTGTGTATTTTATGTGTTTGTACAGCATACATGCAAGATACTTCAAAATACATAATTGAAATATTAAAATATTCCGAAATACGGAATAATCCGTTATCCAAATTTCTCCTGGCCCCAACCTTTTTATATACGGGATACTCAACCTGTACTAACTAATAACAATAATGCGCCTACAGCTCCGGTTAAATATTATTAATAACAATACCGCTCCTGCAGCTTTGGTTATATGTTACTAATAACAATACTACGCATATAGCTCTGGTTATATATTATGAATTAATAACAATATTGTGGCTGCAGCTCTGGTTATACTATATGTTACTAACTAATATCAATACTGTGCATGAAGCTCTTGTTATATGTTACTAAATAAATAATTATAATAATGTATAAAACATAATCAGCATACATGTGCTTACAGAATGCTAGTTATACAATATTAAATAAATATAATAATTAGTAATAACAATAATTATTGGAATAGTAATATTAATAAGAAATGTGTCTGCATCTCGCTGGTTATACATTACTAAATATTACAAATAATATTATAGTTATTGTTATTAGGAAATGCACCTGCATCTCTCTGGTTACATGTTACTAAATAAATATGATCATATAATAAATAAAATGTTGCATGCACAGAGCTCAGGATTCATACTTTACCTTGTATCCACTTATCTGCAAATGAGTGGCCTGTGCATGGGAGGCACTTATAAGGGCTTTGTGATGTCACAATACTTGTGATGTCACAACGATTGGGATGTCACAATACTTCTTGTGATGTCATATTACATTTTTTTTTATATTTTTATAACAATACTGCACATGCATCTCTGGTTATGTTATTAACTTATAACAATATTGCGCATGCAGCTCTGGTTATTTGTTAATAACTAATAACAATACTGTGCATATAGCTCTGGGTATATGTTACTAACTAATAACAATACTGCGCATGCCGCTTTGGTTATATGTTACTAACTAATAACAATACTGCACATGCAGATCTGGTGGCATGTTACTAACTAATACCATTACTGCCCATGCTGTACATGCAGCTCTGGTTATATGTTACTAATTACTAATTAATAACAATACTGCGTATGCAGCTCTGGCTACATGTTACTAACTAAAACCAATATTGCGCCTGCAGCTCTGGTTGTTACTATCTAATAACAATAATGCGCATACAGCTTCGGTTAAATATTACTAATAACAATACTGCTCCTGCAGCTTTGGTTATATGTTACTAATAACAATACTACGCATATAGCTCTGGTTATATATTATGAATTAATAACAATATTGTGGCTGCAGCTCTGGTTATATGTTACTAATAACAACACTGCACATGCAGCTCTTGTTATACTGTATGTTACTAACTAATAACAATACTGCGCATGCAGCTCTCGTTATATGTTGCTAACTAATATCAATACTGTGCGTGAAGCTCTTGTTATATGTTACTTAATAATAACAATACTGCACATGCAGCTCTGGTTATGTTACTAAATAAATAATTATAATAATGTATAAAATATAATCAGCATACATGTGCTTACAGAATGCTAGTTATACAATATTAAATAAATATAATAATTAGCAATAACAATAATTATTGGAATAGTAATATTAATAAGAAATGTGTCTGCATCTCGCTGGTTATATATTACTAAATATTACAAATAATATTATAGTTATTGTTATTAGGAAATGCACCTGCATCTCTCTGGTTACATGTTACTAAATAAATATGATCATATAATAAATAAAATGTTGCATGCATGTTGCATGCACAGAGCTCAGGATTCATACTTTACCTTGTATCCACTTATCTGAAAATGAGTGGCCTGTGCATGGGAGGCACTTATAAAGGCTTCGTGATGTCACAACGATTGTGATGTCACAATACTTTTTTTCAAATAATTTTATAACAATACTGCACATGCATCTCTGGTTATGTTACTAACTTATAACAATACTGCACATACAATTCCAGTTATATGTTACTAACTAATAACAACACCCCACATGCAGCTCTGGTGATATATTACTAAATAATATCAATACTGCGCATTCAGCTCTAGTTACATGTTACGAACTCATAACAATACTGTGTATACAGCTCTTGTTATATATTACGATCTAATAATAATACTGCGCATGCCGCTCTGGTTTTGTTACTAATAACAATACTGCCAGTACAGCACTATCAACAGTGCTGCCACGAAAAACCCCCCTCCTTCATCCCTCTTCCCTTTCAGTGACTCATCCCCCATTGGGATACCTATACCCACACTTTGTATTAACCTTTAAATAAAGCAACTGTGCTTTGACTATACTGACTCACTTCCGATCATTTCTGATCAACACAAACCACTGTAAAAACCCATCACTCAGTACCACACAGGGTGCACTAAAAGACAGATCTCTGCACACAGGCAGAAATTCTGTTAGAAGGAGAGCGCATAGTATACTTCGTTTAACAATACTGCACATGCAGTTCTGGTAACATGTTACTAACTAATAACAATACTGAGCATGCAGCGAAGGCTATATAGTATGTTACTAACTTAAACCAGTACTGCGCATGCAGCTCTGGTTATATGTTACTTACTAACAACAATACTGCACATGCAGCTCTGGTTATACAGTATCTAACTTACTAACAACAATACTGCGCCTGCAGCTCTGGTTATATGTTACTTAATAATAACAATACGGCGCATGTAGTTCTAGTTATATGATACTAACTAATAACAATACTGCATATGCAGCTCCAGTTATACAGATGGAGCGCCTCTAGTTCTTGCCCAGGGATCGCCAGCGCAGAGGCGCTCCATCTCACTGGGATGTGCGTGCATCTCAGACGCACACGCGTCCCAGTTTCTGGACGGCACCGCTGCAGGTCAGTGCCCGTCTCCACTTCAGGGAGATGGGCAGGGATTGGAGGGACGTCGGGGCTACGAGGGGCAGAGAAAGCTTTGCAGCCACGGGGCATGCGCGCATCTCGTGTGCGCGCGCCCCTGGCCAGAACCAGCCGTTGGCGGGAGCTGGTGATAGATTCGCCGGCCACTGGCGCGGGCCTGCGATATTATATAATAATATTATAATTATTGCTATTAAGAAATGCACCTGCAACTCTCTGATTACATGTTACTAAATAAATATAATCATATAATAAATATAGAATAATGTTGCATGAACAGAGCTCAGGATTCAAACTTTACCTTGTATGCACTTATCTGCAAATGAGTAGCCTGTGCATGAGAGGCACTTATAATGGCTTTGTGATGTCATACTACTTGTGATGTCATATTGTAACAATACTGCAGATACAGCTCTGGTTATGTTACTAATAACAATACTGCACATACAGCTCTGGTTACATGTTACTACCTAATAACAATACTGTGAATGCAGCTCTGGTTATGCTACTATCTAATAACAATAATGCGCATACAGCTCTGTTTAAAGATTACTAACTGATACCAATACTGCGCCTGCAGCTTTGGTTATATGTTACTAATAACAATACTGTAATTGCAGCTCTGGTTATGTTACTAACTAATAGCAAAACGGCCAGTGGCATAACTATCGCCCCACAGCCCCCGCGGTGGCGGGGAGGAGCTTGGAAGGTAAGGGGGCCGGGGGGGGGAGCCTGCGGGGCTATTGTTACCACCTGCGTCTGCCCCGGGACCTTTCGCCTGGCGAATCAGTCTGCGCTGTGGCTCTTCTTCTCCCTTCTCTCCCGGCTCCTTCTGCAATAAAAAATGTGAAACACAGAAAATGGCTGCCCCCATAATGCAGACCATTTTGAGGATGCGAGAGGAGGCGGAGGCCTCCTCTCGCATCCTTAAAAACGGTCTGCTGTACAGGGGCAGCCATTTTCTGAGTGACATGTTTTTTATGACAGCAGGAGCCGGGAGAGCAGGGAGACGGAGAGCCACATTGCAGGCAGACGGAAGTTCCCGAGGCAGATGCAGCCAACTCTAGCAATTACGCCATCAATTTTCCTGCTCTATCTGAGTTTAGATAGTTTTTATGGAACTCCTTCAATATACTGCATTTTGCCATTTCTGGTAGCTGTGCCACCCAGGCACGTTGTGCGACCAACCATTCTTGCATACTTGGTTCGATCTTGGTTCATCATTTTTACCTCTAGCACCAATGCTGTTTTTTGGAGTGTGCCCCTAACCTGGGCAATTCTCTTAATCATTATATCCCTTAAAAAGGCTTTGAAAGATTCCCAAGGTTTAGTGGTTTAGCAGAGTTGATATTTGTTCCAAGAAAGCTGGGGCAACCATTCTGGTTGGAGCCTCCAGTATTGGTAACCTCGGCCCGAAGCGTAGGGAGGGCAGAGCCACCGGAGCTCATGCTCCGGGCACCGATTGGTGGAATGGCGCCGCCGGCCTGCCCCCCCCTCCGCAAATGATACTGCCGTGCCCGAGGAGTTAATGGCGCCCGCTGCCGCTCGCACGGATGCAGCTTTTTCTTTTTTTAATGTATAGTGCTGCGGCAGCCGGCAGCAAGCTCCCAGCATAAAAACAGAGCTCTGTCCCCCACGTGTCCGTCTGCGGCAACAGGAGGACGGGAGCTCCGTCCTTCCTCTGCCTAGCAGTGGAAGCTCCGCCCAATCAGCCCAGCAGCTGCCTCCGTCCACGGCCCTGCATGTGATCTAGGAAATACCTGCCAGCTTCGTCCACTACAGCAGCTAGGCCCCCTCTGCCCAGCACCTCAGTCCCACCCTCTGCTGACTCCAGGTAACTCTGTCCCCTCTCTTCTTCCTCTGCCCCCGGCTGTGTGACATGCAGTGTAAGCTGCAGCACTGCCAACTGTTTACACTACTATCGAGGGGCATTATGTGTGTTGCTATGGGGGCATTATGGATGTGGCACAATGGGGGGACATTATGCATGTAGCAATAGGGGGGGGGCATATGGGTGCATGTGTGTAGGTGGCACTATGGGGGCATATGTGTATGTGGCAATACTGAGGGGGCATTATGTATGTAGCACTACAGGGGCATTATGCATTTGACACTATGGGGGCATTATGCATGTGGCACTATGGGGGGCATTATGCGTGTGGCACTATGGGGGGGCATTATGCGTGTGGCACTATGGGGGGGCATTATGCGTGTGGTACTAAGGGGGGGCATTATGCGTGTTGGTAGATTCCATTACAGCATCTTATATAACGCAGCAGATTCCGTTACAGTGTCTTATATAGCGCAGCAGATTCCGTTACAGTGTGTTATATAGTGCAGCAGATTCCGTTAGTGTCTTATATAGCGCAGCAGATTCCGTTACAGTGTCTTATATAGCGCAGCAGATTCCGTTACAGTGTCTTATATAGCGCAGCAGATTCCGTTACAGCGTCTTATATAGCGCAGCAGATTCCGTTACAGCGTCTTATATAGCGCAGCAGATTCCGTTACAGCGTCTTATATAGCGCAGCAGATTCCGTTACAGTGTCTTATATAGCGCAGCAGATTCCGTTACAGTGTCTTATGTAGCGCATCAGATTCCATTACAGCGTCTTATATAGCGCAGCAGATTCAGTTACAGTGTCTTATATAGCGCAGCAGATTCCGTTACAGTGTCTTATATAGCGCAGCAGATTCCGTTACAGTGTGTTATATAGTGCATCAGATTCCGTTACAGTGTCTTATATAGCGCAGCAGATTCCGTTACAGTGTTATATAGCGCAGCAGATTCCGTTACAGTGTGTTATATAGTGCATCAGATTCCATTACAGTGTCTTATATAGTGCAGCAGATTCCGTTACAGCGTCTTATATAGCGCAGCAGATTCCGTTACAGCGTCTTATATAGCGCAGCAGATTCCGTTACAGTGTGTTATATAGCGCAGCAGATTCCGTTACAGTGTCTTATATAGCGCAGCAGATTCCGTTAGTGTGTTATATAGCGCAGCAGATTCCGTTACAGTGTGTTATATAGTGCAGCAGATTCCGTTACAGTGTCTTATATAGCGCAGCAGATTCCGTTACAGCGTCTTATATATAGCAGCAGATTCCGTTACAGTGTCTTATATAGTGCAGCAGATTCCGTTACAGTGTCTTATATAGCGCAGCAGATTCCGTTACAGTGTCTTATATAGCGCAGCAGAATCCGTTACAGCGTCTTATATAGCGCAGCAGATTCCGTTACAGTGTCTTATATAGCGCAGCAGATTCAGTTACAGTGTCTTATATAGCGCAGCAGATTCCTTTAGTGTCTTATATAGCGCAGCAGATTCCGTTACAGTGTGTTATATAGTGCATCAGATTACGTTACAGTGTCTTATATAGCGCAGCAGATTCCGTTAGTGTGTTATATAGCGCAGCAGATTCCGTTACAGTGTGTTTTATAGTGCATCAGATTCCGTTACAGTGTCTTATATAGCGCAGCAGATTCCGTTACAGTGTCTTATATAGCGCAGCAGATTCCGTTATAGTGTCTTATATAGCGCAGCAGATTCCGTTACAGGGTCTTATATAGCGCAGCAGATTCTGTTACAGTGTCTTATATAGCGCAGCAGATTCTGTTACAGTGTCTTATATAGCGCATCAGATTCCATTGCAGCGTCTGTTAATACCAAGGGGGAGTGTTCCGAGATACCACGAGGTTGTATTACTGTATTAATTACTCAATTACTGATATGTTGTTGAGTAGATCTCTAGGAGGAAAAAATCATATAAATTCTTGAAAAATTATTAAACGTAGGCGAATAACATGAAAATTGACGTTTCTTTGGGAACTTTTCTCTCCAGACCTCATACCACCCCACTTCAACAGTGAATTTAGTAAGACTTCTTCTCCCCACAGGGCTGCCCCTTCTGGGACTCCATATATAAAATTTAAAGCTGTTTACTATCTATTCAGTTGCCATTTTTGTTTTATTCTTACACTGCACTATAGATTTCAGTTTCAACACACCTCACCCAAATCAAACTTTCTCTGCACATGTTACATCTGCCCCACCTGCAGTGCAGAATGGTTTTGTACATCTACAAAAATTTCAGCCAATGCTAACAGGTCTGAATGAGCCCCATGGATATAACGTTAATTATACCTGTGTCGGATCCAGATGTCTACATTATTGCGTTGCAAAGATGAAGAAAAGATGTGTAAAGGCGCTGGGATCTTGTTAGTCCATCAATCTCCTCACTTCCTTAGTGTGTAGAGAACCAGAATTCCTCATAAAAATGTACTTACTGTAGAGCTTGTGGCTAACGATCTCTCATACTGTACCATACCCATGAAATTAAGTTTAACCAACATAAGCATTAACAATTTTACAAGTACTTCAGAAAGGCCACAAAATTTGTTCTGAGCACTGATCATTTGTACATGTAGAACGTTTAGAGCATAACTTCAGTTGTGGGGCTGTTGGGAGTGTTTTCACACCATTAGAACAACAGCTTACGCATTCACCCCAATAATTGGAGGAATTAATGGTGCGTACACACGGGGGCGATTATAGCAAATATCGCTGGAAATATGGTCGCTGATCGCCGGATGCGCACTCCTGTTTTCAGCCCCTGAATGTTCGCTGGTCGGAGGAGCAAGCTCCTCCGACCAGCAACTTCTACTACCTCTTCTCCCGGCATTGTGACATTTTCATCTGCGACCATTTCTGGTCGCAGATGAAAACGGTACACTGAGCAATATGATTGCTGAGCAATATATTGCCAGCGATCATATTGCCCCGTGTGTACGCACCTTAACCCCTAATGTTGAAGGCACCATGGATTAAACAAATAGGTACTTGTGTATTTTCACGGAGAAAGCATGGCGCGGTGCGACAGTGTCCCCTTGCGGGGCTTGATGCGCTCGGCCACGCTACGGGCTCGGTGGCTTGCCACGCTATCTAAAATCAACTCAATGTGGATAGTGGGGGTACGAACTATACGCGTTGCGATGGAGTTTACAACCCTGCAGCTGGACACAGACCTATGCTGGCGCCGTGAAACTACACAAGTACCAACAAATGTAATGGTCACATACATGAACTGACGTTTCGAGGCCCTAAGCCTCTATTTCAAGGTGTGAATGTTGTTAATGCTTTGACACAGTGCTTTAGTGTTGCACTATTTTTTCTTACAAGTATCCTTCATGTGAGATTGATGTATTACTTAGATACAATGCAGCTCTCCTGGCTGCGTTATTGGTTCTTGAAATTAATCAAAACAATATGGTTAATAATTACTAATGTTACTTACACGAATGACTTTATGTCCTCAGGTACAGGCTATTATAATGTTACTTATTCAGGGTACCCCGACCCGCTTGCTGGGACTGGAAGGGGACCAGGCCAAAGTTATACATTTATTGTTATGTGGTTTAAGACAGGTATCGGATAGAAATGGCCACAGAGGCCAATAAGGTCACTAGAGTACAGTCTTCTCTTAAATTTATTTCATGGAATGTAGAGGGGTTGAACACACCGATTAAGAGGAAAAAGATTCTGGCTCATTTGAAACGCTCTAAGCCAGACATTGCATTCATACAAGAGACACATTGGAATAGAAGCGACAACAATGTTCTGAGGGATAGTTGGGTCGGGGAATTTAGGGCAGCATCCTTCACTTCAAAAAAGCGGGGAGTACTGATCTTATTTCGAAAACACCTCCCCTATGATATTCGGGATGTATGGTCGGATCCAGAGGGACACTTTATTTTTATTAAAGTTAAGCTGCTTGGATCAGTTTACACACTGGCTGCAGTATACGCACCATTGAGTAGGCATAAAGTGTTTTTCACGGATGTCTATTCTAAATTACTGACGTGGGCGGAAGGTGAGATCATAGTGGGCGGTGACTTTAATTGTGTGCAATCGGCTGGGCTTGACCGATCCACAGGTAGAGGAGAAGGCGGCGAGGGAAAGGAGACCCCACCAATAACACTTTTAATTGAGGGATTGGGTTTATGTGATCCATGGCGATGTCGCAATCCAGTGTCCAGGGAATATACCTTTTATTCTCATCCCCACCACTCCTCCTCCAGGATTGATTATTGGTTATTGTCAAAATCCCTGTATTATAGAGTTCTAGACTCCGGGATAAACCTGATTACCTTATCTGATCATGTCCCAATATGGTTCACATTATCACTTAAGAACCCCCTTCTTACCTCTTACAATTGGAGGTTCCCCTCTTATTTAAGTAACTCCAGTGATTTTAAGTTACATTTGAAACATGTGATTCAATCGTACATGCAAGATAACGCAGAACATGAGCAAGACATTAATTTATTTTGGGCAGCCTCTAAGCCAGTGATAAGAGGCCAGATTATGGAATATGTGGCCAGGAAGCGCAAGAAATTGGCGAGTGCTATAGCAGATTGCGGCTCTCATTTAACGGAAGCCTATGATGCTTTACTCCAAACAGACAATACTGAAACGCGTACCTCCTATAAAACAGCCAAACAGGCGTATGATGCCTTATGTACTGAGAGAGCTCAGTTCACGCATAATATTCAAAGGAATAGATATTATAGAGGCTCCAATAAGGCGGGGAAATTGTTGGCCAACTTAGTCCGTGCCCACACAACTCCCTCCCAAGTTCTCCAAATTAAAACATCCTCGGGGCTAACTGAGGAGGATCCACTAAAAATCACGCAGACGTTTCAGAAATACTATGATCAACTATACGCATCCCAACCAGACAATCCAGAGGCAGGTACAGATTTTCTGAGGTTGGCAGACCTACCGATGTGAACCCCTGAAGAAAGGGAAGCACTTACATCCCCCGTCACCGATTTAGAGTTGACATCCATCATTAAATCATTACAGAAAGGTAAATCACCGGGCCCAGATGGGTTTAGTTCAGAATATTATCAGATGGCGAAGGAACAACTACACACTCCACTTATGGCCTTATTCAACTCCTTACTATCGGGCAATCCTTCTCCCGGGGGATTCACAGAGGCTAGGATTGTGGTCTTTCCCAAACCTGGGAAAGACCCCAAGAAGGTTCAGTCATACAGACCCATTTCCCTGTTAAATCAGGACTTAAAAATCTTTACTAAACTAATAGCGCAAAGACTTCAAGACATTTTGCCCAGGATACTACATCCAGCTCAAAATGGTTTTGTACGGGGGCGCACATCTGTCCATAACGTACGTATGATGACTGCTGCCTTGTATAAATTCCAACAACAAGCTAACAAGGAGGCCATCATAGTTAGTTGCGATGCGGACAAGGCATTTGATAGAGTCTCCTGGTCACATGTTCTAAGGGTTCTACAGATACAACAATTTGGGGAGGGATTCATAAATATTTTTTAAATGCTTTATTCTTGCCCCACGGCACAAGTAACAGTCAATGGGATAAACTCCTCCTGCTTCTCACTATATAGAGGGACCCGACAAGGATACCCACTTTCGCCACTATTTTTTAATTTAGCCCTGGACCCTTTGATTAGAGTATTCCTAAAAGAAGAAGCATGGAAGGGTGTCTCATTAGGACGCTCAGAAATAAAGGTCTCGGCCTTTGCCGATGACTTATTATTGTATGTTAGTAATCCCAAACAAGCCATTCCAAAAGTGCAGCAAATCCTAACGGACTTCCACAAAATCTCAGGATTTCTAGTTAATTAACTCAGGGGTGGACACCACCATTCCCGTTTCGATGGGCACAAAACTATTTAACTTATCTTGGTCTACGTTTCCCTAGACAAATATCCGATTTATACTTAGTGAATTATTCCCACTTCATAGCTCAAATGAAGAAAGACTTTGATAGATGGCAGCGCCTCCCATTATCATATCTGGGGAGATGTCAATTGTTTAAGATGGTTTCCTTTCCTCGTCTTCTCTATCCGGTCCAGATGTTACCATATTTACTACACAAGAAAGAGATCATGTCAATAAATAAGGCAATTACAAATTTTATATGGGCAGGGAAACGCCCGCGTATTGCTTTGTTTAAGCTCCAGCAGCCCATGTCTCTGGAAGGCATTAATTTACCAAATATCCAAGACTATGCTTTAGCTTCAAATCTACGTTATATTCTGGATTGGGTAGGGGGGACGAGTCACTATGCTAATCTAATGCTAGACAGAGCTTTCCTGTCCAATATGTCACTGGTAACACTCATGCATGTACCATTGTTAAGTGTGGGGCAGGAAGTGCGATCTAACCCCCTACTCTTTACCCCTTATCTAGCCTGGCGCACGATACGCAGGCGCTTCAGTTTACCCCCTAATTACTCTCTCTTTTTACCGCTAATTGATAATAAAGGTTTTCAAGAGGGAAGCCCAGACAATGTGTTCGGGGAATGGTATGCTGGGGGCTTAAAATATGTGTACCAATTCTTAGATACAGAACGCTCAAGCGTGCTCACACTATCAAACCTAAAGGAAAAATTCCCAAATATTAACTTCCCACTCTTTGCATATTTCCAGGCCCGAAGCTATATATCTAAGCTACTTACTACCTTACCCAAAGCTGAGTCAACTAACACACTAAATAACTTAATGATTACAGGCAAAGGCCGATCAACATCCACCTCCCTGCTCTATGATCTAACACGAAAAAAATTGGACCTGTCAAAGCATACTACTGGATTAGCTAAATGGCAAGATACAACTCCCGAGTTGAGCATTTTTGACGTAGTTAAATTGACAGTAAAACTAAATAAACAATTAGTATCAGCGTCTTACGCTGAAATGCAATATAAGATACTGCATAGGGCCTATTATACCCCTAAACTAAGACAAATTACGGGATTAGCTGACAACTCTAATTGTTTTAAATGTTCCTTACCGGGGGCGGAGATAGCTCACTGCTTATGGTATTGTACCACTGTTCAGCTTTTTTGGGACAAGATTCAGACCTACATCACCAATACTCTAAATATTACTTTTAAAATGAACTTGCCCTGGGCTTTTTTGGAACTATTATCCAGTGTCTCTCATGCCTAAACTTACACAGGGAACACGCCTCCTCCTGGCGAAGGTCGCAGCTGCGGCTAAGAAAACCATATTATCACAATGGATAAAATCTGATAATATATCTCTAACCCTCTTTTTGCCTAGACTGTCCTATATGTACCAAATGGACTGGGTGGAATGTATGTTGGATGTTGAGACGAGAGCCTTGAAATTTTTTGATATTTGGCTGCCTTATGTCCATACTTTACCTGCTACTGATCAAAACAATCTCAGACAGGCTGTGAGACTTTCCACCTGGTATAATATGGCTGTCTTAGAAAAGGGAATACCACCCTTCTGATAGATATTAATGGTCAATGTTACGAGATGCCCTCCTAACCAAAACTTCACCTCTCCTCTTTACAGACTGTATTTTTTGTGACGAGCTGATACACGGTTGTTCCTGTCAATTTATACTTGTTAACGCTTGTACCTACGATGTGACATAATTCAATCTGCTAAAATGAGTCATTCTGTTGTATTTTTCTATTCTACTTACTCTACCAATAAAAATATTATAAAAAAAAAATATATATATATAAACAATAAATTGCGCAGGTGGAACGCATATGCGTTCCACCTGCCGATAGTCACTTCCTGGTTGCGTCCTGATATTTCCGGAAGTGTTGTATTTCTATTGGTCACAATGCGGATGACCGAGTGGCGCTGTGTGATCGCGTCACGTCGCCCTCTTTATATCTATACACTCTATAGTGCTTCCGGAAGTGTCAGGTTCGTCTCCATGGTTATGGAGATGTTTATATGAGCAGGCGGAACCAGAAAGTACGCTCTAGTCTAGAATTATAGACATATCAATCAACTTTATTTGTTCTTTACGTATTTAACATGTAGAAATCTAGCGCAATTGCGCCCTCTTGAGGTCTTAACATATATTGTTCTAAATATAAATCCAGAACAAAATAAAAATAAAAGTATATATATATATATAGAAGGAAAGAGAGGTATAGACAGTGAAGTGAGCAGTCTAATGAGGACATTTTGGAATCTTTTTTGTATAATAATATATATACACACAAAAATTGATCCTTAAGGATATATAGAAGCAGATAAATAATGACCCAATTTTCATTATGTAAATAAATAATTAATTATCTCAAGAACTGATATTCCATATGGTATTTTATTTATTTTTGGTGTTTATTTATTAAAAAAATGAATAAACCTAGAGTAATATCTAATAGATATTTACTAAAGGGAAGAGAAGGTAGGTTTTTAAGTTGAATCCTGTATTTCTACATGAAATTATATATGATATTATTGGGTTGTTATGTAGATTGTTCTTTTCTCTTCTTCTTTTTTGTATTTTAGTTTTTTTGCTTTTTTAATAATAGAAGATTTTTTAAAAAGATAAAAGATTTTTACATAATTTATATCATTGGTACATGGAAATAACTGGTATTAGAAGGTTATTAGGCACTGGTATTAGGCACAATCTACATAACAACCCAATAATATCATATATAATTTCTTGTAGAAATACAGGATTCAACTTAAAAACCTACCTTCTCTTCCCTTTAGTAAATATCTATTAGATATTACTCTAGGTTTATTCATTTTTTAATAAATAAACACCAAAAAGAAATAAAATACCATATGGAATATCAGTTCTTGAGATAATTAATTATTTATTTACATAATGAAAATTGGGTCATTATTTATCTGCTTCTATATATCCTTAAGGATCAATTTTTGTGTGTATATATATTATTATACAAAAAAGATTCCAAAATGTGCTCATTAGACTGCTCACTTCACTGTCTATACCTCTCTTTCCTTCTATATATATATATACTTTTATTTTTATTTTGTTCTGGATTTATATTTAGAACAATATATGTTAAGACCTCAAGAGGGCGCAATTGCGCTAGATTTCTACATGTTAAATACGTAAAGACCAAATAAAGTTGATTGATATGTCTATAATTCTAGACTAGAGCATACTTCCTGGTTCCGCCTGCTCATATAAACATCTCCATAACCATGGAGACGAACCTGACACTTCCGGAAGCACTATATAGTGTATAGATATAAAGAGGGCGACGTGACGCGATCACACAGCGCCACTCGGTCATCCGCATTGTGACCAATAGAAATACAACACTTCCGGAAATATCAGGACGCAACCAGGAAGTGACTATCGGCAGGTGGAACGCATATGCGTTCCACCTGCGCAATTTATTGTTTAAATAGATTTTTAACACTCATTTCTCCCTTCTCCGTATATATTTATCAACATACTAACCACACTACCCAGGGAAAGCCAAACAGAGCTAGATAAATGTTTATATATGCCCCCACAATGAATTTAAGATCGTACATATGACCTTTTGACCCGGAAACATTAAAATATGTCTTATTGCTTTTTCTTCTAAATTTCTGTATTTGCCATGTATATATTAATGAAATGTGAACCCTATATAGTATTTACCTACTTACCTGTCTCCCGTTCAACACAAATAATAAAATTGTGAATTTTAGAGTTAATTACACTAATTGAATGCCAATTGGCCACTAACCACTGGGGGTATTTATACCACTACCTACCACACCAGAAGGCACCTTTGAAAAAGCCACAAGCTGGTGGCGAAACGCGTCAGGTGCTGCCCCTCATCTCTGTGACATTGGATTGTCCTGATCACCATCTTCTGCCGTTTGGGAACTATACCTCCTGTTCTCTGGGACCTTCCAGGATACAGAACTCCAGGTGAACTCTGCCATCCCAGCCACCTGTGGAGACTGTTTTTATTCCCCAACAGGACCAACAATTGGGTCCCAAAATCTTCATCATTCATCAAAGTGACCGGGGTGAACAGCCATCCATACCTCCAGGTGAGCCAACAACATCATAGCCACCTGTTTGAGGTCCAGGATCCCCATATAAAAGTCACATTTTGGGAACTAACACTCGCCTTCCCCACTCGTGTACTGCTACAACGGTGACTTCCCCCCCAAAAAAAGTCACACACAGGGGACTCTCATTGCATGAGTACAGAGTGTCATATATTCTCCCAGAAAACCCTTCAAAAGGCCCAGGATACAGGGACCAATCCGGAATCCCCTTCACTGACCCCTCCAATGGCAACAAGTAAGATCTCCGCAACATAGTGAGGACCAGTGAGCCGGTACCCCACCAACTTCCATCTAGTCCTATTTGGCAGACCATTTATTGGAAAGTGCACTTACCATTTGGACAGACAAAATTGGACATTAACCCAGGTCCATTCTTCGATCCAACCACAGAGTGAGATCTATTTTACTTATTTTTTACCTATTTTTATTATATTTTTATTGTATATTCATGTAGTGTATTGTGTAATAAATGTAATTTAATTGATTATAAAGGTATTTTACCATCAATCACAATTGTGTTCATTGTAACTCCAGCGCTGTTTCTTTGTATATATTGCTCATCAAGATGCTGGTCTATTGCTGCTTCTGTAACCAGCTCTTCTCCCTCACCGTGCTGCACTTCATTATGGTACCACAGAATCCTCACTTCTATAGTTTTTTTTTTTTTAATCCTGGGACTTAACCCTTTGAGTGCCAGGGGAATTTGTTAAAATAAGTGTGAAAATTGCCAAGCAAACCTTTTTATTAACTCTTTGAGTACCACTGTTGCTGTGAGAGATCCTCAAAATATCGGTTACAAATGCCAGTGTCGCTCACAGTAACTGTTCTATTTGGGTTCAATATTAACTAAACTTCAATTAATTAACTTGGCTGATAATATATATATATATATATTATATATATATATATATATATATATATATATATATATATATATATATATATATATTTAAATAACAGGCTGTTGTTTCCTAGTAGAAAACCAGGTGGCACTCCACGGACTTTATAAAGTGCAAAAAGAGGTTTATTGTAACATCTCTTCAATCAATGTTTCAAAGCCTAACCGGCTTTTTAATATATTAACATAAACAGAAGGCTAGGATGAGACCCAGCCTGGGTGTAATGTAGAGTGTGATAGGGAGTTGTGATTTAATTTACCTCTATTGCGCTTCTATCTGCTATGTTCTATTTCCGATGTCAGCGGACCCCATTGTACTGTACACTTAAAAAGCTGTGTATTATGCCAAATTACATGTAATGGTAACCTTTATATTTTGGAAGTATATTTACAGAGTATGTAAAACACAAGAACACAGGTAGAATAGGTGCAGAATGCTTTATTATGGAACTATGCTACAATATTAATTATTGACACAACAGTCACTACAGGAGCCATCACTACCCCTCAGTCATCATCACTGGAAACTGACACCACCATTACCTTTGGTAAAGGCACAACTGGCATTACAGCAATTACCTTTACCAAATGTTATGGTGGTGTCAGTTTCCAGTGATGATGACTGAGAAGTGGTGATGTCTCCTGCAGTGACAGTGGTGTATATAATCTTCATCGTAGCTTCGGTGGAGATCTCCATTTTATAAGCTTGGTGCGGTTAGTTGTTCACCGCACCACATCCCAAATATGCTGAGATGACAGTTGTTATTCTGCAGGGGCGAGAGGTCTCTGATGGCCCTCTTAAAGAATGATTTTATGGCCACTTTGATGGTATTTCTGGGGGCGCAGTTATTTGTATGTGCGCTATTGGCCTCCCCTGTGCTCTGGGCATTGGCAACATCAGTATTGCTTGACTCGATGGGAGTGCTGGTGCCTTCCTCAATGCTTGTCATAAGGGGCCTGCTGGTTTGCTCCATGATGATTGTGATGTTCCATCTGACTGGACCACTAGTGATTGTAGAAGGTCCATTGGGAGCCTCAGCACTGGTGTTTGCTGTGGGTGCCATCACAGCTTTTATTTTCATCACTGATGTCCTCCTCACAGGGATGCGCGATGGGGGAACGTCGACCCTCTCAATTGGTGATTGTTGCAGCCTCCCGGGTGCCATCTGTATTTGAGGCACTTGCTGTTTGCCATGTTTTTGTCTTGGCTTCCTCACTGGTATGCGCGATGGTGGAGAGCACACCCTCTCAGTTGATATTTGAGGCAAAGACGACATCAGCACGGGGATGCGGGATGGGGGATTGTACTGCCTGTCAGATAATGGTCTTGGGACTGGCATCCTCCCTATCACTGGGTCTTGTGGCACCGATCTTACTCGTGGCTTCATCTTCGGTATCTTTGAATTGGCCATAGCCAGCTATGACCAATAAGATGGCCCTGGGGACCGTGTCAGCCTCTGTGTTATATGGGCTCCTCAGTTTGTTTACCGATACTATAGAAATAAAAGATATATAAATCAGTGACACATTAATTCAGATAAAACAATTATACGTTACTAACTAATAACAATATCGGTCATGCAGCTCTGGTTATTTGTTACTAACTAATAACAACACTGTGCATACAGCTCTGGTTATATGTTGTAACTAATAACAATACTGCACATACAGCTCTGATTATATGTTACTAACTAATAAAAAATAATGTACATGCAGCTCTGGTGGCTTGTTACTAACTAAGGTACTTGTGTAATATCTGGGCGCCCGATTTTTTTACGGTATTGCATCGCATCGCATGCAATATAGTGCCATACAATTCATGGGATGCGATTTTTCATTGTAAAGACCAGATTTTTAATTGTATAGTCACCCATGGGTGATTTCATACCCCTACTATCCAACTATGCATGGAGTTGATTTTATATAGTGTGGGGAGCGCAACGAGCCACCGAGCTCGAAGCGTGGCGTGCGGACACGGATTACTTTACATATATTCTGCATCCGCTCGCCACGCTTCGGGCTCGGTGGCTTGCTGCGCTTGCCACACTATATAAAATCAACTCCATGCGTAGTTGGATAGTGGGGGTATTAAATCACCCATGGGTGACTATACAATTAAAAATCGGGTCTTTACAATGAAAAATCCCATCACATCGCATGCCTTAAGTAGTGGCATGAGATTAAAAAATCGGGCGCCCAGATAATACACAAGTACCCTAACTAATAACAATACTGCGCATGCAGATCTGGTGGCATGTTACTAACTAATACCATTACTGCCCATGCTGTACATGCAGCTCTGGTTATTTGTTACTAATTACTAATTAATAACTAATTAATAACAATACTGCGCACGCAGCTCTGGTTACATGTTACTACAGTAACTAAAACCAATACTGTGCATGCAGCTCTGTTTATGTGTTACTAACTATTAGCAATATTGCGCCTGCAGCTCTGGTTGTTACTATCTAATAACAATAATGCGCATACTGCTCCGGTTAAATATTACTAATAACAATACTGCTCCTGCAGCTTTGGTTATATGTTACTAATAACAATACTACGCATATAGCTCTGGTTATATATTATGAATTAATAACAATATTGTGGCTGCAGCTCTGGTTATATGTTACTAATAACAATACTGCGCATGCAGCTCTTGTTATACTGTATGTTACTAACTAATAACAATACTGTGCATGCAGCTCTGTTTATATTTCACTAATAACAATACTGTGCGTGAAGCTCTTGTTATATATTACTTAATAATAACAATACTGCACATGCAGCTTTGGTTATATGTTACTAAATAAATAATTATAATAATGTATAAAATATAATCAGCATACATGTGCTTGCAGAATGCTAGTTATACAATATTAAATAAATAAATATAATAATTAGTAATAACAATAATTATTGGAATAGTAATATTAATAAGAAATGTATCTGCATCTCGCTGGTTATACATTACTAAATATTACAAATAATATTATAGTTATTGTTATTAAGAAATGCACCTGTATCTCTCTGGTTACATGTTACTAAATTAATATGATCATATAATAAATAAAATGTTGCATGCACAGAGCTCAGAATTCATACTTTACCTTGTATCCACTTATCTGCAAATGAGTAGCCTGTGCATGGGAGGCACTTATAAGGGCTTTGTGATGTCACAATACTTGTGATGTCACAATACTTGTGATGTCACAATACTTGTGATGTCACAACGATTGTGATGTCACAACGATTGTGATGTCATATTACATTTTTTTCAAATATTTTTATAACAATACTGCACATGCATCCCTGGTTATGTTACTAACTTATAACAATATTGCGCATGCAGCTCTGGTTATTTGTTACTAACTAATAACAATACTGCACATGCAGATCTGGTGGCATGTTACTAACTAATAACATTACTGCCCATGCTGTACATGCAGCTCTGGTTATACAGTATGTTACTAATTACTAATTAATTAACTAATTAATAACAATAGTGCGTATGCAGCTCTGGTTACATGTTACTAACAAAAACCAATACTGTGCATGCAGCTCTGTTTATGTGTTACTAACTAATAACAATATTGCGCCTGCAGCTCTGGTTGTTACTATCTAATAACAATAATGCGCATACAGCTCCGTTTAAATATTACTAATAACAATACTACGCATATAGCTCTGGTTATATATTATGAATTAATAACAATATTGTGGCTGCAGCTCTGGTTATATGTTACTAATAACAATTCTGCGCATGCAGCTCTTGTTATACTGTATGTTACTAACTAATAACAATACTGTGCATGCAGCTCTCGTTATATGTTGCTAACTAATATCAATACTGTGCATGAAGCTCTTGTTATATGTTACTTAATAATAACAATACTGCACATGCAGCTTTGGTTATATGTTACTAAATAAATAATTATAATAATGTATAAAATATAATCAGCATACATGTGCTTGCAGAATGCTAGTTATACAATATTAAATAAATATAATAATTGGTAATAACAATAATTATTGGAATAGTAATATTAATAAGAAATGTATCTGCATCTCGCTGGTTATACATTACTAAATATTACAAATAATATTATAGTTATTGGTGTTAAGAAATGCACCTGCATCTCTCTGGTTACATGTTACTAAATAAATATGATCATATAATAAATAAAATGTTGCATGCATAGAGCTCAGGATTCATACTTTACCTTGTATCCACTTATCTGCAAATGAGTGGCCTGTGCATGGGAGGCACTTATAAAGGCTTTGTGATGTCACAATGATTGCGATGTCACAATGATTGTGATGTCACAATACTTTTTTTCAAATAATTTTATAACAATACTGCACATGCATCTCTGGTTATGTTACTAACTTATAACAATACTGCACATACAATTTCAGTTATATTTTACTAACTAATAACAATACTGTGCATGCAGCTCTGGTGGCATGTTACTTACTAATAACAACACCCCACATGCAGCTCTGGTTATATATTACTAAATAATATCAATACTGCGCATTCAGCTCTGGTTACATGTTACGAACTCATAACAATACTGTGTATACAGCTCTGGTTATATATTACGATCTAATAATAATACTGCGCATGCCGCTCTGGTTTTGTTACTAATAACAATACTGAGCATGCAGCTCTGGTAACATGTTACTAACTAATAACAATACTGAGCATGTAGTTCTAGTTATATGATACTAACTAATAACAATACTGCATATGCAGCTCCAGTTATACAGATGGAGCGCCTCTAGTTCTTGCCCGGGGATCGCCAGCGCAGAGGCGCTCCATCTCACTGGGATGTGCGTGCGTCTCACACGCACACGCGTCCCAGTTTCTGGACGGCACCGCTGCAGGTCAGTGCCCGTCTCCACTTCAGGGAGATGGGCAGGGATTGGAGGGACGTCGGGGCTACGAGGGGCAGAGAAAGCTTTGCAGCCACGGGGCATGCGAGCATCTCGTGCACGCGCGCCCCTGGCCAGAACCGGCCGTTGGCGGGGGCTGGTGATAGATTCGCCGGCCACTGGCGCGGGCTGGCGATATTATATAATAATATTATACTTATTGTTATTAAGAAATGCACCTGCAACTCTCTGATTACATGTTACTAAATAAATATAATCATATAATAAATATAGAATAATGTTGCATGAACAGAGCTCAGGATTCAAACTTTACCTTGTATGCACTTATCTGCAAATTAGTAGCCTGTGCATGAGAGGCACTTATAATGGTTTTGTGATGTCATAATACTTGTGTCATATTATAACAATACTGCACATGCAGCTGTGGTTATGTTACTAACTAATAACAATACTGCAGATGCAGCTCTGGTTATGTTACTAACTAATAACAATACTGCAGATGCAGCACTGGTTATGTTACTAACTAATAACAATACTGTGCATGCAGCTCTGGTTATATGTTACTAACTAATAACAATACTGAGCATGCAGCTCTGGTTATATGTTACTTAATAATAACAATACTGCGCATGTAATTCTAGTTATATGATACTAACTAATAACAATACTATCATATGCATCTCCAGTTATACAGATGGAGCGCCTCTAGTTCTTGCCTGGGGATCGCCAGCGCAGAGGCGCTCCATCTCACTGGGATGTGCGTGCGTCTCACACGCGTCCCAGTTTCTGGGCGGCACCACTGCAGGTCCCTCTACGTTTCCAGTTCAGGGGGGACGTCGGGGCTACGAGGGGCAGCGGGGGAGGCGGTGGGCGGCGGAGAAAGCTTTGTAGCCACGTGGCACACGAGCATCTCGTGCATGCGCACCCCTTGCCAGAACCGGCCGCTGGCGGAGGCTGGTGATATTATATAATAATATTATAATTATTGTTATTAAGAAATGCACCTGCAACTCTCTGGTTACATGTTACTAAATAAATATAATCATATAATAAATATAGTATAATGTTGCATGAACAGAGCACAGGATTGATACTTTACCTTGTATGCACTTATCTGCAAATGAGTAGCCTGTGCATGAGAGGCACTTATAATGGCTTTGTGATGTCATACTAGTTGTGATGTCATATTGTAACAATACTGCAGATACAGCTCTGGTTATGTTACTAACTAATAACAATACTGCACATACAGCTCTGGTGGCATATTACTTACTAATAATAATAATGTGCATACAGCTCTGTTTAAATATTACTAACTGATAACAATACTGCGCCTGCAGCTTTGGTTATATGTTACTAATAACAATACTGTAATCGCAGCTCTGGTTATGTTACTAACTAATAGCAATACTGCCAGTGGCGTAACTATCGCCCCGCAGCCCCCACGGTGGAGGGGAGGAGCTTGGAAGATAAGGGGGCCGGGGGGAGGGGGGTCTGTGGGACTATTGTTACCCCCTTCGTCTGCCGCGGGACCTTTCGCCCGGCGAATCAGTCTGCGCTGTGGCTCTTCTTCTCCCTTCTCTCCCGGCTGCAATAAAAAATGTGAAACACAGAAAATGGCTTCCCCCATAATGCAGACCGTTTTGAGGATGCGAGACGAGGCGGAGGCCTCCTCTCGCATCCTTAAAAACGGTCTGCTGTACGGGGGCAGCCATTTTCTGAATGACATGATTTTATTTATGACAGCAGGAGCCGGGTGAGCAGGGAGACGGAGAGCCGCATCGCAGACGGAAGGTCCCGAGGCAGATGCAGCCAGGGGTTTATCAACTCTAGCAACCTCTAGTGTTTTTTTTTTTTTAATTGAGTCTTTATTTATAGAAAAAATTCATTACAAACATACATTCATAAACATACATAAATACATACATAAATACATACATATACACACGACTGAAGACAGAAAGAGAAAATAAAAAAAAAAGCAGAAAAGAAGACCATCCCATACATCATCTAACGTAATCCCAACAGATCCATGCCTATCCCCGTCCTAGTAGTCAGGGCTCTTTTAGGGTCCAACTTTGATCAGGATTTTTTTTTTTTCCCTGAAATACTGTCCTTAATGGGTTTCTATGAACAAACATAACCTTCTTATTAAATCATGCCTTTTCAGATTCCTTGCCTCTACTTTATTCCTATCCACTACAATCAACTTCTCTAAACGGATATAAATTGAGCAAATAATTATGCCCTTTCGTGTCACCCCCAGTAACGTGA
Organism: Crinia signifera; assembly: GCF_055691185.1. NCBI lineage: Eukaryota > Metazoa > Chordata > Amphibia > Anura > Myobatrachidae > Crinia > Crinia signifera. The sequence goes on from NC_139218.1 coordinate 208,199,386, forward strand.
AGACTACTACTATATTCGTGGTTAATTACTTCACTGATACTAATTATCAATTACGTGTATGCTGTGTAACCACAGTTATATTTGCCCATCTATGCATATATACTTAAAATATCAAAGTGATTCCGTGCATTAATAAACAGAGTACATACACTCATTAATTTCAAAAAGAATAAAATAAGAAAAAAAAATTACAATATAGTACATTGTCACTCATCTGTAAAGATAATTACGTGAACTGTGTCGTGGTATTTATAGAATCTATAGGTGTAAATTAAATGAAATACATATCTAACCGCCCTACCCTCCATTTTATTTCCAATCTCATTTTCTATGTATCACCTTATAGTAGCTTGATTGTGACCAGATCCCCCATACCTTCTGGAATTTGGGTTGCTTTCCTCGTGAGGCATATATAAATCTTTCATGATCAAAGGTATAATTTACCAAATTAATCCATTCATCGACCTTAAGACCAGCGGTGTAGCTAGGTGCCATGGTGCCCGGAGCAAGGTCATAATCCCCCCCCCCCCCCCCGGAAATGAATTGGGGGCGTGGCTAACATGTGTTGGCATGTTACATTTGAAATATATGACGCTGTGGCAGAATCTGCTGCGCTATATAAGACGCTGTAACGGAATCTGCTGCGCTATATAAGACACTGTAACGGAATCTGCTGCGCTATATAAGACACTGTAACGGAATCTGCTGCGCTATATAAGACACTGTAACGGAATCTGCTGCGCTATATAAGACACTGTAACGGAATCTGCTGCGCTATATAAGACACTGTAACGGAATACGCTGCGCTATATAAGACACTGTAACGGAATACGCTGCGCTATATAAGACACTGTAATGGAATCTGCTGCGCTATATAAGACGTTGTAACGGAACCTGCTGCGCTATATAAGACACTGTAACGGAATACGCTGCGCTATATAAGACACTGTAATGGAATCTGCTGCGCTATATAAGACACTGTAATGGAATCTGCTGCGCTATATAAGACACTGTAATGGAATCTGCTGCGCTATATAAGACACTGTAACGGAATACGCTGCGCTATATAAGACGCTGTAACGGAATCTGCTGCGCTATATAAGACACTGTAACGGAATGTGCTGCGCTATATAAGACACTGTAACGGAATCTGCTGCGCTATATAAGTAACTGTAACAGAATCTGCTGCGCTATATATAAGACACTGTAACGGAATCTGCTGCGCTATATAAGACACTGTAACGGAATCTCCTGCGCTATATAAGACACATATAAGAGAGATTAACCACCCACCCCCACAAATCCCTCAAACCCCATGATTACTCGCATAATTATTTATCTTTAGTAAAAAAATAAAATCCACCTTGAAAAGAGCAGGATGGCAGCATAAACCAGAGAGACCCCCATCCCCCCCCCCCCCCCGGACCCCACCAAACCCCCAGACCCCATGATTATTCCCTTAATTCTTTATCTTTATTAAAAAAAAAATCTACCTTGAGGAGTACAGCACAGACATTCTGGCCCTTATTCAGGTTCATTCGTTCGCATGCACACACGCACGCAGTGTTACACTTTATAACAGCACATACACATCTTGCAGAGTCATGCCTATAGGGCTTGCGAACTCATGCGTTCGCACCCATACTAAAAAGGGTGTGGCCTTTCATTGCGTGCAATTAAAACTGCTTGCACGCGCCAACACATTTTCACACGCACACGCACCACAGTGTGCGTGCGAACATGCTCTTGTCCGTAATATATATGTTGCATATGTGAGTTGACACATGTCGACTAATGTTGACAGTGCAAACATGCTACACATGGCAGAGTGAAAATGTACATAAAGGTATGTTATATAAGGGCAATTAATAAATGTGTTAAGTGCATTTGCATTTGTGGCCTACAATTCACCTTACCATAATAATTTAAATGTGTCTGCTAACACTTGTTTGGTTTTGTGATGCAAACTGAAGTGGAGCAGAGTTAAATGATTGTCACAATCAACCAATAATTGGTCACAATGGTGTTCAGGTGCTATTGTTTTCCCCATTTCGCTACTGTCTTTTAAGCGTACGAATGAGCAGTTCACAAGAAGTATGGTGTGCGAAACTGAAAACCTGCTTTGAGCTTGCGAAAGTTTTGGAGTTTGTGTGGGAACAATCCCTGTTGCAGTCATGCGAAAGCAAACCCACCACTCGAAGTGAACGCCCACGTGTACGCCCATGTGTACGCCCGGTTTTGCTCATTATACTGGACGCCAGTGGCGGAACTCCCGGAGGCAATGGAGTCATCTGCCGCCGGGCGCCAGCCTTAAAGGGGGCACTGGCTCCATTGCCTCCTGGGAGTCCAGCCGGAGACGCCTGAGCCCCTGTAAGACAAAGTGCCCCCCCCCCCCCCCCCCCCAACAAAGATGGTGCGGGGGGAGCGGCAGGGTCATCCCTGTCATTTTCAGTTTTTTTTTTTTATTATCAGTATACCTCGCTGCGCGCAGCTGCTGCTGCAGGAAGAGGCTGATGAGCTCTGGCGGCAGGTGCTTCTCTCCTCCTCAGTCCCCGTGCGCCGTGTGGAGGTGGAAATGTTGGACGTGTCCGGTCCAGTCCCTGGCGCCGGGGAGCAGGAGAGTAGCAGCAGTGCCGGAGGCCGGGCACAGTGAGAATAGCAGCAGAGGCAGGGAGCAGGAGTGGCCGGGAACGTAGGCGCTGGTGGGAGCAGGTTATTAACAGCATTGCGGCAGCCAGCAGCCGGGGACCATGATAAGGGCAGCGGCGACCAGGACCACATGAGAAGCGGTAGCCAAAGGCTAGTATGAGGTGAGCAGCGACAGCCAGCAGAGGCTGGCCCCTGTAAGCCACCCAATGCTAGTGGGAATAGATCTGCTTCCTCTTCCTACCTTCTCCTGTACCCCTCTCGACTCACCCTCTGCCACCTTGCCCCATTTCATCACTGTGACCTCACCCCCTGTCAGCATGCCCCTCTTCCCCTTCTTGCCTCAGCCCATCTCCTCATCCCGCCACCTCACCCTCTTCTCACCTCATCCCGCTACCTCGCCCCTTCTCAACTCAGCCCATCACCTCGCTTTATACCGCCACCTCGCCCCTTCTCACTTCATCTCGCCCCTTCTCACTTCATCTCGCCCCTTCTCACCTCATCCTGCCCCTTCTCACCTCATCCTGCCACCTCGCCCCTTCTCGCCTCAGCCCGCCACCTCGCCCCTTCTCACCTCAGCCCGTCACCTCGCCCCTTCTTACCTCAGCCCATCAGCTCGCCCCTTCTCACCTCATCCTTTCTCACCTCAGCCCATCACCTTGCCCCTTCTCACCTCAACCCGTCACCTCGTCCCTTTTTACCGCAGCCCTTCACCTCGAGCCTTCTCACCGCAACCCGTCACCTTGTCCCTTCTCACGGCAGCCCGTCACCTCGCCCCTTCTCACGGCAGCCCGTCACCTCGCCCCTTCTTACCACAGCATGTCAATTCGGCCCTTCTTACCACAGCCCATCACCTCGCCCCTTCTTTTCGCAGCCCATCACCTCGCCCCTTCTTTTCGCAGCCCATCACCCCCCCTTCTTACCGCAGCCCATCACCTCTCCCCCTCTCACCATAGTACATTGTCTCAACCCCTCTCATCTTAGTCAGTCGTCTTGCCCTGTCCCCTCTCGTCTCAGCCCATCACCTCACTCCCTCTCGCCTAAGCCTGTCGCTTCACCCCCTCTTGTCTAAGCCTGTCACATCACCAGCTCTCACCTTCTCCACTTACCTCCCCCATCCCTTCATCTCACCTCTCTCTCTCTCTCTCACCTGTCTCCATCTCTCTATCCCCCCCCCCCCCCCACGCTTTCTCTTTCCTCTCCATCACCTTTTCTCTCTCCTTTGCTCTCTCTCTCCCACCGCATCTCTATCACCCTCTATCTGCCTGGCAGTTTCTCCTCTTTCTCTCTCTCTGGGCGAGATGTACTAAGCCTTGAAAAGTGATAAAATGGAGAGTGAAAAACCACCAACCAATCAGCTCCTACCTTTCATTTTTGAAACACAGCATGGAGTATGGCAGTTAAGAGATGATTGGCTGGTGGTTTATCACTTTCCATTTTATCACTTTTGAAGCTTAGTACATCTGGCCCAATCTCTCTCTCTCCCATACTCCCCTCCCCCTACTCCTTCTCTCACTGTCCCTCCATCTTACCTATCTCTTTATCTCTCTCTGCCCTAGTCTCGCACTCCTCCCTCTCTTGTTCATTCCCTTTTCTCTATCTGACATGTCTCTCACACCTCTATCTCTTTCTCTAATTCCCTCTTTTTTCACGAAAAATAAGCTCAAAAGAATAATGTGTGGGACCCCAATTTATATAAGATGAGGGGTCTCTGGTACCCACACATGTTTTCACTGAGCGCTACCACTGTGCCATGGTGCCCAGAGAACGGTGCCACAATCTAACTCCCTCTGCAACCATATCATCCCTATTCATGGTGCCCCCCTGTTTTTTGTAGGGAACCGCCCCTGCTCACAGTGCTCTCATGGAGCAGGTGGCAGGAGCTCTGTGTGCGCTGTAGAGTCTGCACCCAGCATACAAAACCTGAAAAACCTGAAACAGTAGTGTGGCGCCTGCTGCTGAATTCCTTCGCCTGCTGCATGTCAGGATGCACGTCCCAGGCCCGACTGACAGAATAAAGCAGGTACTGTTTTTATTTTTAGTTTAATTGTGCTGCTTTACCAAAAAATAGGGGGCGCGCTGGAATTTTTTTTGGCAGGGGGAGAAAAATTTCTAGTTATGCCACTGCAGCGAGGAGAGGTTGCTGCACCAGGAGCTGGACGGCTCCACTCCGCCCTGATGCACACTCACCTGCCGGGACCAGAGACAGAAGCCACGGCAGAGGAGCGCAAAGGAGATGTCCTGGCAGAGTCCCCACAGCAAGCTGCGGATCGGGTATGCAACAAGCGCACACATAGGCAAGGCACCGCTACTGTGCTTCATGCCGTGCAAGGAGTGAGAGGTCAAAGGAGATGTGGGGGTGACAGACGGAAGGACAGGTGCAGGGGAGGAGGGAATGAGAGGTGACAGGGGGGCAGAAAGGTGCAGGGAAGGAAAGAGTAAGAGGTGCAGTGGAAATGGGGACAAAGAGGTGGACAGAGTGACAGGTGTAGGGTTGAACAGTCGATGGTGAGGCGGAGGGGTGACAGATGGAGGTAGAGGAGCAAGGAAGGAGGGAGTAAGAGTAAGTTAAACCATAAATATATGCTGAAGTCAGTGGCACCGTAGCATATTGCATTATATATAATAAAGTGTGTGTGTATGGGGGGGCACCAACATTCATCTTGCCTCCGGGCACCTGGGACGAACTTACGCCACTGCTGGACGCGCCCATACAAACGTCCACATCACGCCTACTGACTAAACCTTCGCTCGGACGACAGAAACCGCTTGGAAGATTGCTTGCGAATAGGAATTTCGCAGTTTGCACATGCACATTGCGTACACTGCACATGCGCAATGGGAGCAGTTGGGTGATACATGCGAATTCACATGCGAACGTGTCAATGTGAATAAGGGCCTCTGTGTAGAGGCAGGGGACTTCCTTATTCCTGCTGCTCAGCGCTGCCCGGGAGCCGGCCCGAGCAGCAGCAGCAGCTTGGTTAGGGACTGGAGGAGTGAAACATGTGACGTGACCCCATCACGTCACGGCAGCAGGCCGGCCGGGACCAGGTGAGCTGGGCACAGAGCTGGCCTTATCCAATTTGGTGCCCTGGGCAAGATTTTTGTTGATGCCCCCCCCCCCCCATTAAAAAACGTGGTCCGTTCGACACATTACTGCGTTATTGGCTGGTTATTTATTCCAAGTGCTGCCGCCTCCCTGCTTTATATATATATATATATATATATATATATATATATATATATATAGCAGGATGTTCCGCCTGGCACTCCTTTAAGTAGACAGCCTCCGTGGGTGCCCCCTGACATAATATGTATAGAAAAAAATTGCAAGGCAATCAGCGGCACTCCACAAATTTAAACAGTGATTTATTTTAAGGTGCGAGACGTTTTAGGGATTGAAAACCCCTTCTTCAAGGTGTACAAAAGAAAATGGTGACATATAAAACATTTAAATAGTGACAGTGTGTGCAAACTCACCAATGCCACCCGGGGAGCATCCCAGCTTCACTCAGTGCATCTTCCGGTCCCGGCGGGTGTCCGTGGACGGAGCCGCACGTCACCGCCGGGGCTCCTGGTCATAGGTGACATGTAACCATGGAGACCATCCAGCTTTTGTACACCTTGAAGAAGGGGTATTCAATCCCCGAAACGTCAGACACCTTAAAATAAATCACTGTTTAAATTTGTGGCGTGCCGCTGATTGCGTTGCAATTTTTTGTATATATATATATATATATATATATATATATATATATATATATATACACACACACACACATACATACATACATATAATATCGTCACACAGACAGATCCCTGACACCACTTGTTAATCATAGAATATTAGAATACAGTGGACAGTGTTTACTTCAAAACTTACACTGGCTGGCTGGCTGCAATCATAAACTGGGGCACTGATGATGGTGGGCCAGGGCTGGTAGACGCTGGAGAGGGAGGCAGTGTCGTTGCACCATTACAGTAGTAAGGAGTTGCTGCTTGCGCGGCTCTGATGCAGTGTCCCTCCTCCCCTACTCCCAGCACGCGCCGCGGCGGCTGGAGTGGGACAGTCAGGGTCAGGGAAGGGATGTCTCTGCTGCGAGCACTGCCGCCCGCATCACCGTCCGCGTCATGTAGGGTCCACCGGGCGGAAGTAAATTACAGTCTGACAGTGCCGGGGGGGGGGGGGGGGAGAGGGAAGCGGCGGCCACGTCCAGGTCTGTACGCCGGGCAGGGCAGCCCCCTGGCGCAGGCTGCCCTGCGTGTGTGAATGAAATTAATTATTGCAGGGCAGCAGGACTCATTTGCGGAGGGGGTGCGGCGCCCTGCGCCCCAACTGCGCCCGGAGTGTGTGCTCCGGTGGCTCCGCCCTCCCTACGCCTCTGCTTAGGACCAACTGCTGCTAACCAATGCCTGGCAATTATCACCTTTGCCAGAGCCGATAGGTTCCGGGCCAGTAAGATTTTGTCTTGTATTAAAATCCCTTCCTTCCATACCCCCATTGTTAGATTGCATTCATTTAAGGAGGACCGGGGAATTCCCACTGAAGCCATGACTTCACATACCTTGGCCTAGAACCTACTGACCCTTTGGCATTTCCACAGAAGATGCCAAAAGGTAGCAGCGCCTTCCCCACATTTAGGGCAAATCTCAGAACTTGAATCATTGATTATTTTTAGTTTTACGGGAGTCATATATGTCCTATGGAGGATATTGAACTGAATTTGTTGCACCCGCATCAAATTTAACGTAGCTGCCGGGGCACGCAGTGCCTCCCGCCACCTTGCTTCGTCTACTTGGGGAATGTCCCTTACCCATTTATCCCTAGTCGGCCCGAGAATCTCATTTTGCCTGTGCAAGTGCACATATTTATAGATTTTGGAAAGTCTTTTGCCCAAGCCTAACTGTTTGAGAATTTTTTTGCATGGGGACTCCTCCAACCGACGCAGTTCACCATTACTAACTTTCATCAAAGCACTGCGTAGCTGGATATAGTTAAAAAACATATTCTTAGGGACATTAAATTCAATTTGTAATTGGGGGAAAGATTTCAAACATCCATCTTGATAGACTTGTCCCAGTGTTACGATCCCCTGCCTATACCATGCCATCCTCCCCTGAGATACCCCAATTTCTTTTACTGTGTATACAGAAAATATTCCGGTATCTGGGTCCGTTCCTCATAGTTAGTTAATTTGCTAGCCCATCTCCACACTTTGGGCCTTATTCTGGTTGGAGCGGCCAAACGTGCGTACGTTCCAAAACAACGTACGCTATCCGTACGCGGCCGTTGGGGTTAAGTCCACCCACAACTCAGCCGCATACGTACGGGCAGAAACAACGTCGAAGGGGAGTGGCGTACAAATGTGCGTACGCCAACGTACACGGACGGGCCAGCCCTTACACTCCGACAACTGGCGTACAATTGAGCGTACACCACCGTTTACGGACGTCTCTCGGCCGTCTTCCCACCGACTTCTTGCGGCTATCTGAGCGTACGCCAGCTTGCAAGGACGGGTCCCTATTGTTTTCAATAGAAAAGTCAGCTTATGTCACCGCTCGTGAGAGTGAGCGTACGTCCGTGTACGCTGACATACCCTTCACATATATGGACCTGCAAATCTTGCCTTTCAACTATAATTATGAAAATTAATTAATTGATTGAATTAATTAATGTGCAAAATAGTGGGCATGGGCTTAAAACATTGCTGAAACATCCTTTGTAGGTGTTAGATGTGGTTTATGTTATTGTATCCTAAATACAAAACCTATGTTTGTATTAGAGTGAACACGTTGACACATGTCGACTTGTGTAGATTGAGTGTGCTACTGTGTAAAGTCTATGAAAGCACGTAGTGAATGTGTATAACTGTTTAGCAAATACCTACCTTAGCATATATAAGCAGGTCTTAAAAAGATTCTTACCTTAAATTAAACAAACCTTTAAATGTAGAGAAGTATAGAAAGATAAGCTTCCAATGTGTTTGAGTGCTGTGTGTGGCTTGCAGGTAGTGAAATCATGGTTTGGACTTAATAGACTGCAGCATTGGTTATTACATTCAGGTGTATGTGTTTGGTAGTAATCAGCGTAAATTAGCATATCCAGGCGCACGCTGGCATGCGGTATCTGTAGGGGTGGTTTGAGATGGCGGTTGGCGGCCGCCTGTTTTGTGTCCGAAATGAACGGTGCCTTAGTCGATCGTGCGGTAGTAGCACCGCTCATTTTTGGTGCACACCCCCGTGTACGCCCATATTTACGCCCATTTTCCCTCATTATTTCGGCCGCTCCCCTCTTCACGCCCCTATGCCGCCCCCAATGCCCGTACACTCGCGTATAGGTTTTTTCGCACGTTGAGGCCCGTCCGTAAGCGTTTTGGGGTGTTCGCGCCTGCGCATTAGCGAATGTACGCATGCGCAGATCATAAAAAAGCCCGTGACGTACGCGTACGGCCCGGCCGCTCCAACCAGAATAAGGCCCTTTGATTGCTTGGACGGTAATCGGGGGAAGGTTCCCGTGCAACCCCTTCACCATCAGTCTCTGAATAGGTGTAATACCCGGGTCTGTTAATTCAATAAGTTGGATCATTTCCTTAATCCCTTCATCCTGTCGGGTCCAAGTACATATATGGGCCAATTGTGTCGCCATGTAATATGCCTTAAGATCCGGCAGAGCTAGGCCCCCCTTGTCTCTATCTCGACACAAAACTTCTAATCTAATCCTCGGTCTCTTATTGCGGCACACGAAGGAGATAAACAAACTGTTTATTTTATTAAAAGTGTCGTCCTTTATAAACACCGGGGACTGTTGCATAATATAGGTAAATTTAGGCAGGATGGCCATTTTTATCAGATTTACCCGTCCTATTTGGACAATTGGTAGTTTAGACCAACATCGGAATTTCCTCCTAACATCATCTATTAGAGGGTTGATATTATCCTGGATGAAGCTCGCAGCTGAGTTCGTCACAACGACCCCAAGATATTTAAATTTATCAACTACCCCGAGTGGTATATTCCGGGGTAGAACTAGATTACTCCTACCTCCCATTTGCAGGATATTAGACTTAGACCAATTCATTGACAGGCCCGAATAACCCCCATATTTTTGTATTATTTCTATTACCACCGGGAGATACTTCTGTGGCTCAGCCATCCCTATCAGAAGATCGTCAGCGTACAGGGAAATCAGACTTTTGTCAGAACCATCTCCCAACGCCGATCTTAACATACATGCCAGGGGCTCCATTGCCACCGCAAAAAGCAGCGGTGACAACGGACACCCCTGGCGCGTACCCCTCATCAGAGGGAAGGGAGAGGACAAATAGCCATTGATTGAAATCCGTGCAGTTGGATTCTGATAGAGTAAGGATACTAACTTAATAAATCCCTCCCCTATCTCAAATGCTTTTAGTGCGGCCCATAGAAATCTCCACTCCACTGAATCAAATGCTTTATTTGCGTCAAATGACGCAATTATTGAGTTTATCGAACATCACTCCATGCATTGAATATACACAAAGACCCTCCGCAGGTTTATCATGGTAGGTTTTCAAGAATCCAGTCTGGTCCTGATGTATAATTTGATCCAGCACTTTATTAAATCTATTCGCCAGGATATTTGCGTATATTTTTGCATCTGAGGCTATAAGGGAGATAGGTCTAAACGAGTCTAACCCGGGCGCTTTGCCCCCCTTAAGCGATTTTATAGCAGCAACTACCTCCTCTAACCTAATCGGCAGTTCTAGGGATTCCCTTGCCTCAGCAGACAACTTAGGCATATCGATTTTACTCAAATATCTCTCTATTTCATCATCTTTATACATGAGCTTGGATTTGTAAATTTCCTCGAAGTATAGTGCGAATTCTGCCACAATTTTTGGGGTTTCTAGACAAATATCTCCCGAATCAAGCTTAATCAGGGGAATGGTATTAGGGGGTCTGTCCTGCCTTATCAAAAATGACATTATCTTCCCTGCTCGGTCCGACTCTGCATACCATTTATAGGACCCATGATTCAACCTACGGCAAGTCATGTCCTTTAAATATTCGGTCCATTCATCCTGCGCCTTAACCCAGTTCGCTCTGGCCTCGTCTGTTACCTGTTTTAAATAGAGGTTTTCTAAATCTAACATTTTACAATCCAACTCTGCCACCCTTTGTCTGTGTGCCTTTTTCAGAAAGGCAATCTTTTTTATAAATGCCCCTCTCAAAAAAGCTTTGCAGGCATCCCACACATATCCCAGTTGTGCCGAATCCTCATTTATCTCAGTGTTTAGCAGTTTTTCAAATTCAGTTTGATCTCCCATTTGTTCCAGCTAATATGGCTGCAGTTTTCAGGGCCTGAGGCCTGCTGGTGCCTCTAGATCAAAATGAATAACCAGGGGGGAGTGGTCTGAGATCCCTCGGGCCTTATATTCAATTTGGGTAATCTTATGAAGCAATTTCTCCGAAACAAAAACCATGTCTATTCTAGAGAATACATTGTGGGAAGGGGAATAGCATGAGAATTGCTGGCGGTCTGGATATCTTATCCGCCATGGGTCTTTCCAACCAATCTCTGACATAAATTCAGCGAACCTGCTCCCCTCTCCACCCGTGTCCTTCGCTAATTTATGCCACCTATCCAGTCTTGGTGAGAGCACATTGTTAAAATCGCCCAGACATATCACCAGGCTGTCTGGGTATGATGCAGCAAACTCAACTGCGGCCCTAATTACCTCAAACAAAAAAAGGGGGGGAAGATACACTGTTAGGAGGCATATACGTGTGTGATCAATACTACAATTTATAAAGATGTATCTGCCCCCGGTGTCTATTTTTTATTTTTTATTTTTTATTTTATTATTGAAGCATCACTTCACAGCAAATAGTAAACAGACAGTAGTTGTAAGTTATAAAAAGAAACACAGTGAGTAATTACAGAGAAAATCGTATATACATTAAGATGGGTCTCTGCGGTTCTTGTATCATCAGGTATGGTATAGTTAGTCATAACATGTAGCAGAAAACATGGCAAGTACTAATACGATTACATGAAGATATATCTAAGCTACAATATGTTGGGTTCTATTAATGCTGCATCCTTGTGTTTAGAGCATGGTGTTAGGCGATGGCTGACACATAATGGAATGGAGACATGGATACATGGGAGGGCCCCGGCCACGCACAAGTCCCTCACCAAATACAGGCCCCAGGCAGCAATAATTTATGTAATTGGGGGATCTCCCATGAGCATTCTTGTCTCATAGTATTCTGTATTTTGGAGAGAGGTTTTGATTCTGCCCTGGAAGTCGCTAGGAAGGGTACCAATATAGGTCTCCCAAGTTGCAAAGAAGCCAGTCGTTAGCTGAGTTTTATGTATTGTTGTTTCCAACCAATCCATAAAGAATATGTGTTGTAGCTTAGTTTTAAACAAATCTAAGGTAGGTGGGTTTGGAGCTATCCATGACTGTAAAATAGCTTTACGTGCCGCTGCACTTATTGCTGTGACCAATTTTTTGCATCCTTTAGTTATTCTCTGGGACTCTGGAAGAATTCCAAAGATTGCCCACTCCACAGTAAAGGGTAAATAATTTATTAGATGCGTAGTTGTGAATGTTCTGACCTGTTGCCAGAATCCACGGAGCATAGGACAAGCCCAAAAGCAATGAATTAGGTCCGCCTGGGAAGTGCGGCATTTGGGGCATTCGCTGGTATCCGACATACCTGCCAGATACTGTCGTTTGGGCGAGTAGTATGCTCGATGGACGATGTTAAAAAACATCTCCTGATACTGTGCTGCCGGTAAGTATTTGCAAGATGTAATCAAAGATTTCAAAAGTGTCTCACAGGTTAGCGTTGGGAGACCAGGAAACCATTGTGACATGCCGGTTTTTATAGTCGAGTGGTCAATTGGGGAGTTAAAAATTTTATAGTGAATCGAAATAGCTTTTTTGGTGGCCGGAGAGGCCTTTAGTACACCATCCAAAACATTAGACAGGTCTGTGGCTGACAGTTTTCTCATTACCTCGCTTACATAGTGTTGCATTTGAAGAAATGCTAAGGGAAAATCCTTGAGTACAGGAAAAGTCTGGCACGCTTTCGCAAATGTCATTGGTTTGTCATTTGCAAAATCTATGAGGTTCTCTACATTCTTTATGCCCTCTCTGTCAAACAGTGTGAAAGGAAAAAAAAAAAAAAAAAAAAAAAAAAAAAAATGAAAATACACTTCAGCGCTGTCCCATAGATATATTAGCAGAATTTGACTTGCTAATAGGTATTTGAGGTTGATAGTAGTCCTCAGTTATCTTTGTGAAAAGTTGGGGTCTCCTACTGACCTCCGTGGGGGTCCCTATGTGCACATAAAGGTATCTTTATGTGGCTTCAAGGATAGTAGTCCTTCTGCAACCTCCTGCCTCTTCAATGCTTAAATACAGGTGTTACTGACCTGATAAATAGGCCCTATTTTCACGTAAAGGTATCTTTGAAACGGGATCCTAATCCTCCAGCATATATCACGACACTTTGTATCCAATCACCAAAACATCACATCAAACGCCTGATAGACAGACACTCACCTCAAGCTGAGGCCCTATGTGCGTATAGCAGTTTCTTTGTTTTTCCTCCAGGTAAGGATGTTCTCCACAACCAGTATACTCCGTAAAAAATATATTTATTCCATGGATATACACATAAAACAGACGATAAAAAATGTATTAAAAACAATGTCACACTCTATAAGTGTGAGACCAAAAAACCCTCTTCCTGCATCCGGAACAGGTTGAGGTGAATTTGCTAGATGGAAAATAGCAGTGGGTCTCACCATAGAGTGTCTCTCCTTCCTCTCACCGACGCGTTTCGGGCTATGGCATCAGCCCTTTTTCAAGGTGTGAGGGGTTCAAGATCTGGGAAGGTTTTTATACCTCTCCCTTAGATTGCCATCTGATCAAAATCTCCAAAACCTGGGCCGGAGCGGAAGGTACCCACATCCCTTTAACCCACCTAAATACCTGTCTAGTACAACATGGCAACCTGGCTATATTGTTATTACACAGTACATATACACATAATAAAAGCACTTATATTAAATGAATGTATAAATAGCTGCGTTGTGGAACATTTTTAAACTCCTGTCCTGGAGTGGTGTCCATTTCTTATTTTTCTCCGCCACGCACCTGTGCATGTTATTGTTGAAACGTAGCGTCATTTCCGGTGTACCGGACGTGACTTCCGGTTTCCGAAAAGAAACAACGCGTCCATACATGTGGTTCCCGTCTAACTCGCAGGTGTCTATTTCCTGCTTCCTGCGTGACGGACCTTCTCCTTCCTCTGTATGGAACGCAAATGTCTATGAGCTTCTCTTCCGGATATCGCGGTCGCCATCTTTGATGTTACATTCTCATAGAGATAGATGTTATCGCTTTTTGTCCTTTCTCTATGCTACCATATTGTAGCCATAAACGAAGATAGCTCAATTGGAATTTTTAGGGACAAAACAACAGAAAAAAGAAGGATATTAGTAACAATTACATCACAAAAAGCACTTTACTTCAAATGCTACATTTAGCCCATTGGGCTCTATTGTTTTATGTGAGTAAATTTTTTTGGTACTTGTTTCCTAGCACGGCCACACCGATTAAGATCGGGGTGGTCGTGCTGAAAAAAATCGGTCGGTCGCATCGCATGCGATTTGGTCGCATGCGATGCGACCGACCGATCCGACCGATTTTTGACCCGATTTTTTCATTAAATCCAATGTAAATTGGGTCCCTGGGACCCAATTTTACATTGGATTTAATGAAAAAAATTCCAAACCCCCCCAAATTGAAGCGTGTACACAGCGCCCCACGATAGACGGCAACCCGAAGCGTGGCGAGCGCAGCGAGCCCGCGAGGGGCGGCGGTACGCGTCCTCCGACCTTTTCATGCCCTACTATCCACTAGGGCGTGGAGTGAGAATAGAATAGTGTGGCGAGCGCAGCGAGCCACCGAGCCCGAAGCGTGGCGAGCGCAGCGAGCCCCGCGAGGGGACGCGGATACCTTCACAGGTAATCGCGTCCCTTCGCGGGCTTCACAGTTGTCGGCGTCGCCACGGACACCTGTGAAGCCCGCGAAGGGACGCGTTTACCTGTGAAGGTATCCGCGTCCCCTCGCGGGGCTCGCTGCGCTCGCCACGCTTCGGGCTCGGTGGCTCGCTGCGCTCGCCACACTATTCTATTCTCACTCCACGCCCTAGTGGATAGTAGGGCATGAAAAGGTCGGAGGACGCGTACCGCCGCCCCTCGCGGGCTCGCTGCGCTCGCCACGCTTCGGGTTGCCGTCTATCGTGGGGCGACGACGGGGACATTTTTAATGTGAAATGGGTCATATTGACCCATTTCACATTTTTTAACATTTTTACACCATTTCAATGTTAAAATTTTTTTTAACATTGAATCCTATGTAAAAATCGGGTGCATCGCGTCGCATCGCGTCGGGACCAATGTTAATGGTCCCGACCGACGCGATGCCCCCGATATTTTACAGTTCCCGACAAGATTTCAATGTTAAAATTTTTTTTAACATTGAAGTCAATGCAAATATCGGGGGCATCGCGTCGGTCGCGTCGGGACCAATGTTAATGGTCCCGACCGACGCGATGCCCCCGATTTTTGTTTCCTAGCCGGCAAAATGGACCTGATTTCAAAGGAAATCGGGTCCATCGGGCTAATCGTGTCCCTTAATTAAGGGACACGATTAGTTACGATTGTGGCCGTGCTAGGAAACAAGTACCATTTTTTTCATCTCAGTACATGCAAGTCGTTTTTCCCTGTCATTGATCCTCCAGTTCTCCTTAACCACAGTTATCCCACAAAAAGACAATAAATGCTTAGTGTCACTGTTGTGTGTGTTTTTAAAGTGCATAGAAACGTTATGAGTCTCAGTGCCTTTCTTTATGTTTCTCACATGTTCAGCCATGCGAGTTTTAAGCATTCTAATGGTCTTTCCAATATATTGCTTATGGCATGAGCACTCAATGATGTATACACAGTACTTAGTGCTGCAGGTGATAAAATCCTCGATCGTATGCCACTCATTCGTTTGTACCGATTTATATTGATTTATCACTCTGCTGTCACTTTTACATGTTCTACACATTGAACACGTACCGCACCGGTAAAACCCTTTTGATTTAATCGGGTTTGGAGGAGCCGGTGTGTTAATGGCACTTTTGACAATGAGATTTTTTAAATTGTTGGCCCTCCTGTAGATAAAGTGGGGGCTTTCATCAATGAATGGTTCTAGGATAGGGTCACTCTTCAAAAGGCCCCAGTGCTTCCTAATAATTTTCTCAATCTGCTTCGATTGACTGGTGAATTGGGTGATAAAGTTGACTCCCCTTTTGTTGTTTTTCTCTATGTTACATTCGGGGGCCACTGATGTCAACGCAACCACATTCTGCACTGATTTACGGCCTTTCTCCCTCGCCTTTGAGATGTCTCTTTCATGATACCCTTTATTAATGAACTGCTTCTCCATTTTATCCGCATGAACTTCATATGTTTCGAGTTCAGTGCAGTTCCTACCTATTCTTTGGAACTGTCCATTAGGTATGCTGCGCAACCAGTTGGCATGATGGTTGCTATTA
Organism: Crinia signifera; assembly: GCF_055691185.1. NCBI lineage: Eukaryota > Metazoa > Chordata > Amphibia > Anura > Myobatrachidae > Crinia > Crinia signifera. The sequence continues at coordinate 208,215,637 of NC_139218.1, forward strand.
TAATTGATAAAGGAGTTGCAGTCAGTACTTTTTTGGTAATTACGGGTTTTCACTTTACCTCCCTCTACATAAATGCAGAGGTCCAAAAAATTAACCATAACTTGACTTTTATCAAAAGTTAACTTTATGTTAATCCCATTTTTGTTGAGTCCCTCACAAAAATTATTTGAAGAAATATCATCACCATTCCAAATAAACAAAATGTCATCAATGTACCGCTTCCAGGACACTAGGCTGGCGCCAAGCTGCAAGTTGTTAAAAATGCACTCCTCCTCCCACTTTGCCATAAATAAATTGGCATAGCTTGGCGCCAGCCTAGTGCCCATCGCGGTACCTGTAAGCTGCAAATAAAAATCCCCATTGAACCAAAAATAATTATTGTTCAAAATCAAAGCAATACCCTCCAGTATGAAGTTTTTTTCTTCCACTGGGGTACCTTCCTTGTCCAAAAAATGTTCAACAGCCCTTAGGCCCACCGTATGGTCGATTATAGTGTACAGTGAGGTCACATCCGACGTCACCAGCGTATATCCTGTTTCCCACTGTACACTACTTAACACATCCAAGGTGGCCGGGGTGTCTTTAAGATATGATGCATTCTTTTGGACCAGGGGTTGCAACAATGTGTCAAGATAATGAGACAAATTTGAAAGCACTGAGTTGGTTCCGGCTACAATAGGACGTCCCGGGGGGTCTACCATACTCTTATGTATTTTAGGCAGAATGTATACCACAGGAATAGAGGGTGTTTCAATAGTGATATATTCCTTAGTTTTTTCTTCAAGTACTCCTTTTAGGGTGTATAAGTTTAAAAAGACCTCCAACTTTTTACTTATTGTCCCTGTTGGATTTCCTCTTAACTTTTTATAGGTTTTATTATCCAACAGCTGCCTATAAATTTCTTTATTGTAGTCTTCTGTGTTTAAAACAACAATACTGCCCCCTTTGTCTGCCGGCTTCACTATTATGTTATCATTATCCTTAAGGGTTTTGATTGCGCTCCTTTCTCCTTTTGTTAAATTTAAGTTTTTCGGAGGTTTGATCTGCATTTTATCAAGGTCATCTCTAACTAATTTTTCAAAAGTCTCCACCAAACACCCCTTCTTATGTGCAGGGTAGAAGGTGGACTTTTTCTTAAAGATGGAGAAGGTTTCAGTGGGGGTTTCCTCACTGGCACTAGCAGTCCCTCCCCCTAACTTTTTTTCATCAAAGAAACGTTTGAGCGAAAGCTTCCTCACAAATTTTTGGAGGTCAACATATACCTCGAATTTGTCCATTTTGTTAGACGGGGCAAACTTTAAACCTTTTTCCAGCAGGGAACTTTCATCTTTTGTGAGCTGATAACTACTCAAGTTCACAATTTTAGTTTTGTGATCCTCAACCGGAGTGGGATTAATTTCCCCATCATTACATGTCTCCTCTACAGTAGTTCCCATAGGTTTTTCCTTTCTGCGTTTTACCCTATTTAGCCCCTTACCCCTTTTTCCCCTTTTCCGATTATGATCTTGGCTGTCTACCTGTATCTGGGAGTTGTGGGTCTCTGATCTAAAAAATGATGGTCATTGGTTCTATTTTCATCGGGACAATTGGTGGATTCCCAAGATGGTTTATTTTCCCTCCAATTATGATTTTGACTATAATTTTTTCTCCTCCATCTTTTTTCTTTGGGTCTTTCCCAACTATTTTCCTCCCATCTATTTTCCTCCCATCTCTCTTGATCTCCTTCACCTCTATTTCTAGGTGGGAGATTCCAATTTTGATTGGGTCGTGGGGTATTATCATAATTATTTAGAGGTTTCCTTCTTAGTCTATATTTGGAAGTATAATTTGGGATTTTTCTTTTCGGTGATTTATCCTCCTCCACATGCTTTACTACATCTATTCTGGGCATACGTTTTTCTTTATTCGTTATGAGATGTTGATTACCCTTTTTGTAGTCATCTTTATCCCTCCAAAATTTTTTCTTTTTTTTAGCCATTAGATCCCTTTCATTCCTTTCTACTTTAGTTGTTACAATTTCTTCTAGGTCCTTATATTCTTTAGACTTTGAATAGGGTTCTATCAGAGATTTGTATATGGCTATTTCCCCCTCTAGTTTATGTAATTCCTCCTTCTTTTGGTCAATAATTAATTGCATTAGTTTTATTGAACAATCATCTAGGATTTTAAACCAGGAATCCATGAATTCCTTAGACTCGTTACCAAACGAGGGGATTTTCTCAAGTCTCAAACCTCGTGGGACAATTTTTTCAGCACAATAGGTTTCTAACGTAGTTAGTTCCCACCATACCTTTCCCTCTCGTATTAGTGCTTTCTCTAGTTTGAGCATAGCCGTTTCCATATCCTCATCAGTAGTACATACAATATCATCATTACTTTCCCTCTGGAAGGTTTCTTTCGCATGTATATTACGACGACCTCTATGGGCAAACGTTTTATTGGTCAAGGTCGCAAACCGTTCACCCGTCTATTAGTGATAGGACGATACGAAAAAAAGGTTCGACAAGTGAATGGTTGCGCCCGGAACTGCTGCTGTGTGTAAATTCTGTGGGTCACTACACTCCCACCAATAGAATACAATGCAAAAAAAAAAAAAAAAAAATGAAAATACACTTCAGCGCTGTCCCATAGATATATTAGCAGAATTTGACTTGCTAATAGGTATTTGAGGTTGATAGTAGTCCTCAGTTATCTTTGTGAAAAGTTGGGGTCTCCTACTGACCTCCGTGGGGGTCCCTATGTGCACATAAAGGTATCTTTATGTGGCTTCAAGGATAGTAGTCCTTCTGCAACCTCCTGCCTCTTCAATGCTTAAATACAGGTGTTACTGACCTGATAAATAGGCCCTATTTTCACGTAAAGGTATCTTTGAAACGGGATCCTAATCCTCCAGCATATATCACGACACTTTGTATCCAATCACCAAAACATCACATCAAACGCCTGATAGACAGACACTCACCTCAAGCTGAGGCCCTATGTGCGTATAGCAGTTTCTTTGTTTTTCCTCCAGGTAAGGATGTTCTCCACAACCAGTATACTCCGTAAAAAATATATTTATTCCATGGATATACACATAAAACAGACGATAAAAAATGTATTAAAAACAATGTCACACTCTATAAGTGTGAGACCAAAAAACCCTCTTCCTGCATCCGGAACAGGTTGAGGTGAATTTGCTAGATGGAAAATAGCAGTGGGTCTCACCATAGAGTGTCTCTCCTTCCTCTCACCGACGCGTTTCGGGCTATGGCATCAGCCCTTTTTCAAGGTGTGAGGGGTTCAAGATCTGGGAAGGTTTTTATACCTCTCCCTTAGATTGCCATCTGATCAAAATCTCCAAAACCTGGGCCGGAGCGGAAGGTACCCACATCCCTTTAACCCACCTAAATACCTGTCTAGTACAACATGGCAACCTGGCTATATTGTTATTACACAGTACATATACACATAATAAAAGCACTTATATTAAATGAATGTATAAATAGCTGCGTTGTGGAACATTTTTAAACTCCTGTCCTGGAGTGGTGTCCATTTCTTATTTTTCTCCGCCACATTTTTTGGACAAGGAAGGTACCCCAGTGGAAGAAAAAAACTTCATACTGGAGGGTATTGCTTTGATTTTGAACAATAATTATTTTTGGTTCAATGGGGATTTTTATTTGCAGCTTACAGGTACCGCGATGGGCACTAGGCTGGCGCCAAGCTATGCCAATTTATTTATGGCAAAGTGGGAGGAGGAGTGCATTTTTAACAACTTGCAGCTTGGCGCCAGCCTAGTGTCCTGGAAGCGGTACATTGATGACATTTTGTTTATTTGGAATGGTGATGATATTTCTTTAAATAATTTTTGTGAGGGACTCAACAAAAATGGGATTAACATAAAGTTAACTTTTGATAAAAGTCAAGTTATGGTTAATTTTTTGGACCTCTGCATTTATGTAGAGGGAGGTAAAGTGAAAACCCGTAATTACCAAAAAAGTACTGACTGCAACTCCTTTATCAATTATAATAGCAACCATCATGCCAACTGGTTGCGCAGCATACCTAATGGACAGTTCCAAAGAATAGGTAGGAACTGCACTGAACTCGAAACATATGAAGTTCATGCGGATAAAATGGAGAAGCAGTTCATTAATAAAGGGTATCATGAAAGAGACATCTCAAAGGCGAGGGAGAAAGGCCGTAAATCAGTGCAGAATGTGGTTGCGTTGACATCAGTGGCCCCCGAATGTAACATAGAGAAAAACAACAAAAGGGGAGTCAACTTTATCACCCAATTCACCAGTCAATCGAAGCAGATTGAGAAAATTATTAGGAAGCACTGGGGCCTTTTGAAGAGTGACCCTATCCTAGAACCATTCATTGATGAAAGCCCCCACTTTATCTACAGGAGGGCCAACAATTTAAAAAATCTCATTGTCACAAGTGCCATTAACACACCGGCTCCTCCAAACCCGATTAAATCAAAAGGGTTTTACCGGTGCGGTACGTGTTCAATGTGTAGAACATGTAAAAGTGACAGCAGAGTGATAAATCAATATAAATCGGTACAAACGAATGAGTGGCATACGATCGAGGATTTTATCACCTGCAGCACTAAGTACTGTGTATACATCATTGAGTGCTCATGCCATAAGCAATATATTGGAAAGACCATTAGAATGCTTAAAACTCGCATGGCTGAACATGTGAGAAACATAAAGAAAGGCACTGAGACTCATAACGTTTCTATGCACTTTAAAAACACACACAACAGTGACACTAAGCATTTATTGTCTTTTTGTGGGATAACTGTGGTTAAGGAGAACTGGAGGATCAATGACAGGGAAAAACGACTTGCATGTACTGAGATGAAAAAAATTTACTCACATAAAACAATAGAGCCCAATGGGCTAAATGTAGCATTTGAAGTAAAGTGCTTTTTGTGATGTAATTGTTACTAATATCCTTCTTTTTTCTGTTGTTTTGTCCCTAAAAATTCCAATTGAGCTATCTTCGTTTATGGCTACAATATGGTAGCATAGAGAAAGGACAAAAAGCGATAACATCTATCTCTATGAGAATGTAACATCAAAGATGGCGACCGCGATATCCGGAAGAGAAGCTCATAGACATTTGCGTTCCATACAGAGGAAGGAGAAGGTCCGTCACGCAGGAAGCAGGAAATAGACACCTGCGAGTTAGACGGGAACCACATGTATGGACGCGTTGTTTCTTTTCGGAAACCGGAAGTCACGTCCGGTACACCGGAAATGACGCTACGTTTCAACAATAACATGCACAGGTGCGTGGCGGAGAAAAATAAGAAATGGACACCACTCCAGGACAGGAGTTTAAAAATGTTCCACAACGCAGCTATTTATACATTCATTTAATATAAGTGCTTTTATTATGTGTATATGTACTGTGTAATAACAATATAGCCAGGTTGCCATGTTGTACTAGACAGGTATTTAGGTGGGTTAAAGGGATGTGGGTACCTTCCGCTCCGGCCCAGGTTTTGGAGATTTTGATCAGATGGCAATCTAAGGGAGAGGTATAAAAACCTTCCCAGATCTTGAACCCCTCACACCTTGAAAAAGGGCTGATGCCATAGCCCGAAACGCGTCGGTGAGAGGAAGGAGAGACACTCTATGGTGAGACCCACTGCTATTTTCCATCTAGCAAATTCACCTCAACCTGTTCCGGATGCAGGAAGAGGGTTTTTTGGTCTCACACTTATAGAGTGTGACATTGTTTTTAATACATTTTTTATCGTCTGTTTTATGTGTATATCCATGGAATAAATATATTTTTTACGGAGTATACTGGTTGTGGAGAACATCCTTACCTGGAGGAAAAACAAAGAAACTGCTATACGCACATAGGGCCTCAGCTTGAGGTGAGTGTCTGTCTATCAGGCGTTTGATGTGATGTTTTGGTGATTGGATACAAAGTGTCGTGATATATGCTGGAGGATTAGGATCCCGTTTCAAAGATACCTTTACGTGAAAATAGGGCCTATTTATCAGGTCAGTAACACCTGTATTTAAGCATTGAAGAGGCAGGAGGTTGCAGAAGGACTACTATCCTTGAAGCCACATAAAGATACCTTTATGTGCACATAGGGACCCCCACGGAGGTCAGTAGGAGACCCCAACTTTTCACAAAGATAACTGAGGACTACTATCAACCTCAAATACCTATTAGCAAGTCAAATTCTGCTAATATATCTATGGGACAGCGCTGAAGTGTATTTTCATTTTTTTTTTTTTTTTTGCATTGTATTCTATTGGTGGGAGTGTAGTGACCCACAGAATTTACACACAGCAGCAGTTCCGGGCGCAACCATTCACTTGTCGAACCTTTTTTTTAGTGTGAAAGGGAAGCCCGCCTCCCCATGCTGGAAATCCTTATTGTTCAGAAAAGTCAGAAACAAGCTTTTATGGGAGTGTAGTGCATAGTTTTTACGGAGGATGTGCCATAAACGATATACTGACCATAATAAGGGGTTTTCTTTATGTTTTATATCGATTTCTGCTTCTAACTCGTGGAGAAAGGAGATCAAGTTTCCTTTTTCAAGAAAACCTGTTTCCAGAGTGGTATTTGTATATATTTCAGTGTTCTTAAGCCAATCCCTAAGAAATCTAAACAAGCTGGCATGATTGTAAGCCCGTACATTAGGGCAACCTATACCACCATTAAATTTTGCCTGCTGTAACTTTCTCAGCGCTATTCTAGATCTCTTTCCTTTCCATATAAAGTTTCTAAAGAGATTATTTATGCGGTTTATATCTGAGTTGCTAAGTAGGATGGGTAGGGATTGTAAAATATACAGCAATTTCGGGAAGGTGGACATTTTTATTAGATTGACTCTACCTAGATATGATAGAGACAGGTGTTTCCAGGTTTCTAAGTCATTTGTCATGGAACGGATTGTTTCTTGAATATTTGTTTTACATAGCTCCGTTGGGTATTTAGTTAGTTTGATCCCTAAATAGGTTATAGAAGATTTTGCCCAGGTAAATGGTAATTGCCCTCCCCATCGTGGTTTAGTTATTCCAGGTTTGAGGTATAGCCCTCTTGATTTACCAAAGTTCACCTGAAATCCCGAGATGTGTCCAAAATTTTTGAGCAGTTCGAGGATTCCCTCCAAGGAGTCCTTGGGATTATTTATGTATAATAGGACATCATCTGCAAATGCTGACAATTTTATTTCTTCCCCACCTATCTTTATCCCTTTGAAGATTTGGGTGGTTTGCAGAAGTCTAAATAGCGGATCTATAGATAAATTGAAGAGGAGTGGGGACAGGGGGCATCCCTGTCATGTACCTCTTTGCATGAGTATGGGGGCTCCCTTTTTGCCATTTATTAACAAGGTTGTCGTGGGGCGTGTGTAAAGATATTTTATGAGTCCTGTAAACTTGTTATTAAAATCCCTTGTTTCAAGTATTGTGAACAAGTGATGCCAACTGACTGTGTCGAACGCCTTGTGAGTATCTAGACTTGGTTAGAGGCTATAGTGGCTGCGACAGTTATCCTAATTGCTTTAACAGAGTGGCGATCCCTGACGAAGCCTAGCTGATGTTGTGTTAATATATCTGAAAGAATAATTGCATTCTGTTGGCCATGATTTTGGCTAAAATCTTAAAATCTGAGTTCAAGAGGGTAATTGGTCTATATGATTCTACTAGCAGGGGGTCCTTATCTGGCTTGGGGATTAAGGTCATGTATGCCTGATTAAATGTTGGGAATTCAGGGGTGTCTTTGTAAAGTGTGTTATATAATTCTAACAAGGTTGGGATCATTTCCGTCTTTAGCATTTTGTAATAGGACCCGGTAAATCCGTCCGGTCCTGGGGCCTTATTTGATTGTAATCCCGAGATTACTTCTCTTATTTACTCCTCAGTGATGTCTTTATCCAAAATCTCCCTTTGAGCTTGTGTTAGTTTTGGAAGGGTGATGTTGGATAGAATCTCTTGATGGAGAGGTTCCTGTGGGGGTATTGGACTATAGAGGTCGGAAAAGTAGTCATGGAAAGTGTGTAGTATATCAGTCGTGGAAGTTAGTGTTTTGGAGGTAGAATCATCTCTTAAAGCTTTTATGAAAGATCGCCGTTTCCAAGGTTTGGACATGTTTGCTAACAATTTCCCCGTTTTGTTTCCCCCCCCGGTGTCTATTTTGACCGTGTGAGGTCTAACTAAAACGGACACCCCCCTTGAGTTAGGGGAAAGAAAGGCATGGTATGAGTAACCTAACCAGGGTCGACTTAATGATATTATCCGGTCCTTGCACAAATGTGTCTCCTGCAAGCAAAAGATGTCGGCATTATATGCTTTATATTGTTTAAGCACCAAGGCCCTTTTAACTTTATCATTTAGACCCCTGGTATTCCACGACACAATCTTAACCATGGGCACCCTTTAGCATGATTCCTAGGATTTCAACTACAGGGAGGAATCTCCTCATATAGAACATATATATTTCTTGGATTATGGTCTTCATTCTTAGTACATACTTAACATAAAAAAACCAAAACATAAACACACACGCACATTTACCCTCCCCCTCCCCCACCCTGTATGTCCTATACCCCTAGGCATACCTTACCCACTGCCCCCACTATCTACCACTCTAACCCTACCGGCTCTAAACAAAATAGCCACTACCAGAGCCTGCCCTTACCCCCCCCCCGTGCCTAAGCCCTGCTGTAATCATACAAATCCCATATGCCGGAGTACTCTCTCCCACTTCACGTTAACCCATGCTGACAGCAATACTATGCGCAAGCTATGTTCAACTATTCATATTCATAGACATTTGTTTCCTGCCGGGGTGATTACCGTCCAACCACTGTGCAGCCTCTCCTGGCGAAAGGAAAAACTGCACAGCGCCATCCACTATCACCCGCAGCTTTGCCGGAAAGACCATTGAGTATTGTAGGCCCAGTTCTCTCAGACGTGACTTGATGTCCCGAAATTTAGCACAATCTTTCTGAACATTGATGGCATAATCGGGGTACACGGAGATTCTTTTGCCGTTGTGTAAAAGATCAGTTTTTTCCCTTGCCAACCTAAGTATCAAGTCCCGGTCCTTGAAATGCAAAAATTTTGCAATTAAAGTACGTGGGGGGCCCCCAGGAATCGATGGGCGACCAGGGATACGATGTGCCCTTTCAATTGCAAACTGCGCGGTAAAGGTTTGTCTGCCAAAATTTTGTATCAGCCAGTCCTCTACAAATTTCTCTGGGGTGTTCCCTTCCGCTTTCTCCTCAAACCCCACAAAGCGCAGATTGTTACGCCTAAGCCTTCCTTCAATGTCCACCATTTTTTGGCGTAAATCTAACAGTTGGCCGGACATAATTTTGACCTGATTTTGCAAGGGTGTTACCCTGTCTTCTACAGCAGACACCGTATTTTCAAGCTCTGTGACCCGGTCACGGATCTTCTGCACGTCATCCCTTAGCAACATAATGTCACTTTGAATTTTATTTGTTTGCTCTAGCATTCGGGATTCACATGAATTAATGGCCTCCAACAATTGTTGTAATGTGACTTCCTGGGGATGTGGGTTTTTATTCTCTTTCACCGGGGTGGTGAGCGGGGTACTTGTCTGCGAGTTATTACTCGCCTGGTGCCAGGCGTACTTCTCTAAACGGGCAGCCGCAGAGTTTTGGCTTGTTTTCCCCATTGTGGCTGACTATTGTCTAAGTTAAATGGATAGATTGTATACCGCTGTATGCCACAGACAACCATCCGTGGGACGCACCACACTGTCACGGAGCTTTGTGTGTGACTATGGTCCTGACCCCCTATTCTTTTTTTGCCTTTTTTTTCTTTATTTACTTATTTGTATGTACAAAAAAATTTTTTTTTCAAGGGTCTGCTGAGATTGTCACCCAGTCAACACGAGTCTCTCTCCCTCAGCCTTCCACCAGGGTCAGGGGACTGCAAATATTATCTCCCGGGCAACGCTGGTCTCTCACACTCAGCCTCCACTGGGATCACAGGGCTGCTGATATTGCCTCCCAGCCTGTATGAGTCTCTCACACTCAACCTTCCACTAGGGTCGGCACTTCAATAGTCATTAAGCAGGCTTTTGGCTCACAATAATCAATTTTGATTTATAGCGACTGGTTCTACCTTATCCAGACGTATGTATGGCAAGTAGGTATACCCTCCGTGTCCAGCGGCACCGTCAGCATCAAATCAGCAGCGTCCCTGGTGCCCCGTTCAGCCTGCAAAGAAAGCCAGAGCCGCGTCTCTCCACACGGCACACGTCACTCCTCTGCGCCCAGAACCGTGGGAGGACAGATCCAGATGGGCGCATCCAGCCGCCAACCGGCTGCCGCTCCTCCTCCGACTTGACAGTCGCTCCAGCACCAGGCCACAGTGCCCACTCCTCCACCACCGCCACACAAGATGGACAACGCCACCTTAGGGGAAATCCCCCAACCCGATCCATGCTCCGCTCCCGGCCAGCAATCTCCAGCTGTAAGTACCTCAGCCTCGGTCAACGCTTGTGGGGGAGAGCTCTATAATATTGCAGCAGGCACGGGGGAGTATCAGATTCGCGCCCTTACTCGCGCCCTGCCGTGGCCACGCCCCCAGATTCCCAACCTCTAGTGGTTTAGCAGGTTTAGTGGAGTCGATATTTGTTCCAAAGAAACCGTCAATTTCCATTTTTACATCGCTTAAATCTCCAAGCTGGGGCAACCATTCTGGTTGGAGCCTCCAGTATTGGTAACCTCGGCAAGGCTCTGGATCCATTTGTAATACCAAGGGGGAGTGGTCTGAGATACCACAAGGTTTGTATTACTGTATTAATTACTCAATTACTGATATTTTATTGAGTAGACCTCTAGGAGGAGAAAATCATATAAATTCTTAAAAAATTATTAAACGTAGGCGAATAACATGAAAATTTACGTTTCTTTGGGAAGAAGGGTAGATCTGCACTCCAGCTATTAAACCCTTATGTATGGGTATTTTGGTGCTATCTTTACAACCATTGATGTATACAAGAAAAAAGTAGATGAAAAGTGGTTGCGAGATTCGATGCACACCTGGTTTTTTTTTTTAAGAATCAACTTTCGTGTTTAACAACGTTTTATAAAAAAATGTCCCTTAGTTTTTCTTTTATTCTCAGAAACTCCGGGGGATTAAACAATTAGACATGGTGAAATAAAGAATTAAAAGGACATACTGATATCACATATAACATATATTGTGTGTAGGATAATTTTTGGAACGACTGTGATAAAGTAGTGTGTTAAAATTACAGAACCTGTGTTGTACCCTGGATATGATCCAGATGTGACAAAGAGCTATAAATAATTGTATTGCTGTTCTGCAGCTTTTATAGCTCTATGATTCGATATTGAGCTTTCAGGCTATGTTGCCAAATTGTAGCTCTTTTGTCTGGTACAAATCCCAGACTTCTCACATCTATGGAATGTGTATCAAGATGTTACAATCTAGGTGTTAGATTCCTCCAGTGGTAATTATTTCTTATTTCAGTGGGTATTGTCAATTTGGTGTTTTTTAAGGGGGGCTTAATTTCTGCCCTTATCACCCCTGATTGTGTCCGTACTCCCAGCTAACTCTCCCAGTTGTTGGTAGGTGTTAATTCCCCTGGAGATTTAGATATATTATTACTGAGGTTTATATTTTTGGCTAAATGTTTTAATCCTTCAGCAGGCAGTCTTGATTTTAACCAGTTTTGATACTATGATGTCAGGGGGGGCTTAGTATCTGTCCTTGTTACTCCTGACTAGTGCTTACAGCTGGTTTCCCTTATACAAAAACAGGGGGGATGTCAATACATCCAGAAGCACTGTATGCATAGAAATTATGCTTTGATATTAAAGTCTGTGTGACTCCTTTAACAGAAGTCCTTGCTTAGCCGCACCTTAGTACTAATTTTTGCCCTTGGTACCCCTAATTGTACTAATGCTTGTGGCTAGCTTTACCTCCAATGAGGGATTGCTGATGGATATCTGTTCACCTAGACGCTAATACACATTCCTATTACATTTGTACAACTGTGGTTTACATATAGTTAATTTGCATAATTTATAGGTAACAACACAGGTCTGAGGGATTGCGGGTCCGACACGTGTTTCACCTATCTACAAGGCTTTTTACTACAGTGATTGCAAATACACGCTATAGCACGTATTTACCTGACAATGAATACCAGAGATTCACTTTTCCAGGATGTGTGCGTCCCCTGGAACCCATTACGACCTGGCCAGCATGCGCACCTTTTCTATTATATGCCAAGGATGTCAACGCCCGGCTGCAGCTCATCACTGGCCTCAAGCACCTTAAGTATTGGATTTTGGGAAGGAGGCCGGGTATGTGCAGGCTGGGGTTTGGGGAAGGATGCCTTGTATGTGAGGTGGGGCGGTGTGTGAAAGGAATGATATTAAGAACCATCACTCTGTTTGGACTCAGGTCAGGAAGGACCCCAATTTATGTAAGTGAAGGGTTCCACTTTTGTTGTCACTAGGCACAATCACTGTACTCTTTTCCCTACTCCCAGCACTGCCTGCCCCTATACCCCTCCTTACCCCAGTACTTCCCCAGCTGATATATACTTATTTTCCCCTCCCCACCACCAGCACTGCCCCAGCAATATCCACTCTTATCCCTTACCTGCCCCCAGCATTGCTTGCCCTAGCCCTCTCACCACCCCCAGCACTGCCTGCCCCTATCCCTCTCACCCTCTTAATTCTTATATAGGAAGAAATCAGAAAATTAATGAGTGATTGAACTTCTCTGTCACCCCAGATCAGGGCCGGATTAAGGTCTGTAGGATGGAGGCAGGTCCCGTCCTGTCCTGTCCCCCCCGGATGGAGGAAGGTTCCACAACCCTCCCCAGATGGTGGAAGGTTCCTCCCCCCCTGGTACCTGGGCAGGGCGGGGTTCTGGGCAGCATGGTCCATGCAGCACTGGGGAGAAAGAGGGGTCCTACTAACTTCCCATCCGCCACAGGGACCCTGCTGCTGACTTCACACCTCCAACACGGACCCCCTGCCTGCCTCGCTCTGCCTGCCCCTGCCACCAGGGCCATCTTAACAATACAGTGGGCCCCATGGCAAAATTATTTGAGCCCCCCTCCTCCTTACAACCACCCTCCACCCACCTGTGCAGAAGCAGCAGGGGGCTGGGAGCTTGATATAGCACTGCGGGCAACGCTGAGTGACAGGGTCAGTCCAGGCAGTGGCGACTCAGAGACCTTGATGTAGCGCTATTTGCCACCGGGCGGGAAGTGCTGAAGATTTTGAAAAGACTGGCCAGATGCTGATTGGCTAAGCGTCCGGCCAATCAGCTTCTTTTCAAAGCAGCTATTTGCCGCTTCTGGGCAAATAGCACTACATCAAGGTCTTAGTCACCGCAGCCTTCACGGAGGCAGCTGAGAGCCGCCATTCGGCACCTGCCTCCACACACCGCCTGGGACCTGCCTCCATATGCCACCCAGGACCTGCCTCCGCCCGGATTGCTGCATCGCTCCCAGCCCCCCTGCTGCCCGGATCCCCACCGCTATTCCCCAGGGGAGGGTCATCTTCCCCATTGGGGTGGGCTCCTAGAATCCTTGGGTCCCTGGGCAACTGCACATTAAGCTTAATGGGAAAGACAGCCCTGCCTGCCACCCACCCGCCACCCCCACAGCAGTGGGGTGGCAGGTGTGGGGGCCCCGAATGTGCGGGGGCCCCGAATGTGTGGGGGCCCTGGGGTGACCGCCCCTGTCACCCCGTGGGTAATCCACCACTGCCCCAGATAGACAGTAAAACACAGAAGGGGTAGCGGTGACCATAAATAGAAGGCTAGGATGAGACCCAGCCTGGGTTTAATGTAGAGTGTGATAGGGAGTTGTGATTTAATTTACATCTATTGCGCTTCTACCTGCTATGTTCTATTTCCGATGTCAGCGGACCCCATTGTACTGTACACTTAAAAAGCTGTGTATTATATTCCACAGGGGGCGGGACCACGGCTGTGAGGGACTGAGCGTGTTAGTGTGAGCTCCCTGGCTGGGACATCCGTGCGGTAGTGACTCCAATATCTCCCCGCCATCTAACCCGCTTACCCGAGGCTGATCTCACGCTGAACCCGGAAGCACAGGTCTGAGGCGACCCACGTGTCTGAGCAGCAGCCGCAGCGCTCCGGGAGAGAGGAGGAAGGAGAGGCGCCGGCTGTACACGCGCAGTGGGGACCCAGTACTGCTGTGCCGTGACTGATCCCAGCCGCAGCGTCCCTGGTGAGAGGGGAGACGCTGCGCAAGCTACACACCGTCCAACGGAGTCACACCAGCAGTGTTGGGAAAAAGCACAGAGCAACCAGGGCTGCACTTCCCGTGGCAGGCGAGAAATCGAGCATCTGAAGCCTGGGTGCTGTGACCAGTCAGCACAGGAGAATAGTGCAGGAAAAAAAAAAAATGATGGGTGAAGTGGATTGAGGACCCAGTGCATGTAACCAGGACCAAATTTGGCAGACATCCAGTGACTGGTGCAGTATTATTTACAGTTTTTTATATACCAGCAATAACTTGTCTTGCAATATACACAGTAAAACTGTTACCCTGAGCAAACAGACTAGAGTTCACTAATTGATAACTCTGCCCATGCCAGGCTCATAAATTCCCTTTAAGGGCTGTGTACTCAACACTATTATACTCATTGTAATAGGAAATTGACTTGGCCTGAGATTAAATACTGTTAAAAAGCTAGACACTGGTGGACCATATTTGACCACACTGGGTTAACAAAACGAACAGCCCGAAAGTCTCTGTTTAACCACTTAATGAATGTAGTGTAGAATTTACATGGTAAAAGCTATTTTTAATTCTCACTGGGACTGAAGAAAAAAAAAAAAAAGGTGAGGGCCTAACAGCGTCATGAGCTGTTTGGTTTATGGATCCAGATTGTATTAAATTTGACCAGTTCTACCATTCAGTCAATTTGCTATAAAACAACCCCAGCTGTGGCCAGGGGAACGTATAGTATACCCTCCTAAACCCCCTTACTTGCTGGCCTAATCTTAACGGGCTTTCGGCTACGGGGTATATGCCTGAAATTAGTGAAACTTCAGAGCAAGCTTATGTTGGCTAATTGCACTGTGGGTTACGCAGTTCAACTTGGACTGGTTGCTGCTGTGTTTGATAAATGGTTCCAGGCTCTGATTGAGTGTTAACGGTCGGATAACCCTCCGGTCCTCTATAAATATTTGAACCTGAAAATAACTGGTTAAACTCTCTGCCACTAACACATCAGCGGTATAAAGTCCTGTTTTTACCTGCATCAGTGAAATCATGGGTAAAACTGGTAATACCTCCTCTGCTGCAGCGCGACTGGAGCGATACGCTCGAACACAAACTGGCAACTCCACACAGACACCAACCTCCACACCCCAGACCACCCCTTCAAAAAGTACACAAAGTCCGCAAAGATCCTCGGACATAACGCTTCAGCAGGTACTGGAGGCAATAAATAATAGCGAACAACGACTTTCGGAAAAAATCAACGGAGTGCAAACAGAAATCCTATCGATTAAAACCGAAATTAAAGAGACCAACGAAAGAATAAAAGAAGCAGAGAATCGTATTTCATCATTAGAAGATACCAATTCACAATGGTTCAAAAAAATTTCCACTCTGGCCCAGCAGATGTCGGAAATGAGGTTGAAAATATCGGATGTTGAAGGAAGGCTGAGGAGAAACAATTTACGTTTTGTAGGCCTGCCAGAGCATGAGGAGGGCCGAGATGCTGCAAAGTTTTTGGAAAGACTGGTTACTGAAAAATTAGGGGCCAATATCTTTTCCAACCAATTTGCTGTTGAAAGGGCCCATCGTGTTCCAACCAGACCCCTTCCACCGGGGGCTCCTCCCCGGACTCTAATTGCAAAATTTCTCAACTTTCAAGACAGATATACTATTCTTCGTGAGCTGCGTATTAAGGGCCCGATGGAATACAATGGAAATAAAATTTCAATCTTTCCCGACTTTGCATTGGAAGTGCAGAGAGACAGAGCAAAATATTTAGCAGTCAAAAGGAGGTTGCGTGAGAACAACATAAAATATTCAATGGTCTACCCTGCAAAATTAAGGGTCATCTACAATGGGGAGACCCAGTTCTTTTCATCCCCAGAGGACGCAGCAGCTTGGGCTGACAAACACGCCCCGTGTGGCCGTCAAATGTCAGCCAAAGATAAAACATAATTATGTAAATTGGAGTCGAAAAACAATCTATAGTCAGTAACCGCTAGGGAGCTCTCCTCATATTGGTGGTCCTTATATATATATATATATATATATATATATATATATATTTATATATTTTTAAAAGCCCAATAGAAGAAGATAGGCTTTTTTTTTTTTGTTCTTGTCTGGGATTGGGGTGGCTTAAAGTATGCCTGAAGAGGGGTGGTATACAGGGAGGGGGTTGGGTAATTGTAAGGGGAAGTTGTTTACGTGGTCTATGTGGTCTTTTTTGCTGTTTTTTGTAATTTGTCTTTTACTTTACCGATTTAGTGACAAGTCAGATACACTGGAAATGTTAGAATCAGTGATGTTCAATGATTTACAATGGTGGCAACCTCCAAACTTAACTGAGAGGAGTGGCGGCGGTTGTGAGGATTGTGTATGGTGCATGAAGTTTAAAAATATAAAAGTGCACGATTATAAATGATTAACTTACTAACCTGGAACGTTAGGGGCATTAACGATAAAATTAAGCGTTCTCTAGTCCTGAATCAACTGAGACACTCTAAGATCGATATTGCCTGCCTGATGGAAACCCACTTGGTGGGTGGGAAACTAATGTCATTAAAGAAATCGTGGGTGGGTAATGCCTACCATGCACCATACACATCCTCCTCAAGAGGGGTCTCGGTCTTGGTTAGAAAATCTTTACAATTCCATTGTAATACAGTGTTAATAGACCCGGGTGGACGCTACGTGTTTATAGATTGTACTATCAACGATAGACAACTCTTATTGATGGCAGTATATATACCACCGCCTTTCTCGTTCGAAATTCTCATTAAGGCATCTGAATTTGCAGCCAAGCAACCTCATGCACCCATCATCTGCCTGGGTGATTTCAACAATGTGTTGGATCCCCAGATAGACAGATGGAGAAGCTCGGTATCGGGTCCACCAAGGGTAAAGAAAGATTTTATGAACTTCATACATGACTTGGGGTGGCTTGATATCTGGAGAATGCGTAATCCCAACACAGCTCAGTTCTCATGCTATTCCATGTCACACCAAGCCTTTTCGAGAATTGACCTTATACTAGTGTCTAGGAACTTCTCGATGCAGATCGAGGGGATTAATTATAAACCTAGAGGTATATCAGACCACTCCCCAATACTAATGGAATTTTCTGTAACCCAAGATAGAGGGCAGGGCTTTTGGTCATTCAACCCAGGCTGGCTCCAATACATGACAACCCAGGCCGAATCATTTCCGGCCCAATGGAATGAATTCTGGGAACAAAACCGGGGCTCCACTAGTAGCGCAATAATCTGGGATGCCCTTAAGGCATTTATTAGGGGAACCCTTAAGAAGTGTATTGGCGAGATTAAAAGAGAGAGTAGAAATAAAATCCTAGAAAAGGAAGAAATAAGTGTCACATTGGAACTAAAATACCAAATAGCAAGAACTGAGGCATGTAGACAAGAATGGTTAGCTGCTCAGGAGGCCTGGCTGGATTTATTGAGAGATGAGAACGCAAGGTTAATGTTTAAAAGTAAGCAGTTAAGTTATCAGCACTCGGACAGACCTGGCAAATACCTGGCATACCTGGCGCAGACAGAAAAACCCCCAAACACAATTAATACTATCTATGATGAGGCAGGTAATCTAGTAAGCACTGCTTCTCAGATCAGAGAGGAATTTTTAAAATATTTCAGCCAACTATACTCCTCAAGACTGGAGTATAGTCAGCCTGAAATTAATGACTATATAGGTGGAATAGAGTTGCCATCCCTTGACCCCTCCGAATCAGATAGCATAGAAGGTCCAATAACCATAGAGGAGGTGAGGGAGGCAATTAAAGCTCTCCCGGGAGGAAAAGCGACAGGTATAGACGGAATCCCGGCGGAAATATATAAAAACCATACGGATACCCTTGCCCCCATGCTATTGGAAATGTTAGAATCCTGTTTCGAGGAAAACACCCTCCCGCCCTCAACTACAGAGGCTAAAATAATACTTATATTAAAGTCAGACAAAGACAGCACCGAGAGAGACTCGTATAGACCTATCTCGCTTCTGGCTCCTGAGGCAAAAGTCCTGGCTAAAATCCTCGCCGCTAGAATAAATAAATATATCTTTAAATTAATACATCCGGATCAATCCGGATTCATGCCAGGGAAGTCAACCAGCCTAAATTTACGTAAGCTGTTCTCCCATCTACAGTTGCCAACTGACATTTATTTAGATCCAGTGGTGGTCTCCCTTGACGCGATCAAAGCGTTTGACGCGGTCGAGTGGCCCTACCTATGGTCCGTTTTAAAAGCTTTTGGACTGGGTCCTAATCTGATAAAATGGATCCGACTTCTTTATACTAACCCAAGAGCCCGGGTCTCTGTAAACGGCTGGACCTCTCCGGCATTCGAACTGACAAGAGGGACAAGACAGGGGTGCCCTTTGTCCCCAGTCTTGTTTGCCCTGGCAATAGAGCCACTCGCATGCATATTGAGGCAGCATCCAAAGATCGCAGGTTTCGAACTGGGCAACAAAAGAGATGTAGTCTCTTTGTTTGCTGACGATTTATTGGTATATTTGTCTGAATATGCTACATCCCTCCCTCTGGTATTAACATTAATCGAAGAATTTGGAAACTACTCAGGGATCAAAATTAATTGGAAGAAATCACACATCCTTTCAGTAAAAAATCCAGGTGTTTCTCCCTCAGCACATCCATCTTCCCTTAAATGGGTAACAACCTTCAAATATTTAGGGATTTGGATCTCATGTGATCCAAGAGAATTTATTTCCCTTAATATAGATCCACTAATGGAATATTTACGTAAAAAACTCAAAACCTGAAATAAGTTACCATTGACTGTGACTGGTCGAGTTAACTTATTAAAAATGACAATTTTACCTAAATTTACATATGTTATGCAGCAATCCCCGGTATACTTACCGGATTCACTTTTCAGGAAACTTAATAGCATATTATCAACATTTATTTGGAACAGTGCTCGACCAAAGATCCAGCTTAAAACTCTTATGCGCGAAAAGGGAGAGGGAGGCCTTGGACTCCCCGACTTTAGGGGATATTATCTCTCAACTCAGTTGGCACAGATGAGGTCATGGATAGTTGAAGGACAGGGCAGCGAGTTAATCTCCGCTCTGACCCATTGTCCAGAATACTTCAGGGACGTACTAGCACCAAAGACCCCCCCCTGATTATACAGGCCATAAAATTATGGAAAGAAGCTAATAAAATTAGCAAATACGAATATATAGACCCCGATCATCCATTAGGAGATCGACTGATGTTAGGGGAACTAAAAGAATTGCAACTTAGAGAAACTTGGACAACCATGGGTGTTACAAAGCTGGGCCAAATGTATGAGGCGGGAAGAGTCAAATCCTTCTCTCAACTACAAGAAGAATATGACCTCCCACGCACATATTTTTTCCGCTATCTGCAGATGAGGAGTGCACTGGAGAGACAATTCCGGGGAACACCTCCTCTGTTTGGAGAATCTACATTTAAAAAAATTCTAAAACAACCTGTTAAAAAGAAGATAATATCTAGGATATATAAAACTTTAGATAAAGAAAAATCCCATGACCAGCTAGAAAACCTTAGGTCAAAATGGGAATCGGAGGTGGGTGAGCTGGGGGAGGAGGATTGGAAGATAGCCATGTCTTCAATAACAATGTCTACTAATGCATTACGAGTACAACAAATCCAGCTTTTTATCTTTCACCGAGCATATCTCTCGGCAACCAGAGTATCAAAATTTGGGGGCAGGGCCTCAGGAAGATGCCCCAAGTGCAAAACAACCCTAGGCACATTTTTCCATCTACTTTGGGACTGCCAAATTGTTAACGAGTATTGGGAAAAGGTAATACAGATCATGGTTGAAACAGGGATACCCAGGGAAATACTAACTATAAAGGGCTGTGTCTTAAATATAATTAGTAAGGATACTATCGACTCAGCTCTTCGAGGCTATGTTATTGGACTCTGTTCTTTGGCTAAGGTTATAATCGCAAGAACCTGGATGGCCAAAAAAGGCCCGGAAATCCAAGAATGGATAGCCCTTGTCAATTATACAGTCAAACAGGAAAAATTTATTTTTATGACTAGAAGCACTTTAACTAATTATTATAGAATATGGAGTGGCTGGTTAGCCTTAAGATATTGTAAATAACCACAAACATAGATTGTGAATCACTAATTTACATTAATTTTAATATATCCTAACACATGATTGGAGAATTCCAACAGATTTAAAAAAAAAAAACCTCACTCATTCTTGTGTACATTAAATTTCTATCTTTTAAATATCTGTATTTTTCAACATTATAATTGTAATAGATACACTAATAGATATACTCACCAAAAAAAAAAAAAATAATAAGAAATATACAAATCACTTCTTTAAAACCTAGTTAATTGCTGTTACCGGGATTAGCTTAATAACTGTATTTATTTGTAATTCTCCTGTTTGACTGTAATCGACATAATGTTGCTATCAGCAATGGACTGGCACTTACGCTGTAGTACCTGTTGGTCTAACCGCCTAGAGCTGTAGCGTATCCTTCAAGGCACCATTTATTGTCTTAATTACTCGTAAGGCAATGTGACGTACTATAGCCAAAACGCAGCCACTCAATGTTCCTTAGGTGTATATCGGAGGATTGTCCATAGTAGTCTAATCCACTGTTTTTATTTATGACTTGTGTCCAACATCTAGTATGTAAAGATTTTTTTTTTTTTTTCCTTTCTTTTTATTCGCTTTTTCATTTTTTTATTGTTATTGTCCCGTCTATGTTTAATGTTTTGTATATTAAATTGAAACTTTAATAAAGATCAAAAAAAAAAAAAAAAAAAGCTGTGTATTATGCCACATTACATGTAATGATAACCTTTATATTTTGGAAGTATATTTACAGAGTATGTAAAACACAAGAACACAGGTAGAATAGGTGCAGAATGCTTTATTATGGAACTATGCTACAATAATAATTATTGACAACACAGTCACTACAGGAGCCATCACCACTCCTCAGTCATCATCACTGGAAACTGAAACCACCATTACCTTTGGTAAAGGCACAACTGGCATTACAGCAATTACCTTTACCAAATGTTATGGTGGTGTCAGTTTCCAGTGATGATGACTGAGGAGTGGTGATGGCTCCTGTAGTGACAGTGGTGTATATAATCTTCATCGTAGCTTCGGTGGAGATCTCCATTTTATAAGCTTGGTGCGGTTAGTTGTTCACCGCACCACATCCCAAATATGCTGAGATGACAGTTGTTATTCTGCAGGGGCGAGAGGTCTCTGATGGCCCTCTTAAAGAATAATTTTATGGCCCCTTTGATGGTATTTCTGGGGGCGCAGTTGTTTGTATGTGCGCTATTGGCCTCCCCTGTGCTCTGGGCATTGGCAACATCAGTATTGCTTGACTCGATGGGAGTGCTGGTGCCTTCCTCAATGCTTGTCATAAGGGGCCTGCTGGTTTGCTCCATGATGATTGTGATGTTCCATCTGACTGGACCACTAGTGATTGTAGAAGGTCCATTGGGAGCCTCAGCACTGGTGTTTGCTGTGGGTGCCATCACAGCTTTTATTTTCATCACTGATGTCCTCCTCACAGGGATGCGCGATGGGGGAACGTCGACCCTCTCAATTGGTGATTGTTGCAGCCTCCCGGGTGCCATCTGTATTTGAGGCACTTGCTGTTTGCCATGTTTTTGTCTTGGCTTCCTCACTGGTATGCGCGATGGTGGAGAGCACACCCTCTCAGTTGATATTTGAGGCAAAGACGACATCAGCACGGGGATGCGGGATGGGGGATTGTACTGCCTGTCAGATAATGGTCTTGGGACTGGCATCCTCCCTATCACTGGGTCTTGTGGCACCGATCTTACTCGTGGCTTCATCTTCGGTATCTTTGAATTGGCCATAGCCAGCTATGACCAATAAGATGGCCCTGGGGACCGTGTCAGCCTCTGTGTTATATGGGCTCCTCAGTGTGTTTACCGATACTATAGAAATAAAAGATATATAAATCAGTGACACATTAATTAAGATAAAACAATTATACGTTACTAACTAATAACAATATTGGTCATGCAGCTCTGGTTATTTGTTACTAACTAATAACAATACTGTGCATACAGCTCTGGTTATATGTTGTAACTAATAACAATACTGCACATACAGCTCTGATTATATGTTACTAACTAATAAAAAATAATGTACATGCAGCTCTGGTGGCATGTTACTAACTAAGGTACTTGTGTAATATCTGGGTGCCTGATTTTTTTACTGTATTGCATCACACCGCATTGCATCGCATTGCAACGCATTGCATCACATGCAATATAGTGCCATACAATGGGTGATTTCATACCCCTACTATCCAACTACGCATGGAGTTGATTTTATATAGTGTGGGGAGTGCAACGAGCCACCTAGCTCGAAGCATGGCGAGCGGACACGGATTACTTTACATATATTCTGCATCCGCTCGCCACGCTTCGGGCTCGGTGGCTCACTGCGCTTGCCACACTATATAAAATCAACTCCATGCGTAGTTGGATAGTGGGGGTATGAAATCACCCATGGGTGACTATACAATTAAAAATCGGATCTTTACAATGAAAAATCTCATCACATCGCATGCCTTAAGTAGTGGCATGAGATTAAAAAATCGGGCGCCCAGATAATACACAAGTACCCTAACTAATAACAATACTGCGCATGCAGATCTGGTGGCATGTTACTAACTAATACCATTACTGCCCATGCTGTACATGCAGCTCTGGTTATATGTTACTAATTATTAATTAATAACTAATTAATAACAATACTGCGCACGCAGCTCTGGTTACATGTTACTACAGTAACTAAAACCAATACTGTGCATGCAGCTCTGTTTATGTGTTACTATTAACAATATTGCGCCTGCAGCTCTGGTTGTTACTATCTAATAACAATAATGCGCATAAAGCTCCGGTTAAATATTACTAATAACGGGATGCATTTAGAATCCCGACGCCGGAATCCCGACCGCCGAAATCCCGACACATTCTCCCTCCGTGGGTGTCCACGACACCCCTGGAGGGAGAATAAATTAGTGTGCCGAGCGTAGCGAGGCACCGGGCCCGCTGCGTGGCAAACGCAGCGAGCCCGCAAGGGGGGGCGATCCACGTCCCACCTTGTCGGGATTTTGGCTGTCGGGATTCCGGCGTCGGGATTCTGAATGCCGGGATCCCGACCGCCGGGATTCAGTTCTGAATCCCTAATAACAATACTGCTCCTGCAGATTTGGTTATATGTTACTAATAACAATACTACGCATATAGCTCTGGTTATATATTATGAATTAATAACAATATTGTGGCTGCAGCTCTGGTTATATGTTACTAATAACAACTCTGCGCATTCAGCTCTTGTTATACTGTATGTTACTAACTAATAACAATACTGTGCATGCAGCTCTGTTTATATTTCACTAATAACAATACTGTGCGTGAAGCTCTTGTTATATGTTACTTAATAATAACAATACTGCGCATGCAGCTCTGGTTATATGTTACTAAATAAATAATTATAATAATGTATAAAATATAATCAGCATACATGTGCTTGCAGAATGCTAGTTATACAATATTAAATAAATATAATAATTATTAATAACAATAATAATTGGAATAGTAATAATAATAAGAAATGTATCTGCATCTCGCTGGTTATACATTACTAAATATTACAAATAATATTATAGTTATTGTTATTAAGAAATGCACTTGCATCTCTCTGGTTACATGTTACTAAAAAAATATGATCATATAATAAATAAAATGTTGCATGCACAGAGCTCAGGATTCATACTTTACCTTGTATCCACTTATCTGCAAATGAGTGGCCTGTGCATGGGAGGCACTTATAAGGGCTTTGTGATGTCACAATACTTGTGATGTCACAATGATTGTGATGTCACAATACTTCTTGTGATGTCATATTACATTTTTTTAAAATATTTTTATAACAATACTGCACATGCATCTCTGGTTATGTTACTAACTTATAACAATATTGCGCATGCAGATCTGGTGACATGTTACTAACTAATAACATTACTGCCCATGCTGTACATGCAGCTCTGGTTATATGTTACTAATTACTAATTAATTAACTAATTAATAACAATACTGCGTATGCAGCTCTGGTTACATGTTACTAACAAAATCCAATACTGTGCATGCCGCTCTGTTTATGTGTTACTAACTAATAACAATATTGCGCCTGCAGCTCTGGTTGTTACTATCTAATAACAATAATGCGCATACAGCTCCGGTTAAATATTACTAATAACAATACTGCTCCTGCAGCTTTGGTTATATGTTACTAATAACAATACTACGCATATAGCTCTGGTTATATATTATGAATTAATAACAATATTGTGGCTGCAGCTCTGGATATATGTTACTAATAACAACTCTGCGCATGCAGCAATTGTTATACTGTATGTTACTAACTAATAACAATACTGTGCATGCAGCTCTGTTTATATTTTACTAATAACAATACTGTGCATGCAGGTCTCATTATATGTTGCTAACTAATATCAATACTGTGCATGAAGCTCTGTTTATATTTTACTAATAACAATACTGTGCATGCAGGTCTCATTATATGTTGTAACTAATATCAATACTGTGCATGAAGCTCTTGTTATATGTTACTTAATAATAACAATACTGTGCATGCAGCTTTGGTTATATGTTACTAAATAATTATAATAATGTATCAAATATAATCAGCATACATGTGCTTGCAGAATGCTAGTTATACAATATTAAATAAATATAATAATTAGTAATAACAATAATTATTGGAATAGTAATATTAATAAGAAATGTATCTGCATCTCGCTGGTTATACGTTACTAAATATTACAAATAATATTATAGTTATTGTTATTAAGAAATGCACCTGTATCTCTCTGGTTACATGTTACTAAATAAATATGATCATATAATAAATAAAATGTTGCATGCACAGAGCTCAGGATTCATACTTTACCTTGTATCCACTTATCTGCAAATGAGTGGCCTGTGCATGGGAGGCACTTATAAAGGCTTCGTGATGTCACAACGATTGTGATGTCACAATACTTTTTTTCAAATAATTTTATAACAATACTGCACATGCATCTCTGGTTATGTTACTAACTTATAACAATACTGCACATACAATTCCAGTTATATTTTACGAACTAATAACAATACTGCGCATGCAGCTCTGGTGGCATGTTACTTACTAATAACAACACCCCACATGCAGCTCTGGTTATATATTACTAAATAATATCAATACTGCGCATTCAGCTCTGGTTACATGTTACGAACTCATAACAATACTGTGTATACAGCTCTGGTTATATATTACGATCTAATAATAATACTGCGCATGCCGCTCTGGTGCCATGTTACTAACTATTAACAATAGGTACTTATGTAGTATCTGGGCTGCCGATTTCTAAATCGGGTCGGATCGGGAGATCGCATCGCATCGCATGCGACCATGCGATTCGATGCGATGCGATGACCCGATTTTTCCATAGGAATCAATGTTAAAATGGACTGAGTCCATTTTAACATGGAATTCAATGGGAAAAATGGGTCCTTTTCATACCCCTACTATCCAAGTGGGCATGGAGTTGGATATAAACCTGTGGCGAGCGTAGCGAGCCACCGAGCCCGAAGCGTGACGAGCGAAGCGAGCCCCGCGAGGGGACGAATACCGTCCCCTCGCGGGGCTCGCTTCGCTCGCCACGCTTTGGGCTCGGTGGCTCGCTACGCTCGCCACAGGTTTATATCCAACTCCATGCCCACTTGGATAGTAGGGGTATGAAAAGGACCCATTTTTCCATAGGAATCATTTTAACATTGATTCCTATGGAAAAATCGGGTCATCGCATCCGATATCGGATGCGATGAGATGCGATGCGATATCGCATCGCATCTGATTGTATGCCTTAACTTAAGGCATACAATCAAAAAATCGGCAGCCCAGATACTACATAAGTACCTAACAATACTGCACATGCAGTTCTGGTGCCATGTTACTAACTAATAACAATACTGCATGCAGCTCTGGTTATATGTTACTTACTAACAACAATACTGTGCATGCAGCTCTGGTTATATGTTACTTAATAATAACAATACGGCGCATGTAGTTCTAGTTATATGATACTAACTAATAACAATACTGCATATGCAGCTCCAGTTATACAGATGGAGCGCCTCTAGTTCTTGCCCGGGGATCGCCAGCGCAGAGGCGCTCCATCTCACTGGGATGTGCGTGCATCTCAGACGCACATGCATCCCAGTTTCTGGACGGCACCGCTGCAGGTCCCTGCCCATCTCCACTTCAAGGAGATGGGCAGGGATTGGAGGGACGTCGGGGCTACGAGGGGCAGAGAAAGCTTTGCAGCCACGGGGCATGCACGCATCTCGTGCGCGCGCGCCCCTGGCCAGAACCAGCCGTTGGCGGGAGCTGGAGATAGATTCGCCGGCCGCTGGCGCGGGCTGGCGATATTATATAATAATATTATACTTATTGTTATTAAGAAATGCACCTGCAACTCTCTGATTACATGTTACTAAATAAATATAATCATATAATAAATATAGAATAATGTTGCATGAACAGAGCTCAGGATTCAAACTTTACCTTGTATGCACTTATCTGCAAATGAGTAGCCTGTGCATGAGAGGCACTTATAATGGCTTTGTGATGTCATACTACTTGTGATGTCATATTGTAACAATACTGCACATGCAGCTGTGGTTATGTTAATAACTAATAACAATACTGCACATACAGCTCTGGTTATGTTACTAATAACAATACTGCACATACAGCTCTGGTGGCATATTACTTACTAATAATAATACTGCGCATGAAGCTCTGGTTATATGTTACTACCTAATAACAATACTGTGAATGCAGGTCTGGTTATGCTACTATCTAATAACAATAATGCGCATACAGCTCTGTTTAAAGATTACTATCTAAAACAATACTGCGCCTGCAGCTTTGGTTATATGTTACTAATAACAATACTGTAATTGCAGCTCTGGTTATGTTACTAACTAATAGCAAAACTGCCAGTGGCGTAACTATCGCCCCACAGCCCCCGCGGTGGCGGGGAGGAGCTTGGAAGGTAAGGGGGCCGGGGGAGCCTGCGGGGCTATTGTTACCACCTGCGTCTGCCCCGGGACCTTTCGCCTGGCGAATCAGTCTGCGCTGTGGCTCTTCTTCTCCCTTCTCTCCCGGCTCCTTCTGCAATAAAAAATGTGAAACACAGAAAATGGCTGCCCCCATAATGCAGACCATTTTGAGGATGCGAGAGGAGGCGGAGGCCTCCTCTCGCATCCTTAAAAACGGTCTGCTGTACAGGGGCAGCCATTTTCTGAGTGACATGTTTTTTATGACAGCAGGAGTCGGGAGAGCAGGGAGACGGAGAGCCGCATCGCAGACGGAAGGTCCCGAGGCAGATGCAGCCAACTCTAGCAATATACGCCATCAACTTTCCTGCTCTATCTGAGTTTAGATAGTTCTTATGGAACTCCTTCAATAGACTGCATTTTGCCATTTCTGGTAGCTGTGCCACCCAGGCACGTTGTGCGACCAACCATTCTTGCATACTTGGTTCGATCTGATTTAATAAAAAATGTTGTTCTAAATTCATCATTTTTACCTCTAGCACCAATGCTGTTTTTTGGAGTGTGCCCCTAACCTGGGCAATTCTCTTAATCATTATACCCCTTAAAAAGGCTTTGAAAGATTCCCAAGGTTTAGTGGTTTAGCAGAGTCGATATATGTTCCAAGAAAGCTGGGGCAACCATTCTGGTTGGAGCCTCCAGTATTGGTAACCTCGGCCAGAGGCGTAGGGAGGGTGGAGATTGGTGGAATGGCGCCGCCGCCCCCCCCCCCTCCGCAAATGATACTGCCGGTGCCTGAGGAGTTAATGGCGCCCGCTGCCGCTCGCACGGATGCAGCTGTTTTTTTTTTTTTAAATGTATAGTGCTGCGGCAGCCGGCTGCAAGCTCCCAGCATAAAAACAGAGCTCTGTCCCCCACGTGTTCGTCTGCGGCAGCAGGAGGACGGGAGCTCCGTCCTTCCTCTGCCTAGCAGTGGAAGCTCCGCCCAATCAGCCCGGCAGCTGCCTCCGTCCACGGCCCTGCATGTGATTTAGGAAATACCTGCCAGCTTCGTCCACTACAGCAGCTAGGCCCCCTCTGCCCAGCACATCAGTCCCACCCTCTGCTGACTCCAGGTAACTGGGGGCATAATGCATGTGGCACAATGGGGGGACATTATGCATCTAGCAATAGGGGGGGGGGCATATTGGTGCATGTGTGTAGGTGGCACTATGGGGGCATATGTGTATGTGGCAATACTGAGGGGGCATTATGTATGTAGCACTACAGGGGCATTATGCATTTGACACTATGGGGGCATTATGCATGTGGCACTATGGGGGGCATTATGCGTGTGGCACTATGGGGGGGCATTATGTGTGTGGTACTAAGGGGGGGCATTATGCGTGTTGGTAGATTCCGTTACAGCGTCTTATATAGCGCAGCAGATTCCGTTACAGTGTCTTATATAGCGCAGCAGATTCCGTTACAGTGTCTTATATAGCGCAGCAGATTCCGTTAGTGTCTTATATAGCGCAGCAGATTCTGTTACAGTGTCTTATATAGCGCATCAGATTTCATTACAGCGTCTTATATAGCGCAGCAGATTCAGTTACAGTGTCTTATATAGCGCAGCAGATTCCGTTACAGTGTCTTATATAGCGCAGCAGATTCCATTACAGTGTGTTATATAGTGCATCAGATTACGTTAGTGTCTTATATAGCGCAGCAGATTCCGTTACAGTGTGTTATATAGCGCAGCAGATTCCGTTACAGTGTGTTATATAGTGCAGCAGATTCCGTTAGTGTCTTATATAGCGCAGCAGATTCTGTTACAGTGTCTTATATAGCGCAGCAGATTCTGTTAGTGTGTCTTATATAGCGCATCAGATTCCATTACAGCGTCTTATATAGCGCAGCAGATTCAGTTACAGCGTCTTATATAGCGCAGCAGATTCCGTTACAGTGTCTTATATAGCGCAGCAGATTCCGTTACAGTGTGTTATATAGCGCAGCAGATTCCGTTACAGTGTGTTATATAGCGCAGCAGATTCCGTCAGTGTCTTATATAGCGCAGCAGATTCCGTTACAGTGTCTTATATAGCGCAGCAGATTCCGTTACAGTGTCTTATATAGCTCAGCAGATTCCGTTAGTGTCTTATATAGCTCAGCAGATTCCGTTACAGTGTGTAATATAGCGCATCAGACTCTGTTACAGTGTGTTATATAGCGCAGCAGATTCCGTTACAGTGTCTTATATAGCGCAGCAGATTCCGTTACAGTGTCTTATATAGCGCAGCAGATTCCGTTACAGTGTCTTATATAGCGCAGCAGATTCCGTTACAGTGTGTTATATAGCGCAGCAGATTCCGTTACAGTGTGTTATATAGCGCAGCAGATTCCGTCAGTGTCTTATATAGCGCAGCAGATTCCGTTACAGTGTCTTATATAGCGCAGCAGATTCCGTTACAGTGTCTTATATAGCTCAGCAGATTCCGTTAGTGTCTTATATAGCTCAGCAGATTCCGTTACAGTGTGTAATATAGCGCATCAGACTCCATTACAGTGTGTTATATAGCGCAGCAGATTCCGTTACAGTGTCTTATATATTTCAAATGTAACATGCTAACACGTTAGCCACGCCCCCAATTCATTCCCGGGAGGGGAGGGGGGGGGGGGCGCGAAATATGCCCTTGCTCCGGGCACCATGTCACCTAGCTACACCGCTGACCTCGGCAAGGCTCTGGATCCATTGTTAATACCAAGGGGGAGTGTTCCGAGATACCACGAGGTTTGTATTACTGTATTAATTACTCAATTACTGATATGTTGTTGAGTAGATCTCTAGGAGGAAAAAATCATATAAATTCTTGAAAAATTATTAAACGTAGGCGAATAACATGAAAATTTACATTTCTTTGGGAACTTTTCTTTCCAGACCTCATATCACCCCACTTCAACAGTGAATTTAGTAAGACTACTTCTCCCCACAGGGCTGCCCCTTCTGGGACTCCATATATAAAATTTAAAGCTGTTTACTATCTATTTAGTTGCCATTTTTGTTTTATTCTTACACTGCTCTATAGATTTCAGTTTCAACACACCTCACCCAAATCAAACTTTCTCTGCACATGTTACATCTGCCCCACCTGCAGTGCAGAATAGTTTTGTACATCTACAAAAATTTCAGCCAATGCTAACAGGTCTGAATGAGCCCCATGGATATAACGTTAATTATACCTGTGTCGGATCCAGATGTCTACATTATTGCGTTGCAAAGATGAAGAAAAGATGTGTAAAGGCGCTGGGATCTTGTTAGTCCATCAATCTCCTCACTTCCTTAGTGTGTAGAGAACCAGAATTCCTCATAAAAATGTACTTACTGTAGAGCTTGTGGCTAACGATCTCTCATACTGTACCAAACCCATGAAATTAAGTTTAACCAACATAAGCATTAACAATTTTACAAGTACTTCAGAAAGGCCACAAAATTTGTTCTGAGCACTGATCATTTGTACATGTAAAACGTTTAGAGCATAACTTCAGTTGTGGGGCTGTTGGGAGTGTTTTCACACCATTAGAACAACAGCTTACGCATTCACCCCAATAATTGGAGGAATTAATGGGGCGTACACACGGGGGCGATTATAGCAAATATCGCTGGAAATATGGTCGCTGATCGCCGGGTGCGCACTGCCGTTTTCAGCCCCTGAATGTTCGCTGGTCAGAGGAGCATGCTCCTCCGACCAGCAACTTCTACTACCTCTTCTCCCGGCATTGTGACATTTTCATCTGCGACCATCTCTGGTCGCAGATGAAAACGGTACACTGAGCAATATGATTGCTGAGCAATATATTGCCAGCGATCATATTGCCCCGTGTGTACGCACCTTAACCCCTAATGTTGAAGGCACCATGGATTAAACAAATAGGTACTTGTGTATTTTCACGGAGAAAGCATGGCGCGGTGAGACAGTGTCCCCTTGCGGGGCTTGATGCGCTCGGCCACGCTACGGGCTCGGTGGCTCGCCACGCTATCTAAAATCAACTCAATGTGGATAGTGGGGGTACGAACTATACGCGTTGCGATGGAGTTTACATCCCTGCAGCTGGACACAGACCTATGCTGACGCCGTGAAACTACACAAGTACCAACAAATGTAATGGTCACATACATGAACTGACGTTTCGAGGCCCTAAGCCTTTTTTTCAAGGTGTGAATGGTTCACACCGTGAAAAAGAGGCTTAGGGCCTCAAAACATCAGTTCATGTATGTGACCATTACTATACATTTGTTTATTCAATTTAAATCAATGAGCGCTGCCCATTATGCCATTCGAGTTGTGTATAACTCAGAACTCAAGTGTTAGCTGCACAAGGATACACATTTTAATGCCAAGATGAGTGTAGAAGTAATGTTACGCTTACTCAGTTAACAGTCAAAAACATAAAACTTTATTGTTAATATGAGTAGTAAATAACACAAAAGAAAAAGGTTTTCACACATTAATTTTCCACTTGTTACAAAACCCCAGTAAGTAACAAAAAATAAAATGACAAAACAAAAACTTTATCATGTGTAAACGTACCATATAATCTGCAGAATTGCCCCTAACTTTACAGTCAGCTGTAACCCTTCTGTAAGTACTATATTTCTGGCAAGCATATGAACGCATCAGAGAAGTGACATGTAACATACAATATTTACTTTTGTTGCAACTCACATTTACTCTTGGATTAACAACCTTAATACAGAAAATGTTACTCTTTACCATCTGTGATTGAATAAACATAACATAAATAGAATTTGTGATGAATGATGTATGTAGAAAGACAGCAGATTACTCACAATAGTGCACACAGGGGTTTATCACGGAGGTATATTCAATGCGGGCGGCGAGCAGCAGAGGGGGGTTTGTATGGCGAGGATGGCATTTCTTGGTGAGGAAAAGTCATCCGCACCGTCCAACCGTATTCAATGTTTACAGTGTTTTGCACCGGTTTTTTATGGCCATACTAGCGATTTCCACCTCGCCTCAGAGAACAGGCAAGGTGGAAACAGCGAGTTAAGGGAAGCCGTTGAATACTCTGATGGTGAGCTACCGGCCCTGCTCACCGTATAATCAGGGGCTTGCCGTCCGCAATAAATATACACATGTGTTAAGGGCACTATTTGCGGTATCCAGTATCGGCGGCGGTGTGCAGACTCGCTTCTTCCCCAGGCTTGGGAGTCCGCACACCGCTGCCGATACCGGAAGTCATTAAACCCGAACTTCCGGCCGAGCGCGGCACACTCGCGGAGGTCCGGAACACGGCGTGGAGGAAGATAGAAGGCCAGAAGACCTAGGTAAGCTTAGGGACAGATAGGGCTACCAGGTCTCCGCAAATAGTGCCACACTATCACTGCCTCAGCACGGACCAGCAACCCCACCCACCAGGAAAGGGCTGTAAACATTGTTTTTACTCTCTCCTTATCTTTTGAGCGGCTAAGAACTTTTACTTATTTGTTTTTAATATATTTGTTACCAAACACCCCAAGCGCTTTTTAATTCTTATTCAAAACTGTACCTATTTAACAAAAAGCAGCTTCCTCGAGCGCAATTTATACTCATTGTTCTTTACTTAAAATCCAGGATAACTTGCCAAACCCATGTGTTATCCTGGCACCGGCAACTGATTACTACCAGATAAGTTCCTGAATCAAGATATAAGTACACTGGCACTACTCACTGACAAACTTTCAGTACTGCTGCAGATAGGATATCCGGTACTTGTTTAGTTCATGGCAGCCGATATATGGGATGCGATATTGGCCGCCAATGTGATTTTTTACCTGTTCCTATGCACTACGCATGGAGTAGACTTTATATAGTGTGGCGAGCACAGTAATCCGCGTCTGCTCGCCTCGCTGCACTCGCCACACTATATAAAATCAACTCAGTGCGTAGTGGATAGTAGGGTTATAAACAGGTAAAAAAATTGCATCGGATCGGTTGATATATCAGCCGCCGTGGAACTAAACAAGTACAGGATATCCCCCATAGACTGATATATGTCACAACTTTTCTTCCTGATCTGACCAGATTAACTTTAAATGAACCATAAGGCATACATAGTCCAATGCAAATAAAATAGTTACAAAATTGGTTCTGTAAAAAAACAACACTTCTCAATAAAAAAAGTTGAAAATCCATTGATTTTATATACATCATGAGTAATCAAATTTATCTCCAACTATAAACCATGTTATTTAAGTAGAAGTCATAAAACTGTATATTATTAGGAAACAGTGCATTATCAAACATTTAAAAGTAAAGTATATATCTTTAAAGGTCTTCAACAATATTGCTTGTAAAAATACATTATAAAGTCAGTAAAATAATAAAAAAATAAATGAGAATAATGATTTGTCAAGTTTTTTTTTTTTGTAAAAGACCATTTTACAAAAAAAACCTCAATGAATACCTGAAGAGATAAAGCACAGAATAGTAGTGTATAAAAAAAAGTACAGATGGCCATGTAGAATGGTGATATT
Source organism: Crinia signifera (assembly GCF_055691185.1). Taxonomy (NCBI): domain Eukaryota; kingdom Metazoa; phylum Chordata; class Amphibia; order Anura; family Myobatrachidae; genus Crinia; species Crinia signifera. The sequence goes on from NC_139218.1 coordinate 208,249,578, forward strand.
AATTGGCAGGTTGACAGCTCTAATAATTACAAAATCAATTAACCAGACAGATTGAGATCTATATATCTCTATAGATTTAGTAAAATCAAAACAAAATTGGAATGAAAGAATGTTGGTGGATGTTGCCTTTTTTTTTACATTAAATACAAATGCTACTTTTTGTTTTGCAATTACTAGTTTGATTTGTTTAGGGTGATTTTTATTATCACAGTGCTTGTAGTCTCTTATGCTGCCCACACATCAGACCAACTTTCCTCCAACCATTCAACTAGTTGGTTGGATAGAATAAAAACCTGGTACTGGACAGGAGCAAATGTAATTTCTAATTAAGTCATTGGTTTGCCAAATCTGAAAATGGAGAACAAATGTCAATCAGACAATGTAATGTAGTTGGACCCTTTGGATTTAAACAATTTCACTGAATGTTTTTATCCATTCTCCCGAGTTTGTGAGAAAATTGGTTATCGGCATCTACCCTCATTTAGTACCAGATTTTCAGTCCAACCAACCATCTAGTTGGATGGGAGTGGTTCTAAATCCCGGCGGTCGGAATCCCGGTGTTCAAAATCCTGACACCGGAATACTGACCGCCGAAATCCCGACAAGGGGGGGGACGTGCACACTAATTTCTTCTACCTCTATGGGTGTCGTGGACACCCACAGAGGGAGAAAGTGTTGGGATTTCGGCGGTCGGGATTGTAACTGCATCCAAGTTGGATGATTGGAGGAAAGTTGGTGTGATGGGTGGCCAGCATTAGCATATTACTGTCATATAGTAATTGTAACATTCAAAAAAGGCCTCATCACATGTAAAAGTAGAATAAGGCATTTTAATTCTAATTAACTGCAAAGATAAATTAACACAATAAAAACTATATTTTGTTCCACATGGTAGCTAATGAGGACTATCTTCATTTAGTTTTTTCTTTTTAATTATTTAAGCAATCGGTTAAATGTCTCAGGCACAATGAGCTGAAATATATATTTTAACTATATATACTTTTTATTACTTGCTCTTTTATGGAATGCATTTCAGATAAGTAGCGCCATAAATTGCAAACCCGTAGCAGGAGCCAGTCATTCACATATAATGTCAAAATAAGTCTCTGTGGCTAAATTACAATTTCAAATAAAGGTCCATATTGGTTGAATGCACAACTACTCTACCTGACCAAAGTATGACTTTTCAGAACATACATCATTAACAGATTCATACGCCAGCATAAAGTCATGCAAGGTCCTTAGCCAAACATTAGGAGTGGAATGGGTCATACTGAGGCGCTCAGTAAGTTTCAGCACCGCACCATCATAGGATGTCACCTATTCAACATGCCAGTCTGTCACATTTCTGCCCTGCTATAGCTGTCCAAGTCTACAATAAAATGTTATTGTGAGGTTGCAACATCTATGAGCGCCTGAATCTGAGCTACAAGGTGACAACTTGGGACCACCAAGTCCTGAAGTGTGTAGTACAGTGTTTCTTAAACTTAAGTCTTTGGGACCTTTAACAGTTTATGTTTTCAAAACCTGTAGTTCTTTTGCAATGTACCAGCAATAAATATTACAGTATACTAGCTAAATGGTCTGGAAAACAAGAACGGTTAAGAGTCATGAGGACAGAGTTTGAGGACTATGCTTTATTGCGACATTCACGACCGAGTTAAAAGGTACTTTTGAACGAAAGGGCAGCAAAAACTGCTCATTGGGGCTTCATAGACTGGTGGTTTAGCAGCTGCACACAAGCCTCCAATCATCATTTGCAATACCAAACTGGGAGTGGTGTAAAGCACACAGCAGTGCAAATGTTTTCTCTGGAGTGATGCATTACACTTGATATGGCAAGTCTGATAGAGCTTCCTGGCTAAACGCACACAGCCAACCTTAACGTTTGGTGGCGGAGTAATAATGGTCTGGAGCTTTACCTCATGATTTGGTCCTGGACCCTTAGTTTCAGTGAAAGGAAATTATATTATAAGAAAGTTCTAAAGAACTGTGTGGTTCCAACTTAGTGATAATATAATTTAATAAAAAAGGGAGGTGCATCAAAATATGGTTTCTGAATTCTATTGTGAAAAAATCTGACTGGCATGCATAAAGCTTCATCACTGATCACGTCTGGAATAAAGTTGAATGCTGATTTAAGAGCCAGGCCTTAGACCCAGACATCAGCGCCCAACCTCACAAGTGCTCTGGTGACTGAATGCATGTGAACCCACGCAGCCATGTTCCACATTTAGTGGAAGCCTTCTAAGAAGAGAGAGGGGTCAAACACCATATTATTGCCCATGGCTTTGTAATGAACTATACTGCAAGCACATAAAGGTCTGATGTCCCAGTGGCCACATAGTGCATTGTTCTCATTTCTATGCAACATATTACAGATTACAAAAAAGGATAAACGTACAGCTAGTTAATAGCTGCAAAACTACAAAGGAAAAAGAAAACTTGACAAGAGGCCAGCAGAAGAGTAATGCTTCCTGAAGCACAGGTACAACCTGTATGCAAACTCTGTTATATATAAATCCTTTGAGTACCCTTTGCATATAGCCACAGCTGGGGTGAAACTTGTGTGAGATTAATAAAGTTTAGGTTAGAATTTATTTCACTGTATGATATAAATAAGCAATTTAACACTGTTAATACTTCTTTTACTAAGGCATATAGGAGTAGTTGCAGGATAAATAGATTTCTAGATATATATATGTGTATATAATGTAATAACTAATTCTAGCAATGATTACACCTCACGTTATCAGACAATGGTATGTCACTGTCACTATTTGGGTGTAAGTATGGCACAGCATCTCATTTACATGGACGGAAAATAATTCAAGAACAGAACGAAAATAAATAATTTTATAACCCTATCCAAGAGATCATTAGTTTCTTGGCAAGGGTGTCAAAATTCGGCATTCTAACACTATACTTGGCAGCCATTTTTTTGTATCCGAATAAATAAATCACAAACAAATACACTTATTTTTAAATGGGATGTAAATAAGAAACAAACATATTTATGGGACTACTATAGGCCTCATTTTGCTCTGTGTTCAGTTTTAGAGAGGAACAAAAGAAATTTTGAAAATAAAATAAAAAGTAAATTGGAGGTTTTGTCCCACGATACTGCAGAGAAGATTTGGTAAGATTAAGGCCTCGTCTGGTTTCCATCACAAAGGGTTACTTGGTGAGCTTTTTGGCCACATCTGCGTATGCTATTTCTATCTCACGATCTCCCGGGCAAGTGTTGGTGAATTCGTCTCTGCAGTAGGCATTGCTCAGATATCTCCAGATCCCACTCATGGATTTTGGGATGTCAAAATTTTTGTATTTTTTGGTAACCACCTGCACAAATGTAAGACAAGTAATAATTAGGCATGGCCTCACTACACCAAAGCAATGATTCTCCAACACTTATTTAAATTTACCTTGACGATATGAAGCTTCGGCAAAAGGTTGCAGTCTGCTAAAGTCATATCATCGCCGTCTAAGAATTTACGGTTGGAAACGGTAATGTCATCCATACTATTCTCATCAATCTCATCTGGAAGTGGAGAGTTCAGATAATCATCCAGTTTCTGCAGCGTTTTCAGCAGTGTCCGCTCCAATCCTGAGAGAAACAAATGTGTGACACATTGGTACATAGAATGCATCAGTGCTGTGCGGTGAGGAGAGGCAGAGCCTTTCTGGTCATTCTGCAGTAAAAGCCCAAATTTTGACTATATAAAGAATACGAAAAATACAAAAATATACTGTATTTGCTGGCGAATGGGAGGGTCCATACGCCGGGTGCACTTATATAACAAACTCTATATTTTGAGTGGTAATGTTGGGGGGGTCGCCTTATACGCCGGCAAATACGGTATATAAAAATGTATTATTCTAATAATTTTTTTAAAGTCAAAACTCAAGTAAAAAGTGCTGTCCCTATCTATCTTTTCTGCACACACACACACACACACACACACACACACACACACACACACACACACACATATATAAAACAAATAGGTTAACCTCCGTAGCGTGCTGATTCCTAAAACTGAACAGTTTGGCTGCAGTTTGGTCTACTCTCCACCTGCTGAGATATTCACTTTGAGGATTGTGTTCGAAAGAATCCCCTCAGAACTTGTGGTTTTAAAATAAGGACCTATATGGAAATTGATGCGGGTGTGCATCTACATATTAGGATCTCCAAAGGATCCATTTATACATCCTGTACATCGTCCCTGAAAGGTTGACATCTGGAGTTAACATTTGTACTCACAGTCTATATGCCTATGGAATGTTACCCCTGAGGAAGTCGTTTTCGACGAAAAGCGATGGTTTTTTCCTTGCATTTGTTGAACCAAATTATTAACTCCATACAGATGAAAAATTGGTTTTATATCTTGTTTTTAAAAAAAAATATATTAAAACTGTTGAACAGTGATTCGTGCATTGTCACTACGTTCTTTATATTGGATTTGGAGGTGGAATTTCGTATCAGGGGTGCACTCTGTTTCCTGCTATCTATATTTATATATATCTATATAGATATATATCTAACAAATGGGCTAACCTCCATAGCGTGCTAATTCCTAAAACTGAACAGCTGGTTCTCCTGTTAGTGAGAGCCTGGGCTGTACAACAATTGCAAATGGGGGTTATCGGACTGCGCTAAAGCAAGTACCACCTAGCCAATTAACAGAAGTTAGTCCATTTCACTGATTCAATTATCAGGTTTTTAGAAGAGCATTCTTTTGTCCACTTTCAAAATAAGATGTAGACTCCAGTCAACCCAACCTCAAAGGGTTGATTTTAGGAATAAAGAATTATATATGACTGGAGTCTACATCTTATTTTGAAAGTGGACAAAAGAATGCTCTTCTAAAAACCTGATAATTGAATCAGTGAAATGGACTATTCAATCCAGTGTTGTAAATTCACTTTGTAGTTTATTCCATTGAAGTGATCAACATATAGGTAAATAAGCCATTATGAAAATAACAAAACAGGCCCCGACGTTTCGGCCCTTAGATACGGACCTTTATCAAGGAGCTTTAGAGTTTTGATCATGCAACACAAGTCAAATGAGAGCCGCAGTGAACCACAGCATAGGGGGAATCAGCTGATTCCCCCTATGCTGTGGTTCACTTCGGCTCTCATTTGTTAAAGGGTAAACAATGTACACAATGTAGATGTTCAAAATTGACAGGAAGGAACAGGGTGTTATGGCTAAAACACAGGCATGTTGTGTACATTTTTGGTGTGTGTATTTGCCTTCAGTTGTGCATGTACTATACATAGTGAAACATTGTGCCAGCGTCACTACAGTAACCACAGACTCACTTGGGGAGTTGATGATTCTCATGATATGATTTATGCTGTGCATGGGTATGCGTGAGGACTTTGCAATGGCTACTGTGGGGAGCTTATATTCTTTTCTCAGCGACAGCTTCCTTGAGTTGATTAGCACATCATAGCCTGAAATATCACAGGCTTTTCTATACAAACATGAGTCAGGCCCTAAGTAACCACTTCCTGTAGGTGGCTGCTCTGTCATGTATTGCAAAACATATTTACCACAGTAACAATGCTGCTATCACCCTGTACCATGGACATTAAACTAATAAGGTTCATTGCTCAATATCCCCTCTTAGAATGGAAGATTTTCTAGAAAGCTGGGTTTGGGCAATTTATCAAAAAGTGACCGGGGTGGCTGAGTGATGTTCCCTGGTGACACTGGCTGGCAGCAGTAATTAGCCTTACCCATCGCCAGCACAGCCTATTGTTACTACATATACACATGAGTAGGAACTCAGCGTCATGTTTTTCTGCTTCCAGTACCAAAATCAACAAAAAGTGTAATTAAAAACAAAAAAACATTTACTCTAATAAAGCATATATCCTTTGAGCACTCCAGGATAAATGGCATTCTAAGATGTTTGCAAGTACTTGGAGAAATATCGCAGTGGGGGCTTTGCAGGGCATCTGCCCTGAGTGGACAGGAGAAAGGAATGACAGGGCCAAGACACAAGTGACCTGCACAGGGCTAGAATAAAGGTGTAAGGAGCAGAACAGGTGGAGCAGGGACATAACAGGATAGTGGAAAAGGACAGAGGTGACCAGGCCTGTACAGAGGGAGCAGAACAGAACAAATGGGACCGGAGAGGGGTGACAGAGACATGAGACAGCAGTTGCATTTTCTGTATTCTTCATAGTTACGATAATGTCTTTAGGTCTCCTTATCAGTTTATGTTGTTAGGACAAGGGCAATAATTGAGGATTATTACTCTCTAACCAGAGGTGGCTCCAGCGCCAGCCAAGTAGTTGGGGGGGATAATATACGCCATAGAACAATCCCCCAGAGATTGCCAGTGTTGGCCAAGAATCAGTATAAGCTACGGCAATGTTAAGCGCAACCCCTGGTCAATAGGAGTCCACAGAGACAGACTTAACACTACACAAGGATGCCTTGATAAAGAGATGTGGATCTCGAAACGCGTTGGCAGGAGAACTTGCCATTTCATTTGATGTCATTTTCCGCTGGAGGTTTGTTTTTTTGGCAGTGAACCGTCTCCCTCCTGGAAGTAAGGTAGGACAGAGGTTTTTTACTGTACAGAGTCTGTTTTACTGGTCTGCAGCCCTGTACCCATGCCCTGCCTTCTCTAGGAGGAACGGAGCTACCCCTCCACCAGCTGACCAAGAATTTTTTTTTTTTTAAGTTTTTATTATGTCTTAAATAAAATCCTTTAAACTGACATACTGGAAAAGAAACCTTTATAAGAGGGATCATACGAATACCATTGTGAGTATTGGTACGCATTTATACACATTTGGAGAAATACATTGATGTGAAGTACCTGTATATTGAAAAGATACCTTGATGCGAGAGGTTTTAATCGTTCTTACGTAAGTAAGGTACAAATCCACGGGGGCTCACGATCCGTTGAGTATAAAGAAACCCGGATAGGCTTACCCTCACTACATTGATGTGTAAGTGAGGTAGGAATACCTACAAACTGGGACGAAATCTTTCTTGATAGAAATTTTTTTGAGACAACCATCTAATAATATTCTTACGCTAAAAAAAGTCCTATCTTTTACCCCCTCTATATCAATCTGTGAGACCGAAAAACAAAAGAGGAGAGGAGAGACCACCCCACATCATCAAAAAAGATAAGGATTAAGAAATCTATGATTAACCTGAAGTAGCGCCACGCAATTACCAAAATCCCCCCTTTTTTTATCTATATTACTTAAATCGGGACTTTAAGGAATAGTCTCCATTTTGGACATAGGCAGACAGCAAAACTTCAGAAAGAAGCGCCAAGGTTCTTGTTTTTCTCACACACACTTTAACACTACACTCGTTTATGAGAATTCCCAGGCATCGTGCAACACCCAATGCTAACAGCATTCACAATCTCTGGGGGATCTAGAGTAGCTTGTAGTAGGCTAAACAGCATATTAGCCTATTACAAGCTATTAGCAGGACTATTCGTCACCTGCCCCGTTCTTTCATGCCAGGTGTCTTTACCAGTAAAAGCGGGGACAGGGGAAGTCTGGGGATGGAGAGACACTGCTCTGCCCATTTGCCTCACAACACAACACACATGATTAATGAGTATCTCCAGCTAGTGACAGAGTAATGCATCACCGGACCTCTCTAGCAATACCATTCATGCCTCATGTGCCACCAACTCTGCTTTCAGTAGGGCAGAGTGAGAACTTCAGGGCAGAGCATGGGCGCCAGTAGTGATGATATCCCAATATTGCTGACACTCCCCTCCCTTCTCTTAAAGCCACCACATATTCCACCCCTACATTGTTATGATCCTGCCTCCAGGCCCCAGCCGCATTGTTGTAAGTCAGCCCTTCAGTGGCTTCTTTCTTGTGTAGAAACAGGAGTGTGCTGCCACATGTGCTACTTTGTATCTTGAACTATATTTTATACAACTGAGAGAAAACAATGGTCCTTTAGGTACATACACCCAATGCCTCCTGTCGCGAAGGCCCATCTGGGATTTGTAGCTCCACTTTTCCTGAGCTCTATAAGCTACTGGCAGAGAGCGATATTTGGCTTAAGGTGTGTACACATGCTTCGATTTTGACAAGTTTTCGATTTTGCTTATAGAAGCAAAATCAAATCGAATTTTTTTTTTTTAGATGTTATCGATCTGCATTCAATTCGATGCGCGCTCTCGGTTTCTCTATATCGAAAATAAAAATAGACTGCACAGGCAAGGAAATATCAAATTCGATCTAGTAAATTAAATGTGTACAATGTTCCTTGAATGCAAATAGAATTCGATATCGAAATCGATATTGAATGCTAAAGTGCAGATCAAATGTGAAATCGAATGGAAAGCAAAGGCCAAATCGAAAGGGGGTGGGCTCAGTGGTCAGATATGAAATGCTTACATAATATCCTCTAATATATTTTCATAGCATGACATTTACTTGTCTTATATTTGTGCTGCAAGTAGTATGGAAGCACAGGGCCAGATCAGTGTTGGTCCCAACTACATCATAAACATCAACGTTGTGATTATGTAGCTGTTGTTGCAAACCAGCAGCAGCAGAGGGCAGCAGTGTGCAGCAGATGCACAGAACCTACGAGGTTCTTGTATACCTGCATTAGGGTATTTATATCCCATTATTGCTTTAATTATCAGTTATTTATATAGCGCAAACATATTACGCAGCGCTTTACAGAGAAGATTCAGTCCCTGCCCCAGTGGAGTTTACAATCTATAATTCCTACCACATGTACACACACACACACACACACACACACACAGATTCTACAGTTAATTTTTTTTGTTGGGAGCCAATTAACCTACCAGCTTTTTGGAGGGATGGTCGGAAACCCACGCAAGCACAGGGAGAATATACAAACTCTGCACAGTTAGGGCCATGGTGGGAATCAAACCCATGACCTCTGTGCTGTGAGGCAGTAATGCTAACCAGTACAACATCTGTGATGTCCATTATATAATGTATTACTCCACGAGTGGGTTGAAACTCCCATCCAAAACATTGTACTGTAGTTTTAATTTACAGCGTATCTTGTATTTACTAACTTCTTTTGTGTTTCTATCTGTGCTATAAGAAAGTATCTATAACAAATCAACAGGCTGTACACTGATAAAGTGACCTTTACAATCTTGTGAGTATACTTATCTATAAAAGGACTATTACAGATGTTGTCCCCAGACAAGAAACAATTGAAAACAGAGGGGACCATGCACTGACTTGATCCAATGGATCTAATAGCAACAGATAAGTTGAACCAACATAAAGTATTTCAATTAACGGTAGGCATCAGTTGTAATTACTTATACCCCTTTTACACCAGAAAATGTAGGGACCCACCCGGGAATTCAGCCCAGGGATCATGCCGGGGCATTCCCAGGTTGGCCCCTTTCACACCAGAAAAGTCAATGCATTTTCATATGTGGGAAAGAGGCGGGGAGGAGGCTGGTGAACAGTACTCACCCTGGGATGCTGGTCCTCGGTGCAGGCCGGTGATCCACACAGGCGGCAGGTCAGACAGCAGGAGCAGATGACGCAGATCTCTGGAAGCAGTGAGGGTGCTGGAGAGCTGCGTCATCTTCATCCGCCGCCTGTCCTGTCATCTGTGCCTGCTGCCAGTGTGGATCCCCGGCCTGACCGTATGCACCGAGGACCGGCAACCTGGGTGAGTACCCCATACCCCTTTCACACTGGCCAGGAATCTGGGAACAACCGTGCTCCATAGCAGGATTGAAATCCCGGGAACCTTACAAACCAGCGCTAGCTCCCAGGCCCAACACGGGAATTTAGGTTGGTGTGAAAGGGGTAATAGTTGGTGGTGTTCCCCAGAGTCATAGGTTATACCGTATCAATGGAAAGAGAGAGAAAAAAAAAAAAAACTCTTTGCTGGGGCACTACGTGTTCAATACATTTTTTACATTAAAATCTAGCCACACGGGCTGCAGGGCTATATTTACGCCACTGGCAGAGATAGTGCTACTTATGATTTCACTTATAAATGCAAAAAACATTTTTTATATATGTCTCTCAATATATGCAGGTAGGTGCTATTTTTTATGTTTTAAACACTCCAATGCCATATCAGTACATATAATGATTTAACCAGTTATTGATTTAAGCAAATAGTATAAAGGTGCCCATACACTACTGCCAGAAGCTAAGTGGTTACTCACATTTGAGTCTATAGCCAAGTCCACAGCTGTACAACAGGTCTTTAAGGAACCAGTCTAAAGTTACAGTAGATGCACATTTGTGGGCAACATTTGTCCAATTTATTGGCAAAACTACAAACGGATTTTCTTTTGCAAGCTATGGACGGCTTTCAGTACACTAATAAACCCAATGTATGCATATTTTTGAGTGATCATGCTTTAAATTTCAGGTAAATAGGGGATGGGAGTACCATGTGTTAGCAATTTACGCCATGCATGAACAACTCCTCCTCCACCAAAAGTGTTTGTGTCAAATAGAGGTGGTTACACCTTGGAGACCCAGGAAAGCATTACAGGCTGGGTGCCGGACGGCTCCCCGACAGTCAGGATTCCGACAGTCATTCCTCCGATGTCGGAATCCCGACTGCTCCCTCGTGGGGGTCCACGACCCCCATAGAGGGAGAATAAAATAGGTGGAGAGCGCAGCTCGCCACCGCCCGCAAGGGGCTTCATTGCGCTCCCCACGCTGTGCAGTCGGGATTCCGACGTCTGACTAATGACTTTCGGGTAATTATAGCACACCCTACAGGCTAGTCATACAGCAGGAAAAGGAGACCTTACAGTGGAGGAAATACCTTCATTGGCGTCAGGCTTTGAGTTCTTGATGTACGCTGAAAACTTTGCAAATATGTCCATACCGGCTGTGTTTGATTCTGGGTGCTTTGCTGCTAATTTGCGGTACCTGAAATGATCAATTAATGGAATAATTTAAAGTAAATCACTCATCTGAGGAATTCAAATACATTGTCTACCATTGTCAAAAAGCTATATATATTATACATTATAATGGTAATTGTTTATTACAAAGCCTTATCTCCCCCCCCCCCCCCCTTGTTTTGCAGTACTGCTGCATTACATAGGTTATCGCTCTTGCTTTACAGAGAGACACTAAAACTGAACATTTCACATTACGTTAATCTTTAAAAAAAAAAAAGACTCCAAAGTTCCCCCTCCCTGCTTATATCATGTTTATCATCCACTAAAGAAGATTCATTACATTCGAACCAGGGACTTTGCAGGTCTTATTTTTGTAAATGTTTACAGTAGGTCTGGATTACATAAAGGCCCACAAACACTACAAGATATCATATGTGTAACTCAAATGCGATACCCCGGGAAGACAATCAGCATGTATGGTGTACGTGATTAACAAGGATGGATTCATAACCAAATGAGTCAAGAGTACCTTCCACATGAATGAGTTTAAAAAAAAAAAAAAAAAGATTTTTGAATCCAGAAGAAAAAAAATTGCATTACGTTATTTATGCACGAAAGGGTTAATAGTAGAATTGCTGGAATTGCTGCAAGTGGAGGATGGGTTGCTACTATTCCTAAATGAGCCCTTAATTTTTATACATTTGGCACTACAACAGGGAAACGTGAGAATGGAAAGAGGTGACATTCATTACACAATGCAGACTAGATCTCACTGCCAGCTACTCTCACCTAGCTATCTGTACTACTATTGTCAGCATTTGTTCTTGTACTCACTTTGGAGGGCAAAGCACATCTTCTAGGAACTCCTCTATCTTATTTACATCGGTCTTCACCTCATGGTTGTAGGTTATAAATGGCGGATGTGTTCCGGGGGCAAGATTCTGTAAATCAGCTGGTTTTCTATTATAAAGATAAACAGTAAAATCCATCAATAAAAACAATTCATCCACAGTAAGTTACTTTAATAAAGATAGTTTACAGCAGTAATAGGACCCACACACAAAGCATTTTCTAAGCGATCTGACCAGATCTCATAGAAAATGCCCCTACATCACTCCGTGTGTAGATGCCCATAGTGATGCATGGCCCCGCGATTAAGATCCAGCATGCGGGATAAATCTAGTTAGATTGCCGGTCAGGTCTAATGTTCTTACTGGAGAACACTGGCCCTAGCAGGTCGCTGAGCAAACATCACTGTAACATCACTGTGCAGAGCGATCTTAGCGGTCTAGTATCACTCTGCAACATCTCCCCGATGTGTGAATGTCATGGATGAGGCCAGGAAGAGGGAGGTTACCAGTTCATGGGGACATATCACAACAAAGACTCAATGATTTCATATGTACATTCCGCAATAAGTACAGTTCAATGAGCTGAACCAAAGAGGCATATTAGGAGATTTTATGCAATTAACATTCAAGGCTTTGCTCAGAACAACTGCAGGAACTCACTTGGATGCCAGAGTGTTTCTCCCATCCCCTGACATTCCTCGTCAGCATAATACACTTGTGCTCAACCAGCTCATGTCCCATTTTGGTGAACTTCATTCTCAGTCAAAGCAATGCACAGGAAACACTTGGAGACTATTTTTTAGTTCATACACTGCTTGTAAATGTGTAGGGAAACACCAATACTAAGGACTGTGCAGTAAAGAGGCATGCACTGCAACTAAAAGGTGCCCCACACATCAGCGATCTTAAGATATGCTGATAAATTAAGCCTTGGAATCTTCCGTCCATCCTGGACAAAATAATTCAGGCAAGCGCACATCTTAACAAAGGTTTCTCTAAGATCCCATCTGCATTCCTATGGATCTTTTGTTAAATCTTCAGTATGGTTCATACTTTACAATCCAAGTAAGCATAGAGCGAGACCATAATAGTGTGCACAGCGCAGCAAAGTATCATGCCCGAAGAATGGAGAGCGCAATGAGCCATTTGAGGGGACGCGTTACACGTCGACAGACATACTGTACATTATAAGTCGACAGATAACAAAAAACGTGAAAAATAGTGTCGTGGTTATCAACCATGCCCCTGTCGACCCTAAGCTTGTGTCAAAATTCTGTCAGTGTCAACCAATGAAATGGTATGTCAACCATTAGTGGTCAACTTAAACATTGTCTATCTCTTATACCTTAACCATGTACTTGTGTCATATTTATTAACAGCTTCTTATATAGCGCACACATATTCCGCAGCACTGTACAGAGAATATTTGAACATTCACATCAGTCCCTGCCCCAGTGGAGCTTACAATCTATATTCCCTACCACATGTACACGCACACACAGACATTCTAGGGTTAATTTGTTGGGAGCCAATTAGCCTACCAGTATATTTTTGGGTTGTGGGAGGAAACCGGAGTACCCGGAGGAAACCCATGCAAGTGCGGGGAGAATATACAAACGCTGCACAGTTAGGGCCATGGTGGAAATCTCTGTGCTGTGAGGCAGTAATGCTAACCATTACACCATCCATACTGCCAGTCATATTAGAAGCATGGATGGTGAAAAGGAAGAAGACACCACTCTATTCTACAATCATTTTAGCCAGCTCATTCATTTCAGCTTATAAGATTGTTTCCCATTAGACAACCCCTTATTACTACTGTTCCTTACATAGAGCCAACAGATGCCTGTCCATCAATAGTGCTGTAAAATACGGAGAACTATATTTAAAGCAAGCGTATGTGCTATGTATTTGGAAAAAGCTTCAGTAACATTTTGACCAAATTTGGTTTGGGAAGTTAGAACGGAACATCAAAAGTTATTCTACAGTTGTAAGGAGAGTGGTGATCCCAGACAACCACCAGTAGTAACATGTGGCTGAGGCCTCTAAGCAGGGAAAGTCTAATGAACAAGCTACAGGAGAGCTACAAAACTTAAGTGAAGCTCCTATGCTCTATAAACACAGATTTTCCTACATCAAGCAATGACTTGGTGACAGGTGTCAGTCCACAGGGAAAGGTTCATCATTACAAATGAAGCTGGTTGGAGCACATAACATGGTTCGTCACTTGCAGAACAAATTCCATGAGCTTTTCAGAAGCTCAGGGAAATCTTGATGCAATTAAGTTTAGGGGAAAAGTAAAAGTTGTCCCACATTTGCTGACCTGTTAATTAACCCCTTCCCGACATTTGACGTATATATACGTCATGGCCGGGATGTACATCCCGACACATGACGTATATATACGTCAGGACTTTAAACTGTCCCCGCGTCTATAGACGTGGGGACAGAGGGACGATGTCTGCTGTCCCTGACAGCAGACATGTCCCTGCATGCCCAGGGGGGGCTGCGATGCCGCCCCCCCGTCGGCGATCGCGGTGATTGGCTGTTCAGTGTGAACAGCCATTCACAGCGTTTTCCTGTGTTACCGGCGAATCAGACGCTCGGTAACACAGGTGTCAATCACCGCCGGGCGTCAGGGGGCATGAGGGGGTCATCGGTGACGAGGACACCTCACCCCACCTGCCCCCAAGGCTGTGATTGGTCCGTGGGACCCACGGACCAATCACAGCCAAGGCGCGTGATTTAAACTAACGGTGACTGCACTGCAGACGCCATTCCGGTCTGGAATTGCGTGCAGAGCGGTCACCGTGCCAATCTGTCGTGATACATACCTGATCCTTGCCTGAAACTTACCTGATCACCGCTGATCACCGCTGGTAGCGTGCTGCCAGCAGCTGGATACTTCCTGGATCTTGTGACTTCTGTGTGTGCTGCTGCTGCAGTGTCATAGAGTCACAGATCGTGAGAGATAGGGACAGATAGTGACAGAGAGTGATAGAGAGTGCTATATTTTGTGTCTGCTGCACCCCCTTTTGTGCTGATCACTATATCTGAGGTGATCAGCAACTTTTTGGGGGTGCAGAGGTTTTTTTTTTATATATATATACCTGTCAGTTGCAGCAAAGGTTGTGCTGCGTGTGCAACGGACTGCTGCCCCCCCCTGCTGCCCCCCCTTTTGTGCTGATTGTGCTGATTAATTAACTGATCAGCAACTTTTTGGGGGTCCAGGTTTTTTTTTTTATATATATACACCTGTCAGTTGCACCAAAGGTTGTGCTGCGTGTGCAACGGACTGCTGCCCCCCCTTTTGTGCTGGTCAGTTTAAATTAATCAGCAACTTTTTGGGGGTCCAGGTTTTTTTTTTATATATATATATATACCCTGTCAGGTTGTGTGTCTGCTGCCCCTCACTGCTAATCAGTGTTGCATCACTGATCTGCAGTTTTTTTTTTTTTTGGAGAGTGCAGTGGGGTTTTGTTTTTACACCCACGTTGCTTGTGTGGGTGTCCTGTGGCCGCTGAGCGCTGATCAGTGACGTACAATCACTGAACAGCATTTTTGGCACAGGGTTGATATCATTTTTTTTCTGCAGTTTTTTTAAATTGTTTTTTTTTTTGGAGAGTGCTGTGGAAATTTTTTTTAAATTGTTTTTACACCCACGTTGCTTTTGTGGGTGTCCTGTGGCCGCTGATCAGTGATTTTTTTTCTGCAGTTTTTTTTAAATTGTTTTTTTTTGTTTTTACACCCACGTTGTTTTTGTGGGTGTCCTGTTGCCTTTGAGCGCTGTTCAGTGACGGACGTTACTGACCAACATCTGTGCTCAATTTTTGGCGCAGGACCTTTTTTTTTTTTTTTTTTAACCCCTTCAATTTTTTTTTTTTTTTTTTTATTGGGATGAAATTCCTGTATAAAGTATTTTTTTTTTCTGCACTACATACACACTACATATAAAGTTTACACACTAAGAAATAAAGTTTGTACCCCCCTACACTATACACGTGTTGAAACATTACACTTACAGAAACACAAAAATAAAAATGGCATCCCAAATGTCATCCCAAATGTCATCCCAGTCATCCAGAAGAATGTATTCAGCGGAGGAGGCATATGCCATGCTTGCCTCTGACTCTGACACAGCCAGTGATGCAAGCGGGGAATTTGAAGGATTCGCCTTAAGCTCCTCTTCCTCCTCTGCTGATGAGGGACCCCCTCAAAGACGCCCCCGTAGAGCAGCTGAGACCCCCCCCCCAAATGATTGATCCCGTATGGACCCCACCACCAGACAATTTTGAGCCCCAGGTTCCTGAGTTTTTGGCCATCCCAGGAATCCAATTGGATTCCACAGGTCTCAGAGAAATTGACTTTCAAATTATTTTTCTCTGATGATTTTATAAATTTAATGGTGGACCAGACTAATTTATATGCCCAGCAGTTTATTGCTCAAAACCCCACGTCATCATTTGCTAGGTGGACCCCTGTAGATGCAGTAGAGATGATGACGTTTTGGGGTCTGGTGTTTCATATGGGCATAGTAAAAAAGCCAGAAATTAGGCAATATTGGAGTACAGATGTTCTGTACAGCACCCCACTTTACCGTATGGCCATGACCCGGACTCGTTTTGAGATAATCCTTAAATTTTTACATTACACCGATAATACACTGTGCCCACCCAGAGATGATCCCACCTTTGACCGGCTATTCAAAGTCAGGCCGGTCATTGATCATTTCAGTGCCAAATTTGCAGAGATGTACATCCCTAAAAAATTTATTTGTATTGACGAGTCCCTTATACATTTTAAAGGAAGGGTTAAATTCCGCCAGTACCTTTCCAGTAAGAGGGCAAGGTATGGCATAAAAATGTATAAGCTGTGTGAAAGCACCTCAGGGTACACCCACGGGTTTAGGGTATATGAAGGGAAGGATTCAAGAATTGAACCGCCAGAATGCCCCCCCCTCCCTCGTAGGTGTTAGTGGAAAAATTGTCTGGGATTTAGTGCACCCCTTCCTGGATAAAGGTTATCACCTCTATGTGGATAACTTTTACACCAGCATCCCCCTGTTTAAGGCCCTTGCTTCAAGAGGTACAGCAGCTTGCGGTACTGTGCGCAAGAACCAAAGAGGCCTCCCAAAAACGCACATTGCCCAAGTAATGAGAAGGGGTGAAAGCAGGGGAATATGCACCGAAAATATGTTGTTGGTCAAATATAAGGACAAGAGGGATGTCCTTATACTGACAACAATTCATGGAGACAGTACCACCTCCATCCCTGTACGAGGTACCAGTACCCACACCTCAAAACCTAATTGTATCCTAGATTACAATAGGTACATGGGCGGAGTGGATCTTTCAGATCAGGTACTGAAGCCGTACAGTGCCCTGCGGAAAACAAAAATCTAGTACAAGAAGCTGGCCGTGTATATCATCCAGATGGCACTGTATAACGCTTACGTGCTATTCCGTTCTACCAGCCAGAGGGGGACATTTATGCACTTTCAAGAGGAAGTCATAAAGGGCCTAATATTTGGGAACCAGCAGGCAGAGGGCCCCAGTACTTCTAGTACTGGCCCCCGTATTGTACCAGGGCAGCATTTTCCTAACGAAATCCCCTCCACTGCAAGAAAGGGCAGGACACAAAAAAGGTGCAAAGTTTGCTATAAAAAGGGAATAAGAAAGGAAACTATTTTCCACTGTGAAACTTGCCCCGACAAACCCGGCCTATGTATAAAGGAGTGTTTTAAAATATACCACACATCTATGGATTATTAGGTTCATCATTTCACCGTGCTTCGGGGGTCTTGCTAATGCGACATAGCACCCACCATTCATTCCACCAGAATCTGAGCTGCAAAATCCAAAAATCACTCCTTCCCTTCTGAGTCCTGCCATGCACCCAACTGGTATTTTTTGGTCACATATGAGGCATTGCCATACTCGGGAGAAATTGGGGCACAGATTTTGGGGTGCTTTTTCTCCTTCATACCTTCTGAAAATGAAAAATTTTGAGCCAGAACTGCATTTTTGTGTAAAAAAATGTAATTTTTCATTTTCACTGCCCAGTTGTATCAAAATTGGTGAAACCCCTGGGGGTTTGAAATGTACACTATACCCCTAGATGAATTCCCTGAGGGGTGTAGTTTGCAAAATGGGGTCACTTGTGGGGGGGTTCCACTGTATTGGTGCTTTGGGGGTCTTGCTAATGCGACATAGCACCCACCAACATTCCACCAGAATCTGTGCTGCAAAATCCAAATATCACTCCTTCCCTTCTGAGTCCTGCCACTTTTTGGTCACACATGAGGCATTGCCGTACTCGGGAGAAATTGGGGCACAGATTTTGGGGTGCTTTGTCTCCTTCCTTCCTTGGGAAAATGAAAAATTTTGAGCCAGAACTGCATTTTTTGTGTAAAAAATTTAATTTTTCATTTTCACTGCCCAGTTGTACCACAATTGGTGAAACCCCTGGGGGTTTGAAATGTACACTATACCCCTAGATGAATTCCCTGAGGGGTGTAGTTTGCAAAATGGGGTCACTTGTGGGGGGGTTCCACTGTATTGGTGCTTGGGGGGTCTTGCTAATGCGACATAGCACCCACCAACATTCCACCAGAATCTGAGCTGCAAAATCCAAAAATCACTCCTTCCCTTCTGAGTCCTGCCATGCACCCAAATGGTATTTTTTGGTCACATGTGAGGCATTGCCGTACTCGGGAGAAAATGTAGCACAGATTTTGGGGTGCTTTGTCTCCTTCATTCCTTGTGAAAATGAAAAATTTTGAGCCAGAACTGCATTTTTGTGTAAAAAATTTAATTTTTCATTTTCACTGCCCAGTTGTACCACAATTGGTGAAACCCCTGGGGGTTTGAAATGTACACTATACCCCTAGATGAATTCCCTGAGGGGTGTAGTTTGCAAAATGGGGTCACTTGTGGGGGGGTTCCTAAATTTTAGCATCTTATGGTGCCTAGAAACCTACATGGTGCCTAAAAAATAATCTCATAAAAAGGAGGCTCCAAAATCAAGTAGGTGCTCCTTCTATTATGAAGCCTGTGGTTTGGTCAACGTGCACACTAGGGCCACATGTAGGATATTTATGAAAACAAAAGAATTGGGGGAATCAATTTTTAGTCACATTTCTCTAGTAAAATCTACTGTGTTACTTAGAAAAATGTATTAAAATTGCAAATCTGCAAAAAAAATGAAATTTTGAAATTTCACCTACACTTTGTTTTAATTCCTGTGAAACACCTAAAGGGTTAACAAACTTCCAAAATGCTGTTTTGAATACTGTGAGGGGTGCAGTTTTTGAAATGGCATCATTTATGGGGGTCTCTCACATACAAGTCCCTCAAAGTCACATCAGAACTGAACTGGTCCCTAAAAAAATCAGTGTTTGAAATTTTCTTGAAAATTTGAGAATTTGCTATTCATATTGTAAGCCTCCTAGTGTCCAAAAAAATTAAAAGGAAGTTGAAATAATGATGGAAACATAAAGTAGACATATGGTCTATGTTAGTTATTAACTATTTTGAGTGGTATGATTATTTGTCTCACAAGCAGAAAATTTAACATTTTGCAAATTGCTAAATTTCCAATTTTTTTACGACATTTTGTTATTTTTCACAAAAAAACACAGACTGTATCGACCCAAATTTACCACTAATTTGAAGTACAATGTGTCACGAAAAAACAATCTCAAAATCACTGGGATAAGTAAAAGCAAAAAAAAGTTAGCCCCACTTAAGTGATACATGTCAGATTTGAAAAAAAGGGCTCTGTCAGGAAGGCAAAAACTGGCTGTGTCAGGAAGGGGTTAAACATGCACCAGTATGAATCTGAATGTAGGTCACTCTAGCCTTATTTTACAGGGTGCCGTGCCCTGCCCGTTTTTATTACTTCTAAAGCTGTCCTGCCGTTTGGTTTCACAGTGGGCGTAATCCTGGCGCAGTGTGCAATTTATGTATGTTTTTTTTTTCTAACGTAAATTTCTAATGTAAAATGTGCCCTCCCGATTGAAGGTGGTCAGCATACTGCTCTAAAAAAAAAAATCATACAGTGACCACTACAATGGATAGAACATGTAGGGTCCTTTACCACAAAAACAAGTAAAAGCAGCTCACCAAGGAGTGCCATAGTTTGTTTGATTTCTAAACTCTGTTGAAACCAAACAATCCAAATGCAACAGCTGTATAATAAAATAATTTTTGCCTATATGCACATAAGACTCTCCTACACTAACAGACACTACTTCAGAATAGTTATCAATAAGATCACTGAACACTGCTGTCAGCACTGATGGTACAGGGACTGATTCATAGACTCACAGTGAGCAGTAGCAGCTCACACAGGAGGCATTATAGAATAAAGAAGCTTTCTAGTGCAGGGGTTCCCAATCTTTTTCTAATCACGGCACCCTAGAGTATCAGAATTTTTTCCACAGCACCCCTAGGCCCCCAAATGAATATATATCAAATTAAGTAGATTGTGTTTATATGTGCTTCTTAGGATCAATTATGTGGTAAGGGGCAGGATTTGGTTCTGGTTGTAGACATTTTATGATTGGCAGCCACCAGCACTGGTTTTGTCCAGAAATAATTGATCATAAATAATTTGAATTGGTCCTGGACGACCAACCCGCGGCACCCCTGCAAGTGTCCCGAGGCACCCCAGGGAGCCGCGGCACACAGTTTGGGAACCACTGTTCTAGCAGCATCACAGATCCAAGTGCTGCTTCCTAAGACATGGATTGGATCAAATTTGCAGCCATCTAACACTAGGGCCTAATTCAGACCTGACAAATTCGCAGGCCAGGTGAATATCGGTAGACTGCACATGCGCGATGCCATCCTGTAATAAAATCCTGCTACTTTTTTTTAACCACTGGCCATTCGTCAGTTGATTGTGGGTTTGTGAGTGGTAACTGGCCATTCTCTGGAGTTTCAGGGGCAACAGCGGTGCCCTGCCCTTTTAGGGGAAGTCATGTGACATAAGCTCCAGCCCCGATCAGCCTGCCTCTGTTACAGCAACTGAGCAAGTCCTGGGCTACACACAGATTGCACACAATAATAATAATTTTATTTACATAGTAAAAAAAAAAATATTCAGCGGCTTAGATTTGCAATAGCTTAAGAAATCATTTGATGGTCGGCGACTATTAAATGAATGATTTTGGCCCTGGGGATATTCGCCGTAACGAGGGGGGGGGTGCAGGCGTTTGTGTGGGCGGCGTTTTGTTGGCTTGCAAGGTTGCAAAATTCGCAGTATGTCAATTAGGTCCTGACTGGCCATCTGGCACTTCTGGCAAATGCCAGAGGGGCCGATCTCTTTGTGCAAGGTGGAGGCTCTGCCTCCTGATTGGTGCACAGAGAGCAGCTGGACTCACGGAGGGTCAGACGGCTCTCTCTGCGCTGCTGAGGTCCAGTAGAGAGGAGGCATTCCCCTCTCTCCTGCAAGCTGGGAGAGGCAGTGCCCATCGTGTGCATGCGGGCAACAAAGGTCTCGCGCATGCACAAATGCCTGGGCCTATTCAACGGCCCAGTCCATCGCTGTTGTCAAATCATACTGTAATGTGACCTCTGCACAGGCACAGATCAAACATTTCCATATTATGGAAAACAAACCCTGCAAAATTGTGATGGTATTAATCAGCCACATGGACTTTAAACACTAGACAGATCATGAATTCATGAAGTAGAGTTGAGTGTTTATCCAATGACTACTACTGATCTCTCAGATGGAATGGGCGTGGTATGGCGCTCCGACAGGGGGGATCCCGATGGTCAGTATCCAGACATCAGAATCCCGACTGCCGGTGCTCCGTCAGGGTGGCGAGTGCAAAGTAGCCCGGGATTCCGACGTCAGGATACTGACTGTCGGGATCCCCCTGTTGGAACATCACTCGGCACCCGATGGAATATACCTAGTCATATCTGGCATGCAAGTTTGTGTGGGCGGCGTTTTGTTGGCTTGCAAGTCATTCCAAAGTGCATCCAAGTAAAGAAAATGGTGCAAGTTATGGTTTAGCTTGCTTATAGCTTTTATACCATTTCATCATTGCATTGTGCAATTAATTTCATTGCTTTGTTGTATAAAAGTGTATACTTGTGAATGGATTAAAAAGCACCTTAAAATGACAATTGACATGCATATAGCTTTATGTATCTAAAGCAATTCCATTACACACAATATCAAGCCTCCAAAGAACATTGTTTCATAACCTCAGTGAGCATCTCCCAGAAACTCTGCTGCTGCATATGAGCCGTCCAATCCGGCAAGAGAAATCCGTACAGTGTACTCATTCACCCTCTGTCCTTGCTCATTTTTAGCTCAACACTTAACAAGCTTTCCTCTCTGTACACCACTATATTTAGCCCTACTTCCTTATAACAGTTATAATTGTCAAGTAGATTTCAGCACTTATCCATGGAAACATAGCTTATAGTGAAATACAGTAGGGCACTGTTTAGGGCAGGGGTGTCAAACTCAAATTCATCGGGGGCCGCATCAGCACATTGGTCACCCGCAAAGGGCCGGTACACATTCAGAAAGGGGGCGTGGCCATGAACAAATGGGAGTGGCCATGGGCAAAAAGGGCGTTACCACGTCCCCTTTCCGAATGTGTACTACTACAAGTATCATGGTGAGTAGTAGGCTGCCTACCTGTGTCCAACCAGGATGGGGAGAGGGAGAGCTGCTCTTCAAACTGTCTCCTGCACGATTTTTCTTTTTGGCTGCCAGGGGTTAATGTCTGTTGCCAGGGATTCCAGCTCGTTGCCAAGGGGTTAATGTACATTTTCAGGGGTTCTTGCTCGTTGCCAAGGGGGGGTTAATGTCTGTTGCCAGGGGTTCTTGCTAATTGCCATGGGGTTAATGTCCATTACCAGGGGTTCCAGCTCGTTGCCAAGGGGTTAATGTCCGTTGCCAGGGGTTTCAGCTCGTTGCCCAGGGGTTAATGTCCGTTGCCAGGGGTTAATATGTGCTTGCCCACCCACCCCACAGTTACTGCTGCCTTTACCTGCGCACAGAATGTTCAGCGTCTGACAGGAAGAGCAGCTCTGCACGTCACCAGGAAGTCGCAGAGCTGTGCTTCCTGTCAGACACTGAACATTCTGTGTGCAAGGACGGAGAGGCGCGGGGGGGCGGGCAGCGGGGGCGGATGGGCAGCGGCGAGGGGGGGGGGGCTGGGCGGAGGCAGGGGGCCACTTGAAGAGGTCCGGCGGGCCGGATTCGGCCCGCGGGCCTTGAGTTTGACACCCGTGGTTTAGGGGATATCTGTGCAATGTTAACAAGCATCCACAGAGCAGCTACAGCATAATATAGTTGGGAGGATGAAATTTGCCTTTTTTTTTCCTTAATGAAGTGTTGCTTGAGTGCAAAATTGTAGTACAAGGTCTCAAACTCCTATAGCCATAAAAATAGAACAGTAAAAGTGCAGCCACAACACAGTTAGGAGTACAGCAAAAATAGTAAAAACTATAAAAGCATTTTTTTGAAACGATAATATAAGAAGTCTTATCCGGTGTCAACATGGTGAGATTATGTATTTGATTTTGATTAGTCAAAATCAAATGGAAATAACAGCCTTATTCGATGCAGATTCAATCCCGAAATGTGCTCCCGTGTAGTGTAAATCGAACAGTAAAATAGACTTTGCAGGCAAGAATATATAGTACAGATCTGTACTATATAGCTAAATCGGAAGCATTTTGTGTACCGTTCCATTAGATCACAATCGAATAGCTAGCAAATCGCAAGCAAAATCGCACTGGGTGTACAAACTATTAAGGTGCCCATACACTGAGCCAATTTGGGCCAATTCTGACCATTTGGGCAATCAAATTGGGTCAGTTTGATATCCCCTCAGGTCAGTGCGCATCGGTCCTCCTGAGTCAGTGGTTGGACCTGCTGGCAGTCTGACATCCCAACCTGAGACCACCCTCCAGGCAGCGAGTCGGGCAAAAAATTGTGATGAATCGCATGCGTTCCTGCTGCCCAGCGAGCATGATTCAGGGTTGCACTTATACCATAGCCAAACTAATCACTGTGAGCAAGTCAGAGACATATGCATCTCGGATGCACCTCCACTACGGCTGCTGTAGGAGAAGTGTTCTGAAGGCACATAAGCAGAATGAGCTATTAGAGGGGAGCAAACAGGGTTTGGGAAACAGCATGACAATATGGATGATGGCAACTTTTACAGGTAGCCATTTGTGGAATATTAACCAATTAAGTGGTTAAATGTGGTCATTAAATTGAAGCCATTCCTTTTAATATGATGTGCAACTGAAGTAGTAAGTTTAGCTCATATTTTAGGTCACAAAACTTTCTGATTAATAACATTTTATCTTTGAAGGGCCGTGCTTCCCATGAACTGAAAAACCTTGTACCAGGCATTGCCACCCTTGTCTAGAGATTCTCACCTCCCCTCTCTCTGCACTCACTGGATGCTCTGTAATACTTTCTAGCTATTAGAACGAAGAGTGACCAAAACCTCCTGGGCCCCATCCTGCCAATGCACAAATGCCTTTGAATACATTTTTTATTGCCTATAACCCAGGAAGAAAAGTATATTTCAGACCTTCTCATTACTGGGCCAAATTGTTCTTCTTAACATAACAGCATGAATAATCAATGCAATATCCACTTTGTGTGTAGCTCAATAACTTCCTACAGAACACCCAGCAGACACACTCACAAGCAAAGACAGGAACAGTTGGACATTCATTCACCCATGGTTCTGTGCTCTCTATCCCAGTAATCAGTGATACCTCTTTAAATCAACTGTTGTCACATTGAACACCACTCCTTTTAGCCACAGGATCATGAAAAGCCTCTGTGAGAAGGGACAGTTCCCGACACTTTCCCCATCACTGCCAGCCTGGAAAGAAAAGAAAAAAACACACTTAGCGCACAGAAGCAAATAAGAGAGTTTATTACCCACACCAATGTAAATTAGTAGTGTTATTTTCTACATATCAACTAGTCAATATATAACTGAACATTAAAGTACTAATTTTTTTTACTCAAAAATTGGAACTGCAAGTCTAATGAGCTAACGCATTGTTCCAACTCTGCCAGTAGTAGTAGTAGCAGGATATCCTATTAGCAGCCGTGCTTCACCACTAGGGCCAGATTCACTTAGCTTTAAAAAGTGATAAAATGGAGGGGTGTGGTATAATATCCCGACTGCGGGGACTCAGACAGCGGGGAGCACAACAAAGCCCCTTGCGGGCTTGCTGTGCTCGCCGCGGGCACAGTGGCTCGCTACCTATTTTGTTCTCCTTCTATAGGGGTCGTGGACC
The DNA here is from genome assembly GCF_055691185.1 of Crinia signifera. Taxonomy (NCBI): domain Eukaryota; kingdom Metazoa; phylum Chordata; class Amphibia; order Anura; family Myobatrachidae; genus Crinia; species Crinia signifera. The sequence goes on from NC_139218.1 coordinate 208,274,619, forward strand.
CCCACGAGGAAGAATAGCCGCCACCCGTGTGTCGGGCTTTTAGCAGTCGGAATTCCGACGTTGGGGTAATGACTGTCGGAATCCCTGCTGATGGTGAGTCCTCCGGCAACCAAAATAGAAGTTTGAAAAATGTCAGGCGGGAGATGATTGGTTGTAGGGATGACAATCCCGGCGCATTTTTTCAATCCGGGGAATCAGGATTGAAAAATGCTCAATCCCGGGATTCCCAGGATTGACATCTCTATGCGGTACACACGGTGAGCAAGGGCAACCCCCCCCTGCTCATTTACTTACATGAGTGGGCAGGCAGACAGCAGCGGTGCCTCAGCAGCGGGCAGATACCAGAGCCTCAGCAGCGGGCGGATAGCAGAGCCGGAGGGTGCAGAGGCAGAGGGTGGGTGGCTGAAGCTGCAGGACTCTGGAGCAGATATGGGTGGTGCGGCCTGCGCAGCGTGACTCTCCAGGCTGCAGTCCTGGGATCGGAAACACCAGGACAGCGTCTGAGCGGGTGCTCAGACGCTGCCCGGCATTAGATTTATGCACGCACAGCTAATCCCGGGATTGGAAGGTTCAATCCCGGGATTCAAATCCCGGCATGTTTTGGGCCGAATCCCACCGATCCTGGGATTGGCCACCCTTATTGGTTGGTTGTTGATCACTCTCCATTTTACCACTTTTTGAAGCTTAGTGCATCTGGCCCTAGAACTGTATATGATGTCAATATTATGATTTGGTTGCGTATGTGTCTAATGCAGAGTGTGGGACATGGGAGTGATGGGATATGTCAGCATAGTCCAAGTACAGTTACAGCATGTTCCCCCAGACCAGGCACAAGTGTTGGAAAATGGTTAACTTGCAGATTTTTCACCCCAACTGGTGAAAACGTGTAAAGATTGCTTATAGGTGGCTGAACACATCATGAGCCCTTCTTTTTAATACTGCTAATATTATTAGTGTGGCTGCTGCGGCACATTCTCAGTTTTGAAAGAAGATTCCAATTTTAAAAGGGCAAAGAACCAGGATATTTGGATTTATTTTCAAACATTAAACCGCATGTTTATCGGCTGTATTTTTCAACTGCATTTTTGCCTGCGCAAACTTTCCCTTTAACACATTAATTATTTTGAGTATAGAAGTCAATCAGTATTCCGTTGCCTGATAAATAAAAAATGAGAATGACAGAAATCCAACCAAGCACGTGTGTGGATAACATGCCTGCCAACGTTTGTCATCCTTCAATTAAGGTTAGTATGACATGGCATATTAGGTATCTTTTTCTTTTCTGTTTCTTCTTAAAGCTACAGTGAGAATACACTTTGCCTAGTACATAATCAAGACATTTTACTTGTGTGCAGTCGTTTCACAGAAAAGGGGAAGATGTAAGTGATAAAGCACCAGCCAATCAGCTACCGCTATGTTACAAGCGGTGTTTAAAAAAAAAAAAAAAAGTTAAGTGCTGATTGCTTGGTACTTTAGCGCTCTACCCAGCCCAGTATCATATTTGCAGTTAATTCCCCAAATGTATGTAGGAGAGACTGCAGCATGGATCTCCGATCCCTGCTGATACAAGCTTTGCTTCATCTACACTTACTACACATATATCCATTACCTGTGCATAAAATAACACTGATTGTATGTAACAGGACCCTGAAATAACCTAATGACTGGTTATGGTGTGATATGCCTCAACTGGTTATGAAGAACAATATATTGCAGAGCCTGCAATGTTTATCTTTCTGAAGGTCTAAACATGAAAGTAGCCCCTGCATACAGCAGTAATTCCTGCACTTGGTAGAAGTGTTCTTATCTGGTCTAACTTTTAGGCCACAAGCTATAAAAAGGACTAAGCACATTCACACGCTGACATTACACTTACTGTATCTACGCAGATGCCTAACTCCCTATATAGCCAATTTATATACAATTACTCCGACCTTATAGGGAGTGACGAGCCAGATTCCCTAGATACTTCTTTCCCAATATTTTTTGTAAACTTAAGACATTTCTAAGCTATAAAGATAATCATAACAGATATGATAGGTTTCTTTTATTATTATTGCACTGCAGCTCCAGCACAGATTGGCTCACAACAGAAGATCTGTATTTTGCATCTGGCTTTGAGACTTTGTACTGTTTTCTACGGGCCAAAACTAAACAGGAACCCGATGCGCCTGAAAGAGACTATTCTCCATAGTTCTGTTGGCGAGTCTTCCAGATGTCATTTATTTTCCAAGCTTACATACTTATATAGTGCCTGTGTGCAAGACAAACTATAAAATAAGGCAGTGATCTGTGTACAAAGATGAACATAACCAAGCAGTTTTGTATGAATATAAACACACGATAATTGTGCTTTAAAAAACCTGAAAAATGGTCTACGAAATATTAAAGAGTTGGTACTTGTGTATTATCTGGGCACCCGATTTAATGTAAATAGCATACGATTTTACAGGCGATTTGCGGCCGATTCGATCCGAGATGCGATTTAACGGCCAATTTTTTGTCGATTTTCGGCCATTTCCTGCCGATTTGCACGCTATTCCATCCTTGCACACACCCAGGTACTTGTTTCCTAGCATGGCGCCCATCGCATAACATATGCGATGTTCGGGAAAATGCCCGGTTGTAAAATTAAATATCGCATAGCATTGCATGACAGCAAGTGGCATGTGATGTGATGCATTTCGATTTTTAAATTGTACAAGCTCGCTGATGGGTGCTTACAATGTTAAATGCACCCCCATTGTCAACGCCAACCCGAAGCTTGGCGAGCGCAGCGAGCCCGCGGAGGTACACGTCCTCTGACCTTTTCATACCCCCACTATCCACGTCCGCGTGGAGTTGATTGTAGATAGTGTGGTGAGCGCAGCGAGCCACCGAGCCCGAAGCGTGGCGAGCGCAGCTATCCCCGCACGGGCGAGCAGATGCGGAAAAAGATCCCGAAGCGTGGGGAGGGGACGCGGAATACACGTCAAGTACTCCGTATCCGCTCGCCACTCTTCGGGCTCGCTGCGCTCGCCACACTTTGTAAAATCAACTCCACACCGATGTGGATAGTGGGGGTATGAACCGGTCGGGAGGACGCGTACCACGTCCGCTCGCCACGCATCGGGCTGACTTGGATAGTGGGGGGTGTGCAATGATGGAATAGCATGTAAATCGTCCGGAAAACGCAGAAAATCGGCCCAAACTCGGCCGCTAAATCGCATCCGATTTTTGCATGCTATTTGCGGCCGATTTTGCGGGCACCCTGATAATACACAAGTACCAAAGAGTTATATTAAAAAAAGAAAGTATTACGTATTACTACAAAAACATGTAGTGCCGTATTCAAATGTTATATCGCACCCGGTCTCTAGTCTAAAGCGAAGGGAGATCAAGGGGCATTATGCAATTACATTTTTGTGAATAGCGTGCTTGTAAAGGTTGAGTTTAGCCTGGTATGGTAGCAAAACCTGACCAAACTAATGGGCATACTGGAAAAAGTCACTAGGGACTTTTCATGGATTGCAGCTAGTCACCCCTGGGGGTGCAAACCAAAATGCTGGCACTGGCAGGCAGATGCGCCCAAACGGGGCTACATTTGAAACTGTTGGGTGCCCTCTAGTGGCTGATACCGGAAAAAAATATGAACATGGCCCATAGGGTTCCAAAATCATTGGTAATAATAATAATTATTTTATTTATATAGCGCTCTTTCTCCAATAGGTATTAGGCGCTTAACAGATAGAATCAACATAATATAGTACAAAAACAATGAAATAACAAAAAAATTCATAAAATACAGAGAGCATGGAGATACTAAGGGGACATTATGGAAATGCTTGAGTAAACAGGAAAGTCTTGCGTTTCTTTTTGAAGGATTCTAGAGTAGGGGCCTCTCGAACTGTGCGGGGAAATGAGTTCCATAAAGTTGGTACTCCTCTATGAAGATGAATAAAACAGCATAAATATACCAGCATAGTTAAAAGCTACATATCAAAAGAAAAACTACAGGTTTATTTTAATATAATTATTGCATAGATGTACAAAGAATTGTATCCCATTTCTAGTACTTTGTACAACTTTTACATGGTCTAGTTCCTATGGGGGATATTTGGCTGCTGGATTTAAAGAGGCAATAATATTTACCATAAACAGGAAATATAATTTTTTTTTTTTTTTTTTTTACACAACATTTTTTTTTAAATTTATATAATAGATGTGAGTGACGCTGGCATTTTTAGCAGATATATTCAACATCTCTCACAGATGTTGGCACTCAAAGGTTTAATATTCATTCACACTATGGCCACCTACAAGCACATACCCTTTAGGGATAAAATACTTAAGTTTTTTTGTCCTGGTAATTTTACTTGACATCTTTTTCTCCTGCCCTCAGTTCTTAATCTAAATTTGTATTGCCATTTAATATACTGAAATCATATATCGTAGGTTTAACCTTAACCATAAAAAAAAAAAAAAGGGACTCACTAACTTGTTTCTATAAATGAAGTTCCCATTAATATATTCATCAGAATACAAACATTTGACATTTAAGGCAAGCTAGTTTTGTTTTGCTTTAATCAATCATTTTCTGGAAATGTAGTTGAAAATGCATGTTAAAAAGGAATATTCAATTAGTGCCATTTTTTCGGTTAGCTGAAAAAACAGCACTAATTCGGCAACTCAGTATTTAATTGCGGGCGTTTTTGGCATGGAGTACATTTTCGCCCATACCTTAACTTTTTATTAGGCGCGAATCAGCTTTTGATAATACCAGATTTAAAATCGACTAATCGAGAAAAAAAAAAACACAATAAAAACGTCAAGGGCATTGAATAAGGCGAAATGGATTTGCCCTATTCAACGCACGTGACTATTTTTCAACTGGTCGAAAAATCTGGCAATAATCAAATACTTTCATAATCTGTTAATGTCATCGTAGACTTTTCCTAGAATTTACTTTGGTAAATGGAAATAAATGGCGAAAGAATAATTAGGAAACTCATACAGACACTAGTTTAAAAAAAACAGGGCTCAGGTGCAGTCTCCATGTGGGTCCACCCCTTTTTGGCAGTGCATCAGACACTCTACATAGAAATCCTATTACCCACCTGTCAGAGACCACATTTGGTCCCAACCCATTCTACCCAAAACAGTTTTTCCTTACCGCTTTTAAAGCTCCCTGAATAGTTCTGATTAGACACTTTGGGGGTGATTCAGGTTGGTTTGCAAAAGCAAACTCCTTCTTAATGGACAAACTCATGTGCACCGTAGGTGGGACAAATGTAACGTGCAGAGAGTGAGATTTGGTGGAGTTATTTTGTTTCTGTGCAGAGTAAATTTTTGCTGCTTTATTCTTACACATAATTTAGATTTCAGTTTAAACTCACCCCACCTACGTAACACTCCTTGTACATTTTATCCCTGTCCCACCTGCAGTGCTCATTGTTTTGTCCATGAGATTTTACAAGCCAACCTGAATTAGGCCCTTTTTTCGATCCCCTCCCCACAAATGTGGACTTACTTATCCCCTTGAAGGTGGCATGATTTATTTATTCAGTATATGATATGCTGTTCAGATACTTCTTCGGACCTCCGCCCATCCCATCAATATATAGAAGGCAGTGTCCAGCTTGATCTTTGCTTATATTAAGGAACCAGTTTACAAAGTCTACCATTGCTCATACCCCAAATAGACTTGACATTTTGGTAATTTGCCATTTAAAGTAATGGGAGCCTGTCCAGCAAACAAAACTGCATTTGACATGTTGTATGTATGAGAACTGATTCCGTTCAAAGTAAGCCATTTCAGTTTATTATGATGTGTATATACCCAGGTTCTACACAAAGTATTGTAACCGCAATGCAGCTTCCAATTTATCTAGGCTCACGAGCCCTAACCCACCCATTAGCTTGACTGGGTCTCTGGACTCAACTTGCTAGAACACATCCCTTGCTCTACACTATCTGTAGGTCATTCCTGTTTTACTTGATTTGTGTAATGGGATTCACGAAATCTTGGACCTTTTAACCACTTTTTTCATAACCTATATAGGTCTTGTTTTGGAAAAATGCAAATTATATATATATATATATATATACATACACACACACACATACATACATACATACATACATACACACCTCTAAATGGGTAGATGTGCAAGTAGCTTCCTAAACTTACAGCAGGATCAAGTCTATTGGTTTATCATGCAGGGGGGAGAGGCAGGGTCTCTTGAGAACCAAATTACTGCCTTGACATAGTAACACCATAATTTACTTATCCTTAAGCTGTTTAACCTTTTGCAAAGTAACTGGAAATGCTGGGTGCTTTGGTGTTTGAGATAAATTATTGTATATTAATATACAGAAGCCTAAACAGTGCAAATTGGACAAAGCTAAATTATTGGGAATTTAGAAAATACTAAGCCTATAGAGAGATCTTCTCCAGTGTAGGCAATACACATTCTGAAGCAGACCACAAAGAACATAAAACCCACTCCAAAGCTACATATAACACATGGATATTCAACATATGGCCCTGAAGCTGCTGTAAACTACATATACCAGCATACATGAATAGCAAGAGTCATGCAGTGTATGCCAGGAGATGCGATTCCACAGAAGCTGGGGTTCGGCAGGTTGAAATTGTGATGTATTCAAAAGGACATTCATAATGTTGATAGGTATGAAATACCAAAACACTGGAAGATCGCAGCTCTGACTCAGAAGTCATGTGATGAAAAGCTGAGCTGAGGTGGTTAGTCTTCACTACTGACAACATGACTATATTCTAACAGGGCCACATTTCATCAGTATGTAAATAAGGAATGTTCACATTGTATCATACCCACTGAATACCCCTGATTCAGAAGTTTCAGATATTTATCTGAAGTAATGGAATATGTAATTAAACGAGGACGACTGTTTGCAGTCATCATCCAACACCAGAAGGTGGTACAGGTATACAAATATTTTCTTTTTGGATACCCAAATGTAATGGAGCAATTCAATTTGGTGCGAGTGTGTGCATCCATTAATTTCGGGTTTAGCCACATAAAGTCTGGGTGCCCAAAGTGCAGCTTTTTTTGCACATTTCAGCTCTCATCTCAGGAGAATGTAAGCCGAAGCGTTCCCCGGTGACTATTCACACCTAAATGAAAGCAACAATTGAATTTCTCCATTAGGCGCCACTTAGTGACAGCCATGTGGTGAAATAATTTAAGCACCTTCTAATAGTACCCCGAAGGAGCATTAGGCCGAACAATTGTAAGTCAAACTGGCGATAGTTTTCTTTGCTTGGTGCTCAGGAAAAGGACACTTCTACAGGTGTAATGCCTCTAAGTCACCAGTCATATTTAAGGATATAAGAAGCCACATCTATTTATATACAACTACTCCTGCTTTACCATCATATGCTTCAAAAAGAAACATTTCTAGACACACTAAGGTCCGAATGTAATAGGGTGTAAGAACCAGAAAGTGAGAGATTTTAGGAGCGTTTGCTGCTTTAAAAAATAAATAAATGGGTAAACGCTCTTAAAAAAAAAAAACACATCCGATTACATTTGGCCCTAAGTTTTGTGGTTGTAGCTCAAAGGCTCAAAATTAATGTGTACTGAAAAACACACGCTCATGTCAGTGTGCTTACTTTCCTGCAGGTAATAAATAAAGCATATGACCATGCAATAGCAATTATACAAAGTGGCAAGCAAAGAAAGCAACTCCATCAAAAATTAAGTGGTGGTTTAAGGGAAAATGCTTCCGGTAGGAAAACAGAGGGCAGAGCGTGGCCAACACTGAGACTTTCCTACAGGTTAGAAACTAACCTTAGTAAAGTGCTTGCAAATAAACAAGTTACATGAGCCTGCTTTGTTGTAGCACCTGTGAGCACGTAATTGTCATTTGAAAGCCTTATGCAGCAAGATTAATGCATAATACCCCATGCACACAAGAGTCTCCGCCGACGCCTATATTAATGTCGGCAGGGACCCAGCGGGGTGCTGGCCTCAGTTACAGTATAAATGGTAGACACTCTCGACAGTCACTAGGTAAATAATAGTAGACAGTGACTAGGTCAACACCTTGAAATGGCGGCCATATTGCCAGTGATTTTTGCCTGTGTGTACGCAGCTTAAGACAGATCAATTGAACTATATAAATACTTATATTTTGATGTGGTGATGTTCTGTACACCGATAAACCCTTATACCCATCCATATATTTAATAAAAGTTTTTCCATCCTGGCAGTCCAATATTTAAAAATGCTGTTTACCTTTAACAAAGTTCAAACTTTTAGAAACTTAAGGCTTCCTTCCTGTTTGTAGTATTGCAGCTTTAGAGCCACAGTGTTCACCTCTCTCCAGTTTCTCCTACTTCTGATAAACATTACCGTAACCACCAGGCATAAACACAAATTCTCTCATTATAATCATTTCAGCTACTACATGCCAGAGTGCTGACCACTGGTGTTGGACATCTCCTCAACCCTTGCAATTAGTCCTAGATGGAGTCTGACATGTTCTTCAGAAGGAATATATGACAAAAATATTTCACAACTCCTTGAAAATTGAACAAAGTTTGAGAGCTTTGGATGTCGCAGTTCATTCCCATCCACTCTCTCTCCTTTCTTTGTAGTCTTCTAAGTGGCTAGTCCCACTGCTTCTTTCCTCTTTCGATCATGGTTTAGAACCTTACAACCAGGAAATAAAATCTCTGCTGCCTTCCTTGCAGCACCCTTAAGGGGTTGTTTGTGTCATGATGTCATTTTTATAAATAAAAATGTCAGTGTAGGTGAGCCAAGGATGAGAAATATGTTGTATTTTGCTGATCCCCTGCAAATCTAGTGCACTAGACGTTTTGGTAGGGATGTTTTCGGCTTTGCCACTTAGATTACTTAGCTAGTCAATAGCGTCAAAGGTGATCTGTCGCTTCAGCCTCTGCTGTGGCAGTGGACCACACAAACATGCAGGACTACAGTACTTTACACCAGATTCCTCTTGCAGCATTACAATATTTGAGCATTACAGCTGCTTCAGGGGGGGAGGGGTGTGTGTAAAGTATTTTATTAGCATTTGACTATTGTTTCCAGAATAGGTATACTGTACATTTTAGTGAATATATTCAGAAAATAATTAGCAAGTGCTTACTTTCTAATTAATTACGGTTTTCTACTACACACCATAACAATACCACCCTACACCAAACACTTTCCAAAGCAGAACAGTCGATACATTATTTAAGTTTCTTCTATAGCACAGCATATTCTGCTGCGATTTCTGTAACACCTGTGCATAAAGCAGCCCATACACGTCCCGATGCGGGCGTGCGTTGTGGGCTACAATAGCAGGGATCACATTGCATTGCATGTGCATGCGTTGTGCATGCAATGCGATGCAATTTGATGAAACCAAAGTACAAAAAGTATGTGCAAGCACATACTTTTTGTACTGTGCGATGAGGTGCGTGGGAGCGCGCACCTCAAAGCACACATTGGCTCAGCACGCTTAGCAGCTTGTATGGGCAGCTTTATTCCTTTCACACAACACCAAATTACAGGGTGAAGCAGTTAAACCTGGTCATTTGATTAGTGTGAAAGGGTCAACTGAATTCTTAAATCCCGGGTTGCTGACCCGGGTTGACCCTGTCACACTGAAGAAATAGCAGTGTAATTCAGCAAATTTTTTTAAACGGTAATTTGAGGTGTGCATCCGGTTATTAAAAATGCCCAATAATTGCTGGGTTGCATGTCGGAAAATGGTATATGTGGATCATGGCGAACTATCACCTGTTCAAAGCAGAATAATAAAAACGGAGAGTGATCAGAAATCATCAATGTGCAATGAGAAGGCCAAATAAATACCTTTCCCATACCTCTTTCACACGTGCATCCATATCCCAGGTTTTTACATGTAATCAATCTGGGAATTTTCTATGTGTGAAAGTAACCAGGGTCATGGAACAGAGAGCTGGGAATGTGCCATCTGACTAGACCCGTCAAAGTCCCGGATCACATGTCTGAGAGGTTTTTTAGACATATGACCTGGGAATTTCACTGCTCATTCCCAGGGTTTTCTTCAAAACCCTGCTTTCACACTATACCGGAGACATGGAAAATTCCCAGGTTAACAGACATGTTATTTACACACACACACACACACACACACACACACACACCTGCCATCAGACCTCTCCACAACAGGCAGTGTCAGCTGCTTCTAATACACACTGCAGCAGTAGGTCCGCCCCTTCCTTGTAACTCTAAGTTCCAATAAAAAAAACCTGCAACCCAGGAGTAAATTATTGGGTCGATTTATTCAGACTCAGACTTAAGCCGCATTTCCTATCTGCGGTGATAGTCCTGAAAGAAAAACCCTGGTCAATAGAAGAGCACCGGCCTGGGTACTTGTCCCCAGGTTGGTGCCTTTCAGACATACACAAGACTGGCTAGTTCACATGAGCCCTGCCAAATACGTGGGATCTCGATACTCTGATTAGCTATGCAAAGAGCAGCTCTTCCGATAAGAGTTACCCTCTGCAATTAGCGATGGTGCCTTGACTGCTGGGTCTGTGACTCTGGACTCCTTCTGTGCATGCGCAGAGTGACGCCAGCGGGCAGGGGCACTGTGGGAGGAATTATTGTCAGATCTCTCACTCATCACCACAAAGAAAAGCCCACAGGCTTCTATAGGGAGGCGTCACAACAAATGTACAGTAACTGAAGTTGGAATAAGCCTTATTTCAAAATGGTACCTGGTTAACAACTTGAGTGGTATGCCCGGAAATTTTCCGGGCTCAGCTGCATTGCTGCAGCAGGCTGTCCCAGAAAATTTCTGGGCATACCACCATATTGAAGGTGTACGCCAGTGGTGCCTGCAGCTGTGCACCACTGGCGCACCACCTGTCCGGGCACCCCCCATCCCCTCGCCCCTCCTCACATCTTCGGCGATCGTACACCGGAGCTCCCCTTTTGCTGCCCCTGCCACCATTAGTAGCAGGGGGCAGGTGGCAGGCTCGGGGATGTTCCCGCTCTGTGGTGGGTTTTGCTGGGGCAGGATAAACCTGCCCTGGTAGGTTTGTTCTGCCGCAGCAAAACCCACCACTCAAGGGGTTAATAAGTCGACAGTCAATAGGTCAACGCCAAATGTCAACAGAAAAAAGGTTATCCCAAGCAAAAAGTCAACATGGCAATGGTCCTTGAGAAAGTGGACATGAATTTTGGGGGGAATTTTGTTTCTTATTTCTGAAATTTTTCCTACTATTCACGTGGACGCCAACTCAGAACGGTAAAGTGTGCACAGTGCAGCAGAGCGATGCACCTAACCTGGAGAATGGCGAGTGAAGCGGTACACTAATTTGGAGAACATGTTAAGAAATCTACAAATTGACACCAAACAACATGTGTCAACCTTATGCAAAACCTAAACCTGGGGCTTTTAGGAGTGTCAACAGTAAAAGACGCACAATCAGTGTAACAATTGAAGTGCTCTGACACCCCCACAAAACTGCAATCTGAGGTGTGTGTCTGAGGTGTGTCTCTAACCGGAAAAAGCAACAGTTGAATTGGTCTTTTGGGCACCATCTAGTGGTGAGGAAAAACAACTGAATTACCCCAAACTGCTGAAATTCTTCAGCACCTGAAGGCTGGGTAATTAGCAGGGAGGCACCAGGATGCCAGGTATGTTTTGTGTCTATTACCCCTTTGCGTAGTGCAAAGAGAGGTTGGAGGTGTTTCTATTAAAGGAAATGGTCAATGGAAAAGATCATTTAGGTATAATTGCTTAAGTCGACATAAGTCCTGATTCAGAGACATAAGCAAACTGATGATTTATGTACATTTCCAATGATTTCAGGAGAACACAAGTACATAATGGATCTTGTGTCATCGGATGCTGTACCCCCAAGCTTATGGAGGTGGCAATGGGAAATGTTTTCCAAAAAGGAGGCATGTCACCTCCATCTTTTAAGGCCCCCATACTCTGGGCAATTTACCTTAAATTTGTTTTAGTTTTTTTTTTTTTTTTTTTTGTGATCGCAGCAATCACAGGAAAATAACCCAAATTGCTGGTGACTGACAGCAGGTCCGATGCAATGTGTGATGCACGAGTGGCCATATGCCTGCACAAGCCACAAGTACTGTTATAGAGGAGGATCTGAATTTTGCACTCATTTATTTACAGTTTCTTAAATAGCGCAGCAGATTCCGTTGCGCTTTACAATAGTAGTGATAAAACAAACTGGGTAACAACAGACAGACTTGGAGGTAGGAGGGCCCTGCTGCACGCTTACAATCTATAGGGATATAATATAAAGGAGTCACACATACACAGTGCTTATCTTACAACCGATGCTCCAAACATAAAATGTATTGAAAATATATTTTCTGCTAAATAAAAGTAGATATAGTTCAGTGCTAGAAACAAGAATTATATAAGATTTGGTACTTGTATACTATCACGGCTCCCATCGCATGCCATATGTAGTGGCATGCGATGCGATTTTGCCGGGTTTTTTATGCATTTGATGTAAAAATCGCATGCCATCGCATGCCATGCGATGCGAAGCTATGCAATGGCATGCGATTTTGATCAAATGCATTTAAATTATTAGCAAACATGTTAAATGCACCCCAAATGTCTTTTTTCACACTGTACCACCACCACTATGAACGCCAACCCGAAGCATGGCGAGCACAGCGAGCCCCGCGAGGTGGCGCGGATACCTTCACAGGTATCCGTGTCCCCTTGCGGGATTCACAGCTATCCATGTCCGCTCGCAACGCTTCGGGCTCGGTGGCTCGCTGCGCTTGCCACACTTTCTATTCTCAACTCCACGCCGACGTGGATAGTGGGGGTATGAAAAGGTCGTAGGACGCGTACCGCCGTGCTCGCCACGCTTCGGGTTGGCGTTCATAGTGGGGGTGGTACAGTAACAAATGCCCTTTGGGGTGCATTTCACATGATTTTAACACGTCAATGATTTCTGTGAAAAATGGCATCGAATCGCATGCAATTTTTTCCTATACGATGCCCATCGTGGGAGCCGTGATACTACACAAGTACCTAAGATTTAATTGCCCAGTTCCAAACAGCTGAGAAACAATGTTTTGTTTCATTCTAAGCAAACAACAGGTTAATTCAGGGTAGGGCAAATCAGTTCTAGTTTCCGGTTCATAGATATACAGTGTCTAGGTCGACATTAACAAAAAAAGTCAACAAAAGCAAAAAGTTCAAATGGCAATGGTTGACACATGGAAAGGTCAACTTGAGTTTCACGTTTTTTGGACTTTTTCCATGCATTACGGTTTATGTGGGCTACGATTGGGAATGGTAAAGTCCGAAGCATGCAAACAAAGCGAGTGTACACTATTTTGGGTCCATTTCTACAGGTGTCGACATTAACATAACAAACCCCTGAAAAACTAATTTCAAACTTTTTATGTGATGACCTGGTCAGTGTCACCGTAGCGCATGTAGACTTTTTGTCTACTTGGTCTATAGACCTAGATACTGTAGATTTTACATCCAAACCTGTCAGTTATGAGGGTCTTAAATAAAATATATAAATCCATGCACCCGACTACAAAAATTGTTTTCTTTCAGCTACTCCTTTGGGCATGATGCAGACAACTGTCCCAGTATAGGTACCATGTCTTTCCTAAGAGAATAGCACTTACATTCAGAGCTGTGCAGTTGTAGAAGAACCAATATCTACATAGCAAGCTCCTAAAGAGGGAGGGAGAGACAGGAGATGGAGGGAGGGAGAGGCAACAGAAGGATTGAGAACAGAAGTCAAGAGAGCGTGAGAGAGGAGGGGGCAGAGGCGGAAAACTGGATGGTCTAAGAAAGAATGAAAAGAACATTGAAGGGGGAAGGGGTGGTATAAAAAAAAGAATCTATGGAGAATATTATGTCACTAGTAAATATACAAGAAGCCCTACATAACAAAAAGGGAATCAACAGGTCAGGCAGCCATTAGCAATTGTTCACTTTCAAAGAAGTTATTGGGGGAAGCAAAAAAGTGGTTTAAGATGAAATTACATTTGCTGTTTAATTAAGTAAATTAACGATTTGCAGAAATGTCTATTGTTAGCAAAAACAAAATAGAGTACATGTAAATAACCATCTACTATTCACTGAGGTATACGTCCATTAGGTCGACCCACTGAAGGCTGACATGACTTAGATCAACAGGGTTGGAAGGCTGACAAGCATTAGGTCGACAATGGCAAGGTCGACATGAGTTTTATGACAATTGCCCTGAATGTCAACATGGACACTGAACGTGTACCGCATCTGCTTGTCATGCCTTGGCCACACTATTCTATTCTCTCACCATGCCTTACTGGATAGTAGAGAATGAAGTGCCGCCTGTCGGCACATGTTGGCTGCCCCCTCAAAAAAGTGAACACGTCGGCCTTTTGACCGTCGACCTTGCCATTGTCATTCTAATGCTTGTGTCAACCTTCCAACCCTGTCGACCTAAGCCATGACAACCCATTTCATGTGTTGACCTAAGCCATGTCGGTCTTCAGTGGTTGATCCAATGCAGGTCAACCTAATATGTGTCGACAAAATGACCGTATACCTCAGTGATATGCTGTACTGCAGTCTTTTAAAAAGTAGACACAAATCAATAATCATACTCTCGTGTCAGTTGTTACTTCAGAACATATTTTCATTGACTGACAACCACCACACCCAACAGCCAATCAAGCAAGGGTTAATATGAAAAGATGTCATCCCTAGAGTTGCATTTTCCTTGGCAACCAATCCTTCGAGTAGTGGCAGTCTAGGGTTCATTATTAGAGCAGCAGTCTCCTCTGAATCACTGGAACAGAGCAATTCTGACTGGATGCTGCAGAGCAGTTTATAATCACACTCTGGGCCAGATGCACTAAGCTTGAAAAGTGATAAAATGGAGAGTAATGAAGCCCCAGCCAATCAGCTCCTACCTGCCATGTCACAGGCGGTTTGAAAAATGACAGGTAGGAGCTGATTGGCTGGTGGTTTATCACTTTTCAAGCTTAGTACATCCAGCCCTCTGTATCTTAATTATTTCATTTTCATACACATTTTTTTCAGCAATGAAGCATATTAAGTGGAAAAGAAGGCTGAAATAAGTCATATTTACTGTAAATGATGCAAGATTGCTCTATACTGGGTGACACAAAGCAACCTAAATTATTGAAGGCACTCATGGCATAGATAGCAAAGTAATTAAATAAAAATGAGTTTATATATGTAGCAGGACTCTTACCGTATTGCTGAAACATTACAATATGAGGGGGAGATTCGACGACCATCAAATTATTTCTTCAGGACAAGGTGGTCAGCTGACATCCGCTGACGTCAGCTGCCCGTCCCATGTGGGAATTACCATGGGAACGCCCATGAAACGCTGAGTGTTCCCATAGGCAAATTGCTCGCACACAAGTGCTGCACATGCACATAAAAACCAATGTGCATGCACAGTCGCAAACAATCTGTCCCGGACCAATTGAATTAGAATACCGGTACTTGTTTCCTAGCAGGCGCCCACGATATTCAGTCGTATGGCATTGTATTCAATTTAAAATTGTATACAATTGTATATGGCATACAATGCAATGCGATTTTAAATTGTATATACAATTTTTAATTGTATAAGCACCTTAATTGGTGCTTACAATGTTAAATGCACCCCCACGCCACTGCAACTATCAACGCCAACCCAAAACGTGGCGAGCGGCGGCGGTACGCGTCCTCTGACCTTTTCATACCCCCACTATCCACGTCGGCATGGAGTTGATTTTACATAGTGTGGCGAGCGCATGCGCATTACTTCACATGTATTCCACGTGCGCTCGCCACGCTTCGGGTTGGCGTTGATAGTACGGGTGGCGTGGGGGTGCTTTTAACATTGCAAGCATCTATTACGGTGCTTATACAATTATTTATCTTACAGGGGGCACATTTAACATTGAAAACACCCATTAGGGTGCTTATACAATTTAAAATCGTATACCATTGTATATGCCATACAATTCGATGGTATACAATTTAAAATTGTATAACATCGGCTAACATTGTATCGCATTGCATACCATCGTATGCCTTATGGTATGTAATGGGCGCCGTGCTAGGAAACAAGTACCAGAATAACCCTCATTAAATCAAACTGAAATACTTTATAAGAAATCTGGTATGAAATAACTTGTTTCCTAGCACGGCGCCCACGATTTTCAATCGTATGGCATCTTATGCATTGCATCGAATCGCATGCCATCTAGCCGCGATTTGAAATTGTATAAGCAATCCAATGGCTGCTTACAATATTAAATGCACGCCACTATGAACGCCAACCCGAAGCATGGCGAGCGCAGCGAGCCTGCGATGGGCGGCGGTACGCATCCTCCGACCTTTTCCTACCCCCACTATAGTGTGGCGAACGCAGCCAGCCCCGCGAGGGGACGCGTATTACTTTACATGTATTCCGCGTCCGCTCGCCACGCTTCGCCACACTATCTAAAAACAACTTCACGCCAACGTGGATAGTGGAGGTATGAAAAAGTCGGAGGACGCGTACCGCCGCCACGATTCGGGTTGGTGTGGGGGTGCTTTTAACATTGTAAGCACCCATTACGGTGCTTATACAATTAATAATCTTATAGGGGGCCATTTTACATTGAAAACACCCATTAGGGTGCTTATACAATTTAAAATCGTATACCATCGCATTGTATGCCATATACAATGGTATAAGATTTTAAATTGTATAACATCGGGTGCCATAGAGTAACATCGCATCGCATACCATTGTAAGGCTTATGGGCGCCATGCTAGGAAACAAGTACCGAAATAAACATTAGATAATTCAGAAAAGAAAAAAAGGTACTTGTTTCCTAGAACGGCCACAATCGTGAGTGATCGTGGCTCTTAATTAAGGGACACGATCCTCACGATGTGGCCGATTTTTTACAATTTTTTCACTTTGATTGACAGAAATCGGGTCAATCGGTCGGTCGCGACCAATTAAAATCGGCCGCGATGCGACCGACCGATTGACCCGATTTTTCCATAGACTTCAATGTTAAAAAATCTTTTAACATTGAAATCGGTCGGTCTTGTGCCATTATAATGGCACAAGATGAGATGGACTTGATTAAGTCCATCTCACATAGGGAAAAATGATAAAAAAGGTGAAATGGGCCAATATGACCCATTTCACATTTTTTATGTGCCCGCCATGACCCCACGATAGACGTGAACCCGAAGCGTGGCGAGCGCAGCGAGCCCGCGAGGGGCGGCGGTGCGCGTCCTCCAACCTTTTCATTCCCCTACTATCCACTAGGGCGTGGAGTGAGAATATAATAGTGTGGCGAGCGCAGCGAGCCACCGAGCCCGAAGCGTGGCGAGCGCAGCGAGCCCCGCGAGGGGACGCGTATACCTGTGAAGTTAGACGCGTCCCCTCGCGGGGCTCGCTGCGCTCGCCACGCTTCGGGCTCGGTGGCTCGCTGCGCTCGCCACACTATTATATTCTCACTCCACGCCCTAGTGGATAGTAGGGGAATGAAAAGGTCGGAGGACGCGCACCGCCGCCCCTCGCGGGCTCGCTGCGCTCGCCACGCTTCGGGTTCACGTCTATCGTGGGGTCTAGCACACTTATTAACATTTGGGGGGGCAATTGAAACAAATCTGGTGAAAAAAAAAAAAAAATCGGGTGAAAAATCGGTCGATCGGATCGGTCGCATCGTATGCGACCAAATCGCATGCGATGCGATCAATCCGATTTTTTATCTTACGACCACAACGATCTAAATCGTTGTGGCCGT
Source organism: Crinia signifera (assembly GCF_055691185.1). Classification (NCBI taxonomy): domain Eukaryota; kingdom Metazoa; phylum Chordata; class Amphibia; order Anura; family Myobatrachidae; genus Crinia; species Crinia signifera. The sequence goes on from NC_139218.1 coordinate 208,292,417, forward strand.
TCTAGGAAACAAGTACCGAAAAAAAAAAAAAAAAGGGGGGGGGGGGGGTCTATTCACTAACCTAAAGAGATTAGAATCAGCAGTTCTGCAAGAGGATGCTTTTTTATGCAGTCAGGATTAGGGAATGGTACATACAATTCTAGCCATATTTACAACATTCTTTTATTTAATGTATGTGCTGGCTATTGAAGGTGGGTTTTAACTTCAGATGTAGCTAGCAGCTCCTGTAATCACTGTCTGCAGATGTGTGATAAAACAGCACAGGACAAAGGAAGAGAAAGGCAGCTGGCATCTATATAACAAAAACAGACCTATCAGCGAGTGACACTTTCCACTCAATAGGATAAGACACTTTAATACAAGCTACCCAATTTTGTTACAAGATGTGTCATTGTCCTCTGGCACATGTCCTGGGATTTCATCAGCATTTTCCCAAACATTAGCTTCCTCCCACAAGATAATGTATTCATGCACAGAGCGCAAAGATCACTTCAGTTCACAGATGGGTGACTTTAGATGAACCCTACTTGAAAATTAAACTATAGAAATAAACATTTCGGTACTTGTGAGTTATCCGGGCGCCCGATGTGGTAATTGAATGTCATTACAATAAGCATACGATGCGACGCGATTTTTACATCGCGTCGCATCGTATGCTTATTGTATGGTATACAATGGGATGCGACGCGATTTTAACACTTCCCGCCCATTTTTAAACCCGCCCTCTGCCACATCTGGCAGAAAATCAGTGTGAGGTAGTTTTGAGAGGAGAGAACAAGTGATTTCCAGTGTTGGTGTGTCTCAGACTATTTGTGAGGTGAAATTTCTGACATTTGCCCCAATATTGCCCCATTTTGCCCCTTACACCCTATTTCCCAATATGGCTTTGGTGGACGGTATCTTCAGCCTCCCTAAAACTGAAGAAGATACAGTTCAATTCCTGCAGGACAAAGGGCTGCTTCCATCCACAGCCACATGTCCAAATGGCCACCCTATGCGCCTGTCTATAAAAGAGCGCAAATGGCGCTGCTACATAAAAAGTTGCGGGAAAAAGCAGAGTCTGCGGGCCTCGCTATTCTATCCCGGATGCAGGCTGCCGTTTATGACAATACTGCGCTTCATATACTGTTGGTGTGATGAACTCACTTCTATAGAGTTTTGTACAAAGAATTTGAAAATCTGTAATAAAAGTACAATCTTTTATAATGCATTGATGCGAGAGGCATGTTAATGCGACCTGATGTCCCAGCCTCAACGCCAGATTGGTGGACCAGGGAAAATAGTGGAAGTGGATGAGACACTCTTTGTGAAAAGACAAGCCAATGTCGGCAGAGTTCTCCCACAGCAGTGGGTGTTTGGAGGAGTGTGCCGGGAAACAGGGGACTGTTTTATGCTACCAGTTGCGAAGCGAGATGCGACAACTCTGATCAATGCAATTGTGGAGCACATCGCGCCTGGAAGCACAATTGTCAGCGATTGCTGGCGGGCATACAAAACTCCAGAACTGGAGCGGGCTGGTTACAGTCACTTGAGAGTCAACCATCGCTACAATTTTGTGGACCCAGACACTGGTGCACACACCCAAAACATCGAAAGACTGTGGGGTTGTGCAAAATGGCGGAACAAACGCCAGCGGGGCACAGCCCGCCATCACCTGGACTCTTATATGCAGGAGTTTGTGTGGCGAAAGTGCCTGGCGGGAGACAGCGCATTTAACCGCATTCTACATGCGCTCACTTTGCTAGATAAATAATTACGGTGATTAATTATTGTGTGCTATGTGTTGATTGTTATTATAATTTATTTCTGAGATATGTTAATTACACAGTTATTCCCTTAAATTCAGTTGTCCTTAATGTGTCAGATATGAATGATATTGATGAATGATATTGGATGTTCACAACCACTCCACTATCAATGTGAACCCGAAGCGTGGCGAGCGCAGCGAGCCCGCGAGGGGCGGCGGTACGCGTCCTCCGACCTTTTCATGCCCTACTATCCACTAGGGCGTGGAGTGAGAATAGAATAGTGTGGCGAGCGCAGCGAGCCACCGAGCCCGAAGCGTGGCGAGCCCCGCGAGGGGACACGGATATCTGTGAAGCCCATGAAAGTATGCGCTCACCTGTGAAGGTATCCGTGTCCGCTCGCCACGCTTCGGGCTCGGTGGCTCGCTGCGCTCGCCACACTATTCTATTCTCGCTCCACGCCCTAGTGGATAGTAGGGCATGAAAAGGTCGGAGGACGCGTACCGCTGCGCTCGCCACGCTTCGGGTTCACATTGATAGTGGAGTGGCGTTAACAATGGGGATGGGATTGACATTGTGTCACTTTTTGGGGGTTTTGCCCTGCTAAAATCGGGTGCTGTCGCATCGCATCGCATGCCATGTGGTTAACATGCGATGCGACGTGATCAGATTAGATGGTACCCGATGTAAAATCGGGTTCGGGTGGTGATCTCGTCGCGTCGCATCGCATGCCATTTGGTTAACACACGATGCGACGCGATGCGATGCGTATACGATCAAAAATCGGGCGCCCAGATAACTCACAAGTACCAACATTTCTATAAGTGTCACTTTGTTAAAACAAAGCTCCTCTAAAAAGTAACATTACCATTTAAATATGTTACTCAATTGTATGTGCCTTCTGAGTAAAAAAAAAAAAAGGAACTTTGGGTGAATTTAACTCTTGATATTCTCTTACTGTAGGTGAGCAGCCAGTGATGCATTAAAACGGTATTTACATTTTAGACAAAGGTTGCAGGGTCAATATCTTTGCAGGAATGGCTTTTTCATGCTTACACGTGCAAATAGTTAGTTTGAGGTTAAACAAGTTCATAAAATAAGTTGGATATTTTACCCTTTGTTTTTAGTGCTGACTCCGGAGAGAATACAACTGTGTACTTGTTTCCTAGCATGGCGCCTGCGATTTTGATTGTATCCATCGGGTACAAAAAAAAAAAATCACGTTGATCGCATCCCATGCAACTGAATCGCATGCGATTTTGGTTGCATGCGATGGACGCGATTTTTACATCAGAACCAATGAAAAATGGTCGCTGAGACTAGATTTTACATTGGGCCCCAGACCCCAATTTTCATTGTATACCCACCCTGATGGGTCAAATGCCCCCCATTGTTAACGCCACCCCACGATGAACGCCAACCCGAAGCATGGCGAGCGCACTATCCCACTATCCACGTTGGCGTGGAGTTGTTGTTATATAGTGAGCTCAAAGCGTTGCGAGCCCCGCGAGGGGACGCGCATTCCTTCACACGTATTATGCGTCTTCTCGCCACGCTTTGGGCTCGGTGGCTCGCCACACTATATAAAGTCAATTCCACGCCGACGTGGATAGTGGGGGTATGAGAAGGTCGGAGGACGCGTACCGCTGCGCTCGCCACGCTTCGGGTTGGCATTCATCGTGGGGTGGTGTTAATGGGGGGGGGGGATTTCACATGTAAAATACCCATAAGGGTGGGTAAACAATGAAAAATCTGGTCCATTTAACATTGTTCCCTATGTAAAATTGCGTCCATCGCATCCCTTAACTTAAGGCATGCGATGGACGCGATTTTTTAATTGTTGGGGGAAAAGGCTAAAAATAGCCCTGAAATTGCGTCGGTCGCGTCCATCGCATACCTTAAGTTAAGGTATGTGATCACCTGCAACGGGCGCCGTGCTAGGAAACAAGTACCTACAATTGTTTTTATTGCGGCTTTTATGAATGTCGCCTGACAGAGCAATTCAAGTTTTTGGGCACCCATTAGTTATCGAGCTTGGGTTTAGCCAAATAAAGTGGCTAAGTCTAAATGCCCTATTCCACTATTGGGAAGTATGGCATGCGATACCCCAAAAACTCACCCGGCTCCTGGTCGGCACCTTTACCCTTCACATAAACCTGCGATGTCCCCCTAAAAACCGCAACTTTCCTTCAGCTCCCAAAGGGCCTTATTCTAGTTCACTCTTTCTGACAAAATCCTTCTTAGATGGACAAAACAATGTGCACTGCAGGGGGGCAGATGTAACATGTGCAGAGAGAAATAGATTTGGGTGAGTTATTTAGTTTCTGTGCAGGGAAAATTCTGCTTTATTTTTACACTGCAATATAGATCTCACTTTGAAGTAAAACCCCACCCAAATCTAATTCTCTCTTCACAAGTAAAATCTGCCCCACCTACAGTGCATCTTGTCCATCTAAGAGGATTTTGTCACAAAGAGTGAACTGCACGATGTATCGTCAACATCTATCGTCATACACACTATAACTCTCTGCACATGTTACATCTGCCCCACCTGCAGTGCACATGGTTTTGCCCATTTTGCGAACAAATTTGTACTGCGATCAGATCCGAATAAGGACCTATGTTCTTTACTTTGACACAAGAGCATATATCCCACACCCCCAGAGGATTGTGATAGTTTAGGATAAACAATATAATTGTGCTGCAATGTGTAATGATTTTAGATGTACGAGGACACATCTGAATAGTAACCAGTTCTATTTCTGAATTAGTTACACATTAAAGCACTATCAGTGGAAAATTCAAATGTTTTGAGCATCTTATTTTCCTGTCTAATCAGGACAGATTAGATGTCCTATTGTCACAATTCAATTGTTGTTCGGGTGAAAATGCATATTGAGCATGTTGCACCAAAAATAACCGCCGACTTTTTGGTGAGGGGGTAATGAGTGCTGCCAGGGTGAGAGAATGTGTTAATGGTTCCTTGGGAAGGTAAAATGATTGGTAAATAGGTTAATCAATGTCAATGCTGTGTGGGGGAATTATTAGGTGCTGACCAGGAGTGCTAATGGGTGAATAGGTTGATGTGTCTGGAAAATCTTCATAGGAGCTGATTGAGTGGATAAAAGTGGTAGATTGGGGGTGAACTGATTAAGGAATGAAGAGGAATAAAATGAATGGGTTCTGATGTAAGGGATTGATAGGTTCTTGGGGCAATGGTTTAATAGGGGTAATTGATTCCTGTTGTGTGTATATTAGGGTGGATGACACCATGACTTGAACCTGCTCAAGATGCCATGAGGCCATGAGGCTCCATGTTACATCTTAGCTACAATTAATTAAATCTATGAGCTAACAGCCTATTGCAGGAACATTCCAGATAGCTGATTAACACTGCAGATTTTAGTTTCAATAGGGTCTACAAACTGACCTCTTTGTACCAATATCAGAAAAGACATGCTTTTTATAGTTTGGTCCAAATGGTTACTCCAATTCTTCAGTTTATGAATACAGAGGAATATGTTCAGGAGAGAGATCTCCTATCCTGCAGCCTCCCACCAGCACTGAGCACATGTGCAATGTTGGATTCTAGCAATCTAAAAGACTCCTCTAATATGCTGGGGGAGTAAATAGCAGGGACAGAAATTATTGCTACTGCTTTCCCTGTGAGTTTAATTTACTGCATACAAGGGGTGGCGCTGGGACATGGGAACGACTAGTGTTTCATGGGCATCCCCATGCCCACGTTGGGCGTGCCCACGCAGCCGCCTGTCCTGTCTTCATCCCGGAGCCCTGCAAATATAAGTCAGTTAGTCTCTAGAGTGTCAGCGGGGCTGGCACTCTAGAACTCGGTAAGCCCAGAAATCAGGCCCTTAATTTATTCTTTTTTTTTTTTCTTTTTTTTTAAACTTAAGGCCCATACACACTGGATGATTTTGAGCTGAAAGCAGCTCACTTCTACCGTCTGAGCTTCTTTCAGCTCAGAAGGCGCCCAGTGTGTATGGCATAAGGTGAGCATGCATGTGTGCTCTCGCATCATCGATGGCCGCCACTGCTCATCTGCTGTTATAGCGTCCTGCTATGGAGAGCCATCAAACCGCGTGAAAATCGATTGGACGGACGAAAAATGTGTATGCGCTGAGCGATTTTCCCCATCATTGGTCTGCAGACACGCTGGGCAAAAATGTCCAGTGTGTATGCACCTTAAGCGACACAAAACATTGACATCGATTTAGTCAAAAGCCTAAATTTGAAAGCCACTAGGTGGTCCACCCAGACCTTATGGGCCAGCCAAGCCCTCTAAAGATCAGTCAATATCGTATACCAATAAAAGAATATATTAGCCTCAATTATGGTGGCTGCTAGAGGGGTAATCTGTACGGGATGCAGTTGATTTGCCGGCGGTCGGGATCCCGGCGGTCGGAATCCCGACACTGGAATCCCGACCGCCGAAATCCCGAAACTTTCTCCCTCCGTGGGTGTCCACGACACCCATAGAGGGAGAATAAAATAGCGTGCCGAGCGTAGCGAGGCACCGGGCCCGCTGCGTGGCGAGCGCAGCGAGCCCGCAAGGGGGGGGCGATCCATGTCCCCCCCTTGTCGGGATTTCGGCGGTCGGGATTCCAGTGTCGGGATTCCGACCGCCGGGATCCCGACCGCCGGGAATTCGTATCGGATCCATCTGTACACACAGATAACATACAGTAGGATCTGTGTTCCAAACACATTTACAATCAGGTTGGCAAGTGTTGGTGCTGGGAATGTTAACAGGAAGGTGCCGCAGAATTAGTGGCATTCAATTTATAAGACCATTGTATTAAAGCAAACCATTGGTTTACAGAAACACTGTATTTCTCCAGCAAGAAGATAAAATTAGGACACAGATCCCCCCAGAGCATACTCCCAGTGTGCAGTCTGAATAAATAACTAAGGACAAAAGAAGAGTAATATTAGGTCAGAGAAAGCCATCAATCTACTGCAGCTTTATTTGTACCACCACAGCAGAATGTAATGCTTTGTCTTCTGAAAATGGGACAATGTGTTGTTGCTGCAAAGAAAATATTAAACTCCAGATGGATTTATAGACAATGGCCACTTCTAATAAATTCACTGATCTGGAAACTAGTAAATAGCCCCAAAGGAGTATAAAGTTTACCAAGTGATTGGACATTAGGCATGACTATTTACAGCAAGACTAAATTACTACATTTTGAATCTGGGTCAAGGACTAGAATAATAAACTGCTTCTTAACCCTTTGAGTGCCAACATCTCCGTAGAGATGTTCAAAATATCGGCTAAAAAGGCCATCGTCGTTTACATTTGTAATATAAATTCAAATAAAAAACAAGATATTTCCTATATATGATAAACATTACAGGTCATTGTGATGAAAACAAAATATTTGCTTGCCACTTTTCACACTTCTGTTGACAACTTCGCTTGGCACTTGAGTGGTTAAGGGGTGTACATACGGGGCAATTCTTCTAAGTGATTTTGACTACATGAAAATCGCTTAGAAGGTTTGCCCACAGTGGACGACAGATGTATGCACCGCATCGCTAACGCCCGGCCAAATAGTCAGTGCAGGCAAGAATATTCTTGCTACACTGTATATTTGGCCTCAGCTCCTGGGGCAGGCGGGATGTAGTTAGCCTTCTCTTTGAAGGCTTAACTACATCCTGATACACATGGGGATGAGTCCCATGTGTACATGGCTTTAAAGGCAGAGGAGAGGAGAGAACTTGCCAGCAGCTAAACAGTGACTCCCCATCCTGAACGTGACCTTATTATGCAGAAAGATGTTACCTTATATTTATCACCTTATGCGTAAAGCAAGTAGGAAGCTTTTCTCATGGTCACCAGGCACATGGGCTGGTCCTGCCTCACTGTCTGCACACCAAGCGACAGGGTCAGTGTCCAATTTGACTTTAAATTGAAATGATGAATGCACACACGGTAGTCACCTACCTACCACAATTACCAGACTGTTCAATAATTATCAGATGTTTGCTTTGGAGTTACAATGTATGTGGCCATTTTACATTTGCTTACTACAAACACCTGTAATAGGTTTAAATTCTGACCAATGTATACACTAGGAGGCATAATTTGCTACAATAAGGAATTTTTATTTGCTAGGATTTGCCACTGTCACTGAGACCAACACTCCTCCACTGTGCTACTGTGCTTGAGCCAGATTTACCCGGGATGAATCCCTTTCCCCACAAAAATACAATACAAGGATCGTTAGAGGTGGAGCTTGATCAATCTGGCAGCACAGCACCCCCCTTAAAAACCGATGGACGCTTCGCTCTCTGCTGGAAATGGAGGAACTGAGGCATATAATGTATATATCTGCTGCAGCCACTCCATTGTAAGTCTTAAGGCCCATACACACTGGGCAATTTTGAGCTGAAAGCAGCTCACCTTTACCATTTGAACTGCTATCAGCTCAATAGCCGCCCAGTGTGTATGGCCCGGCGATGAGTACTGATGCGTGCCACCGCCAATCTGCTGGTATTACCAGCCAAGTGGATGGCTTTCAATAACGTCCTGCAATGGAAAGCCGTCCACCCCCACGAAAATCACTTGGACAGGTGAAAATCGATAATTTTGTATGAACAGTTTACAGCCCAGTGATTTTCACCATCATCACTGTGCATACACACTGGGCAAAAACACCAAGTGTGTATGCACCTTTAGGAATATACTTAGTTATGGGTAAAACAGGTGTTTTTAGGGCACCTGTCACAAATATATGTTAACTAAGAGGCCCCTAGGTCTCACAGCTGATCCCAAAGTCATTGCGTATGTGGCATGTCATATCTGAAAATCAAAAGGTATGTATGTGCACGCAGTCATCAGACCAACAACAATGCATAGGAGCTCTAGCAAAGGGATGATAATGCTGAACAGTAAGTATGTGGACAGTTATGGTAAAGAAGATCGGTGATGTCTACTAGCAACTAGTTAAGACACACAAAAATAATCGCCAGCACCTAGACAGTAATAGAAAATCATTGACAGGATCATGGTCGACGGTGAAAAGTTAGACACAAGTTTGTCATACTTTTTTGGTGTCTGTCGACATGGGTCAACATGGACACCGTATAAGTGTACTGCTGCTCTCGTCAGGTCGCAGGCATGGTGTCTCGTTGCGCTAAGCTCACTATTGTATCCGCCCTCTATGTCCACCGGTATGGTAAAGTATGAACAAGTCAGGTTTTTTTTTTTTTTTTTTAATCATGAAAAACTTGTGTTGATCTTGTGTGTCAACCATGTTCATGTTGACATTTACTTATGTCAACCTTCTGTCATTGTCGATCTAGTGTATGCTGGCCATTTTTCGACGCCTGATTAGTTGTGGTCGACCATGTCATTGTCGATCTAGACATCCATCTGTTGAACAGATACTATGTGGACAGCACAAGCGTGCAGCATGGGGCGAGGGCAAATTTAAGTATAGGCAATAGTGGGGGTACTTCGAGTTAGGCTACAGGGATAGATGATTATGGGGGTGGGGGCAGGGAGGTCAGTATATGTACCTGTCAGAATGCCGATGTCTGTATTCTGACCGCCGGTCATCCGTATGTATCCCCTAGTAAATGGTACTGGAGTCTATATGAGCTTTTAACAAACCCTTTCCAGTTCCAGACTGTTCTACCCTTCCACACCACCATGGCATACACAATACCGGGTGCATGCCTACACAAACACTATACACAACAAGTGATGAAACCGACACATTGAGTGAAATTTAATAGGAGAGATTCAGAAAGTAAGAGATTTGGTAAGAAATATCCAGATTTTTATTTAAAGTGGCAATCTTTTACACTTCAAAATTAAACTACTTTTGCAGTGTAAATGATTGCCGCTTTAAAAAAAACAACTGGCGATTTCTTACCAAATCTCTCACTTTCTGCATTCTCACTCAGTGCGGTTTCTGCCAGCTTGTTCTGAAACAAGTCTTCTGTCACTAGTACAGTATATGAAGGTACCAGGTAATGCTGCCCTACAGTCTGTGCTGTATGCACAGGACGTGGGGTCAGGTTTGGCTTTGGTGGGGATGTAAGGGTCCATCCTCTCCCATCGCATCAGGGCTCAGGACACATGACGGCAAGCGCAGCGGCACCAGGGGAGGGGTGACTGAGTGACAGGCGGCCGCCTACTGACATGCTGCAATACGGGGCATGATGCCGCCAACGGAGAGAAGTGATGCTTTGTCCCATACCTGCTATGTATGTACGTGCCGGATTAGCAGGAGATCGGGGCACAGAGCAGTCGCGGCTGCTGAGGAGGAGATTAGCGTTGTATAAGCGGCCCACTGCCGGCTATAGGACTCCATCACCGCAGCGGATGGGGAAAAGAATGCGGGGCCATGTGCCAGCCAGGGATGGAAAGTTATCCCGGTGCTGCCCCCCTCATACTCCAGCCAGGAGAACTTTCCAGACAGCACAAGAGGAGGGAGCAGCGGAATCTCCGCACAGCCGTTTATTACCAGCACTTACCTTGACAAAGAGTTCTATAAGATTGTCTTTGTCCTCCTGCAGCCCATTCTGCGGCACAGACAGAGACATGCTGCTGCTGCTGCTCCCGGCGCCCGTCACTCCGTCCTGCTGCTCCTCGCCGTCTCCCTCCTATTCCTTGTTTGGTTGTGCCCCCAGCACCCGCTCTCTCCTACTTTCCTCTATCCCCTCCCCCCACTGGCCGCTCTCAGGGGCTCCCGCTCTAACTGCTCAGTCAGTTCTGTGCGGGGATGTGTGTCTCAGCCCCGGCCCTGCTGCCTGTGTATAGCAGACCGCTGCTGCTGCCTGTCTGGAGGGTGTTACACCCCGTGCAGTGTATGCAGGCTGCCTGGGTGCTGCTGCTGTATGTGTAACGTAACGGGAATTAGTGATGGCAGCAGGCGGGGAGTGGGAGGGAGGAGGACAAGACACAGGCAAGTGGAATAATTAACCTATTCATTCTCCCCACCACACATACAGTACATTACTGTTACACCGTGTTACTAGGCGGGGAGGGGACACCGCACTACTGTGTTTCCCTGCAGTTTGGAGAGACACAATTGGCATTTGTATTACAGTAACATTTCTGGTTATTACACCGTACATTACTGAGTTTGTCACTCCCAGTAGTAATGACTTGTATGCAGAGGTGTACCACCTATATATTCGTGGGCCCCATAGCAAAAGTTTGTAAGGGCCCCCTTTATTTAGCAACTGATGGTGATAAATATGTAAAACATATTACTAGACAACAAAGATGGGCCCCCTCCAGCTCTTGGCCCCATAGCAGCTGCACCCCTTGCACCTATGGTAATTACGCCCTTGCTTGTATGTAGGGAGGCCAATCCCGGGATCGGGATTGGCGGGATCCCGGGATTTAGGCCTAAAATCGTCAGGATTTGAATCCCGGGATTGAACCTTTCAATCCCGGGATTTCGGGATTAGTATCCCAGTGCTAAATTTACTTTTTTTTTTTCACAAAACCCGGCAGCGCTGAGCACTTTAGAATGGCTCAGATGCTGCCCGGCTGTCTGCTGCGTACTGAGGCGGGACCCCATGTGGCCGATTGGTCCGCTGTCACTGTGTGCAGGTGCTCTGTAAAGACAGGCATGACGGCGCCCAGACTGTCGCCCCTGACATCACGCCACGCTGCGCAGCCCGTCTGTCGCCATGCCTGTCAGTGCACTTCAGAACAAGCACACTCGCTCAGCCACATGCCCGCTGTACTGCTACCGCCTGCCCGCCCGGCCACTGAATGGATGGACATCGCTCCTGCTGCTGCCTGTCACCACTACCTCTGTAAGGGCAGGGGGATGGGGAAGAGTGGCGGGCGGGGAGGAGAAAGTGGGCATTTATATTGATAATTGGGGGCGGGTCATTTTTTTTTTTTATTAGGGAGGCCAATCCCGGGATTCCCGGAATCCCGGGATTGAGCATTTTTCAATCCCGAATCCCGGGATTGAAAAAATGCCCCAGGATTGGCCTCCCTACTTGTATGGATCTTCTCTTTCAGTGTTCGCTTCTCAGACTCTACCTCCTCTTCACTACCTCTGTCAGTTCCGCAAGGCTCAGTCTTAGGTCCTCTGCTTTTCTTAATCTATACCTCATCTCTTGGCAAACTCATAAGCTCTTTCGGATTTCAGTATCACTTGTATGCGGATGATGCTCAAATCTATCTATCAACTCTAGAGTTGTCACCAGTGGTCTTGGGCCGATTCTCTGAATGCCTCTCTCTACCATCTCATCCTGGATGTCTTTTTGCCACCTCAAACTCAATAATTCCAAAACTGAATTACTTATATTCCCATGAGCTAAGAACAGTTACCATCCTGATATCTCCATAACTGTTGACAACTAAATAATCTACCCTACCCCACAAGCTCGTTGCCTAGGGGTCATCCTCGACTCTGAACCATAGTTACCTACCCTCCTGCATTCTGCAGGAGACTCCTTGAAATAGCAGCAGTCTCCCTCATTAGTCTAGCAATCTCCCTCATTACACCTAGCCCGCATTACACTGTTACATTTTTGGGAAAAAAAAGAATGAGAGCTAGATACATTTACATTGAGTCATCAGCACCATTTCCCAGGACGTATAGTAGCTCTTACTAGCTGCTTTGGGGCTCATCTACATTTGGATATTTCATTTTAAAAGATTCCTCTCAGATGTAGCAGTACCCACCCACGCGTCTAGGTGCCACATTCACAATCTCCAGTGGCGGTTTTTACCCCCCCAGGTAAAATCCGCCACTGTAATGCAGTCTGTCAGACTGCACTGGCTTAACTGTGACTGGCACTGACTTCCAATTGGAAGTTCGATCTGCCAGTCACCCAAGGCAGTCCCATTGGGAGGTGTTCCCTCCCTCTGGGATGCCTCTGTGGGCTGCAGTCAATAAAATCCAGGGTCTGCACATGTGCACAGGGCCATCTTAACAGCATTACGGGCCCCAGGGCAAAGCAGTGCAGTGGGGCCCCTGCCTAACATAAAAAACGGCGTGTCCCGGGAGAGTATTAATCAATGGAGGAGGCCGCAATCAAAGAGTGGCCCTTTAACCCACTACCACCAATGGTTATAATGCGCTGCAATAAAGAAAGAGATTGTTTAAAAACTCACATATTTGCCCCAAAATCGGGTACTCAGAGGGACACACAGCATTATGGGTAAGGGTAAGGCACTATGGGTAAATCCATAATTAAGCTATTAGACCAGTTTATATAAGTAAAAAAACACATTTATATACACAGACCTCCATAGGTTAACTAAATTGTATATTTAATTAGGGAAAAACAGGCCATACAATAAGAGAAATATAAGTTAGATCACCATCCAATAGAATATGGGAGGAAGTGATGTCACTCCCATACCCTTATAAATAGGGATCAGGCCCAGTAAGCCTTCATTCTGTTAGCCCCTCTGAAGCAATCAGAAGTCACATTGGAGGTAACAACCAGGGGTGGAAACCCCAACATAGGCCAGTATTCAATGAGGAAAATTCTCTGTGCATGGCGAGAGATTTTTTCTCTCGCCATGCACTCTCCGTGTTCCGGAGCCTCCTGCTCCCACTATTCAACGTATTTAAGACTCGCCGCCACTCGCGGCGAGTCTTAACCCCTGCAGCGGACGAGCGTCCGCGGCAGGGAGCTGACAGGGAGCCGTGGGACGGTGGCATCCAGGGAGATTAAAGTCTCCCTGGATGCCCCAGAACATATGTGGAGGGTAGGGGGCCCCCCCGGGACCCAGGCAGCACAGGCTGCCCCCTTTCCTATAGCCAGCGGGGGACCCAGTATTCACTGCACCCGTTCGTGCATATTAACGATCGGGTGCAGTGTATATATGAATATCTAATGAGCGGCTCGAGCGCTCCGGCCCCCTGCTGGCTGCACTGTTTTGTTTTTTTATTAAATATATATTCATGTGCTATAAGCACATGAATAAAAATAACATGCCCCTTCACAGAAAAAAAACCTGATTTTTTGACACCAAAATTAAAAAAAAAAAACCTTTTAGTTCACATTCCAGCTCTCCATCAAAAGATGGAGAATTTCTACACGGAGAGAGACGGCGAAAATCACTTCAGAAAGACGGCGAATATTTCACATTGAATAGGGTGGTTCACTTTTGGAGAGCAAAATGCTCCGTCCAAGGCGAAAAAAGCAAAAATTCTCCATAAAACACGGAGAATTTTTCTCATTGAATACTGCCCATAGACAGAAAAACTAAATATATTTGTTCTATGGTAATTTGGGAAACAGATAACCTATGTAATACTTAGTATATTTTATTTATTATTATTTTAGATTCAGTTGCATATTTTTATTGGATGAAGGATCATCATCCGCATTTTAGGTAAGGTACTAATATTTTGTTGCCTGGCCATATTATGTAATATAAAAGTTGGGCATTAATACAAATTATGCAAATTTTTTCATTATTAGGTGAACCTTTTAAACTCCGTTATAGAGGAGGCTAACAGGAAAATAAGACCTGTTATGCTATAGTTAGGTTAACAAACTTTAACTATATTGCACTTTAGTCACTTTAATAGAAAATGAAGTAATCACAGAATAATTATTTATTCACAGGCCACAATAATTGGCACACTCTAAATCAAATAACCGATGTTCGTGTTCATTCCCAATATAGGTATGTAAAATTAAAGGATGAACACTATTATACCACTTAACTATTTCACTAAATCACAGTAATTATATTATAAATCCTTAACCCCTTCCCGACATTTGACGTATATATACGTCATGGCCGGGATGTACTTCCCGACACATGACGTATATATACGTCATGACTTTAAACTGTCCCCGCGTCTATAGACGCGGTGACAGTTTATACATGTCTGCTGTCCCTGACAGCAGACATGTCCCTGCATGCCCAGGGGGGGCGGCGATGCCTCCCCCCCGTCGGCGATCGCTGTGATTGGCTGTTCAATGTGAACAGCCAGTCGCAGCGTTTTCCTGTGTTACCGGCGAATCAGACGCTCGGTAACACAGGTGTCAATCACCGTCGGGTGTGAGGGGGCATGAGGGGGTCACCGGTGATGACCTCACCCCACCTCACCCCACCTGCCCCCAAGGCTGTGATTGGTCCGTCGGACCGACGGACCAATCACAGCCAAGGCGCGTCATTTAAACTAACGGTGACTGCGCTGCAGACGCCATTCCGGTCTGGAATTGCGTGCAGAGCGGTCACCGGCCAATCTGTCATAATATACTGACCTGATCCTTGCCTGATACTTACCTGATCACCGCTGGTAGCGTGCTGCCAGCAGCTGGATGCTTCCTGGATCTTGTGACTTCCTGTGTGCTGCTGCTGCAGTGTCATAGAGTCACAGATCGTGAGAGATAGTGACAGAGAGTGACAGAGAGTGATAGAGAGTGCTATATTTTGTGTCTGCTGCACCCCTTTTGTGCTGATCAGTATATCTGTGCTGATCAGCAACTTTTTTTTTTTTTTTTTTTTTTTATATATATACCTGTCAGTTGCACCAAAGGTTGTGCTGCCTGTGCAACTGACTGCTGCCCCCCCTTTTGTGCTGATCAGTTTAAATTAATTTAGATCAGCAACTTTTTGGGGGTCCAGGTTTTTTTTTTTTATATATATACCCTGTCAGGTTGCACCCACAGTTGTGTGCCTGCTGCCCCTCACTGCTAATCAGTGTTGCATCACTGCATCACTGATCTGCAGTTGTTGTTGTTTTTTTGGAGAGTGCAGTGGGGTTTTGTTTTTACACCCACGTTGCTTTTGTGGGTGTCCTGTGGCCGCTGATCAGTGACGTACATCACTGAACAGCATTTTTGGCACAGGGTTGATATAATTTTTTTTCTGCAGTTTTTTTAAATTGTTTTTTTTTTTGGAGAGTGCTGTGGTTTATTACACCCACGTTGCTTTTGTGGGTGTCCTGTGGCCGCTGATCAGTGTCGTACATCACTGAACAGAATTTTAGGCACAGGGTTGATATAATTTTTTTTCTGCAGTTTTTTTAAATTGTTTTTTTTTTGGAGAGTGCTGTGGTTTATTTTTTTTTAATTGTTTTTACACCCACGTTGCTTTTGTGGGTGTCCTGTTGCCTTTGAGAGCTGTTCAGTGACGGACGTTACTGACCAACATCTGTGCTCAATTTTTGGCGCAGGACCTTTTTTTTTTTTTTTTAACCCCTTCAATTTTTTTTTTTATTATTGGGATCAAATTCCTGTATAAAGTATTTTTTTTTCTGCACTACATACACACTACACACTACATACCCCCCTACACTATACACGTGTTGAAACATTACACTTACAGAAACACAAAAATAAAAATGGCATCCCAAATGTCATCCCAAATGTCATCCCAGTCATCCAGAAGAATGTATTCAGCGGAGGAGGCATATGCCATGCTTGCCTCTGACTCTGACACAGCCAGTAATGCAAGCGGGGAATTTGAAGGATTCGTCTTAAGCTCCTCTTCCTCCTCTAGTGATGAGGGACCCCCTCAAAGACGCCCCCGTAGAGCAGCTGAGACCCCCCCCCCCCCCAAATGATTGATCCCGTATGGACCCCACCACCAGACAATTTTGAGCCCCAGGTTCCTGAGTTTTTGGCCATCCCAGGAATCCAATTTGATTCAACAGGTCTCAGAGAAATTGACTTTTTCAAATTATTTTTCTCTGATGATTTTATAAATTTAATGGTGGACCAAAGTAATTTATATGCCCAGCAGTTTATTGCTCAAAACCCCACGTCATCATTTGCTAGGTGGACCCCTGTAGATGCAGTAGAGATGATGACGTTTTGGGGTCTGGTGTTACATATGGGCATAGTAAAAAAGCCAGAAATTAGGCAATATTGGAGTACAGATGTTCTGTACAGCACCCCATTTTACCGTATGGCCATGACTCAGACTCGTTTTGAGACAATCCTTAAATTTTTACATTACACCGATAATGCACAGTGCCCACCCAGAGATGATCCCACCTTTGACCGGCTATTCAAAGTCAGGCCGGTCATTGATCATTTCAGTGCCAAATTTGCAGAGATGTACATCCCTGAAAAATTTATTTGTATCGACGAGTCCCTTATACATTTTAAAGGAAGGGTTAAATTCCGCCAGTACCTTCCCAGTAAGAGGGCAAGGTATGGCATAAAAATGTATAAACTGTGTGAAAGCACCTCAGGGTACACCCACAGGTTTAGGGTATATGAAGGGAAGGATTCAAGAATTGAACCGCCAGAATGCCCCCCCCCCTCCCTCGTAGGTGTTAGTGGAAAAATTGTCTGGGATTTAGTGCACCCCTTCCTGGATAAAGGTTATCACCTCTATGTGGATAACTTTTACACTAGCATCCCCCTGTTTAAGGCCCTTGGTTCAAGAGGTACAGCAGCTTGCGGTACTGTGCGCAAGAACCAAAGAGGCCTCCCAAAAACGCACATTGCCCAAGTACTGAGAAGGGGTGAAAGCAGGGCACAATCCACCGAAAATATGTTGTTGGTCAAATATAAGGACAAGAGGGATGTCCTTATACTGACAACAATTCATGGAGACAGTACCACCTCCATCCCTGTACGAGGTACCAGTACCCACACCTCAAAACCTAATTGTATCCTAGATTACAATAAGTACATGGGCGGAGTGGATCTTTCAGATCAGGTACTGAAGCCGTACAGTCCCCTGCGGAAAACAAAAATCTGGTACAAGAAGCTGGCCGTGTATATCATCCAGATGGCACTGTATAACGCTTACGTGCTATTCCGTTCTACCAGCCAGAGGGGGACATTTATGCACTTTCAAGAGGAAGTCATAAAGGGCCTAATATTTGGGAACCAGCAGGCAGAGGGCCCCAGTACTTCTAGTACTGGCCCCCGTATTGTACCAGGGCAGCATTTTCCTAACGAAATCCCCTCCACTGCAAGAAAGGGCAGGACACAAAAAAGGTGCAAAGTTTGCTATAAAAAGGGAATAAGAAAGGATACTATTTTCCACTGTGAAACTTGCCCCGACAAACCCGGCCTATGTATAAAGGAGTGTTTTAAAATATACCACACATCTATGGATTATTAGGTTCATCATTTCACCGTGCTTCGGGGGTCTTGCTAATGCCACATAGCACCCACCATTCATTCCACCAGAATCTGTGCTGCAAAACCCAAAAATCACTCCTTCCCTTCTGAGTCCTGCCATGCACCCAACTGGTATTTTTTGGTCACATATGAGGCATTGCCATACTCGGGAGAAAATGGGGCACAGATTTTGGGGTGCTTTTTCTCCTTCATACCTTATGAAAATGAAAAATTTTGAGCCAGAACTGCATTTCTGTGTAAAAAAATGTAATTTTTCATTTGCACAGCCCAGTTGTATCAAAATTGGTGAAACCCCTGGGGGTTTGAAATGTACACTATACCCCTAGATTAATTCCCTGAGGGGTTTAGTTTGCAAAATGGGGTCACTTGTGGGGGGGTTCCACTGTATTGGTGCTTTGGGGGTCTTGCTAATGCGACATAGCACCCACCAACATTCCACCAGAATCTGTGCTGCAAAATCCAAATATCACTCCTTCCCTTCTGAGTCCTGCCATTTTTTGGTCACACATGAGGCATTGCCGTACTCGGGAGAAATTGGGGCACAGATTTTGGGGTGCTTTGTCTCCTTCATTCCTTGTGAAAATGAAAAATTTTGAGCCAGAACTGCATTTTTGTGTAAAAAATTTAATTTTTCATTTTCACTGCCCAGTTGTACCACAATTGGTGAAACCCCTGGGGGTTTGAAATGTACACTATACCCCTAGATGAATTCCCTGAGGGGTGTAGTTTGCAAAATGGGGTCACTTGTGGGGGGGTTCCACTGTATTGGTGCTTCGGGGGTCTTGCTAATGCGACATAGCACCCACCAACATTCCACTAGAATCTGTGCTGCAAAATCCAAAAATCACTCCTTCCCTTCTGAGTCCTGCCATGCACCCAAATGGTATTTTTTGGTCACATGTGAGGCATTGCCGTACTCGGGAGAAATTGGGGCATAGATTTTGGGGTGCTTTGTCTCCTTCATTCCTTGTGAAAATGAAAAATTTTGAGCCAGAACTGCATTTTTGTGTAAAAAATTAAATTTTTCATTTTCACTGCCCAGTTGTACCACAATTGGTGAAACCCCTGGGGGTTTGAAATGTACACTATACCCCTAGATGAATTCCCTGAGGGGTGTAGTTTGCAAAATGGGGTCACTTGTGGGGGGGTTCCACTGTATTGGTGCTTCGGGGGTCTTGCTAATGCGACATAGCACCCACCAACATTCCACCAGAATCTGAGCTGCAAAATCCAAAAATCACTCCTTCCCTTCTGAGTCCTGCCATGCACCCAAATGGTATTTTTTGGTCACATGTGAGGCATTGCCGTACTCGGGAGAAATTGGGGCACAGATTTTGGGGTGCTTTGTCTCCTTCATTTCTTGTGAAAATGAAAAATTTTGAGCCAGAACTGCATTTTTGTGTAAAAAATTTAATTTTTCATTTTCACTGCCCAGTTGTACCACAATTGGTGAAACCCCTGGGGGTTTGAAATGTACACTATACCCCTAGATGAATTCCCTGAGGGGTGTAGTTTGCAAAATGGGGTCACTTGTGGGGGGGTTCCACTGTATTGGTGCTTCGGGGGTCTTGCTAATACGACATAGCACCCACCAACATTCCACCAGAATCTGTGCTGCAAAATCCAAAAATCACTCCTTCCCTTCTGAGTCCTGCCATTTTTTGGTCACACATGAGGCATTGCCGTACTCGGGAGAAATTGGGGCACAGATTTTGGGGTGCTTTGTCTCCTTCATTCCTTGTGAAAATAAAAAATTTTGAGCCAGAACTGCATTTTTGTGTAAAAAATTAAATTTTTCATTTTCACTGCCCAGTTGTACCACAATTGGTGAAACCCCTGGGGGTTTGAAATGTACACTATACCCCTAGATGAATTCCCTGAGGGGTGTAGTTTGCAAAATGGGGTCACTTGTGGGGGGGTTCCACTGTATTGGTGCTTCGGGGGTCTTGCTAATGCGACATAGCACCCACCAACATTCCACCAGAATCTGTGCTGCAAAATCCAAAAATCACTCCTTCCCTTCTGAGTCCTGCCATGCACCCAAATGGTATTTTTTGGTCACATGTGAGGCATTGCCGTACTCGGGAGAAATTGGGGCACAGATTTTGGGGTGCTTTGTCTCCTTCATTCCTTGTGAAAATGAAAAATTTAGAGCCAGAACTGCATTTTTGTGTAAAAAATTTAATTTTTCATTTTCACTGCCCAGTTGTACCACAATTGGTGAAACCCCTGGGGGTTTGAAATGTACACTATACCCCTAGATGAATTCCCTGAGGGGTGTAGTTTGCAAAATGGGGTCACTTGTGGGGGGGTTCCACTGTATTGGTGCTTCGGGGGTCTTGCTAATGCGACATAGCACCCACCAACATTCCACCAGAATCTGAGCTGCAAAATCCAAAAATCACTCCTTCCCTTCTGAGTCCTGCCATGCACCCAAATGGTATTTTTTGGTCACATGTGAGGCATTGCCGTACTCGGGAGAAATTGGGGCACAGATTTTGGGGTGCTTTGTCTCCTTCATTCCTTGTGAAAATGAAAAATTTTGAGCCAGAACTGCATTTTTGTGTAAAAAATTTAATTTTTCATTTTCACTGCCCAGTTGTACCACAATTGGTGAAACCCCTGGGGGTTTGAAATGTACACTATACCCCTAGATGAATTCCCTGAGGGGTGTAGTTTGCAAAATGGGGTCACTTGTGGGGGGGTTCCACTGTATTGGTGCTTCGGGGGTCTTGCTAATGCGACATAGCACCCACCAACATTCCATCAGAATCTGTGCTGCAAAATCCAAAAATCACTCCTTCCCTTCTGAGTCCTGCCATGCACCCAAATGGTATTTTTTGGTCACATGTGAGGCATTGCCGTACTCGGGAGAAATTGGGGCACAGATTTTGGGGTGCTTTGTCTCCTTCATTCCTTGTGAAAATGAAAAATTTTGAGCCAGAACTGCATTTTTGTGTAAAAAATTTTATTTTTCATTTTCACTGCCCAGTTGTACCACAATTGGTGAAACCCCTGGGGGTTTGAAATGTACACTATACCCCTAGATGAATTCCCTGAGGGGTGTAGTTTGCAAAATGGGGTCACTTGTGGGGGGGTTCCACTGTATTGGTGCTTCGGGGGTCTTGCTAATGCGACATAGCACCCACCAACATTGCACCAGAATCTGAGCTGCAAAATCCAAAAATCACTCCTTCCCTTCTGAGTCCTGCCATGCACCCAAATGGTATTTTTTGGTCACATGTGAGGCATTGCCGTACTCGGGAGAAATTGGGGCACATATTTTGGGGTGCTTTGTCTCCTTCATTCCTTGTGAAAATGAAAAATTTGGAGCCAGAACTGCATTTTTGTGTAAAAAAATTAATTTTTAATTTTCACTGCCCAGTTGTACCACAATTGGTGAAACCCCTGGGGGTTTGAAATGTACACTATACCCCTAGATGAATTCCCTGAGGGGTGTAGTTTGCAAAATGGGGTCACTTGTGGGGGGGTTCCTAACTTTTAGCATCTTATGGTGCCTAGAAACCTACATGGTGCCTAAAAAATAATCTCATAAAAAGGAGGCTCCAAAATCAAGTAGGTGCTCCTTCTATAATGAAGCCTGTAGTTTGGTCAACGTGCACACTAGGGCCACATATAGGATATTTATGAAAACAAAAGAATTGGGGGAATCAATTTTTAGTCACATTTCTCTAGTAAAATCTACTGTGTTCCTTAGAAAAATGTATTAAAATTGCAAATCTGCAAAAAAAATGAAATTTTGAAATTTCACCTACACTTTGTTTTAATTCCTGTGAAACACCTAAAAGGTTAACAAACTTCCAAAATGCTGTTTTGAATACTGTGAGGGGTGCAGTTTTTGAAATGGCATCATTTATGGGGGTGTCTAACATACAAGTCCCTCAAAGTCACATCAGAACTGAACTGGTCCCTAAAAAAATCAGTGTTTGAAATTTTCTTGAAAATTTGAGAATTTGCTATTCATATTTTAAGCCTCCTAGTGTCCAAAAAAATGAAAAGGAGGTTGAAATAATGATGGAAACATAAAGTAGACATATGGTCTATGTTAGTTATTAACTATTTAGAGTGGTATGATTATTTGTCTCACAAGCAGAAAATTTAACATTTTGAAAATTGCTAATTTTTCCATTTTTTTACGACATTTTGGTATTTTTCACAAAAAAACACAGACTGTATCGACCCAAATTTACCACTAACTTGAAGTACAATGTGTCACGAGAAAACAATCTCAAAATCACTGGGATAAGTAAAAGCAAAAAAAAAGTTATCCCCACTTAAGTGATACATGTCAGATTTGAAAAAAAGGGCTCTGTCAGGAAGGCAAAAACATGCTGCGTCAGGAAGGGGTTAAATGTTCAAAGAACTTCATGTCCTTATAATAAAAACCCTGGAAGACATCTTTATATAATAAAAAGGAAGGAAATGTTCTACGGATCCTAATAATTTATGGTCATAAGGTACATAGATAGTAGTTTATGGAATATATAATACCACTATATAAAAAAAAAAAATCACTACACATTATTCCATTCTTTTTCACTTTCTCTAGAAGGATCATCACCAGTTCACATCTTATTTTCACCGTCTTGTTCTATCATTTTCTCTTCTTGTCCTCCTTGGGAGTTCCCTTATTTTCTCTTTCAATGGTCCTGGTGACACAGCTCAACACTGGGATGTAGGAGGGTCCGAAGGAGCCAGGCACCTATCCTAAAGCTTTAGAGGGTAGGCTCCTCCCCTACTGCATCCCTGGACTCTTCAGTTCGTGTTAGGTGCCCACTGGAGTGGGTGCTATTCTAAAGGGCTGCAGGAGCAGCCGAAGAATTAGAGTAGTTAGGGAATTTTTATTGTTTTATTAACTTTTACCCTAGCTAGGTAGGCACAGTGTGAGGATTCTCATAGTGAATCCTCACACTGCTAGCGCAGCAGGAGCTGACAGAAGCGCGTCCTGTCAGCTCACTGTGCACAGGGGAGACGCTGTCTGGTCTCCCTGTGCAGCGCTTACAGCCTCTTCTAAGAGGCTGCCTGGGCTCCGGAGTACCCTGAAACCGGCTCCACATTTAGGTGGGGATCATGGGGGACAGGCGCTCCGTGATGGCGGCGGCCATTTTATGCAGAGCTTACACGCTGAGCTCCTATATGAGAGGACAGCAGCGTTGTGACAGGCATGTTCCAAGTGATCCCCAGTCGAGGGGGAGACACTGGAACTAGGAAATCCTAACTAAGGAGCGGCTGGCTGGGGGTGGTTGGCGCCAAAAGGTCACGGACCCCGCAGCAGCAGGGACTTGTGGTCTCTTCCTTCACTCTGACTTTGGCGCCTTTCAGAACGCTTGCAGCGGAGCTGAGCTGGCTTACTGATCCTGGCAGAGTGACTTGGATTTCCTGGGCATCGCTTCCCCGCAGTTGAAACCAACAGACAGCTAAATGACTGGGTGCATTGCCTCTGTATAAACGCTTGTACATTGTTTGCACTGTGTATACTGATAGATATACATTTATCACTTACATCATGTCTGAGCATCAGGCTGTGGTTTTGGGGGAGGGAGCCCTTAGTGCACTGAGCGCGTGCAATGTTTGCACACAAAAAATTGTCCCTGAGCAGATGGCCAAGGGGGGCTTATGTATTACTTGCGCTGATGTGAGACCCATGGGCAGTGAACCCCAAAGGGCAGAGCAGATGGAACCTGCGTGGGCCAGGGCCCTAGGCAGGTCAGTAAACGCTTTGGTGCAGCTTTTGGACAGGCAGAGTGATGGGCTGGTAGAATCACAGAGACCTATGCCATCATCTCAGCAGTCGTCTGGCTCCTTGCCTCTTACCCAGGCAGATCCTGCGCTGATTCAGGTGATGCAGGATACTGCTAAGGGGATCAACAGGTTCAGTGAAATGCTGGACAAAATGGATGATGTTGCAGGGACCCCTAGAAGGTCTTATGCTATGCCTACTGTGGTAGATGAGGAGGAGGGAGAGTATACTGACATCCCCTGGGATCAGGGTGATGATTTGGAAGAGACCTCTGCTGCTGGTATAGAGGATCTCATTGTAGCTGTGAAGCAGGCTTTAAAGCTGTCTGTGGAGGATAAGGCTCCTGTTAAAGGTGTTTTTAAGCGACAGCGGAAGGAGGCTGTTACTTTTCCTTCAGATGAGGGGTTACAGGAATTGTTAGAAGGGGCTTGGAAAACTCCTGATAAGAGGCTACAGATGCCTAAGCGATTCCTTAGTCTGTACCCCATGCCAGAGTCTCATGCGGAGCTCTGGGAAAAGGTCCCAGTTGTGGACGCTTCAGTGGCACGTTTGTCCAAGGCTACTGTATTACCAGTACAGGGCGGTGCAGCTTTTAAAGATTCTGTGGATAAAAAGCTGGAGGGTAACCTCAAGGCTATCTTTGAAGGGGTGGGGTTTACCTTACGGCCCCTATTGCTTCAGCCTGGGTCTCTAAGGCCATGATAGAGTGGGCTGGTGATTTATGCACCATGCTGCAGGCTGATCCTGGTGCGTTACTGCTTGCAGAAAAGATTAAGGCAGCTGCAGAATATGCAGTGGAAGCAGAGGAGGAAGCTATTAAAATGGCGACCAGAGTGTCCACAGTCTCCATTAATGCCAGGAGAGTGCTTTGGCTTAAAGCCTGGGAAGCAGACAATGAGTCCAAGAAGGCTCTGGAAACATTAGCCTTCAAAGGAAAGGTACTCTTTGGTACTGAATTAGAGGAGATTATAAAACAGGCCACGGGCGGCAAAAGTACATTTCTGCCGGCCTCCTCAGCAAAGCAGACGTCTAGATTTTCTGCTTTTAGGCCGTCCTTTCGGCCCTCCCCTAGAGGTGGTGCGTCCTTTCGAGGACAGTCTTTCAGGGGAAGGTTTCAGTCCTCTAGAGGCAAGACACAAAAGTCCAAATTTGGCTCTTTTCACAAGAAGCCTGCCACAAAAGGAGAGGACAAGCCCTCCGCATGACTGTCAGGGGATATGCCCGACAGTGATAAAAGTGGGGGGGCGTCTCACACTCTTCAGGGACGCTTGGGCTTCTCTAGGCCAGGATGCCTGGGTGTTAGATATTATAACACAGGGTTACAAAATCCCTTTCAGAGGGCCGCCTCCGAAGAGGTTCATCCCCACATCCTTGCCAAAGCTGGCGCTTCTTCGCACAGCTCTTATGAGAGCGGCTCATTCCCTGTTGGAAAAAGGGGTGGTTACTCCAGTCCCCAGGGCAGAGTGGAAAAAAGGCTTTTACTCCACGCTGTTCCTGGTGCCCAAACCAGACGGGTCTTTCAGACCAATACTAAATTTGAAATCCCTAAATGTTCATCTTTGGGTAGACCACTTCAAAATGGAGTCCTTACGGTCAGTACTACTGAGTCTGGACCAGGGGGAATTTTTGGCGTCCATGGATGTCCAGGACGCATATCTGCACGTTCCTATACATCCGGAACATCAGACCTTGCTGAGGTTTGCCATAGGAGACCTGCATTTACAATTCCGGGCGTTACCCTTTGGGCTAGCAACCGCACCAAGGGTATTCACAAAGATAATGTCAGTAATGGCGGCGGGGCTGAGGCTCAGGGGAATCACAGTAATACCCTATTTGGACGATCTCCTGTTCAAAGCAGAGTCAGCTGCCATGCTTCAGAGGCACTTGACAGAGGCCATCAATTTTTTGCAGGCTCACGGCTGGATTTTAAATTTGCAAAAATCTCAGTTAGTTCCGTCACAGAGGCTCCAATTCTTGGGAGTCATACTGGATACCCATCTACATCGGGTATTTCTCCTGGAGGAAAAGGCCAGGGACCTGGTCACCTTAGTC
The DNA here is from genome assembly GCF_055691185.1 of Crinia signifera. Classification (NCBI taxonomy): domain Eukaryota; kingdom Metazoa; phylum Chordata; class Amphibia; order Anura; family Myobatrachidae; genus Crinia; species Crinia signifera. The sequence goes on from NC_139218.1 coordinate 208,318,052, forward strand.
CAGGAGATTCTCAGGGCTCGGAGCATTTCGGTTTGGAGGTGCCTCAAGCTCCTGGGAAAGATGGTGGCGTCATTCGAGACGCTTCAATTTGCCAGGTTCCACTCTCGGAAGTTCCAATGGAACATTTTGTCAGCATGGTCAGGAAACACTCTGACCATGAAGTCCGAGATGATAGTGCTGTCTTCGGACACTCGAGACTCCTTGAAATGGTGGACAGAAGTAGACTCTCTTCAGTGGGGTCGGTCATTACAGACCTGGGACTGGTTGGTAGTAACTACCGATGCCAGCCTCAGGGGATGGGGAGCAGTAGTCCTGGATCTCAGGCTGCAGGGCCTGTGGACGGCAGAGGAATCAGCGTTACCAATCAACATCTTGGAGCTGAGAGCTGTCTGGAAAGTGATTTCCTTGGCAGGAGACAGATTAAGGAACCTCCCTTTGAGGATTCAGACCGACAATGCCACAGCTGTGGCGTATCTGAATCACCAGGGAGGTACACGCAGCAAATTGGCCATGTGGGAGGTCTCCAGAATCTTCCTATGGGCGGAACAGAATGTTCCAGCTGTATCGGCTATATTCATTCCAGGAGTAGAGAATATAGAAGCCGACTTCCTGAGCAGGGAGGAGCTCAAGGAAGGGGAAGGGAGCCTACACCCGCAGGTGTTTCAACAGATCACTTGGAAATGGGGAACCCCGGATGTGGACCTGATGGCATCCAGGTTCAATCATCAGGTGCCCAGGTTCTATTCCAGAATGAGGGATCCACTAGCGGAGGCAGTGGATGCCATGACTTCTCAATGGCAGGGGGATCTTCTTTATGCATTTCCTCCAGTACCAATGTTAGCAAGACTTTTGAAAAGAATACAGGACCAGAAGGTTCCGGTGATTCTTGTGGCCCCAGATTGGCCAAGGAGGTCCTGGTACTCCAGGCTTCAGAGGTTGTCTGTGGACTCGTGGCGTCTGCCTCTGAGACCAGATCTGCTAAGACAGGGCCCATTCAATCACCTGGATTCCGATCGATTGATTTTGACGGCCTGGCTATTGAAGCCGCCATTTTGAAAAGAAAAGGATTTTCTGAGGCAGTAGTACAGACTATGATTAAAGCCAGGAAGGCTGTATCCTCGGCAAATTATTATAGAGTCTGGAAAACGTACATCAGATGGTGTGAGAGGCGAAAGGCTCACACATCTCACTTTAAGTTAGCAAGAATGTTGGAGTTCTTACAAGATGGTTTTTCATCAGGCCTAAGCCTTCAATCATTGAAGGTACAGATTTCGGCCTTGTCCATCTATTTCCAAAAAAGGATAGCCATTTTGCCGGAGATTCAAACCTTTTTACAAGGGGTATCTAGATTGAAACCCCCTTACAAGCAACCAGTAGCGCCTTGGGACCTGTCACTGGTTTTGGATTGCCTTCAGAAGGCACCTTTTGAGCCTTTAAGGTCGGCGGACTTTAAGTTTCTCACGTGGAAACTAGTTTTTTTGTTAGCAGTAGCATCTGCTAAAAGAGTGTCAGAGTTGGGAGCCTTGTCATGCAAATCTCCCTTCTTAATTTTTCATGATGACAGGGCTGTTCTGAGAACAGTGCCTCAGTTTTTACCGAAGGTAGTCTCTGCCTTCCATTTAAATCAGGAGATAGTTCTACCTGTGTTTCGACCCCCAGAGGGTTCTAAGAAAAGGGACAAGTTGAAAACTTTGGATGTTGTGCGTGCTTTACGCATATATGTGGACAGAGTGAAGAGTGTCAGAAAGACTGACACATTGTTGGTACTGTATGACGTACATAAAATTGGTTGGCCTGCATCTAAGCAGACTATTGCTAGGTGGTTGCGATCTGTGATAGCATTTGCATACACCAAAGCGGGTAGGCCTGTACCGGCCAGAATTAATGCGCATACCACCAGGTCTGTTGCCACCTCTTGGGCGGTTCGACATGGGGCCACAGCTGAGCAGGTTTGCAGAGCTGCCACTTGGTCATCTGTTCACACATTTGCCAAATTCTATAGATTCCATGAGTTTGCGTCGGAGGACGCATCATTTGGGCGAGCAGTGCTGAGAGCTGCAGACCTGAGCGTACCCTCCCAAAGGACCGGCTCTGGAACGTCCCAGTGTTGAGCTGTGTCACCAGGACCATTGAAAGAGAAAAAGGGATTTTTGTAAGAACTTACCGTTCGAATCCCTTTCTCTGATATGGTCCTGGTGACACAGCGATCCCTCCCTTACGCTCAGTAAGTATGCCAGAATTTTCATGATGTTCATGTTAAAATGGTTAAAAGTTAACAGTTACTGTTATAAGATGTGCATTTAATATGTGCAGGCGTTTGTACTGAGTTAATGTATTCCAGTGGCTTTGAAAGATTGAACTGAAGAGTCCAGGGATGCAGTAGGGGAGGAGCCTACCCTCTAAAGCTTTAGGATAGGTGCCTGGCTCCTTCGGACCCTCCTACATCCCAGTGTTGAGCTGTGTCACCAGGACCATATCAGAGAAAGGGATTCGAACGGTAAGTTCTTACAAAAATCCCTTTTTTAGATTCTTCTATATAAAGGTAAAGAGAAATCATAGCTATACTGTAGTCTGACTGGGGATACATCTGGCTCACTGAATTATATCATTGAGAATTGGCCTGGAGATTATACACTCTATATCGATTGTTCACATTCACCAATGAGTGTCTGCTTCTCCGCCCAACATTGATTGTGATCCCTGATCCAGATCACCCCTGAGGAAGTCCTAACGGACGAAACGCGTAGGGTCATATCTGTACAAGCTTCATTCTGATGTTGGATCATCTTGTTGGATCTACTGATCAAATTTTTATGTTTAGTCATATTATTAAATTGAAAGTTTTTATGTATTAATGACTGTAATAAATACAGATTTTTAACAGTGTGCAATTGTTGTGGTGAAAAAACTGTATTGGGCACACTCCTATTCCTTTTCTTGCTTCTATCTGTATCTGTTGTGCCTTTATTAACAGCGAGGCACTATAGAAGTGCTGCCCCCACACTAGCACAGAAAAAAGGCCACAAACCCCCCCTTTGTTTTATTTATTTATTTATATATATATATATATATATATATATATATATATATATATATATATATAAACAAAAAAGTCTTACTGTGAGGTAACACAAAAGCACTCTCCACAATATGAATATTAGGGGTGATGATCAGGAAAAAACGTCTGATAAACCAAAACAACAATGATTAGCACAATCCTGAGCTATTAAGCGCTATATATATATATATATATATATATATATATATATATATATATATATCCCCCGGGCGTCTCACCCCCGTGAAACCCATGGGGATTGTATGCTCTTTCTGGCTTCCAGCTTCCTCACAGCATGCGTTACACTCCCAAACATCCCTTCAGGCAGCACGGAGACTGCCATACACAGGGGCATGACTAGACTTTTGTGGGCCTCATAGCAACATTTTTAAAGGGCCCCTAGTAGTCTGCTAGAATGAGATATGAGGAGTGGGGGTATGACGCGGGGAGGGGGTAGAAGGTTAGAGTGCTGGGTCAGACGTATATGTGTGTGTGTGTGTGTTTGTATATACAATATATGTGGGTGTGTATATCATGCACTCCATGCAATAGTTCAGCTTTCATCCATAAAGTAGAAATATATAACATAGGCTGGTGGCTATCCAGGCAGCCTATACAGAGTGTTTTTTTCAAGTAGAAATACCTAAGAGTGCCGTCAGCCTACGTTATCTATAAATATATATAGCTTGCACATTAAAAAAAAAAGGTACTTATGTAGTATCTGGGCGCCCGATTTTGTTATTGTATGCCTTACCTTAAGGCATACAATCAGATGCGATTCTACGCAATTTTTTGGCAAACTTTGCATCTAGGGGTGCCGTGACGGGATGCAGTTACCATCCCGGCGGTCGGGATCCCGGCGTTCAGAATCCCAACGCCGGAATCCCGACAGCCGAAATGCACATTCTCCCTCCTGGGGTGTCCACGACACCCCTGGAGGGAGAATAAATTAGTGTGCCGAGCGTAGCGAGGCACCGGGCCCGCTGCGTGGCGAGCGCAGCGAGCCCGCAAGGGGGGGGGGGCGATCCACGTCCCCCCCTTGTAGGCATTTCGGCTGTCGGGATTCCGGCGTCGGGATTCTGAACGCCGGGATCCCGACCGCCGGGATTCAATACTGAATCCGCCGTGACAAATATTCTGATAATCTAGTGTGCCGTGATGCAAAAAAGTTTGGGAACCACTGCTCTAAACCATTTTTTTATTACACATGTGAGAAATCATGCCTGATGGTCTTCTTTTGTTGTTGTCTTCTCTTTTTCATGTATGAAGAGAAAGTGCTTACCAAAACTAAAGAAGTGTCATCACATTGAGAACCACATTGAAACGTAATACTGGGACAGTACCGTTGTCAATTAATATTGTGAGAGGATAAGCAGCGCAGTGATCTCTATGCTCTTCTTTTCTGCATGCCACTTTTCGATGCCAACTTTTTGTTCATTATGAACCTTTATCGAGGCCTTTTCTGGATAAACACTCCACTGGAGGCTCCTATATTTATCTATATTACATGCCCTATACAATAGTTTGGCTAATGTGTAAGTGCAGCTTCCTGCCATTTTTAAACTATAACATTAAAGTATGCGTTCCATTGGTAGGACGCTAGTGCTAATTGTTCTCAGCACAGTTGTTTTTTGTCAACTTGTACACTCTAATCACTGTGGGTATATTTGGGGATAGGCTGAGCAGTATACCTCTAGCCTGCCTAATGTACTGACATTCCCATTGTCTTTGTCTTGAAAAAAGGCCCCTTGAGGGTCAATACGTTGACTGTATGCTAATATATTGAATGAAACAGAACTTGAACATGCTATATTTGGTACATGCCTTTTGCTACAATTTTTTTTGTATGCCTGTGCAAATTAAGATATATCGGATGGAGCCCAAATCCCGGCGGGCGAAATACCGACGCCGGAATCCCGACCGCCGCAATGCCGGCAATTTATCCCTCTCGACACCCATAGAGGGAGAATAAAATAGTGTGCTGAGTGTAGCGTGGCACCAGGCCTGCTGCGAGGCGAGCGCAGCGAGCCCGCAAGGTGGGCGATCCATAGCCCCCCCCTCGTCGGTATTTTGGCGGTCAGGATTCCGGTGTCGGTATTTTGACCGCTGGGATTGCGTACTGAATATATATATATATATATCTGTCGTCGGGTCGGCACTCCACATAAGACAATTGAACTCACCCTGGTGCCTTCCCAGGTAGGGACAAATCTCCACCAACAATATGCAGGGTTTTTGGGCGGCACTCTACAGTTTTTACAGAGAAATCAAACACCTGGACCCAGGTACGTTCAGTTCAACGTTTTCAATCCTTCCGGTGTTCTTCATAAAAATCCGGAAGGATTGAAACGTTGAACTGAACGTACCTGTGTCCAGGTGTTTGATTTCTCTGTAAAAACCGTAGAGTGCCGCCCAAAAACCCTGCATATATATATATATATATATATATATATATATATATATATATATATATATATATATATATATATAGCAGGTGTGGGATACCGCACTCAAAACACTCTGGTTCAACTCGGCGGTGCTCCACTTTTAGAGGCAATTAAGTCCCAAATATAACGATAATTTTGTAGAAGCAGGCACTCACCATAGGCAATTTTTCAGGGTTGAAGCAAAAAACTTTTATTCAGTCATAGCTGGAGTCGACGTTTCGATCCTCAACAGGGACCTTTGTCAAGACAATAAATATCCAAAGGACTGGAGGCACAAGGCAGTGTGACCAGACAGCTTCTCCACTGGCCATTTATAGCACACAGGTGCTAATTGGCAAACACTCCCACTTCCTGCTAAGGCTGAATGCAGGAAGTGGCCAAAAACACCATAAATAATCAATTGGCCTAGTGTAATCATATGTGTGTCGCCAGTTACAGTGGCGATTAGTATCTCAAGAAAATTGCAGCATCGTGTGCTTAAAAACCAGATAAAAAAACAGCAATTAGTCAGCTAGCGCAATACCGGAAGTATTGTGCAGTCCAGAGCCCTGGAACGCACGCCAGCCCCAGAAGTGACGGGCGCCTTAGGCGCTGAGAAGAATTACAGGTATAATCAGGAAGTGTCATGCATTCCAGAGCCCTGGAACGCACGCACCCGCCGAAAAACGGCAAAAGTTAGCCAAAAAACGCTACTAAGGGAATACTAGAGAGGCATGCTGCCTGTCAGAGCCCTAACAGGCAAGCGCCAATCAAGAAAACGAACACATAAATATATGAAAAAAACGGAGCACAGATAACAGGAAGTGTGATGCGTTCCACAATAATGGAACGCAAACCTCCGCTAAATATCGGAATAATTAGGGTCAAAGGCTACAAAAATGTATATTTAGCAAAAAAGGTTTTATAATCAAACACACGCAATGCCACAATATCTAATGGGTGATATTGAGTGCACTATGCCACAAATAGCCAGTAGAGAACCGCCTCATCATACGTCATATAAGTATGACTAATTAGCTTAAGCAATATATACATAATAGACATACATTTAAAAAAAAATTGGGATTGCGTACTGAATATATATATATATATATATATATATATATATACACAAACACAATAGGAAATGCGCAAAGTAATACTTATAACTGTGGAACCTGTCTTCAATTAGTAGTGCAGCTCACTCTTCGAGGCTTTGTCACGGCCTCAGTAAGAACACATGTAACAGAAGAAAAAAGAGGAGCGCACAGGTGAGCAAGATATGAAACAGTGTTTACTGGGAAAAGTGCAGGCTCACGTACATGATAGAAAACAATAGTCAGCATATACGGGAATCACCGTCAATACATCGTCGGATAGCGCGGACCCCAGAGGACATCCAGAAGACCGGCAAGATGGACACAGCGGCGGCGGCGTTCTCGGCACACGGACTCAAGACGGACAGGTAACACAAGATCAGAATCTGATACGTCGTGTGACCACGCCCCAACGCGTTTCGTCACTGATGACTTCGTCAGGAGGCGTGTCTAAGGTACGTATGGTAGGGGTTTTTATCTACGCCGGCTCAATCAATAAAAAGCAAACAGCTGATACTAATTGCACGTAATATTCATGCACAAGGAGAGACAGAGTGAAGGCACATAAAATTAACAGTATCCAAACTGGCAGCAAAAACAAATATACGCCCCAGTTGGAGTTACATACATTTCATTAAACAATAATATTATTTAATCATAAATATACAATATGAAAAAAGACATGTACAAAAAATATACAAAGTACAAAAGATATAAAGACAATTAAAATATTTATAGTTAAAAATATATCTATATACTAGGTGATTCATCGCGCCCTACGGGCGCTCTTCACACCGTCGTAAGGGGCTGCGCCCCCTTAATTTGTGAACGTTTGTATATGAGAAATATGGTTAGAATTGTATGAAAGATGCCCTGTATTGCAACTTAGGTGTCCGCGAATCGCGGGAGGGGGGGTCGCGGAGGGTGCCGCGAATTGCAGGAGGGGGGGTCGCGGGGGTGCCGCGAATTGCAGGAGGGGGGGTTGTGGGGGGGTGGATGCTGCGAATCGGGGGAGGGGAGGGATTGCAGAGAATCGCGGGAGGGGGGTCGCGGGGTGGGTTGCCGCAAATCGCGGGAGGGGGGTTACGGGGGCAGGGGTTGCGGCGAATCATGGTAGGGGGGTCGCGGGGGGTGTGCCGTGAATCACGGGAGGGGGGGTCACGGGGTGGGGTGCCGAGAATCGCGGGGGGGTGTGTGTGTGCTGTGAATCGCGGGAGTGGGGGTTGCAGGGGGGGTGTGACGCGAATCGCCACAAGAAAAAATCAACACAGAAAGGTCAACACATGTAAATGTTGACATAAGTGTGGCACTTCATTGGTGTCCATGTCGACACATGAGAATGAATATGAAAACATTCAAAAAATGAAAAAAAAAAAATTCAAAAACTCATGTCAACCTTTTTCATTGTCGACCATAGCCATGTCAGTGTTTTCCATGTGCAATTTAATTCTGGAGCTGCCGCGAATCGCGGGGGGGTGCCGCGAATTGCGGGAGGGGGGGTCGCGGGGGTGGGTGCCGCAAATCGTGGGAGAGGGGGTTACGGGGCGGGGGTTGCGGCGAATCATGGGAGGGGGGGTCGCGGGGGTGTGCCGTGAATCACAGGAGGGGGGGGTCACGGGGTGGGGTGCCGAGAATCGCGGGGGGAGGTGTGTGTGTGTGTGCCGTGAATTGCGGGAGTGGGGGTTGTGGGGGGGAGGGGGGGTGGGGGGGGGTGTGACGCAAATCACCACAAGAAAAAAATCAACACAGAAAGGTCAACACATGTAAATGTTGACATAAGTGTGGCACTTCATTGGTGTCCATGTCGACACATGAGAATGAATATGAAAATATTCAAAAAATGAAAAAAAAAAAACTTCAAAAACTCATGTCAACCTTTTTCATTGTCGACCATAGCCATGTCAGTGTTTTCCATGTGCAATTTAATTCTGGAGCTGCCGCGAATCACGGGGGGTGCCGCGAATTGCGGGAGGGGGGGGGTTCACCGGGGTTCCGGTGGGGGGTTGCCGCGAATTGCGGGAGGTGGGGGGTCACGGGGGGTGTCGCGAATCGCGGGAGGGGGGGTTGCAGGGGGGTGTGACGCGAATCGCCACAAGAAAAAATCAACACAGAAAGGTCAACACATGTAAATGTTGACATAAGTGTGCCACTTCATTGGTGTCCATGTTGACACATGACAATGAATATGAAAACATTCAAAAAATGAAATAAATCTTCAAAAACTCATGTCAACCTTTTTCATTGTCGACCATAGCCGTGCCAGTGTTTTGCATGTGCCATTTAATCCTGGGGCTGCCGCGAATCGCGGGGGGTGCCGCGATTTGCGGGAGGGGGGGGGTTGCGGGGGGTGGGTGCCGCGAATCGCGGGAGAGCGGGGTTCATGGGGGTTCCGGTGGGGGGTTGCCGCGAATTGCGGGAGGGGGGGGGTCGTGGGGGGGGGGGGGGGTGCCGGGGTGCCGCGAATCGCCAGAGGGGGGGTTGCGGGGGGTGTGACGCGAATCGCCACAAGAAAAAAATCAACACAGAAAGGTCAACACATGTAAATGTTGACATAAGTGTGGCACTTCATTGGTGTCCATGTCGACACATGAGAATGAATATGAAAATATTCAAAAAATGACAAAAAACATCAAAAACTCATGTCAACCTTTTTCATTGTCGACCATAGCCATGTCAGTGTTTTCCATGTGCAATTTAATTCTGGAGCGGGGGTGGGTGCCGCGAATCGCGGGAGGGCGGGGTTCACAGGGGTTTCGGTGGGGGGTTGCCGCGAATTGCGGGAGGTGGGGGGTCACGGGGGGTGCCGTGAATCACGGGAGGGGGGGTCACGGGGTGGGGTGCCGAGAATCGAGGGGGAGGTGTGTGTGCCGTGAACCGCGGGAGTGGGAGTTGTGGGTGGGGGGGGTGTGACGCGAATCGCCACAAGAAAAAATCAACACAGAAAGGTCAACACATGTAAATGTTGACATAAGTGTGCCACTTCATTGGTGTCCATGTCGACACATGACAATGAATATGAAAAAATTAAAAAAATTAAAAATAAATCTTCAAAAACTCATGTCAACCTTTTTCATTGTCGACCATAGCCATGTGAGTGTTTTGCATGTGCCATTTAATCCTGGGGCTGCTGCGAATTGCGGGGGGGGGGGTGCCGCGAATCGCGGGAGGGGGGTCGCAGGGGAGGTGCCGCCAATCGTGCAAGGGGGGGTCGCGGGGGGGTTCTTTTTGCCGCGAATCGCGGGAGGGAGGTCACGGGGGGGGTGTTTTTTGCCGAGAATCGGGGGGGGGTCACAGGGGAAGGTTTGCCGCGATTCGCGGGAGGGGGGGGTCGCGGGGTGGTGGTTATGCCGCGAATTGCGGGAGGGGTCGTGGGGGGGTTCTTTTTGCAGCGAATCGCGGGAGGGGGGGTCGCGGGGGTGTTTTTGCTGTGAATCGCGGTAGGGGGGGGGTCGCGGGGGAGCGGGTGTTTTTGCCGCGAATCGCGGGAGGGGCGCGCGGGGGGGGGGAGGTTTTGCCGCAAATCGCGGGAGGGGGGCGCTCACCTGGTGGCTGTGGAGTAGCAGTGCTGGGCAACATGGGAAGGCAGTGGGTGTCTGGCACTGTCTGTGGGCTCACTGGGCTGGTTCTCGGTCACATACCTCCCAACATGACCCTCTCCAGGAGGGACACAATGCTCTGTTTCTAGACTTCCCCTTAATGTATGATTGCCATCACCTGTTTTAAACAGGTTAATTTCTCAGAAAGGTGTTCAGCACAGATGAAGGCAATCACACATTAAGAGGAAAGTCCAGGAACAGAGCGTTATAGACACAGACACCCACTTTGAGTGACAGATGTAGCCAAATATATAGGAGATATATATACACGAATAAATGCGTATACTATATCCACATAAGATACAAAAATACATATTAAAAAATGACTGGATGATTACTAATAGCGGAGATAAGAGGCAAACTATGATGGAGAAAAATAAATGAAAGAATACATATGTTAGTATAACGTAACATTTTCGATATTGTTAAATATCACATAGCAGCAAATTTTCATAACTTTATATATAGAGTTATACAAACATACAATTAGCAGCAATAAAGATTATAATAATAATAAAGCAGCAATGGTTAATGAGGCAGGTGTACACTGAGCTGCACAGACCTAGTGTCGGGACCTCAGCACTATAGGTACCGTGAAGGGGCCGCAACCCAACAGCAACACGGGACCAGTGCAAGAGATCCAAACACACAGCCATTAGTGCAGAAAGGGTACAATGTCCACCCCCTCATTCAAACCCATAGGGGACATGGTATTTAGAGTGTATATCCAGAATGTCTCCCTTTTACTGAGTTTTATCAGGATGTCGCCACCTCTTTCATCTAGGCTTATGTGTTCTAATGCCTTAAAGGAGAAGTGTTGAAGATCTGAAGAACAGCATGTAGCAAAGTGTCTCGGGACACTGTGTGAAAGCACTTTATTGGTAATGCTCCTGGTATGCTCCAATATACGCAATTTTAAAACCCTTTTTGTCTTGCCTATATATTTCTTACCACATCTACACATAAGCATATAAATAACGTGTGTGGTAAGGCAGGACATCCTACTTTTAATCTTAAAGGATTTGGTGTGTTCAGCATTCCAAAACGTGGATCTCTCTTTGTCAGCAAATTTACACACCTTGCATTTGTTGCAGGGAAAAAAACCATTAGCAGTTTTTAACCAGCCTTCTTTATGATCTTCAACATTTCTCAACATACTAGGAGCTAACGCATTTAGGGGGTGGGATAGTCATCCTTAACCGCGAGGACTATCTTGAGGAAGCCTATCGGCTCCTTGATGATTCCACCACCTACCGCAAGTTGGAGGCTGATCCCACCCCTCTTGTCACCGATAAAATAAAGACTCTTGCAAGATTTGGTATTGATAATGGTTTCCTTACCATCAGTGAGTCCAAATATATTGTAAATGATAATCCCCCTATGGCATTGTTTTATTACATGCCAAAAATACATAAAAGACTTATCAAACCCCCTGGACGTCCCATCGTTGCTGGGATTAAATCGGCTACTTCATCTTTGTCAGAATATATCGATCTTCATATACAAAAATATGTGATAAAACTTAGCTCTTATACTAGGGATTCTACCCAGATCCTCATGATGCTAGAGGGTCTTGAGTGGAAACATACTTATAGATGGTGTACTATAGATGTAGAGGCGCTTTACACCTCTATTCCCCATGAGGGAGGCCTCCAGGCTATTAAATATTACCTTGATAATGACACCTCTTTAAATGAAGGTTTTTGTACATTTATTCTAGACAGTATTAAACTAGTTATGAGTAATAACACCTTTGTCTTCCAAAATGAATACTATGTCCAGTTATGCAGGGTTGCAATGGGGACTCCTTATGCTCCCAGCCTCGCTAACTTATACTTGGGACAATGGGAAGAATGTAATCCTGAGATTAACCTGACCTATAAGAAGAACATCATTCGATATAATCGTTATATAGATGATATCATCATCGTGTGGGACGGTGATGAAAATATTTTTAATGACTTTGTGAGAGATATTAACATTAACAATTACAATCTTAGATTTACTTCTAAAACTAATAAAAATAAGATTGAGTTCCTTGATCTGCTACTTGACACTACTGAATGGTCCGAAGAAAATAAAATGATAGAGACCAGCACATATATAAAGCAGGTTGATAGTAATAGCTATGTCCATTATAATAGTTGTCATCTTAAAAAATGGATCAATAATATACCATATTCTCAATTTATACGTGTGCGCAGAAATTGTGCGAATGTAGCTAAGTTTGAGGAACAGGCTAACATATATAGCAAAAGGTTTTGTGAAAAAGAATACCCTTGCGAACTCGTTCGTAGTTGTAAGGAGAAAGCACTTAAGCGTGATAGAAAGGATTTACTTAAACATAAGGAGAAAATAAGTGACCAAAGATCTATGGTCCCTTTTGTCACGAAATTTAATAGTGACAATATTAAGATCAGACAAATCCTTACCCAACATTGGGATGTACTTTTATTAGATCCTATCTTAAAACCTCTGTTGCCTGTAAAACCACAGGTTATATTTAAGAAAGCCTCCTCTTTAAAAAATGCGTTAGCTCCTAGTATGTTGAGAAATGTTGAAGATCATAAAGAAGGCTGGTTAAAAACTGCTAATGGCTTTTTTCCCTGCAACAAATGCAAGGTGTGTAAATTTGCTGACAAAGAGAGATCCACGTTTTGGAATGCTGAACACACCAAATCCTTTAAGATTAAAAGTAGGATGTCCTGCCTTACCACACACGTTATTTATATGCTTATGTGTAGATGTGGTAAGAAATATATAGGCAAGACAAAAAGGGTTTTAAAATTGCGTATATTGGAGCATACCAGGAGCATTACCAATAAAGTGCTTTCACACAGTGTCCCGAGACACTTTGCTACATGCTGTTCTTCAGATCTTCAACACTTCTCCTTTAAGGCATTAGAACACATAAGCCTAGATGAAAGAGGTGGCGACATCCTGATAAAACTCAGTAAAAGGGAGACATTCTGGATATACACTCTAAATACCATGTCCCCTATGGGTTTGAATGAGGGGGTGGACATTGTACCCTTTCTGCACTAATGGCTGTGTGTTTGGATCTCTTGCACTGGTCCCGTGTTGCTGTTGGGTTGCGGCCCCTTCACGGTACCTATAGTGCTGAGGTCCCGACACTAGGTCTGTGCAGCTCAGTGTACACCTGCCTCATTAACCATTGCTGCTTTATTATTATTATAATCTTTATTGCTGCTAATTGTATGTTTGTATCTCTCTATATATAAAGTTATGAAAATTTGCTGCTGTGATATTTAACAATATCGAAAATGTTACGTTATACTAACATATGTATTCTTTCATTTATTTTTCTCCATCATAGTTTGCCTCTTATCTCCGCTATTAGTAATCATCCAGTCATTTTTTAATATGTATTTTTGTATCTTATGTGGATATAGTATACGCATTTATTCGTGTATATATATATATAGATATATTTTTAACTATAAATATTTTAATTGTCTTTATATCTTTTGTACTTTGTATATTTTTTGTACATGTCTTTTTTCATATTGTATATTTATGATTAAATAATATTATTGTTTAATGAAATGTATGTAACTCCAACTGGGGCGTATATTTGTTTTTGCTGCCAGTTTGGATACTGTTAATTTTATGTGCCTTCACTCTGTCTCTCCTTGTGCATGAATATTACGTGCAATTAGTATCAGCTGTTTGCTTTTTATTGATTGAGCCGGCGTAGATAAAAACCCCTACCATACGTACCTTAGACACGCCTCCTGACGAAGTCATCAGTGACGAAACGCGTTGGGGCGTGGTCACCCGACGTATCAGATTCTGATCTTGTGTTACCTGTCCGTCTTGAGTCCGTGTGCCGAGAACGCCGCCGCCGCCGCTGTGTCCATCTTGCCGGTCTTCTGGATGTCCTCTGGGGTCCGCGCTATCCGACGATGTATTGACGGTGATTCCCGCATATGCTGACTATTGTTTTCTATCATGTACGTGAGCCTGCACTTTTCCCAGTAAACGCTGTTTCATATCTTGCTCACCTGTGCGCTCCTCTTTTTTCTTCTGTTATATATATATATATATATATATATATATATATATATCTGTCGTCGGGTCGGCACTCCACATAAGACAATTGAACTCACCCTGGTGCCTTCCCAGGTAGGGACAAATCTCCACCAACAATATGCAGGGTTTTTGGGCGGCACTCTACAGTTTTTACAGAGAAATCAAACACCTGGACACAGGTACGTTCAGTTCAACGTTTTCAATCCTTCCGGTGTTCTTGATAAAAATCCGGAAGGATTGAAACGTTGAACTGAACGTACCTGTGTCCAGGTGTTTGATTTCTCTGTAAAAACCGTAGAGTGCCGCCCAAAAACCCTGCATATATATATATATATATAAGTCACAGAGGTCTGGCACTCCTATAGAACGACAGTGTAGCTGCAGCCGGTGCCCTCACAGTAATCATACATACAGAGGCTGGAGGTGCGGCACTCGTAGCTTGGTTGTCAGCGAATCAATAAACACACCGTAACACGGTAGCTTGGTGATCAACGTTTCAAATAACTTGTATTTTTCATCAGGATAAAGGATATAAAAACATGCACATACCTTTATAGGTGAATACAAACAAGTGCAAACACAACGTGCCCGTGAAAGGAGGCCCGCCCTGCCGTGGGTGGGGGGTGTATAGTGACTTCATCATAAGGCGCCGGATAGACGCTGCGTGGTTACCATAGTGACATAATAAAAATCTGCACGGACCAAGATTAACATTGGTTAGTCTCCATAATGGGTACGACAATCATAATGGGTATAGTATATGCAAGCTTGTGGTACAGTACAGAAACATATCATAGCGGCTGTTTGTTTTCCTAAGCATTTCAGAACATATCCTATCGGCGACGTTACTGGGTTACCGTGGAAACGGTCTGTGTAGTTGCGCACGCAATTGGGTTGCCGTGGAAACGGCCTGCGCTGCAGCATACACAATGCCATAAGTACATAATATACAATGCATGCAAGAATATTTAAAAAATATATTATAAAGCAAGATAAAGTAACAGCACAATTGTATATAAATGGGAAGATCGCACATTTTGTAGAAGCGGCAAACATCATGCTAATAATTAGCAATATTTGAAGGAATGCATAATATCCGTGAGAGTATACACATCATTTGAAAACTGAGAAAGAAATATTTTCATTAAGGCCGCGAGGTGCAATGACATTAAGTCTGTGGATCCAACGTGTCTCACATTGGATCAATTTTTTGGATATATTGCCACCTCTGATAGATGGCTTAACGCAATCAATCATGCGGTATCTGAGGGTATTTAGAGCATGTTTTTTCTCTGCAAAGTGGCGTGCTACGGGTTGGTCACTTTGACCGCTGATGAGGGCTTTTTTGATAGCGCTGCGGTGCGCTCCCATTCTCTCCTTGAATTTGCGTTCCGTTTTGCCGATGTAGCATAAGCTACAGGGGCATATTATTTGGTAAACTATGTATTTAGATTCACAGGTGAAATGGTGGCGTATTGAGTATTGTTTGCCACTATGGGGATGGGAAAATGTGTCACCAGTCAGTAAGTGCTGGCATGTTACGCAGGAACATTTAAAGCAACCATTTTTGGGGGGTTTCAAGAAGCCTGCATACACACTAGGCGATTCTTTGAATGATGTTTCAGACTTTACTAGCAGATCTCGTAAATTTCGGCCCCTGGAGTAACATGGCATTATTCTTTTGGTGGTAAACGGTAAGGAAGTATCAGACCTTACTATTGGCCAGTGTTTTTTGATGGTGGCAGTTAGTTTTGTACCCACAGTACCATTTGAAGACCTGCAATGGCAAATTGAAAAAAATGATTTGATCCGCAATTTGAAGCTAAAAGAGTTTTTTCATAATAGACCAGCGAATAATCCTACTATACAGGAAACTATCCCTCAGGCCATTAAAAAATTCAGCCCGTCATCTACATTTGATCCACAGACCTTTAATGCTAGTATAAAAACTTTTGCACGAGTGGTAGACCAAGAAGTGACTAATCTAATTAAAAAAGCTAAACCCACTCACCCTAATCTTTCCATACAAGAAAGACATGCCATAAAAACATTGTCGCAAAATGAACAATTAATCATAAGACCGGCAGATAAAGGTGGTGGAATTGTTCTTCAAGATCTGCAAGATTATCACTCGGAGATAATCCGCCAACTCTCCGACTCTACCACGTACCGCAAAGTATCCACCAATCCTACAAAAGAATGTACTACCAAACTTAAGGCGATACTACAAATTGGTGTCGACATGAAAATCATCACGGAAAAGACGGCACAGATCCTGGTGCCAGAATTCCCGATTGTACCCACGTTGTACACAGTTCCCAAAATCCACAAAAGGATGGACCCACCACCAGGTCGACCGATTGTGTCGGCAAATGGATCTTTATTACAGCCATCAGCGACACTGATAGATTCCATGCTTCAACCACTGATCCAATCACAGCCTACCTTTCTGTTGGACAGTACTTCGCTATTACGTGAATTCAACTCACTAACTTTGCCTACTGATCAATGCTGGTTAGCAACCATAGACGTGGTAAACCTATATACAGTTATTCCACATGACCTTGGTTTGTCATCAGTGCAAAGGTTTCTTACCAACAAAAGTGACTTCTCTGCTTCTAAAATACAGTTTATCCTCATGCTATTGGAACTAATACTAACCAACAACTTTTTCATTTATAACAAAGAATTCTTTATGCAAATTAAGGGGTGTGCGATGGGCTCTTCGGTCGCACCTGCATATGCAAATATATTCATGTTCTCTGTAGAATTTGATGCATTTTTTTCTAATCCACAATTTACTTCACAGGTGGTTTTATTTAAACGTTATATAGATGACCTCTTGGTCATCTGGAGGGGCAATGACACAGAACTTATGGAAATTATCAACAGTTATAACATCATGAATAACCCAGTCAAATTCACTTATGAAGTGAACCAAAAACAAGCCCATTATTTGGATGTAGCCATTGAAATCAAAGACCATACTTTACAAACTTCTGTCTATACTAAACAAACAGACAGAAACACTTTGCTAAAACCACAAAGTTGTCACCCCAAAAGTTTGATTCAGGGATTGCCCTATTCCCAGATGATACGGGTTTTCCGCATTAACAATGATAGTAACCAATGTGCCAAACAAATAGACGATCTCATAAGCAAATTTGTACAAAGGGGTTACTCCATGCATGATTTACTAGCATGCAAAAACAAAGTGCTGCAAATGGACAGAACAGCCCTCATTAACAAAACCGCTGACAATGACAAAGCCACCTCCTTAGAGACCCGCATCCCTTGGGTCAACAGATATAATTCAGCGTCCTCAAAAGTAACTGCCACCATCAAAAAACACTGGCCAATAGTAAGGTCTGATACTTCCTTACCGTTTACCACCAAAAGAATAATGCCATGTTACTCCAGGGGCCGAAATTTACGAGATCTGCTAGTAAAGTCTGAAACATCATTCAAAGAATCGCCTAGTGTGTATGCAGGCTTCTTGAAACCCCCCAAAAATGGTTGCTTTAAATGTTCCTGCGTAACATGCCAGCACTTACTGACTGGTGACACATTTTCCCATCCCCATAGTGGCAAACAATACTCAATACGCCACCATTTCACCTGTGAATCTAAATACATAGTTTACCAAATAATATGCCCCTGTAGCTTATGCTACATCGGCAAAACGGAACGCAAATTCAAGGAGAGAATGGGAGCGCACCGCAGCGCTATCAAAAAAGCCCTCATCAGCGGTCAAAGTGACCAACCCGTAGCACGCCACTTTGCAGAGAAAAAACATGCTCTAAATACCCTCAGATACCGCATGATTGATTGCGTTAAGCCATCTATCAGAGGTGGCAATATATGCAAAAAATTGATCCAATGTGAGACACGTTGGATCCACAGACTTAATGTCATTGCACCTCGCGGCCTTAATGAAAATATTTCTTTCTCAGTTTTCAAATGATGTGTATACTCTCACGGATATTATGCATTCCTTCAAATATTGCTAATTATTAGCATGATGTTTGCCGCTTCTACAAAATGTGCGATCTTCCCATTTATATACAATTGTGCTGTTACTTTATCTTGCTTTATAATATATTTTTTAAATATTCTTGCATGCATTGTATATTATGTACTTATGGCATTGTGTATGCTGCAGCGCAGGCCGTTTCCACGGCAACCCAATTGCGTGCGCAACTACACAGACCGTTTCCACGGTAACCCAGTAACGTCGCCGATAGGATATGTTCTGAAATGCTTAGGAAAACAAACAGCCGCTATGATATGTTTCTGTACTGTACCACAAGCTTGCATATACTATACCCATTATGATTGTCGTACCCATTATGGAGACTAACCAATGTTAATCTTGGTCCGTGCAGATTTTTATTATGTCACTATGGTAACCACGCAGCGTCTATCCGGCGCCTTATGATGAAGTCACTATACACCCCCCACCCACGGCAGGGCGGGCCTCCTTTCACGGGCACGTTGTGTTTGCACTTGTTTGTATTCACCTATAAAGGTATGTGCATGTTTTTATATCCTTTATCCTGATGAAAAATACAAGTTATTTGAAACGTTGATCACCAAGCTACCGTGTTACGGTGTGTTTATTGATTCGCTGACAACCAAGCTACGAGTGCCGCACCTCCAGCCTCTGTATATATATATATATATATATATATATAGAGAGAGAGAGAGAGAGAGAGAGAGAGAGAGAGAGAGAGAGAGAGAGAGAGAGTATGCAAAGAAGCAGACAGCGGCACTCTAGGAATTTTCAAAAACGTATATTAGTGCAAAAATAGCATACCAACGTTTCGGGGCATAAGGTACCGCTGTCTGCTTCTTTGCCTACTCCTGCACAACTGTTCCGGAAGGCACCTGGGTCCCTGATCAGCTGGGGGAGTGCCAGGTCAACACACACCTTTATTTATAATATATATATATATATATATATATATATATATATAGATATATATATATATATATATATAGATATATATATATATAATGATTTTTCCATTGGGCACAAGTCATCACAGGCTCAGAGTAGCCAAAGAGTTACTCGGTGGCCACGATGAAAACAGGCATATCTGGCTGGTTGATGACATCACACACCATCCCCTAAAACACTTACTGTAGATGTGGTAGTGTTTTTCATGACCCGTTTTCTGGCACTCCCATGAAACGGCTGGATACCACCCCCAGATGCCTTCTTCCTGTGAATCACCTTGCAATTGGCTTGCACACAGAAAAAGTAGCAGGGGATACGGTCGTATTGTCGACAGTCATTAGGTCGACACGGTTAGGTTGACAGGCAACAAGGTCGACAGGGTTCTAGGTCAACATGGATGAAGGTCGACATGGGACAAGGTCGACATGGTTTTAGGTCGACAAATGCGTTAGGTCGACAGGTTGCGAGGTCTTCATGGTTTTTTTCACTGTTTTTTGAGCTGACATGTGCCGACAGGCGGTATTTCATGCCCTACCATCCACTAGGGCATGATGGGAGAATAAAATAGTGTGCTGAGCGCAGCAAGGCACCGTGCCCGAAGCATTGCGAGCGATACAAGGGGCTGCCGTTGACTTCCAACTGTGTCCATGTCGACTGTGTCAACATTTGAGTCAAAAACAGTGAAAAACCCCATGTCGACATCGCAACCTAACCCATGTCAACCTAAACCCATGTGGACCTTATCCCATGTCGACCTAGAACCCTGTCGACCTAGTTGCCTGTCGACCAATGGTGTCGACCTAAGTCGGGTCGACAATACGATCCACACCCAGAAGCAGGACTTCATTGCTGCCCAGTGTCGCACATGCACATTACGGCCCATATGCATGCGCAGTCTATCAGAATAGGCCACCATGCAAATTCACAGCCAGGCGATCAGGTCTGAATGAACCCCTTTATAGCTCTGTTTTCTGTGTTGTTTATTAGTCCTTCTAAGGACTCTAATGTATTTATAATGTCAATGTGTGTTCTGTAAATGTGCTATCCCTGTTTCCCGTCAGCGTACTGCACAGAGGCAGAACTCTGGGAGGCAATGGAGTCATCTGCCGCCGGGCTCCTGCTATCAAGGGGGCACCTCTCCTCCCCTGCCAGTTTAAAACCATTAATTGAAAGCCATCAAAATTGCTTCTGTGGCTGAGTTCGGAAATATATATATATATATATATATATATATATATATATATATGTGTTCTCTCTCTCTGTGTATATATATATATATATATGCAGTATATAATATATATTTCATAACAGACTATATACATTTTGAATAATAGTGTGTGTGTGTGTGTGTGGGGGGGGGGCACAAATATTCATCTTGCCTCCGGGCAACTGGGACAAATTTACGCCACTGGTACTGCAGATCTATCTCTGCTGAATCCAGACTTTGAAAGTTATTCAAATACGAACTATATGTCCCAGCGTGCTGGCTAAATGTGACTGCATTAAGAGCAGCGCACCTCATTAACTCTGCAGATAACACTGTTATTCAACACTATATTCATGCTATTGTCATATGCATGATACACATAAATCACCTGTTAAAACCTGCACGCATTGGACAATACTGGCGTGTACACCCTGGTTTATATTCAGCAGTCCTCATTAGGACTCCAATGTCTATTTGTGATCTATAGCTTATTTAAACTATATGGATAATGTTTCTATATATCCACACCAATGCCTATTCTATATTTTACCATTCAGGGACAATAGGAAACTCAGTCTCTATTAACAATATCATGCAATTCCGCACACACTGGGCAATATCTGCTCGCCGACATTGAATGTGCTCCTGCCCATATTGAAAGAGGACACCACTCTAACTTATAACTTTGCCAAAAATGGTGAATCTATATCAGCGCAATATACACACACATTGATAAGCCATTGAACTACAGCTGTAACTCAAACTTTGGAGAAAAAGTATCTAAACATACTGAAACATTTGTATCAATTGTTGAACAAAATGACATAGTATGTGATACATGACATTCTAGCCGATATTTGAATGTGTACAGCTTACAGATAATTAAGAAGCACACTGACCAGTGTGTAGTTTGTGTTCAAAAACCCTAGTGATGATTGGGACATTTAAACATATATAATGCAGCAGTACCTCGATCTGACTATACTGGGAATAAAATTTCACATTATTTAAAGGCTGACTTTTGAAGATTTATTGGTATTCGCGTACAATAGATGAACAGACCAGAATTAGTGATACAACTAGATTTCCCATAATACCTATGAGCCACAAGGGCCAATCATTTTAAGGGACAGACACACTATTACTATCAAACTAAGGAATAAGTGCTAAGGGACACCGCACGTGCAATTTTTTAACTTGCACTATACTAACCATGTCTATGTTCTATGTTTTATGTAGTTTGTTATATCTCGCTGCCCTTTTTTAATATATAACCCCATAAAAAGGTAAATTTTAAGTCTCCAAATTATTTATTTTTGGTGCACCACATATGTGACAGACTTTCCCTACCCTTTTTCTTTCAAATCTATTCTGTCCGTGGTAGCACATCCCAGCATACAGACTCAACACTACTGTTGTGATACAAGCAAGCAGGGGGCCTCCCTATATCTACATTACAGTAAATTGCTGTGGTCTTGTGCGTAGGACCCTCCCAAAACCCCTTTTTCTGTGTGTATGACTAACAGTTTTACTTGCTGCATATTTGGAAATGTTTTATTGGTCGGGTGATGTAATAAAGTATGACATAATGTCTGTTTGGAAGGGCTAGGTCTTTCTGAAGGGTACATGCTAAAAATAAATGTTGAAGCGGAAGACAGAGTGCAGTAGTAAAATAAACTGATTTGTCATTTATGTAATATTGGCCCTTATTCTGATCGGTGCGGCCGGATCCGAATATGCGGCCAGGACCGTGCGTTCAAAACCCCGCCTTCCATACGGATCGCCAACTCCGTCCGTACGCGGTAAGAAGCTGGCCGAACGGACCGCACGTGTATTTTTCACGGAATACGCCTCCTCCATCTCAGGGAACCTCCCCCATCATTCGATGGACGCAGACCATCGAATGCAGGACCGAGTGGTCCACCAGCTCCCGTAACCTCAGACCACACGGACATTTTTCCGTGCAAAAGCAGGGATCTGGACGGGCAGCTGACATCCGGCGATGTCATATGTCCGCCCCCTGCACGTGCGTCACGACTGCATTACCATACGTACGCCCAGCGTTTGCATGGGAACGCCCATGAAACGCGGGGCGTATGCATATGGTAATGAGCCCAAATAGCCCTTCACGCCCCTCTCCACCCCCTGTTCGTAGTGTTCACATTTCATGCGGGATTTGGCCGTACGCCCCGCTCGCACATGCGCAGAGACGCCTCTGCACATGCGCAGACACAAAACATCGGCGGCACGAACGCACGCGGATATTACCGCACCGATCAGAATAAGGGCCATAGTGAGAAAGCAAAGAATATTAACTTGTGCCACTCAGGGGGAGTTTCCTCTGTGCTATGAACATAGACATTTTGACAGAATAGGACATTTTGACTTGTTATTCTATAATTAAATAGAAACAAGTTTAAAGCAACATTACTACCCTCTCTTGTATTGTTTATGCCTTAAAAGGAATTCTCTTTAATACAAGTTGCTTATTTGCTTGTTCTGATTCCCACATGGTTTTCTTGGTACAGCTGCACAGTGCTGTAGTTAGAAAACCTCCAGAGTGAATTACAGTATATTTTTTTGATAGGGCACAACCCTTAGCTTAGAGCGTGGGTTTTCTAATTTTTTTACATATTCAATATGAATGAAATGCCTGCCGAGTGTCAGCTCCTGATTGCAGAGGCGTAACTAAACCTCTGAGGGCCCCATAGCAAGATTTTGGAAGGGCCCCCCACCCCCACCATTGTCATGAGAGAGAGGGTGTCATGGACAGACAGGTAGTGAATGAGGGTGTAAGGGAGAGAAATGAGGAGAGACTCCCTGTCTCTCCTCATTATATAATGGAGAGGAAGGAGAGAAATTGAGAGGGTGTTAAGAAGAGGAAGGGAAGAGAGAGATAGGGGAAGGGTGGAGAGAGAGAGATAAGGATAGAGGTGAGATGGAGGGGGTGTTAGAAAGTGAGAGAAAAAGAGGGTCAGGGGAGTAAGAAAGAAAGGAAAGAGGGGGTGTGGGGAGAGAAAGATAAGAGCAGGGGGAGAGAAAAGGGTGGAGGAAAGAGAACAAGAGAGAAAGAAGAGGTAGGGGAGAGAAAGCAGGAGAGAGAGGGAGGGAGTGGTGGAAAGAACAGGGGAGATAGAGGAGGTGGGAACAGGGTGGGGAGGAATCTGAGGAGTGAATGTTGGGGGTAGAAGGGGTGAGCGAGTAGAGGGGAGGCGAGGCCGCGGGAATGTGGAAAGGATGGAGATGAGGGGCTTGAAAGGGATGTGACATGCATATTTCCCCGATGCTCCCCACTCACCAGCCATCAGCGGAGCTCCCCTATCAGCGGCACTTCTTCTGAACAGCGCCAGCCCCGTCTGTCCCAAGTGCGCAGAGTCCCCAGCTAGAGGCACGGGCTCTCCCGTGCGTTGCTCAACTGTGTGTGCTGCCTCCAGCTCTCCGTCCCGTACGCAGCGCTTCCTGTGACTGTCAGAGGCACATGCAGCCCCTGATCTTCCTTGTGCAGCCGAGCGTCTCCTGCCAGAAGCACAGACACACACGCAGCTTCGGCTTTTCTGTGCGCCGATCTGCTGTGTGCAGGGGATCCTGCTACCATCTCAGCGACATGCCGCGCTCCTGTGCCCCAGGTCTGCAATGCTGAAAGGGGGACACGGGACAGCACATCCACTGCCCGCATACGGTATATTAAAAAGGGGGGGGGAACAAAAGGGTGCAGGGGATAGCCTGCTGGTCCTTCGGGCCCCCCAAAGGCCCGGGCCCCATAGCAGCTGCATCCCCTGCACCCACTGTAGTTACGCCACTGCCTGATTGACTGCCAGTCCGCAAGCTCATATTGCGTTATGGCTGCCTTTAAAGTCATATTACTACAGTGTCTCTGTCCTTACATGGTTGCCTGTAGGTCTGCAGCTGGCCCAGCCCCAATCCTCGATGCTGCTGCCAGAGACCCCTCTCAATGGTAAGTTATGGGGAATGTAGTTGGGGGTTGAAGAAGAGGCTAGGGATGGGATGGTGTAGGCCAGGTATGTCCAAACTAGGGCCCTCCAAATGTTGTGAAACTACAAGTCACATCATGCCTTGCCACAGTTTTGCTATTAAGGAATGCTAAAACAATTGCAAGGCATGCTGGGAGGTGGTTTCACAACAGCTGGAGGGCCATAGTGTGGACATGCCTGGTGTAGGCAGTTGTGTGTGTCTATAGAGCAGCGTGTGCGTATAAATATATAGGTGTGTGGTTGTATTCTATTTTATGTGGGAGCTTTGTTGACGCAAACAGACACAAAATTAGCTGGTGAGATTATATTTATTAGGAAAATGGGTACTTGTTTCCTAGAACGGCCACAACGATTTAGATCGTTGTGGTCGTAAGATAAAAAATCGGATCGATCGCATCGCATGCGATTTGGTCGCATACGATGCGACCGATCCGACCGACCGATTTTTCACCCGATTTTTTTTTTTTTTTCACCAGATTTGTTTCAATTGCCCCCCCAAATGTTACTAAGTGGGCTAGACCCCACGATAGACGTCAACCCGAAGCGTGGCGACCGCAGCGAGCCCGCGAGGGGCGGCGGTGCGCGTCCTCCGACCTTTTCATTCCCCTACTATCCACTAGGGCGTGGAGTGAGAATAGAATAGTGTGGCGAGCGCAGCGAGCCACCGAGCCCGAAGCGTGGCGAGCGCAGCGAGCCCCGCGAGGGGACGCGTCTAACTTCACAGGTATACGCGTCCCCTCGCGGGGCTCGCTGCGCTCGCCACGCTTCGGGCTCGGTGGCTCGCTGCGCTCGCCACACTATTCTATTCTCACTCCACGCCCTAGTGGATAGTAGGGGAATGAAAAGGTCGGAGGACGCGCACCGCCGCCCCTCGCGGGCTCGCTGCGCTCGCCACGCTTCGGGTTGACGTCTATCGTGGGGTCATGGCGGGCACATAAAAAATGTGAAATGGGTCATATTGGGCCATTTCACCTTTTTTATCATTTTACCCTATGTGAGATGGACTTAATCAAGTCCATCTCATCTTGTGCCATTATAATGGCACAAGACCGACGCGATCCTCCCGATTTCAATGTTAAAAGATTTTTTAACATTGAAGTCTATAGAAAAATCGGGTCAATCGGTCGGTCGCATCGCGGCCGATTTTAATTGGTCGCGACCGACCGATTGACCCGATTTCTGTCAATCAAAGTGAAAAAATTGTAAAAAATGGGCCACATCGTGAGGATCGTGTCCCTTAATTAAGAGCCACGATCACTCACGATTGTGGCCGTTCTAGGAAACAAGTACCGGAAAATGTATATTGTTGCCAAAATGAATTGATTTTCTAGGGATAATCTAACCGCATAAACAAGACTCTCATAAATATATATGTGTTCTATTAAGTATTTAATGCTTTAAAATAGTAAAAGAAACTCCTAGTAACCTGCCTTACAGGGTCAGAGCTATGGGTGCCAAATGGTTGCTACCGCTCAGCCTGCATTACAGCAAACAACGGAACACCTGCCATTGCTGGACTGCAAGATGGAACCCGCTTATGCGTGGTGATTCTGCAGAGAGTCTGACACTGTCCCCCACCTGTTGTCACACAGTGTAGCTGGGGCCCTGTAAGTTTAATGTGAACTCTGCTCCCTGTAGTCCAGCTGAGAGTGCGACCTATATAATTTTATGAGTCATGTGTGTATTATATATTATGGGGGGGCACGGACCTCCGGGCGTCTTGGATGAACTTACAGATCCATGTGTTTTCACAATTGTGGACACAAAAAAGAGGGATTTTGTACTTACCAGTAAATCCTTTTCTCCGAGTCCACAGGTGTCACTGGAGTTACACTGGGGAATAGAAGTCGACCATAGGGAGCATGGGCACTTTAAAAAAGATTAGAGTGGCTAACTCCTCCCCTTCTACTTCCCCCCCAGGCCAGTCCTAAAGTTTGTGCCCGGAAGGGAGCAGGAAGATAAAACACACTTCCAAGAGGAGGTTAATACCACATACATCCTTCCATACTAGAAGTAAAGAAGAAACAAGAGACAGTGAGAATAACACTGAAAACTCAAACGTTCATAGTCAACAGACAACGTAATAACAAAACCTAAGGAACCCTAACAGGGAACTTTAAAGTAATTGGAGAGAACAGCGCTGGGCGGGCGTCCAGTGACACCTGTGGACTCGGAGAAAAGGATTTACTGGTAAGTACAAAATCCCTCTTTCTCCTTCATCCACTAGGTGTCACTGGAGTTACACTGGGGACGTCCCAGAGCCTTCAACCCGGGTGGGTGAGCGCTGAGAACCCCATAACACCCTGCGGCCAAAGACTGACGCAGAGGCCGCAAAGGTATCAAACCTGTAGAACTTGACGAAAGTCCTACAGCCCGACCAGGTAGCAGCATGACAGAGCTGTTGGAGAGAAACCCCTCGGGCAGCCGCCCAAGAAGAACCCACCGATCTGGTTGAATGTGCAGTGATGCACTGAGGCGGAGTTTTAGAAGAAGAAACATAAGCCTGACGGATAGTCAAGCGAATCCACCTTGAAATAGTCTGCTTTGATGCCGGCCATCCACGACGTATTGGGTCGTAGGTAACAAATAGAGTGTCCGACTTTCTAATGGAGGCTGTACGGTTAACATAGATTCGTAGAGCCCTCACTACATCCAGAGATCTCGAATCAGGTGTATCATCTGTAAGGGCTGGAACCACAATGGGCTGGTTCAAGTGAAAAGTAGATACCACCTTAGGCAAAAAAGTAAGACTTGTACGGAGCTCCGCTCTGTCTGCATGAAACTGAAGAAAAGGGGATCGACATGACAGAGCCCCCAATTCTGAAACTCGTCTGGCTGAAGCCAGAGCCAGTAAAAGCACGACCTTCCACGTCAGATAGCGAAGGTCCACTTCCTCCAAAGGTTCAAAGACTGAAGTTTGCAAAAACTTAAGGACCAGATCCAGGTCCCAAGGAGCCGTTTGAGGACGAATGGGTGGCTGTAAACGCAGCACCGCCTGAAAAAAGGTTTGTACTTCTGGAAGGAAGGCCAATTTCTTTTGGAAAAAGATGGAGAGAGCCGAGACCTGAACCTTTAAAGTATTCAGTCTCAGCCCTGAAGTCAAACCCTCCTGTAAGAAAAGAAGCAGCCTCGCCTTTTTGAACAGGCATGTGGAAACCCCACGTTTCTCACACCAAGCCACATATGAACGCCATATGCGGTGATAGTGTGCTGATGTGACCTCTTTCCTAGCTCTAAGCATAGTTGGTATAACTGCTCGAGGTATGCCCGCTCTTCTCAGGATGGACCTTTCAGCAGCCACGCCGTCAAATGAAGACGACGTAAATCTGGGTGAAAGAACGGACCCTGACTGAGCAGGTCTTCCTGAGGTGGCAGGGGCCACGGCTCGTCTATCAGTAGAGATGTCAGATTGGTGTACCACGACCGGCGTGGCCAGTCTGGTGCTACCAACAGAGCCGTGACACCCTCTCTCCTGATCCGCTGAAGTACTCGCGGAATCAAAGGGAACGGTGGAAAGAGATACACATACTGGAAGGGCCAAGGAGCGACCAGCGCGTCCACCCCTTCGGCCTGAGGGTCTCGTGTCCTTGCGAAGAACCTGGGAAGCTGAAAGTTGTGGCGGGACGCCATCAGGTCCACTTGGGGGCAACCCCAGCGGTGGATAAATTTTTGAAAGATTTGAGGGTGCAAGCACCACTCCCCTTGATGAACGTCCCGCCGACTGAGAAAATCTGCCTCCCAGTTTTCTACTCCGGGTATGAACACGGCTGACAGGATCAGTGAGTGGTTCTGAGCCCAGACCAAGATTCTGCTGACCTCCCTCATGGCTGCACAACTGCGGGTGCCTCCCTGCTTGTTGATGTAAGCCACGGTCGTTGAGTTGTCGGATTGCACCCGTACAGCTTTTCCCTGTAGAAGAGTCCTGGCCTGGAGAAGAGCGTAATAAACCGCTCTGAGCTCCAGGACGTTGATTGACAGGAGACTCTCCTGAGTCGTCCAAAGTCCTTGGAACTGACGTTCTAGGGTGACCGCTCCCCAGCCTCGGAGGCTGGCATCTGTGGTGATGAGGGTCCATTCCCAAATCGCAAACCTTCTTCCTTGATTCAGGTTGGCGGTGTTGAGCCACCAAAGTAAGGACAGACGAGCTTGAGGGGACAGAGTTACCATCTGGTGCAGGTGTAAGTGAGAACCCGACCACTGCTTGAGTAGCGACAGCTGAAACGGGCGGGAATGAAAACGCCCGAACTGTATCGCTTCGAATGTGGACACCATCTTTCCCAATAGTCTGGTGCACAGATGGACCGACACTCGTCTGCGACTCAGGACCAGCCTGACTAGGACCTGCAGGGATTGGATCTTGTCCGCCGGCAGAAACACCTGCATCTGGCTGGTATCCAGGATCATTCCCAGAAATAAGAGACGCTGAGTGGGTTGAAGGTGTGACTTGGTCAAATTGAGAATCCACCCGTGAGAGGTGAGAATCTTCTGCGTGAGCCGAATGTGTTCCAGCAGGGTCTCCTGGGAGCGACTTTTCAACAGAAGGTCGTCTAAGTAGGGGATGATAGTAACTCCCAGTGTACGAAGAACCTCCATCATGACCGCCATCACCTTGGTGAATACCCGAGGTGCCGACGAGAGGCCAAACGGTAGTGCCTGGAACTGCCAATGGCGATCCTGCACCGCAAACCGAAGATATGCCTGGTGCGGAGGCCAAATGGGAATGTGCAGGTAAGCGTCCTTGATATCGATTGATACCAAGAACTCTCCCTCTTCCAAACCCTGGATCACAGACTGCAGGGATTCCATCTTGAACTTGACCACATACAAGTACGGGTTCAAATTCTTTAAGTTTAAAATGGGACGTACGGAGCCGTCCGGCTTCGGTACCAGAAACAGACTGGAGTAGTAGCCCCGGATACGCTGATCTACAGGAACCGGGACCACTACTCCCATGTCCTGCAGTTTTGCAATGGCTGTCAGTAACTGATGCCCTTTTTCTGGAGGCAGAGGTAGACCTGTCTTGAAGAACCTGTTTGGGGGAGACAGACTGAAACAGATCTTGTACCCGAAGGTTATCAGATCTCTTAACCCAACTGTCCTGACAGGACTGGAGCCATACGGGACTGAAGTTCCGTAGACGAGCTCCCACCCTGGGATCCCCCAAAAGTGTTGGAGGAGCGTCATGCTGTGGGCTTAGCTGCCTTGGGATCCACTGCGGGCGTGGCTGCACCTCTGCCACGACCTCTGTAGCCTCTTTGGGAAGGGGCACCCCCTCTGGAGCGTCCTCTGAAACCTCTAGAGGGGCGAAAGGACCGAAAGGAAGACGTCTGTGTGGGCTTCCTGGATGGGGGTGGAGCTGCCGAAGGAAGGAAGTGTGACTTCCCACCCGTGGCCTGAGAAATCCACCTATCTAACTCTGGTCCAAACAAGAGTTCTCCATTAAAAGCCATGGATTTAACAGCCCGTTTAGACTCTGCGTCAGCTTACCACTGGCGAAGCCAGAGACCTCTACGGCCTGAAATGGACAGTGCCGAGATCCTGGCTGCCACCGCACACACGTCAGATGACGCTTCAATAAGAAAAGTGGAAGCCTCCTGAATCTGATCCGACAACTGCATAATAGTTGCTGGATCTGAGCCGTCACGTACCTCAGATGATATCTGTGACGCCCATACCCCAATAGCCTTATTCACCCAACATCCAATCTGCGCTGGACGTTGAAGAACTCCGGCAGCAGAAAAAATGTTTTTTAAGGTCATTTCCAACCTACGGTCAGAGATGTCCTTAAGTCTTGATACAGAAGAGTCCACCGTGGGTGGAATCTCTACCTTCTTACGGCCTTCTGGGTGTAAGGGATAATTTAGCAAAAACTTCTTTGGGGTCTGAAACCGTTTGTCTGGAGATTTCCAGGCATCGGTTACATACTCATCCAATTCCTCCGCTAAGGGGAAGTTAGGAGACAGCTTTTGCTTTTTCCCAAAAAGTGAAGGACGTGAGGGTATTTCAACCCCATCCGTAACATTGCAGGCAATCTTAACCATTTGGATTAGATCCTCAATTCCCTGAGAGGCCTGAACAGGATCCTGAGTTTCAGCAACCCCCATATCTTGTTCATCTTGCACATCCTGTGTGCCATCCCCCACAGGCATAACATCCCCCCCCCTACAGATCAGGCATATCATCAGATCCTATGGAGTGGTGAAAAGGGGAGGCCCACCTCCTTTCTAGGATAGGAGGTTGTGATGTGGAAGGGCGAGACTCAGCCTGTGGGCCCAGGGCCTTGCTGAGGCTTTGAACAGCAGAAGCTAAATCACTCTGCTGGTTTCTGGCTGTCTCTCTATCTCCCTGAGATTGTGTAAGTTCAGAGGACAAGCGAGTCATGACCTCTGCAAGCTGTGCAGCCCAGAATGGGGGGTCCACAGGGACTTGTGACTCAGAGGGTTTTACAGTACATTTATCACAGTAAATCACCTCAGGAGAGGAAGGAGTAAACTTTGAATTACATGTCTTACAGACAGGGCCGGTGCAAGGCACCGGAGCGCCCCAGGCGAGTCGGGCTGGGGGCGCCCCGGTGCCGGGGGGTGGGTGTGGGTGTGTGGGGTGGTACCTGTCGTTCGGCGCAGTCTATTTCAATCTGGCGGCGGAGGCAGCGGGGGTCCCTGCAGTCTATTAAAAATCACGAGCGCTATCCGCCGGGCTATGCGGAAGCGCTTCTAGTGTGAAAACACTGGCAGCACGCTGATTGGCTGAGATCAGCGTGCGCCGTGCTGCCAGAGTTTTCACACTAGAAGCGCTTCCGCATAGCCCGGCGGATAGCGCTCGTGATTTTTAATAGACTGCAGGGACCCCCGCTGCCTCCGCCGCCAGATTGAAATAGACAGCGCCGGTAGGACAGGTACCCGGGCGGCATTTTCCGCCCTCCAGTGGCCGGCGCCCTAGGCAAATGCCTAGGTTTGCCTAGTGGTGGCGCCGGCCCTGCTTACAGACAATCTTCTTTACACTTCCCCCAGCCATTGTTAAAAGACACAAATACACTACACACTACCACACACGCAAGGGAGAGTAGGTATAGATACAGTCCAGCAAGAAGGACTGGAAAGGAGAGACAGTGAAGTTAGAGGAGCTGCCACAGGTCTAAACAGCGCTATGGTCTATAACCAGGGAGCGCTATACAGTACCTCACTTTGAACACAGCCCAACTGTCTCTCTAAGCTCTTAATCCCCCACTGTAACTACAGTACCGGGAGAGCTTGTAGCAGGACGGTCACCAGAGAAGAGAAGGCACTTGAAGCCTTTGGTGGGACTGCCGCGGTGCAAAGAGCCTCCAGCGTGTAGCAGCGGTGCCTTGTATTAAAAATAAAAATGGCCGCCGCGCGTGTGTAAGCACTGGGTTTGCCGGGGCAGCTGGGAGTTTCTCTGCGCTTGTACCGCCCCCCGCCCGGCAGCTCCATCTCTTCCGGTGCCAGGAATTAACCCTCTGCTAGCCGCCATTTTCTAACCTGACGCCGCTGCTAACAGCGCGTCCGGGCTTACTTACCTGCATCTGCCGTCGGCGGTCAGGCTGGGGGAGGACCGCGACGTGCTTTGGAGGGCAGCGTCCGTTGCCTCCCGAGACAGTGGTCTCATCAGCCAGGGAGCCGGACACAAACCCCCGGGCAGCGGGCGGCTCCCTCCGGCAGGTCCCACGAAGCAGGCAGATAGTAAAACGCTATCTACACAAGAAAGAAGTATAGGAAATGGCCACCTACTGGCGCTGGCGCAGCCTCGAGTCTGTACTATCCTATAGTTATCACCTAATAACAATTTACAAGACCATACAATACAAAAGTTGGAGTTCCGGACTTCTGAGGCGCGATGTTATGGAAGATGTAGAGCATCAGTGTCTCAATCGATATAATCACCACGTTGAGTATTCACTCTCGATGTATTTCCGATATGGGGAACCGACCAAATAAGAAAAGAAGAGCCAACTGTTACATATCATTCCATGTGTTTCGGAAAGCTTAAAAGATGAGGCACACGGAAAAGAAGGGGGGAATAGACAGGCGTACCCCACTCACAGAATCTATGGTGGTGTACAAACACATAGCGTTTTCTTTATCTTGTTTTTCCTTTAATTCTCATCTATATGATCCCCTTTTTTATTCTCCCGATTTTTGTGTACATGAAAAATAAAGAAGTGTAATTTGTGTAGATTCGTATTAAAGAGTGGTGGGTCCCTTTAAGTGGACCTAAAACTGGGTTTTTCCTTTTTGTAAGCGTACCTCACTCACCAAATGAGAGGTGGGGGTACACCTATAAAGGTTTCTTTTTAGATGTGACAAAGTCAAGTGCATGGATGGGCGTACCCCACTCACGGTAGTTCTGAAGATGTGTAAGCCCGTAGTGGGTGCTTTACTTTACGTCCTCTGCTTTTCAGAAGGTTTCAAAATCTCACATCCATGTGGTATATGCAAAGTGAGAAAATAAACAATGTGTAGACTTGCTTTGAAAGGGTGGTGGGTCCCTTTAAGTGGACCTAAAACTGGATTTTTCCTTTTTGTAAGCGTACCTCACTCACCAAATGAAAGGTGGGGGTACACCTATAAAGGTTTCTTTATAAATGTGCCAAAATTAAGTGCATTGATGGGCGTACCCCACTCACGGTAGTTTTGAAGATGTCTAAGCCCGTAGCGGGTACTTTACTTTACGTCCTCTGCTTTTCAGAAGGTTTTCAGAATCTCACATCCATGTAGTATATGCAAAGTGAAAAAATAAACAATGTGTAGACTAGCTTTGAAAGAAACACCTCTTGTGTCATGTGATTTATTCTAAACCAGTAGAGATGCAGAAGCGTACCAAAACTCACACTGTGTAGTGCTTCTTAAAGTGCATAAAGGTATCTTTATGTAAAGATGGTCAGAGTCCTTCACCATAAGGAACCTTCACCATAAAAAACCATGAACTTGTGGTATAAAAAAGATTGGTATGTTTTTAAGGGGTGGCGTACCAGACTTACGGTAAGGCAAGTCTTTGTGTTCCCATAACGTTTTCTTTTGCTCTATATTTCTATAGAGGTCCCTCCTCTCACACCAATGGTATTTATATACCGGGAGAGAAAAAGGTTATGATCCGTAATAAGATATTCGAATTGCAAGGGTATTTAGAAAAGTAAAAAAATTAAAAAAGTAAAAAAATGTTTTAAAATGTTTTTATTCTTTTTTATGGTGAAGGTTCCTTATGGTGAAGGACTCTGACCATCTTTACATAAAGATACCTTTATGCACTTTAAGAAGCACTACACAGTGTGAGTTTTGGTACGCTTCTGCATCTCTACTGGTTTAGAATAAATCACATGACACAAGAGGTGTTTCTTTCAAAGCTAGTCTACACATTGTTTATTTTTTCACTTTGCATATACTACATGGATGTGAGATTCTGAAAACCTTCTGAAAAGCAGAGGACGTAAAGTAAAGTACCCGCTACGGGCTTAGACATCTTCAAAACTACCGTGAGTGGGGTACGCCCATCAATGCACTTAATTTTGGCACATTTATAAAGAAACCTTTATAGGTGTACCCCCACCTTTCATTTGGTGAGTGAGGTACGCTTACAAAAAGGAAAAAATCCAGTTTTAGGTCCACTTAAAGGGACCCACCACCCTTTCAAAGCAAGTCTACACATTGTTTATTTTCTCACTTTGCATATACCACATGGATGTGAGATTTTGAAACCTTCTGAAAAGCAGAGGACGTAAAGTAAAGCACCCGCTACGGGCTTACACATCTTCAGAACTACCGTGAGTGGGGTACGCCCATCCATGCACTTGACTTTGTCACATCTAAAAAGAAACCTTTATAGGTGTACCCCCACCTCTCATTTGGTGAGTGAGGTACGCTTACAAAAAGGAAAAACCCAGTTTTAGGTCCACTTAAAGGGACCCACCACTCTTTAATACGAATCTACACAAATTACACTTCTTTATTTTTCATGTACACAAAAATCGGGAGAATAAAAAAGGGGATCATATAGATGAGAATTAAAGGAAAAACAAGATAAAGAAAACGCTACGTGTTTGTACACCACCATAGATTCTGTGAGTGGGGTACGCCTGTCTATTCCCCCCTTCTTTTCCGTGTGCCTCATCTTTTAAGCTTTCCGAAACACATGGAATGATATGTAACAGTTGGCTCTTCTTTTCTTATTTGGTCGGTTCCCCATATCGGAAATACATTGAGAGTGAATACTCAAGGTGGTGATTATATCGATTGAGACACTGATGCTCTACATCTTCCATAACATCGCGCCTCAGAAGTAAAACGCTATCTGCCTGTACTGCAAATGTAAAAAAATAAATAAAAATAAAAATCTTTTCTAAGTGCTCCTGAGAGCAAAAGTGTGTCCGCTCCCTTTCGGGCACGAACTAAGACTGGCCTGGGGGGGAAGTAGAAGGGGAGGAGTTAGCCACTCTAATCTTTTTTAAAGTGCCCATGCTCCCTATGGTCGCCTTCTATTCCCCAGTGTAACTCCAGTGACACCTAGTGGATGAAGGAGAAATGGAACTTATCAGGATTTTGTTTCAGGGGCATGTACTGTAGACATTTTTTTTTCACAAGCAACAGAAGTTACCTAAATGGCCTAAGTAAAGGACCCCCATTTCGGTGTTTTCATGCACCTTTTAAAGTGCGTTGTTCTGAAGTGTACTGCACAACTGAGTTCCACTAGCTGGGCTTGCCTACCTACATAAACATCAGGCCAGCATGCTACAATTTTGCTCATAAGTTTACATTCCCTAGCAGAATTTGTGATTTTCTGGCCATTTGTCAGAGAATATGAATGATAACTCACAAACTTTTCTTTCGCTCATGGCTAGTGTTTGAGTGAAGCCATTTATTGTCAAACAACTGTGTTTACTTTTTTAAATCATAATTACAACAGAAACTACCCAAATGACCCTGATCATCAAAAGTTTACATACCCCAGTTCTTAATATGGCGTATTGCCCCCTTTAACATCAATGACAGCATAAAGGCCCTTATTCTGCTTGGTGCGGCCGGAGCCGCATATGCGGCTCCGACCGTGCAGGCAAATCCCCGCCTTCCATACGGATCGCCACGGCCGTCCGTACGCGGACATGTGGCGGTCCGCATGAAAATGGCGGGGGATACGCCTCCACCATCTTGGAGCAGCCCCCTGCATTCGATGGTCGCCGACCATCGAAGGCAGGGCCGCACGCTCCACCAGCTCCCGCAACCATAGACCTCACGGACACTTGTCCGTGTGAAAGCATGTATGGGGGCGGGCAGCTGACATCCGGCGATGTCAGATGCC
Source organism: Crinia signifera (assembly GCF_055691185.1). Lineage (NCBI taxonomy): Eukaryota > Metazoa > Chordata > Amphibia > Anura > Myobatrachidae > Crinia > Crinia signifera. Next base: position 208,353,751 of record NC_139218.1, read on the forward strand.
CGCCCCCAACACATGCGTCACAGCCTCATTACCATGCGTACGCCCCGCGTTTGCATGGGAACGCCCATGAAACGCGGGGCGTATGCATAGGGAAATGAGGCTAAGTAGCCCCTCACGCCCCTATCCACCCCCTTTGCGGCGGTAAAAAAAATTGTGCGGCGATTTCGCCTGCACATGCGCAGAGTGCCCTCTGCACATGCGCAGAGCGAAAACATCGGCGGAACGGCCGCAAGCGGCCGTTACCGCTTAGATCGGAATAAGGGCCAAAGTCTTTTGTTGTAGTTGTGGATGAGGCTCTTTATTTCCTCAGATGGTAAAGCTGCATATTATTCTTGGCAAAAAGCCTCCAGTTCCTGTACATTCTTGGGCTGTCCTGCATGCACATTTGAGATCTCCCCAAAGTGGCTCAATGAAAATGGGGTCAGGAAACGGAAATTGCCACTCCAGAACCTTTACTTTATTCTGCTGTAGCTAATGACAGGTTGACTTGGCCTTGTGTTTTGGATCATTGTCATGTTGGAACGTCCGAGTGCATTCCATGCGCAGCTTCTGGGCTGATGAGTTCAAATTTTCCTCCAGTATTTTCTGATAACATGCTGCATTCATTTTGCCATACATTTTGACCAAGTTTCCAGTGCCTTTGTAGCTCACACATCCCTTTCATCATAGGCCTTGTTGACTCCTCTCCAAATGTAAGGTTTATGGTTGTGGCCAAAAAAGTTACATTTCGGTCTCATCACTCCAAATGACTTTGTTTCCAGAGGTTTTGAGGCTTTCTTCTGGCAACTCAGCCATGCAGCCCATTTTTCTTCAAATGCCTCCTTATTGTGCAACTTGAAACAACCAAACCACTTTTTTTCAGAGAGTATTTCAGCTGAAGTTATTTGTGGATTTTTCTTTGTATCCCGAACAATTTGCCTGGCAGTTGTGGCCGAACTTTTGTTGGTCTACCTGAACTTGATTTGGTTTCCAGAGAATCCGTCATTTTCCACTTAATTAGAGTTTGAACACTGCTGATTGGCTTGGATATCTTTATCCAATTGCTTGGATAACTTTCTATATCCCTTTCCTATTTTATACAGTTCAATTACCTTTTCCTGCAGATCCTTTGACAATTCTTTTGCTTTCCGAGACACATCAGTGCAGCACTGGATGAAAGATGCAAGGGTCTTTCGGTAGACCATAAACTCACTGACCTTTTATACACACACACACACACACACACACACACACACACTGATTAAAAGCAAACAGATCACAGGTGAGGATGGTTACCTTTAGTAGCCATTCAAACCTGTTTGTGTCAATTGTGTGCATGTTATCAGGCCAAAATCTCCAGGGTATTTAAACTTTTGATCAGGGTCATTTATGTAGTTTTTGTTGTCATTATGATGTAAAAAGAGTTAACACAGTTGTTTGACAATAAATGGCTTCACCCAACCACTAACCATGAGTGAAAGAAAAGTTTGTGAATTATCATTCATAAGGAGCCCATACACGGTCCGTTGTGTATGGCTCCGTTCTGTACTATGCGATGCGCGCTCCCGCACATCACATAGTACGGTACAAAAAGTATGTGCTGCACATACTTTTTGTACTAGGTACACATCGGATCGGATCGCAGTGCATGCACACTGCATGCACTAGGGATGCGATCCGATCCGATGTGTACTGTTTAATTTCACAACGGATCCTATTAACGGACCATGTATGGGGGGCAATATTCTCTGAGAAAGGCCAGAAAATCACAAATTCTGCTAGGGTATGTAAACTTGAGCACAACTGTATATTGTTTCTGGGTTTAGGTCTCCCTATCATTGTACATTAGGACAAGATTTGATCATCACTATTTAATAAGTGAAAGTTGGATTGTGATATGTCCTGTCCCCTATTGCAAATCAGAATCAGAATCATCTTTATTGGCCAGGGATACTTGCGTATGCTTGGAATTTTTTGTGGTAACAGTGCAGCATCAATCAGGGAACACCAAGGGGGTGGGAAGAGAGGCATAAACATACATCACATACATTTCACATATATCTAGAACAGTTCGAGTTAGTATTTAGTATTTGGTACGTTCAATACTGTTTAGTTGGTGGACAGCTATTGGGAAGAAGCCTTTTGTAGTTCTTGTCGTCTTTGCTGGGATGGACCTAAAACGTCTGCCTGACGGAAGGGGTTCAAACAGGTTGTGGCCAGGGTGTAGCTTGTCCGCCAAGATCTTTCCTGCACGCTTATTGACCCTGGCTAGGTATAGTTCTTGGACAGTGGGGAGCTCCGCCCCAATGATCTTTTCTGCCATCCTCACCACTCTTTGCAACCTTCGTCTGTCATTCTCGGTTGCTCCTCCGAACCAGATTGTGATCGAGGAGCAAAGGACAGACTCTACTATGGCAGTGTAGAAGATGAGCAGCAGCTCCTGTGGGATGTTGAATTTCTTGAGTTGCCTCAGGAAGAACAACCGCTGCTGAGCCTTCTTGACAGTTGTAATGATGTTGGGACCCCATTTAAGGTCGCAGGAAATCTTTGTTCCTAGGAATTTGAAGGAGTCGACCCTCGACACTACTCTGTCAGATATTATGAGTGGGTGCATGGCATTTGGTTTCCTTCTGAAGTCCACCACCATCTCCACCGTTTTGAGGGGGTTGAGGTCAAGGTTGTTTCCGCTACACCATTTAGTTAGCCGATCCACCTCCCGTCTGTATGCCGACTCGTTTCCATCCATGATTAGGCCGATAACCGTTGTGTCATCTGCAAATTATATCATTTTTACTGACTGTTCTGCTGAGGTGCAGTCGTTTGTGTAGAGGGAGAAGAGCAGGGGGGAGAGGACACATCCTTGAGGGGCACCGGTGCTAATTGTGCATGTGTTTGACATGAATGCGCCTGCTTTCACCGCTTGTTTCCTTTCAGTCAGAAAGTCAGTGATCCAGGAGCATGTAGGTTCTGGGACTCCTAGTGAACGGAGTTTTGGCTCCAGGATGTGAGGGATGATAGTGTTGAATGCCGAGCTGAAATCAACAAATAGTATCCTTGCATAGGTGCCTGGACTGTCCAGGTGCTGTAGAATGTGGTGCAGCCCTAGGTTGACTGCATCCTCGACACTTCTGTTTGCTCGGTAGGCAAACTGCAGGGGGTCGAGGTGAGCATTTGTAACAACTCTTAGGTGGTTCAGCACCATACGTTCAAGCACTTTCATGACCACTGATGTTAGTGCAATCGGCCTGTAGTCATTGAGGTCTTTCGCAGGGCTCCAGGTATAGAGCCAATTAACCACAGGTGATCCGCACAGGTACTGCTTTACATGCAGGTGCCCCTTCAGGGCTTGGAGCAGAGACTGGAGCCTCCATTGCCTCTGGGAGGTACACCCTGCCTCCAGGGGCTTCTTACGTGTTGGACGCGTAGTAAGGAGTGTGCTGCCACATGTGCTACTTGGATGCGGGACCATTTGTCTACAACAAGAAGATAGACAGTCATTAGGTCGACACCATTAGTTCGACAACTCAATAGGTCGACATTGCCATTATGTCTACAGGGTCTCTAGGTCGACAGTCAAAAGGTCGACGTGGGTTTTTTCAGGTTTTTTTACCCAAATGTCGACACAGTCGACATGGACACAGTTTGAAGTGAACCGCAGCCCCTCGCTTCGCTCGCGATGCTTCGGGCACGGTGCCTCGCTGCGCTCGGCACACTATTATAATCTAACTCCACGCCGTAGTGGATGGTAGGGCATGAAATACCGCCTGTCGGCACGTCGGCTCAAAAATCAGTAAAAAAACCATGTCGACCTTTTGACTGTCGACCTAGACACTGTCGACCTAATGGTATGTCGACCTAAAGGCATGTTGACCTATTGAGTTGTCGAACTAATGGTGTCGACCTAATGGCTGTCTATCTTCTTGTTGTAGACAAATAGTCCGGATACCGTGCTACTTTGTATATTTCACTATATTTTAAACAACTGAGATAAAACAAAGGTCCTTTAGGTACATACACCCAATGCCTCCTGTGGCAAAGGCCCATTTTGGATTTGTAGCTACACATTTCCTGAGCTCCATTAGCCACTGGCATAAAACAATGTATGGCTTACAGTCAGCAGCTAGTAAGCTCAGTGGTCAGGAATTTATTTATTTATTAACAGTTTCTTATATAGCGCAGCATATTCCGTTGCGCTTTACATAGAGGACAGTGATACAACAAAACAGGGTATTTACAGACAGTCAAAATGTAGGAGGGCCCTGCTCGCAAGCTTACAATCTATAGGGAAATAGGCATTGATACATAAGGATAGATACTGTATTCTTTATTGCATCGATTCCACCAGAATGCAAGGTTCTATGACTGGTTCTGGAATTTGATAAGCTTGCCTGAAGAGATGAGTTTTTAGGGAACGCTTATAGGTTTGGAGACTGGAGGAAAGTCTTATTGTGCTTGGGAGGGCATTCCACAGAGTGGGTGCAGCCCGAAGAAAGTCCTGCAGTCGGGAATGGGAGCGAGTAATGAGTGTGGATGAGAGACGCAGATCTTGGGAGGAGCGTAGAGGTCGTGTTGGATGATATTTTTAGATGAGAAGATATGTATGTTGGTGTAGTTTGGTTTATGGCTTTGTGTGTAAGTCAAATAATTTTGTATTGAATACGGTAGAATACAGGTAACCAATGAAGTGACTGACAGAGTAGCTTTGCAGACGATGAACGTCTGGCTAGGAAGATTAGCCTTGCAGCTGCATTCATAATGGACTGTAGTGGTGAGAGTCTGTATTGGGCAGGGGCTGGCTGGCAACTTTCAGCCTGGGGGGCAACACAAGCAAGTGGCCCATCACCATCGCCATCGTTTCACCACCCTACCCTCTCCCCTCTAGTATGCAGCAAGGATTAAACAATTCTTCCCCACCACACACATACACCAGAAATGGGAACAGTGTGTGCCGAAGGCGCATTGCAAAAATGTACACTATAATGCCCACTACACATAATGCCACACACTGTAATGCCTATTACACATAATGCCAACACCGTAATGCCCATTACACATAATGCCAACACCGTAATGCCCACTACACATAAAGCCATCACTGTAATGCCCAAATATAATGCCAACACCGTAATGCCCATTACACATAATGCCAACGCCGTAATGCCCATTACACATAATGCCAATGTCCTAATGCCCATTACACAAAATGCCATTGTCGTAATGCCCATTACACATAATGCCAATGTCGTAATGCCCATTACACATAATGCTAACGTCGCAATGCCCATTACACATAATGCCAACGTCGCAATGCCCATTACACATAATGCCAACGCCGTAATGCCCATTACACATAATGCCAATGTCCTAATGCCCATTACACAAAATGCCAATGTCGTAATGTCCATTACACATAATGCCAACGCCGCAATGCCCATTACACATAATGCCAATGCAGCAATGCCCATTACACAATGCCAATGCCGCAATGCCCATTACACAATGCCAATGCCGCAATGCCCATTACACAATGCCAACGCCGCAATGCCCATTACACAATGCCAACACCGCAATGCCCAGTACACATAATGCTAATACCATAATGCCCAGTACACATAATGCCAATACCATAATGCCCATTAAATATAATAATGCCTATTACATATTATACTATCTACCTGCTGCTTACCTACATGCTCATTATCAGAGTCACAGTCACTTGTTGCCAGGGGTTTCATTTCTGCCATGGGGAGTGATATTTCTTGCCAGGGGGGAGCCAGGGTACATGCACGTCGCCAATGGGTCCCATTTAAATAGCGCGCCAGCGCTACCCGAATCTGCACTTCCGGGTAGCGCTGGCAGCGCTGTTCTCTAAGTTCTGACAGACACTAGAGGTATGGCAGTACCTCTAGTGTCTGTCTCCCCTACGGCGGCGGCCATTTTTGGAGAGGCCGTCGCTACTCACATTTATGCGGCCGGACTCGGAGTTTGCTGAACAGGGAGGCGGCCGGCGGCTGCGGTGGGGACGGCTGCAGCAGCGTGTGCAAGAAGCACACAGCCGGCCCAGCCACTAAATAGCCAGACCGGCCTGGGGGGCATGTGGCACCCTGCCCCCCGGCCCAGCCCGCCCCTGGTATTGGGGAAGGCCAATAAGGAGACTATTGCAATAATCAATCCGTGAGATGATAAGAGCATGGATTAGAGTTTTTGCAGTGTCTTGTGTAAGGTAAGGGCGAATTTTAAATATGTTTTTTAGGTGCATGTGGCATGATTTTGAGACAGATTGAATGTGGGGTACAAAGGAAAGTTCTGAGTCAAGGATAACACCTAGGCAGCGAGCTTGAGAGGTAGGAGTGATTGTCATCTTCTCAACAGCGATAGAGATATCAGGTTGGTAACTACTATTTATTGGCGGAAATATAATTAATTCTGTTTTTGAGATATTAAGTTTGAGGTGGCGAGATGACATCCAGGATGAAACAGCAGAAAGGCATTCAGAGACACAGCTTAATACAGATGGGGACAGGTCCGGGGAGGATAGGTAGAGCTGAGTATCATCCGCATACAGATGATACTGAAATCCAAAAGAGCTGATTAGTTATAGATTGAGAAAAGCAGATGACCTAAAACTGAACCCTGAGGTACTCCAACTGAGAGGTAGCAAAGAGGAGGTAGAATCAGAGAAACAAACACTAAAGGAGCGGTTAGAGGTAGGATGAGAACCAAGAGAGGACTGTGTCTTTAAGACCTATGGATTGTAGTGTTTGTATGAGAAGGAATGAAATGCATATAAAATGTCCTCTAATATATTTTCATAGCATGACATTTACTTGTCTTATATTTGTGCTGCAAGTAACATAAAGCAAAAGCCCGGATCAATGTTGGTCCCAAGCACATCATAAACATCCACGTTCTATATACTGTGATTATGTAGCTGTTGTTGCAAACCAGCAGCAGCAGAGGGCAGCAGATGCTCATAAACTAGGTTAATGTACACGTGCATTATTGTATATATCCCATTATATAATGTATTACTCCAGGAGTTGATTGCAAGGGTGTGGTTCATGGGGCGACCACAGGAAAGTCAACATACATTGGGTAAACCGCTGAAGGTCAACACCCTGAAAAGGTCGACATGGGTCTAGATTGATAAGCATTGTGTCACTTTTTTGTCCTGAATGTAAACACAGTTAACATGGACACGTAGCACCGCATCCCCACGCATGGCTCGCTTTGCTCAGAACACTATTTTATGGTACTTATGTATTATCTGGACTCCCATGTTAAATGCACCCCATTTTTTCATACCTTTACTATCCAATTACGCATGGAGTTGATTTTATATAGTGTGGCGAGCGCAGCGAGCCACCGTGCCCGAAGCGTGGCGAGCGGACGCGGTCTCATAAGAAAAACGGAAGCCCAAATATTACATAAGTACCTATTTTATTTTTCCTCCACGACCTAGTAGGTCAGGCATGTTCAAACTGTGGCCCTCCAGTTGTTGTGAAACTACACATCCCAGCATGCCTTGCCATAGTTTTAGCAATCCCTAATAGCAAAACTGTGGCAAGGCGTAATGGGATTTGTAATTTCACAACAGCTGGAGGGCCATAGTTTGGACATGTCTGTAGTAGATGGTAGGGCATGAAATATCACCTGCCAACACACATGGGCTCAAAAAAAAAAAAAAGCACAAATCCTGAAAACCCATGTCCACTTTTTGACCTTCCCCATGTTGACCTTAAGGGAGCCCATACACGCTCCGTTTAATGGATCCGTTGTGTAGTTATATAGTACACATCACATCACATTGCATGCAATGCGATACGAGGAACAGCTAGTACAAAAAAAATGTGCAGCACATACTTTTTGTACCGTACGATGAGATGCGCGGGACCATCTATGGGCACCTTAAGGTTTATGTAGACCTAATGACCCTGTCAACCTTTTGAGGATGTCGAACTTGTGACTGTATACTGTATTTACTAACTGGATTTGTGTTTTGATCTGTGCTATAAGTGTCTATAACAGTTTAACACAGACAGACTTTGTGATTATTATTTACAGTTTCTTATATAGCCCAGGAGATTCTGTTGCTCTTTACAATTGGAAACAAGTGATTAAACAAAACGACACGGGAGGTAGGAGGTTCTGCTCGCAAGCTTACAATCTATAGATAAAATGACTATTACAATTAGGAGGTAATAGTATTATAGTAGCCATGTTATTTGCTAAATATCACTTCTTTCAATATCTTTGGCACCCATTATGCTGCAAATGTACTGCTTGGCTTTTAGTTGGGTAATACTCTCAAAACTTAAATTCTTGAGTCTTAATTCAATTAGCTGCTAAGGGCCAGAAACCTAAAGCTGCCCATACACGCTGCTTTGTGGGCGTGCTGTACTAGCACGGATCACATTGCATTGCATGTGCATCCGTTGTGCATGCAATGCGATGCAATGTGATGAAACCTAAGTACAAAACACCGAGTTATTACCTGGTAATGGGTTTTCCTCTACTCCACCATGGCAGCCCTCACTCATGGGTTTCTCCCCTCTGGGTAGTGCATTGGAAAGGAAGAAAGACACCAGCCCCCATAAAAGGGCCCCTCCTCCTTCCTCCTGTGTCTTTGAATTCTCCAGCTTAAAAACATCACAGATTAGTACACAACACATCAACAACAAAACAAGTGAGGGTCGGGAATATATGCTGCCATGGTGGAGTAGAGGAAAACCCATTACCAGGTAATAACTCAGTGTTTCCTCTACCTCCCCCATGGCAGCCCTCACTCATGGGTCGTACCCAAGCAGTACATAAATTCAGGGGGGTAATACTCACGTAAACAGAAACATAAGCCAGCTTGGCTATAACAACAAAAGAGATTCTTCTTTTTTCTTTTTTTTTTTTTCACAAGACTGCTGCGCTAAGGATTCTTCTCCCAAACTTGGCATCTGACGACGACATTACATCAACCCTGTAATGCTTCGTGAAGGTATGAACCGATGACCATCCTGCTGCTTTGCACAATTCCAAGACTGAGACGGATTCCTTCTCCGCCCAGGATGAGGCCACCGATCTTGTGGAGTGAGCCGTAAGCCCTTCTGGCAGCTCCTTCCGCCTTATTTGGTATGCCTTCAGGATGCATTCCCTGATCCATCTTGACAAAGTCTGTTTGGACGCCGCTTGTCCTTTTTTATTTCCCACTGTTAGTATGAACAGATTTTTTGCTTGGCGAAATTCCACCGTTCTTTGTTTGTAGATAGTTAGGGCCCTGACGACATCCAACGTATGTAGACGTTCCTCCTTACTGTTAGACGGATTGGAACAGAAGGACGGGAGCACGATTTCCTGGTTTACGTGGAATTCTGATGCTATTTTTGGGACAAACAACGGGTTCGTCCTCAAAGTCACCTTATCTTCATAGAAGTTTAGGTAGGGCTCGTCTATCCACAGTGCCTGTAACTCTGAAACTCTATGAGCTGAAGTTATTGCTACCAAAAATAGGACTTTCCACGATAACCATTTCAGTGATATCTCATGCATAGGTTCAAACGGATCTTCCATGAGTACTCCTAGCACTAAATTTAAGTCCCAGGGTGGTAAAGGACTTTTAATTTTTAGTTTCAGCCTTTTTACCGCTTGCATGAATCTGAGTACGTCTCTGTTGTTCGCTACATCCCAATCTAGCATGGAAGCAAGCGCCGATATTTGTACTTTCAAGGTACTCCCTGAGAGGCCCATCTGGAGACCCTGTTGTAGGAAGCTCAATATTGTGGCTACCATCTTTGGATCCTTATGCTCACTTCTTGACCAATACACATATCTTTTCCATATTCTATAATATGTCTTTACTGTGGAGCTTTTCCTGGCTTTAAGTAGTGTCACAATGACCTCCTTATCAAACCCCTTTGCTGCTAGTGTCTTGGTCTCAGTAACCAGGCCGTCAGGTTCCAAGACGGGGGTTGTGCCCTCGTCACTTGTCCCTGCGATAGCAGGTCCTGAATCGATGGTAACCTCCACGGTTCGTCTACTGCTAACCTGCATACTGTGCTGAACCACGCCCTCCTGGGCCAATGTGGTAGTACCGCTATGACATCCACGTTCTCTCTCTGGACTTTTTTCAGCAGTCTTGGGATTATGGGAATTGGCGGAAACACATAAGCCGTCTCCATGTTCCACACCGCCGTCAGAGCGTCCACTTGAGCTGCCTGAGGCTCCCGGAACCTTGAAAAGTAGGCTGGCACTTTCCTGTTTTTTTCTGTCGCCATCAAGTCACCTCACTTTCTTACCAACATGTCGAACACTGTACTGTTGAGGGACCACTCGCCTGGCAAACACTCTTCTCTGCTTAGCCGATCCGCGATCACATTGTCCTTCCCTGCGAGGAACACTGCTGAAATATTTATTACCCGAGCTTACGCCCACTCGAATATCTTGGATGTTTGTTCTAACAGAGCCCTGCTCTTTGTGCCCCCCTGATGGTTTATATAAGACACCACCGCCTGATTGTCGGATCTTATAATTAATTCCTTGCCCCGTACTTGGCCCTGGAAGTGAACACACGCCCGATATACTGCTTCCATCTCTCTCAGATTGGAATGGGCTGATTGCCATTCTGTTGACCAGCGACCTTGAGCCACTTGGCTGGCACACGTTGCTCCCCAGCCGTACTCGCTGGCGTCTGTCGTAACTAACACCTGTTCTTGTGTTGCAAAACTTTTTCCTGTTGCCAGACGTTCTGTATCTGACCACCAGTCCAAATCTTTCCTCGCTGCATTTGACAGTTATCCGTTGGTTTAACCCCCTGCTGTTTTTGTCCCACTGCATTAAAAAGCATGTCTGAAGTTTTCTCATGTGGAAGCGAGACCATGGGATCGTTTCTAGGGCTGCTGACATGAGGCCTAAAGTTTCCATGCAGTCTCAAGATGATACCACTGTCCTCTTCATCATCCATTTTACTTTTTTTTTACAATTTCTCTCTTCTGACTCTTGTCAGAGACACTTTCAGGTTTTGGGTATTTATGATCACACCTAGATATTGTATTTCTTGTGTTGGAACGAGACGACTCTTTTTCTCGTTTATCAGCCACCCAGGTGTCTTTAGGCATTCTACTACCTCTGCCGTATGCTGTACCAGGAGAGCCTCTGATTCCGCCACGATCAGGATGTCGTCCAAGTAGGGGTATAATCTTATCCCCCTTCGCCTTAGCCATGCGATAAAGACCACTAGAACCTTTGTAAAAGTCCTGGGAGAGGTTGCCAGGCCAAAAGGGAGTGCGTTGAACTGATAAGTGACCCCTTGTACCCTGAACCTCAGGAATTTTCGATGCCCTTCGAAAATTGGGACATGTAGGTAGGCGTCCTTGAGGTCTATTGAAGACATGAAGTCGTTTTGATTGAGGTCCAAAATGACCGACTTTATTGACTCCATCCTGAATGATTTTATTCTTATGAATTTGTTTAGCCTGCGTAGATCCAGGATAGTTCGAAATCCGCCCGTGGCTTTTCTCACCACGAAAAACCGGGAAAACCATCCCTGAAATTCTTGTGACTTTGTCACTATGCTGACGACATTTTGATCCAGCATTTCTTTTAGACTGGACAATAATGCTCTCCTTTCTTCCATGTCCTCTGGAATAGGAGACTGGACCAGGAGTTGGTGGTTTATAAATAGTTTATAATTTTTCAGGCTAAAGGCCCCCATACACATTGCGATGAGCAGCATGCAATGTGACGTGATGCGCGCTCCTGCAGGCATCACATAGTACAAAAAGGTTCCTTATGGTGAAGGACTCTGACCATCTTTACATAAAGATACCTTTATGCACTTTAAGAAGCACTACACAGTGTGAGTTTTGGTACGCTTCTGCATCTCTACTGGTTTAGAATAAATCACATGACACAAGAGGTGTTTCTTTCAAAGCTAGTCTACACATTGTTTATTTTTTCACTTTGCATATACTACATGGATGTGAGATTCTGAAAACCTTCTGAAAAGCAGAGGACGTAAAGTAAAGTACCCGCTACGGGCTTAGACATCTTCAAAACTACCGTGAGTGGGGTACGCCCATCAATGCACTTAATTTTGGCACATTTATAAAGAAACCTTTATAGGTGTACCCCCACCTTTCATTTGGTGAGTGAGGTACGCTTACAAAAAGGAAAAAATCCAGTTTTAGGTCCACTTAAAGGGACCCACCACCCTTTCAAAGCAAGTCTACACATTGTTTATTTTCTCACTTTGCATATACCACATGGATGTGAGATTTTGAAACCTTCTGAAAAGCAGAGGACGTAAAGTAAAGCACCCGCTACGGGCTTACACATCTTCAGAACTACCGTGAGTGGGGTACGCCCATCCATGCACTTGACTTTGTCACATCTAAAAAGAAACCTTTATAGGTGTACCCCCACCTCTCATTTGGTGAGTGAGGTACGCTTACAAAAAGGAAAAACCCAGTTTTAGGTCCACTTAAAGGGACCCACCACTCTTTAATACGAATCTACACAAATTACACTTCTTTATTTTTCATGTACACAAAAAAGGGATTTTTGTAAGAACTTACCGTTCGAATCCCTTTCTCTGATATGGTCCTGGTGACACAGCTCAACACTGGGATGTAGGAGGGTCCGAAGGAGCCAGGCACCTATCCTAAAGCTTTAGAGGGTAGGCTCCTCCCCTACTGCATCCCTGGACTCTTCAGTTCAACTTTCAAAGCCACTGGAATACATAAACTCAGTACAAACGCCTGCACATATTATATGCACATTTTATAACAGAAACTGTTAACTTTTAACCATTTTAACATGAACATCATGAAATTCTGGCATACTTACTGAGCGTAAGGGAGGGATCGCTGTGTCACCAGGACCATATCAGAGAAAGGGATTCGAACGGTAAGTTCTTACAAAAATCCCTTTTTCTCTTTCAATGGTCCTGGTGACACAGCTCAACACTGGGACGTTCCAGAGCCGGTCCTTTGGGAGGGTACGCTCAGGTCTGCAGCTCTCAGCACTGCTCGCCCGAATGATGCGTCCTCCGACGCGAACTCATGGAACCTATAGAATTTGGCAAATGTGTGAACAGATGACCAAGTGGCAGCTCTGCAAACCTGCTCCGCTGTGGCCCCATGTCGGACCGCCCAAGAGGTAGCAACTGACCTGGTGGTATGCGCATTAATTCTGGCCGGTACAGGCCTACCCACTTTGGTGTATGCAAAAGCTATCACAGATCGCAACCACCTAGCAATGGTCTGCTTAGATGCAGGCCAACCAATTTTATGTACGTCATACAATACCAATAAAGTGTCAGTCTTTCTAACACTCTTCACTCTGTCCACATATATGCGTAAGGCACGCACAACATCCAAAGTCTTCAACTTGTCCCTTTTCTTGGAACCCTCTGGGGGTTGAAACACAGGTAGAACTATCTCCTGATTTAAATGGAAGGCAGAGACTACCTTCGGTAAAAATTGCGGCACTGTTCTCAGAACAGCCCTGTCATCGTGAAAGATTAAGAAGGGAGATTTGCATGACAAGGCTCCCAACTCAGACACCCTCTTAGCAGATGCTACTGCTAACAAAAACACTAACTTCCACGTGAGAAACTTAAAGTCAGCCGACCTCAAAGGCTCAAAAGGTGCCTTCTGAAGGCAATCCAAAACCAGTGACAGGTCCCAAGGTGCTACTGGTTGTTTGTAAGGGGGTTTCAGTTTGGATACCCCTTGTAAAAAAGTTTGAATCTCCGGTAAAATGGCAATTCTTTTTTGAAAATAGATGGACAAGGCCGAAATCTGCACCTTCAACGACTGAAGGCTTAGGCCCGAAGAAAATCCATCTTGTAAAAAATCCAACATTTTTGATAATTTGAAGTGAGATGTGTGAGCTTTTTGCCTCTCACACCATCTAATATAAGTCTTCCAGACTCTATAATAATTTGCAGAAGAAACAGCCTTTCTGGCTTTTATCATAGTCTGCACTACTGCGTCAGAAAATCCTTTCTTTTTCAAAATGGCGGTTTCAATAACCAAGCCGTCAAAATCAATCGATCGGAATCCAGATGATTGAATGGGCCTTGTCTTAACAGGTCTGGTCTCAGAGGTAGACGCCATGAATCCACTGATAACCTCTGAAGCCTCGAATACCAAGACCTCCTTGGCCAATCTGGGGCCACAAGGATCACCGGGACCTTCTGGTCCTGTACCCTCTTTAACAGTCTTGCTAACATCGGAATAGGAGGGAATGCATAAAGAAGATCTCCCTGCCAATGGGTAGTCATGGCATCCACTGCCTCTGCTAGCGGATCTCTCGTTCTGGCATAGAACCTGGGCACCTGATGGTTGAACCTGGATGCCATTAGGTCCAAATCCGGAGTTCCCCACATTGCAGTGATCTGGTGAAACACCTGAGGGTGTAGGCTCCATTCTCCTTCCTTGAGCTCCTCCCTGCTCAGGAAGTCTGCTTCTATATTCTCCACTCCTGGAATGAATATAGCCGATACTGCAGGAACATTCTGTTCCGCCCATAGAAAGATTCTGGACACCTCCCACATGGCCAATCTGCTGCGTGTACCTCCCTGGTGATTCAGATACGCCACAGCTGTGGCATTGTCGGTCTGAATCCTCAAGGGGGAGTTCCTTAACCTGTCTCCCGCCAAGGAAATCACTTTCCAGACAGCTCTCAGCTCCAAGATGTTGATTGGCAACGCTGATTCCTCTGCCGTCCACAGGCCCTGCAGCCTGAGATCCAGGGCTACTGCCCCCCAGCCCCTGAGACTGGCATCGGTAGTTACTATCAACCAGTCCCAGGTCTGTAATGACCGACCCCACTGAAGGGAATCTACCTCTGTCCACCATTTCAAGGAGTCCCGAGTGTCTGCGGACAGCACTATCAACTCCGTCTTCATGGTCAAAGTGTTTCCTGACCAGGCTGACAAAATGTTCCATTGGAATACTCGAGAGTGGAACCTGGCAAATTGAAGCGTTTCGAATGACGCCACCATTTTCCCCAGGAGTTTGAGGCACCTCCATACTGACAAGCTCGGAGCACTGAGGATCTCCTGAACTAGATTGACCAGGTCCCTGGCCTTTATCTCCGGGAGGAATACCCGATGGAGATGGGTATCCAGTATGACTCCCAAGAACTGGATCCTCTGTGATGGTACCAACTGAGATTTTTGTAAGTTTAAAATCCAGCCGTGAGCCTGCAAAAAACTGATGGCCTCTTTTAAATGACTTTGAAGCAGTGTTGCTGATTCTGCTTTGAACAGGAGATCGTCCAAATAGGGTATTACTGTGATTCCCCTGAGCCTCAGCACTGCCGCCATCACAGACATTATTTTTGTAAATACCCTTGGCGCGGTTGCTAGGCCAAAGGGTAACGCCCGGAACTGTAAATGCAGGTCTCCTATGGCAAATCTCAACAGCATCTGATGTTCCGGGTGAATGGGAACGTGCAGATATGCGTCCTGGACATCCATGGACGCCAGAAATTCTCCCTGGTCCAGACTCAGGAGTACAGTTCTCAAAGACTCCATTTTGAAATGGTCTACCCAAAGGTGAACATTTAAGGACTTCAAATTTAGTATTGGTCTGAAAGACCCGTCTGGTTTGGGCACCAGGAACAGCGTGGAGTAAAATCCTTTCTTCCACTCTGCCCTGGGAACCGGGACTACCACCCCTTTTTCCAAAAGGGAATGAGCCGCTCTCATAAGAGCTGTGCGCAGGAGCGCCTGCTTTGGTATGGGTGTGGGGATGAACCTCTTTGGAGTCCGCCCTCTGAAAGGGATTTTGTAACCCTGGGTAATAATCTCTAAGACCCAGGTATCCTGGTCTAGAGAAGCCCAAGCGTCTCTGAAGTGTGTAAGACGCCCCCCCACCTTTATCCCTGCCGGGCTGATCCCCTGGCAGTCATGCGGAGGGTTTTTCCTCTCCTTTAGAGGCAGGCTTCTTATTGAAAGAGCCAAACTTGGACCTTTGGGATTTGCCCCTGGAGTTCTGGAACTTTCCCCTGAACGATTGTCCCCGAAAGGACGCACCACCTCTAGGGGAGGGCCGAAAGGACGGCCTAAAAGCAGCAAATCTGGATGACTGCTTTGTTGAGGAGGCCGGCAGAAACGTACTCTTGCCGCCTGTGGCTTGTTTTATAATCTCCTCAAGCTCAGAACCAAAAAGTAACTTTCCCTTGAAAGCTAACATTTCTAAGGCCTTTTTGGACTCATTGTCCGCTTCCCAGGCCTTAAGCCAGAGTACCCTCCTGGCATTTATGGAGACTGTGGATACTCTGGTAGCCATTTTAAGAGCTTCCTCCTCTGCTTCCACCGCATATTCTGCAGCGGCCTTAATCTTTTCTGCTACCAGCAAAGCACCGTGGTCAGCCTGCAGCATGGTGCATAGCTCACCAGCCCACTCTATAATGGCCTTAGAGACCCAGGCTGAAGCAATAAGGGGACGCAGGGTAAACCCCACCCCTTCAAAAATAGCCTTGAGGTTTCCCTCTAGCTTTTTATCCACAGCATCTTTAAAAGCTGCACCACCCTGTACAGGTAATACCGTAGCTTTTGATAAGCGTGCCACAGAAGCATCCACAACAGGCACCTTTTCCCAGAGTTCAGAATGAGACTCCGGCATGGGGTACAGACTAAGGAATCTTTTAGGCATCTGTAGCCTCTTATCTGGGGTTTTCCAAGCCCCTTCCAATAGTTCCTGTAACCCCTCATCTGAGGGAAAAGTAACAGCCTCCTTTCGCTGTCGCTTAAAAACACCCTTAACAGGGGTCTTATCCTCAACAGACAGTTTTAACGCCTGTTTTACAGCCACAATAAGATCCTCTATACCAGCAGCAGAGGTCTCTTCAAAATCATCACCCTGGTCCCAGGGTGTGTCAGTATACTCTCCTTCCTCTTCCTCTAACACATTAGGCATAGCATAAGACCTTTTAGGGGTCCCTGTAACCTCATCCATTTTGTCCAGTATTTCACTGAATCTGTTGATCCCCTTAGCAGTATCCTGCATCACCTGAATAAGTGCAGGATCTGCCTGGGTAAGAGGTAAGGAGCCAGACGACTGCTGAGATGATGGCATAGGTCTCTGTGATTCTACCAGCACATCACTCTGCCTGTCCAGAAGCTGCACCAAAGCGTTTACCGACCTGCCTAGGGCACTGGCCCACGCAGGTTCACTCTGCTCTCCCCTATGGTGTTCACTGCCCATGGGTCTCACATCAGCGCAAGTAATACATAAGCCCCCCTTGGCCATCTGCTCAGGGACAAACTTTTGTGTGCAAACATTGCACGCGCTCAGTGCACTAAGGACTCCCTCCCCCAAAACCACAGCCTGATGCTCAGACATGATGCAAGTGAAGCGTATATATATATATCTCAATATACACAGTGCAAACAATTGTACAAGCGTTTATACAAAGTCAATGCACCCAATCACTTAGCTGTCTGTAGGTTTCAACTGCGGGGAAGCGATGCCCAGGAAATCCAAGTCACTCTGCCAGGATCAATAAGCCAGCTCAGCTCCGCTGCAAGCGTTCTGAAAGGCGCCAAAGTCAGAGTGAAGGAAGAGACCAAAGTCCCTGCTGCTGCGGGGTCCGTGACCTTTTGGCGCCAACCACCCCCAGCTAGCCGCTCCTTAGGTAGGATTTCCTTGTTCCAGTATCTCCCCCTCAAATGGGGACCACTTGGAACATGCCTGTCACAGCGCTGCTGTCCTCTCAGTCAGGAGCTCAGCGTGTAAGCTCCGCATAAAATGGCCGCCGCCATCACGGAGCGCCTGTCCCCCATGATCCCCACCTAAATGTGGAGCCGGTTTCAGGCTACTCCGGAGCCCAGGCAGCCTCTTAATAGAGGCTGTAAGCGCAGCACAGGGAGACCAGACAGAGTCTACCCTGTGCACAGAGAGCTGACAGGACGCGCTTCTGTCAGCTCCTGCTGCGCTAGCAGTGTGAGGATTCACTATGAAAATCCTCACACTGTGCCTACCTAGCTAGGGTAATAGTTAATAAAATAATAAAAAAAAAACCCTAACTACTCTAATTCTTCGGCTGCTCCTGCAGCCCTTTAGAATAGCACCCACTCCAGTGGGCACCTAACACGAACTGAAGAGTCCAGGGATGCAGTAGGGGAGGAGCCTACCCTCTAAAGCTTTAGGATAGGTGCCTGGCTCCTTCGGACCCTCCTACATCCCAGTGTTGAGCTGTGTCACCAGGACCATTGAAAGAGAAAATCGGGAGAATAAAAAAGGGGATCATATAGATGAGAATTAAAGGAAAAACAAGATAAAGAAAACGCTACGTGTTTGTACACCACCATAGATTCTGTGAGTGGGGTACGCCTGTCTATTCCCCCCTTCTTTTCCGTGTGCCTCATCTTTTAAGCTTTCCGAAACACATGGAATGATATGTAACAGTTGGCTCTTCTTTTCTTATTTGGTCGGTTCCCCATATCGGAAATACATTGAGAGTGAATACTCAAGGTGGTGATTATATCGATTGAGACACTGATGCTCTACATCTTCCATAACATCGCGCCTCAGAAGTAAAACGCTATCTGCCTGTACTGCAAATGTAAAAAAATAAATAAAAATAAAAATCTTTTCTAAGTGCTCCTGAGAGCAAAAGTGTGTCCGCTCCCTTTCGGGCACGAACTAAGACTGGCCTGGGGGGGAAGTAGAAGGGGAGGAGTTAGCCACTCTAATCTTTTTTAAAGTGCCCATGCTCCCTATGGTCGCCTTCTATTCCCCAGTGTAACTCCAGTGACACCTAGTGGATGAAGGAGAAATGGAACTTATCAGGATTTTGTTTCAGGGGCATGTACTGTAGACATTTTTTTTTCACAAGCAACAGAAGTTACCTAAATGGCCTAAGTAAAGGACCCCCATTTCGGTGTTTTCATGCACCTTTTAAAGTGCGTTGTTCTGAAGTGTACTGCACAACTGAGTTCCACTAGCTGGGCTTGCCTACCTACATAAACATCAGGCCAGCATGCTACAATTTTGCTCATAAGTTTACATTCCCTAGCAGAATTTGTGATTTTCTGGCCATTTGTCAGAGAATATGAATGATAACTCACAAACTTTTCTTTCGCTCATGGCTAGTGTTTGAGTGAAGCCATTTATTGTCAAACAACTGTGTTTACTTTTTTAAATCATAATTACAACAGAAACTACCCAAATGACCCTGATCATCAAAAGTTTACATACCCCAGTTCTTAATATGGCGTATTGCCCCCTTTAACATCAATGACAGCATAAAGGCCCTTATTCTGCTTGGTGCGGCCGGAGCCGCATATGCGGCTCCGACCGTGCAGGCAAATCCCCGCCTTCCATACGGATCGCCACGGCCGTCCGTACGCGGACATGTGGCGGTCCGCATGAAAATGGCGGGGGATACGCCTCCACCATCTTGGAGCAGCCCCCTGCATTCGATGGTCGCCGACCATCGAAGGCAGGGCCGCACGCTCCACCAGCTCCCGCAACCATAGACCTCACGGACACTTGTCCGTGTGAAAGCATGTATGGGGGCGGGCAGCTGACATCCGGCGATGTCAGATGCCCGCCCCCAACACATGCGTCACAGCCTCATTACCATGCGTACGCCCCGCGTTTGCATGGGAACGCCCATGAAACGCGGGGCGTATGCATAGGGAAATGAGGCTAAGTAGCCCCTCACGCCCCTATCCACCCCCTTTGCGGCGGTAAAAAAAATTGTGCGGCGATTTCGCCTGCACATGCGCAGAGTGCCCTCTGCACATGCGCAGAGCGAAAACATCGGCGGAACGGCCGCAAGCGGCCGTTACCGCTTAGATCGGAATAAGGGCCAAAGTCTTTTGTTGTAGTTGTGGATGAGGCTCTTTATTTCCTCAGATGGTAAAGCTGCATATTATTCTTGGCAAAAAGCCTCCAGTTCCTGTACATTCTTGGGCTGTCCTGCATGCACATTTGAGATCTCCCCAAAGTGGCTCAATGAAAATGGGGTCAGGAAACGGAAATTGCCACTCCAGAACCTTTACTTTATTCTGCTGTAGCTAATGACAGGTTGACTTGGCCTTGTGTTTTGGATCATTGTCATGTTGGAACGTCCGAGTGCATTCCATGCGCAGCTTCTGGGCTGATGAGTTCAAATTTTCCTCCAGTATTTTCTGATAACATGCTGCATTCATTTTGCCATACATTTTGACCAAGTTTCCAGTGCCTTTGTAGCTCACACATCCCTTTCATCATAGGCCTTGTTGACTCCTCTCCAAATGTAAGGTTTATGGTTGTGGCCAAAAAAGTTACATTTCGGTCTCATCACTCCAAATGACTTTGTTTCCAGAGGTTTTGAGGCTTTCTTCTGGCAACTCAGCCATGCAGCCCATTTTTCTTCAAATGCCTCCTTATTGTGCAACTTGAAACAACCAAACCACTTTTTTTCAGAGAGTATTTCAGCTGAAGTTATTTGTGGATTTTTCTTTGTATCCCGAACAATTTGCCTGGCAGTTGTGGCCGAACTTTTGTTGGTCTACCTGAACTTGATTTGGTTTCCAGAGAATCCGTCATTTTCCACTTAATTAGAGTTTGAACACTGCTGATTGGCTTGGATATCTTTATCCAATTGCTTGGATAACTTTCTATATCCCTTTCCTATTTTATACAGTTCAATTACCTTTTCCTGCAGATCCTTTGACAATTCTTTTGCTTTCCGAGACACATCAGTGCAGCACTGGATAAAAGATGCAAGGGTCTTTCGGTAGACCATAAACTCACTGACCTTTTATACACACACACACACACACACACACACACACACACTGATTAAAAGCAAACAGATCACAGGTGAGGATGGTTACCTTTAGTAGCCATTCAAACCTGTTTGTGTCAATTGTGTGCATGTTATCAGGCCAAAATCTCCAGGGTATTTAAACTTTTGATCAGGGTCATTTATGTAGTTTTTGTTGTCATTATGATGTAAAAAGAGTTAACACAGTTGTTTGACAATAAATGGCTTCACCCAACCACTAACCATGAGTGAAAGAAAAGTTTGTGAATTATCATTCATAAGGAGCCCATACACGGTCCGTTGTGTATGGCTCCGTTCTGTACTATGCGATGCGCGCTCCCGCACATCACATAGTACGGTACAAAAAGTATGTGCTGCACATACTTTTTGTACTAGGTACACATCGGATCGGATCGCAGTGCATGCACACTGCATGCACTAGGGATGCGATCCGATCCGATGTGTACTGTTTAATTTCACAACGGATCCTATTAACGGACCATGTATGGGGGGCAATATTCTCTGAGAAAGGCCAGAAAATCACAAATTCTGCTAGGGTATGTAAACTTGAGCACAACTGTATATTGTTTCTGGGTTTAGGTCTCCCTATCATTGTACATTAGGACAAGATTTGATCATCACTATTTAATAAGTGAAAGTTGGATTGTGATATGTCCTGTCCCCTATTGCAAATCAGAATCAGAATCATCTTTATTGGCCAGGGATACTTGCGTATGCTTGGAATTTTTTGTGGTAACAGTGCAGCATCAATCAGGGAACACCAAGGGGGTGGGAAGAGAGGCATAAACATACATCACATACATTTCACATATATCTAGAACAGTTCGAGTTAGTATTTAGTATTTGGTACGTTCAATACTGTTTAGTTGGTGGACAGCTATTGGGAAGAAGCCTTTTGTAGTTCTTGTCGTCTTTGCTGGGATGGACCTAAAACGTCTGCCTGACGGAAGGGGTTCAAACAGGTTGTGGCCAGGGTGTAGCTTGTCCGCCAAGATCTTTCCTGCACGCTTATTGACCCTGGCTAGGTATAGTTCTTGGACAGTGGGGAGCTCCGCCCCAATGATCTTTTCTGCCATCCTCACCACTCTTTGCAACCTTCGTCTGTCATTCTCGGTTGCTCCTCCGAACCAGATTGTGATCGAGGAGCAAAGGACAGACTCTACTATGGCAGTGTAGAAGATGAGCAGCAGCTCCTGTGGGATGTTGAATTTCTTGAGTTGCCTCAGGAAGAACAACCGCTGCTGAGCCTTCTTGACAGTTGTAATGATGTTGGGACCCCATTTAAGGTCGCAGGAAATCTTTGTTCCTAGGAATTTGAAGGAGTCGACCCTCGACACTACTCTGTCAGATATTATGAGTGGGTGCATGGCATTTGGTTTCCTTCTGAAGTCCACCACCATCTCCACCGTTTTGAGGGGGTTGAGGTCAAGGTTGTTTCCGCTACACCATTTAGTTAGCCGATCCACCTCCCGTCTGTATGCCGACTCGTTTCCATCCATGATTAGGCCGATAACCGTTGTGTCATCTGCAAATTATATCATTTTTACTGACTGTTCTGCTGAGGTGCAGTCGTTTGTGTAGAGGGAGAAGAGCAGGGGGGAGAGGACACATCCTTGAGGGGCACCGGTGCTAATTGTGCATGTGTTTGACATGAATGCGCCTGCTTTCACCGCTTGTTTCCTTTCAGTCAGAAAGTCAGTGATCCAGGAGCATGTAGGTTCTGGGACTCCTAGTGAACGGAGTTTTGGCTCCAGGATGTGAGGGATGATAGTGTTGAATGCCGAGCTGAAATCAACAAATAGTATCCTTGCATAGGTGCCTGGACTGTCCAGGTGCTGTAGAATGTGGTGCAGCCCTAGGTTGACTGCATCCTCGACACTTCTGTTTGCTCGGTAGGCAAACTGCAGGGGGTCGAGGTGAGCATTTGTAACAACTCTTAGGTGGTTCAGCACCATACGTTCAAGCACTTTCATGACCACTGATGTTAGTGCAATCGGCCTGTAGTCATTGAGGTCTTTCGCAGGGCTCCAGGTATAGAGCCAATTAACCACAGGTGATCCGCACAGGTACTGCTTTACATGCAGGTGCCCCTTCAGGGCTTGGAGCAGAGACTGGAGCCTCCATTGCCTCTGGGAGGTACACCCTGCCTCCAGGGGCTTCTTACGTGTTGGACGCGTAGTAAGGAGTGTGCTGCCACATGTGCTACTTGGATGCGGGACCATTTGTCTACAACAAGAAGATAGACAGTCATTAGGTCGACACCATTAGTTCGACAACTCAATAGGTCGACATTGCCATTATGTCTACAGGGTCTCTAGGTCGACAGTCAAAAGGTCGACGTGGGTTTTTTCAGGTTTTTTTACCCAAATGTCGACACAGTCGACATGGACACAGTTTGAAGTGAACCGCAGCCCCTCGCTTCGCTCGCGATGCTTCGGGCACGGTGCCTCGCTGCGCTCGGCACACTATTATAATCTAACTCCACGCCGTAGTGGATGGTAGGGCATGAAATACCGCCTGTCGGCACGTCGGCTCAAAAATCAGTAAAAAAACCATGTCGACCTTTTGACTGTCGACCTAGACACTGTCGACCTAATGGTATGTCGACCTAAAGGCATGTTGACCTATTGAGTTGTCGAACTAATGGTGTCGACCTAATGGCTGTCTATCTTCTTGTTGTAGACAAATAGTCCGGATACCGTGCTACTTTGTATATTTCACTATATTTTAAACAACTGAGATAAAACAAAGGTCCTTTAGGTACATACACCCAATGCCTCCTGTGGCAAAGGCCCATTTTGGATTTGTAGCTACACATTTCCTGAGCTCCATTAGCCACTGGCATAAAACAATGTATGGCTTACAGTCAGCAGCTAGTAAGCTCAGTGGTCAGGAATTTATTTATTTATTAACAGTTTCTTATATAGCGCAGCATATTCCGTTGCGCTTTACATAGAGGACAGTGATACAACAAAACAGGGTATTTACAGACAGTCAAAATGTAGGAGGGCCCTGCTCGCAAGCTTACAATCTATAGGGAAATAGGCATTGATACATAAGGATAGATACTGTATTCTTTATTGCATCGATTCCACCAGAATGCAAGGTTCTATGACTGGTTCTGGAATTTGATAAGCTTGCCTGAAGAGATGAGTTTTTAGGGAACGCTTATAGGTTTGGAGACTGGAGGAAAGTCTTATTGTGCTTGGGAGGGCATTCCACAGAGTGGGTGCAGCCCGAAGAAAGTCCTGCAGTCGGGAATGGGAGCGAGTAATGAGTGTGGATGAGAGACGCAGATCTTGGGAGGAGCGTAGAGGTCGTGTTGGATGATATTTTTAGATGAGAAGATATGTATGTTGGTGTAGTTTGGTTTATGGCTTTGTGTGTAAGTCAAATAATTTTGTATTGAATACGGTAGAATACAGGTAACCAATGAAGTGACTGACAGAGTAGCTTTGCAGACGATGAACGTCTGGCTAGGAAGATTAGCCTTGCAGCTGCATTCATAATGGACTGTAGTGGTGAGAGTCTGTATTGGGCAGGGGCTGGCTGGCAACTTTCAGCCTGGGGGGCAACACAAGCAAGTGGCCCATCACCATCGCCATCGTTTCACCACCCTACCCTCTCCCCTCTAGTATGCAGCAAGGATTAAACAATTCTTCCCCACCACACACATACACCAGAAATGGGAACAGTGTGTGCCGAAGGCGCATTGCAAAAATGTACACTATAATGCCCACTACACATAATGCCACACACTGTAATGCCTATTACACATAATGCCAACACCGTAATGCCCATTACACATAATGCCAACACCGTAATGCCCACTACACATAAAGCCATCACTGTAATGCCCAAATATAATGCCAACACCGTAATGCCCATTACACATAATGCCAACGCCGTAATGCCCATTACACATAATGCCAATGTCCTAATGCCCATTACACAAAATGCCATTGTCGTAATGCCCATTACACATAATGCCAATGTCGTAATGCCCATTACACATAATGCTAACGTCGCAATGCCCATTACACATAATGCCAACGTCGCAATGCCCATTACACATAATGCCAACGCCGTAATGCCCATTACACATAATGCCAATGTCCTAATGCCCATTACACAAAATGCCAATGTCGTAATGTCCATTACACATAATGCCAACGCCGCAATGCCCATTACACATAATGCCAATGCAGCAATGCCCATTACACAATGCCAATGCCGCAATGCCCATTACACAATGCCAATGCCGCAATGCCCATTACACAATGCCAACGCCGCAATGCCCATTACACAATGCCAACACCGCAATGCCCAGTACACATAATGCTAATACCATAATGCCCAGTACACATAATGCCAATACCATAATGCCCATTAAATATAATAATGCCTATTACATATTATACTATCTACCTGCTGCTTACCTACATGCTCATTATCAGAGTCACAGTCACTTGTTGCCAGGGGTTTCATTTCTGCCATGGGGAGTGATATTTCTTGCCAGGGGGGAGCCAGGGTACATGCACGTCGCCAATGGGTCCCATTTAAATAGCGCGCCAGCGCTACCCGAATCTGCACTTCCGGGTAGCGCTGGCAGCGCTGTTCTCTAAGTTCTGACAGACACTAGAGGTATGGCAGTACCTCTAGTGTCTGTCTCCCCTACGGCGGCGGCCATTTTTGGAGAGGCCGTCGCTACTCACATTTATGCGGCCGGACTCGGAGTTTGCTGAACAGGGAGGCGGCCGGCGGCTGCGGTGGGGACGGCTGCAGCAGCGTGTGCAAGAAGCACACAGCCGGCCCAGCCACTAAATAGCCAGACCGGCCTGGGGGGCATGTGGCACCCTGCCCCCCGGCCCAGCCCGCCCCTGGTATTGGGGAAGGCCAATAAGGAGACTATTGCAATAATCAATCCGTGAGATGATGAGAGCATGGATTAGAGTTTTTGCAGTGTCTTGTGTAAGGTAAGGGCGAATTTTAAATATGTTTTTTAGGTGCATGTGGCATGATTTTGAGACAGATTGAATGTGGGGTACAAAGGAAAGTTCTGAGTCAAGGATAACACCTAGGCAGCGAGCTTGAGAGGTAGGAGTGATTGTCATCTTCTCAACAGCGATAGAGATATCAGGTTGGTAACTACTATTTATTGGCGGAAATATAATTAATTCTGTTTTTGAGATATTAAGTTTGAGGTGGCGAGATGACATCCAGGATGAAACAGCAGAAAGGCATTCAGAGACACAGCTTAATACAGATGGGGACAGGTCCGGGGAGGATAGGTAGAGCTGAGTATCATCCGCATACAGATGATACTGAAATCCAAAAGAGCTGATTAGTTATAGATTGAGAAAAGCAGATGACCTAAAACTGAACCCTGAGGTACTCCAACTGAGAGGTAGCAAAGAGGAGGTAGAATCAGAGAAACAAACACTAAAGGAGCGGTTAGAGGTAGGATGAGAACCAAGAGAGGACTGTGTCTTTAAGACCTATGGATTGTAGTGTTTGTATGAGAAGGAATGAAATGCATATAAAATGTCCTCTAATATATTTTCATAGCATGACATTTACTTGTCTTATATTTGTGCTGCAAGTAACATAAAGCAAAAGCCCGGATCAATGTTGGTCCCAAGCACATCATAAACATCCACGTTCTATATACTGTGATTATGTAGCTGTTGTTGCAAACCAGCAGCAGCAGAGGGCAGCAGATGCTCATAAACTAGGTTAATGTACACGTGCATTATTGTATATATCCCATTATATAATGTATTACTCCAGGAGTTGATTGCAAGGGTGTGGTTCATGGGGCGACCACAGGAAAGTCAACATACATTGGGTAAACCGCTGAAGGTCAACACCCTGAAAAGGTCGACATGGGTCTAGATTGATAAGCATTGTGTCACTTTTTTGTCCTGAATGTAAACACAGTTAACATGGACACGTAGCACCGCATCCCCACGCATGGCTCGCTTTGCTCAGAACACTATTTTATGGTACTTATGTATTATCTGGACTCCCATGTTAAATGCACCCCATTTTTTCATACCTTTACTATCCAATTACGCATGGAGTTGATTTTATATAGTGTGGCGAGCGCAGCGAGCCACCGTGCCCGAAGCGTGGCGAGCGGACGCGGTCTCATAAGAAAAACGGAAGCCCAAATATTACATAAGTACCTATTTTATTTTTCCTCCACGACCTAGTAGGTCAGGCATGTTCAAACTGTGGCCCTCCAGTTGTTGTGAAACTACACATCCCAGCATGCCTTGCCATAGTTTTAGCAATCCCTAATAGCAAAACTGTGGCAAGGCGTAATGGGATTTGTAATTTCACAACAGCTGGAGGGCCATAGTTTGGACATGTCTGTAGTAGATGGTAGGGCATGAAATATCACCTGCCAACACACATGGGCTCAAAAAAAAAAAAAAGCACAAATCCTGAAAACCCATGTCCACTTTTTGACCTTCCCCATGTTGACCTTAAGGGAGCCCATACACGCTCCGTTTAATGGATCCGTTGTGTAGTTATATAGTACACATCACATCACATTGCATGCAATGCGATACGAGGAACAGCTAGTACAAAAAAAATGTGCAGCACATACTTTTTGTACCGTACGATGAGATGCGCGGGACCATCTATGGGCACCTTAAGGTTTATGTAGACCTAATGACCCTGTCAACCTTTTGAGGATGTCGAACTTGTGACTGTATACTGTATTTACTAACTGGATTTGTGTTTTGATCTGTGCTATAAGTGTCTATAACAGTTTAACACAGACAGACTTTGTGATTATTATTTACAGTTTCTTATATAGCCCAGGAGATTCTGTTGCTCTTTACAATTGGAAACAAGTGATTAAACAAAACGACACGGGAGGTAGGAGGTTCTGCTCGCAAGCTTACAATCTATAGATAAAATGACTATTACAATTAGGAGGTAATAGTATTATAGTAGCCATGTTATTTGCTAAATATCACTTCTTTCAATATCTTTGGCACCCATTATGCTGCAAATGTACTGCTTGGCTTTTAGTTGGGTAATACTCTCAAAACTTAAATTCTTGAGTCTTAATTCAATTAGCTGCTAAGGGCCAGAAACCTAAAGCTGCCCATACACGCTGCTTTGTGGGCGTGCTGTACTAGCACGGATCACATTGCATTGCATGTGCATCCGTTGTGCATGCAATGCGATGCAATGTGATGAAACCTAAGTACAAAACACCGAGTTATTACCTGGTAATGGGTTTTCCTCTACTCCACCATGGCAGCCCTCACTCATGGGTTTCTCCCCTCTGGGTAGTGCATTGGAAAGGAAGAAAGACACCAGCCCCCATAAAAGGGCCCCTCCTCCTTCCTCCTGTGTCTTTGAATTCTCCAGCTTAAAAACATCACAGATTAGTACACAACACATCAACAACAAAACAAGTGAGGGTCGGGAATATATGCTGCCATGGTGGAGTAGAGGAAAACCCATTACCAGGTAATAACTCAGTGTTTCCTCTACCTCCCCCATGGCAGCCCTCACTCATGGGTCGTACCCAAGCAGTACATAAATTCAGGGGGGTAATACTCACGTAAACAGAAACATAAGCCAGCTTGGCTATAACAACAAAAGAGATTCTTCTTTTTTCTTTTTTTTTTTTTCACAAGACTGCTGCGCTAAGGATTCTTCTCCCAAACTTGGCATCTGACGACGACATTACATCAACCCTGTAATGCTTCGTGAAGGTATGAACCGATGACCATCCTGCTGCTTTGCACAATTCCAAGACTGAGACGGATTCCTTCTCCGCCCAGGATGAGGCCACCGATCTTGTGGAGTGAGCCGTAAGCCCTTCTGGCAGCTCCTTCCGCCTTATTTGGTATGCCTTCAGGATGCATTCCCTGATCCATCTTGACAAAGTCTGTTTGGACGCCGCTTGTCCTTTTTTATTTCCCACTGTTAGTATGAACAGATTTTTTGCTTGGCGAAATTCCACCGTTCTTTGTTTGTAGATAGTTAGGGCCCTGACGACATCCAACGTATGTAGACGTTCCTCCTTACTGTTAGACGGATTGGAACAGAAGGACGGGAGCACGATTTCCTGGTTTACGTGGAATTCTGATGCTATTTTTGGGACAAACAACGGGTTCGTCCTCAAAGTCACCTTATCTTCATAGAAGTTTAGGTAGGGCTCGTCTATCCACAGTGCCTGTAACTCTGAAACTCTATGAGCTGAAGTTATTGCTACCAAAAATAGGACTTTCCACGATAACCATTTCAGTGATATCTCATGCATAGGTTCAAACGGATCTTCCATGAGTACTCCTAGCACTAAATTTAAGTCCCAGGGTGGTAAAGGACTTTTAATTTTTAGTTTCAGCCTTTTTACCGCTTGCATGAATCTGAGTACGTCTCTGTTGTTCGCTACATCCCAATCTAGCATGGAAGCAAGCGCCGATATTTGTACTTTCAAGGTACTCCCTGAGAGGCCCATCTGGAGACCCTGTTGTAGGAAGCTCAATATTGTGGCTACCATCTTTGGATCCTTATGCTCACTTCTTGACCAATACACATATCTTTTCCATATTCTATAATATGTCTTTACTGTGGAGCTTTTCCTGGCTTTAAGTAGTGTCACAATGACCTCCTTATCAAACCCCTTTGCTGCTAGTGTCTTGGTCTCAGTAACCAGGCCGTCAGGTTCCAAGACGGGGGTTGTGCCCTCGTCACTTGTCCCTGCGATAGCAGGTCCTGAATCGATGGTAACCTCCACGGTTCGTCTACTGCTAACCTGCATACTGTGCTGAACCACGCCCTCCTGGGCCAATGTGGTAGTACCGCTATGACATCCACGTTCTCTCTCTGGACTTTTTTCAGCAGTCTTGGGATTATGGGAATTGGCGGAAACACATAAGCCGTCTCCATGTTCCACACCGCCGTCAGAGCGTCCACTTGAGCTGCCTGAGGCTCCCGGAACCTTGAAAAGTAGGCTGGCACTTTCCTGTTTTTTTCTGTCGCCATCAAGTCACCTCACTTTCTTACCAACATGTCGAACACTGTACTGTTGAGGGACCACTCGCCTGGCAAACACTCTTCTCTGCTTAGCCGATCCGCGATCACATTGTCCTTCCCTGCGAGGAACACTGCTGAAATATTTATTACCCGAGCTTACGCCCACTCGAATATCTTGGATGTTTGTTCTAACAGAGCCCTGCTCTTTGTGCCCCCCTGATGGTTTATATAAGACACCACCGCCTGATTGTCGGATCTTATAATTAATTCCTTGCCCCGTACTTGGCCCTGGAAGTGAACACACGCCCGATATACTGCTTCCATCTCTCTCAGATTGGAATGGGCTGATTGCCATTCTGTTGACCAGCGACCTTGAGCCACTTGGCTGGCACACGTTGCTCCCCAGCCGTACTCGCTGGCGTCTGTCGTAACTAACACCTGTTCTTGTGTTGCAAAACTTTTTCCTGTTGCCAGACGTTCTGTATCTGACCACCAGTCCAAATCTTTCCTCGCTGCATTTGACAGTTATCCGTTGGTTTAACCCCCTGCTGTTTTTGTCCCACTGCATTAAAAAGCATGTCTGAAGTTTTCTCATGTGGAAGCGAGACCATGGGATCGTTTCTAGGGCTGCTGACATGAGGCCTAAAGTTTCCATGCAGTCTCAAGATGATACCACTGTCCTCTTCATCATCCATTTTACTTTTTTTTTACAATTTCTCTCTTCTGACTCTTGTCAGAGACACTTTCAGGTTTTGGGTATTTATGATCACACCTAGATATTGTATTTCTTGTGTTGGAACGAGACGACTCTTTTTCTCGTTTATCAGCCACCCAGGTGTCTTTAGGCATTCTACTACCTCTGCCGTATGCTGTACCAGGAGAGCCTCTGATTCCGCCACGATCAGGATGTCGTCCAAGTAGGGGTATAATCTTATCCCCCTTCGCCTTAGCCATGCGATAAAGACCACTAGAACCTTTGTAAAAGTCCTGGGAGAGGTTGCCAGGCCAAAAGGGAGTGCGTTGAACTGATAAGTGACCCCTTGTACCCTGAACCTCAGGAATTTTCGATGCCCTTCGAAAATTGGGACATGTAGGTAGGCGTCCTTGAGGTCTATTGAAGACATGAAGTCGTTTTGATTGAGGTCCAAAATGACCGACTTTATTGACTCCATCCTGAATGATTTTATTCTTATGAATTTGTTTAGCCTGCGTAGATCCAGGATAGTTCGAAATCCGCCCGTGGCTTTTCTCACCACGAAAAACCGGGAAAACCATCCCTGAAATTCTTGTGACTTTGTCACTATGCTGACGACATTTTGATCCAGCATTTCTTTTAGACTGGACAATAATGCTCTCCTTTCTTCCATGTCCTCTGGAATAGGAGACTGGACCAGGAGTTCCCCTGGTTTTTTCACAAAGTCTATTTTGTAGCCCGAGCGGACTACCTCTAAAACCCACTCGTCTGAAGTGGATTTCTGCCAAGCGCTTTGAAACTTCAGCAACCTGGCTCCCACTCCCTGTGGGTTGGCGTCATTGGGGATCTTTTTTAGAAGAGAATCTGCTCTCCTTGTTCCCCTGGCCTCGAAAATTGGCCCTGGAAATGCAAGATCCCCTTCTGTAAGGTCTTCCAGGTCTATAGGCCCGGGATTCCCTAAATTCTTGCTGATACCTATTAAACCTCGGCGGGGGAGTCTTCTTGGCTACCTTATCTTGGGGTAACCATACGGATTTACCCCCAGCAATTTTGGAAACCAAGTCATCCAACTGTTTCCCAAAAAGATAGTCACCCTGAAAGGGCATGGAAAGCAGTCTGTTTTTAGACTGTACGTCTGCTGCCCAGGGCTTTAGCCAGAGGGCTCTTCTAGTGGCAGCTGCCGTAGCTCCTGCTCTCGCTGCTAGGCGCACAGAATCTAATGAGGCCTCACACATGAACTCCACAGCGATCTGCACATCCTGTACCATCCTAAGTAGCTCGGACCTTTTGACACCATCCAGCATGTCACTCTCCAGCTGCTGGCACCAACCTCGTAATACTCTGGAGGTAACGGCCATAGCCGCTGCCGGTTTCAAAGCAGTACCTGCGACCAACTGCTGCTTTCTAAGACCCAGCTCAATTTTTCTCTCCATAGGGTCTTTAAATATATTGGCCTCCTCAAGGGGTAAAGTGGTCTTTCTGGACAGTCTTGCCACTGCTGCGTCCACTTTTGGCGCTACCTCCCAAGAGGCAACCTGCTGTTTGTCAAACGGATACATTTTACTGATCCTGTTTGAAATCACCACCTGTTTGTCCGGGTGTTTCCATTCTTCTGAAATTACTTCTTTCAGAGTATTAGATAGAGGAAACACTTTACCTTTGCGTTTCTTATCCTTAAATAGCATTTCTTGGAGGCTTAAGTCCTCCTGTGGATCATCAATATTTAAGGATTTGTAAATCAGATTTAACAAATTATCAATCATGTCAGGGTTCACTTCAGTCTCTCGTTTATCCTGACTGGGCATCTCATCTGTCTGGTCCAAATCAAACTCTGGCATGACCGCACTAGTTGATTGATGGACAGAGTCATCTGAGTCCTCACTGATGATAACATGTTTCCTTTTAGAAGACCTTTTCTCCACAAATTTCTCTGCTAATGCAGATGTTAACATTTCCACTAGGCTTGACATTTGTGCTGGCTGCAATTGTTGGGGGGCCTTACAACCTTCACATAGAATGCCCACGTGTTTCTCAGGTAACACTTTCTCACAGGCTGCGCACTTGTCTAAATGAGGTCTCTTATGCTTGGACCTATCCTTGCTGGTCTCTGACCTAAGAGAGAACCATAACAATTACTTATATAGGCGTATAGGCTAAGGTGGACACCCCTAAAAACTATGGCTTACCCTGACTTCCTTACAGCACGACCATCGTCCTCCATGGCAGTAGTGCGCAATTAACTCTAAGGGAAGAAAGAAAAAACTACTAAGCACCTACAACCTTCCCCCGCTAACTACCTACATAACTCCAGTTAAACAGACACCACGGAAATACTATGTACTGACAAAGAATATGCGCCCACCGGCGCCTTACCCCGTTGTACTGAAGACCTCAGATACCGTGGCGACCCCAGCGCTGACTCCTGCATTGCGCTGTTCACAGACGCCGGCTAAATACGCTTCCGCTCGCGGCGGAAGCGCGTCATTCGCCCGCGCCGCGCACTGCCGCCGACGTCCGCCCTGTGCAGACGCACGCGGGCCAGGCAGTGACGCGGCAGACGCTATCCCGCGCCACCATTCCTGCGGACGTCACCGCCTGTACTGCCCCCGGGGGGGGGGTCCGCATGCGGCCTTCTGACTTCGATCCACCGGGTGCCCCCGACTGGACCTACCATCCTCTGCAGGGGGCCGGAGCCGCCGCAGGGACATACATGAGCCGGGTAAGCCAATGTCCACCTGCCACCATACCTGTACCTGCACTTACCCGGAAAGGAAAAAAAGACACAGGAGGAAGGAGGAGGGGCCCTTTTATGGGGGCTGGTGTCTTTCTTCCTTTCCAATGCACTACCCAGAGGGGAGAAACCCATGAGTGAGGGCTGCCATGGGGGAGGTAGAGGAAAAGTATGTGCAAGCACATACTTTTTGTACTTCGGTTTCATCACATTGCATGCACAACGGATGCACATGGAATGCAATGTGATCCGTGCTAGTACAGCATGGAAAGCACGCCCACAAAGCAGCGTGTATGGGCTTCAAACAAAATCCCATAAGCATTTACTTACGCCTCAATTACTCATGGACTAATTGAATTGAGTCCAGAACTTCATAAATGCCAACATTAATTCACCTCTTAAGCCACTGGGCAATTACACTC
The DNA here is from genome assembly GCF_055691185.1 of Crinia signifera. Lineage (NCBI taxonomy): Eukaryota > Metazoa > Chordata > Amphibia > Anura > Myobatrachidae > Crinia > Crinia signifera. Next base: position 208,387,367 of record NC_139218.1, read on the forward strand.
ATAATCAAATTATTTATTTTAATAGATTTAATGCTAAATCTATTTGTTACAAAAGAAACTTGGCTAGGCAAGAATAGACACCCAAGACCAGACACCGTTGTTTTTAAAATGTACATTAATTAACCTGCAGTTAAGAGTTATACCACTTTCAGACATACCACCTGTTATTTTAAACCCAGTACAATCACAAGTTTTAAAAAATCCAGTCAATTGCAGGTGTGCAGGACCCGGGATTTTGCGTAGGTCTGAAAGGGGTACTACTAAAGGTGCCCATACACGTTGCGAAAAGCAGCGTGCAATGTGACACGTTATCAGGCGGATCGCATCGCACGTGTGCGTTTTGCATGCGATGCAATCCGTGGGCAGTACAAAAAGTATGTGCAGCACATACTTTTTGTACTATGTGATGCCTGCAGGAGCGCGCATCACGTCACATTGCATGCTGCTCATCGCAATGTGTATGGGGGCCTTTAGCCTGAAAAATTATAAACTATTTATAAACCACCAACCTGTCATTTTTCAAACACAGCCTGTGACATGGCAGTTAGGAACTGATAGACCACAAGCCAATTAGCTCCTAACTGTAATGTTACAGGCCATATGGATGTCATGGTAAATTTGACATTTTTAAAGTGAGTAGGTTACCCTTACTTAATGCATTCTAGGTAAGTTTATTCAGTTTACCAAAAGAAAATGTCAGGAACATTAAGCGTTTCTGTGCAATCCATGACCACACCTGATCAACTATTGTGCAATGTAATAATGTGTAAGTGATAAACAAGTTACAGCAAATTTCAATTAGAGGAAACTAATTGATTATAGAACTTGAAATTATACTCTGGCCTCACCCTTACTGTTCCCTCACATGTGTCTCCTCACATTCCTGTCTGGTCAGCATGCCATGTGCCCATTACTTCAATCCCTTATGTTTACCTTTAATACTTACACAATATGTGGTGATGGTTTCTTTGTCAAGTGTCTTCTGCACAGGAGTGTTGCTGCATACAATTATATGGTCCATATCAATATTATAATGTAAGTTAGGCTGGTTGTTTCATTTAAAATGTCCCACTAGGGTCAGAACATTAGTTATAGTAATTTGTGATCAGTATAACTTGTACTCAGTTTCTATTGTAATATTCAAACCACAGCAAAATTTGCAGACAGTAATTCAATATAGATTTTTTTTCAGGCTTGACTGCATGAGAGGTACAGTAATATATTGCAACCAGGTATGGTATAAGTCCCCAACTGTCAGGATTGCAGTGGTCTTTTCTCAGACATCGGAATCTGGGGGGGGTTTGTTGCTCCTCGGCTGAACAGCTTCCAACTTGACAGACGAGGCTCTGAATTCCTGGTGTTACAGATCCTACTCTGCACTTGACAGTGAGTTGGCTCTAGCTATAGGAGTTTGCTGGCTATTTGTTCGACTCTCCCATATTGTGACACAGCAATCTCTATGCTTCAATTTCCAACAAGGATATCCCTCAACTTCTTAAGTATATTCAGGATTCGAACCATTGACTCGATCATCAGATTGCCCTGCTTCATGCTGATATAACCTCTATCGCATCTGCCCCTCTAGACGCAGATGAAGAGGTTAAAGATGCTTCGCTTAGATGCTGCAATTATGCTACTATCACATATCCGGAAAACACACAACCGGACACACCCTTCACTCCATATATCTATCCAACAGTAGCTGAGGGGGTTTGGGCCACTTTGAACTTTTGTCGTGATTTCATACTTGCAGTCCCTCAAATCGAACATATACTCTCTTGAGAGATCAAATAGTATCCGCTGCGGACGACAAGGGTACTATATTCCCTCGTACCAATCCTGATAACTCTACTAAACATCTAATTTATATTGACCACATGTCTGAGTACCCTATGGGCCAGACTCACTCTCTGGCTATATACAAGCTGCAGGCTAAAGATTATCTAATTGAATATCACAGTGTGGATGTAATGCTCCTAATGTCATTGTGATTACTTCTGCTGGGTGCTGTGGAGTTCCGAAGTCCTGCACATGGCAGAAATTAAGCTCATTCTTTTGGGCCGCCATGGCATGGGACTAATATTCTGCTTCTACACTGTCGAGAATTCAGTATTTGAATATATATATATATATATATATATATATATATATATATATATATATATATATATATATATATATATATATATATATATATATATATATATATATATATCTATCTCTCTCAAATAAGTGCATCCTCTATCATTTATCAATGAATCTCAGACATCGTAGCAACAAATTTGACATATTTTAAAAGCCATCCAGCTACATTTCCCCCTCCAATCTCTATTTTCCTTCCCTGTGACATAACTGGTAGCATCCAATACTGTAGTTCTAAACAAGGATAGATAAGGCTCACCCACCTATGTTTTACATAGGGGAATAATGAAATTGTATATGCATTAATAAATGGGGAGATAAAAAAAAAAAGTATACACAGGACACGTTGCGAACACACAAAAGTCATTTAAATGTAGAAATTCAACTTTGTTTAATCCACAAGCTTTACATAACTTATGTTTTATCTTTTGCAAAAAGAAAAAATACAATAGTCAGAGACCAGGTCATTTAATCGAGATTTGGAAACAAGTATCATCTGGCAGACAGCAGTAACGCAACTTTAGGAATGGAGGCAATAGCCGAACCCCTTCAACAAAAATTCAAACAAAAAACTAAAAAATAAGTGACGTTTCCAGTGTTCCATGTTAGCTTCTCAAAGATACACATGTCCACAACATTGTCCGAAATGGGATGTTTGTTGAATATAGCAGACCCAGAGGTATACTGGTTATAATGACCTCATATACACAGGTGTAGAACACAATGGCTGTATCACGCTAATCATTGTTAACGTATTAACAAATTGACTAAATCTTGCACCCAAAGGCTTCGTATGCTGCCTTCTCACACTGAGTATGCGAGTCACGTAATGGTTATGAAAATAAACAATTGTCTGTACACTTTATTAAATCTGGGAAAGTCATGACAACTTAAAATATTAAAAGCACAACATTTTTTTTGAAAAACATTTAAACCAATTGTCAACACAGACACTACAGCATTGGGCCAATACAATACATGTTCAAGATTAACATGAACAGTGGATTCCCACTGACTCAACTCAGAGCTGCAGTTGTTGTTATCTGCAAATTATATTCATTTATTAGGTGCATGAAGTAAATCCTCAACCTAGTAACACTTGGAATACTCTAACGTTCCAAACAGCATTAAAGCCATTTGAAAACAGGGGTAAGGGACAAACCAAATAAAAATAATGTACAATGTAGCAAATGAGGACATAACATAACTAGGACTGAGGGGAAACCTGCGCTTTCCTCATGGAACGCAAAGCCTTCTCTCGTAAATGCTTCTCCAAATCGTCCAGATTTGCTTCTCCGTCACTTTCAGTCTCCTGGTGGGGGGGAAATGTATAGGATTTTTGTTTAGGGAGGCACACGACCGGCATCAGCAGAATTTTTATTACACTGCAGCAGAAGACAGAAAAGGAGGCAGAACAGTGATTGGTGACCAAAACTAATCAACGGGGCCCCCCCTTACACTTCCCACACACCAAGTTATCTTGTGTAACAAACATGCAGAAATTGCTTTAGATTACAGGAATTCAGGGAAATGCATTTTTTACAGAGGTAAATTGGTGATTAAATGAAGGTTACATACTGGCAAGACCGGGTAAGCTATGCGCCTCCCTCACCTTCTTTGCTTCTGGGTCTGCATCGGAGTGGGCTGCCTCTGGGGAAGTAACAGCTGCAGCCTTTTCTTTCTTATGTTTTTTGTGTTTCTTGTGCTTCTTCTCTTTCTTGTGTTTCTTGTCTTTTTTCTTTTTCTTCTTCTTCCCTCCAGCACCATCCTGATCTGAGGTCTACACAGTTAAAAAGAAAAAAAAGTAGACACTAGATTTTTTTTTTTTAGGATTCAGATTTTATGGATCTGGCAGTTAAACAAAACTAGTTCTGACAATACAGATTGTACTGAAACTTTTAATTGCTAACCTGAAAAAAATGCAGTGGGTGTGCTACATTAGTGAAAGTAGAAAGCACATATGCTAGCTTATTAGAACATAAGCAAATGCACCAAATAAATCTCTGCAGGTGATCTGCTTAGCAGTTATATACCTGAGCAGGAGATGGGCTAGGTGTCAGACTCTTTGCTTTCTTAGCAGGAGGTGGAGCTGGAGACCAGTTGCCAGAGTGAGCTGGAGATCTAGAGGGTGAACCGGCTTGTTTTTTGGGAGCTGGTTCAGGGGACCCAGAAGCAGATCTCGAGGACGAATCTCTTGTAGGCTGTGGACTTAGAGAGGCCCTAGAGGAAAAGAAACAAAAAAAAAAAATGCTTACACAGAGATCGTTTACTACATGAAATAAATAAGCAAGAACACTTGTTAATTTTGATGTAAAATATATATATTACAAAATAAAATTACTTTTGGATTGGTTTCGGTTCTGGTGTCCTGGATACTCGTCTTATAGGCCGTGTACTTGGAGAGGATGACTTCTGCCTCCTTGGAGATGAAGATTGTCCTCTCCTGTGTGTGGATGGGCTCTCAGAGCCACGGGCTGCCAGTGGATGTGGAGATATTGATAAACGTTTAGGTTGGGGTGGAGAACGTGCCTCACGTCCTGGCCTGCTTGGAGAGGCTCCTTTTCTGTGCTTAGAAGGCAGTGATGGAGAACGCCTCTTTGCTCCAGGAGAGCCTTTATGTTTTGGTGGCGGCGAATGCGACACTCTGTGCTTTGGTGGAGGAGACTGGGACACTCTTCGCTTTGAAGATGTCTGAGCAAGTGGTGATGAAGTTCTCCTTTTGGGTGGCGGAGAGGGGGAGTATCTCCTTTGAATGGGAGGGGAGTATCTTCTTTGTGGAGGAGATTGCCTGCGAGGAGATGGGGACCTACAAAATTATAAAAAAAGAAAAAGGGGGCATAAATTGCAGCTAGACAAGTCTCTGCAATACATATTACAGATTAGCTAAAATATATAATTCATCAAAATTATGCTAAAAAAAAAAAAAAAAAAAAAAACACTGCTTTTTTTTTAAAGCAGTGTCAAATTTTTGGTACTTGTGTATTTTGGCGGCACCCGATTTCTGGATCGTGCGATGAACGCGTCCTACGACCTTTTCATACCCCCACTATCCACGTCGGCGTGGAGTTGAGAATAGATTAGTGTGGCGAGCGCAGCGAGCCCGAAGCGTGGCGAGCCCCGCGGATACCTTCACAGGTAAACGCGTCCCTTCGCGGGCTTCACAGGTATCCGCGTGTGCTCGCCACGCTTCGGGCTCGGTGGCTCGCCAGTCATTAGGTCGACAGGGTTCTAGGGCAACATGGATGAAGGTCGACATGGTTTTGGGCCGACAAATGACTTGGGTCGACATGGTTTTTTTTCAGTTTTTTTGAGCCGACAGGCGGTATTTCAAGCCTTAGGGCAGTGTTTTTCAACCAGTGTGCCGTGGCACACTAGTGTGCCTTGAGCTGTTCTCAAGTGTGCCCCCACATCTAGAGATGCCCAAACCCATTTACAGCCACCACCAGTTTAAATGTTATTTACTGGTCTCTTCTTTTCATGTAAGGGGCCAATGTATTTTATTTTTGTTACCTGTGGGGACCAGTGTGATTGTTTTTAATGTGGGGGCCAATAGGTTTGTTTTTCTCCTGTGGTGGCCAATGTGTTTTGCCCTGTGGGGATCTCATGGTGTGCCTTGGCAAAGTCTTATTTAGTGTGCCGCAAGGTAAAAAGGTTGAAAATCACTGCCTTAGGGAGTGGTGGGAGAATAAAAGTGTGCCCGAAGCATAGCGAGCGCTGCGGTTGACTTCCAACTGTGTCAATGTCGACACTCCGGTAAAAAAAAAAAAAAAGTGAAAAACCCACATCGACCTCGTGACCTAACCCATTTGTCGACCTTTACCCATGTCCACCCAACAGTGTCGCACTAATGACTGTCGAACTTAGCAGGTCGACAATACAATCCACACCCCTAAATGGCCTCTCCAATACACCACTCCCCTATACATACACAGACAGCCACTTAAATTAGCAAGCCTGAGTAAGCAGACAGAAAACTGGCAAACTCACAGGAGAGGTGAAGAACCAGCACTATATGAACTTTACCCTGCAAGCTAGGTGCACCAGAGTGCCCTATGTACTAGAAGAAATGCATTGAACAAGATTTTATCCTGTATATCAGGCATGTCCAAACGGCAGCTCTCCAGCTGTTGTGAAACTACACATCCCAGCATTCCTTGCTATAGTTTTACAATTCCCTAATAGCAAAACTGTGGCTAGAGATGATGGGAGTTTGGATATGCCTGCTGTATAAGGCTGTACTAAAATCCTCCGATACCCAAGAGAACCAGCATGCCCGTCAGCCACTAGACTAGCTATCTAATACCACTTTCAGACCGCACTCTGGACCCTGGTTTTTGCAGTGTCCTTGTGTCTCCAACCCATGTCAAGATGCGGTGTGTATAAGGGGAGATGAAGTAATGCGCAGATATGACAGGAACAGTAAAAGATGCTGTGGCTTACAAAAAAATAGGTAAAATAGAGGCTCTCCCCGAGCGCAAATATAGGCGTCGCTCAGCATTCCTCTCAGCCTCTCACTTTTCTTTCCTTAGTGACGTCATGTTTGGTAGCCAGAAAAAAGTCCACTTTTAATGACACCAATAGGTATTACTGTGCTGACCGGGGTCCAATGTGAAAGCGACCAACAAGGGAATAACCCGGGTTGAAGTGCAATGTGAAAGGTGTCAAAAAGGAATCTGACCCAGGTCGCAGCAGGGATGGTCCAGTGTTCAAAATACAGGGTTGGACCAGAGTTTGCGGTCTGAAAGCACTATTAGCAGACACGAGGGTTGGTAGTGACCAAAAGGGGACTCCCACCTGGCAGGAATCTAGATAATTAGGTCTACACACAAGGGCCCCATGGTACTCAGAAGGCAGCACCAATGTATCGACACAATATTGGAGCTCAGGACCTGGAGGTCTGCTTGGAATGCGCGCTTAACGGCAGATCTACCTGCCTTTAGCAAACTGTTGCTGTTTTAGGTAAGAAACCCTGGCCTCTGACCGCAGACACCACATAATCTGGCAGCTTACATTGACTGTAGGCCTGCATCATTGTGCCTGCCTGAATGTAGGGGGTCTCAACCTCTGAGGAAAAAAGGAGACATTAGCTTCCTGCTTCAAAAACAGAGCGTCAACTCAACCAGTAAAACTTAACCAGAGAAGCTGCGTCTAGTGGTGAAAATCGGTTGAGCCTTTGCATGAAAGGTGCCGACAGCTGCATCAATCGATGTGCAGACAAATTGAAGTATTGCAGCAACCATTTCTCTATGGCTTAAGTTGGAAGCATGTGGTAAGCTGGGTCTCACCTGGAGATCTACTAGAAGAGGGAAGCTAAATCAGGGTGGCTGCGAGCTGTGGGAGGGGTGGTGAATGGTTCCCTCCTGGAGTCCAGCAGCATAAGTCACTGACCCAAGTCTATCATACTACAGCCAGCGAAGCAGCTGTGTGGGCGTCATGTAGGATGCCTGTACATTCCACTCAGCATAGATAAGTAACCTAGGGTACCAATTAATAGCAACCCCCCCCCCACACACACACACAAAATGGAGGCCGCTACGGTCGCCAATAAACTGGCTGATCTGTGACTAGAGTATAGTGGAAAGGGGGTTAGGAGCTGCTGTTTAAAATTACTGGTACTTGTGTAATATCTGGGCACCAGATTTTTTTAAATGCACGCCTTAAGTTAAGGCATGCGATGGGACCCGATTTTCGGGGTTTTTAAGACATTCCTGTACAATTTAAAAAAATCGGTCGCATCGCATGCCATTATAATGGCATGCGACACGACCAACCTGATTTTGCCATTGGATCCAATGTTAAATGCCCCCCAATTTTTCATTGTATAGCCACCCTGATGGTTATTAGGTCAAATGCAACCCCCCACCCCCCCATTGTTAACGGCACCCCACGATCAACCCGAAGCGTGGCGAGCCCGCGAGGGGCGGCGGTACGCATCCTCTGACCTTTTCATACCCCCACTATCTACGTCGGCGTGGAGTTGATTTTATTTAGTGTGGCGAGCGCAGCGAGCCACTGAGCCCGAATCTGGTCAAATCGGTCGCATTGCATGCGATGTGACCGATTTGTTGGACCCGATGTCAAAATCAGGCGCCCAGATATTACACAAGTACCAAATAAGCAACCATTTGTTGCCCATACTTCCCTACACAAGTTAATGTTCCCTGTGCCCTTCATGCAGTGGTCCTCCAGGCACCCCAACAGTCCAGGTTTAATACGCTCACTGCATATTTACAGATGGTATAATCAAGCTGACTGAGGTACAAAGTATGTTACCTGTGCCTAAGCCTGGATAGTCCTAAAACCTGAACTGTTTGTTGTGCCTTCAGGACCACAGCCCTTAGTGGACAGAAGAAGCAGCATGCAATATATCTCCAAAACCATAATATTGTATTCAAGTCTATTAGAAAGCATAGAACAATAGCTTTTGCTTTAAAAAAAAATATATTCCTCAACACTGCTTGAAATCTAAAAATAGCAAAGTTTTGTCATCGTGCCAAGCTATACTTACGGTATTCAAATGCTTTTTAAAAATTGTGACTTACAATGTTGAATACAGCCATTTAAAATAAAAACTACTCACAAAAACTTTTTTTAAATAAAATTTGTCAGTTACCTGCGCCTCTGTGGAGAAGGTGAACGTCGTCTCCTAGGGGGTGGAGCTGGAGATGGGCTGCGACGCCTTCTGGCTGGAGGTGGAGAAGGACTTCTCCTTCTTCGGCTAGGAAAAGGAAACCATATGCATTAGTCAGTTTAACATATAATCCAATTCAACACTAAAAAAAAATCTAAAGTCAAAACAAATTAGAATAGGTCTTCCATCCCCTTAAAGGACATTTTTCACATGCTAAAAGTTGACAAATTCCATTTTCACTAACATGCGTCTCTGCCCTCGCGACCTAACCCAATGTTTAAGACCTGGTTTTATCTTTTAAATAATAGCGTCTTTAAAACACCAGTTAGACTAACTAGGGAACTCAATGATGCCTACAAGTTGCAGGCTAACATTATTTATTACATGACCAGATTTAGATTATTTACATGACCAGACATTATTATTTACATGACCAGATTTAGAGCCTAATTCTGGTTGGCTCGCTAAGTAGCAGTAGTTTGCTGCTTAGTGAGCCTTCTAATGCCACCCACCGGTGTGTGAGAACGCCCACGCCCCAGCGTGCTTGTATTTGACAAATACAGTGGGAGGGGTGGGGGGTTAAAGATTTGAGCACGGGTGGGATAATAAAGGCATCCAGGGTGAACGCCCCGCGTTTCCTGGCACCAAGAAAAAGGCTGGGTGCGCCAAGGAAAACACTGGGCATCCCCATGCGATTGCTGCCCGGTAAAGGTATTAGTAATCAGGTTTTGCTAAAAGCATAACACCAAGCGCTTGTATTTGACAAATACAGTGGGAGAGGTGGGGATAAATAGACTGGGGGTTGGGGTTTGAAAGATTAGAGCAAGGAGAAACAGTAAGTTATCCTTTGCAACAGGACTCCAGGTAGATTCACATTGAGATAGCTAGTGAGCTTCTTAGTACTGGACTGGTGCCCTCCCGACCACTTTTCAGTAGGGTTGTAAAACAATATTTGCAGTATTTATTTATTTTAACTAACTGTTCCTGCTTGCTCTAATCATTCAAACCCCCCCCAGTCTATTTATCCCCCCACCTCTCCCACTGTATTTTTCAAATACAAGCGCTTGGTGTTATTGCTTTTATCAAAACCTAATTACCAATACCTTCACCAGGCAGCCCACACAGTCGCATGGGGATGCCCAGTGTTTTCCTTGGCGCACCCAGCCTTTTTCTTGGGCCCAGGAAACGCAGGCGCTCACCCTGGCCGCCTTCATCCCACCCTGTGGGAGCACCACGGTTACTATGCAAGTCTCCAAAGGCACCCACACAGAAACCCTGCACATCCACAATAGGGAATATGTGCAGTGCTTCTTCAACATCGGTGCGAACACTCTGGGGACTGTGCCAAAGAGAGTCAAGCCCTTAGTCCACTACATAAAGCAGCACAGGTAGTCTAAATTATCTAACTACTGAACTTCACAACCAAGGTTGAACAAACCTTTTAAGAGGAGATTGCCACCTTTTCACATTCTGCATCCTGATAGCAGGTAGGAAAAACAATTTAAGTTGAAAAGTGGTGACCTCTTGGCTAGAAAAGAGCCAACATAATATAAGCTACAGTATAGAGGTACTTACTGTGGGGATGGGTCCTTAGGTCTTTTTCTTGGAGAGGGGCTCCTTGATAGGGAACGTCTGCGTCTTCTCCCAACTTCACCATTTTTCACTCCTGTGCGCTTTGGCCTCTCATCCTCTGAAGAGGATGATGATCCAGAATCTAGAAAGTCGTGGTAGAGGAACAAGACACTGATATCAGAGAGCGAGTAGTTCCTAAATGTGTGACAATGTTTTTGTCAAACTTTTATAGATCCAAATGTCTGGACAGACATGACACATTCCTAGATAGAACTAGTAAACAAGCAGAACTATTTCAGCAAGACAATTGTATATTGTTGTACCTGAGGAAGACTGCTGATTCTGTCTTCTATACTGGCGACGCTGCTGCACTGAATCAGATAACCCAACTTTGCCTCCTTTTTCATCATCTGCAAAATAAATGTGGTGTTTAAATGATTGATGCACATAAGATGTATGTACTTTTACAAGAATTCATTTTTACATGTCTAAAGCTATATACACACACACACACACACACACACACACACACACAATACAACCATTCTATTCACCCTTTAACAATTGAAATGCTGCAAAAAAATTGTTCGGTACTTATATTAGTTGGGTGCCCACTATAGTTACTACGCTCATACCCCCACTATCCATGTCGGCATGGAGTTGATTTTATATAGTGTGGCGAGCGCAGTGAGCCATCGTGCCCGAAGCGCAGCAAGCCCCGCGAGGAGCCGCGGAAAACTAAGCAAATATATGTTAGTTGGGTGCCCACTAACCTAAGTACCAATTGTTCTATTTAATATCTCAAACATCGTTTAAACCGAGGTCTCGCTTTAATTGGGATATGCATTAATTTGTTTGATTTTTTTTCTATACAGGTCCTCAAGGAAACCCTCGACCTCCTCAATTATCAGGAATTATTGTAGTTTTGTGATGTATGGGTTGAAACTAGTGTCTAGTCAACATGCACTAGGTCAACAAGCAAAAGGTGGACACGAGTCTCACTTTGTGTCAATGTCGAGATGGACCCCCAAGAAATGTAGTGTGTGACTTTGCATGGCGCCTTGCTCTGCTATGGCTGCACACATGACAGTTTCCAATTAAGTCCAAGTGGATGTTAAAAAGTAGAAATACATACATTTGTGAATACTTTCCAGATACACTGTACAACTTACAGGAGCATAAAGTTGAAATACTGAAGGCATTGATGTGCTGCTGCAAGACCATTAAAAAGGCAGTCATCTGCTGCAAAACACACACACACATATATATATATATATATATATATATATATATATATATAGATGTGTGTATGTGAGATAGGTGCTAACCAGTGTTCCCTTTTAAATACACTGGCAACCTGAGTAGATCTCAACTACATGTAGTCAAAATCTAGTGATCACTCGGGGGCATACACACGAAGGGACCCCTGCTTAGTATCCAAGCGATCTAGCCAGATCACTTCGAAATAGGGCAAAAAAATCACTGTGTATGCCTCGGTACACCAGAACTAACTCCCGCATACAACCCTGTGCCCCATGAACATGTGTCCACAGGGATGCCCTAAAGCTGTCCCTCTTAAAACCAGTCACCCCTTGACTGCAATGAGAAATGAATGCAAACAAAGAATCTGACCGACAAAATTATTTTGTTATGTATAAATAGTGTTCACGCTAGGATTTTTTTAGGGCAAGGTGCTGACCACCAGGCAGGGCACTTTTTTCAATCAGGAGGGCAAATTTTATATTAGATATTAACATTTGACACACAAAAAATAAATAAATAAATTGCACACTGCATTACCCCCATTATACATGGTCATACTCTGCTATGCCCATTACCTATTCTGTCGTAATTACATTTACACATTATGACACCCACTATAATGCCTCTTACACATGATGGCACACACTGAAAGTTCTCATCGGCATGTCAGTGCGGTGGGGGCAGATTAAGGGCGCACAGTGCCACACATAAAAAGGGCAGGGTGCATTTGAGGATTTAAAAACAGACAGGGTGCGGCACCCTGTAAAAGCAGCTTAGAGGGAACCAGAATGATATGGAACCGGGAAACAACTTTGGGTAGATGACATAGAATAACCCAACCTTCATAAAAGAGGCAAAAAAGAGAGGGATAGGATAAGGTGCTAGAGTCTGAAACCTGCCAGGTCAATAGCAAGAAATATATTATTCCATATGAGTCGACGGATGTTTATATGGGCCCACCGCTTCAAGAGAGCAGATTGTAGCACCAGAAAAACAAAATAAACTGTCCATGGACCAACTGGAGCAATGAATGGAAGCTGGAAGTGTAAAACACCCTGAAAGAAAGGGTGGTACTTGTGTAGTATCATGGCTCTGACGATGGGCATCGTCCAGGGAAAAATTGCATCGCATGCAATGTGATGCGATGTCATTTTTCACTAAAATCATGGACATGTGTTAAAATCATGTAAAAAGCACCCCAAATGTCATTTTTCACACTGTACCACCCCCACTATCAACGCGAACCCGAAGCGTGGCGGTACGTGTCCTACGACCTTTTCATACCCCCACTATCCACGTCGGCGTGGAGTTGAGAATAGAAAGTGTGGCGAGCGCAGCGAGCCCTGCGAGGGGACACGTATAACTGTGAAAGTATCCGTGTGCGCTCGCCACGCTTCGGGCTCGGTGGCTCGCCACACTTTCTATTCTCAACTCCATGCCGACGTGGATAGTGGGGGTATGAAAAGGTCATAGGACGCGTACCGCCGCCCCTCGCTGCGCTCGCCACGCTTCGGGTTGGCGTTTATAGTGGGGGTGGTACAGTGTGAAAAATTACATTTGGGGTGCATTTCACATGTTTGCTACTAATTTAAATGCATTTGGATGCATTTGTGATAAAAATCGCATGCCATTGCATGGCATGCGATTTTCATCTCAAATGTATAAAAAACCCGGTAAAATCGCATTGCATGCCACTACATACGGCATGCGATGGGAGCCGTGAAGGTATACAAGTACCGAAAGGGTGAATATCTGGTAAGAGGGCAATCTGACGGAAAGACCTGAGGTTGAAAGCCTTAAGTGAATAACAGCCAAGTAGGATCGCCAAACTCTGTATTATGTTCTAGCAGAGGAAGATTTGCGAGCCTGAAGCATGGCACTAATAATCCTCTTGCTCAGAGGACTCAAAGGCCACCCCGCCAAAGCCAGCCGTGCTCGATCTGGATGGAAACACGGGCCCTGTAACAAAAGATCCAGGCACGAAGGACATCTATTGAAAGACTTTGAAGATTGGTTTACCATATGTGCTGCAGTCAATCTGGGGCTGCCAGGATCTTTGTGCCCTGCAGCTTAAAATTTACAAAGCAGCCAGTAGATGAGGGAAGACTGTTGGGGAAAAATCTTCAACAATTTGGTGCAGAGACCAGACTTCTACAGGCTATACCCAGTATCCCTAGTGGATGCTGAAGAAATCTTTGAAACCATAAAAGCAGATTAGGACTCTTATAATTAAGCACTAGAGCAATTACCTCTAACTCAGGCATGTCCAAACTATGACCCTCCAGCTGTTGTGAAACTACAAGTCCCATCATGCCTTGCCACAGGTTTACTATAGGGGGGATGCTAAAACTATGGCAAGGCATGATGGGATGTGTAGTTACACAACAGCTGGAGGGCCAGTTTGGACATGCCTGCTTTAACATGACAAAGATACTGGACAGCCGTATTGCATTATAAATAAAGACATGATTCCAAAGTACAAAAAAAATAAAAAAATTCCAAATCCCAAAAGATGAAAAAATGGAAAAGCAGCAGTAAGTATCCGTGCCTGGCAGTAGAGAAGACAACCTTTAGAAAGCAAAAGCCTGCCAAGGAGTATACAATTTGATAAGCAATTGATTGGCTCCTCTGTAAGAAAGGCACTAACGCAAAACTTTGAAAGAACACTACCTACTGTACAGCTATTCTCTAGCAAAAACATTACTGGAGGCTTACACAATCGAAAAACATCTTTAAACATTTCTCCCAGATTACAATTCAGTATCTCCTTAGCCCATGCCCACTACAACCATCCTGAATTACTGTAGCTTCAGTCCTGTACAGAAAATAAATAAAAATACATTTTGGGTGAGTTACCAACTTACCAGAATCTGATAAGTCTCTTTTGCGTGGTTTTGGGGGTGGTGATGGACTCTTCAGCTTCTCTATAACCAAGTGTTTTGGTGCTGAAATATACATGTAAAAAAAAAAAACCACACGTAAGATTTCTTGGTCTAGTATAGCACGAAAAAAAAAAAAAAGAAAATGAATTACCAGGAGCCCGAGCAGGGGAAACAGATCCTCTAATCTTTCTTGGACGAGAAGACTGCTGTGGTGATGGAGAACGCCTTTTGGGAGGTGGGCTGGGGGGTGGAGATGGTCTATATCGCCTCCGTGGTGGGCTTGAAGATGGGGGTGAACGACGAGGCTTGCGTGGTGGACTGGAAGATATTCTTTTAGGTTGCTTCTTAGGGGGTGGGGGTGACCGCGATGAGGAGGAAGAGCTGCTGCTTCCAGACAAAGATGCTGAAGAATGTCTTCTCCTGTATATTGGAAAATATTTACAAAGATTTAGGAAGTTCCTCAAGGAAACCCTAACTTTGATACACACAACGAAAGCATTATCAGTTAAATTAAAATTACACGTTTGATTTCTAGCAGGTGGATTAATGAAACTTTAAATTTAGTTTACTAGGTGAAGTCATCATTAGATATTAAAATGATTATCCTACCACTTTACCTCTGATTTATACAATTAACATTACAGAAATCAGGTTAAAAAAAATAAAAAAATAAAAATTCTGTTTGAAAACAATTTGAGGAAGTTTGCAAGTTTTATACCATGGTTTAGGAAACATATGTAGTTATTCAGAGGTGACATAATTGATAGAGATCTTTAGTTTTACTTAAAAAAGCCTTTTTGTGCTACCCTGGTGATTGCAACCACTTCGCTACGGCATTGTCTGACTGAATCCGATACAGCCCCTGAGCAGCAACAAGTGCACTGAGAATAACAGAGCTTAAAGTTTCTGGGGGACCTTTGTTTGGGACCAAATACCCTGTAAATGGAGATTTGTGTACAACAGCACCTCACCCAGGAGTCAGTGGTAACATACATCCAAATCTAGCCAGTAAATGGGCAACCAGGAGAGGTGTTTAGTTTAACCACCTACAGGAGGGGGACAGACTAGACTGAGAAAAGGAAAAAAAAAAAAAATCAGTGAAGGTGTAAGCCATCCTTGGAATGGAAATATGCCAAACTAGACTGCCTCGAAAGCCAAAACTAGCTTTCCCAAAAGAGTGCCCAAGAGTGAGGAAATCATCCACATTTGGCATAGCCTCCAAATCTGGATTGATGATATCTTGTCCTGAGATTGTATTTATTGACGTAGAAACCTTTTGTGCTTGCAGCATGGGTACTGAAACAATGACCCAGACAGCTTTTGGACTTCTTGGTTTAAGACCTGAAGATGAGGTTCACATCAATACTTACCGTCTAACTGGACTTCTACTTCTTTTGTGCCTCGGTGGTGGCGGCATTCTTCGAGGGGGACTCCTCCTTCGTGGAGATGGTCTGCGCCGGGGGCTAGGTCGTCTTCTTGGGCTGTAAGACCTATTAAAAAGGAGACCATCATCAATTGGTATACAATAATTTTATTGGTTGATGGATAATGGTGAGCAAAAAAAAAAAAAAAAAGGGGGAAGTGCAGACCCATATGGGCGACACAGTGGAAAGGAGGGGAGATGGAAGTAAAACTGTACACATTACTAGGTAAGGATTAAGACACCCAATCCAATATAACTAGAGGTAATTCATATGTATGAAGACCACTGATCGGCATTCCTTCCTCACTATGTACACATAATTATTTTAAGACATTTTTAAGACCTATCCATTATACTTACATAAGTACTGATATATTATATACACTTTTTTTTAAAAAAAGCTGATCAATTCTGATTATCCGACATCTACCTTGATCTGGATCGATGCCGCCTTCGTGGCCTTGAATGGGAAGGTGAACGAGATTTTGACTTTGATTTAGAGCGTGAACGAGACCTGTGGCGATGTCTCTCTTTCTCTTTTGTTTTACGAGAATTTGGTTCAGGTGATGTATCCTTGGTTTCTGGGACAGGGTCTGGGTTGGAGGTCTTCAGTATATCACTGGGTTAAAGCAAATAGAATTAAAATTAATAAAAATGATATTATAAACGCCTCTATCTGTAATATAGATCTATATATCTTGATTATATATCCATAGAAAAAATTGAATGGCCAAATAAAGCTCTGAACTCAAATATAAAACGTCTTTGCAATAAAATGCAACATGAACTACAAGCCAGGTCTTATTTGGCAAAATAACCAAGGCACTTCTGGCTAAACTGCCAACAAACCCTACAGTCCTGTCTCATGTGCAAAGACTTCTCAAAAAGTTGGGGGCTGTTATAAAAACATGTGAACTACAAATGCAATACTGCTTTTGTTAAAAAACAAAATGCCATTAAAGACATAAAATAAATAAATGTCTGCATATTAAAGCCAAGTAGGTATCGGAAACATGTGAATACAAAAGTAGTGCTGTAATCACCTAGTTGACGTTGCCTCTTGTACAGATGGTTCTTTCACTTTAAGAGACGGCTCAGGTTCTTGTATCTCAGGCTCTTCCTTCTCAAAAACTATAGTAGGGCTAGGGCTTTTGGTCTTGTGTCGAGGTGAATGAGAGTGGCTTCGCTTCCGCTCTCTTCTGCCTGGAGATCTTCTCCGTGGTGAGGAGGACCTGGATTTACGCCTAGAATAAATGTCAGTGAATACATTAGCAACTACGCAACTGGATTCTGGCTACAACAGGGAAAGAGACAATATTACTGTACCTTCGTGGACTTCTGGATCGATCTCTTTTGTCTCGGTCATCTTTGTCCCTTCTATCTTTGTCATCATCTTGTTTCTTCAGAGATGACAACTTTTCTTGTTCAATCTGAAATGGGACAGGTGGGGTGGAGAGAATAAAGATCACCAAAAGGTGCCAACAGTCATAAGCATTTTGTAGATACACCACTTACAAATGATTTCAATTTTACCAATATGGGATAGATTATAAACACAATCTGTATAACTTGCCCCCAAAAACCTACACACAGCAGCAAATTCACTGGGAATTTGTGACAACTGAAATATGATCATGAACCAGTCAAGTAATAGTTTCCCAGTGAGTAGGCTGAATTCACATGTTTATTTAACTCAGAAGTCCTACCACTAATATTGATATAGGCGATTAGTACACTAAATCAATATTATAGGATTAAAGGCCCATACACACTAGAAGATTTTCATTTCAAAAGACTTTTCCAAAATCTTTGAAAGATAGATTTGTCACCAAAGTAGTGCGTACACACAGCTATTTTCAAAGAGCGAGAGATTTTCAGGAGGCGAAAGACTTTGCTGAAAATCTTTCATACAAAAAGGTTATTTACATAATGGGTGAGTTTGTATTCCAAGGGTGGGAGCAGCGGCCATTTTATTCAGTGAATTTCTGTTCTTCTATTCAGAGCCAAGTGGTCAGGTAAACTCTACCCTGCGCAGCCCAACTGGGCAACTGGCTGTTTTGAGCGATTTTCAGCTGAAAATCGTCTAGTGTGTATGGGCCTTTAGTGAAGATCAGCACTATTTCACAACATCACTCCCCAGAAAAGAGGAAATGCCCCATGATCTGTGTGTAGATGCTGGCCTCAGAAGTGCTGCAGAACAGTTCCCATGAAGGAGTGCCCTTTCACACCTCAATGAATACTACAATCAGATGCCATTCCCTTTTACCCAACCACATCCCAACTACACATACTTGTCTTTGCTTTATTTCTTCTTTCTTTAGTTCAAGGAATGCGGTTGGGATACCAGCAATATTTTCCTGAGCACTCAAAAGAAGCGGCCATAACTCTCCCATAAATTCACGGGCATTTTTGCCATTTAGAAAGCCAGTCAGGTTAATCTGCATCATTTTGGAGTCTGGGTTCTGAAAAAAGAAGCAACAGGAAGATTTTCAGGTGAGTACTGAAAAAGAACAGTGCATTTTCCTTATATGGCAGATTTTATAAAACTAGTTTATACAGTTGTGGGAAAATACTTAACTTTCCCTACGACTTTATAACTTGCATTTCTCCAAATACCTAATATCTTGCCTAAGCAAACGGCCTGTTAAACCTTTGTGGAGGTTGCCAAGATTTTCGCATTCTACTTATCTGTCTTTGCAGTCTGCCCTACATGAAGATTCAGAGATATGGTGCCCATAAACTAAGCGATGTGCGCCGGACATTTTGTACTAGATCTGCATCTAGTTAAAAATGCATGCAATGTTCTACAGCAGTGTGAATTTTTTACTAAATGCAATAGAGTACAAAAAGTACACACACTTTCTACTATACAATGTGCATGGGAGCACGCATCAAATGGCAAAACGCATCGTGTATGGGCACCTTTTGTACTTATTGCTATAAGAATAAACCTTACTATAAACTCTGAGCTACAGAAGGATTTCATGCATGTCCCTGCATTGTATACAGTCCATTGACTACACTGATAGATAACATGTGGAAAAGAGGTATTGTCCACAAAGGCTTAAAAGGTTAAGTTGACATTACTGGGCAGTGTGACATTATGCGCATAGTCAAGCAATAGGTCTCCGTGTGACAAGCACAGCACAGTGCAGCACAAAGTACAGATTGCAGCAGTCTTCAGCCTCTTCTTGGAACCTTGGGGGGAGGTTTGGGTATCTCCAAGTTCCCCTGGAGCGAAAGGTGTTTGCTTGGCTTGCTTCCGACTGCCTACAGCAACTCAACCACCTTGAGTTTAATGTTATATCATTTATCTAAATTGCAAAAAATGAACAAGCAATAATGAGTACACAGTTACAAATATAAAAATTATCAAAGATCTACGCTTTAATATCATGCTTCAAATTAACACAACTATTAAACACTTAAAAAGTATATTTAATACTACCCATCAATTTTAAATACACAAAACTACTTTAATTCTAGTTTATTACTACAGTTTAGTAGTAATGAGTACCTCACTGCAATTACAGTGAATACAATATACAGAAGGTGTGCTTATCTTGATGAACAAAGTATTCAAGTGTCCAATCAATCTCTGGAACAGCTTTTTTTTTTATTGCAATGATGGAGTGTGTAAGGCAGGGAAGCCACCTCCTAAACGAGAGGTACATAAAGCCGGACTGGACACATACATGAGAAGCACTTACTCATAATCCTACCATGAATTTACATTTTAAGTATGAACTAAAGCAGTACTATAAAAATAGCTCTATTCTGTGGAGATTATATATATATATTTTATTGGATAAAAAAAATTACAGTTTATATCTGGCATAAAAGACACAACCCTCTCCACACATTACATCACGCAGTGTGACAGCTTGCATTTGTCTTTTGTCCAAAAAAGTCTTGATTTTTTTATTATATTTTTTTTTACATATTTTGTTACTGTGCTTTTTGTTTTGCTCATCCACCATAACACAACTCACCTCCAGAACACACACTGCATCATCAAGAGTTGGGTCAGAGCGACAATGGACACTCACTCTGCTGTGCCCTAATTAGTTGATGGTGCTATACTTCACACGCAAGGAATAACTTCCATTTTGGTTCAGGCCTTTTAAATCATAAATCACATCATCATTAGAAAACTGCCGTCTAGCCGATTATGTCACACAGCAAAACAATAACTTCTTCCTGAGCTGCAGTCTGAATAGCATGTACCGTCAGCTAAACTTAATCCATCAACACTGGTTTTAAAAGATTTGCAAGTTCACACAATGTATACGCTACAGTCAGGTGTTGCTTCTCACATAGATATAAAACACCAATATGTAAAGCCTTCAATGGAGGAATACCTTCACTTCCAGCTGGTTGAAAATAAAGTCAATAACCACATCGTCTTCAAATCCCAATATTTCTGTTACGCGCTTGGTAATCCAGGGCTTGATTACTTCAAGGTTCACCTTTGCCATTTCCACCTATAAAATAAACAATCAATATCAGAGAATAGAAGCAGCAATATTACTTATTGGGTAGACTCAGAAAGGGGCTAATTCGCAGCCCATCTGATTATCAACCGACCGCGCAATGCACACAGTATTTTTACTTGCATTACAGGTTTGTTGAAGCCCACCAAGGTCAATGTCACAATGGGGTATAGTAGCAGCACTGGAACATTGAGGAAACAAAATTTCTCCTCACACTCTGTATGCCTAAAAGGTGGGTACACACTACAGCAACTTGTCTGCAGACCCACCATCGCAATGACAGACCGGCTGCTTCAGGTAAGCATATAACACTTACCGATCGGCAGGTAGATTTGTCCGTCACAACGCCAAGCTGAATGGGCATTAGAACTTTCCTGTCTAGCTGTGATGCCCAGTACACAAGCAGAAGCATTATTGTGTAAACGGGTATGGGTCATAGGGCCGTACGAAGATCGACATACATTAGGTTGACCATTAAAGGTTCGACAGGGCTTAAAAGTCGACTTGGCTAAGGTCGGGAGGACGACTAGCATTAGGTCAAAAGGTCGACATGAGTTTTTCACATGTTATTGTCCCGAATTTAGACAGACACCATATCAGTCTACTGCTGAGCTCAGCATACTATTATATTCTCCCCACATGGCATAGTGGATGGTAGGGTATAAAATACCGCCTGTCAGCACAAGTCTGCTCAAAAATAAAAACCCTTGAAAACTCATGTCGACCTTAGCCATGTTGACCTATTTCATAGGTTGACCTAAGCCTTGTCGATGTTTAGTGGTCCACCTAATGGATTGTTGACTTAGCAACTGTATCCCGACCAGACTGTGGGTGCTGCGAGGTTCTTCTGTGGCACCCAGGTTGGTGGTTCAGAACCAAAGCTAATTATTTAAGTTCAAAGTGATTGGTAGCCATAAGCACTGGTATTCCCCATCATAAAGCATGTGGACCATCAGAAGCATGATAGACCACCACATAACTGAACCAAAGGAGAACAGGAAGGCACAATTTTGTTCATTTAATACTTTTGGACAAATTTAGCCATAAATAAAAACGGAGTGCAACAAGAAAAAAGATGCAGATACTCTAGGGCTCCTTGATTCAAATAGTTCAGAATAGCTCGATTGGATGCCACCTGCTGGCTGCCAGTAGAGAAACAATTAAATAGTATCCTATATGGCTGAATATGTCATTCCTATGCATATCATTGCGATATATCGGCTGCTGGATGAAATGACTGATGTACCACCTGGCCAGCATAACACAGCTCCAAGAACAATCTGTGGGCTACAAGGCAAATAGGAATGAAACATATTTCTTTTCACATTAGGTCTATTTCCCAGGCACTGATCATTTCTGACCAATGAAGATTTTCTAGCCTAATGCTGGGGAAATCACACTAGACAACATTTGAAATGAAATTGCCAATTACTACAAAATCATAAAATTGTCTAGTGCTGAGGTAGCCAACTCCAGTCCTCGAGAGCCACAAACGGTTAATGTTTCCAGATCTCCTCACAGAATCACAAGTGAAGTAATTAGCTCTACCTGTGGATCTTTTAAAATGTGTCAGTGAGTAACAAGCACACCTTTGCAGCAGCTAGGTTGTCTGGAAAATGTGAACTGTTGGTAGCTCGAGGACTGAAGTTGGCTACCACTGGTCTAGTGTGTTCTTACTACGTCACTAGTGATCGGTGATCTGGGTTGTCTGACTGTAAAACCCTATGGAAAGCCAGATACTGGGTCCTAAGCCGCATACATACTGTGATGCTATGTGCTGAGCAGGGCATTGCCCATTTTTAATAGCACTGGCTTTACCTGAGGAACCGCGCATCGTGTACACATTGAGCAATCCATGCTCCTTTTCTAAGTAATCTATTCAGATTGCCCGATCAATGCCCCTTTAATGTCATCTCCAAATGCTAGCAGAGGAGAAGCCCTGGCTCTATTGCTCAAAAGAGTAGGACCTGCAGAAAAGTGGGGTCCCATGCAGGGGGGGGCTGCAGGATTAAATGTATTGATCAATACATAAACTAAATGACCACTATTTAATATTTTTAGTTAATTTAATGAGTGCAGAACCCCTGTGATTTCTATTTCATCTGCAAACCACCCCAAATCTAGGAATGGTAAGTTCCGATAACTACCCTCTTTTTCAAGGTGCAGAAATTACAAAAAAAAAAAACCTTAACTTCAAATAACATAATAGTAGAGTGCAAGTCCCTCCACCAAAGCGGCCCCCCCATGGGTGTGGCTGCCGTAAGCACATTGTGCGCGACTTCCGGTCCATCCGCCAGGGCAGAATGACACGTGTTGACATAGTAACCTCAGTAAACAAATGACTGCATGAGATCTAAACTGAAAACAGCAATAAAACGGACCGGAAGTCACTGACTATGTGCTTCTGGCATCAACACGCACGGGGATCGCACTGGTGGAGGGACTTGCACTATTCTCTTACGCTACTTAAAGGTAAGAGTCTTAAAAGGTTTTTTGTACTACATTTCTGCACCTTGAAAGTGGGGTAATAGACCCAGAAACGTTGGTTTAACATGCACTGTTTATTAGATTAAAAAATGTTGAATTTATGAAGTCTGAGTGCCGCTATTACTATGGATGCCTTCACATTACATTAGAGGGCACCAGAACAGTTGTATTCCAAATTGGGTGAGTGCCGATCCTCAAACTACTGTAAATGATAAATTTCCCATAAAAATATAAAAATATTAATTGTATTCCCTGTAAATATTAATGTAACACAGGGGAAAAAAAAATAAAAATCATAAAACCTTTAGTTCTCCATGCCCATTGTTTTATCACACCTAATTGGATACCCACTTCTGTTTCCTATATGAAGATCACTCTGAGAGACTTCTAATAGAATGTAGCCAAGCCAAAGACTGGCAAAGAAAAAAATGTATCTTAATGGGACTGGTATTTATTAGCATAATTACAGGACAAACACTGGTTTAACGTGAATGGTTTAGTTTTGAAACCGTTCAAAAATGCTTTGAGATTGTCTAAAGGATAAAAAGGGGCAGACTAGATGGGCCAAATGGATCTGATCTGCCGTCAAATTCTATATATTTTTTTTTATATACGGGATTCACAGTTCTAACAGTAGCATGCTGTATTAGAAAACAGCTTGAATTATAATAAAAACAGCTTGCCAGGACACAAATAAAATTCACACAGACACTTCTACACAGTTTTTTTTTATCATAACAAACAGAATTACTTCCAGCTTCTATTTAAAATTTATACGAACGCTCTCACCGCTGGTTGAGGAACGTGTAACAAAACAATGGTGCTGGCGTGAGAGCTATAACAGCCAGGTACAAGAACCTACTAATATAACAGCAGATGAGATTTTGCTAGACCCCAGTCTGACTGCTTGTAATGGCTACTGCCGTTAAGGAGAGCAGTCCTGATGAGGGTACAAATGTAAGAGCCTATTGCCAAGCTATGCAGTAATTAATACCCCTTTTACACCAAAATCCCTGGTCGGACCCTGGTCTTTGAACATGGGAGTTTCCAGAGTTGGACCCAGCTTCATACCCCATTTACACAGCACTGTGACCCAGGTCTGCACCGTTTACACTGAACCTGGGTCAGCACTGCTTTTCCCTATGGATGACATTAAAATTGTCCATTTTAGGATAAACTAACATCCAACTTTCCCTTAATGATTTAAAATAAAAAATTAAAAGACATGACAAGTTAGCACTGAAAAATGTTGGTTTTTTTATTGAGTAAAATATTTTTCAAAAAGTTTTATTCACTGCTCAAGCACACAAGCGGTATAAAAGTGCAGCAGCACCCATGTGCTCTCCCCAGCCCCTTCCACTGCAGCAGCAGACCGAATCTCCCATGTGCACCCCCCCCCCAAAAAAAAAAATATAATAATAATAATATAAATTATACTGCATCCAATTATCCAATTATGATTTCTGTGTGCACTGCCCGTATTCTTCCTGGCTGCTGTCTTTTGCCACTGCAGCGCACTGTGGAAAGGCGTCCAGCACTTCTGGTATCCTTTCAGCACTACCCAGATGTCCCAACCTGGGTTGGTACCAATTACACCGCCCACGACCCAGGTCCAACCAGTGTTCAACCCTGGTCAGGACCTGGGTAGGAGACCAGTGTTACTGGACCTGGGTTGACCACTTTTACACCAACGCTGACCTGGGTTATTTCTTGGTGTAAAAGGGGTATAATCCAGGTATGTGGCCACTACATGTAACTAATGCCCAAGTTTCCTTCCACAGAGCCATATATAGAAAGTAGAGTGGCTGCAATAGGCAACTTCTGCATCAAAGACCCCTTTTCAGTTAAAAAACAAAACCTCAGTTTGACACAGACACAACCGACTGGATCTAGGTACAAGCAATGGTCTGGATGATTGCAAAAAAGCTAATTATACATCAAAGAAACAAAACTCCAACAAGATCAGCCCCAGGCAGCATAGCCAGTAAAATACATATTTCTGGTGCACTCCAACCTTATATGGATGAGATATATTCCCCACACCATTACACTTATTTTGTGCCAGGCCCTGTGATACATGGTTATCCCCTCTTATAGTTCGACTTCAATTCAGTTTATTAAGATCCAGGTATGAGTGCCTGGAGCTATACAATTGTGCATGCTGCAAACCCATAACTAGCGTACTTCTGCTCACACATTTCTAAGGTACAATGATAAATAAAAGCAAACTAGTGCTTCAGACCTGGAAAATGAATGATAGAATGTATGTGGTGCAATGCAGCCCCGATGTTATAGTTCCCAGAGTGTTACCCACTTATCGTACAAACAAGAAAAATTGGAACTAAAAAAAAAAATAAAAAAAATGGAGGTGCAAATTATACTTATATAGTGTTCATTCTAGCACCCGCCATATTTAAAAACCCATGCAGTTCCTCTTCCCTGCCTGGGGTGTCGCTGTCTGCTGTGGTGTTTCTAGCACAGGTCTGGTTTGCATATCAGTGCCGATATACAAACCAAACTGTGCAAGAAACACCACAGCAGACAGCGACACCCCAGGCAGGGAAGAGGAACTGCATTGGTTTTCAAATATGGCGGGTGCTAGAATGAACACTATTATATCAATAATGAGGTGTAGTCATCATTGTTTAAGTTCCAATTTTTCTTGTTAGCGCTTCAGACCTAGTCGTTGTAGCAGCGTTGCATACAGCAGTTAAGCTCCGTACGCATGAAGCAATATGATTGCTGAGCAATATTGGCTTAAAATGTCTCAGCAATATATTGCTCAGTGTCCCGTTTTCATCAGCGACCAGAGATGGTTACTGATGAAAAGGAGACACTGCTGGCAGAAGCTGCAGAGGGAAACAGCTCATCGCTGGGAAGCCACTGGTTGCAGGAGCATGCTCCTACGACCATTGCAGTCGTGGACGCGGGAGCGCTCTCCCGACTACAGTCGCCTTGTACGCATGGGAATATGGTAGGTCATCGACCATATGCCCAGCGACTCTTGCTAAAATCGTGCTGTGTGTGTGTATGGGGCTTTACATCAGAAAATCCAGATTACCGCAACTAAACCCCAGCATTTGTTGGGGATAAACTGCATTTCCTTACGAATATGGGTTTACATTGCGCAAATAACTGAATATCTCTGGGCACTTATAACAGTTGATTAAACTGGCACAGAACTGAACTACCCCCAAAATATGTTCCATCAATGCAGTGAGTCATTTGGGGGCACACATGCACCATATACTGGAATGTCACCATCCATTTGATTGTACCAGGGTTATAAACGAGGCAATAAACTAGACTGAGTATTTTTACATATACTCTGAGAAATACCACTCGATTGCTTTAAGAGAATGTTAAATTCATTTTCCATCACAAAGAGAGTCCCATTTGAAGAAAACTAAATACTATATGGTTACAAATTATGGGGGCACCTGTTTGATCAAAATTATAACACAAAGCTTCAAACTATAATGGTTGCATTCATCCTTAAAGAGTTTAAGCAAAGAAGAGAAAGGCTCATATTTATTAAAGCACATTCAGTTCCAACTTACCTTTTTTTCTAGACATTCTGCAAACTTAAGCTGCTTCAAAAGCTTCTTCTGTTTGTTGCTGAATCGATTATCCTGCTCCGCACTGGTGCCCTGTAAATCACATTTTTATTTTTAATTTCCACATCACACAATATCTTTTCCACTCTGTAGAGTGTAGTGTTATAAATAGGTCTATGTTAAGCAAAAATAAATATAAAATAAGACCCAAAAGGTAAATATTACATTTTATACTAACACGAGTCAATACCCATCATGTTCCATTAAATTACATTTTCTAGCTACTTGTACTTGGGGGGGTGACAAATATGTCTTGAGAGACTATTACATGCAGCCCTGTGTATATGACGCCAAGTGAAGCCAATCAGCTGCTATAATTTAATGCTAGGATGATCCTAGAAGTCCAAAAGCTGGCACTATGTGTTTTCATGTGACCACAGGTAATTTTTCGCATAAAAAAAAAAAGGAAGTGTATAATGGAGAGCTCAATAATGACCACTGGGAAAGAATTGTGATGAAAGACCATTTTATTCTGCACAAATGGATTACCCCTTATAGCAAGTTAGGCCTATTCACTTTCTCCATGACCTGCTTCTGGTGACAAGCTTTTCCTGCCATGTGTGCTCAGTGCTGAACGTGTGTGCGGAGAACAGTTGCGAGCCGAGCAGCTGCAGGCCACATACAGGATGGAATACATGTGAGACAGCACAGGACTGTTTGTAGGACAGGAGCTGCTATGCTGCATCCAAAATGGTCAGATATGAGAGGTGCGATCAGAACTTTTGCCGATACACAGCCAGGGACAGGTGCTGCAACTTGCGCCGGACCCTGCGGCTGGCACACGTCTGACACGCAGCGCTATTCACACCGGGCCGGCCAGTCTGCGGCACCCGGGGACGCCAGGCAGCATGGGCTCAGCTTTTCAGCATCCGTACCGCACAGCACGCTGCCAGACAGACGGGATGTTGCCCAGGTTCCCGGAGCCGGATCCCTGCACGGCCACACACTGTTTATGAATACTAGACTCAGCGGAAACGTCTCCCGGGCAGGAAGCTGCTGCGCACACGCTACGGGGACGTGGTAGACAGTTCTAGGTGTGCGAGCAGCGCCAGCCCGGCGCCCGCTCCGGGGCAGGCCGCGGCCTTCTCGCAGTGTCTCCGGAGCGCGCCTCCCGCAAGCAGTACACCAGTCTGCTGTGCCAGGATCCCCGCCTCAGACATCTAACTGCCTCTCTCGCCGCTCTTCCTACGCTCCCCCCTCATCCCCCGACCCCGTTACTTACGCGGAAGAAGCCCGCATCCATCTTGCCTTGTCCTCGCCTCCTAACGCAGCTCAGTTCCCCGCTTCCCACAAGCCACTGCGCTCTGAGAGAGGGCGGCCGCGGGATACAGCAACTGTGGTCACGTGCTGAGAGGGAAGAAAGGCCGCACGTGACGCTGTGGTGCTACGCCGCGCGTCAGTCTCGACTCCCGGGCACTGTCAGACAGAGCGGGAGGAGGAAGAACAGCGGCGCCTATGGCCTACTTTTATTACTACTACTACTCACACCGTCACCTCACCACACAGTCACTCAGTATCGCTGTCAGGGCCCATACCTGCTGCTGCGTACTTACCTGTGCTCGTCCCATTCATTAATTTCTGAAAATGAGTTTTACAACTGATTATAAATACCGTATTTGCCGGCGTATATAAGACTACTGGGCGTATAAGACGACCCCCCCCCCCCCCCCCCCAACATTTCCACTCAAAATATAGAGTTTGTTATATAAGTGCACCCGGCGTATAAGACGACCCTCCCACTTGGAGGCATGTTTTTCAGGGGAAAAAAGTAGTCTTCTACGCCAGCAAATACAGTATATGTCTTCTCTATGATATAGAGACTCTGGGTGACATTTAATAGAGTCCGATTTTGTGTTTTTGGTGATAATTAGTAAACAAAATGGCGTTATCGCATTTTTCTCTCAAATCGTCCGTTTAATAGGATGCGCAGAGTCCCGTAAATCGCATTTTCCCCCCGAAAAATCGCACTTTCTGAATGTGCGGGGGAAAAAAAGCATTTTTATCGCATCCAGATGTTTTCGCACAGAAAAGTATACAAAACGCATATTTAATGGGATGCGCAAACGGAAATCGCACTTTTAAGGTGTCTATAAATCGCACTTTTTTCAGACCAGGTTCTAATGTGCAAATTGGTCAGAAACATGCACAGATCATTGTGATCTGTGCATGTTTCTGGTGTAAAAATAGAGGGTACTTGTTTCCTAGCACGGCGCCCGTCGTGGTAGATCGCATACCTTAAGTTAAGGTAACTTAAGGTATGCGATTGATGCGATGTTCTGTCAATTAAGTGTTTTTATTGCCGTCAAGGAGAAAATCGCAGTGATCGCGTCCATCGCATGCCATTATAATGGCATGCGATGCGACTGACGCGATCAACGCGATTTTACATAGGGCTCAATGTTAAATTAGCTTTCAATGATAAAATCGCGTTGATCGCATCCATCGCATGCAATTATAATGGCATGTGATGCGATCGATGCGATCAACTCGATTTTACATAGGTAACAATGGGAAATTACCAATTTTTGATTGTATATGCCCCGTCATGGATTTTAAGTATGTGAAGTGTCCCCCCATTGTTAGCGCCACCCCACTATTGACGCCAACCCGAAGCATGGCGAGTGTCGGCGTTACGCGTCCTCCGACCTTTTCATACCCCCACTATCCACGTCGGCGTGGAGTTGATTTTATAAAGTGTGTGAGCGGACACGTATACCTGTGAAGTTATGCGCGTCCCCTCGTGGGGCTTGCTGCACTCGCCACGCTTGTGGCTCGCTGTGCTCGCCACACTTTATAAAATCAACTCCACGCCGAAGTGGATAGTGGGGGTATGAAAAGTTTGGAGGACGCGTACCGCCGCCCCTCACGGGCTCGCTGCGCGCGCCATGCTTCGGGTTGGCGTTTATCGTGGGGTGGCGTTAACAATGGGGGGTCATTTCACCCATGAGGGGGCGTATGCAATTAAAATTGGGGTTTCGGGGGCTTTTTACATTGGGCCCAATGTAAAATTGGATCTCAGGGACCATTTTACATTGATTCCAATGTAAAAATTGCGTCAATCGCATCGCATGTGATTTGTTTGCATGCGATGCGATCGACACAATTTTTTAGGTCCTGATGCTTGAGATAAAAATCGCTGGCGCCGTGCTAGGAAACAAGTACCAAATAGAGTTAAATAAAAATAAAAAAAAAAACGGCGTGGGGTCCCCCTCCTGAGTACATCCAGCCCCGGGCTCAAAGGACTCTACAGGCCTGGAGACCCGGACCCAGGAGCACCGGACCCAGGGACCTACCTACAGGCTCAAGATAGGTAAGTATCAGTATGTGTGGGCTT
The DNA here is from genome assembly GCF_055691185.1 of Crinia signifera. Lineage (NCBI taxonomy): Eukaryota > Metazoa > Chordata > Amphibia > Anura > Myobatrachidae > Crinia > Crinia signifera. Next base: position 208,417,211 of record NC_139218.1, read on the forward strand.
TGGATGTATTAAAGTTTTATTTTTAATGGGTGTCAGTGTGTTTATTTAACTATTTCTTTTACTATGGAACTACAAATGCCAGCGGGCCCTTTAATGCCCCGCATGCTTGGACTTGTGGTTCTCCAAGTCCCAGCATGCGGGGGAGGCTTGCTGGGACTCATAGTTCCACAGTATAAGAGAATAGTTTTTCATCTATTTTTTACACAGAATCAGCTTCTTTGGGGGGGGGGGGGTCCCCACTTCCCCAGGACCCCTGCCCATGCTGACCGGTCAGGGGATGAATGCTTTGGCTGGGGGGACTTATATAAAAAGTCTCCCCCGGCTGTGGCATTACCCTGCTGGCTGGTTGGGCCCAGTGCTGGTTCTTGAAATATGGGGGACTTTTTTTTTGAGGGAAACGATAAAAAGCAGGGTCCTACCCGTTTCAGACCCGTTTTTTTTGCTGTCTTAAGCGGTGTTTAGGACCCAGCCAATAATGGTCCCGCTGCGTGCATATTTAATGACCTGCTCATTAGATATGCACGAGGGAGAGAGGCATCCTCTCTCCCCCCCACCGAGGCCTCCTCTCCCCCTCCCTCCTCCCTACCCACCCCAGCCAGTGCACCGGCCAGAACGGCTAGGGGCCACAGCCAGAATCATGGCCGTGATTCGAGCTACAGTATGAGGATGGGGAGAGGTCTCACCTGTCCTGCAGGTGCCGGTGGCGGCCCGAATCGGTGTGCCCCAGAAACAATGGATCCTGTATCCTCCAGCCGGGAGTATCGCACAGCAGCGGCAGGTCCCCCCACCCCCTCCGGTGCCATCTGCCTCCTGCGCCCTGGCCCTCAATGTGGCCCTGGCTGCATGTGCCCGGGACTGAGGCGGCACTTCCTGGGTCTGACAGCTTCCAGCGCTTGGGGAGGCGGCGTAGACCAGTACCCTAGAGCCCCACATCAGTTCGCTTCCCAGTGCCGCGTCCCTGTCCTTCCCGGCACTCGACGGTCACTGACCACAGACCTCGCGGTAATGCTCAAACTCCACCATTTCTGGAGCCTCCGGAGTATATGATGCTCCGGAGGGGGGGGGGGGGGGGGGTTGAAATGCTACTGGCTTTGACCCTGTTTTGAAAACTTTTCCAGAATCGGGTCTGCCAGGATATGTAAAAACACAGCATTTAAACCGTTTAAGAGATGCGGTGTTAAAGGAGTTTTAACTGGCAGACCTGTTTTTGGAAATGTTTTCAAATACAGTTATGCGGTCTGAAAGCTGCATTATGCTGCTTTCCCACTGCAGACCCGTTTTAAGTACTGGTATTTTTAAACGGTATTTAAAATGGTATTAGCATTCCCACTGCAGCAGATTACCATTTTAAATACCGTTTAAGTGCTATTCCCATCGTAGTGAACCGTTTAAAAAAAAGTGCCTGTCTTTCATAACCCCCCCCCCCCCCCTCCGCTGGTACTTTTCCTGGACCCACCCTCCCTCCCCTGGTACTTGCCCTGCACCCCCCTCCCTCCCCTGGTACCTGCCCTGCACCCCTCTCCCTCCCCTGGTACCTACCCTCCACCCACCCCCTCCCCTGGCACTTACCTGCGTGGGGGATCCAGGCAGCGGGGCACAGCACTTCAGGTCCCTCCCTGTGGCTGGTGATGGATGCAGGGCAGTGGGGAGGCAGCGGGGTGGGGTCCATTTGGGATCCGGGCAGTCCCTGGGGCTGATGGTAACTAGTAGTTCCCACTATGCGCATGTGTATTGAGCACCCTGCATATAAATGAGCTGCTCATTACATATGCGCATATGTAATGAGCATGTAATGAACTGCTCATTTATATGCACGGCACTCAATACACATGCGCATAGTGGAAACTACTAGTTACCATCAGCCACAGGGACTGCCCGGATCCAAAATGGACCCCACCCCGCTGCCCTGCATCCATCACTAGCCACAGGGAGGGACCTGAAGTGCTGTGCCCATGCCATGATGCCGGACCCCGCTGCCCGGATCCCCCACGCAGGTAAGTGCCAGGGGAGGGGGTGGGTGCGGTGCAGGTACCCTTCCAGGAAAGGTACCAGGGGAGGGGGAATTAGTGTGGGATTTTTAAATATCGTTTAAGAGGCATTCCCACTGCCTTAAAAACGGTATTTAAACGTGTAGGACTCTGCTTTTAAAACGGGTTGAAATACCGGTTAACTTTAACTGGTATTTCAACTCTGGCGCTTTCCCACTGCAGCCTTAAATGATAAATTGTGGGGAAAAAACGGAAATATACCATTTAAGAGCTGCAGTGGGAAAGCCTTAATTGGCTTTTGTTATGGAATGGGGAAAGTTATCTCCACAATGAGCTATTGAGGCTAAAATAGAAACATTTTATACAAATTATGTTACTGTTTGAGTGTCTACAGTAAATGAACCAAGGAGCAACGGTGACATCTGCTGGACATGTTATTAATAGCAGTGTCTGAACTCTATTACTTTCCACCTGAATTTCGTTGTACAGATAATAATTGAGCATGCTCTAATGGATTATTATTAATATTGCCTTCTATTGTGAGGGTATTATTTAATATATGAGCCTGCTGCGTGGAGATAAATATCCTGGTATTATTTATCAGATATATGTACAGTACATTTCCTACACCTGCATACTGACAGTCTACTATCTGACACTACAATGGACAGGACTCATGTTTCGCTGGCTATGCATCTTCAAGCTTAGCGTATACAGTGAAACACGTGTCCTGGTGGGAAGTTCCATCCCCAATACACCAAGCACCACTACGTTCCGTCACTTCTACCTACATTTTAAATCTCAATCACACAATTTCCTTTCTTTTTTTCACTACATGTGTGTATGTTAATGTAATTTTATCCCCTCATTTCGCTACCGTGTGGGTGTTTCCTTATCCAATCCATGTTTAATAAAGATAAAAGGAGCCCCCACTACTTTTAGAAACAAACGAATTTCAATTTGTTAATATTCTCTATGGTCCGTTAGGAGTGCATCCACAAAAACTTATTTCTCCTCTTTTTTTCTATTCCTAACTCATACGAATAGTTTGTTTAGGATGGCACCCCCACTAGTGTAAACGAACACATAGTGGTCTATTGCCTGCAAATTTAAGGGAATTAATTGTATAGTGTGTGCAGAATTCAACAAAAAACTCTCTTGTCTTCACGTGCCATGTTGTCAGGGGGACAGCAGGAACTGCATTTCACACAAAATTCTTGTGGGCACCAGGAGTATCACACTGGGGTGTGTGGGGGGGGAGACAGCACCCTGCAGAAAAAAAAAACCACCTGAATAAAATCCATATTATAATACTGTCATAGCGTCTATACAAAAACAAGGCGTATTAATTTATATATATATATATATATATATATATATACATTTTTAAAAATAAAGCACTGTAATCGTGGCTGACAACTGCCAAGGGCTGACCAACTACCAGACTTAAGGTGCCCATACACAGGTCTGATTTGGCCTGTTTTCACACGATTCTGACAGATTGGGCTGATATATGGGATAAAAACTGGCCAAATTGGAGGTCTGTGACATCAGATCGGATCCGATGCGCTTTCCCATATGCATCAGATCAGACCCTGGAGATACATTTGTAATGGACCATAAGTGGCACCTGGCGGGTGCTTTTTAGCATCCACTTTCCTTTGAACTCTATGGAAGTCCTATCGCATGCCAAGTAAGATGGAACCCTCCCGGGGAGCTGCTAGGGGGATTCAGGTTAAATCAGGATGCATCAGACAAGTCGGACCTCTGTATGGGCACAGGGCATGATTAAGGATTCCAGCCACCCAAGACAGAAACAGAAGTGACACGCACCACCTTCCCTACCACCATTTATTTTCTCATATGCAGCTAAAGAAAACGTCACCAGATGAACACTATGAAGGATGACAGGGCTTCTAATTCAATGGTCAGTCCAGGAACACCAACCCTCGTGGCCTTAATTACCGGACTGGCCAGAGTAAAGGTGGCCATATACTACTGCAATGTCTCCCAGCAGTGAATGGCCATTGGAATCCACTTGAGCCACAGCAATCAGGATCACATGCAGACCTTTCACATGTGATTTATCGCATCCGACCCTGCGCAGTCAAATCCTGAAATCCAACATGCAAAGTTATTTAAATCTATGGGACAGATTCAGGTAAATGTGTAATAATGGCATTATGAATTTAGATTATCTACACAAGTAAAAAACAACAACTGAATTCTCTAGACAGTATGGTAGGAGAATTGTGTGGGAGTCACTTGTCAGGACCTTTAAGATGAGGCTGCTCATGTGTGATTTATTGGACAAAGTGACTTATAGGGGAATATTTACTAAGATGGGAGTTCTACTGAAGATGCATACCACTCAACTGTCCCAATTTACACAGAACTATCACTTTTTTCAGGACAGTCCCAGGTCACACCCGGAGCCTGCAGTGTACCACTGTGGGGCCGCAGTTGGGATTCTCCCCTGCCACAGTAATTTACATTGTGTGCGTGCAAAGGTATTAGAGGGACAGAGGTGTCCAGCAGATCACACAGAGCTGGTTATGTCCCACAGCACCAAAATGGGGGCATGGCTTCATGAGAGTGGAGAGCCCACAAAGCCACGCCCCTTTTGTCTGATCTCATGCCTCTTTATTTATCCCGACCAGGGACCTGAGAAAGTTGTGAGGTAATGTGGAAGAGAAAAGGTTGTCGTATTTGTGGTGCACCTATTTGCATAACATTTTACTTTTATTATTTATATATAAATCTGCAAAGTAAAAACAACACAAGTGACAAAATAGAAAAAAGAATAAGTGTGGCAAGCAGCCAGTGCACTCTATGTAATGTATATTTATTTCAATAAAGGTAGATACCCTCTATCTGTGTGGCTACTTGTATGCGTCTTGTTTTATATATATTTTGTGTAAATTATCTTGTACATTACTTGGGGTGTTCTATCATATTCCACATAGATGCTCAAGAATTCTCACACATGTATCAGTTCTCCTCAAATAACTGGCAACACATGCAATAGTATAGTTACTTTAGTTGCAGTAACATTCCACTGTAGCATATTTCCTTGTATATTTGCAACAGTCATGGTGTGTACACACGGTGACATTTGGCATGAGATTTAGACTATATAGTCAAAATTGCATCCTTTTTTAACCTTGCAATCCCGATACGCGCTCCTGCACAGCACAAATCAAAGCCAGATAGACAGGGCTGCATTGGCTATATACTGTATAATACAGATCTGTACTATATAGTCAAAATGACATACATGTCTCATGGCTTGCCGTACGATTTGATCCTGATGCGATCCGATCGCATAGTGTTTGCCATCATTGAATACTGACTAAAATGATCACACATATAAAATGAAAATATACCAAATGGTCTAATACTATCACTGTGGAGGTCAGTCTGATTGACTCGCAAAGCTGAAAATGCACAGCTTTGTGAGTCAACTAAATGCTTCCTTCATGAACGCCATCGAATAGTCACGTCCACTCGCACAAATGGCCTGCGCATGCGCAGCCCATCAACATCTACTTGCTGCAGGTATAGGGAGGTTTCTCCTAGGGATGGCCATCGAACATCGATGGTTTATGGCCAATGTCGAATACTTTTGCCATCGATGGGGGAGAACCAGATGTTTTCCCTCCATCAATGGAACAGCAAAACTATGTTTTGCTTGTTTTTTTTTCAAAGTGCCGGGACACGGAGCATAGCCCCGCCCCGACACCCGCGAAGCTCCACCCTCGTGCTTTGATTGGCCCACAGGCCAATCAATCAAACACAATGGATGACCATCGATATATAAAATTATCGATGGTCAGCCATTGCATAGTTTAGCACTATCGATGGCAATTATTATTATTATAATTTTATTTATAATAATAACAACATCCCTAATTTCTCCCCCTTTTTGAAATTTTAATGTTTTACTATGTCTGACCAGGCAGGATAAAAGAGAGCTCATACCTCTATCTCCCATGAAGTGGATGTATAAAAATCATTTTTCCACCCCCCAGTAAGACAATATAGAACTTGGGACAATAACAGCTGTCTTTTCACAACTATTAATCTTGCTGGAATAATTATTAACACTCAATTGGATCACAGTTTCCATCTCCAAGGGCAGAGACTAACCCACTGATTATGTCAGGCTGTTGAATTGTGTGAAAATTATTTTCCTTTTGTATTCATATATTTACTCTAAATGTATTTTTCATAATTTTAGAATGTGCATATTTATCACTACCCATTGAATTTCAGTATAATAAATCATTTATATTTTTATATAGTATACATTGTTTCCAGCACGTTCTATGTAACTTTTTTACTGTATTATTTATGTTGTTCTCTCAAAATTAGAGAATGCGCTCATTGTATAGTTACAGAGCCAGGGCATAGAAGTTGCGATACAGCATGTGAGGTGAAAGTAAGAACTAGGCACCAGTATTAAGCAGGCTCCAATGTATAGATAAAGAGTGTCTACATACAGATGGAGCCAGCGTCCGGCTCATGCTGCCCGCCGCCTTCCCCGGTACCCCTCACTGCTCCGCCGTCCCCCTATCCCTGCATATCTCCCTGAAGTGGAGATGGGCAGGGACCCGCAGCAGTGCCGTCCAGAAACTGGGACGCTCGTGCGTGTGAGACGCACATACATCCCAGTCAGAGGGAGCTCCTCTGCGCCGGCGATCGCCAGCGCAGGCATGCTGGCGATCCCCAGGCAAGAACTGGAGGCTCTCCATCTGTAGACAGTTAATACGTCAACATATAGATAGAGCTCCCTGTGCACCTGAGTGTTCGGCATGGGCAGGGCCGGTGCAAGGCACCGGAGCGCCCCAGGTGAGTCGGGGTGGGGGCGCCCCGGTGCCGGGGGGTGGGGGGTGGGGTACCTGTTGCGCCGTCTGGGGAGCGGGCAGGGGGGTCCATGCTGGCGCCTGACAGGAGCCTGCAGTGGTGTCCTTGCCGCGTGGTTACCTGAGGCGCTGTGTATAAAGCTGGCGGCGGCGGGGGGTCCCTGCAGTGAATAAGAAATAATTAGCTCTATGATTGGGGCGGTGCGGGAAGCGCTTCTGTTTTGAAAACACTGGCCGCACGCTGATGGGCTAAATCTCAGCCCATCAGCGTGCAGCCAGTGTTTTCAAACACGGCAGCGCTTCACGCGCCGCTGCATCGCCCGGCGGATAGCGCTAGTTATTTCTTATTCACTGCAGGGACCCCCCACCGCCACTAGCTTTATACACAGCGCCGCAGGTACCCGCACGGCAAGGACACCACTGCAGGCTCCTGTCAGAAGCCAGCATGGACCCCCCTGCCCGCTCCCCAGACGGCGCAGCAGGTACCCCCTTTGCATGGGGGCGAGGGGCGAACTGCTGCCCTCCAGTGGCCGGCGCCCTAGGCAAATGCCTAGACCTGCCTAGTGGTGGCGCCGGCCCTGGGCATGGGTGCGCCGATCGGCGAGAATGGGATGCGCGTTAAACACTCATGAACCCCATTTGCAGCTATGGAGTGCACGAGCATCTTACATGCATGAGCATCCCATTCTCAAGCGATCTGTGGGTTGACAGGTTAAAATGTCAACATGCCAATGATCTACACACTTTTTTTTAAAGTTGTTCATGTATTTTTCAAAATTTGCTTGATGTACAATAAACAAGGACTAAAGGTGCCCATACACGTCCCGATGCGGGCGTGCGTTTTGAGCTAAAAGAGCACGCATCGTATTGTATCGCATGCCTTGTGCATGCCTTGTGCATGCAATGCGTTGCGATGCGATGAAAAGCAAGTACCAAAAGTATGTGCAGCACATACTTTTTGTACTGTGCGATGAGGTGCCACGGGAGCGCGCACCTCAAAGAACAGATCGCACCGCCCGCATCGGGACATGTATGGGCACCTTATAATTGGGAATACCCAAAGCTTGGTGAGCAAAACCTAGATGAAACATTAAAAAATGACTGTCCCAACCTTTTTATTTTGTTGTTGACTTTTTTGACCCTGTCTACCTTTGATTCTATGGACTTAATGCATGTCCACCATGTGGGTTTGACCTATTTTCTAACTAATTACTGTAGCTCTTTTATACCGCATCCTATCAGAAAGACTTGATGTTGGAGTGTAATTATTGACCCAGGGCAACTGGTTGACTGCAGTGAATTGGTTTAAGCAGCTTTGGCATAAGTACCCAGAGGGAAATGTGAAGGCTGCGCTGATTAATGAAAAATATATACTGTACAATATCCAATACACCATGGAGGGGAGCCCATGTATAGCAAAAGGATGGAGACTGTTTGAAAAAGAGTTAATCAAATACAATTTATTTTACATAAAAGAAATATATATATATATAATGAATAAAATACTTGTTAATTAAGGTGGCCACCTATAAGATCAAATATATATTATTAGCATATATTATACTGCTAATAAACATGTACAAATTTTTAAGAACAAATGACAGAATAAATAACTTTGAATTCACGGGTCGTATATAGCTTTAAATTTGGGTATATAAACTGCAGACTTTTTCGGTGGTAATACATCAGTTTTGGCATAAGCGAATGCAGCCTATGGAGGTTTTTCCAATATCCTGTCATACTATCCCATCCTCAATGCAGCTCTGATGGGAATGCAGTGTCATCTGCTCCCTAAAGTGGATCACAACCTAGTGGAGGGCTAGGTCCGGGCCAACAATTAAGAGAATGAAGCTTCTGATGTTGTTAATGGGTGGTCCATTTCCAAGCCACAGGGTTCTAAAACATCTTGTAAGCCCCACCAGGGACGTACGGTGAGGTAAATGGCTGAGGTGTCCCTGGCAAGTACCAGAGCCAGATTTGCACACAATTTGGGCCTTATTCTGGTTGATGCAGGCGGGTGGCCGTACGTACGGTCCATACGAGCAAATACTGCATTCTTTCGGGCGAGCGTGATTCCGCCCACAACACATCCGCACACGAACGGAGCACCCAACAATGGGGACTGGCGTTCATATGAGTGTACGCTCCCATGCACGGACGGTCCACAGCCTCATCGATCGTAGTCAGAATGCAGCTCTGATCAGAGGCCGTGGCGTACACCCGAGCACGGGAGCGTACGCGTCACTTGTCTGGACCAGCAATTGGTCTGCTAATGTGAAAATTGGTAGAATCCAACTTCAAAGGGAATTAGAGCTGTGTAAAAAATTTTTTTGAATTGTATGTTTGCGCTGCAGTGAAAAAGTTGACACATGTCGACTCCTATGAATTGTGTATCCTGTTTTCCTAACATTAAAAGCACACTTGCATTAAGGGTGTAGATCAGCGGTGGCCAACCCGCGGCTCGCGAGCCGCATGCGGCTCGCCGCGCTGTAAATTGCGGCTCCAGCCTCCCGTCTGCAAAGCGGGGTTTTGAATTTGGCGCCAATTCGGCTGCCAAATTCAAAACGCCGCATCGGCGGCCAATAGGAAACGGCCGCGGCGAGCCAATCAGCGCTCGCCGCGCCGTTTCCGCCCTGCCCCCGGCGTCTGACATCAGATGCCAGCGGGAGGGCGAAAAGTCTTCTCCACGCCGGCGGAGCGCAGGAGCGCTCCTGAAGACGCGAGAAGCCGCCGGAGTATGGCGCAGAAGACGGCGGCGGGGAGAAGAGTTCCGGCGCCGCTGAAGAGGCCAGAAGACGCTGGGATCAAGACAGAAGATCTCCGGCGCCTTCTGCAAGAAAAAAGAAGATGGCTCCCGGAGAGGCCAGCGGGGGTGGGAAGCAAAAGAGCTGACGAAGCTCCCCCTAGCGGCCTCTCCCAACACCAGGTAGGGGCCTTTGGCCTCCTACCCTCCATCCACCCTAGACCACCGGGTGTCGGGCACTAGGCCCGTGGGCAAATTCAGGCCCTTCTGGCCTGTGTGCGCATTAGTCGGGCCAGAAGGGCCCGTGGCTCATTTGTTTGTTGGGCCCTCCTGGCCCTCTAGGTGGGCCCTTTAGTTAGGAAGCTGGGCTCTCCAGCATAGGTGTTGCACTGTGGGCAACACCTGTGCTGGAGGGCCCAGCTTCCTAACTGTGGGGGCATATGATGTTTGGCACTGTGGGGGGCATATGTTTGGCACTTGAGGGGCATGTGATGTTTGGCACTGTGGGGGGCATGTGATGTTTGGCACTTTGAGGGGCATATGATGTTTGGCACTGTGGGGGGCATATGATGTTTGGCACTGTGGGGGGCATGTGATGTTTGGCATTGTGGGGGGCATGTGATGTTTGGCACTGTGGGGGGCATGTGATGTTTGGCACTGTGGTGGGCATATCTGGCACTGGGGGCATAAAGTTTTGTCATGTGGCCACTCTCCTTGTGTCATATGACCACGCCCCTGACCACTCCCCCGATCACGCCCCTTTTTGGCGCGCGCGCCCCTTCGGCGCGCGCATGATGTTGGCTCTTTGGCTTGACGACTGATATTTTTCGGCTCTTTACCTCTGACCGGTTGGCCACCCCTGGTGTAGATGGTTAAAAAGTTACTAAATGGACACATTGAAACATGTGTATTTGGATTAATAACCCATAAAAATAAACACCTTGAAATGGTGAGAAGTGTAGAAAGAGAACCTTGAAATGTATTTCAGTGCTGTGTATGGCTTGCAGGTACTGAAACTAGTTATTTCACTAAATAGCCTGCAGCATTGGATAATGTTGCAGTCAGGTGTATGTAATTCACTTGTATTTGGCGTTAATTAGCAGACCCAGGACGTACGTACTCAGGCAGAAACTCTAAAGGTACCCATCAGAATCAGAATCAGAATCAGAATCATCTTTATTGGCCAGGTATACTTGCGTATGCTTGGAATTTTTTGTGGTAACAGTGCAGCATCAATCAGGGAACACAAAGGGGGCGGGAAGAGAGGCATAAACATACATCACATACATTTCACATGTATCTAGAAAAGTTTGAGTTAGTATTTGGTATGTTCAATACGGTTTAGTTGGTGGACAGCTATTGGGAAGAAGCCTTTTGTAGTTCTTGTCGTGTTTGCTGGGATGGACCTAAAACGTCTGCCTGACGAAAGGGGTTCAAACAGGTTGTGGCCAGGGTGTAGCTTGTCCGCCAAGATCTTTCCTGCACGCTTATTGACCCTGGCTAGGTATAGTTCTTGGACAGTGGGGAGCTCCGCCCCAATGATCTTTTCTGCCATCCTCACCACTCTTTGCAACTTTCGTCTGTCATTCTCGTTTGCTCCTCCGAACCAGATTGTGATCGAGGAGCAAAGGACAGACTCTACTATGGCAGTGTAGAAGATGAGCAGCAGCTCCTGCGGGATGTTGAATTTCTTGAGTTGCCTCAGGAAGAACAACCGCTTCTGAGCCTTCTTGACAGTTGTAATGATGTTGGGACCCCATTTGAGGTCGCAGGAAATCTTTGTTCCTAGGAATTTGAAGGAGTCGACCCTCGACACTACTCTGTCAGATATTATGAGTGGGTGCATGGCATTTGGTTTCCTTCTGAAGTCCACCACCATCTCCACCGTTTTGAGGGGGTTGAGGTCAAGGTTGTTTCCGCTACACCATTTAGTTAGCCGATCCACCTCCCGTCTGTATGCCGACTCGTTTCCATCCATGATTAGGCCGATAACCGTTGTGTCGTCTGCAAATTTTATAATTTTTACTGACTGTTCTGCTGAGGTGCAGTCGTTTGTGTAGAGGGAGAAGAGCAGGGGGGAGAGGACACATTCTTGAGGGGCACCGGTGCTAATTGTGCATGTGTTTGAAATGAATGCGCCTGCTTTCACCGCCTGTTTCCTTTCAGTCAGGAAGTCAGTGATCCAGGAGCATGTAGTTTCTGGGACTCCTAGTGAACGGAGTTTTGGCTCCAGGATGTGAGGGATGATAGTGTTAAATGCCGAGCTGAAATCAACAAATAGTATCCTTGCATAGGTGCCTGGACTGTCCAGGTGCTGTAGAATGTGGTGCAGCCCTAGGTTGACTGCATCCTCGACACTTCTGTTTGCTCGGTAGGCAAACTGCAGGGGGTCGAGGTGAGCATTTGTAACAACTCTCAGGTGGTTCAGCACCATACGTTCAAGCACTTTCATGACCACCGATGTTAGTGCAATCGGCCTGTAGTCATTGAGGTCTTTCGCAGATGAGCTCTTGGGAACCGGGAGGATAATTGAGGCTTTGAAGCAGGTGGGGACCTTGCACATTTCTAGTGAAGTGTTGAAAATCCTGGTAGAGATAGGGGCGAGCTGTGTTGCACAGGTCTTGAGAGCAGATGGAGACACTCTTTTTTTTGCCAGCTTGATTTCCCGTGTTAGGGAGTTCCTGGCCTGTTTGTACAGGACAATATCACCACTGCGATAGGCTTCTTCCTTTGCCCGACGGAGCTTCCTGAGTTGACCGCTGAACCATGGCTTCTTGTTGTTGAAGGTGCGTGCTGTTTTGATTGGCACGCACAGGTCCTCGCAGAAACTGATGTAGGCTGTCACTGTGTCGGTCAGATCGTCTAGGTTTGTAGCGGAGGATTCAAAGACTCCCCAGTCTGTGCATTCGAGACAGGCCTGAAGCTTCATTTTTGCCTCGTTTGTCCAGCTTTTGACTGATCTGACCACTGGTTTAGCTGACCTTAGCTTCTGGGTGTAAAATGGCAGGACGTCACAGTCAAACCATCTGACAAAGGTGGGAACATAGTTCTATGGCCCACCGAGCTTTACCTTAAAGAAGCAAGTCGACAACTTGACGACACTACATGTTACACCAAGACTCTATTTGATCCCACAATGAATTTTAAGACCCAATATGAGAGGATCATTGATGGGGCACTACGTAACAATACCATCACTAAAACAGAACATCAATTCCTACAGGTCCCCAACCCCAGAACAGCAACATTTTATATGTTGCCAAAAGTCCACAAAAACCTGCAAGAACCCCCAGGACGTCCCATTGTGTCAGGCAATGGTGCCCTGATAGAAAATGCCTGTATATTCCTTGACACCCATCTTCGGCACCACGTATTGTCCTTACCATCCTACACAAAGGACACTGCAGATGTCCTTAAGAAAATAAACGATGTATACCTGGACAAGAATGAACTCCTTGTGAGTCTGGACGTTGAGGCTCTGTACACCAGTATCAGGCATGATCTGGGAGTCCAAGCTGTTAAATACTTCCTCTCTATGGAAGGATTGGGTGATTTCCAGCATTTTCTCCTGGACCTGTTAAATTTTGTCCTACACAGGAACTACTTCTTGTTCAATAATCACTTCTACATCCAAGGAAGGGGGACGGCAATGGGGGCGGCATGTGCCCCCACATATGCCAACCTCTTCCTTGGATGGTGGGAACGGGATGTGGTATTTAGCGAGAATAATCAACATTTTGTGGACTGCATTACCACCTGGATGCGTTACATTGATGACGTGTTCATCATTTGGAATGGCACGGAAGAACAGTTGTGCAAATTCATAGAGGGGTTAAACAACAACAATCTCAATTTAAAATTTACTTTTGAGTATAACATCTCCAGTATACCCTTCCTGGACCTCCGAATATACAGGGACAGTAGGGATAGAATCGCAACAGAACTGTTTCGCAAAACAACATCCACGAATAGTCTCCTTCACAGGACAAGTGGACATTTCCCTCCAACAATGGCCAATATTCCTAAAGGGGAATTCCTGCGCCTGAGACGTAATTGTTCAGAAGACGCCACCTACAAATCTAATTGTGAGGATCTAACGCTAAGATTAAAAGAGCGAGGATATTCGATGAGATCAATCAAAAGGGCAAGACAAACAGTCTCAATTACAACTAGAGAACAAATTCTCTATAAATCCAAAGATCCCTCCAGCAGCAAAGAACAAAACTCCATTAGATTTGTAGGTAATTTTTGTTCTGAGTGGAAGGAAATTAAACAGATAGTGCAAAAACACTGGTCGATTCTGTTGAACGATGAGGATCTTGCGGCGAAACTGGGACCCAAGGTCAATATGAGTTGGAGGAGGGCCCCCAGTCTGAAGGACCAGTTGGTTCAAAGTCATTACACCAACGCACCGACCACCACAATATCCAAAAAAACAGTAGGCAGCTACTCATGTGGGGGATGCAAAGTTTGTCCATACATAAGTAGAACAACTGAAATGGTGGACAAATATGGCAACAACATGCCAATCAGGGATTACTTTAATTGCAAGAGCAAGAATGTGATTTATTGCATTACATGTAGCTGCAACCTGAAGTATGTGGGAATGACGTCACGTATGTTAAAACAAAGAGCCTTGGAACATCTTGGCAACATTAGAAACGCCACCACAGACCAGACTAAAATGAGGAAAATAACTACAGTGGCACGCCATTTCCTGCATAAACATTCAGGCAAACCGACTGGTTTTCAGATTTGGGGCCTGGAACAGGTCAAATTGGGTCTAAGAGGAGGAGACCTAATGCAAGCACTCCTAAAAAAAGAGAGCAAGTGGATCTTTCTTTTGGGGTCCCTGACACCAGGAGGCTTGAATGACTATATCAACTATGCAGCCTTCCTAAAACAATGATCCGTAATCCACCCTTGATCTCTACCTCACTCATCTTTGTAACAACATTCCAATGATAGAATGAGGGTTTATACAACAAATCTACAGTTGCGGTACTATATACATATCTTCTTATATGTATTTACCTTGTTTCTTTTTTTCTTTCCAATTTAGTCCTCTGTGTAGTCTAATTCTCACTAGTTCTCACTTTGCCGTGCCAGTTTGCGATTTGTGTGTGTTCTATGTATTGTTTTTCGCACTATTCACTCAATATATGAATGGACTGCCTCAGTCCTATCATATTATCAGAATGAATTTTATTAGATAATTATCATATCACAGCTTGGGCCACAATGTATTTTTATTGATACAGAGTCACGTAATTAACAGTGACCTGTCACCTCATTAAATAATACAGTTTGATATACTGTGATTATTTTTACCTTTATCAATATAACGGGATAATTCACTCACACCCGCCTAAGGATGGCACTGCAACGACAGTCCCATTCTCACTCAAGGTTCACCTTTGTTTCAGGTCAACCCTTAATGTCACTGTTTATGTCATCTTCCCTTAATTTTATTTCCTATTCATACTTTTATATTTACTCTTATTTTCATTTTATTCAACTTTTTCACCTTTTGACTTGCACTTTTCACTCCATTCATAGAACTGTAGATCAGTACACATCTCACTAGGTCACGGTGGTGTCATTAATTATTTGACCCAGCCACGTTATTGGAATAAATTAACTCCATTATTTTTTCAAAATATTGTCACCTCTTAATATCTCTTGTATTGTATTTGACATATACAGATTACTGGGTCAGAGTACCGCCTAAATATGTATCTCAGTAATATTCTTCAACCCAATAATAATATCCCTCCCCATTTCATATATTCACATCCTTATTTTTATATATAAAAATTTTCTTTAGCATTAACAATCATTTTCATCAGTAATGACGCCAGCAACTATATATAATCCCTTAAATTCAGCCATGACCCGATCTAATAGACCATTTTCCAGGTTGGAATCCACTCCATAATTACCAATTACGTATTCTGCCCCTTCATGTCACAGCAAGGTATCGAGCAGTGCCGACAATAATAATGTCAACACCCCACATGTCGACATAAAATCACTACATGTATGGGCAAGCATTACAGTTTGTAGTTCTTCTTTGTACTAATGTTACTATACCACTCACCGCGGTGCCTTAATGTACTTATTGTGACCACCCATATAAGGGCTGATTTTCCGAGTACTTTGAGCCGGAGTTCAACATGTTAATAGCTACAAATATGTAGCTTGAGTAAAAACGTAACAATGTCACTGCACTGATTGGGAGCACGTCGCATACGATAGGCCAATCTGCCTCCAGAGCCGCAAATACATAGGCTCCCAAAAATGGCAATCAAAGGTTTTAACCAATGGCTGATTTTAGACATGAGATAAGAAGTGGGCAAGAGCCCACAAGCAAGATGGCGGACTGAGGAAGCCACAGGCGAAACGCGTCCCCGCCACCGCCAGCCGCTCGCGCTCTGACCATCCCCTGCTTCACACACCATCAGCGGGAACGGAGGACTCACTACCGCTGCCGCATCCAGGAAACGCTGTCCCCGGCTGGGGAACACGAGCATAGACAGGAGGTAACCCCCGCCGCAGCTCAGCTGAGCTTGCGAGCGGCTGACATTGCAGGCTCACACTTAGTGTTTATGCACTGCTCTATGGAGTTACCTTATGCCGCATTGTATACCTCAATTAGAGCATGACCCTGTCTTTAGATACTTAATCTGCTCAAGTGTATTAACGCTATTTATGAGCTGTTGCAGGCTAGATGTATGCCAATTGTTTGAGTGGTCAAATTCACATATGTCTTAGCCAGGCAGTGATCTGCACCTCCAAATGAGCAGACTCTAATGGCAAAACCTGGTTAGCAAATCTCTATAGACTAAGTTATTTTTCTAAATTGGTCAAATCTATGCTTGTTCACACAGTCATCCCCATTACAGCTCTGGGGTGTTTGTTGGTAGCATAACTTCTCATTTACTGAGCAAATACGGCTTATGATTCACTCTCATGCTCTACCAACAGTAGCTCCTTGATGTGTTTATTATATGTGTTTACAATACCATCACTAAAACAGAACATCAATTCCTACAGGTCCCCAACCCCAGAACAGCAACATTTTATATGTTGCCAAAAGTCCACAAAAACCTGCAAGAACCCCCAGGACGTCCCATTGTGTCAGGCAATGGTGCCCTGATAGAAAATGCCTGTATATTCCTTGACACCCATCTTCGGCACCACGTATTGTCCTTACCATCCTACACAAAGGACACTGCAGATGTCCTTAAGAAAATAAACGATGTATACCTGGACAAGAATGAACTCCTTGTGAGTCTGGACGTTGAGGCTCTGTACACCAGTATCAGGCATGATCTGGGAGTCCAAGCTGTTAAATACTTCCTCTCTATGGAAGGATTGGGTGATTTCCAGCATTTTCTCCTGGACCTGTTAAATTTTGTCCTACACAGGAACTACTTCTTGTTCAATAATCACTTCTACATCCAAGGAAGGGGGACGGCAATGGGGGCGGCATGTGCCCCCACATATGCCAACCTCTTCCTTGGATGGTGGGAACGGGATGTGGTATTTAGCGAGAATAATCAACATTTTGTGGACTGCATTACCACCTGGATGCGTTACATTGATGACGTGTTCATCATTTGGAATGGCACTGAAGAACAGTTGTGCAAATTCATAGAGGGGTTAAACAACAACAATCTCAATTTAAAATTTACTTTTGAGTATAACATCTCCAGTATACCCTTCCTGGACCTCCGAATATACAGGGACAGTAGGGATAGAATCGCAACAGAACTGTTTCGCAAAACAACATCCACGAATAGTCTCCTTCACAGGACAAGTGGACATTTCCCTCCAACAATGGCCAATATTCCTAAAGGGGAATTCCTGCGCCTGAGACGTAATTGTTCAGAAGACGCCACCTACAAATCTAATTGTGAGGATCTAACGCTAAGATTAAAAGAGCGAGGATATTCGATGAGATCAATCAAAAGGGCAAGACAAACAGTCTCAATTACAACTAGAGAACAAATTCTCTATAAATCCAAAGATCCCTCCAGCAGCAAAGAACAAAACTCCATTAGATTTGTAGGTAATTTTTGTTCTGAGTGGAAGGAAATTAAACAGATAGTGCAAAAACACTGGTCGATTCTGTTGAACGATGAGGATCTTGCGGCGAAACTGGGACCCAAGGTCAATATGAGTTGGAGGAGGGCCCCCAGTCTGAAGGACCAGTTGGTTCAAAGTCATTACACCAACGCACCGACCACCACAATATCCAAAAAAACAGTAGGCAGCTACTCATGTGGGGGATGCAAAGTTTGTCCATACATAAGTAGAACAACTGAAATGGTGGACAAATATGGCAACAACATGCCAATCAGGGATTACTTTAATTGCAAGAGCAAGAATGTGATTTATTGCATTACATGTAGCTGCAACCTGAAGTATGTGGGAATGACGTCACGTATGTTAAAACAAAGAGCCTTGGAACATCTTGGCAACATTAGAAACGCCACCACAGACCAGACTAAAATGAGGAAAATAACTACAGTGGCACGCCATTTCCTGCATAAACATTCAGGCAAACCGACTGGTTTTCAGATTTGGGGCCTGGAACAGGTCAAATTGGGTCTAAGAGGAGGAGACCTAATGCAAGCACTCCTAAAAAAAGAGAGCAAGTGGATCTTTCTTTTGGGGTCCCTGACACCAGGAGGCTTGAATGACTATATCAACTATGCAGCCTTCCTAAAACAATGATCCGTAATCCACCCTTGATCTCTACCTCACTCATCTTTGTAACAACATTCCAATGATAGAATGAGGGTTTATACAACAAATCTACAGTTGCGGTACTATATACATATCTTCTTATATGTATTTACCTTGTTTCTTTTTTTCTTTCCAATTTAGTCCTCTGTGTAGTCTAATTCTCACTAGTTCTCACTTTGCCGTGCCAGTTTGCGATTTGTGTGTGTTCTATGTATTGTTTTTCGCACTATTCACTCAATATATGAATGGACTGCCTCAGTCCTATCATATTATCAGAATGAATTTTATTAGATAATTATCATATCACAGCTTGGGCCACAATGTATTTTTATTGATACAGAGTCACGTAATTAACAGTGACCTGTCACCTCATTAAATAATACAGTTTGATATACTGTGATTATTTTTACCTTTATCAATATAACGGGATAATTCACTCACACCCGCCTAAGGATGGCACTGCAACGACAGTCCCATTCTCACTCAAGGTTCACCTTTGTTTCAGGTCAACCCTTAATGTCACTGTTTATGTCATCTTCCCTTAATTTTATTTCCTATTCATACTTTTATATTTACTCTTATTTTCATTTTATTCAACTTTTTCACCTTTTGACTTGCACTTTTCACTCCATTCATAGAACTGTAGATCAGTACACATCTCACTAGGTCACGGTGGTGTCATTAATTATTTGACCCAGCCACGTTATTGGAATAAATTAACTCCATTATTTTTTCAAAATATTGTCACCTCTTAATATCTCTTGTATTGTATTTGACATATACAGATTACTGGGTCAGAGTACCGCCTAAATATGTATCTCAGTAATATTCTTCAACCCAATAATAATATCCCTCCCCATTTCATATATTCACATCCTTATTTTTATATATAAAAATTTTCTTTAGCATTAACAATCATTTTCATCAGTAATGACGCCAGCAACTATATATAATCCCTTAAATTCAGCCATGACCCGATCTAATAGACCATTTTCCAGGTTGGAATCCACTCCATAATTACCAATTACGTATTCTGCCCCTTCATGTCACAGCAAGGTATCGAGCAGTGCCGACAATAATAATGTCAACACCCCACATGTCGACATAAAATCACTACATGTATGGGCAAGCATTACAGTTTGTAGTTCTTCTTTGTACTAATGTTACTATACCACTCACCGCGGTGCCTTAATGTACTTATTGTGACCACCCATATAAGGGCTGATTTTCCGAGTACTTTGAGCCGGAGTTCAACATGTTAATAGCTACAAATATGTAGCTTGAGTAAAAACGTAACAATGTCACTGCACTGATTGGGAGCACGTCGCATACGATAGGCCAATCTGCCTCCAGAGCCGCAAATACATAGGCTCCCAAAAATGGCAATCAAAGGTTTTAACCAATGGCTGATTTTAGACATGAGATAAGAAGTGGGCAAGAGCCCACAAGCAAGATGGCGGACTGAGGAAGCCACAGGCGAAACGCGTCCCCGCCACCGCCAGCCGCTCGCGCTCTGACCATCCCCTGCTTCACACACCATCAGCGGGAACGGAGGACTCACTACCGCTGCCGCATCCAGGAAACGCTGTCCCCGGCTGGGGAACACGAGCATAGACAGGAGGTAACCCCCGCCGCAGCTCAGCTGAGCTTGCGAGCGGCTGACATTGCAGGCTCACACTTAGTGTTTATGCACTGCTCTATGGAGTTACCTTATGCCGCATTGTATACCTCAATTAGAGCATGACCCTGTCTTTAGATACTTAATCTGCTCAAGTGTATTAACGCTATTTATGAGCTGTTGCAGGCTAGATGTATGCCAATTGTTTGAGTGGTCAAATTCACATATGTCTTAGCCAGGCAGTGATCTGCACCTCCAAATGAGCAGACTCTAATGGCAAAACCTGGTTAGCAAATCTCTATAGACTAAGTTATTTTTCTAAATTGGTCAAATCTATGCTTGTTCACACAGTCATCCCCATTACAGCTCTGGGGTGTTTGTTGGTAGCATAACTTCTCATTTAGGCCCTTATTCTGATCTGTGCGGAAATTCCCGCATTCTTACGGAGCGGTCGGCACGCCACGGTGTTTTGCCGCATGCGGCCATCGTCCGTAGAAACGCCCACGTGTCCTCCGCATTCGGACGGACTCACTCTTTAAAACAGGGCGTGTTTACGGACGACATACAAAGCATGCGTGTGCGGGAGAAACACTCCGATTCGGCACGGTATTACAGAGTATTACAGAGTATGCTCGGGAATACCGCATCCGAACGGGAGCCAAGCGGTGCTACCGCACGTAAGCGGAGTATTTACGCCAAACAACCCACTATGAAGTATCTTCTGCAATACATCACATGACCCACTTATTCAATTACCTATCCTCATAAAAAACTGCTTATTTGGACTTGGAATCAATTAGATTCCAATATATCCTTACAAGCATGCCTAACACATGCATTGCACACATTAACCCTTACAGCAATGTAAGTGCAATGGTTTGTATTACACCCTGTGTAAAAGATTATAACCAATCTACACATATACTATTTAAAGTGCAAATAAAACCAACAACTGTGAACTTGCATAAAGAATTTATTGAACCCGACAATTAACATAAATAAAAAAATATAAAATTATAAATTAACTAAGCAGGTCTTTAAGGTCCTGCAGGTCTGCTTGAGCGAGCCGCAGATGGTGCTCCAGTCGCTGGAGGGCCCCACGCACCCCCTCATCTGCCGGTGTGGTGTCATCTGTGGGCATGTCAAAGGGGCAACAATTAGTCATGTTATTCTTGCATACATTTCACATACTGCGACATAAATTGCACAAATGCTAGGTGACATGTGTGTATATATATATATATATATCTATGTAGAGCATGGGTCCTCAAACTGCGGCCCTCCAGATGTTGTGAAACTACAAATCCCAGCATGCCTTGCCACAGTTTTGCTATAAGGAAGTGTTAAAACTGTGGCAAGGCATGGCGGGATTTGTAGTTTCACAACATCTGGAGGGCCGCAGTTTGAGGACCCATGATGTAGAGAGATAGAGCCACACATAGATAAATAGATATGACACATACATATATACATACATGCTAACTTATTTACTACATACTGTATTTTTTGGCCTATACCCTTTACTCTGCAGAAGACATAACAGTCATATTGTTTCTTCTCAGTCACAACCCACCCATGACTAACCAATGACAAGCAGGTCATGGCCTCCGTCAATAAGAACTTGTCACAATCTGCTCAGTCTAAGTTCAGTGATGGTTCGTGGCATGGGAGTTATGCAAATGTCATGAATGCACAGTACACATCCTCAAAATCATAATTCTGTCTAAACCAACCTACAATTCTGTGAGGGCAAAAAAAAAATCTGAAGTACAGGGGGTGTTTAGGTAGAGGAGGCTCCTGGGACACTGGCAACTTCTGACTCCATTCCAAGGTAGGCCGGGCCATACTCCATTTATAGCATACATCCTAGAGTTTATAAATAACATTCACCAACAATATAGATTCCACTATTTGATGGGTCATAATCAACGCTTGCAGCAGGTGAATTTAAGCCACAAATGATCCACTCATCCCTTTACTCCAGGATCCTGTTTAACTACAACGGTTATGTGGCAGTCAAAATGGAGCTCCAACCCATCCCACAAACCGGTGTAATTGAGAGGTGTCCTGGATGAAAGGGATGCCTTGGACACCCCATCTAACCCGTACCTGTATCTGTAGCTACCCACTTTGGGGTCTATATGAATAGTATGGGAAAAAATTTTTTTATCAACAGTGCTACATAACAAATACCAGTACAACTACTTCATGAATGATGCATTATGTTAACATACCGATCTGCTGATATTCCGGGGCCTGGCACGCCTCCTCCCCATCGTCATCCGACTCCTCCGGGGCAACCGTGGCCTCCTCAGACCCCTCCTCCGCCAGCTCCTCTGCACCAACAACCTCCTCCTCCAACTCCTCCTCCACCTCCTCCTCCTCCTCCTCCTCCTCCTCCTCCTCCTCCACCACCACCACCTCCTCCACCTCCTCCTCCGCCACCAACACCTCCTCCTCCGCAACCAACTCCGCTTCCACATCCTCCTCCACCACCTCCTCACGCACCTCCTCCTCCTCCACCACCATCTCCTCCTCCTCCACTTCCTCCTCCTCCACCATTTCCGCCACCTCCTCCTCCGGGTCTTGGGCCTCCTCCTGTGCCAGGGCTGCCTCCGCCTCTTCCCGGGCCTGTTGTGCTTGGGCTCGTGCTGTGTGTTAGAAAAAAACATCATGGTCAATGTGGGGTCATTGGGGCACATGTATTAATCCATAACAAGACATACATGGAAGGGTGATAATGATGGCAAACGATGCAGGAAAGTAGCTCCTTACTGTTAATGGATTCCAAATAGTGACATTTAAATTAGTATGTGATTGGTAGTAATTTGTTCACACATTACAACCCAGGCATTTATCAATGTGTAACACATATTAGATCTGGCACATTGTATGCATCATAATCCTCAATGCTATGGCATTACATATAAAAGCCACATGACTGCATGTTAACCAGGAAGAAGCACACATAACAGTCTATGGACTTTTAAACCCATGGACACCCACTTATCATGAGACACATTTTATTGTTTATATATGCTATGTTGTAAGTGCGAAATTTCATAGCTAAAATACTCACACTCAGCAATTTTGCCCCTGAGTTGCTGAAGCAGCTGGGGCTGGCGCCTGCGGAGGTCCGACCACCGCCTCTCCAGCTGCCCGAGGGACCTCCGCACCCGAGTGCGGGCGTAAATTCGGCGCCCTGCCGCAGCATAGGCCCTCCGCTTATGCCGGTTCGTTATAAAGGGCCCTGCACGGCCCAGCCTTGTCTCCATGACGGAGACAAGAACCCGCAGCTCCGCATGTGTGAAGGGTTCTGCCCTTCGTGTCTCCGCCATGTTGACAATGGCATCTATCAACCAATCAGCTGGTGGCATTGGTTGATCACAGTTATTTGTGTTAATAACTTTATTGTTCATCTTTACATGAACAGCGTCTCTGCGCCAACACAAATGGTGACAAATTCGCTTGCCTTCCAAACAGTAGTGTTGATGTATGGCAATGAACAAATCTGATATATATAAAACACAGTGTGTATGCACTTAGCAAATCCAATGACGCCTCGCTCCGCCAAGCAACGCGTGCTATAGCTTAGCAACGCATAGCTGTACTTAGCATTATTTACTCTATGCATCTATGTGTATGCGTACATTTATGTGTAAAAGACACATACACACACTTGCAGGTATCCTGAGACCACCATTATACAACAGCCCTGCCTGCCTGCCTGCCTGCCTGCCTGCCTGGCTGCCTGCTCCTTGAAATGTAGAAACATGTGAATAAATTCTAATATCATATATATAGATATATATATATATATATATATATATATATATATCTGCAAACAAATCAGACATCAACACATGAAAAAATCCCAAACACATTACAGAATAAATCAATGTACTCACCAGTCATCAGGGATAGTATCAACTACAATAATGAAGATATAACAAACACATAAGATCCCTTGAACAAGGTATAATAATTCGCACCAATATTTAACTTCCCCCAAAACTAAGCACATATGATAAATATCTCCTATTTCTTTGCCATTAGGAGGGCAGGCTGGCTAATTTTCGTGTTGTAACACTGACAACTAACACACTGTACTTATTTGCAGGGGTGATTTGTACAATAATTGGTGTGTTCTGTGAACTCGATAACATGTACCTGAAGTATCTTTGCGCCACAGAGTCCCGCAGCTGGTATCCCCTCCGGCATTCAGGGGCGCGGGATGGGCGCATGGGCGGATCTTGCGGCTCAGATGGTACCTCCCACTCATCAAAGGGTATCTCACGCCGCACAGCAATGTTGTGGAAAAATATACACAGGCCCACGATCCTCGACACCATTTCAGGCGCATATTGTAAGTCACCACCAGTGCGGTGGAGCACTCTAAATCGACCTTTTAAAAGGCCAATTGAGCGCTCCACCACTTGCCTGGTGGCAACATGCGCCCGATTGAATGCCTCCTGTGGGCCCGGTGCTGGGTAGCTGTACGGCGTAAGTAGCCAGGGCGTACATGGGTAACCGGAGTCACCCAGAACCCACGCATCACGGCCTTCCAGCTCTTGGAGTCTTTGCCATATCCCGGTTTGTCGGATGACATGAGAGTCATGGGCACTTCCGGGAAACTTCGAGTTGAAGGCGAGAATTTCCATGGATGGGCCACATACCACCATCACGTTCAGTGAGTGGAACAATTTGCGGTTCCTATATATCTTCTCACTTCGAGATGGAGGCACAAATGGTACATGGGTGCCATCCACAGCCCCTATCACATTAGGGAAGCCAGCAATTTGATGGAAGGCCTGCTGGCTTCTGCGCAGGGTCTCGGTGGCAAATGTCATGGCCATGAAGTGCCCCTTGCGCCTGAACATGGCCGACGTCACACGCCTCAGGATTCGGCAGAAGGCCGGCTGAGATATTCCAGCAAGTACTGCCACTACTTGTTGGAATGATCCTGAGGCGCAGAAATGCAACACCGCCAGCAGCTGTGTGTGAGGCGGAATTGCTGTCGTGATCCCGTGTAGAGGTTCCAAATCACTCTGAATTAGGGTGAGCAGATCCAGAATTACATGTGGGGGTAACCGGTACCTAGTAAGTACCTCATCATCGGGCATAGCAAACAGAGTCACCCGTGTGCGATAGATTCTAGCACGTCCTGGCCTCCTTGGGCGACGAGTGGGGAGAGCCGCAAGTGCCCTTAGCCTCCTCTCCATGTAGCGCAGAATAGCTTCTGCAACCTATAAAGAAATGAACATAAATACTGATGCACCTATGCACATAATGGCCATATCCCACTACAAATTGATTTGTAGCCTTCAATACGTACAATAGATGGCCGCCCCGTGTAATCCCGCAGATCCATTTGACTCTCTAATGATGACACAATAATATGAACTCAATACACACCGTCCAAAACACACATATAAAGGTGTCAGCATTTTTTGCCAACATCATGTACTATGAGACATTTCATCTATTGCTGGGACATGTTGTCCTGCAATAGATGAACCCACACATGTTTAAGACCTGTGAGTGAAATAGTGAACATGTGACATGTTGCAATAATGATACACGCACTTTGCTGGCCCAACAATCTGTAGTCAGTGAGGCAATGGTGCATACATTCATACACTTACATTGTTAATGGATATCATATCTACAAGGAGCATGGAAGAGCTTACCTTAGACCCTGACAAGTCCAGATCTGGAGACAAATGATTCTAGCAGCAACTCACTATTTATAGGGCTCTCACATGTGTGGTCTATAACAGTAGAGATGAGTATTGCATGATTTGTGGCCTGGATTATCTAAGGGATTGGGCTACTTTTAGCTTGCAATAAAACGCCACAATACCACAGTAGTCATAATTCAAATGTCATGTCATGCTAGCAAATAGCATGTGTATTGTGCAATAGTCACAGGTTTATCAGAAGATTCTATGCAATGTTAGCATTGGTGACCAGTATTTCATGTAGAACTTTCACCAGGTTTTACACAATGGCATTTCCGCCACCGTATGCGGCGCGAAAAAACAGCGACGTACGCACACGCACGGAACGCAGCTGCCGCTGATGTCCGCCAAACAGGATACACAAACAGTATATAAAGGTGTATTAGAAGGTGACAATGTTGTTGCTAACATGTCTGGATCACAACCAGAGGTGGACCCAGTGCTGCAGCAACTATTTGACCAGATGGACTCCAGCACCACCTATGTGCCACTGCACATGCGGCCAGTGGGTAATGAGGAGGCTGCTGGCCCTTCTACAGCAGGGGAACCTGCACCTGACCATTCTACAGCAGGGCAACCTACACCTGGCCCTTCTGCAGCAGGCCAACCTGCAGCTGGCTCATATGCACCATCAGCAGAATTGTTTGGAACACAACCGGGGACTTCACAAGGTAGTACCATGGCCAGCACTTCAAGTGCAGCGACACGTGACAGGGGGCGTGGCCAAGGACGTGGCAAGGGGAGAGCCAGGGCAACAGAGGAACCAACTACAAGAAATAAGGCATATGAAGCACAGGAGCTTGCCATCCTGGTTCCCCGAGCACGTGATTGGATTGAGTGTCCATCGGAGAAGCTGACACACACACGCAGATGGAAGATTTGGGAACAGATAACGGCAGAGATTAATGAAGTAGCGCCACAAGTTCGTGAGACGGACCATGTGAAGAAGAGGCAAGTTGTTTTGTGATACATGTGGCCAGTAATAGCCAAGTAATGATTGAATTGATGCTTAGATGCATTTAGCAAATGGGCCGTGAGGTTGTTACGATACACATACATTATTGCCATGTTATTTCGTGGAGAGTTAGAGTAGGGTGATTGTGAATGTGTATTGTAACGGTTGATATCATAGTTGCATGTAATATTATATATGGGACATTAATCACATGTTGTAATATGTAGCACAGAGCAATGGCTGCAACAGCTAACATTGGGAGTGACATGTATTAATATGTCAACTTACATTGCAGGTGGCAGGACTTCAAAACCAACCTGAAGAGGAAGATGACCAAGCGGTGGGAACACAGCCAGACATCTGGGGCCGGGCCCATGCCATCAGGGCTAGAGCTCACCCCCCTGGAGGTGATGGCCGAGAGCTGTATAGCAGTTGAGGAGATCAGGGGGGTGAGCACGATGGATAGCGAGGCCCCAGCTGAAGTGTTTGCGTCTTTTCTGGAAGGTAAATATTGGTCATGCCATAAACTTGTGCAAGTAATTATCGTAGAATGTCTCCTAATTGTGTTTATCTTTTCCCACAGACACCCCACCGCTTGGTGAGGACTCTGCTCAGGAGGTGGAGGAGTCCGTGCCACCTGGCCCCAGAGGTAGGCCTGTGCAGCAGCAGGCATCGGGCCAAGCCGATTTGGCCGCCTTGGCCCAGGTGCTTGGGGACATCAACCAGCAGGGAGACTTGGCATCAGAACGGGTGCGTAGGACCGAGGAGATCCTGGCGAGCTTGGTCAGCACCCAGCAGTCCATGGCTGCGAGCATGCAGGCCATGGCTGAGTCACATCAGGCCATGGCTGCAAGTGCTCAGGTGCTGGCCGAGCAAGCCACCCGCCAAAATGATCTCCTCCTCCACCATAATGAGCTTATGGTGGAGCTGATTACCAGCAACAGGGTCCTAATGTCATCCGTTTCTGGTGCATTACCACCGGAAACACTCCCTGCTGGCAGGAGGGGTAGACCAGCCAACCCCTCCACATCATCTGCTCCACCTGCCCCAGCATCTGGCCGTCCCCGAAGAGCTGCTGCACAGGCCAAGGAGCCTACCAAGGCCAAACGTGGTCGGAAATGAACTTGTGGCTGCATTAATCTCCGCCGTTATGTGTTCCCAAATCTTCCATTGTGCTGTGTGTGTCAGCTTCTTGTGTCCAATCACGTGCTCAGGGTAACCAGATGAGCCCTTGCTTCATATGTCCTTAGTGGTTCCCCTGTTGCCCTCTTTTGCCTGCCATTACTGTCAGCTGTACTTGAAGTGATGGCCATGGTACTATCTTGTGAAGTCCCCGGTTGTGTTCCAAATGATTCTGCTGATGGTGCATATGAGCCAGCTGCAGGTTGGCCTGCTGCAGAAGGGCCAGGTGTAGGGTGCCCTGCTGTTGAATGGTCAGGTGCAGCTTGCCCTGCTGTAGAAGGGCCAGCAGCCTCCTCATTTCCCACTGGCTGCATGTGCAGTGGCACATAGGAGGTGCTGGAGTCCATCTGTGTGCAATTATATATGTTTTGTATTTTTATTTATTTTGCAGCATTCCTGCCATGTTGTTTATTGTTTGTATGTATTATTTTATGGTCTTTGCATCACACTGGCATTGAGTGTGACATGAATATAAATAAATGTGTTTACTTTACCCAAAATGTGTGGTTTCATGAGTACATGTCGAATACACATGTGTATTGATAGTATTAATATTCAGTCATGTCCATTGTTAGCAGTTTTTAAGTGTGGGACAAGTACAGCATATGTGGGGGATTACTAAGGTTTCCTTGAAGCAGCAATGGTTTCAATTAAAGCACTGACAAGCGGCCTATTAGTGAGTAATGAGTAAAGGAGTAGATTCTATTGGGTTCAGGTGTTAATGGTTTTAGTCATTAGGCGTACGTTCGCCTACCGCATGAACGAGTGGTGTCCGCAAAGCAATAGTACACTTGTGGACACCGCACATTTCTGCCCTTTTTGATCGCGTGCATTCGGAGTGGTTTCCGAATGTACGCCCCCCAACATAAGTGTACTCCCCCGTGTCCGCCCATGTTTCCGCCCCGTTTTGCCCACTTTGAAACTACGCCCATGTGTCATTCCGCATGACGCCCATAATACGCCCCTATTTCCCGAATGATAGCGGTGAACAGTTCTGGACGGGATTTGGCCGAACTGGTACCGAGTCAATGCGTGGCACATGCGCGTAGCGTTCTCCACGCATGTGCAGACGCCGTAAAGACGCGATCCGAAAGTATGCGGTAAAGTCCGCGTCAATCAGAATAAGGGCCTTACTGAGCAAATACGGCTTATGATTCACTCTCATGCTCTACCAACAGTAGCTCCTTGATGTGTTTATTTGATAGCAGCTTATACCATTCTTTATGCTCAAATTTGTGTGGTTACAGTTGGATTTATAATGTCAGATATATGCATTTGCTAGTTTTAGCTGATATAATACTGTGCACCAATTGACCTCCCACCAAACAGTTAGGTGGACTAAATACAGAGAGTGTCAATAAATGCACAATTGTAACAATATCCAGTATAACTGTGACTATTGTCTGAATACATGCACATAGTCTATACTGTATCCATTTTAGATAAAAGCTACACAGCATTTGTCAGCAGTGATCTAATTTTGAGGTAATTGACTGCCCTGCACATCACTAATATAAACTTGTTGCAACCCCCCCCCCTCTTTTTTTGGGGACAATCTACCTAATTAAGGGATCACCAATTGATTGGATGTGTTTTGATACACACTGGTACATCCAGAATGATGCTGGATTTAAGTCCTCCATTGTAAATTGCCATACAGTACCCGGAGGCGAGTATGATTGTCTAATATAATCTCCATCTTTTTTCTCTCCTATTTCAAATTCTACCTTTATTCTATCCAAATCTCTCTTTATATGTCGGTTAGGCATCCATGTGTCTGGGACTCTCTCATCAGTGATTCGATGCTTGCAGATCTCTGAAAGTAGAAGTCCCATCAAATGGTAAACTGACAGTCTGTCGCTGGTATTCACTTTTTCCGAAAACACTCTCTCATCCATTCAGCCCGGAGTGTCTCCCTGCAATACTGTAAAGCACCAGGGTGACTCACGAAGCTGAATTGGAAAGCAGAAGTGCACTATACCATAACTCCCTTATAACAACCAACCTGGCATTCTTACTTGACACTCAGTCCATTAGGTTACCTAAACCCCCCCTATAGGCCAGAATCCAGCAGAGTCTGGAGGGGGCCAGTTCACTAGCCAGAGAGGAGACTCTTGGCGAACTGACTGGTTGGTAACTCAGACGGGTGAATTAACAGTAGATGCTCAGGAGCCACCGGTTGTAGGAGTACTGCTCACGGGGGTCATTCTTCTTCATTTTTAAATACTATACAGGGTCTCTCTCCTCTCCACCTGAGCATAAGGGGCAGTAACTGGCTCTGCATTACAATTGAAGAGCATGAGAGATGGTCAGAGCTGAAGCGGCTGAGCCATCAGTTGATATTTTGCTGAGGCAATTGATATTCGAATTGATTTGGTACTATAGATAAATCGATATCTTGCTGAGGCTATTAAATCTCAGAGTGCGACTAGAGATTTTGTTGCACACCAAGACAAGCGAATGGTACAGCTTGTCTCTTAATGTATATTTGTCTATGTCTTGTCTTAATGTTATATGTGAATTCTGATTTCTGATGCACAGTTAATTGAATATGCATCAAATGACTGATTGTAAATTGATGAATGTTCCCAGTATTTTAGTGTAAGAAGCCTATTAAAAGTTATGTTTTAATGCAGTAACCATATTGAATTTATACAATAAAGAGTGCGCCCAAAAAGGCACATTTGTCTTTTGGTCTGCTTCTTGCGGACACCCCCCTTTACTCAGTTACAAATACTGAATGTGTTGGGCGCACCACCAATCCACGACTACTTTAATCTAATATTAGTAGTCCAACATATTGGTTTTTCCATGTTTTCCAGATATATATAAACTTAATGTATTAGTCTGTGCGGATCCATACTCCCTTCCCTTCTTGCAAATCTGCGATTATCGAGGTCTTTCTCGATTTCGGATCCTGCACGACACAGAGTATTAACACCCAGTAAACCCATTTTAGGACTTCTTAGTGACACGTGACTGGCCACCAGTACATTCATTGGTGTATTCCATCAAGGGCACACCAGCGACATGTCCACCTTCAGTCTTAAAAATGAACGCCAACAAAAAAGGAGGACTGAAGATCTTGATAGTATTTTTATGGCACCAGGCGGTGAAGTACCACAAGATGGCAACTGGACGGATGATCTTACCAAATTAAAATACCTGCTACAACGTCAGATCAGAACCAACTGGGATCTGACCAGTCTAGAAAATTATTGTAAAACCAAGATAACACCCAGGGGTCTTAGACCAAGAACTTTCCCGGCTTTTGACCTCTACACGGACAATCTCAAGAAAGAGTGGGAGAAAAGTCTGCTCAAGTGTTCTCAGGAACTCATGGGCATTCTTATACAACACAACCATCTAGTGCTAGATGAGATTTCGAAAGAAATAGAAACCATTGGAAAAAGGTTAGAACAATGGGAGCAGTTAACAACGTTTCAAAACAATTTTGAAAGGAATAAAAAAGATCTGGAGGAATACGAAAATAATATAATAGAAAGAAAGAAGAACAAATTTCATAGGGATCAGAGAGACTTCGCTGTGGGACAGATTTTTCGCTGGACCAGGACTAATCCCCAAAGGGAGAATAGGAGGCATGCACCTTCCTCGTCTGGAACCGATTATTCGAGTACGGAAGATCTAAGTGATAACGGTTTCCAACAAACCGAACCTATGATGGGTAGAAGATCTCCTGATTCACAGATGAATCAACAATACAATATGGGAAGCTCCACAACATCGCTTGCCCCCCCATCTGCCTCCTCTTCCTCTTCTTCTTTTTTAGAATATGGCCGGAATACCAGAGGCGCAAAACAAAAAGACCGACAAGACGGGGGGACAAGAAGAAGAAGAAGGGATTTCTCTCGATGGGAACCCAGAACACCGAATCGATATCCCCTCAGGTGGAAGGAAGGGGACAGGCAAGGGTATCCGAATTACAGGTGATAAACCTGTCCCAACATGTACTCACGGATATACAAAAATCTGTCCTACAAAAAGGTCTTTCTTTCTGTCCTACCAGTACTTTTGATCGCTTCCAATGGGAGACCAACCTACAACTGTTCAGCCGCAAATTATCACTCACTAAACTCTATGCTAAAAAAGAGGATCCGCTGACATCACAAATACAATGGACGGCGGAAGAACAGGAGGCAATTAGAGCACTTGAAGATCTTGAAGGTAATTTGGAAACTCAACCATCTGAACAAATGGTCAGACCCACGTGTAAAAAACGATCAACCTTTTTTCCCCCTGAAAGCACATGCCCAGAGATCCGGGTGTTTACCAAAATGGTCAATAAGGATCTAGACAAACTGCATAAAAAGATCAAATACAAAATTGGATCCTCCAATAACATCAACAAAGCCGAACGTAAAGCGCTGCAGGAGATCAAAAAATGGCAGGACGTCACAGTCAAACCATCTGACAAAGGTGGGAACATAGTTCTATGGCCCACTGAGCTTTACCTTAAAGAAGCAAGTCGACAACTTGACGACACTACATGTTACACCAAGACTCTATTTGATCCCACAATGAATTTTAAGACCCAATATGAGAGGATCATTGATGGGGCACTACGTAACAATACCATCACTAAAACAGAACATCAATTCCTACAGGTCCCCAACCCCAGAACAGCAACATTTTATATGTTGCCAAAAGTCCACAAAAACCTGCAAGAACCCCCAGGACGTCCCATTGTGTCAGGCAATGGTGCCCTGATAGAAAATGCCTGTATATTCCTTGACACCCATCTTCGGCACCACGTATTGTCCTTACCATCCTACACAAAGGACACTGCAGATGTCCTTAAGAAAATAAACGATGTATACCTGGACAAGAATGAACTCCTTGTGAGTCTGGACGTTGAGGCTCTGTACACCAGTATCAGGCATGATCTGGGAGTCCAAGCTGTTAAATACTTCCTCTCTATGGAAGGATTGGGTGATTTCCAGCATTTTCTCCTGGACCTGTTAAATTTTGTCCTACACAGGAACTACTTCCTGTTCAATAATCACTTCTACATCCAAGGAAGGGGGACGGCAATGGGGGCGGCATGTGCCCCCACATATGCCAACCTCTTCCTTGGATGGTGGGAACGGGAGGTGGTATTTAGCGAGAATAATCAACATTTTGTGGACTGCATTACCACCTGGATGCGTTACATTGATGACGTGTTCATCATTTGGAATGGCACTGAAGAACAGTTGTGCAAATTCATAGAGGGGTTAAACAACAACAATCTCAATTTAAAATTTACTTTTGAGTATAACATCTCCAGTATACCCTTCCTGGACCTCCGAATATACAGGGACAGTAGGGATAGAATCGCAACAGGAGCGCGCATCGCATAGTACAAAACGGACGGTCCGGGAACGGACCGTCTATGGGTACATTTAGAGTGGTATTGAGCACTCTTTGGCGTCCGACTGTTTTGGGCCAAAAATGCACTGTGCGCTCACCAAACATGGCGGGTGCACACCCCCATATACGCCCAGTTTTGCCCACTTTTCTGGCCTCTCCCCTGAAAAACGTCCACATCACGCCCACTGTGCCCGTGCACTTACGGATAGGATTTTTTGCTCGGGAAGGTTCATTCGTGCACGGTGTGCTGTAGCCACACATGCGCATTGCGAATGGTACGCATGCGCAATTGAAAAAAACATCTGTACCGGGCGCACGCGATCCGACCAAACCAACCAGAATAACCCCCTTTATGAGCCATGGAGTACCTGTGGGCACACATGTGCAGCAGTATATACTGCTGGAGATTTGCTGAGTTTTGATAAGAGATGTGCAGAAAAGGTAGCCAGGTGAGGCGATGCCTCACCTGCCATAAACTTTTTACTACAGGGTTTTGACTATTAAAATTAGAATAATAAAAATACGATTTTTAAAATATATTCTTAATATATTTTGATATTTTTATAATATCCCGAAGCCGAAATCCCGACCGCCGACCGCCGAAATCCCAACACTTTCACCCTTGGAGGGAGAATAAATTAGTGTGCCGAGCGTGGTAAGCGCAGCGAGCCTGCAGGGGGGGGGGGCGATCCATGTCCCGCCCCTTGTCGGGATTTCGGCGGTCGGGATTCTGGCGTCGGGATTTTGAACGCCGGGATCCCGACCGCCGGGATTTAATGCTGAATCCCCCAGATGCTAAGAAATGTAACATGCTGCAAGAAATAGCTTTTACTAGTTACATTAAATATTATAACACAAAAAATAGAGAAAAAATAGAAGAGAAATTTAATACAGGTAGAAAACAGATTTTCTGTCACCTAATGGTCTGGATCCTCTTTTAATACAGCCCCATCAGGTGCAGGGGGAATTTAGGCTAGTGGAGGATTTAGAGGCTACGGGAGGGAGCTGTGTTGTGGACAGGGAGCCGCACTGCAGCGGGTGAGTGACGTGATGGGATGGTCTGCCAGACGGACTGCAGGGGGAACCGCATTGTGGTGGGTGGGACAGTGAGAGGGTAGTCGTGGGGAACCAGGTGTGGGTCCCCTACATGTCCAGATTGAGCCTTCGGGGGGGCCCGGGGTCACTTTAGATGGGGGGCCCCCCTCCCACTTGTCAATACTGGCCGCAAGCTGCATGGGAGAAAATTACACTGTCAAAACACAGAGTAAATGTAGTATAAGCTTGGACAATGGGTAACTGCAGGGAGAGGATTAATATAAACATAAATATATATATATATATATATGTGGAAGCAAAGAAGGGGTTTATACTTGGTACCACCTAGCCAATTATACGATTGTGACAATGTGATACACCAAGTACTTAGCCTTGACAACGGATAAAAATCCGAAACGTTGGCATCCAGCCACTGCGTCTGTGATCCTTCTTGTTTGCAAAGTCAGAGTGTGTGCCGCTGTACTCCTCTACTCTATTCATACTTTGGGCGCTTGCACCCCGGCAGCCGATCTACGTCTGAGAGTGCCATCCACTTCTCCTCTCTCTCTCTCTCTCTCTCTCTCTCTCTCTCTCTCTCTCTCTCTCTCTCTCTCTCTCTCTCTCTGTATATATATATATATATATATATATAAAAACAGGGGTTTGGTCTGGCACTCGTGTAATTATCCAGTAATGATGCTGTGGTGCCTTCTTGGGTAACAAGCAGAGTTGTTCCAATATAGTAGTGGGAATGAAGCGGCACTCTCCAGACTGTTTTCAGAAATGTAAAAAGCCTTTAATCCAACGGCGTTTCGGGTGTTAACCCGTTATCAAGGACATACAAGTGCATGTAACAAACAGTTGCATGTAACATCTCACCTGATCCCTACTTCCCCCAAGCCATACAGCAGCAGCTCACCTGCTGTGAATGCAGTTCCTCGGCAGGAGGGCTGAGGCTATGGACTGTAGTGTGGATCTGTGATGGGTGCAGCTGCTGGAGGATCCAGCAGATGCCTGATCTTCTGTGTGGCCAGTGAGCCTATCTTACAGACTGGGGCGCTGCGCTTGCCACCAGCAGCAGTCCTCCTGCAGGCCAGACCCCCAGACTAGCTTACACCTCAGCCTTGAAACCACCAAGCCCCTGGGTCTGGCTCAAGCTGTTGCCTCACTCACAGGGTCCAGTAACTGCTGCAGCTTTCTTGCCCCGCTGGTCCAGCACCCGCTTCAGCCTCCATCCCCTGAGTCCGACAACCACGCCTCCCGCTTAGCAACTTCTCATTGGCTGGCGGCCAAGAGCCGTGATTGGCTAATTCCAGTATTCGAAAAAATCCGCCCTTCTTTTGATTGGCAGCCAGACCGCGAGAGCCAGGATTGTCTGGCAGCCGGTGCCGACTTCTTCATACTGCAGGGGGGACCAGAAACAGCCGTCCGTTGCAGCGTGTTGCTGCCACCAATGGAGAGGTGTACCTAGAGGGACACCTCTTTTATCCTAGCGCTGGTACAGTCTAGAAACAGACAAAAATGAAGTGGTGGCGGGAAGTGGCAGTATGTTATACCGCCGTATAACGCCCCACTTCAAGTACTGGTCTTCAGGAACAACCTGAACAGTTGCATACACAAGTTATTTATGGGTGCAGGGGACACCATGTGCTCCATAGCAGGGAGGAGTGAGTGAGTCATCAGAGGCAGACCGGGTTGCCCTCTATGACATCATTAATTGAACAATCACCAGAAGGAAAAAAACAGATATTTACATATTTACAAAAAGAACATAACATTGCAGTATACAATTTTAACAGCGCATGCATGTCATCACAGTAGAAAGGCAATGTAACAAATTACCAACTTTGCGGCAGACAGAAAAATGTCATTATAATGCAACAGTAGCAACATGTGTTTAAATCAGTACATCAGTGCATAATTGCAATCATGATGTATGGGTTCCAATTATTCAATTAGGTGTTTTAGTCTACTGGCAGGGCAGGGGCGTAAGTTCATCCATGATGCCCGGAGGCAAGAAAAAAGTTGGTGCCCCCCATAGATAGCTAGAGAGAATGACAGGGGGGCATCAGGAAAGTGAGGAAATGAGGGGAGAGTGAGATAGTGTCAGAGATAGATATATGTCAGGTAAAGAAAGTGGGGGGAAAGCGAGAGTGTCAGGAATAGAGAGAGAGTGTGGTAAGAGAGATGGGGGTCAGGTACAAAGAGAAAGGGGATGAGAGCAGAAGTCAAGCAGAGTTAGTGGGGTCAGGCAAAGAGAGATGGGTGAGAGTGGGGTCAAGCAGAAAGAGAGGGGGGGGGTCAGGCAGAAAGAGAGAGGGGGTCAGGCAGAGAGAGAGAGAGAGAGGGGGTGGGGTCAGGCAGAGAGAGAGAGAGAGGGAAGTGTCAGGCAGAGAGAGAGAGGGGGGTCAGGGTCAGGCAGAGAGGGGGATGGGGTGAGAGAGAGAGAGAGGGGTCAGGCAGAGAGAGAGAGGGGGGTCAGGCAGAGAGAGAGAGAGGGGTCAGGCAGAGAGAGAGGGGGGGGGTCAGGGAGAGAGAGAGGTCAGGCAGAGAGGGGGGGCAGGGAGTGAGAGAAAGAGAGAGGGGGTCAGGCAGAGAGAGGGGGGGGGGCAGGGAGAAAGAGAGAGAGAGAGAGA
The DNA here is from genome assembly GCF_055691185.1 of Crinia signifera. NCBI lineage: Eukaryota > Metazoa > Chordata > Amphibia > Anura > Myobatrachidae > Crinia > Crinia signifera. The sequence continues at coordinate 208,454,098 of NC_139218.1, forward strand.
TAGAGAGCTGTCAGACAGAGAGAGAGAGGGGGGGTCAGGCAGAGAGAGAAAGAGAGGGGTGTCAGGCAGAGAGAGAGGAGAGGTATAGAGGTGTCAGGCAGAGAGTGTGGGGGGGGGGGGTCAGGCAGAGAACTAAGAGTGGTGGGTACCAGCCTGGTGCTGCTACAGCCCGGATGCAGTCACCCAGAACTACAGTGGGAGGTGGGCAGCACCAATGCTATGTGACTGGCACAAGGCCCCACAATGCAGGGGCTGTCTGGGTGTAAGGTGACGGAGGGATGAGGGGCTGAGTCTGACAGGTACCTTCTCCTTGTCCTCGGCTTGCTAGTTACGCTGCAGCTCACCGGGATTCTGCTGATTGCGCTGCTGCGGGCCGGCTTTAGCAGGAGCTTGGAGCGGCCTCAGCAGGCTGGGGCTTCCGCATGGACGGTGGTGCTTCTGGGTATGCTTCTCCCTGGGGGGGGGCTTCAATGGCTGATGGTGATGGGAGGCTGTCCAGGCTGACACCCGGCCGCTGACACCACCCGGGGTGCGCTCAGGGGCGGAGCTATTCTTTTTGGAGTCTCCTGATCGGCTCGAGTCCTGTTGGCAGGCTGTCACTTGTTGCCACCTGCTCAGACGGCACGGCAGCCAATCAGGTGACAAAGGAGGGGGGGGCGGGGGCGCGCGGCGCTTCATTCTGCCGGGCAGTGCCTCTACAAATTTAACATAGGGGGGCAATGGAGTCAGTGCCCCCTTTAAGGCTGGCGCCCGGCGGCAGATGACTCCATTGCCTCCGGGAGTTCTGCCACTGTGGGAGGGCGATCCTGTGTCGAATCTAATCAATAGAAGCAATTAAGAGATAAATTCTCATTCAAACCGTGCTGAGACACGGTGTTAAGCCTGTGCATCCATTTGGCTTTCAAACGTAACAATTTGTTTGCTCTATCACCACCCCTCTTATCCTCAGCAACCATGTCTATCATTTTGTACTTAAGAGAAGCTAGGTTGTGTCTGTATGCAGCAAAATGTTGTGCTACAGGCTTTTCAACCTTTTTGCCTTCCAAAGCCATTTTAATCGCGCTGCAGTGATGAGCCATCCAAATTAACAGGTGGTCTTCCCTACATACAGTAGTAGAGACCACAGGGACAGCGCAAGAAATATACCACATACTGTAATGGCTTGAACAATTAAGGAGTTGATTTTAAAGGTGGTGCTTAAATGCACAAACGTATTGCCAGTCTCCAAAAAGGAGCAAGTTGCGCATCCCAGTCATCTATAGTTGCCGGGATTTTTGGTTAGAAAGTGTGCTGCAGGGCAGGATTTGGATGCTACATCCGTGTGCACAAGAAGATCCTTAATATTCCTGCCTTATCTGTAGCAGGGAAGCAAGGATTTATCTGGGATGCTAGATAGATTGCGATCAGCTTGTATCATTGGCCAAGCTCTTTTGCCAGTGTTTATCAGGGATTTGCTGACCTTTGTGAAGGTATTCACCCAAATAACAGAATTGGCTGCTTTATTGGATCTGATCTGTGTCATCTCCGGATTGAGTGACACCAGAGCTTTAGTTCTGTCTGATTTAAGCTGTGAGGAGTATATATATATATATATATATATATATATATATATATATATATATATATATATATATATATATATATATAGCCACATGAAAAGCCTGTGTTTGTCCCTCTGTACCTTACTCTGTAGGAGCCCTGACAGGCTCAGTGCTGCCTATAATTAAAAACCCTCCCATGATGAGGATGCTTCTGCTGCTGCTCCACCAAGCAGAGCTCAGCACAAGCCTCTTACCTCTTGTGCAAAGTCTCATGGGACTTAGTCAACTCCCAGTAATGTACTGAACACTTGTGCGGTCAGTGTGCCTTGGCTTGCTCAGCACCATTAATTATTGTCACATACTGTAGGCATATAGGTGAAGCTGCAGCACTACCCCACTGCCATGCACAAAACATTAATCCAGCCCTGGTCCCCTATGCTCTCAAGAGGATACTACTGATAATACTGCAAAACAGGTTATCCTGTGTTGGAGTGCTGGAAATTAGTGTGCCAGATTGTTGGGGTGAGATTTAATAGGCCGAAATCGGCAACTTAATGCAAAGCAAATTGTGGTAGAAATCACACTTTTTGCTGCAAATTTGCACAGTCTGAAGAGGCGATTTTACAATTCGCATTCAGATGTTTCCAACTAAAAACTATCCAAATCGCAAATTTAATGGGATGTGAATTTGGGAAAACATTACTAAAAATCACCACACAAACAGACCAGGTTGTGATGGTCGATTTTGACAGAACCATGCACAGATCAGTGCGATATGTGCATGGTTCTGTCCAAAAAATTATGAAAACAAAAAAAATGGCGTGTGCGTCCCCCCTCCTGAGCATAACCAGCCCCGGGCTCAAAGAGCTGGTCCTGGTTTAATAAAATCAAGGGCAAACTGAGTAGGGGTCCCCCGGATTTTATAAAACCAGCACTAGGCTCAAGGGCCGGTCCTGGTTCCCAAAATATGGGGGACAAAATGAGTAGGGATCCCCCGTATTTCAAGAACCAGCACCGGGCCCAACCAGCCAGCATGGTTATGCCACAGTCGGGGGTAGACTTTTTATACAAGTCCCCCGGGCCAAAGCACTAACCCCCTGATGTTCGGGCCATCGGGATTTCTCCAAACATAAGTACCATGCAAAGGTACGCCTTACACTAATTGGGCACCTGTTACACTATTGGTAAATGGATACTGCTACCATTTTTCCAGTGATTCGCGCATGTGTAGTAGAGATGTCCCTGGGTACAAGACGCAAGTATCTTTTATCTGGAGACATGTGCTTGGTGAGCATGTGCAGTAGAATCTGGCACCATGCCAGAGTATACTTCTCCCCTCAGAGCCCGCCTTAGGCATAGGCAAACTAGGCAGTTGCCTAGGGCATTTGGAATGCCATGGGGCACCAGCAGCTTCTGCTGATTAAAATGATATGCAGCATGCCTATATTATGTGTGTGAGTGAGGCTGTATCTGCATATGAATTAGTGTATTCATGGAAATCACTGTGACATAGCATTCCGTATGCAGGTACAGCCACAGTCTCACACAGAATATAGGCATGCCACATATCATTTTAATCATGGAAGCTCCTTTTGTGTCCTGGTCACATAACAATGCAAAGAAGATGAATTTTCAGCAAAAAAGGCACCCAACATTAACAGAACTGGCCAGGAGCTGCGTGGCCTATTGAGGCAAGATGTATGTGGAAACATCTGCATCCAAGCCGAGGCAGAGGTCACAGTGTTAGCGGCTGTGCGAGTGCTGTCTGCGGGTGGGTTGGTTGTGCAATAGTGTTTGGCATATGTGTAAGGGGCATTATGTGTGTCATGTGTATAAGGGCATTAATAATGTGCAAGATATGTGTAATGGGCATTATGTGTTTTATGTGTATAAGGGCATTAATAACGTACAACATATGTGTAAGGGGCATTATGTGTGTCATTATGTTTATGAAGGGCATTAATAAAGGTTGTCATAATGTGTAAGGGGCATTATGGTTATAAGGACATTAATAATGTGTGTCATGTGTAAGGGGCAATACTGTATGGTATTATCAGGGGTGCCGAGAGAAAGGGGTAGGGGGTACAAATTACCCAGGCCAAAGTCTGATGGAAGGGCCCAGTGGGGGCCCCCGGGCCCCCTCCCCTTAAGTGACAGCAGCAGCTGCAGATTTTCTCCTCTGCCCAGCACACACTGCTTTGTGCTGGGTTGCAGTGTGGCCATGTAGCTGTTTTAAATACAATATTTTCTCAGGATTTTTTTCTAAGGGTATAATGTGAATAATGTGAGGAGTAATGTATATAAGGTAAAGTGGTACTACTATGTGATGTAACGTGAATAAGGGACACCATCACATGATTTAATGTGAAAAAAGTTGCACTAATGTCTGGCATAATTTGAATTGGTGTTACTATTGTGTGGCCATGCCCCTTCCCAACAAGAACACACCCCTGTTTGGGCTGCGCACCCAATGTGTGCGCTGTTTCTATTTAAAATATTGCGGGTAGGAGCACAAAAATGATGACTGCTATGATGAGGGTTGGTGGTGCTGGGAAAGGGGAGCATGGTCAGAGGCGGAACTAGTCGCGGTGCTAGGGGACACCAGCCAAAATCTTGCCTAGGGCGTCATTTAGGCTAGGGCCAGCACTGTCTCCCCTGGAGAGAATGAGGTTTGATTGGGCCCCCTTCTCTCTTGAGCTGTATAGCGTCTCTGCCTCTGGCATCCCAATGATGCTGACATGTGACCTGTAGACGCTCCCTGAGTCAGCAATGTTATTAGAGTCACTGGGTTTGGAAATGTCTGCAGCTAATATCAATTCACTGGTTACTTCAGTGACCAATGTCTCTGGCTAATATCACTGGTCACATCATCCATAAGGTTCTATAGGAGTCTGACAAAATTAAGGATAAATAAATAAAAAAAAAGGCAAAGAACTCCACAAATACAGTATTAGTATAATTAAAGCAAGAACAGGGTTAAACATATAAGTAGCTATGCCATCTGAATAATATACTGTACCTGATCATTTCCAAACAAAATATGCACCCTAATACCACTTTCACATCGCCGACACGTTTTAAAAACCGGTATTTAAAACGGTAATTAAAACGGGTCAGAGCCTTAACATTGCCGCAGATTACCGTTTTAAATACCGGTTTATACCCCTTTCACATCGCACTTTTAAAACGGTAAATTGCCGTTTTTTTTTTTCCCTTTTTAAAACGTTTAAGCCTGCACTGTGAATGCATAGCATTGTACACATTCACATTGCACAAAAAACGGCAAGGAACCGTGTAGGACTCTGCTTTTTACACGGTTCGAAATGCCAGTTAACTTTAAACGGTAAATCGCCTGTGGTGCATTCACAGTGCAGGCTTAAACGTTTTAAAAAGGGAAAAAAACGGCAATTTACCGTTTTAAAAGTGCGATGTGAAAGGGGTATTAATGGGGTGCACAGAAGTAAATATCTCATTGTATTGAGGCATGAACATAATAACAGCAGGTATTGGAAGGGGGTGGCGCGTGTTTGTGCATGTGTTTAATTTCTTACCTTTTCCGTTTTCTTATTTCAATTAAAGGAAACTATTCTTCTTTGATACATCTGGCATAAAAAAAACTACAGTACATCTGGGAAGTGGATTATATTAAGCTTATTACACTGAACAAAATACATGGCAATATGAGGATTACCAGGCCTATGTTTCTCTGATACCTGCTAATGCACTTGTGTTTTTACAGAAAACTTTATTAAAGCTATTAAGGAGAAATCCAAGGACTAAAACAACTATTGAAATACACTGTCCCCATTTATATGTGGATAGAGGATTACTGTGTTGTGTTGGCATTTCCAACTCAACTCAGATCTTCTAGGAAAGTTTCTTGTGCCCCCCATTTAAAGTAGAAAAAAGACTATGAAAAATATTATTTGTTACATTTTCTTCTGCATTTAAAATGCCAATATTTTCTTTACACATTTTCGTGCCTTTCAGAGCATGCCCTTATTAAAACTGAGTGTTAATTTTAGGTCCCTATAGAATGAATTCCTGTGTATGATTCAAAATTGGTTTCTCTCTTGTTACTGTGACCTTTCTCTGTTGTATTTGTTTTTCCTCCAAAATCTTGTTCTATATTCAATGCATTTGCCTTATGGAAAAAATGTAACTATTTAAGCTACGTATTTATAAAATTGTATAAATTATACTGCATGTACATTAATTTCATATTCTGTGGCGTTATATTATAATGAAAAAATACCTCTATGCATTTAATTTTACAGGCATCTAGTTCATGCTAGAAAGTGTTTGAAAACAACAATTATCTGCATGCAGTGGGCTCTCTCCTCTGAACAGTGTACCCACACAGCCTTATATTTTGCCAGCAATGTACTGTAGTTGGACCTATTTGTTTTAAACAATTTCACTGAATGTTTTTGTCCATTCTCCCGAGTTTGTGAACAAATTGCTTATTGGCATTTGCCCCTAAACAGTACCAGATTTTCAGTCCAACCAACCAACTACTGTAGTTGGATGGTTGGAGAAAAGTTGGTCTGATGTGTGGCCTGCATTACACTACCATCTGTTGGCAGCAAGTGAAACTACATCTAGCTTGCTAAGCATTTGCTTTGAGCAGGCTTACTAGTCAGCTTATATTTCTGTTTGTGTGCCATTTAGAATAAGGCGCACAGTGGTTAAACCATTTAATGTGAGTCAGTTAAAATATATTAACGCTGGAGCCTTGCCACATCAAGATTAAATATATATTTTTAATCAACTTTTTTCATATGGTATAACTCACCTTGTCTGTCTTTTAATATTTTGCAGCATTTTATATTGATTATTATTAAAAGCAACTTTTTATACAATATATTCTAGTGCACCCGCTATGGACATTCTTTTTCCTTGTACAAGTCAATACTTAGTTTTCAGGTGGCCGCTGCAGTCCGAATTCGGGGCTTGCACTGAAGTCATTTGATGTCAGCCACAGGCATCGGCCTACCTGCATACCCTGGGGAACATCCAGCATTTTCATGGGGACACCCATAAAATGCTGGGCATTCCCCTGCTACTGCGCACCCCCAGTCCTTCCCTGCCCGTGCTAACGCCTCAGCAAGTGTGGTACTCGCCAATGGCATTCGCACAGGAGTTTCACATGCCCCATCTAGACTATCAAAAACTGGGCCGAATTCTGACCCGTACAAACAGGTCTGAATTAGCCCCAAGGTGCGTAGATTCCTCTTTATAACCAAATTAAAGAGAGGAACTGGAGAGTCTATCGAAATTCAAATCAGTCTTTTCAGCAATGATGCACAATGTAATATCACAATAATAGCATAGTCATACAGTAGGCTAAACAACTGAGAAGCCACAGGTATTTATTGTATTGTACGCTAATTATATGTGGCAGCAACCTTGAAGGCCGATTCATCCCTGTTCGCACAGGTCTGAATTCATATTTTTTAGCAAAATTTTCATTTGCAAGGCAGCTTGCTGCCTGATTGACAAGCAGAGGACATCCTGTGGGGGGGTACCCAGCGTTTTTTGAGCATGCCCTCAAAAAACGGTAAATGTGCCCATAGAAACGCTGGGCGGGTCCGTTAGAAAGGAGGCATGCCTCTGCTTGCTCATGACAGGCAGCTGATGTCACATGACATCAGCGCCCGCCTTCATATCGGCCATCAGCATTCATATAAAAAGTAAATCCTGGATTACTTTTTAGAGTGAACATAGGAAAAAATAATTTGATGGTGAGTAACCATCAAATGATTTTTCCTTTGTGTGGGTGTATGTGAGCGTACACATCTCCTCACAGCTTACCAAGGGGATCCAGCCATGGGGAGGGGGTGGGGGAACTGCGAATATACGCAGCCTAGCAAGCTGGTCTGGGCCTTGGTACTGTTAGCTGAGATAAATAGCTCAGCTCATTATAAGTAATACCTATGCTAGATCATTATTTTATGGGTGAAAGGTGAATCTTAGGTGAAATGACTGTAATCATTATGTCAATTCAAAATGAATGTGCCGTATAATTCATGGGGTGATGCCAAGTGTAATATGGAGGTCTACCACTATGCGGGACTACTCTATGGGGGACTACTAAGGGGGCTCCTTTATTTAAAAAAAAAATCTTAACATTTTTTTTTTTTACTCTAACAGTGCTGCCAATTGTCCTGTATAATTCATGCGGTGTTGCCAATTGTACCATATAATTCCAGGGGGGCTTTCAAGTGTGCCGTATAATTATTTATTATTAATTTATTTTTAGTTTCTTATATAGTGCAGCAGATTCTGTTGCGCTTTACAATTATAGACAGCGATAGAACAAAATTCCACACATTGATGGGTCTGAGGAATCTAGAGCCAGTTTGCACAGGAAGAGATCATTGGCAGCTTGTTTTGTGGGGGCCAAACAAACCAATCATTTCAGCCACAAGTGTGGCAATCCCCTGTCACTGAAATAATTGGTTTATTAAAGTGTGTATATCCTGTTTATACAACATAAGGATGAGTGGGAGGACCCAAGGACAATTCCATCTTGCACCTCTTTTCTTTACATTATGTGCTCTTAGAGGCATTTTTTTGCCATAATTTATAAAGCTAAATATAAATAAAACTGCAGTGCCACTCATAGATGTTGCACTGCAAGTGTTTTTGCCGCCCACTTTTATTGCTTAGCTCAGTCATCCAGCTACCTCGGTGCAACATTTTGGCCTGAAACATTATTGTGAGCTGTGAGGTGTTCACAATATACTGGAAATGAGTGGAAATTAATATTATTGAGGCCAATAATATTGTAGGATCAAATAAATAAACACAATCTGTGAATTTTAGCTGTTTTCATGATTTAAAAAAAAAAATACAGATCCAAAACCGGAAAAGGGTGGTTTTGACAAAACCCATCCAGATCCAAAACACATGTTTATTTAGAATACATTGTATGTATTTGTATTTAGCTTCATTTATTCACATATTTGAAGAAATTGTGGCAATTTATGTTACCTAACATGTTTAATACATATAATGAGTTTCAGCCACTAGAGGGAACATTTTCCTTTACTAAGATACTCTACTCTTCGCTTCCTGGCTGGTGTGAAAACATTATAGTACAAGTACACTGGGTTATGGTATAGATGATAAACAATGTCTAGGAGAACAGTCACTAGGTGGACCACTAATGGTCGACAGTGACTAGGTTGACACTAGGGTGGCCAATCCCGGGATCGGCGGGATCCCGGGATTTGGTCTCAAAAAGTCCGGGCTTTCGGGATTAGACTGTGCATGGGCAGTCTAATTCCGGGCAGCGTCTGAGCACCTTTCTGAGGAAGCCGCAGAGAAATGCGTAAAAGGATTGAAGGACTGATACCCACAGCTGTTTACATCGACTGCATTTCCGCCCACCCGCTTACTCCCCACAACCTGTCCCGTGGAAGAACCCTGAAGGGCTGCCTATTCTGGATTCATCAGAGTTTGCTACTGGCTCTCAAAGGGCCATCACCATCTTCAACTCCCTAGTCGACACAGGTGTCAACTCTAAACCTCGTTATTCTCCTAAGAGTTCCCCAGAGACTGACTCCAAGGCTCCTGATTATCTGCTACAGTGAGCCACATCCTGCTGCTGTTGTACCACCTTGCCTGGTTAATTCCATCTGCTGTAGCTGCTGTTACATTATCTCCAGCGTCCAGCTTACAGTCAGCTTCCAGAGTGCAGTACAGGACCTTCGGTTAGAAGACTGACAAAGTCATCAACTCCCAGGTCGACTCTGCCGTCATCGACTCCCAGGTCGACTCTGCCGTCATCGACTCCCAGGTCGACTCTGCCGTCATCGCCTCCCATGTCGACGCTGCCGTCATCGCCTCCCAGGTCGACGCTGCTGTCATCGACTCCCAGGTCAACTCTGCCATCATCGACTCCCAGGTCGACTCTGCAATCATCCCCAGCTCCCAGGCTGAAAAATACACTATCAGTTCCCTGACCGACAGTGCCCTCCATTGGCTCCCAGGCCAACGTACCCTCTTGGCTCCCTAGGCCAGACAGACTCCCCATTGGCTCCCAGGCCAATGTACCCTCCTGGATCCTAAGCCAGATGGATTTTTCAGCTGCTCCCAGGCCGTGAACTGCCCGTGTCGGCTCCCAGGCTGTGAACTGCCCATGTCAGCTCCCTGGCCGTCAACTGCCCGTGTCAGCTCCCAGGCCATGAACTGCCTGTGTCGGCTCCCAGGCCATCAACAGCTGTGTTGACTCCCAGGCCATCAACAGCTGTGTTGACTCCCAGGCCATCAACAGCCGTGTCGGCTCCCAGGCCATCAACCGCTGTGTTGGCTCCCAGGCCGTGAACTCCCGTGTCAGATCCCAGGCCATGAACTCCCGTGTCGACTCCCAGGTCATCAACACCCATCCAGTTTCCAGGTCGTCTACAGTCCGTGTAGACTCCCAGGTCATCAATACTCCTCCGACTCCTGTCGGGTCCCAGGCTGTCGACTACTCATCGGCTCCCAAGCCACTGTCATCTTTCCGGCCTCCCAGGCCAATGCAGACCAAGTTCCTCAGTTCCAAGCTCCAAACTTACTGCCATTAGTCACCGCCCATCTCCTGTGACTGGCCAGTTAGCTGTGGGGAACTCAGGTCAGAACTCAAATAGCTCTCTGTTCGTTATGTGCGCATGCGCCGTATATTGCGCCCAGACCTTGTACCCTCATAGCGCACATAACAAAAGTAACGCTATTTAAAAAGAGAACTGACAGCTTCTGGTATACACCTTTCTGAGGAAGCCACTGAGGATTCAGGCGGAGAAATGCGTAAAAGGATTGAAGGACTGATGCCCACAGCCGTTTACATCGACTGCATTTCCGCCCACCCGCTTACTCCCCTCAACCTTTCCCGTGGAAGAACCCTGAAGGGCTGCCTATCCTGGATAAGCACCGGCAGCCGGGTTACCACCGTCAAGACGGAGGACATCTTTACAGCTGGAGTGAGGCCGGTGAGCTAAAGCTCAAACTAATGCACTACTCTGCACTTTATCCAAAATGTCATCCTACTGGCTAATATTGGTAACTAAAATCTACTTATCTTTGTGGCATGCAAGTAATGTTCAAATGAACTGTCTAACAGCTGTGAGAGAGCTTGCTGACTGGCTTTAAAGAACTGGACTTACTAATATACTAATTCCAATGCACTTTTCCCACATTAATAGAAAGTTGATTCACCATATTAACAGAATCTGATGACTATCTCATAAACTAGTGAATATATTTGCATTTTTAAGTAATTGTGTGCATCTGTATATGGGATTCAGTATTGAATCCCGGCGGTTGGGATCCCGGCGTTCAGAATCCCGACGCCGGAATCCCGACAGCCGAAATGCCGACAAGGGGGGGACGTGGATCGCCACGCAGCGGGCCCGGTGCCTCGCTACGCTCGGCACACTAATTTATTCTCCCTCCAGGGGTGTCGTGGACACCCCAGGAGGGAGAATGTGTCGGCATCTCGGCGGTCGGGATTCCGGCGTCGGGATTCTGAACGCCGGGATCCCGACCGCCGGGATGGTAACTGCATCCCTGTATATGTAATATACATTTTATATTGTACCGGCTGGTGATTGTTATATATTGTTGATTATATTTAGTAAAAATAATTTAAATGTAACTCTGGATTGGCGATGTTCTTCTTCGTATCTGGACGACCTGTTGACCCTGGCACAGTCGCCAGAGGTTCTCCAGGCCTACTTGACCAACTTGGTAAAGGTCCTGCAACGTCACTCGATCATCAATTTGCCCAATTCTTCCATGCTTCCAGCCCAGTCCTTGATTCATTTGGGGGTCCAGTTGGACACAGTCCATCAGCGGATCTATTTGCCAGACGTACGCAGCAGGGCTCTGCAGTCCCGTGGAGTATGCACAATTCCACTCTCGCCCTCTCCAATGAGAGATCCTCAGCAAATGGTCAGGGTCATACATCAATCTGCAAACACAGCAGATTATCTTGTCACTGGCATTGCAGATATCCCTGTCCCCGTGGCCGTTTGTGCTAATGTACTCTTTTACCCCATCTTGCTCCTCAAAATGGCCCAGGAGGATCTGGTTCTCATATCTATAGGCCCTGTCAGGGGCCCCTCCGATCTGTCTACCACTATGGCCAGACCTGCTCACTCAAGGTCCGTGTCTACATTCGAACCAGCAATGTCTGGCTTTGACGGGGTGGCTGTTGAGACCTCCTTGTGGAGAGTCAAAGGCTTTAATTCAAGGGTCATGTCAACTATGCTCATGGCCCGTAAGCCTTCTTCAGTTGGTGCTTATAATAGCATCTGGAGGGCTTACTTTTCCTGGTGTCGCACTCATCGTTTCAATCCCAGAACTTACCGTTTGTCTAGGGTTCTGTCCTTTCTGCAAAAGTGTTTGGAGGCTGGCCTGCCCTTTGTTCTTTGAAGGTGCAGGTCTCAGCTCTCTCTATCCTATTCTGCAGGTGGTTGGCTTTGTTGCAGGATGTCTGCACTTTCTTGCAGGGGGTCCTGCTGATACATCCTCCATTTGTTCCCCCGGTTGCTCCATGGGATCTTTCTCTGGTTCTTAAGGCTCTTCAGGGAGCCCCATTTGAACCATTGCGGTTGGCTCCCAGGCCATCAACCGCTGTGTTGGCTCCCAGGCCGTGAACTCCCGTGTCAGATCCCAGGCCATGAACTCCCGTGTCGACTCCCAGGTCATCAACACCCATCCAGTTTCCAGGTCGTCTACAGTCCGTGTAGACTCCCAGGTCATCAATACTCCTCCGACTCCTGTCGGGTCCCAGGCTGTCGACTACTCATCGGCTCCCAAGCCACTGTCATCTTTCCGGCCTCCCAGGCCAATGCAGACCAAGTTCCTCAGTTCCAAGCTCCAAACTTACTGCCATTAGTCACCGCCCATCTCCTGTGACTGGCCAGTTAGCTGTGGGGAACTCAGGTCAGAACTCAAATAGCTCTCTGTTCGTTATGTGCGCATGCGCCGTATATTGCGCCCAGACCTTGTACCCTCATAGCGCACATAACAAAAGTAACGCTATTTAAAAAGAGAACTGACAGCTTCTGGTATACACCTTTCTGAGGAAGCCACTGAGGATTCAGGCGGAGAAATGCGTAAAAGGATTGAAGGACTGATGCCCACAGCCGTTTACATCGACTGCATTTCCGCCCACCCGCTTACTCCCCTCAACCTTTCCCGTGGAAGAACCCTGAAGGGCTGCCTATCCTGGATAAGCACCGGCAGCCGGGTTACCACCGTCAAGACGGAGGACATCTTTACAGCTGGAGTGAGGCCGGTGAGCTAAAGCTCAAACTAATGCACTACTCTGCACTTTATCCAAAATGTCATCCTACTGGCTAATATTGGTAACTAAAATCTACTTATCTTTGTGGCATGCAAGTAATGTTCAAATGAACTGTCTAACAGCTGTGAGAGAGCTTGCTGACTGGCTTTAAAGAACTGGACTTACTAATATACTAATTCCAATGCACTTTTCCCACATTAATAGAAAGTTGATTCACCATATTAACAGAATCTGATGACTATCTCATAAACTAGTGAATATATTTGCATTTTTAAGTAATTGTGTGCATCTGTATATGGGATTCAGTATTGAATCCCGGCGGTTGGGATCCCGGCGTTCAGAATCCCGACGCCGGAATCCCGACAGCCGAAATGCCGACAAGGGGGGGACGTGGATCGCCACGCAGCGGGCCCGGTGCCTCGCTACGCTCGGCACACTAATTTATTCTCCCTCCAGGGGTGTCGTGGACACCCCAGGAGGGAGAATGTGTCGGCATCTCGGCGGTCGGGATTCCGGCGTCGGGATTCTGAACGCCGGGATCCCGACCGCCGGGATGGTAACTGCATCCCTGTATATGTAATATACATTTTATATTGTACCGGCTGGTGATTGTTATATATTGTTGATTATATTTAGTAAAAATAATTTAAATGTAACTCTGGATTGGCGATGTTCTTCTTCGTATCTGGACGACCTGTTGACCCTGGCACAGTCGCCAGAGGTTCTCCAGGCCTACTTGACCAACTTGGTAAAGGTCCTGCAACGTCACTCGATCATCAATTTGCCCAATTCTTCCATGCTTCCAGCCCAGTCCTTGATTCATTTGGGGGTCCAGTTGGACACAGTCCATCAGCGGATCTATTTGCCAGACGTACGCAGCAGGGCTCTGCAGTCCCGTGGAGTATGCACAATTCCACTCTCGCCCTCTCCAATGAGAGATCCTCAGCAAATGGTCAGGGTCATACATCAATCTGCAAACACAGCAGATTGTCTTGTCACTGGCATTGCAGATATCCCTGTCCCCGTGGCCGTTTGTGCTAATGTACTCTTTTACCCCATCTTGCTCCTCAAAATGGCCCAGGAGGATCTGGTTCTCATATCTATAGGCCCTGTCAGGGGCCCCTCCGATCTGTCTACCACTATGGCCAGACCTGCTCACTCAAGGTCCGTGTCTACATTCGAACCAGCAATGTCTGGCTTTGACGGGGTGGCTGTTGAGACCTCCTTGTGGAGAGTCAAAGGCTTTAATTCAAGGGTCATGTCAACTATGCTCATGGCCCGTAAGCCTTCTTCAGTTGGTGCTTATAATAGCATCTGGAGGGCTTACTTTTCCTGGTGTCGCACTCATCGTTTCAATCCCAGAACTTACCGTTTGTCTAGGGTTCTGTCCTTTCTGCAAAAGTGTTTGGAGGCTGGCCTGCCCTTTGTTCTTTGAAGGTGCAGGTCTCAGCTCTCTCTATCCTATTCTGCAGGTGGTTGGCTTTGTTGCAGGATGTCTGCACTTTCTTGCAGGGGGTCCTGCTGATACATCCTCCATTTGTTCCCCCGGTTGCTCCATGGGATCTTTCTCTGGTTCTTAAGGCTCTTCAGGGAGCCCCATTTGAACCATTGCGGTTGGTGGACCTTTGCTGACTTGCCTGGAAAAGTTTTCCTGTTGGTGATTGCTTTGGCCAGGAGGGTGTCTGACCTGTTGGCTCTGTTCTGTCAGTCTCCTTTCCTGGTCTGCCATCCTGACAGGGTGGTTCTTTGGACCATTCCTTCACACCTGACCAAGGTGGTGTCTAATTTTCATGTCAACCAGGAGAATGTGGTCCCTGCCTTTCGGAGGCCTTATGCTTCTCCTGAGCAGCATTCCCTAGATGTGATCCATGCTTTGCACATCTATGTGCGCCGCACTGAAGCTCTTAGGAAATCGGACTTTGTCCTCTATAGCAGGGCCGTAACTAGGGGGGGGCTGGGGGGTCACGCGCACCGGGCGCTGGAGGTGAGGGGCGCTGTGAGGTCCGGGAAGCCAGAGCTCCGGACCTCACAGTATTTGTGTAAATATGCCAGGGGAAGTGAGACATGACGTCTCCTTCCCCTGACGAGCGAGCGTCCTATCGCGGCGCCTCACGGGGGCGGGGGCTGACGACGCGGCCAGCGTGATTATGTGGAGACGCCGCGCGCGCCAAGCCCGTCCGCCCTCCCTCCCGCCCGCCGAGTGAAGGAGCTTCCCGGCCACCCTCCTGCCCACCGAGTGAAGGAGCTGCCCGCCCTGCCACCCGCTAAGTGAAGGAGCTGCCTGCCCTCCCACCCGCTAAGTGAAGCCCTGCCTGACGCCGCACCCCACACCTGAGCAGGGGCTGTCGAGCAAGGGCTGTCTCTGGAGAGAGTCCAGACTCCGGAAAGGGGTGCAGGCAGCGGAGTTGGCATTTTTAAAAAGGTGAGCAGAATGTGTCTTCATTGTCCCTGTATTGCCAGCATTGTCCCTGTATTCAATACAGGGACAATGCTGCCAATACAGGGACAATGCTGCCAATACAGGGACAATGCTGGCCTGTATTGGCAGCATTGTCCCTGTATTGGCAGCATTGTCCCTGTATTGGCAGCATTGTCCCTGTATTGGCAGCATTGTCCCTGTATTGCCAGCATTGTCCCCGTATTGCCAGCATTGTCCCCGTATTGCCAGCATTGTGCCCGTATTGCCAGCATTGTGCCCGTATTGCCAGCATTGTGCCCGTATTGGCAGCATTGTCCCCGTATTGGCAGCATTGTCCCCGTATTGGCAGCATTGACCTTGTATTGGCAGCATTGACCTTGTATTGGCAGCATTGTCCTTGTATTGGCAGCATTGACCTTGTATTGGCAGCATTGTCCTTGTATTGGCAGCATTGTCCCTGTATTGGCAGCATTGTCCCTGTATTGGCAGCATTGTCCCTGTATTGCCAGCATTGTGCCCGTATTGCCAGCATTGTCATTGCATTGCCAGCATTGTGCCCGTATTGCCAGCATTGTGCCCGTATTGCCAGCATTGTCATTGTATTGCCAGCATTGTGCCAGTATTGTCATTGTATTGCCAGCATTGTGCCCGTATTGCCAGCATTATCATTGTATTGCCAGCATTGTGCCAGTATTGTCATTGTATTGCCAGCATTGTGCCCGTATTGCCAGCATTATCATTGTATTGCCAGCATTGTGCCAGTATTGTCATTGTATTGCCAGCATTTTGCCCGTATTGCCAGCATTGTGCATCTGATTGTGTGATTTTTTTGGACCTCGACCAAAATCCTTTCAAACTTCCAGACTCCATCAAAAATTACTTGCCTACCCCTGCTGTAGCGGCATGTTACTTTGACTCCGTCCATCTCCTACTAGCGCGGCTGCAGGAAGCGCTGATGACTTCGAAAAGACTTGCCGGACGCTGATTGGCTGAATTCAGCCAATCAGCGTCCGGCAAGTCTTTTTGAAGTCATCAGCGCTTCCCGCCGCAGCGCTAGTAGGAGACGGACGAAGACAGTCAAAGTAAGATGCGGCTGCGGCTTCAAAGGTGAGAGGACTGTGCGGGGAGGGGGGGGGTCTCCGGCGCCAGGGACAAGGCGTCATTTGGTCGGTCCCCCCTGTCAGCTGCTAACTAAGCAGCGGGGAATAAACGCATGCGCACAGCGTCTATTCCCGCAGCCAGGGGGCTGGGGGCATGGCTAGAGGCTCACAGAGCCTCTGGGTCATGCCCCCATAGCGGCAAAATGGGGGCGTGGCCTCGCGGGAGAGCAGCTATTATAGGCCACGCCCCCCAATTAGGCCACGCCCCCCCCCCCCCCCCCCCCCCCCCGAAAATTTCCGTGCAGGCTTTAGTGTAAAAAAATAGAAAAATTTAATAAAAAAAAAAAAACAGAGTGGGGTCCCCCCCACAGCTGTAACCAGCACCAGGCTGAAAGAGCCGGGGCCAGTAATTAAAAATCAGGGAACCCCGATTTTTAACAACCAGCCCCAGGCTCCAGGTCCGGGGCTGGTTCCCAAAATACGGGGGACAAAATGACTAGGGGTCCCCCGTATTTCAAGAACCAGCCCCAGGCACAACCAGCCAGCAGGGTAATGTCACAGCTGGGGGACACTTATGATATAAGGTCCCGCGGCCAAAACATTAACCTACCGACCGGTCAGCCTGGCCAGGGGCCCTGGGGGAGTGGGGACCCCCCTAATGAAGGGGTCCCCCCCCTCCAGGACTTACCTGACCAGGCTGAAGCCTGGTGCTGTCCCCGGTGACCCTGGACTGTGGTCACCGGGCTGATTAAAGTGTAAAAAAAAGAATAAACTATTGTCTAATACTGGGGAACTATGAGTCCCAGCAAGCCTCCCCCGCAAGCTGGGACTTGGAGAACCACAAGTCCCAGCCTGCGGGGCATTAAAGGGCCCGCTGGCACTTGTAGTTCCACAGTATTAAAAATAGTAAAATAAAACACACTGACACACACTTAAAATAAAACTTTAATACATCCAAAGCCCATACATACTAATACTTACCTATCTTCATCCCGTAGGTAGCCCTGGTTCTGATGTCCTGGTCTTTTGGTCCTGTGTCGTCTTCTGGCTCCATGTCGACCGTCGCTGTCGCCGTTGCCGTCCGGGTCCGACGAAATCCATGGAGGAAGCTGTGGAAGGAAACCATACTCACCTGTCCCAGGGCGACGTAGTCCAAGTGGGTCTTGAAAAAAAAAAAAAGAGAAGCCGGACCAGACGAACAGCTGAGCCGCACGGTACTGTGTGTACATCGTGCGGCCCCGCCCCCGAATGCCGCTATTGGCCGCCTTGCGGCCTAGCAGCCAATCAGGAGCCGCTAGGCCGCAAGGCGGCCAATAGCGGCATTCGTATACATCAGGAACCACCATTCTTTTGAATGGGGATTTCTGTCGTATTCTATCGATGGTGTAGACATTCGTATTTGTAAATACAAATACGAATGTCCCATCATTAGGAATACGAATTGTTGTATTTTCGGGATTGTAAATCCCGATTATACAAATGTGTAAAAAATAGGTGTATTTCTGCCTACGTATACACCTATTTTTTACGAATCCATTTTGGTAAATTTCCCCCAAAGTGTCCAAAAAGTGTCACCACAATTAGATATACAATTAGATACACCGTCTACTCAGTACTAACCAACATGGGTTCGTGAAAAATCGTTCATGCCAAACTAATCTACTAGGGTTCTATGAAGAGGTTAGCAAAAACCTCGATAATGGAAATGCTGTAGATGTGATTTTCCTAGATTTCGCTAAAGCATTTGATACTGTCCCACACAAGAGATTGATTAATAAAATGGAGAACCTAGGATTGGGTGAAAATATCTGCAGATGGGTAGGGAATTGGCTATGTAATAGAGAACAAAGAGTGGTTGTGAATGGTGCCGTATCAGATATGATACCGGTACTAAGTGGAGTGCCCCAGGGTTCGGTTTTGGGGCCCATTTTGTTTAACATTTTTATTAACGATATTGGGATAGGCTTACTCAGCAATGTATCCATCTTTGCGGACGATACAAAACTTAGCAAAGTCATCAAATCACCAGAAGATGTCACCATGCTTCAAAATGATCTTGCAATTCTAGATGAGTGGGCAAAAAAATGGAAGATGAGGTTCAATGTAGATAAATGTAAGGTTATGCACCTTGGGAGACACAACCAGTGTGCAAGTTACAACCTTAGCAGAGAGGAACTGGGTAATTCCATACTTGAAAAGGATCTAGGAGTCCAAATAGACAGCAATCTAGGATGTAGTGCCCATTGTAATGTAGCTACAAAAAAGGCCAACAAAATTCTGGCATGTATTAAGAGGGGAATGGAAACTAGGGACTCAAGGGTAATTATGCCACTATATAAAGCATTGGTGAGACCTCACCTGGAGTACGGAGTACAGTTCTGGGCCCCGCACTATAAAAAGGACATCATAGAATTGGAAAAAGTCCAAAGGCGAGCAACAAAGCTTATTAGGGGAATGGAGAATTTAAGCTACGTGGAGAGATTAAGCAATTTGGGACTATTTACATTAGAAAAGAGACGTTTAAGGGGGGACATGCTCAACATGTACAAGTATATCAAGGGCCAATATAAGGAACTGTCACACACCCTATTTTCTACTAGAAAGGAATCTAGGACGCGAGGGCATGAGTATAGATTAGAAGAAAAAAGATTTCATTCAGCTAGTAGAAAGAATTTCTTTACGGTCAGAACAGTCAAACTCTGGAACTCTCTTCCCAGAGAGGTGGTAGCGGCTGGCTCATTAAATGCGTTCAAGGCAAAGTTGGACAAACATTTACTGGAGAAAAACATCCATGGGTACAAATAAGAAATATAATTTGTCTGTAAAATACCAGAACCTACCAAATCAGCAATGGATATCTGTACCAGGTTGAACTAGATGGACGCAAGTCTTTTTTCAGCCTTACCTACTATATATACTCGAGTATAAGTGGACCCAAATATAAGCCGATGCACCTAATTTTACAACAAAAACCTGGGAAAACTTATTGACTCAAGTGGGACCCTCACTCGAGTATAAGCCGAGAGGGGTCTTTTTCAGCATAAAAAATGTTCTGAAAAAGTAGGCTTATACTCGAGTATATATGGTAACTAAACTCCACACAATGTTATTATAACTGCATTTTACATACTTTTACAGTAACTCAACATACTTAACTTCCAGAGGTGCTGGTAATATCCCTAACAGTACTGTTTGGCATATGCAACTTGGTAGTATAGTAGTCAGTATTAGTGATTAACAGCACTGGGTCATTGGGGCTCATTCCATCTAAGGCACCATCTGAGTGAAGTTTGTGTGTTCTCTCCATGTTTCCATTGGTTTCATTTAGTTGCTTTGATTTATTCCCATGGTCCCAAAAACTTACTGTTAGGTAGAGTACCACTTACAAATGGGACCCTACTGTTTCTGGTAGGGACAATGTGAATTGTTAAGTCCTTTCAGTGCACCATTGCCTAATGATGCCATGATTATATAAGTTATAATAAATAATTCACATTATTAAACCCCATTCACTAATTACTAACAAACTACACATGTCTGTAACTGAGCACTTATACTTTATACCAGTCAGTTCTAGTAAGCCGCAGTGTGTCGTATTTCTTGCCACACACAGTTTTGGTTTATATGTTTAGAACTCAATATTGTTTATTTGTGTTGAAGATATAATTATTTGCACACACCATATTATTCCAATTCAATGTACCAAGTTTATGGACAACTTCCCCCTTACAGTGTACAAGGGTTTAGATAAACTGTGTTATGACTCTGCAATTTAGGGCTCAGCAGGATTTCACCTCTGATGTCTATTTTAGCATTTCGTTATTCTCATCATGCATATTTATAACCACTTTCAGGGCCTGTTTCAACTTCCTTAATTACAACCATGAATATTTCCCATCCTTTAATGGCATCCAAAAGGCATCAGTTAATGAGAATAATTGTTTTCAATGCATTCCACTTCTGGAGCTTTGAAGTCACCAGTCTCCTCCTCATCGCTGTACCAGAAGGTTGTCATTTGGTCGGTCCCCCCTGTCAGCTGCTAACTAAGCAGCGGGGAATAAACGCATGCGCACAGCGTCTATTCCCGCAGCCAGGGGGCTGGGGGCATGGCTAGAGGCTCACAGAGCCTCTGGGTCATGCCCCCATAGCGGCAAAATGGGGGCGTGGCCTCGCGGGAGAGCAGCTATTATAGGCCACGCCCCCCAATTAGGCCACGCCCCCCCCCCCCCCCCCCCCCCCCCCCCCCCCCCCCCCGAAAATTTCCGTGCAGGCTTTAGTGTAAAAAAATAGAAAAATTTAATAAAAAAAAAAAAACAGAGTGGGGTCCCCCCCACAGCTGTAACCAGCACCAGGCTGAAAGAGCCGGGGCCAGTAATTAAAAATCAGGGAACCCCGATTTTTAACAACCAGCCCCAGGCTCCAGGTCCGGGGCTGGTTCCCAAAATACGGGGGACAAAATGACTAGGGGTCCCCCGTATTTCAAGAACCAGCCCCAGGCACAACCAGCCAGCAGGGTAATGTCACAGCTGGGGGACACTTATGATATAAGGTCCCGCGGCCAAAACATTAACCTACCGACCGGTCAGCCTGGCCAGGGGCCCTGGGGGAGTGGGGACCCCCCTAATGAAGGGGTCCCCCCCCTCCAGGACTTACCTGACCAGGCTGAAGCCTGGTGCTGTCCCCGGTGACCCTGGACTGTGGTCACCGGGCTGATTAAAGTGTAAAAAAAAGAATAAACTATTGTCTAATACTGGGGAACTATGAGTCCCAGCAAGCCTCCCCCGCAAGCTGGGACTTGGAGAACCACAAGTCCCAGCCTGCGGGGCATTAAAGGGCCCGCTGGCACTTGTAGTTCCACAGTATTAAAAATAGTAAAATAAAACACACTGACACACACTTAAAATAAAACTTTAATACATCCAAAGCCCATACATACTAATACTTACCTATCTTCATCCCGTAGGTAGCCCTGGTTCTGATGTCCTGGTCTTTTGGTCCTGTGTCGTCTTCTGGCTCCATGTCGACCGTCGCTGTCGCCGTTGCCGTCCGGGTCCGACGAAATCCATGGAGGAAGCTGTGGAAGGAAACCATACTCACCTGTCCCAGGGCGACGTAGTCCAAGTGGGTCTTGAAAAAAAAAAAAGAGAAGCCGGACCAGACGAACAGCTGAGCCGCACGGTACTGTGTGTACATCGTGCGGCCCCGCCCCCGAATGCCGCTATTGGCCGCCTTGCGGCCTAGCAGCCAATCAGGAGCCGCTAGGCCGCAAGGCGGCCAATAGCGGCATTCGTATACATCAGGAACCACCATTCTTTTGAATGGGGATTTCTGTCGTATTCTATCGATGGTGTAGACATTCGTATTTGTAAATACAAATACGAATGTCCCATCATTAGGAATACGAATTGTTGTATTTTCGGGATTGTAAATCCCGATTATACAAATGTGTAAAAAATAGGTGTATTTCTGCCTACGTATACACCTATTTTTTACGAATCCATTTTGGTAAATTTCCCCCAAAGTGTCCAAAAAGTGTCACCACAATTAGATATACAATTAGATACACCGTCTACTCAGTACTAACCAACATGGGTTCGTGAAAAATCGTTCATGCCAAACTAATCTACTAGGGTTCTATGAAGAGGTTAGCAAAAACCTCGATAATGGAAATGCTGTAGATGTGATTTTCCTAGATTTCGCTAAAGCATTTGATACTGTCCCACACAAGAGATTGATTAATAAAATGGAGAACCTAGGATTGGGTGAAAATATCTGCAGATGGGTAGGGAATTGGCTATGTAATAGAGAACAAAGAGTGGTTGTGAATGGTGCCGTATCAGATATGATACCGGTACTAAGTGGAGTGCCCCAGGGTTCGGTTTTGGGGCCCATTTTGTTTAACATTTTTATTAACGATATTGGGATAGGCTTACTCAGCAATGTATCCATCTTTGCGGACGATACAAAACTTAGCAAAGTCATCAAATCACCAGAAGATGTCACCATGCTTCAAAATGATCTTGCAATTCTAGATGAGTGGGCAAAAAAATGGAAGATGAGGTTCAATGTAGATAAATGTAAGGTTATGCACCTTGGGAGACACAACCAGTGTGCAAGTTACAACCTTAGCAGAGAGGAACTGGGTAATTCCATACTTGAAAAGGATCTAGGAGTCCAAATAGACAGCAATCTAGGATGTAGTGCCCATTGTAATGTAGCTACAAAAAAGGCCAACAAAATTCTGGCATGTATTAAGAGGGGAATGGAAACTAGGGACTCAAGGGTAATTATGCCACTATATAAAGCATTGGTGAGACCTCACCTGGAGTACGGAGTACAGTTCTGGGCCCCGCACTATAAAAAGGACATCATAGAATTGGAAAAAGTCCAAAGGCGAGCAACAAAGCTTATTAGGGGAATGGAGAATTTAAGCTACGTGGAGAGATTAAGCAATTTGGGACTATTTACATTAGAAAAGAGACGTTTAAGGGGGGACATGCTCAACATGTACAAGTATATCAAGGGCCAATATAAGGAACTGTCACACACCCTATTTTCTACTAGAAAGGAATCTAGGACGCGAGGGCATGAGTATAGATTAGAAGAAAAAAGATTTCATTCAGCTAGTAGAAAGAATTTCTTTACGGTCAGAACAGTCAAACTCTGGAACTCTCTTCCCAGAGAGGTGGTAGCGGCTGGCTCATTAAATGCGTTCAAGGCAAAGTTGGACAAACATTTACTGGAGAAAAACATCCATGGGTACAAATAAGAAATATAATTTGTCTGTAAAATACCAGAACCTACCAAATCAGCAATGGATATCTGTACCAGGTTGAACTAGATGGACGCAAGTCTTTTTTCAGCCTTACCTACTATATATACTCGAGTATAAGTGGACCCAAATATAAGCCGATGCACCTAATTTTACAACAAAAACCTGGGAAAACTTATTGACTCAAGTGGGACCCTCACTCGAGTATAAGCCGAGAGGGGTCTTTTTCAGCATAAAAAATGTTCTGAAAAAGTAGGCTTATACTCGAGTATATATGGTAACTAAACTCCACACAATGTTATTATAACTGCATTTTACATACTTTTACAGTAACTCAACATACTTAACTTCCAGAGGTGCTGGTAATATCCCTAACAGTACTGTTTGGCATATGCAACTTGGTAGTATAGTAGTCAGTATTAGTGATTAACAGCACTGGGTCATTGGGGCTCATTCCATCTAAGGCACCATCTGAGTGAAGTTTGTGTGTTCTCTCCATGTTTCCATTGGTTTCATTTAGTTGCTTTGATTTATTCCCATGGTCCCAAAAACTTACTGTTAGGTAGAGTACCACTTACAAATGGGACCCTACTGTTTCTGGTAGGGACAATGTGAATTGTTAAGTCCTTTCAGTGCACCATTGCCTAATGATGCCATGATTATATAAGTTATAATAAATAATTCACATTATTAAACCCCATTCACTAATTACTAACAAACTACACATGTCTGTAACTGAGCACTTATACTTTATACCAGTCAGTTCTAGTAAGCCGCAGTGTGTCGTATTTCTTGCCACACACAGTTTTGGTTTATATGTTTAGAACTCAATATTGTTTATTTGTGTTGAAGATATAATTATTTGCACACACCATATTATTCCAATTCAATGTACCAAGTTTATGGACAACTTCCCCCTTACAGTGTACAAGGGTTTAGATAAACTGTGTTATGACTCTGCAATTTAGGGCTCAGCAGGATTTCACCTCTGATGTCTATTTTAGCATTTCGTTATTCTCATCATGCATATTTATAACCACTTTCAGGGCCTGTTTCAACTTCCTTAATTACAACCATGAATATTTCCCATCCTTTAATGGCATCCAAAAGGCATCAGTTAATGAGAATAATTGTTTTCAATGCATTCCACTTCTGGAGCTTTGAAGTCACCAGTCTCCTCCTCATCGCTGTACCAGAAGGTTGTCATTTCCATCATTTTTATGTCTCTTGATTGGTTCAAGACAAAGATTTTGGGTATAAGCAATAAATGTCCCTTATATTTTATGTTTTTGCAGGACTGGGACTAGAGCAAAATGAGGTGGTTCCTGGAAATTCACCTCTACATATCCTGAGGGTATTTGGGACATTTTAGTTGTGTCATGTTTATATTCTTGTGAAGCAGTTTTCCCTCTCTGTACATATCTTGCAAACTCTTTCACCATATTGGGGTATCTGTAGTTGGGAAGCTGAGTAACATGCCTAATTATTGTGGAAGGTGTAGTTGTGTTCATTGGGTCGACAATGTCTAGGCGAACAGTCAAATAGGTCGACCACTATTGCTTGACAGTCAAAAGGTCGACACATGGAAAATGTCGACATGCGTTAGGTTGACATGGTCAAAAGGCCCATGTCCACCTATGTTGACATAAAATGTGAAAACCCTATGTCAACCTTTCCCCATGTCGACTTTCTGTTTGTATTGACTTTTTACTATGTTGACCTAATGCATGTCGACCTTTTTCATGCGTCGACCTTTTGACTGTCTTCCAATAGTGGGCGACCTCTTGACTGTCGACCTAGACACTGTTGACCTAATGACCCATGCCCATTGTGGAATATGGAGCTGCTGGTCCTTGCCACCTAACATGTGCTACTACAGTATACAGACTTTATATATTCACAACAGATGAATGAGAGGGGTATGTAGCTTCTTGTCAACATTCAAAATGTCATCAACTACAATGTGCACCATAGTATGCCGACACCTTGAAGTCATCAAGTATGAAAATATGTCATAAGCACCTGCGCTACAACTGCACATACTGTACAGTATAATGGTTTGCAATCATGCTTGCAAGTCTACCGCTGACACCCATCAAATGCTTGCAGTAGCACTAGTAGATCTCCCGGTAGTGGAATTCTTTTTGTTCCTATTCTGAATGTTTATAAGACTATGGGGCTGATTTATCACCATTTTGCATCTGAGGATGCTGATGTGACGTGATAAAATAGCCCTATCCCCAATGTGATAATTGATTATATTGCATAGATGTATAAAATATTGCATGCAGGGACCAAACTTGCAATAAAGCAATGTCCCTACGAGAAAACCTGTCACTGTGAGAAAGACATCCATGCAAGAAAGCACTGCCCTGCAATAAAGCCTTGTCCCTATGAGAAAGCCATGCCCCAACATGAAAGGCCTGTCCCTATGAGAAAGCCCTATCCCTGCGAGAAAACCCTGTCCTGCAAGAAAGCCCTGTTCCTACTAGAGATGAGCGGCGGGCACTTTTTCGGGTTTTGGATCTGGATCTATCTTCGTGTTTTGGATCTGGATTGGTTTTGGCAAAACCACCCTTGCGGGTTTTGGTTTTGGATCTAGATTTTTTGGGGAAAAATGCTAAAAACTGCTAAAATAACAGATTTTGGGCCTGTTTTTGCCCCTAAAGTATTATTGAGCTCAACGACATTAATTTCCACTCATTTCTAGTCAATTTTGATCACTTCATATAGTCCGTCACACTGGACACTGGATATAGTCTGTCACACTGGACACTGGATATAGTCCGTCACATTGGACACTGGATATAGTCCGTCACACTGGACACTGGATATAGTCCGTCACACTGGACACAACCCGTTACACTGGACACTGGATACAGCCCGTCACCCTGGACACAGCCCCTGGACAATGGACACAGCCCCTGGACACTGGACACAGCCCCTGACACACTGGACACAGACCCTTGTATTATGGACACTGCAGCCCCTGTACACTGAGTGTACAGTAAGCAGCACTGCAGCCCCTGCGTGTGAGCAATGCAGCACCTAGTTTACAACAAAATAAAAAATCATTCACTAAATAAATCACAGCACAGGGCACGGAGCACAGGGCACGGAGCACGGAGCACAGATCCCAGCCACCCTCTTCCCTCTCCTATAATGGAGTGAAGATGGCGGGGCGCGCGTGTGTCTTATATAAAATCCAGATCCCGCGAGAATCCGACAGCACGATGATGACGTTTTGCCTCGTTTTCGGTCCGGAATTCAGGCGGGAACTCCAGAGCCGGCTCAGATCTTGACTCGGATCACCATATTCGGATCTGTCGGATCCCGGAGATCCGGACCCGCTCATCTCTAGTTCCTACGAGAACGTCTTGTCCCTGTAAAAAAAAATCTCTGTACCTGAAAGAAAGAGTGCCCTGCTAGAAAGCCTTGTCCCTATGGAGTTCATTCTGATTACCATACAAAGCTGTGAAATTTGCAGCTTTGCGTGTCATTTTAACACCGCCCGCAAGAATGGCTGCCCCCCCCCCCGCACGCCAAATCGAATGACTTTGCACAGGATTGCAGATGTAAGACACCTATCTGGTCCAGACACATCTCTGGTGTCTTTGTGTCAGCCAGAAGTTGTGGCTAATACAATATCAGTTGCAAACAGTATGGACACCACAGACTGCTTGTTTAGCAAAACATTTTAATATAAGCACTGTCCTATTGTTTTAGTTACCGCCTTGTCATTTTCAAATGGCAAGACAGGGGGCATGGCCAAACCACAGTATGGTTACTAATATTTTTGCCCTGCACAGTATTTCTAACAGAAAAGCATTATGGTTTGCAGGGGATTACCAAAAACCCTACCACTAGCCATGGTTCTGATTAATAGGGGCAAGAAAAACCTGGCTTCACAGCTAGGCTGCGCAGCCAAGGGGCAGCCAGTTACATGTGAGCACTTCACTGTGTAGCAAAGCACTCCCACAATAACTGTGCACACGCTAAATATTGGGGGCGTATTGTGGGGCGGGACCCAGCAATTCGGGAGTTGCAGTTTTGTTAAGTTTCTCAAAACTGCAACTCATACTGAATTAGGCCCATAGTATCATCTACAGTATATATTATATATTATATATTCTCTCTCTCACAAGCTTTGGAAGCATTTGCTTTGAGCAGGCTTACTAGTGCTTCCATATGAGTGTAAAAGTTTAAAGTTCGATCACATTGTGGGTTTGGTTCTCAGTATAAAAAATGTTAAGCCGAAACAGGGTTGGACTGGCCCACAAAGGAACAGGGAAAACTACTCTATGGGGGCCCAAATTCCTCCACTATAGAGCAGGCTCTAGATTGAGCAGTAGGATGAGCAGGAGGAGGAGACCTGCTCACCTGTGTGTGCTCGGGAGGACATGTGCTGCCGGGCTGGCGACTGCTGCAGTGTCCGTATCTGTTCCTGATTCTGGGTGCTGGAGTTTGGGGCTGTCTGGGGCAGATCCATTATGCCTGTTGCGATCTCCTTCTGCTGCGCTGGAGTGTGGGGATTTGCAGCTCATCCATCAGCCTCCCCGGCACATCCAGGTGTGATGACGTTGGGGCTAATGAGGTCACCGCACCACACAACGGGTACTATAGTAGTATGGGTACTATAGTTGGGTACTATAACGGGTACTATAGTTGGTAGTAGATTTTTGCAAAGCGCCCCATTGAGGGGGCGTGTCATGCTCCACCCAAAGGGCGTGTCTAGTTCCATATATAGAGAGATTGTGAAGAGATTGTGAATGTGGCCCCTAGAAGCGTGAGTATGTACTGCTACATCTGAGAGGAATCTTTTAAAATGACTTATATCCAAATGTAGATGAGCCCCAACGCAGTTAGTAAGAGCTACTATACTTGGTAAAGTGCTGGGAAATGGTGCTGATGATTCAATGTAAATGTATCTATCTCTCAATTCTTAGTTCCCTAAAAGTTTAACAGTGTAATGTGGGCTAGGAGAAATGAGGGAGATTGCTAGACTAATGAAGGAGAGAGGGAGATATCTGCTATTTCAGGGGAGTCTTCTGCAGAATGCAGGAGGGTAGGCAGCTATGGTACTACATCGCCTGACTTGATTTATGCTGCAGTATAAATCTAGTCATCGCTGGTGCAGCGCTGTGTGCAGAACTATCTGTGCTGAACGATCTGATTGATGCTAGATCGATGAGCACAAAGCTTCCATCGCCCTGTGTGTACGTGGCATTACAGTGTTGTCTATATGACAGCCAGTGATATGTATGTCCACATTTCTATTATATATATATATATTCCCACATAATTCAGTCTTAGATCATTTGGCATAATAGTATGAGGAGGACACATCAGTGAATTGCTGAGAGCAGTTATGGTCTACACGATTTATGTTATTCCGGAAGAATACATAGAACTTGTTGGTGACAGCCTTTGAATTAAATTGCATGCGTTAATCTCTATTCCTCCTGTTGATTCATTTACTGTATATTCTTTTCCGTTTCCTTTGCTTTGCTAATGTTCTTCAGGTTTTTCAATGCACTGCACAGCTTCTGTCATATGGGTTCCAGATGCATTATGGAGGAACAACACATGTACATGAATGACTTTGCTACTTGGCCTGAAATATATTTATGCTTTCTTCCCTGATTGATATTGTTCCTGATATAATTATCTCTTATATACCATAAATAAATCAAACAAACCCTAGATTTCTCTTGTAACACTGTTAATCATAGGGTTGCATTGGGAGTACATGTGGTTAGTTATCAGACAGGAGATATCTGTGTTAAATATATCAAAAGATAAAAATTGCTTTGGAGTTTGACCAAAAAAAGTAGAGTTGTGGAAACCTCATTACTGCCTTTAGAGTTTTTATACTTACATAAATATATTGTTGAAGTGTTTGTAGTAGAAATAGTAGGAGCATTGATACCCAGAAATTAGGGCACAGAAGTACAGAACATAAAAATATGTAATTTTTGAATGGCAAATGTATGCGTTGGCCAATAGGAGGGTTTGGGATCATTTGGTCTACAGCATGTTGGTCGACAACCATTAGGTTGACCCCACTAGGTCAACATGGGGAAAGGTCGACATGGGACAATGTCAACATGAGGTTAGGTCGACAGGTTATTCAGTGGACACAAGCATTAGGTCGACAGTGTCTAGGTAGACAGTCAAAAGGTCGACATGGAGTTTTTCACTGTTTTTTTACCGAATGTCGACAACGTCGACATGGACACAGTTTGAAGTGCATCGCTCGCGTCACTTGCAATGCTTCAGTAATTGTGCCTCGCTGCACTTGGCACACTATTTTATTCTCCCACCATGCCCTTGTGGATGGTAGGGCATTAAATACCACCTGTCGGCACATGTCGGCTCAAAAAACAGTATAAAACCCCATGTTGACCTTTTGACTGCCGACCTAATGCTTGTGTCGACCTAATGACCTGTCGACCTAAACCCATGTCGACCCAGACCCATGTCGACCTTGACCCATGTCGACATAGAATTATGTCAACCTAGAACATGTCGACACAATACTTGTCGACCATCATGCTGTAGACCAAGTGACCGCATCCCAGTGGGAGATGGGTAGATCAAACTTGTTATCTTTTAAGTGTAAATTAGGCCTACAAATGTTCTGAGGGTTGTACTGAACTGCAGAAAGAAGATGAAGGTTTCCAGAATATATCAAGAGTGTATTAAGGGCCTAATTCTGCAATGATCGGTCCCCAGCGCATTCGCTCTGTTTTGATTCTGCGCAGAGGTTTGCAAGGTTCCCTCCTGACTCAAAAGCTCCACTACTGTTCCGGTTGATAGCTCTGTGATCATGAAAATGTTCGAGCACCTGGTACTGGACCACCTGAAAGCTGTGGCTGGCCACTAGCTAGATCCCCCTCCAGTTCGCATACCGATCGAAACGATGTATGTACCTGGTACCTATGCAAGGGTCCTGTTTGTGGACTTCAGCTCGGCCTTCAATACGATCATCCCAAACATCCTCCTCACCAAATTACTCCACCTAGGAGTCCCTGAAGCTACCTGTTGGATTGTGGACTTCCTGACTGATAGAAAACAGGTTGTGAAAGCGAGGAAATTCACCTCCCAAGGGCGGTCCACCCAGCGGCGTAACTATAATTTGGGCACCCCCCCCCCCGCCGATAATAAAGCACGCCCCCCCTCCACCACTCCGGCCGCCCATGCCCCCCCCCCCCCCATCCCCTGCATATTTACCTGTATTCGCTGCGCTGGTCCTGGCTCCCCTCCTGGCTTCATTCTGATGCTAAACACGGACCATCACAAAATGGCCGCCCCCATACAGCAGACAGTTTCATAGAACAGTTTGCTATATGGGGGCGGACATTTTATGATAGCCCGTCGAAATAGCATCAGAATGAA
This sequence comes from Crinia signifera, assembly GCF_055691185.1. Lineage (NCBI taxonomy): Eukaryota > Metazoa > Chordata > Amphibia > Anura > Myobatrachidae > Crinia > Crinia signifera. Next base: position 208,484,624 of record NC_139218.1, read on the forward strand.
GCCAGGGGAGCCGGGACCACCGCAGCGAACATAGGTAAAGCTGCGGGGGATGGGGCATCATAATAGCACCGCAGCCCCCCGGCGCCCGCACTTACCCAGCGCCTCCCCGCAACCGCGGGGGCTGCAGTGCTGTAGTTACGCACTGGGTCCACCCTACCCTTCTCCCTGTACACCAATGCCTGCACCTCAGTGGCGCAGTCAGTAAAGATAATCAAATTCACCAATGACACTACCATCATTGGCATCATCAAAGATGGGGACTGATTGGCACAGTGGTGCAGCAGCAAACATATAGAGCTCAACCCACTCAAAACCATCAAGATGGTAGTGGACTTTAGGAAGAAGTCTGTTGGTGTTCCTCCGCTAACAATTGCTGACAGTGTGGTGTTGCTAGTGGACTCCTTCAAGTTCCTGGGGACCACAATCTCCCGGGACCTTAAATGGGGGCCCAACCCTGATATTATTGTTGGAAAAGCGCAGCAGAGGCTGTTCTTCCTTAGGCAACTGAGGAAGTTCAACATTTCACAGAAGCTCCTGCTCCTCTTCTACTCCGCGATAGTGGAGTCTGTACTGTGCTCCTCGATACTGGTCTGGGGAGAGTCAAATGCCGACTTCAAAAGGTAGTCAGAACTGCGGATCATCGGGGCGGACCTTCCCTATGTGCGGGACCTGTACCTGTCCATAACAAAAAAGCGAGCCACAAAGATAGTCAAGGACCAACTACATCCTAGCCAGGACTTCATAGGATAATTGAAGAATCCCACATTAGGATGATATATATGTATTATCAATAGTGGAGGAATATATAGTGCTAATTTCCCTAATGAAAAAGAGGGACTCGAAAGTAATTCTGCCACTGTACAAAGCATTGGTTAGACCAAATCTAGAATATGTAGTACAATTCTGGGCCCCTCACTATAAAAAAGACATCATAGAACTAGAAAAAATCCAAAGATGAGCAATAAAGCTAATTAAGGGAATTGAGAATTTAAGCTATGAGGACAGGTTGAACAAATTGGGATTGTTTACACTAGAGAAGAGACTCCTAAGTAGGGACATGCTTAACATGTACAATTATATCAGGCGCCAATATAAGGAACTGTCAGGAGCCCTTTTTACTGTAAGGAGGAAAGAAGATTTCATTCCCTTAGAAGGAAACTTTGGTACTTATGAGTTATCTGGGCGCCCGATTTTTTGATTGTATGCCTTAAGTTAAGGCATACAATCAGATGCGATGCGATGCGATACCGCATCGCATCGCATCGCATGCGACCATCGGATGCGATGACCCGATTTTTCCATAGGAATCAATGTTAAAATGGACAGAGTCCATTTTAACATGGAATTCAATGGGAAAAAGGGGTCCTCTTCATACCCCTACTATCCAAGTGGGCATGGAGTTGGATATAAACCTGTGGCGAGCGTAGCGAGCCACCGAGCCCGAAGCGTGGCGAGCGAAGCGAGCCCCGCGAGGGGACGGTATTCTATGTCCCCTCGCGGGGCTCGCTACGCTCGTCACGCTTCGGGCTCGGTGGCTCGCTACGCTCGCCACAGGTTTATATCCAACTCCATGCCCACTTGGATAGTAGGGGTATGAAAAGGACCCCTTTTTCCCATTGAATTCCATGTTAAAATGGACTCTGTCCATTTTAACATTGATTCCTATGGAAAAATCGGGTCATCGCATCGCATCGCATCGCATCCGATGGTCGCATGCGATGCGATGCGATGTGCCCGATCCGACCCGATTTAGAAATCGGGCGCCCGGATAACTCATAAGTACCGAAACTTTTTTTGCTTCACGGAAGGAATCTTTTAAAATGACTTATATCCAAATGTAGATGAGCCCTAAAGCAGATAGTATTGGATACTATACTTGGTAAATTACTGGGAAATGGTGCAGATGATTCAATGTAACTATATCTGTCTCTCATTCCTTTTTTCCCCCAAAAATGTAACAGTGTAATGTGGGCTAGGTGAAATTAGGGAGATTGGTAGACTAATGAGGGAGAGAGGGAGATTGCTGCTATACCAGGGAGTCTCATGTAGAATGCAGGAGGGTAGGCAACTATGACAACCTCTACATTGATTCAAGGGAAATGTGACTTTTGTTTATGACAAATGATACTTTATAAACTCCAGTCCTTGGCCCCCTTTCTGTCTGGGCCTGGAACTGGAGTACCGACAGTTCCCCCCCTGATGGCTGCCCTGGTCTTCAATGACAGCTGAAGCTGGAAAATGCAGTGCCAGAGGAGCAACACAGAAAGTGTGAGATGCAGGGAGGGATGATAAAAATGGTTCAGTAATTCTAGTCCTCCTCTCATTTGCTAAAGTAAACTTTTGCTAAAAAAGAAAATAAACAAAAACCTTGTGCATTGGGAAAGAAATACATAAGGGCTACACTGCACATAAGCAGATCTGGGATGCAGTTAAAATCCCGGCGGTCGGGATCCCGGCGTTCAGAATCCTGACGCCGGAATCCCGACCGCCGAAATGCCGACACATTCTCCCTCCTGGGGTGTCCACGACACCCCTGGAGGGAGAATAAATTAGTGTGCCGAGCGTAGCGAGGCACCGGGCCCGCTGCGTGGCGAGCGCAGCGAGCCCGCAAGGGGGGGCGATCCACGTCCCCCCCTTGTCGGCATTTCGGCTGAACGCCGGGATCCCGACCGCCGGGATTCAATACTGAATCCGCAGATCTTAGTTGCTAAATCCGTGTTGGAGAAGGGATGTTTCACATTCAACCAAGTGAAGAGGAGCAAGCAAGGTCGCTGGGCTATCTCTGTCACTATCCCCACCACCATCTATTGCCTTCAGCAACCATGTGCTACCATGATCGGACCTTGCTCCTCCCACTGTTGTTTTGTGTCACATGATGGTGAATTCATGGGTCATTTCTTTCGCTAGGATCTTAACTCAACCCAGTATTTACATGTACCTATAGATGCAGATCCAGTGATAAGACATCCAGAGACTTTTACATTTGAATATCACATTTATTTAACATATTATTTATTATACATTTTTTACATTTATCGTCAGTATTTCATAATTAACAAGCTGTATTTAAATTATTTAAAGCCAATAAAAGTAAAAAAAAGGTAAAAATGAAGGTTTGACAAATAAAAATGTACACCACAAACCTTTCTATACATATAGTACCCCTACCATGGGCAGTCTTACAGTTCTGCGCATCACTTACTTGCCACAGTTCAGGTCTTCCACTTAATTTACATTATATATTTCTTCATATAAAATACATACAAGTAAAATGCACTGGTTGTCAATTGTTAAGCTATGACTTGATTGGTGAGTATTGTAGAATACAATCCACACCAGATGTGTTTTAATGTATTTGAGTTATGAGCCATGTCCATGATTTGTTCTCCCATTCTAGAACTCATTTACTAGTCATAGAGATTATCAGTTACAGTACTGTAGATATGTGGCAGCACATATAAAGTTGGGATCTAGATGATATATTACACAGGTTGAGTATCCTGTATCCAGAGATCCATTATCCAAATGATTCCATAAACCGTGATTTTTTTTTTCCTGACCCTTTTTTTATACTTACAAAGTCCCCCGGCATCCACGGCAGGCCTTCAGTAGAGTCTCCGATGTCTCCAGTGGTCCCAGGAGTGCATTTTGCGAGTGTGCGCCCATGCCAGTGACATCACCGGCACGCCTGGGAACTCGTGCAATGAACTCCTGGGATCGCTGGAGATGCCGGAGATGATGCTGAATGCCTGCCATGGATGCCAGGGGACACTGTGGACGCTGAGGGACCATCGGGGCACCACCAGGGGACAGGTCATTTTATTCAAAAAACCGAAAAAATCCCTTATCCGGAATGCTCATGGTCTGAGCATTTCGGATAAAGGATACTCAACCTGTATTATTATTATATTATTATTAATAGTAGTATGAGTATTAATCAGTCTGTATGTTAAAGTGTCCATTGTACTGCCACATTTCTAGAGGCCCACAAGTTATCTGTCCTCTAAGGTCAGACTGGACTGGCCCACAGGGGTACAGTGGGAACCCTGGGTGCTTCCCAATGCCTGTAGGGCTTATCCCTTTCTCTAAGGTCAGGCTCCAGGCTGTGCTCTCATATTAATTGTTGCTATTCTATTCGAGGATAAGTAATGGGGTCTCTAATGGTTTCCAAGCCTCTAGTAACACCCCATGCGGTAACTGACCACATCCCTTAAACATGGGCACCTACTCATGCATTCCCCTGGTGGGCCCTTAATGCCACAATCCCTTCTCCCAACTCAGAATAGCATAGACCTCTAGCTCAGTCTCCTAGCTGCACTTCCACCATGACGAACAGTTGTGAGATATGACACTCCTTTCCTGAAATGCCTATTTCATGGAAAGACAGATCCAGCCAAAATATGTCTAATTTGGGATAGGGCAGGAATACACAGTGTACAATGTCACTGCGCATTTGCTGTATGCTACAACCTGACATTTGTGCCTATTCAGAGATCCAGGAGACTCACAATCAGCCCTATATACATACTGTATACAATATGCTCTTCTGCTGCCCTTGATACATTACGTTAAATGTCCTTTTAATTCTACTACTTGCAGGGATGGTATTTAAGTTTCATGCCAGTGTTTGTTGCTATGAAAATACTTGGGATCATATTCTACATTTCTTACCCACCTCCATCACAATGCCACACAACAGACATGTGAATACACATTAGAATAAAACACCATTATCCACTCTAAGGTAGTAAAAAAATATGTGTTATTTTCTAAACCTATGTGATGAAAGATCAAGTAATGGAATTAAGACCAAATAAATAAAAAAAGTGTGAATATGTAATGCATACAATTGTCCCTGCAACAACAATGAATCCTTAAAATGATATATATATATATATATATATATATATATACACATAAATTAAAACATATAAATTCAATATATTGCATATCCAATGTAAGCAGAAATAGTGCAAAGCAAAATGTTATTTTATAGAAAATATTTATATCATGTCTACTGTGAAGTCATATGTTAATGTTGACACAGTGTTTGCGGCAACACTACTGCGACTTCTCGCAGACCCATAGAAAAGTCACCATCAAACTCACTATATTTTATACAGTGTAACTTACCATCAATATACACCACAGCTGTTTATAACTCATAATTTGCTATACATTGCTGTGTTCTTTTTTTTATCAAAATGCATTTTTACAGAATATTGCACACAGAAATTACTAGTGCACAATGTAACACACATTTTGGAAATGATCTACAGTATTAGCCTTATTCTGTGTCACAGGACATCGCTGCACTTGTTCAGCTGTCCACAATGATCTCTATCATACAGTATATGGCTGCTTCAGTTTACATATATGACCAGAAGTGGATATATAACTCATGGGGCCCTAGGAAAGTTATTGTTTTGGGCCCTCTTTACTTAAACAATCCATAGCACTATACTTTTGCAGCTGATTGCAGGTGGCAACGATAGAGTACTTTGGCGCATGCACAGTCTACCGATAAATGCTCAGATGCGTGACAATCAGCATTGCGTACAAATCTGAATCAGGCTCTGGGTCTTTTGGAAGTAGGCATATTTCCTGTGTCACATTTAAAGTAAACTGACCGCCCACATACAGTGAATGAGAACATCAAAGGGACTTTGTTACTGTGGGTCTATGTGATGACATGCTGTCATGTGATAGTCGCTCAATGCTTCTCTGGAAACATTTTGGATGGTCAAGGTACCCTTGGGACCTGCTCGGCTCTAGGCAGGCAGGCATCTAGGTTGCCTTGTGGAAAATCCACCTCTGTATATGACAACAGCATAAAATGATGTAAACTATGATGTTAACTTTAATTACAAATCTCATGCTTTGATAATGGTACATAGTGGTAGATTGTGCTATCAGGGTATATTGGTTTGTTAGGATGCTGTATAAACATAATTGGTATATCCATAGCCATTTCCTGTACCGTATTTTCATTTCCTGTACCGTATTTTTACATTACACTGTCTTTGTTCTTAGACTATTGTAAAAAAAAAAAAAATTTTTTTTGTTTAAACAGATTCACTTTGTAAACAATTTAAATAAAAATATTCAATTTAGCATATTAAATAAAATAAATAGGGCAAACTATATTTTCTGTTGTTGTTCCTTAAAATATACAAATATCTCAGTGTAAATTGATTACACGTGATATAAAAGACCGGGAATTTCTGACAAAATGTCACAGAATGTAACCGCAACTATGGATTTGTTACATTTAACTTTAGCAATACTGATCTGTTACTGTGGATGTGAAGGTATAGCAATGGGTGCACAGGAAAATGTATGTAAACTCATACCAAACGCAAACCATTGACATTTTCTAAAAACGTCTACAAAATTTTCTGCTTGTTTGCTGTGGCTTACATCACTGGAATGTAGTTGGAATCCCAACAGTGGAATCCAGACGGTCAGAATGTTGATGGAACCCGACAGTGAGCATTAGGTTTAGCTTTAGGGTTAAGCACTAGGGGCACAGCTCACAGGAGGGAACAGTTAGGGATAGGGTGCTGAAAGGGGTGGTTAGGGTTACTTTGCTGAAGAATACGGTTAGGCTATGGGAGGGGTTAGGGTTACGGTACGTTGCTGAAGAATACGGTTAGGCTGCGGGAGGGGTTAGGGTTACTTTACCTTGCTGAAGAATACGATTAGGTTGCGGGAGGTGTGGGTTAGGGTTACGGTACGTTGCTGAAGAATACGGTTAGGCTATGGGAGGGGTTAGGGTTACGGTATGTTGCTGAAGAATACGGTTAGGTTGTGGGAGGGGTGAGTTAGGGTTACTTTACCATGCTGAAGAATACGGTTAGGTTGCGGGAGGGGTGGGTTAGGGTTACGGTACGTTGCTGAAGAATACGGTTAGGCTATGGGAGGGGTTAGGGTTACGGTATGTTGCTGAAGAATACGGTTAGGTTGCGGGAGGGGTGGGTTAGGGTTACTTTACTATGCTGAAGAATACGGTTAGGTTGTGGGAGGGGTGGGTTAGGGTTACGGTACGTTGCTGAAGAATACGGTTAGGCTGCGGGAGGGGTGGGTTATGGTTACTAACGTTGCTGAAGAATACGGTTAAGCTGCGGGAGGGGTGGGTTAGGGTTACTGTACATTGTTAAAGAATACGGTTAGGCTGCGGGAGGGGTTAGGGTTACTGTACGTTGCTGAAGAATACGGTTAGGCTGCGGGAGGGGTGGGTTAGCGTTACTGTACATTGCTGAAGAATATGGTTAGGCTGCCGGAGGGGTGGGTTAGGGTTACTGTAAGTTGCTAAATAATATGTTTAGGCTGTAGGGAGGGGTGGGTTAGAATACATACTGGCATTTTGTACCCAACAAACATCATACTTCCATATGCATTTGTTTACGAAAATGCCCCAGAACTTACAGGACAACATGTGAGGGGAAGGGGAGGTTGTTGCGGCCAATTTTCCATGACGGGGGTAACACTGATATACAGTGCCATTATTATTTGCATTGTAAAGCAGGAGGAGGGGCCATTGTGATGCAATTAAAGCCACCCAGTCTGCTTCCATCCCTCAGAGACCTGCCTCCTTTTACAGATGTCCAGGAGGGTCCAGATTGTGGACATTTCAGGAGAGTAGGCAGGTATGACCCAAGTAAGGATTAATATGAATCTAAGCGCTGCATACCCCAGGAAAAAAAAAACCTGAATTGCATGTCTAGTGGCAGAGTACTAGTTTGTGATGCTACATTTAAAAAAGTAAAAAATAAATTAATGATCAGTTGTGCTAATTAAAAAATAATGCACAAAAGCCGATCTATGAAACAGTAAATATTTAAAATGTACCTTTGGGAGGCCTAAAGATTGCGCTCAACAGTGTTCTAACTATAAGTAGGAAAATAAATCTCTTAGATTAGTTCTCAAGACAATAAAAATACAATTCATCATTTTAGATGCTCTGTATGAGTCTTCATGTGTCAACTATAATATCAATATTTAATAGTGTAAATAATATACACATACCGATGTACCCCATGTCATTTGCTTGTTATAAGAGCTCTCCTAAATGGCAAGTACACTTATTTTTCTATTTGCTGTAAACATAAAACTCCTAAAAACACACACGCGGATCACAGCTAAAGAGGTTTTCAGTTCAGTGCAGTTTTACAACTCTTGCTTAATCCTCCGTCTTGGTAAGCAATGTATATTTCATTTTGAGATGATAATGCTTGCATAGTAATTAGACTAGTACCTTCTATAAACTAAAAGGAGATATGTAGACACATCCAAAGTTTTTGTTGTCCATTGTCTTCTTTGTGGATTTAAATGTAAGTCTGTAGCACATTGTATAATACACTGCATTAAGTACCATAAAATGATTGCAACTATATATTTTAACACATCTGCAGACTGGACAGTCTTTGCTGGAGATTGTCTCAGCGACAGTTGTCTTGTCTTCTATGTATACCTAGTACGGTCTCCAGACAGACTCATCCATTCTACCACTGGTGGTCAAAGCGGTGGGAGAGTTGCTGTGGCTTCCATCTGCATCTACTCCATCACTCTGATTGGCCAGGTTGTGGTTCATCAAGTTGTTCCCAGCTGTCACGCTTGTGCAAGAAGAAAGCATTCTTGATGGAGAGCGTTCCCCTGCAACCATGGAGAACTGATATGATCCAGAAGATGTGCCATAGTATAAATGGTATGGAGATGTATTGGTCTGGAATGGTCCGCTTTGGTTTTGAGATGAACCAGGATAAGGAGGTGGAAGGTAAGTGGGATGAAAACGAGTGGTGGCGGGCATACCTGTCACGCTAATGCCTCCGATTCCAGTTGTTGATGGAGAAGCAGTGTAGGAAAAGGCAGAGGACATGGCTCCTGGATAATGCACACGAGCATCAGAAAATCTGGTCTCGGTAAGAGATGGTAAAGTGGAAAAGGAGCGGTCAAACTGTCGTGGGTCTGAGAAAGGGCTGAGATCTGTTGCTGAAATAACAAAGAAACAGCTGAATTAATCTTAAATACATTTGATTACACTTACCAAAGCAAATGTGAAAACTTCAAAATCTTTAGGAACTCTAATGCTACTTTCAGACATGAGACGCTGGAGTTTGCCAGGTCTCAGCTCCATGACATTGGTCAGGTGCAGGGTCATGGACCCAGAACTAAGTACTGGGTTATTTCCTTTTGTACATGCAGAGATCCTGGGATGAAATTAAAAAGTGGACACTGTTGCCGTCTAACAGCACATTGGAGGTAATATAAAACCTTTATAAACGTTTACAAAGAGACACTGCCCAGACCACCCAGACCTAGAGATATTGTGGTATTTCTGGGTTTGACAGTGTGTACTCAGTTTGAGAGATTGGACGGTTCATTCACAACAAAGCTACTATGGAGTAAAAGACTAGCCTCCCAATTGGCAATTAATTGCTACTATAAAGGAGATAAGGACATTATGTAATAAAAGGGGCTCAGCACAAGAATAAGTAACAACGTGTGTATCTTTACACATCGATTGTGCATGAATACATTTTTAATATTGACGTAATGGGGGAAATTTACTAAAGGAAATTTGTAAAAAAAATAGGTGTATTTGGATTTAGAAATACACTTATTTTTGACATTTACTATCCTGAAAATACGGCAATTCGTATTCGTATTGTTGTGCTATTAATTGCTGTATTTTCGGGATAGTAAATGTCAAAATATAAGTGTATTTCTAAATACAAATACACCTATTTTTTTTACAAATTTCCTTTAGTAAATTTCCCCCTATGTGTCATTTATGTGTGTTTGTGTTTTAATACATTGTGTATATTGTGTACACCATTGAGCGCCCCACGTTCTCTTTTTTTCAACTGCCCATTCAGTCAGACCTCATAGGGCTACCTCACACAGGAAAAGAATGGGTGTGCTGCTGCAGTGGGTGCATCTGAAAGGCCTAGGGGGATTCTAGGTACACACAAACACACACACACACACACACACACACACACATTGCACTTGGAATACAACTTGTAAACAGTAGTAAGAGTAAATTGTATATATATATATATATATATATATATATATATATATATATGACATAAAAAGGAATTACAAATAACTACTGCTAATTGCTATACCAATTATACAGTGATATTGATGTTAAGTGTCATGTGTCCTGTTTTATTACATGTGGGCAAGTATACACAAGCCTCCCATTGATATACAGAGAGCTTCAGTTACCACCCCATGTAAAGGATTACGTGGTAAAAAGGAAAATATCCCATTAATTGCACAGTGAGACATTGTCACAGCATTGCGTGCTTCTCCTTGTCATACTTAATATGTAGAATTCAAGCAGGGAGAATATGCTACTATGTTACGCTTTACTGTCATTTTTTTTCCTTTTACTGGTTTACGTTCCATATTTATGTGTTTATAAAATGAACACGTGTGACTTTTTTTTACTATGAATTAAAGTATGTGCTATATTTTTATGTGTAAACAAAAGTGGACATAAGATACTGTATGACATTTTTATGTACACATTTTGTCCCTTCCACTCCCATATTGTCCTGTATGGCAAAGCCTGCTGGCTACAGTACTGAATTGCACCTTTTCTTTGCCAAGCAAAATATTTCAAGGATATGTTTATTTTCTTCTCAAAATCACACCAGCTGCTTCACCAAGTGAATGAGTCCATTTATCCCTAAGAATTTGGCCATTGTGAGACTTAGCACAGGGACCTAGAACTTCCAAATCTGAACTGCTCTATCTACGGAAATGTCAATGTTTTGGATTGGGAGTGTGGTGAGGTGTGGTATGTATATAAATTAGAAGGCATGTAGAGGTCAGTATTGCTGATTAGTAGTGTCCGGTGTTCTCGGTTTAAGTGGCTACTAGGATAGATCATATAGCTTATACTGCAGTAAGGGACAATTTCAGAACTACAAGGACATTTACAGGACACTTGTGTGATTGACGGCTTCATTAACTGAATAATGAATAGCCGTAACCTGGGATCCAAGTGAATTGGCAATGCACAAGGGGTTAATTTTTCTAAATTTGAATACTGTCAGATGCTGGCAGACTGTTATTATAACTCTGTTTATTTTCTGTACACTTTCAAACCTCCAGAGGAAAAGGAGTCTTGAAGAATGTCTGTTCCCCCATTCAGCTGGATTCTAACCAAACTCCAGGCTTGCCTGTCTGTGGTCTCACAATGCTTTGCTGGTTAGTAAGTTATATGGAACTCATTAACATTTTAACTGCTTTTGACTAAAAAAATGGCATTGGTAGTATAAGGACTATACCCAAGCACAAAAAAGTATATATAGTTCCATCGATGTATGGTGTTGCACAATTAGTAAATCATAACCACTTGCAGTGTAACTTATGCTCTTGCTCGGTTCCAAACCCCGATCCTCAAGTACCCCTAACAGTTCAGGTTTTTCAAGTCAGCCAGCCGGTGCACTGGTTATCACCAAGTGTCACCATTTAAAAATCCACAGGTGACCTGGAAAACATGAACTGATGGGAGTACATGAGGACCAGGGTTGGGAACCACTGCTCTAGCTGGAACATTAATTCATAATGACAATATACTGTACTGTAACGACACTACGACACTACGATATTGAGTGCCATTAACAATATAATTCAGTGACGTCACCGGGACCCTCTGAACATGCATGTGGTTGGCTATATAGCCAAAGTTGACAGCCCTGGGCAAACTTGCCTACTCTCTTGGAATGCTGCAAGAGGATAATGATTTTTGGGGTAGTCCCACTCAGCCCCAGAAGAGGAGGCAGCTCTCCCGCATCCTGCTGACTTCCTAGTGAAGCAGGCAGGATTGTCTTTTTTTCACTGGCAATCATGGGAGCCGTGGGAAGGGAGCCGGGCTAAATGACCGGATTGCATCACTTATAGCTCTGCTACATACACGCCTTAAATGTTTAAATTAATTCACATTTTTCGTTATTATTCAAAAATGGTCTATATAGAATGTTGAACGATGTCAATGTTCTTATATTAAAGTGTCTCACCATTGGATCTGCTACCAGCACTATGGCTGTTTAGCCTGACTATGTTGGACCTGAGAGTTATTATACGTACTATGTGTAATGTATCAAAGTCTTATTTTGGGATACGGTCACTAGATCAACCCTATTTAGGTCGACATGCATGGGGTGGACCACTAAAGGTCGACATGGCTTAAGTTGACACCTGAAATAGGTCAACATGGCTAAGGTCAACAGGGTTGGAAGTTCGACACAAACATTAGGTAGACAATAGGAAGGTCAACAGTCAAAAGGTCCACATGAGTTTTTCAAGTTTATTTGAGCCGACATGTCCCAACAGAGGGGGTATTTCATGCCCTACAGATGGGGCCGGGCTCATCTTTGCTGGCGAATCGCCAGAACGTCACCGTTTGCGTTCAGCCAGGAGCCCGGCTCGCCATCTGTCTGAGACGCGCGTGCGTCTCACGCGCGCGCGTGTCTCAGTGTCCGTGCGCCAGGGCAACGGGACCCCGTCCGTCTCCGCTTCAGAGAGGGAGGCGGTGGGTGTGGGGATGTGCGTGTGTCCCCTTCCAACGGCTTCCCCCGGGTCCCCGCCGGCTTGTCGGTGGTCACCCGGGGGAAGCCGTCGGAAGGGGACGCGCGAGCATCTCGTGCGCGTGCGTCCCCTTTCGCAAATACAGATGGCGGGTGGCGGGGGATGGCGGATGGCATCGCCATCGCCATCCCCTGTAAAGAAGAGCCCGGCTCCATCTGTACCATCCATTGTGCCCGAAGCCATGCAAGCAGACACGGTACACTGAGACATTGTCCATGTCGACTATGTCAACATTTTGGGACAATAAAAGTTCAAAATTCATGTCGACGTTGTGTCTGTTGACCTTCCCACTGTCAGCCTAATACTTTGTCAACCTTCCAACCCTGTTGACCTTAGCCATGTCAACCTATTTTAGGAGTCGAACTAAGCCAGGTCCACCTTCAGTGGTCTACCCAATGCATGTTGACCTAAATCGGGTCAACTGTATGAGCCATACCCCTTATTTCTTCCTCATACTTTCTTGTCTGTCTGCTAATACTGAATCTTGTTTAATTACTGTTAGAATTTTCAATGTAATGTTGAGCTGGATATATAAATAATTGTTAGCAAGAATCTAATGAAAAACAGTGTCCACAATGTTTCCACACTACAAATGAGGATGTAGGGTCTTTGGAACCAATATTCATTGACATGCTTTAAAAAAAAAAAGCCAGAATTTTACATTTATATGCATTTTAAAAATGTTTTCTTATTTCAGTAGGAACAGGGCATAAATCTGACTGTAGATGGTTAAAATACTTTGCTATGCAAGTATATACAGGAGCTGGAAATTTCCAAGCCTTGCTGACATTAGATATCAGTCCTACAATAATGGTGCATATTGTGACTCTCATAGTTAGATTCTTGTGGGGAACTGGAAATTCCTATGTTTGCTACTAGATGTCAGACACAATTATAGTACTGCGGTTATATAATGTTCAGGCTCTCTCTATCCTAAAAGGACAGAATTTTGAATGTTTCCACTAAAATCTGCTTAGGTTAAATAATTGTATCCAAACAGTGGTGCACGTTAGGAACACAAATATCAAATAATTTAGAGATTTTTAAACAAACTATGCGTCTCAACTGTTGTAGCACAGAAATGCTGTTCCCTCCTATCCCTGCGCCTCACTAGTTATACACTTTTATATACTCTCCATGGCAGATCGCATCCATACATCATTCATACCCACTTAAATACTAAAATAAAGACACAGACAACTGTAAATGTGGTGAAAGGGGTCAGCTTTTTTATTTTTTGAGGAAGGCCTATTTGAAAAAATTATTTTCCTCGTCTATGGTGGCAGGGAGAAGAACGGTTGCATTGAGGTATAAAAAAGCGGTACTTATGTAATATCTGGGCTCCCGTTTTTCTTATGAGACCGCGTCCCCTTGTGGGGCTCGCTGCGCTCGCCACGCTTCGGGCACGGTGGCTCGCTGCGCTTGCCACACTATATAAAATCAACTCCATGCATACTTGGATAGTAGGGGTATGAAAAAATGGGGTGCATTTAACATGGGAGCCCAGATAATACATAAGTACCAAAAAAGCTAAATATAAATAAAATGTAAAAAATTCTAGAAAAAAAAAATGTCTTCAGGGCGTCCTGGCCTTGAGCACCAGGATAGGCCTACTGCCTCCATCCTCAATTCCATCTGCAACTCGTAATTGCCTGGCTATTCACCCTGCACTTACTGGGACAGGGCCGGCGCTACCCACTCAGCAGCTCCTGCAAAGCAGGGAGGCGCCATGCTGAAAAGGCGCTGTCTCCCTCCCTGCTCTGCTAAAGCTGCCTCAGCCCTCACTGTCACTGCCTCCTGTACGCCGCTCACAGTGCCTGTCTGACAGCGGGGCGGCAGAATGGAGAGGCTGAGCAGCTCCCTGCACCGCGCACACACTGTCTTCCTCCTGCGACCTGCCCCCTCTTTCTCACGGACATTTGCGCTGAGGCAAGTAGCGCTGTCTGTGAATGCCTGGATGACATTTCATGTCCGGATCCGCCCCCTACCCATTGCTCCCTGCGCCTGTCAGCTGTCAATCAAATGCCAAAGCGCAGCCTCCCCTTCCTTCCCTCTTCTCAGTGTGCTCTGCCACTGCCAGTCCTCAACACTCCGCCCCCTCTATCTCCACCCCTCTTATTCCATCTCCTCCTTCTCTCCCCTCCTTTCCCCCTCAGTCACGAGTGCTGCACATATTTTTTCTACTGCTTTCGGATCGCATCGCACACACATTGCATGCATGCCGTGCGATGCGATCTAGCCCATAACATATGCGATTCTTGCAGCGTGTATGGGCACCTTTAGTGCCTGCAACATTTTGCGGACACAGCACTGAGATGGTGTATGTATACATGTACATGCACCCGATATCCTCCATAGGATCGCATGTTGCATACACTCTCACAATCGGGCTGCAGCTTATTGCAATGGTAATGTGAAAGGGCGCAAAATGTATGGTTTGCAGGAGGGCGCTGGACAGCCTAGCACCGGCCCTGTACTGGGATCACCAAAAACAAACTTCGACCGACTGTCCTGCTTATACAACTTAAGGGACAGCGCAACTAAAGTGAATTTAGGACATACCTGGTCCAGTGATATCCCTAGAGGTAAAAACTAACACAAACTCTAACCACTTTCTTCAAAGCAGCTGTCCCTTAGTAAAAAATCACTTAAACCAACCAAATATTTACTGACCGTTCTGAACACACAAAAGTGGCGCTAGGAAAAGTTAATGAAAATGTATTACAAAATCAGACACCTGCATGCAGTGTCACATTGTTGCTTAGGCGTGTACACATCTATCTCTCAATCTATTCACACATATTTCTGTTTCATAAGTCTAGGAAACAGTATGTTGCTAGTGCTACTAGAGATAATGATGTACATACAGATTAGAATTTGTTCTCATGATCGACCATCAGGGAAAACAATGACTTATTCACTCCCACTGACCAAATGAAGTGCTCCCTTCCCACAGGAGAAAACATTGTGGGCCCTACTTAACTAACTTTTGCTTTTGATATGACCAGGGGAGCAGAACGCTCTACATATAAACACATGTGCTCTTATAAACACACAGATGCACACACATTCACATGCTTGCCATTCACTGGTACTGGATTTGCAATGACAACTCGCCAGTGTTCCGTTTAATTGCATGCCAAATACCTCTATCCTGGGGGCATTTCCCATAGAGATGAAAAACCAGTTGTTCCCAATTCCAAAATACAGTTACACTAGCACAAAAACAACAAACCTATTTTGGTCATGAGGAAGGAGTGTGGGATAATTGATGATGCATAATGATGTAATTGCTACAAATGACCTACAGCCTTGATCTGTATTATATGTAACAATCTTCAGAGCATTTCTGCATAGAACACTATTTGTACCCTATATAGTTCAGCTGCACAAATGCATTTCAACGTTCCCTAAGCAATAATTGTATAAATGACTAAACATAATTGAATGGGTTCCGGATGACAGACCTACATTTAGTCACTATTTATTGATATCACAACTGGTAGCTCTTACAATACAGGTGTCTAATTTCAACACTTGCGTACGCTCACAGAATATCTGGGAGACTAATGATTCCCTTGCTATTTGACTTAAGATTCGAGTGCTATGCAATCTTTGCTAACTCTGTACTATTTACATACAATTCATGGAATCTACATTCCATTTGCACTATATAGTCATTGCTGCCCTGTCTTTCTGGCTTCCGATTTGTGCTTTCCCGGGAGCAGGCATCAGGATCGCAATGTAAAAAAACCTGTGCGATCGGCATGTGATTTTGACTATATAGTCAAAATCTAATGTCAAATCTCACCGTGTGTACAGAGCATAATAGGACAGCAGCCAAACCTACTTTATCCCACCCAGGTTACTAGGTCTAGGTGGCGGGGTCTGGTCCCACCACTCTCTGCAGGATGACGTGGTACTGCACAGCATGGCTATGGGGGAGCATATCACACATCACAACCCTACACTTGCTCCTCCTCTCTGGGACATCTCAGAGGAGAAGTTGAAGGCAAGTATGATATTAACTAACATTTACTAAGCTGGTGTGATAATATTTTCTAGGTATTACACTACAAGACACAAAGCACATAGGGAGCATGATTTTTGTCTTGCAATCACATTTCTGGCCACCTGTTACAAATAAATTACAAAAGGAATACCATGCACACACATGTATATAAATCTTTGCAATCGCACTGGCCCACTATTCCATCCGATGAGCGCATCATTATCATTGGCACTTACACCTACAGTACCCCATTCTATGTGCATAAAATCCATTGGAATTTGGTATCGAGAATGAAAATGCATTACTCAGAACAGACAGTAGCAATGCACCTATGACTCACACCAGCAGAGGCATACCTAGATATTTGTGGGCCCCATAGCAAAAGTTTGTAAGGGCCCCCTATTTAGCTACTAATGGTGATAAATGTATGTAAAACATATTACTTAGACAGCAAAGATGGGCCCCCTTAAGCTCTGGGCCCCACAGCAGCTGCACCCCTTGCACCTATGATAGTTACGCCCTTGCATACCAGCAAGTTTTCTTGTACGTGGTCACATTTTTATCACCCAGTTACCACCCAGAAATGCCCATGCCATGCAGTGGCTGAGATGCGTACCATGCTAAATTGTCTGCACCTTTGCAGAGATTCATACAGTGCGCAGCATGTGCATACACATGCACAATATGTGACAATCTGGCCAGAATCCTTTTTTTTTTATTTTTTTATTTTGTTTTCTTTTTATGTGGGGTATTCAACATCGGATGCAATTATCGCCGGCGGAAATAGTGGCCCTCCCCTATTCAATGCTACAATTTCCGACAGCATTGAAGGCAGTTTCGGACAAACCAGATCCAACTTTATCTATCTTATGTATCTGTTTTCTCTGAAGCGGCCACGGATTGTCAAAATCACCATACCCCATTTTCGCCAATCCTCAGACTTTCCGTCACTTGACAGTCGGAACGTTGAATTCCGACAGTCGATTTACTGTTGAACTGAACAAAAACGGCCCAGGATTAATACTGTTCCGACAGTTGGAATCCAAGACTGAATAACCCCTATATCTGTTTTATTTTTAAACTGTTCTCCATATAGATACGATACAATTATTTTTGTAAGGAAATCAATTGTTTTCTGGGCACTCATGGGTGCCAATCAGAGCAATTTAATTTTGTCCGCATGTGTGTGTGAGTGCCCATTAGTTATGGGTTTAGCCATGCAAAGCATCTAAAGTACTGGTTTGGCCATCCAAAGTGTCCCCCCCCCCCCCCCCAGCCATTCACCCTCGAGCAAATTTAAGTGCTCCGTCAGACACCAACTAGTGGCAGACATGGATTAGAATAATTGAATCGCTCCTTTGAGTCTTAAGAATGATAGATCCCAAAGGATCTAACAAAACTCAAAACTACCTGGGTAGAGAGAGGGGAGCTGTAGTGGGACTTTATCAACACACCATCTTTACCGCATTCTAGGAGGCCTTTTGCTGCAAATGCTTTCCTATATAGGATCAATCACCTCCACCACGGCTTTGTAAATATGTGCGGGAACACTCATAACATCTGAGCTAGTAAACCTTCATCTCTCTAACCCATTGGTTATCAAGGTACCATCTATACATTGGCGACATAATAGGAACGGGACTCTACCGACAGTACTTCAAATATAGATCCACCTTACACTACTTATCCCAATTGTTTTGCATCCTTGTTTTAATTGTGAATATATTTGTGATTATTCAATATACTTTTATATATAAAAAATTCTAATTTATAATGTTTAGCGCCACTTCCTTTCTTTTTTGTATAATTCCCAAATGATAAAAGATAAATAATGTCCATAATAGATTAATGGGATTGTCTCTGCCACTTCAGTTAATGACATTTATAGGAGACAGGTGACAGATGAACTAATAGTTGGGTACCTCAATAAAAAGCCAGTGAATATGGTCAGTGTATTGATTGGCAAATAGGAAGCTGTAAAAAGCAGCTTTAAAAAAATGGGGTAGAAAGAAGATTGTGGAACCAGCAGCATTTTACAAATTAACGACTTTCTGTTAAGTTAGATAAGTGGTTCCCAAACTCGGCCCTCAGGGACCCCCATGTCTTCACACAGAATCACAAGTGAAATAATTATCTCCACCTGTGGATCAGTATTATAACTAAAAACTGTATAACATAACATGACACTATGCTCAAAAGAGCAAAATATTATTTTGCATCTTACCTTGTATTTGTGTTTGCGTTTGGTTGCTAAATGGATTTGGGTTAGTAAGTGTGGGCCTTGGATTTGGGTTGGGCTGCACTCTAATACTCTGCCTCCGTATAAGCTCCAATTCACTGTAGCGCTCCGTGAAATGCTTGCCCTGTTCTTCAAGCTTCTGACGGTGCCCTGAAATAGTGAATGTAAATGTATGTAAATCTTCACAAAATACATGTTCATTTCTAGGCACTAATAAGTGCAGATTTACGGCAAGAACCATAATGAGACAGAAATGAATTGACTAAATAGGCTCTTAATGTGTGCTGACTGTTGTTCTCTTGGCCTTCAATGGAAACATTTTGGTGTCTAAAATTAGAGCCGTTATATAATCAGATTATCAAATAAACTGTATACACAGGCATCTGGCTTGCATATGAGAAAACATCTTATTCATCACATTTACATATTCATAATAAGACACAAGCACATTTGGAGGACATCCTTAAGAGAAACGTGTAACAACTAACTCACATCAGAGAGGATATTTGATAATTATATAAGTAACACCTATAGGGTCTGATTCTAAGTTGCACACAAAAGCCCAGTCAAGAGCATTGGTGTTCACCCTATGCAAATTTATGTAAATTCTGCCATAAACACCTTCCTGTGTATACGTCCATGCCACTGAATGTCCAAGGACTGAGGCACCCAATGTCAGCATACATGCATAATTCAACACCCATTGGTTCATCCTTTAGCATCACCATCGATTGACCATGAAACCTTGCACCAGCTTTATGGCAGTTGGTCTCTCCATCTGACCCTGAACCTCCTATCATTGCCTGAGATGGCAACCACTTTGTATTGCCATAACATGCCTACTAAGCAGACCATTTTTGTGCACAATTCTAGCCACCTCCCAGTCAGTACCGAAAAACACCCATCAGCTTTCTGCAACATTTGCACTCATTGCAACACATACGTAGTGGAAAAAAAATTAACACCGGCATTGCGTGTGGCTCTGAATTAGGCCCATAATGTCTACAGGGAACATAGTGCCACAAGGACACATAGGGCCCGCCTCTACCCCTCACTCACAGTATTCCCTTTCAAGCACCTTAAAAGACAAATAATTGTGATGCCTATTGGTGTATCTAGATTGAATGCAGTGTGTAGTGCACAAGGGCACAGAGTGTGTAGTGCACAGATGTTTGCTTTTGTAAGTTTCAAACTTTTGGTTAGTAGTAACTACAGTATATAGGGTGTTATTCTGGTTCACTGCTTCTGGAAAATTCCTTCTCGAATGGACAAAACCATGTGCACTGCAGGTGGAATAGATTTTACTTGTGCAGAAAGAGTTAGATTTGGGTGGGGTTTTACTTCAAAGTGAGATCTATATTGCAGTATAAAAATAAAGCAGCCAATATTTACCCTGCACAGAAACAAAATAACTCACCCAAATCTAATTCTCTCTGCACATTTTACGGTACTTACTTGTTAGTTGGGCGCCCACTATAGTTAGTACGCTCATAACCCCACTATCCATGTCGGCATGGAGTTGATTTTACATAGTGTGGCAAGCGCAACAAAGCAAATAGCTTATTGGGCGCCCAACTAACATATAAGTACCCATTTTACATCTGCTCCCCTGCACTGCACATGGTTTTGTCCATTTAAGAAGGAATTTGCCAGAAGGAGTGAACTAGAATAACCCCCATAGTGTTTGATTGTTCACATTTACATTACAATGAAAATGTATAATAAAACTGACACATGCAATCTTAATGTACAAAAAGAAACAAACATTTATGTAACAGGTAGTAATAAACTGCTAAAAATTATACGAATTAATAAAAAAATACAAATATTAAATGTATAAAATCCTAGTTATCAGCATACCAAACTACATGCCTGACTATTATTTTGTTATGTTGTAACCTTAGGACCGGTGTTTACAGTAAACAGTAAGGTATTGAATTTATTTTAATATAATACTAAATCAATATGCATAGCACATCAAATATTCTTCAAATGTGATAGCAGACAGTATTGTCAATATGCAGGAAAAAGTTCACGGTATTTTCCTGGAATGATCTGGGTGAAATTCTGTATGCTAACCTGTAACTGTATATGTTTAATGAATGAGCAGCAAGCACATTAAAATATATTCAGATTATAAGAAGTACTGTATATGATGTAATATGTTGTCAGATGTATTAATATCATCTTTTGGAGTTACACATTTATATTATTTTGAAGATACATTATATAATATGTATATGTATATATATATATATGTGTGTGTGTGTCTAGTGTCCGTGAGTCTCCAAAATTCCGCCATCTTCTGGCAGAGAGTAAAACTACATCTCTTTCTCACATATGCACAAACACAGAAGGTAGCAGACTAGCTTTTGAAGCTTTTGCTTCAAGTAGGCTTACAGTATATTTGCTGTTGTTGGCAATATCATCCGATTGTGCTGCATGCACAACCAACCTGAAGGCGTGATGAACGACTCACAATAGTGTGATATTGTGCACATACTGGAGGATGTGAACAGTTTCAAAGTCTGGATTCTTTGGAATCGGGCATATTGTTACAAAAATTGTCTAATGTATGCCCGGCTTTAGTCAGAGAATGGCATTTTCCGCTGAGAGGGGGATTGTGTATAGAAAGTGTCTCGAACAGTAGCCAACCACAGACCCATGCAAGTCTCTCAAGGTGGTTTGTTTATTTAGTGAAGCTGTTAATCCCTGAGGGCCAGATGTACTAAGCTTGAAAAGTGATAAAATGGAGATTGATAAACCACCAGCCAATTAGCTCCTGTCATGCCACATGCTATGTTTGAAAAATGGCAGGTAGCAGCTGATTGATTAGTGGTTTATCGCTCACCATTGTATCCCTTTTCATGGCTTAGTACATCTTGCCCTTAATGAGAGAGCTGAGAGCTGCTGGCCATGCCCCCTCTCCCTTCTGTCTCAGTGAATAGACATTGAGCGCATATGCACAGCATATTTTCCCTGCAGCAGTGGGCAGAGGGACTCCCAACTGGCCCCCCACTGTGGGACACTGCTGGCCTCGGGTGGGACTCAGGACAGTCCCACAAAAATTGGGACACTGGAGGTATGTTAATGAACCAAAATCCAGTTTTTGTAGCTATGGCTGCATATCCCAGCGAAACTGTCCAGAGCTAGGACCCGGTAGACAACACCATCTGTAGGTGGTGTTGCCAAATAGATGTTGTTGCTTAGTAAAAGCTTTAGTAAATTTACCGCGGTGAGTGGCTTTTCACTGTGATTGCAATGTGACTAAGGCCCTTATTCTGGTTGGTGCGGTAATATCCGCGTGCGTTCGTGCCGCCGATGTTTTGTGTCTGCGCATGTGCAAAGGCGTCTCTGCGCATGTGCGAGCGGGGCGCATGAAATGTGAACACTCCGAACAGGGGGTGGAGAGGGGCGTGATGGGCTGTTTGGCCTCATTACCATATGCATACGCCCCGTGTTTCATGGGCGTTCCCATGCAAACGCTGGGCGTACGTATGGTAATGCGGCCGTGACGCACGTGTAGGGGGCGGACATATGACATCGCCGGATGTCAGCTGCCCGCCCAGATCCCTGCTTTTCCACGGAAAAATGTCCGTGTGGTCTGAGGTTGCGGGAGCTGGTGGAGCACTCGGTCCTGCATTCGATGGTCTGCGACCATCGAATGATGGGGGAGGTTCCCTGAGATGGAGGAGGTGTATTCCGTGAAAAATACACGTGCGGTCCGTTCGGCCAGCTTCTTACCGCGTACGGACGGAGTTGGCGATCCGTATGGAAGGCGGGGTTTCGCACGCACAGTCCTGGCTGCATAATCGGATCCGGCCGCACCGATCAGAATAAGGGCCTAAATCTCAAAATTGAAAGAGAATGACGGTACACTTCTTCTCGTCTTGTAGTGTCTCAGTCATGCCGAGTATATAGTGTGATATGGCTTAAAGACACTCAGTGTATGAGGATATATTTGTATGAAGACAAAAATAGCTTATCCCACCACTATGCTAAAAAAGCCATATTCAATTCATATACGTATTCACAGATTATATCTATAAACATAAAAAATAAAAGCATTTGTGAGAACTGAATATTATGTTTAAATAATGTACAGCTAAAATCTAAAGTCGTTTCCCTTTAATTCTCAGTCTTATATACTTATATCATGTACACAAGGCATACTAAATGATTATTAATATCTATTTATCTTCCCTGATTCTTCTGAGTCTCTGTGAACAGGACTGCCTGCAGAGAGCTTAATATTCCCACCTCTGAAGTGGTAAGACATGTGCCAGAAGGGGGAAATGAGTTGGTCACACTAACATCCTTTGCTTGTGAGCACAGTGCAGTGGGAATTTTCTCAGTCTTCCCCTCAAGCAATCAGCCTGCTCACGCAAACTCAAGAGTTTCCTCCCTGGACCCAAATGCTGTGTTTCAACCAGTTATACATAGAAATATATCTAATATCTACCAACATTATGCCCATTAATGCTATGCAGTACAGCAGGAATGGGCATAATGTTGGTTGCCTGCATAGTTATAATGTGATAGTAACCGGGTACTAGGTTCTTATTGTCTCAATGAATAACTCACAGGGCAGAATGTACCAGGCCTTTGCGGCGCAGCCCCTCCATTGATACTAATCGCATTTGTACTATCTACTACTACTCCTTATAAGTGCTGTCATTTGCTATGGCCGCAGTACTTGGTTTCAGCATCGGGACTTGACAATCGCAGGTTATCCCTCAACAGCACAGATGCAGCTGGAAGCACATAGACCAGTGGTTCCCAAACTTTTTTGAATCACGGTGCCCTTGATTATCAAAACAATTTCATGGCACCCCTAGGCCGAATGTTAATTATTGATAATTTCAGAAAAAAATATTAAATTAAGTAAATTATGTTTATATGTCACCTTAGGGTCTGTTATATGGTAAGAGACAGGATTTGCTACTGTTTGTGCATGTTATCAGTGACAGCACTGGTTTCACCTGTGATATTGATCATAAATAATTTCAATTGGTCCTGGACCACTAACTTGGAGCACCCCTGCAAGTGTCCTAAGGCACCCCAGGTGCCACGGCACACAGTTTGGGAACCACTGACATAGGCTACTATAGGGTAACACTAGCTGTTTGCTGGCATTACTCTCCTCACTTAAGCACCGGCGTGCAAGGTTTAGTACATACAGTATGGGCAATATGGCCAAAGCTCGAAAACAAGATATTGTTGCATTCTTCCTTTAGTTTATCCTGCCCATGGTCTTATTACATGTTGATCATATTAAAAACTAGGTGGGATACCCATCATTGCCTGCGTTGAAGAATGGACCTTGAAGTACACTTGCAGCCTTCATTTTTTACATTATCCTCTGGCTATAACCCCCATTCCCTTGATCCTGAGACAGACCTCACTGTGGGCGGGATGCTCTTACATTTATCGCCCCCCTCTGCCGAGGTTCGGATTGTTAATGATCACATATGCTCTAACATATGCGATCATTAACACAAGGGGCAGCTCTTGCGATTAGAGCTGTCCCTTACGAGGCTCCCACGCTGGACTTCCGGGTCTTAGACCGGGGAGTCAGTCTGCGCATGCAGTGTCTTAGCACTGCACTGCATGCATTGCCTGGAGGTGAATCTCATCCTGGATATTTGCATCATAGTGAAATGGTGCAAGTGCAAAGTCTTGCCATGGTTCTAATCTGAGAACTGCAGTTTTTGTAGCATTTGAAGATTGTCAAATTTGGCTTGCAGCTGGTGACTCTATGTCCAAGCAAAAAGGAGAAAAGGAAATGTCTTTCTGTGTGGTGCACCTCATGAGAAAAATAGCATAAAATTTAGCTTTTATTAACTTATATTAAAAGACAAAGAGGCGAAATATAGACAAAACAGTGAAACATAAAACACGGACAGTGTATTAAAAAGGATAAGCGAATTTATCCTCACTCAGGGCCTTATTTTAGTTCACTCTTTCTGACAAAATCCTTCTTAGATGGACAAAACCATGTGCACTGCAGGGGGGGGCAGATGTAAAATGTGCAGAGAGAATTAGATTTGGGTGAGTTATTTTGTTTCTGTGCAGGGAAATACTGGCTGCTTTATTTTTACACTGCAATATAGATCTCACTTTGAAGTAAAACCCCACCCAAATCTAATTCTCTCTTCACAAGTAACATCTGCCCCACCTGCAGTGCACATGGTTTTGTCCATCTAAGAAGGATTTTGTCAGAAAGAGTGAACTAAAATAAGGCCCTCAGTGTGGCCCAATTCCCCTGTGGTCCCCTTTAAAAGTTTGCAAACGGTGTTTCTTTTTTAATTAGAACCGTGCTGACAGGCAGTGATTACTAGTTTTGTGGGAGTACAACATGCTTTACTATATGTGCCCTGTCAGATTGGAGTTGTGTTCAGAAATCTGAAAATGCCTATCACCTTTAGCACTATGGCTTGGAAACTGTGTAACCAATATAACAATTAATCCCAGATAGTGTGATATTAATTAGGGAGTTAAAGACTCTATGTCCCTGGATGTAGCAGCTTGTGCAGCCTTGATTGACTGAAGCGTCTGCCTTTCTTCATCCTACGTGGCGCTTGCGATGACATGCCCAGTGTAAAAAATCATTCGATGGTGGGGCTTGCAATGGGCCTTGAACTCATTCGCACAGCAAGGATATTAATTTGCAGGATGGAAAAACTGACAGCTGGCCGCTGCACATTCGCAGTATTGTGAACAGGTCCGAATCCAGCCTTTAGTCTATGGTTGTGCTTGTATATAAGACATGCTAGGGTTAATTTGTTGGGAGCCAATTAGCCTACCAGTATATTTCTTGGATTGTGGGAGGAAACCGGAGTACCCGGAGTAAACCTACGCAAGTACGGGGAGAAAATACAAACTCCGCACAGTTAGGCCCATGGTGTGAGTTCAGGAATCGAACCCCTGACCTCAGTGCTGTGAGTATATATATATATATATATATATATATATATATATATATATATGAAACAATCCAGAAAATATTAAATATTTTCTAACTATTGTTGCATTGTTCTAATTTTGTTTACATTATCATTTGTTTTTAGCAAACACTTATTAGCAGTCATGCCCTGGTTTAGCCATATGTGTAACTTCATATAGCTAAAATTTGCATATCAAGCATGCCCTGCAAATATTTTAGCATGCCCAAATAGAAAAACTGTAGCGGGCATGCTGGGATGTGTAGTTTAACAGCTGGTGGGCCGAATGTTCCCCATCCCTGCTCTAGTGGAACAGGTCATAGGTTCTAATACAGGGGCCCTTATTCTGGTTGGTGCGGTAATATCCGCGTGCGTTCGTGCCGCCGATGTTTTGTGTCTGCGCATGTGCAGAGGCGTCTCTGCGCATGTGCGAGCGGGACACACGGCCACATTCCGCATGAAATGTGTACACTACGAACAGTGGGTGGAGAGGGGTGTGAAGGGCTGTTTGGGCTCATTACCATATGTTTACACCCCGCGTTTCATGGGCGTTCCCATGCAAACGCTGGGCATACGTATGGTAATGCGGCCGTGACGCACGTGTAGGGGGCGGACATATGACATTGCCGGATGTCAGCTGCCCGCCCAGATCCCTGCTTTTGCACGGAGAAATGCCCGTGTGGTCTGAGGTTGCGGGAGCTGCCTGGCCACTCGGTCCTGCATTCTGCGACCATCGAATGATGGGGAGGTTCCCTGAGATGGAGGAGGTGTATTCATGAGAAATACACGTGCGGTTCGTTCGGACAGCTTCTTACCGCGTACGGACGGAGTTGGCGATCCGTATGGAAGGCGGGGTTTAGGACGCACGGTGCTGGTCGCATATTCGGATCCGGCCGCACCGATCAGAATAATGGCCAGGGTGTGACACTTCAAAACAATATATTTAGAGTGTGACGTACCGTATATTGTCCTACTAGGAGGGGGAGTCAGCCATAAAAGCTATATTGACAGCTTTCAATTAACTGATTCAAACTCAGGGGAGGCGAGGTGTCCCCCTTGGGAGCAGGAGCCCGGTGACAGATGACTCCATTGCCTTTTAGAGTTACACCTCTGATTCTGGCTAGAGAGGAGGGGGCCCGTATGGTGGAGGCTGCACACAGGCCTACTCCTCTGTTAAAGCTCCCCTGATACACATATATCATTTATCATTCACACATGGATAACAATGCTAATCAGAAGTAAATGACAGCACATGTAGAAGTGTTCATTGAAGTGTTTGGAATGGGGTACTGTATATCAGAATGAAATCAATATAGCTTCCAAAATCACTGGAGAACAGCAATCTGAATAAACGGGTTACATACAGATGACCGGCGGTGAGGATGCCGGCGGTCATAATGCCGACGCCAGCATGCTGATGCAGGGAACCTCAACAGGGGCTAGGGCATACAACATGTTAACATTCTATAATTGACTACAGAAAATGTAAACTCTAATGCAGTTCAAATAATACACACATTACAAAGTACTATGGGATTGAGTTTAGGGTCTGATTTTTAAAGTGTGAAATATTACACTGATAGAAAGGAAGTTGGTAAGATTGATGCAATTTAAAACACATGGCGTGCAATGCTTTTTCTAATGAAGTTTATACATCTTTATAAACATCTGTTTACCAAAGGGTAAGTATCTTTTTATGCCAAAAAGTGCATCTGTTGAAAATATTTTTAATACAGCCAAACATGACAGAGACATTAGTCGATAAAGACAAGGGGGGACATTTACTAAGAAGGTAGTTCTATTTCAGATAGGATGTTGCAATGGGCAACCTATCATACACTATATTTTAGCTTCTAAAAGTTGCAAAATAAGTAGATTCTGATTGGTTGCCCATAGCAACATGCCATGTGAAAGAGATGTGGTAAATTTCCACCAACACCACTGGACCTAATGAGTTATTTTCCTAGCTGTTGTAAGTATGGCACCATCAGAATATCATACCCTCCAACATGACACATTCCATTAGGTACAAAATGCTCTGTTCCTGGACTTTCCTGCCAGTGGCAGTTACAGAGGTTGGACTTAAGCACAGTCCAAAATTAAAAGAGGGGGGTCACATCAACTGCCAGTGAGTCCAGGACAGTGATGTTTGGAGTGGCAGTAGGTGTGGCTCCCCTTTTTGAATACTGGACTGTGCTGCAACCCCACCTCTGCAACTGCCACTGGTAAGGATGAGCATTTTGTACCTAATGAAATGGGTCATGTTGGCGGGTATGGAATATATGGCTCAAACTGCCACCTGTTAGGAAATGTATAAACCATGTCAAAGGAGCAACTCAATGCCATTCATGTAAATATTAGATGTAGAGGAGACGGGCAGGATGCCGCCGCGGCGCTGTCCTGAAACTGGGACGCGTGTGCGTGTGAGACGCATGCGCATCCCAGTCAGTTGGAGCACCTCTGCACCGGCGATCGCCAGTGGAGACATGCTGGCGATCCCTGGCCAAGGATCAGAGGCGCTCCATCTGTACCCTTGGATGCCACAACAGTTTAGTTAATATACCCTTATAGGAGGTTCACCCTCCACACTCTTTTCAGGGTTGCAACATTCTATTACTCAACTATAACCTACTTAGGTCAGTATTCAATTATTGATGGATTTTTTAACCACTGAAATAATCTGTAATTTCTGGCTGATTTTAGGGTGAATTGAATTTGTGATATTCAATGCACGTGCTGATTTATTAACTGGTCGAAAAATCTGGCATGGTGGATTGACAAATTTGCTTTGGATCTGCGTGTTTTCTTAACCACTTTTGCTCAAATTTGCAGGTATATTCGAATGATTTTGGATCCGTTTTCACCCATGCCAATTTGTCCCCCCAAAAAAGTAAAAAGACATGGGTGATAATGTACAAAAAAACAGGAGAAAACTCCCACAGCTGAATGCTGAGGGGCCAAATTAGTGCTGTTTATTAGGCTAGATGAAAAAATTCATTGAATACACCCAGGGCTGTCACTAGTAATTTTGGGGCCTTCAGTCTGGGCCTCAAAAACATTTGACTGACATGTCTTCCTATTGGGGGAGGCTGTGCATTAGGGGATCTGAATATATGACATATCTTTCTATGTGGGAGGGGGTGCTGTGCTGGATGGGGTCTCAGATCTCCCTCCAGCATAGCCCCCCATAGGCAGACATATGGGGAGGGCGGGAGGAGAAATATATTTATAAAGTGCACGGTTGTGTGTATGTGTCTGATTTATTAATAAAATGGGTAATTGGTTATTGGGGGGGCGCAGAATCTTTGCCTAGGGTGCCATAAAACCTTGCACCAGCCCTGCCTAGCTGCGGTATCCCACGTCTCCTCCGGAGCGCACACTGCAGTCTGCAGAGCGCTGAGCCCCTCTGTGTCCTAGGCTCAGCGCCCTGCAAGCTGCACTGTGTATCGTGCATGCCTGGCTGGGGGGCCACCGGGTGGGAGAGGCGGTGTGCGGGGGATGTCACTGTGGCAGCTGCCCGGGCCCCTCCAGAGGCCAGGGCCCAGGACAGCTGTACCCACAGCACCCCCCTGTCGGTGGCCCTGAACCATAGTGAAAAACTTTATGTTTCGTTATTGCAGGTCCTGTGCATCTTGGGATGCTGTAACATTAATGGAGGACAGGGGGGAACTTAAATTGAACACAAATGTAGACTGGTTTATGAGTCTCTGGGCCAGATGCACTAAGCTTCAAAAGTGATAAAATGGAGAGTGATAAACAGCCAGCCAATCAGCTGCTGCCTGACATTTTTCAAACACAGCCTGTGACATAGCAGGTAGGAGATGATTGGCTGGCTGTTTACCACTCTCCATTTTATAACTTTTGAAGCTTAGTGCATCTGACCCTCTGTGAGGTAAATTTACTAAGATGGGAGTTCTATTGAAGATGGATGGTTACCTATAGCAACCAATCAGATTCTATCTATTATCGACTAGAAGGTGCTAAATAAATAAGAAGTAGAATCTGATGGGTTGATATGGGCAACATCCTATCTTCATTATAACTCCCATCTTAGTAAATGTACCCCTGTGTGTCTGTTCATTTAGAGTAACATTATCAATGGGGAAAAAAAATAAATAAAGCCTTACATACTAAGGAGATAGGCAGTGTGAATGGCTCCATTTTTATTGGTTGAAACGTATCCCTTGGGGGTTAAACGGGTTGAATGTGTGAATGGTATTAAATGCTTTTTAAAACGGTTTACACCTGCAATGTGAAAGGTCTTAAGGTTCAGACCCGTTTTAAAGTCCCATTTAAGAATACAGGGTCAATACCCGTTTCTGCAATGTGAAAGCAGTATAAGTGAGGCGCAATAGGCTTTTGTTTCCTCTGTTGGATACAAAAAAAGGATTATTGCTGGTCATCACATTGCTATTGTTGACAGCACATCCCAGAGGCTTGTACCGCCACAATACTTGTTCTGTTATTACCATCTTGGGATAGTGATGACAGAGGAAAATAATTAAAGAAAATACTTTATTTCATGAATTCAGATTTTTTTTAATATTAAAAAGTTTTAAATATTTTTAATATGTTTTCATCCAGAACACACACAGACATCTGCAAATAAGGGCTCAGCAAATTAGCAAGTTAACCCTTAGTATCCTCTGCGAAGCTTCACAATATTCTATTGCTAAACTGTTTCAATTAGGGATTTTTTTAAAGCCAAGATAATTAGAGGTAAAAGATATTACCTGGAGATAGAAGAGTATTTCTGGATAAACCTATCTTTTCTTAGGTGTCTGTGTGAGTCTCAATGTCTTCCAATGTGGTCCTGTGTGTCAGTCTCATTCATTGGGATATATTCAATGCGGCCGGCGAGGGGGTTTTTATGGCAAGAATGGCTTGTTTTTGGGGAGGATCGCCGAAAACAAGCCATCCTCATCGTTTAACCCCTGCGCCGTTTAACCCTCGCACCTGCATTTAGCTGGTAGCCTCGCCGTTTTGGTGGCCGCACATGACGTTTCCACGTCGCTGTAAAAACCCAGCGAGTGGAAACGGCAGGTGCAGGGGGGTAAGTTGAATACTGACCCGCGAGCTGTGATGGCGAGCAATCAGCACTGCTCGCTGTCACAGCTCACTAAAGAGCATTGAATTTACCCCATTGAGGGCAAATGTATGACCAGTCTGTCAGCGTAGTTCTTTGTCTCAGTTTCTATCAGTGTGGGTTGGTTGTTTAGCCATTCTCAGTCAGTGTTGGCATCTATCAGGGTCAGATGTATTAAGCTTCAAAAAGTGATAAAATGAAGAATGATAAAAAAATCAGCTTCTTACTGTCATGTTAAAGGCTGGGTTTGAAAAATGACAGGTAGAAGCTGATTGGCTGGTTGTTTATCACTCTCCACTTCATAAATTTTTGAAGCGTGATACATCTGGCCCTCAGTCTCTGTCAGTGTGGCTCTTTCAGTAAGTATCTGTCAGCCTCTGTCATTGTGGGTCTGTTAAGGTGTGTACACCAGGGCCGGATTAAGGTCTGTGGGGGCCCTGGACAACAAAAATTGTGGGAGACCCCTCCTCTCACCCCCTCCTCTCATCCACCCCCCCCCCCCCCCCCCACAGCACTCACCTGAGTAGTTATTCTCGCTGCCTATCAGAGCCGGAGCTGCTGCACAGGCACGGCCGCTTCATGGCGACTGGGACATGGGGTGATCAGGCGGGGAGAGCGGGGTAGGTTCCCCTGGAGACAGTGTGACAAGAGAGTAGGTCGCTGAGTGTCCAGGCACCGCAGGGACCCCCTGCCTGCCATCCACCCATCACCTACCTGGAGTGTGGGGGCCCCTGATGTGTGGGG
Organism: Crinia signifera; assembly: GCF_055691185.1. NCBI lineage: Eukaryota > Metazoa > Chordata > Amphibia > Anura > Myobatrachidae > Crinia > Crinia signifera. The sequence continues at coordinate 208,516,258 of NC_139218.1, forward strand.
GCCACAGGGAGACCGCCCCTAGTTGCCCCTTGGTGGATCCGCCACTGGTGTACACACTAGCTGATAAATCGTTAATGACATGCACAATATCGTTAAAGATGCATGGTCCTGTTGGTCATTAACGACACGCCCCCATCATCTGTACATATTGCTGACTATATGGTCAATGACTGAATGTACACCGAGGGGCTGGTTGATATCACTGAACAGTGTTCAGTGTACATGCACAATATTGTTTACCTTGGAGTTAACTGGAAACACTAAATATCGCTCATGGAGCATATTGTATCGTGTGTATCCAACTATAGAGAGTCTCCATTTTTGTGGGTTACTGTATCAGTCTCTGTCACTCTGGGTCTCAGAGCAAGTCTCTGTCACTCTGGGTCATTATGCCATTCTCTGTCTTTGTGTGTCAGTTTTTGACAGTGTGAGTGTGTGGGTTCAATTTACTAAGATTGGAGTCCTATTGAATATGGGATGTTGCCTATGGCAACCAATCAGATTCTACTTCTTATTTACTTTTAGAAGATGATAGACAGAATTTGATTGGTCCCATCTTCAATAGAACTCCCATCTTAGTAAATGTACCCGTGTGTCAGACTCTGTCAGTGTAGGTGTCAGAGACAGTTTCTGTCACTGTCAATCAGTGTGTCAATCTTTGACATTCTGGAACTGTGCATTAGTCTCCATCAGCCTAGGTCTCAAGTTAGTCTTTGTTATACTTGGTCTTTGTGTCAGTCTCTGCTATTATGGGTCTCTTCAAACTCTGTCAGTATCTGTATCAGTGGGTCTCTGTACCAGTCTCTGTTAGTGTGAGTCTCAGAGTCAGAGTCCCTCTCTGCCTTGTGAATCTGTGTGTCAGTCTCTGTCATTGTTGGTCTCTGAGTGTGTCTCTGTAAGTATGGTTCTCTGTCAGTCTTTGTCAGTGTGGGTGTCTGTGTCTGGTCATCAGTTGTCTTTATGTCCATACTAAGATTTATATAGTAACAATCCAGCTCTTTACATATGGAATCTAGTCTATTTTTGAATAATCTTTGACACAGGGAAAAGTAAATTTAATGAGCGGTATTCAATTGTTTTCACCTTTCCCTCAACCAAGGAACGCTAACATAATTTCAGCCAATGGAACGCTAACATAATTTCAGCTCGCTACCCTCGGAGGTGACAAGCTGATATGAGCGAAAAAGTGACCTGTTTGAGCACTCACACAAGATTTTTCATGTTGCAATCATGAGCACTATCAGCACAATTAAAAATAACAATTGAATATTGATACCGTACATGATCTCCCGTCACTTTAGAGAACAGAGCAGACATGATATAACAAATGAATTGCAGCAGTCAATCTCTTCCCTTCAATCTCTTGTAAACCATTTGAGAAATGTTAGTGAGTCATTTATAGGTACTTTGATTAGAACCTTATACACAAATAACCAAAGAAGAGAAGGACTTCAAAAAACATTGTGGCTTTTCTTGCAGAAGAATATTAGTCAGAAGTAGCAGATACAGTTTCCTGACATTAAGAAAAAAAAAAGAAATAAATCAAAAACACACTAAATATGTGGCACATCCACATGTGACAGCTTTGGAGAATTCCCCAAACCTATAAAGTCCCACATCTGTACCTAAAACTTATAGTCAAATAGATCTGAGATAAGCATGTGATTGTTGGGAAAGTACAAATTTGACCACAATTAATATTAAACATTCCATGTCAATATAAATCACTTTAAATCAGTATAACCAACCCCAAAATCAATGTAATATAAGCAACATCTTTCCAAACTTAAAAATTTGTATTGTGAATTCCTAGTTTGTGATAACTATAACTAAGTACATGTTTTTATGAATCTTAAGGTTAATAGTTAAATAAATAGTTAAATGTTAATAATTAAAAAATTAAATATTTATAACTACACTGGACTTGGCAATATCATTTTGTTTGAAGATGCTATAGGAGAGGTTTTAACCCAACCTCCAATTTAGGTGCATATTCAATTGTCTGTGTTGTAAAAAGCTATTAAATTAAATAGCCATTTCCACACACCAAAAATCATGGATAACCATGTGGAAACTAACTGAAATAAACTGCACAATCAAGTAGTTTTTTCCCCACGTGAACCCCAATTGTGCTTTTTTCCTGAGGTTGCAAGGAAAAGTACCCCTGTGCATGAATCCCCACTAACTAAACCAAGTCAATGTGCCAGTTAGCTACAGAGGTAACCATGCAGCTAATTGAATATGCCCTTAAAACATGGGTGCCATAATGTTTTTAGCTTGGGAGTGGGGGAAGATATCATTTTCGATGCTAAATGTTGCAGCTGGACTTGTTCAGAGATGTGCTGGTTTGGTTTTACTCGGATCTCAAATCGGAATTGCATTAGCTGTCACATGTTTTGAATAGCCAATAAGATCCCGATTTGGTAATGTACCACGTAGTGGACTGCACACCTTCATATATGTGAGGAAAACATTTTTTAATGAAGAAAAAAGGCAATATACAGCACAGCAGCTGGATCACAAATCAAAATCCTGACATTTAAAATCCCGACAAGGTCAAAATAGCGACATATAGAATGTACAGGTGAAACAGTGAACATGACTTTGTGTCGACAGGTTGCGAGGTCGACATGGTTTTTTTCACTGTTTTTTGACCCGACATGTGCCGACAGGCAGTATTTCATGCCCTACCATCCACTAGGGCATGATGGAAGAATAAAATTGTGTGCCGAGCGCAGCGAGGCACCGTGCCCCAAGCATGGCGAGCGAAGCGAGCGATGCGAGGGGCTGCGGTTCACTTCCAACTGTGTCCATGTCGACCGTGTTGACATTCGGGTAAAAAAACAGTGAAAAAACACATGTCGACCTCGCGACCTGTCGACACAAAGGCATGGTGACTGTTTCACCTGTACATTCTATATGTCGGTATTTTGACCTTATTGGGATTTTAAATGTCGGGATTTTGTCCTTGTCGGGATTTTAAATGTCGGGATTTTGACCTTGTCAGAATTTTGTCCTTGTCGGTATTATGACCCTGTTGGGATTTTGACCCTGTCCGGATTTTGACCGTCGGGATTTCATACCGAATCCATACATACATACTACATGAAAAGCCTGTAGGAGACCTCACAGTCCCAGTGCTGCCTCTGATTAAAAAGTCTCCCATTACTAGGCTGCTGCTGTCCTCCATGGGCATGAGAAGCATGTAATAAGCTCCACCAATCAGAGCTCAGCACAAACCTCTCAGCCTCTGAACTCTTGTGCAAAGTGTCATGGGACTTAGTCACCACCCTGTAATGCACTGCACACTTGTGCAGTCAGTGTGCCTTGGCACCCCATGCTCAGCACCATTAATCATTGTCACATTGGCAGATAGAAGAAGCTGCAGTACTACCCCACCCCTATGCACAAAACCTTTAGCTAAAATAAATATATTTTTTTATAAATACATGCCAACCACAGCGGGCCCCTAGCTAGAGGGGGGCCCAGGGGTACTGACCCCTTTTGCCCCTGCTTTAATCTGGCCCTGACCAGCAGACACTGCAGGAACTGGAGCTAGGTGCAGGGCGGAGGAGGGAAGCTGGTCGAATAGGGCTGCGGGGAGTCAGGAAGTTGAGCAGCTGGAAAGGGGATTATTTCTATCCTGACACTGACTATGGTAAGCCTGGATGACAGCCACACTGCACTCGCATGCTGCCCCCCCCCCCTCCAAGTACCATAGATTTGCTTAATTTACTACATGCCCCAAAAATATGGGTAAATAATTAATGAAGACATCGTAAAGTAGCCCTTCGCATATTAGCCGTAATCCTTTTAATAAGGAATCATTGGGAAAATGCTAAAGCATCAGAGTATTCAGTACTGAAGGACTGGAGACATACAGGTATTTAGAGCTGGTTATTGGAGGGATGCAGAAAGTAGGTTGCTAATTTAGCCTGCAGCATTCTCCCATCATCCAGCATTCCTCCTTCCATCTTTTAGCATGGATTAGAAGCAAAGGACAGTAGTCACGTACAACTAGTTCCTACCTCCAATCTCTGTATTCACAGCTCCCTCTCTTCATACCCAGCAAGTCTGAAACAGACCATTTTGCATTCACTTTCTGCTAAGGAGTAATTTTGCCTGTCGAGTGGCCGCTAGTGGTTACTGGCGGTACTTCAACTCATAAAGGAGTAGTTAGCCTTTTATATATAGATGGAAAACCACTTTACAGTCAAACCTTTTAAAAAGGTTTAAAATTCAATTTGTAACGCTCTGCATATAAACATAGATTCTTATTTCAAATAACGATCAACATTTAACAGGAAATTCATCTTTTTCTCTCTCTTCCTGTTTGCTCAAGTATGTCAACACCTCACGTTTTCTCTGAAAGGATGAATATGTGTCAAGTGCATTTAGAAAGATGTTTTCTTACATTTAAAAAAGTCCAAACCTGTGCACAAATATATAAATATAATGATAATTTGAAATGTATAATAGATTTTAAAGAAACACTAAATCACCATACACACTGGGTGACTTTGAGCTGAAAGCTGCTCAAAACAGCCTGTTTGAGCGGCTTTCAGCTCAAAGCCGCCCAGTGTGTATGCCCCAGCTATGAGCGGTGAGCGCTGCTGCGTGCTCCCGCATCATCGCCGGGAAAGCCGCTCATCTGCTGGTAATACAAGCAGATGAGCGGTGTTGAGGATGGCTTTGCATAGCTCTGCGCCAGGCAGGGGGAAAGCCGCTCAGTGTGTATGCACTGAGCGGCTTTCCCCGCAGAGATGATTGACATAATCGCTGTCCATACACACTGGGCATAGTCACCCAGTGTGTAGGGACCTTAAGCCTAAATTAATTCTTGCTGCTAACAACTTTCCCAGGTATATGAGCTTCGTGCACTTTTGAGCAACAAACATATTTGCCTCGAGAAAATACTGAGAAAATCTATTAATGGAAAAATCAGAATGTTCATGGTAACTTAAACGTATACATGCATTTAAAAAAAATATTTGTTATGGTATTTGTATATAGAGCACTATCTTTTGTTAAACTATATTAAAGAAATTTAATATTTTACTCTGTTATACACAAACTCTTTATGTTGCTACAACTGCAGTAGGACCTCACTGTATGGCTGCCCACGTTACAAAGACAACTATCAGCAGATCCGAGACGCAAAAGGGGTTTTCCACTACACAGTATCGGCTAATTCTTATTAATCACCGGCAGTGTGTCTGGTATCTCCTTCTCAGACGAGAAATAGGGCCCAAAAAAAGCTAAGGCAGAATACTCAATTTAGGACCTAAATTGGCTAGCTTTTTATCACTCTCTATTTTATCACTTTTGAAGTTTAGAGAATCTGGCATTTGATCCTAAGTTATCTATTAAATAATATTTATAGTAGACTAGTAACAGCCTATTAAAATGACGGAACAAACATAACAGTGCAAAACACTTGCATTCTCCCCCATAGAGGTGAGGAGCTGCATTAGTCTTTTAGGATATATAAAACTGACATACAAGGCACAATGCATTAGAATGTATTCACTAGCATTACTGTTGATGGTGCCCCCAAGAGTCATACAAATTGAATTTGAAGAAAATAAGACTCTTGCTGGGGTGCTGTGAGATTCACTGAGTTTTAATAAGAGATGCGCAGAAAAGGTAGCCAGGTGAGGCACTGCCTCACCTGTCATAGACTTTTTACTCCAGAGTTTTGACTATAAAAATGATTAGAATAATAAAAATAAGATTATTTTTCTAAATTGTTTTATTTTTTACATACTTTATCAATTCAAAAGGCCAGCATATACGCTTGTATGACAGGAAAGGCTGTGCCTCACCCCACCGCACGCCACTGTACGCCACTGGCGCTGACTGACTACGTTAACTGACTACGCTAACTACGTAAGCTCTGGCTGGCCGCAAACGGGCGGGAACACAATGCTGATACAGACGGACACCTGACTGACTACACTAACTACGTAAGCTCGGGCTAGCCGGGCAGGAACACTACACTGACACTGACAGGGACGCTGACTACGCTGGCCGAAGGAACACTACGCTGATTCTGACAGGGACGCTACGCTAACTACGTAACTGCCACCGTGAAACTACACAAGTACCTCCTCATGTGTTTGGTAAGATATACTGTTCAGTAATACCCTGACATTTCACATAGTCTACAGTTCTCCTTATACAGTTCAGGAAAGAATATTACATTTTCATTGGCTGCTATCGGTTAAAGTTCAGTTATCCTGAATGTTTTCTTTTTTCATAACCATCTTGACCACAATTTACAACTTACTTCTTGGTTCTCGTGGGCCATCTACAGTCACTTTGATGGCTCGGTGGTAGGTTGCAACTTGTGTAGGACTTGTGAAAACTGTGATTGTCAGGGTGAAACTTTTACCTGAAAATGGAAAAAATATATATCAATATATATCAGTTAACATTGAAAATAATGTATTATGTCATGCAATACATAACATCTTTCTTTACCACTTGTTAAAACTAAAAGGGAAAAACAGTTTCAATGATGTCAAGTGACCTCTGGCATTTATTTATCGCACTGACACAGTGGGCAAATGGTTGGATTTGTCAACGAGCAATAAGGGCGACCATTATCTACTGGCTGAGATAGAGAACCGGTCATTTTATCAATTGAGGAGTAGCCATGGCCACTGTAACCTTACAAAGTATCATGGCTGTGTTATGAATTTTTACTGTATGTCAATGGGACCCTTTCTATAGGAAGCAAGGGTCAATTTAAAAGAACTAAATAAATGAGAAGACAAATGTTCCGCCATCGGCCAAACACAATGGACCAATTCTCTTTACATTGCACGTTTCACAGCTCCCTCCCCAACTTATATATTTCTTTAAACTCAAAAAAAAAATTCTTATGGGAATACTGTGTGTATAATAATGTAATAAATGTGGTCCACACTACAAAGAAAGCAATATGCAGTAGCTGCCTTGTGGTATGCAATGATTACATGGACTGGTGGAAATTTTGGTCTGTATTTCACAAAACCGTTTTTCCATTCCTAAAACGAGGTGTGATATCATTTTCTGCAGTCAGGTTTTGACAACAGGCAACATTTTTAGAAAACTTGCCTGGAAAATAAAAGAAAGCTACTCGGGTTTAGTAAACAGGGTTACATCCACAAAAGAGTGGCTTTCGGAGTAGCTAGTCAGGTCATAAAATGTCTAAACCCTGTTAAAATTGTCCTTTGCTTGCCATATTGTATTGCACAAAACTAGGATTAGATTCATAGCTTTCAAACATGCACTTTCAGACAAGGACTGGCCGTAATTACTTGTAGTTCCTTTTCAGTTGAAAAGCTGCAAATTACTTACCTCTCTTTTACATAAAGTTTAAGACAATGAGGGTGAGATATATCACAAAACACTGCAAAACAACCCGTCCCTATTCACATAACAAAAATACATACTAATGGTCAGCAGCAATATTTTCTTGTCTGATCATCTGTTAGCAGCTGTTCCAGGGAAGAACTGACTTCTGGGTATATGACAGTTAGCACATGCAAATAACTGCAGGAAAAAGGGAACGGACCATTTCTTGTGATACAAAGCCCACAGCCTTCTATAGGCATCACCATCATGTTGCTGTTTAAAGATGAGAAAATACACTGTACTTTGCCATTTGTTGAAAATAAGTGCTTTCTCACCATGAAGAGATTTATAGCAAAGTGGGCAATATAAAAAAACAAAAAAACAAAACTGGAGGTAGTGTATTCGGGTAAGGATAGGATTAGGTAAATGGGAGCAAGGTTTGTATCGAAAAGCAACTGGTCTTTTCTTGTACTGAATTTGGGTAAAAGGTGGGATGTGTTAAACGTGGTTGAATGGTTCCATAAATATACTGATGCAAAGCAAAGAAATCATTAGTCAGGAAGTCTGCAGGTTCATCAATCATGGTCAACCAGTTTCAAAGTGTATTTTGCATACCCTCCAACATGACCCATTGCATTCGGTACACAATGCTCTGTTCCTGGATGCAAGGGCGTAACTACCATAGGTGCAAGGGGTGCAGCTGCTATGGGGCCCAGAGCTGAGGGGGGCCCAGCTTTACTGTCTAATTAATGTTTTACATACATTTATCACCATCAGTTGGTAAATGGGGGGCCCTTACAAACTTTTGCTATGGGGCCTACTGATATCTAGTTACGCCTCTGCCTGGATGTCTCTGGTAATGTATGATTGTCATAACCTGTGGTGAAAAACCCTTCTCGTCAATTACCTAGTTCCACACAGGTGCTGGCAATCCTACATTACCAGGGAAGTCCAGGAGCAGAGCATTGTGCACCGAATGCAATGGGTCATGTTGGAGGGTATGATTTTGCAAGCCTGGATAACTTGTATTAAATATTAAGTACACAATTTTCTTCATCACCTGTGATATCATTTTACATGAGAGTTGAAAACTTTTGTTTGCAGGTTGAAAAACTCGTACTACACAGCTTATAGATGATCATAAAAGTATGGCCTGTACAGTATCTCTTATATAATACAGCACCCTGTGTAACTAGTGTCCAGGGGGTGGGGTGGGGAGGTTGTAGGGGACCCCACAAGCTAGTTGCTCCAGGGCCCCCACAGACATTAACCAGGCACTGATAATCAAAACAGGCAGCAGGAAGTGGTTGGGTCCTCAGCTCACCCCTCTAATTCCACCAGCAGTCATCCTCCCGAACATCATCATTTGCAGATAGTTAACAAAGTTCAGAGTGTAGCAGCCAAAAAGGCTCCCGTTAGGGGATGCTGGGGCAACTTCTGGAAAACATTTAGATATGAGACCCCTGACTGGGGGGTGGGTACATTCTCCTCTAGTGTGCAGGTTCCAGACTGTGCACCCAATTTATATATGCTTCCTCATACTGCACAGGACTATGATGTATTTGCTACAGTGGATTGCTACTATTTATCTGGTACATTATCATGCAGTCACTAGCAGTATTTGCCAGGGGCAGATCTATGCTATGGGCTGCAGCTACCACCCCCCCCCCCCCCCCCCCCCCCCAGTAAAATCTGCCACTGTAGTGAGCTCAGCTGAGTCAGTGCAGTCTGCATGACTGCTCTGGCTCAGTGACTTCACTGTGACTGGCATTGATTTCCTAGTGAAAGTCCTACCCAGTGGCGCAGAGAAAGGGCATAAAAATTACACATGCCCAGGTCTGATGGATGGGCCAATTGAGGCCCACATTACCTGGCAGCAGCAGCTGCAGCAAAAACTCTTCTCTACCCAGCTTGTGTTACACTGCAATGTGTCCAGGGAGATGCTTGAAGAAATATTTTTTCTGTATTTTATTCTAAGGGTGCATGTCCACGCCTCCCATGATTAGGCCACACCTCCTGAAAAGTACCTGCGCCATTCCAGGCTCTCTACTGTTGTGGTCCTACATATCAGTCACCGGCATGACAGGCAGTCCCATTTGGAGGTGTTCCCTCCCTCCAGGACTGCCAGTCCGAGCTGCAATGTGGGAATTCACTCCCTGTCCGGTTGTCAGCCCTATCGGCGATGCAGCCAAGGATTAGGCATGCGCATTTAATCCCCTGGTCCCTGGCAGTTCTATTGCGCAGGTGCCGGGATCCAGGATACAGGCGTCCCCTCACCGAGATAGATAGCGACAGCCCCTCTACCTATAAAAGGAAGGAGCCGCCGTTGGTATTTATTATATATATTTATTAAAGAACCCATCCTTTAAACTCTGTATTGTAATGCCTTTCCCTGGTGGGCTCTTCATGTTCCACTTCTACACTGGGTGCAGTATAAAATGCCCCTACCCTGGCGTTGTGGGCCCTAGTCAAAGCAATGCACTGGGGCAATTTGCATGCTTACATCATTACATTTTGGCTGTAGGCCAGAAGACAGAAGAAAAATGAGGTAGCGCTAGGACCAATGAGGAGTTTTTAGATGAAAAATTAACATTTATTGGTACTCATACAAAATAATAAATGCAAAATAAAATATTAAAATGAAGATATGGTTAAAATGCATTTACACACTGCCCATTGAGGCCACTGGATCTTGGATTAGATAAGGATCCGCTCCTATTTATGCCGCCAAAGATGGTTTTGAGAGAAAGGACCAGTCAACTGGTCCAATTGAGAGAAAGGACCAGTCAAGCAGCTCCTAAGGACAGCTTTTTCAAAGGTATACCTTACCTCACCTGCCCCCAACTGCCACTTTATGCAATTGCACCTCAAATTGGGATCCAACCAGCCGCTTTTACCGGTGGACCTTTTTTACAACAGTCAGATTGACAATGGACTCCTTCCCTCATGCTTCACCGACCAGGGATGATATAGCTGATATGCAATCCAAACAGGATGCAATCCATATGGTCGGCCATAAATCACAAGTATTAAAATTGTATTTCTATTTTATCTATTTATGCAATTTTTGTACTTTACATATTTACAGAGACATTGGGATGTTTAGTGTATGGGTTCTACATGTCTACATGGCATTGGCCTCCCCTCATCCACATCTCATAATAGGCCCTTGAACAACATTTCCATCTCCAGACCCATAAGGCCCTTATCCTGGCCCTGCTGACAGGAGTAGTCTATCTAGTGTATGTGCATGCCTGTTTCAGTTCACAATTACATGATTACAGATTTACTGTAACCGGTATGCATTAGTATATCCCTTCAAACTCTCATTCTGCCTCGCTAAAGCTTAAGGAGGCACAAATACCAATCTGCATATAGACAGAGTACAGTAAATGCCCTTTTTGGGGAGTATGCCCAGTAAAACTTCACCCAAAGTTGCTCCTCATTTCAAACTAAGGGGGTGATTCTGGTTGATTTGCAAAAGCAAACACCTTCTTAAATGGACAAAACCATGTGCACTGCAGGTGGGGCAGATGTAAATGTAAATGTGCAGAGAGAGTTACATTTGGGTGGGGTGTGTTCAAACTGAAATCTAAATTGCAGTGCAAGAATAAAGCAGTCAGTATTTACTCTGCACAGAAATAAAATAACTCACCCAAATGTAACTCTCTTTGCGCATGTTCCATCTGCCCCAACTGCAGTGCACATGGTTTTGCCCATTAAAGAAGGAGTTTGCTTTTGCAGAATTACCCCCTAAAAGTGCAGGTTTATGTATGTGTGAGCACAGATAAATAAATCAGAATAATTGAGTATGAAGTACCTGATTATGACTATCCTTAAAACCTAGACTAGTGTTTCACCTCTTTCATTGGTCAGAGACAGTATAATGAACATGATATCCACCCATTTTGCATTTTTTAAGACCACAATTTGGTCCTGGAAAAATCCTGGGTCGTTACCTTACACACAGGTTCTGTTTCTGTCCTGGGACAAATGTGTGTCCTGCAGAACAGGGTCATCAACAATTATTTTGAAATTACTTTTAATTATGTAAAAGTCATCTCCAAAATCCTATTAAATCTCCACATTTTGTTCAGTTTTCCTGTAAAACTGCAGTATTCTAAAAACAATAATGGACTGCAAAAGTTTTGGAATAGACGAAGGCTATACAGAACTTTTATTTTGGAGATTTGAAATGACTGCACTACACAAAAGATGAATCAGTTCAAAGAAAAGACTTGGAATTATAAAGCATTCCGGTTTGGAAATGTGTATTGGAAGCATGAAAAACTCTTAACAGGATAATTAACTACAGAAATATAAGTTTAATTCATAAAAGCAGACATTTTCCATTTGCCAATGTGCAGCCAGTTAAGTGCAGAATTTGAAGGAAAAAAAACCTCCTACATTTTTTAGAAAATGAAACAAGACGGAAATGTAAAAGAAATGTCAACGATTTCAATTTTGCAAACCCTAACAAGTAGACAATAGTTGCATGCTGCACATAACTCATACATGCTAATTTAATTAATGCATGAATACACAGTATATAGACAGTGACAGTGACACCATTTAGCTGACAAGAGATATATACAGGGTGTTTGGAAAGTCACTGTGAAAACAGTGGGAAGTGAAGCTGTGGAGAAGTTGCCCATGCCATGGCAACCAATCAGCATTGATGTAACATTTCTAATTTGCATATTATTCAATTATATGGAGCAGTTGATTGGCTATAAAGGTCCTCATACATTATGGGATTTCTCCTACTGGAGAAGTCACATCCAATTCCCTATGAGCCGCCTAGGCCCTCCCGGATGGCAGAATTGCATAAGATCTCCACTACCTGCCGTCAGGAGGGGGTGTGACCTGGGAATCTTACGTGCAGCACGTATGATATCTGGGTCCAATCTTATGCGCACAATACTGTGCATCGGATTGGATGTCAGACACATGCCATTTGGGCTGACCACCTTATTTCTTGGCCCAATCAGGTGAAAGTCGGGTGCAATCGGGCCCGAATCGCATAGTGTATAGGGGCCTTAACACCTGGGTGTTTATTTACTAAAGTGTCAATTTACTAAAGTAAGGTATTACTGCCAATTAAATCTACATGGTCATTGTCAACATTATGACCATGTTGACATTTTCACGACATTATCATGAATGCTTAAAACCAGTGTAGATCTTGGTGCATTACTTTTTATATGTAAGCATTTTACAATGTTGTTTTTACTTTTCTTTATTACTGTTATATGTGGTGTGCTTCTTCTCTGCAATGCACTTCCAGTAGTTTCCCGCATGCCTTATGTACAGCAATAGGTATTGCCAAGATATACATGGGTTCATGTCCACATGTAACATATTGTATTAGGTCTTGATTTGTGATTCTTCTTGGATATGTTCATACAGTATATGCTTGCCAATTGCCAGAAAGTTTACAATGAATAAGTCAAATGTGTAGCAATCACCACAGGTCATTCAAAATATAACACCCTTCTGTCACTAATAAACCATGGTCAGTAAACACAAAGTTCCGAACCTCAATGGGTTGACAGTTACTCTTTTAGTTCTTGACAGTTATTCTTTTAGTTCTACACCCCATCCCAATTGAGTGCGCAATTCACCTCTAGAATCACGCCAAGCCAATCGGGTTTGTGGACTAAACCCAGAATCTGCTGCACCATCCCAAATACCCCACCCAGGTAGAGCGCAATACAAACCCATCTCTTAACTATATAAATTGTTATAAACTATGGGCCTTATTCTAGTTCACTCTTTCCGACAAAATCCTTCTTAGATGGACAAAACCATGTGCACGCACTGCAGGGGGGGCAGATGTAAATTGTGCAAATAGAATTAGATTTGGGTGAGTTATTTTGTTTCTGTGCAGGGTAAATACTGGCTGCTTTATTTTTACACTGCAATATAGATCTCACTTTGAAGTAAAACCCCACCCAAATCTAATTCTCTCTGCACAAGTAACATCTACCCCACCTGCAGTGCACATGGTTTTGTCCATCTAAGAAGGATTTTGTCAGAAAGAGTGAACTAGAATATCTGTAAAGATATTAATATTTTGATGAAAGTGTTTCAGGAAAACATACAGTATATACATTAACTTGCCTTATGTTTGAAATGCTTTTACATAAATATTCCTCCCAGTCAGATTTTTAATTTTTGCATTTAAGGAGAAAATAAAAATGCAATGTGCTCTTGACCCATACCATGCCTCAATACAATGGGTGCAAATGCATTTTTTTTTCATGCAGGGAAATTACTGGCTGTTTTTGTATATGAGGGTGATTTAATAAGTGTGTAATGTTGTCCTCTATTTCATTCATATCTCCCACCAGGCCACAGCAGGTAGACCACTACATATCCTCATGGCCATTAAGGCCCATACAGATCTTCACTGCATGCAGTCAAACTCTAGTCATTGCCAGTGTTCTCCCACCAGAGAACACTGGCGCACACAGACCGCTCAGCATACATCGCAATGTGTGCTGAGCGATCTGTGCTTCAATAAGTCAGCAAAGCTCCCTTTCACCACGTCATACTGTCCCAACATTAAGGCTGGTGGAAATATGGTCAAACTATCAAGTGTGCAGTGTGATCAAATTTCTGCATCTAAAGGGCACATCAGCAGCTCAAACTCTTAACCAACTTGTCAGGTGTACAGCAATAACATCATGTCATAGAAACAGGTTTAGGTTTGGTTCATTACCTTTGAAAAAAGCAGGGCAGACATTCAAAACGAGCAGTGATCCATTGGGAGCTGCTGGATTATCCTCCTTACAGCCCTGACCTGGCACTGACTGATTTCCATCTTTTTAACCATTGTGGAAGCTCCTGGGTGGAAGGTGATTCACACCCAATTCTGCTATGCTGGGATAGATGCCTTGTTGACCATTGGAACACAAATGCTTAGACAAGTATGGGGCTATGCTATGTGGTACGAAGGCCATACTATTTATACGTACATGTACAAGTTGAATACACTTGCACAATAAGAGGTCTTGTCTGGTTCCGGTTGTTAGGTCGATTTGGTCTGGGTTCATAGTCAATAGGTTGACCACTATTGGTCAACAAGTAAATGCTCGATATTGTCATTGACGTTCAATATGCACTACGTCAACATTGACAAAAGGTTGACACAAGCAATAGGTTGACATGGCAATAATCGACACATGAAAAGGTCACCATGAGTTTTTTTTTATTTTTTCATTTAGATAACTTGTTCATGCTTTACGATCCACATGAACTACAGTTGAGAACGGTAAAGCGAGCCATAGGAAGGTAAGCAGTACACTAACTGGGGATCCATGTCCACATAAACAAATAAAACAAGCTGAAACTCATGTCGATTTTTTCCTGCGTCAACCTATTTCTTGTGTCAACCTTTTGTCCTTTTCGACCAAATGCATGTCAACCTTTTTCACATGTTGATCTTTTCACTGTCGAGCATTCATGGTCAACCTAATGACTGTCGATCTAGACACTGTGGACCTGATAATCCACAGCCTCCTTGTAACCTTATTTATTAATCCACCCTCGTAGCAAACAAATACCTGGGTAGTTTGTACACTCACATTTACAATCCCTCCTGTGACACACCCTTTTTCAAGCTTACATCTCTCTACACCAGTGGTTCTCAACCTTGGTCCTCAGGACCCCCCAACAGTGCATGTTATCCAGGTCACCCAGCAGGTGCACAAGACCTGGAAAACCTGCACTGTGTGGGGGACCTGAGGACCGAGGTTGAGAACCACTGCTCTACATATTTTAATCTGCCCCACTTGCATTGCAACATGTTTTTGCCAAGGTCTAAATTGCTCCATATTTTGCTCCTGTTTAAACTGCTCCTAACTGCGAATTACTATTACGATCCTGCACAGGCTTCTGCTCAGATAAACATTTTGATGTTACAGCAGGCTAGAAATATATGCACAGGAGTATTTTTACTAAATAAAATAAAAGTTTGCAAGACTGTAAACGTAACCTGTTTGTTGATTCTAATTATAAGTAAGAACAGATGACTATGCAATACAACACAATAAAGTCACCCATCATGGTTTCCAAAGTGAAATACTGTAGTTATTATCTCATTGTTTTAGTTCATGATAATATTTGTTTTATCAACAGAGTGTCTGATGTTAGGAACCAATGATGCAAATGATGCAAGATTATCGCTGCAATATAAGGGGTTATTCAGATCTGGCCAGGCAATAATCGAACGACTGCACATGCGTACGGCTCACAGTACACATGTGTGAGGCTATCCAGCGATAAAATCCAGCGTCTTTTTTTTTTATCGCTGACCTTTACAAGTTGATTAAGAGAAAGTCAGTGTTTATGGGTGTCACCCGTCATTCAGGGAAGATGCAAGCGTGCCCAGGGGTTTCAGGGAAGTCCTGTGCCAACAGCTCTGACCTTGATCAGCCTGTTTTTCTCACATGAATAAGTCCTGGGTTAAGCACAGTCTGCACACACAGGAAAAAATCTGGCAATGGGAATAATGTGTGAATGGATTTTTAGCTAATCACCAACCTGCGATATTTTTGCAGCCTTGCACAGGGTGGGATTTCACTCTGCGGGGGCATTGGCTACATGATTACAGGGCTATGCAAATTAACAGAATCGGTCATGTATGAATAACCCCCATAGATATTATGAATAATCCATAATGTAAGGTGGTATAAAAGGAAATGTGTAGGTATTCCAGAATGCTACCTACAGGACTATTGGCAAGATGTGTCAATGTTTAAGTAAACTCCACTTGGGACTGCAAACTATGCAGGTAAATAGGTGCAAATGATTATTACTACACTATAAAAACACTAGCAGAAAGGGCATTATTACATTGTCATTGGTGTGTAGGCCATGTGCTTAGAACCTATAGGTAAAAGAAACAGCTGTGCACCTTATAAATCATTAAGCAATTAGTGTATTAAAATCACTTTGCTACTGTCTGGGTATGTCAAACAGTATGGGGTTCCTTAGGGTACAATGTACAAATAGTCTAGCACCGGAAGCTGTGTAAAACAGTTATGGTTTTAGCTCCAAAGACCCAAAACAAAAGACAACCGTTAGATACATTAACACTTTAAGGTAAACAACATAACCCACCTCTGCCACTTCTCCCGACAAAGCGGAGATCATTGAATCGAGCTACTTGATTTTTCATGACAGCAGAAGCATTCCTCAACTCGGCAGAATAGTTCTCATCATTTCCAGCCATGACTGTTACAACTGTCCCATCAGGGACATCGCCCAAAGCCACAACCTGCAAATGGGAAAATAAGTTTATCCGTGTTAAGGAAGTGGAATAAAGCAATTAGGTATAAATTCTGCAAACCATACCCCATGTACTGTGATACAAATACACAATTATAAGGCCAGATGATGAACGAACCTTATGAGCCATGAGTAAGTATTTGTACAGAGGCCGCTAGGATTGTGTTATGAAGACATCAGATTGTTATCTGGAGTTAACCAGAAATTGAAGATGTTATTGTAACTGAAACAATGTAAGTCATTTAAAAGGACTATCATTAATGTTTCATTTATGTAATATTATTTTTCTTACCAGATACATGTGAAAATTAGATAACTCAATAAATGTAATGGAGTCATTAAAAGTGACTGTATTGTGTACTGTATGTTCAATGGAAAATAATATCCTGTAAAATACATCATAATAGAGTTTAGTTTAAAAATAGGTTAAGGTATGAAATATTCTACCTAGAAGACTGATGACTTAGTGATTTCTGCATATATTTCTCAGTTTAATTGCTGTTTGCACTAAAGAACCATTTACCCGCAAAAACACATATAAAATAGTATTTCCTCAGACTGTCTTGCAGCAGAATAATTAATTCTAATCACAAAAAATGATCATGTCTGTCTATAAAGATGTGTGTCATAGGGGTGTATAATCTATGCCTTTGAGATTGATTAAGAAAACAGAGATAAAGTACCAGCCAACCAGCTCCTACGGTAACTGTCATGCTACAGACTGTGATTGAAAAATGACAGTTAGGAGGCTTAGTACATAGACCCCGTAGTTCACAACTGACTTCTAAATAAAGGGTATACATCTAAAAGATCCCATGCAGGTGTATATCTGTATTAGGATCCTTCATTAGGATTAGGATTAGCTTCACGTAAAAGAGTTGGTGTATGATAATAAAGACATATTTGCCCCACAAATAAACCCAATTAATCTAAAAACCAACTCATGTTACAGGCTGTTTTATGTTCCAGCATATAAACACACGAGTTGCTAAGAACTAAATAAAAGTGTGGTCCAAACAACAATTCACATGCTCTTGTTTTCACAAAAATATAACTTTATTGATCCAAAGAATATGACTGCAATGTACATAATGTTGTAATTTGGAAATGTGTTTATTTACTATTTTAATACTTATCATTCCCCCAAAAAATAACTACAAATGATATTAATAAAATATGAGTACTTTGTTGAACATGTCCTCATTTTGTTCATGTCTCGTTTAGTCTTTCTGTTTTCATTAGGTATATGTTTCATTAGGTATATGTATGGGAAATTTTAAACAAATTGTCTTTCCCTATTTGAGTTTTACTATTTATTCCTTTTCTTTCTTGGTATAGCTCACTAAATGCAATATGGCAGCAATTCAATGGGTTGTTTTCCTTCTTTTTGTCCTTTTCCCCAACTGTCCTGATTTCATTTACATTTACTCCACCTCAATGTATCAATCTTTGTTTTTTTGTGTGCATTCTATATAGCCCATATTTTACCACATAGTATTCATTTACTCTGTTAACTGTTATTAAACTAATATATTTAGAAGATAATATTAACAATAATAATAATAATAATAATAATAATAATAATACAATCATTTATAATTGTTAACTTTTTTTAAATGTGGCTTCAAAATGTGAAAAGCAGAATATAAAATATTCACCTTGACACACTCCTATAAATCTAGAACAATAATAATGACAATCAGATCTAGTACAAATGTAATAGTTTACTATAGAGCATTGTCATTTTTTTCACAACTGGACTCGGATAAATAAAATTCCTATCGTAAAAGAAGAACAAACGTTCACCAATGTATATTGAATTTTTTGTATTACGTATTTTAATTTACTGCTACAGCTTCAATTTGATTTTATAAAAAGAAATATTACTATAAATGCTATACAAGTTATTGAAGAAAATAAATGTACAAATGTCATAATTTTGATCAGACCCTTGTATTAAATAAGTATGCAATCTGTGCAATTATTAATAAATAGACATAAGAAAATAATAAGCATGGCATATTAATAGGTATCTCCCTCTAATCATTTTAGATGTTAAATTACTATTTTTCTTTATAATATTCTTTATTGCTCTGGTTATCTAAAAGTGTTGTCAATGTTGCAGAGCTGCATAAGATTGTGCACAAAACACATTTAATATTTTCTCATGTTGCAGTAAGAGATATTTTAACATCACAAATATTATCAGTTATTACCTTTCCACTTAATAACTTAGAAGTCCCTGTAAACACAGTGAAAATGACAACTCAATCAAATAATTGATGGTGGAGATTGAGAGATTGGGAACTGGGAAGGAGCACTATAAAAAATATTCCCAGGCACTTTTCAAGCAATCAGCTAGCTTGCACTTTTTGGATTTTATACCAACAGAGCATCTCACTAGATGTGTGTTATTTCTGTTCTAGTTCCCCTGACCACAGAGCTATCATGTTTTAGATATAACATACCAGCTACCCACCTATGTTCCCATGTGCATATATAAAACATTACATAAAAATATTCTGTCATCGCAATGAAATATAATAATCTACTGACAGTACATGCTTTTTGTTTTCTTCGTTAGTTTACTAATAGTGAATATGTGCATGATGGCAAGCTTTTTCTAAAACGGTATGGCTGCTGTCCAAATGCAATGTTTTATAACTTCTGGAAAACATGAATGCAGCATTTAAAATGTTGGCTTAAAACCTACACCAAATAAAAATCAGAATATTGGAATGAAACATACAGTACATCCATATTGGTGACTGTTCTATAAGATGCTGAGTTTAAAATACTTGAAAACGAATATGAGATAACAGAAATGTTGATATTATTGGAAGTATATTTACAGCACTTACATTACAGTGGTAAAAAGCTTTTTGCACAATGTATGGTTAAACTAAGCTTTTTGTTCTGATTATTACACTTGATAATCTTCAAAAGGGAAGGAGTACGAGTGAGGTTATGTTACCAGTCTCTGAAGTGGTGTACCGATTATACCAAACCATACTATAATAACCATGCCTGAGTCAGTCAATTTGGTTAAGCAATGCATACATTATGACAGCGGGAGAACAAATATTGCTTTCATAATGCAATGTGCATGTCTATTTATTTGTTAACTTGTTGCCTTTCTACTGCTTCTAAAATATAATTAACATAATGATGTAATTAGTAAATATTGTTAACTTAGCATACAGGATTCTACCCAGTGTTGTTTTAAAAAGGGGGATCCTATGATGCTACATACAGTATGTGTGCTGCTGACATTTATCTAGAATGTTGTTATATTTTATCTAGAACGGTGACACAATTAATGAGAATTGTGTAATATTTTATCTAGAATTATTATTATATATATATATATATATATATATATATATATATATGATCCCTTACACAGTACACAGGTGATTGTGCCCCTGCAGCTGGCACTGGGCATTTACCTTGAAAGCCACGGGCAGGGTCTTGTTGCACCTCCAGTGTGACGGCAGCACCGAGCACAAGAAGTTGGGGCTGTCGGTTCGGACCAGTTCTCCTGCGTGATCTGCCAGTACATCCACCACCGTCCGGATCTCCGTCCTTGTCCTCCCGGGGCCAGAGGAGCTGATGGCCCCATTGCTGTCTCCCATTTTACCGCAGGAGAAGGAAGTTGATGGAGGGGTAAAGCGCCGGCTGGTGCTGGGGTCTACGGGAATACGCATTACAACAAGAGGGGTTAGGAAGTGCCAGCCACCGGGGATGTACCACAAGTCTAGTGCCCAGGCCCTGGCCAGCGGCTCCTCACTACACTGCGCTGAGTGTACCCTACAGCTGCTTATCTATCATCTTTCTCAAAGACAAAAAAAAAGTGAAGTGTGAGCTGAGAGCTGAGGAAGTGAGTGTGTGATCTCAGAGCTGCAGGGGAAGGGGGGTGTGCATGTGAGGAAACACTCAACCCAACCTTGTCCTCTCAAGTTGCTGCACCCCCTCCAGCACCAGAAGCCACAGGGACCACGCTACACACAGTGCATAGGACGGTCCGGGCAGCGCTGCCTGCAAGTGTCCCGGGTACTGAGCCGGGCTGGAGCTGCTCTCCGACTCCTGCACCGGTCCCTGGTGATTTGGAGACGCAGGCACAGGCCTGTTCTATGGCTGCTGCTGGCTGGATACACACACAACACTACTGCTCTTTATATAACAGTCCAGAAACTCTGTGAAATGGGAGAAAGTACATAGAAAAACAGAAGTGAGCACACATCTGCCTGCTGCTCCTTCCTGAGGGCTGTGGAAGATGCAATGTCAGCTTAAAAAGAGGAGGGGGTGCTGCTGGGGGTACGGTCGGCTCTGTCAGACACTGGTGACATTACTCTGAGTACAGCTGGGTGGTTATAGAACAGTCCAGGAGAAATGTCTGATGCTGTTACTGTATGTTCTCCCCTGTGGCAGATGCCCCCTGCTGCAGCCAATGGAGGCAAACACAGAAACAGACCTCACAATTCACAAGTAATAGAGAACTGAGCTCTAGGACTCATCTACTGATCTGATGTTAGTGCTTTCCCTCTGCATTTCATGCAATAGATGGGAGAGTACCAGCAGTGTCCTTTCTACTCATCTGATGCCAGTGCTTTCTTTCCTTCTGCATGTCATGCAATAGATGGGAGAGTCCCAGCAGTGTCCTCCCTACTGATCTGATGCCAGTTCTTTCCCTCTGCATTTCATGAAATAGGAGAGTACCAGCAGTGTCCTGAGTCCTCCCTACTCAATCTGATGCTAGTGCTTTTCCTCTGTGTGTCATGCAATAGATGGGAGAGTCCCATCAGTGTCCTCCCTACTGATCTGATGCTAGTGCCAGTACACTGAGCTGTCAAAGGGAGGGGAGGAGGGTGCAATCCCAATCTAGCCCCCCTCTAGGACCCATGAGACCCCTATGTACCCCACAAAAGGGTGTGTCTGACAGGACCAGTACCCTGTAGCAGGGAAGCACTGGGAATGACTACAGCCCCAAACACAGGGGTCAACTCCTGTTCCAGTTTGGAAGGAATAATCACAGAACTCATGTTATACATGCTGAGTTTGGTTTTAATGGACTTCGTTGGTTGTAATGTGGCTGCTGACCATTGGCTAGAAATAAAATACCCACTAGTGCCCACCGTGGGGTGACCGCGCACACACACATCACTCACCAACACAGAGGCCGGGATACACATCTACCTACCTGTGTTTAGTGCAACACATTAGGATTAACACTGCCAGGTAGGCTTGTAGCATTGGTTTATTTGCGAATAGACATGTTATTTTGCTGCTATATACAGTATGTATATGTGCCGATATTCTCTCTTCCCTACTGAGATCTTCATATTCCAGGTACAAGCAGGACAATATGCCATGTGCACAGGCTGCTGCAGAAAGTGGCTTCATCGCAGCAGCTACTGACCTTCAGGTGATTATTACGATAGATAGATAGATAGATAGATAGATAGATAGATTAGATAAAAGTGTGTATGAAGTTTAAACAGTATTTCAGAATACATTATACATTCTTTTGCAGTCACTATAGAACTGGTAATGTTGGAATTAATTGGAATCTGAAAATGTTATGTATTTATACCTTATTATACTGTATATCCATTTTAATTGAATGCAGACCAAAATGTAGGATAACTGTTACTCTATACACATTTGGTATAGTGTTTAGCTAATATTCATCAACTTAAAAAAAAATGCAAAGTTCTTTTATCTGTTGATTTTTGTTGTGGTTTATTTTGCTAATGGTTTGCATTAAGAGGGAATTACTTCACAGTACAATCATTTTAACTTGGGGACATGAAAACACTTCAAATGTCACTAGCTTTATATATATACATGCACAATAGATTGAAGATGTGTAGTGTTTATCTATCAGAATGCTCTCCCTAGCTGTACAATTCCACATGATGTATGTTTTATAAATAATGTGAATTGTTATTGTATACTAAATCAGATTGTGTTGTATTCAGAAATGTGCATTCTTTATATACTACTGTTAATGATAATAATAATAATAATAATAATAATAATACCAATAACTTAATCTGATTTCCTTTGTAATAAATGTTTTCTACAGCATATCTGCATACATTTGTAATTTTACAAATGTCAATGGCTTCTTTATGCTGCATTCTAGTGTTGTTTTCCCTTCATATATTAACATGCCAAAAATGCCATAACAAAACAACTTTATTCGCAAATTTGATAGACTTATATCAGTTGCAAGGAAGGGGTATATACTTTACACACAATTGTGCTGTTTCATACTCATTGTTCCTTGTATAGTGCACGTGTTATATACTGAGTATGATTTACCTGAGTTAATACTATTTTATGGGGTGTTCAATTCAGCAAAATGGCTGAAAAGTGCCTCCTGGGATAGTTTGTGAGACATGTGAGAAAGTTTAAGTACAAAAAATTCCTTACAAAAATTCTAAGACATTTGATGGATTATTCTTTTACATTTTTAGATTAAAATATTATCCTTTACATGCTACTGTACATATGGTTAGGCTTGGGTCAGAGAGGAGCGGCCTAGCACTGCATGCATGTGACAAGGAAGCGTGCTAGCATTCACACATTGGGAATTCCACAAGTAATAGAAGCTGAGGGATGAAAGGCTGAGAACATGCTATCATTTACATTTTATGTGTCAATATATATATATATGATATAATATCTTTCTTACAAAGAAACACACTATCTCTGGTCTTATTTATTCAAGTGTGAATAAAAGCCTATACTATGGGGGAAATTTACTAGAGGAAATTTGTAAAAAAAATAGGTGTATTTGTATCCAGAAATACACTTATTTTTGACATTTACTATCCCGAAAATATGGCAATTCGTATTCGTATTGATGTTCTATCAATACGAATACGAATTGCCGTATTTTCGATATAGTAAATGTCAAAAATAAGTGTATTTCTGAATACAAATACACCTATTTTTTATAAATTTCCTTTAGTAAATTTCCCCCTATGTATCATAATAATACCAATAAATAGAATAAAATGCTGCAGTCCCCTGTAACTATGCTTATTTATGTTATTGAGTTATCTATCAACAATATCATTTTTGGCAGTTTATTAGTGTGTACACATGGTAAGATATGGCTTCCGATGTTCCCGATATAGTGAACATCGGAAGCCATATCGCATGCAAATCGCATGCTTTTTTAGGGCTTGTGAGCCCGATGCGCTGCCGATGCACGCTCCCGTGTGAGCGCAAATCGGCAGCCAGATAGAGAGGGCAGGCAACACTATATAGTGCAGATCTGCACTATATAGTCTAAATTGTGCCCCTCTAGCATGCCGTGAGATGCGAGTCCCGATGCGATCTGATCTGATGCAGGATCTGCCGTGTGTACACACCTTATGTCAAAGAACAGATTCTAAAACCACATTTATACAATAGCTGTACACTAGGAAAACATGTGTATTAATGCTTGTTTTATATAATCTGTCTTCTGGGAAATATCATCTTTCATAATGAAAGGATCTCTGAAGTTCCCATAGACATTTTAAAGTCCACTCCACTGTGGGGGAAATTTTATAAGATAAGATTTATATTTCAAATGAGATGTTGCTATGGGCAACCAAACAGAATCTACTTATTATTTTAGCAAATATTGGTGTAATTGAATGCTTCATTTAGGAGTTATGTGGCAATACCTCTGCCTACCATTGAATACGCATGACCATTGTGATTTGCAAAATGTCACACTTGCTGAACTCTGCCTTTGCATCTGCTGGGTGACCTGAAAAATGTGACTTGCTGCATGGTGTGGAAACTGTGACAGTTATTTTCAGCCATTATGCAGCGATTTTTTTTTTGAGTCCCTTTCAAGGGAGTGAAAATAGGTAAAATGTTCCGCCTAGCAAATATTTGCTCATTAGAAACTGGGCACATCAGCTAGTTATTATTATTATTATTATTACTACTACTACTACTAATAATAGTAATTAACTATGTAGCGCCATTATGTTCCATAAT
This sequence comes from Crinia signifera, assembly GCF_055691185.1. Lineage (NCBI taxonomy): Eukaryota > Metazoa > Chordata > Amphibia > Anura > Myobatrachidae > Crinia > Crinia signifera. The sequence goes on from NC_139218.1 coordinate 208,540,900, forward strand.
ACTTTACAATTAGAAACAAAACAGTAATAAAACCAGTGTCGTGTGGTGGTGCACTGCACAGAGAGGCACTGCCGACGGATGCCCCCCCCCCCCCCACGCCCCTGCAGCCGACCTCCGAACCTCCCCCTGGCCGTCCCTACGCCCCTTCCCCGGGAAAAACAATTACACTATTCTCAATGCACCAGGGGAGAGGGGAGCCATGTCACAGGGACAGGGGAGCCAGTGACAGAGGAGGGGAGAGCTAAAGCAGCACTTCCATTAGCTTAATTGACAAGAACTGCTGTGATTGGACAGCAGCCCCCAATGAAGTACTTCAAGAAGTGCTGCTTTTGCCTTCATTTTTAATGGGCTTTTTTAGCCCATGGTTTAACCCCGCCCCTCACTTCATCCCCTTATCCCCTTATAGTATACTTGTTTGGGAGGCACACTTATTGGTGCCTCCCAAACTATTTTACAGCTTGCAAATTAATAAAATAATATAAAGAAAATACTTATGACACAGAATATGTGTCATAGGTATATTCTTTGTATTGCTTGAGGTGACCTTTATTCTATGTCGACCTTGTGCATGTTGACCCTGTGGGGATTACCTAGACACCATTGACCTAATAACTGTTGATCCTATGAGCCACACCAATAAAACAAGACTGGGCAACAAAAGACAGACAACAAGCAGTAAGATAGCCCTGCTCGCTAGTCTATTTAGGAACATACTGTATTTGTCCAATCTGTGGGAACTCATCTGAAAACCCCTGTTTTAGAGGGGCACCCATAAACAGCAAATACTGTATATATATCAGATCAGTGACGGACTGGACCGCCGAATCGACCCTGACACTTGTGCATGCATGTGAACTTTGACCTTTGTCACGCAAGTGCACACGTCGGCACATGCCTCGCGTGCCTGCGCTGCCTCTCCCGACTTGCTGGAGAAAGGGGGTAGCGGAATGTGATCCCCTCCTCTCTCCTGGACCCCAGCGGCACACAGAGAGGGCTGCTCAACCCGCCGCAAGTACAGCAGCTCTCTCTGTGTGCTGTTCGGGAGGTGAAGCCTCCACCTTGCGGCAAGAAATAGGCCCACCTGGCCATCAGCCCCTCTGGCATTTGCCATATGGCCAGTCTGTATCAGATATATGTGCTGCGATCCCACATTTTTGTTTGCTAAAGCAGCCCACATTAAGTTTCTATATAGGCTGCTTCAATGCAACATATTTCAAGCTCCAGAGGCTGTTATCCACTGCACCCTACACGCTACTTCATTAGAAAGATCTGTGGAATCCCTCACAGGAGGGGATAAGGTCGTATTGTTGACCCAACTTAGGTCGACAGTCATTAGGTCGACACCATTGGGTCAACAGGAAACTAGGTCGACAGGGTTCTAGGTTGACATGGATGAAGGTCGATAGGTGTCTAGATGGACATGGTTTTAGGTAAAAAAATGCGTTAACGACATGGGTTAGCAGTGGCAAACGCAGGATTTTCAGAAGGGGGTTTCCAGAGGGGCGGAGCAAAGCACGGAGATGGACACTTAGGTGACCCAGTATATGCCGGGTCAGTTAAAGTATTATAGATAGACCAAATGTATATAAATAATAATAATATTAAAATAATACACACGCACATATACATACATAACAGCAGTGTAGGCCCCTGGGCATAGCAATGTATTGGGGCCCCTACCAATCCTCCAGCGGTAGGGGTGGGGGAAGCTTTGATGTCCCGCTGGTGGTAGGGGGTATTATATCAACCACTCAGCATGTAGGGCCTGGATCAGTAATTTCCACTAATTACCCCTTTACTGCACAGATGGTGGGAGATGGGGTGGGAGAAGGGGGCATTGGGTTGAATGAAGGGGCCCTGATACATAACTTCCAGGGTGGTAGAGGATGATTAATATGCAGAGGAGGGGTGTATAGTGGAGTGGGCTTATTATTCACAATTTTCTGGTGGGAGGACAGCTTGCTTGACTGCAGATATCTCCAGTTCCTGGAAATACATTTCTTAGATTTTAATGGAATTAAAAACGAGAGAATCCCTCCTACAGTACCAAATGGTATTAGGGACTAGGGGATCAGAGTTCAGGAGGCAGAGCAATCTGCCAACGAGTATATAAAACTACATACCAGGTGTGTGGAGCTGGAGCAGTAACCAGCTGCTGGAAGGCTGATATATCTAGTTCTGGGAACAGTAGAGACAAGCTACTAGTGTCCATCAAAGGGGGAGAGTCCCAGCTTTTGGAATATACCCTCAGAAAAACTCTGTCAGACAGAACCTGAAATATCTGACTGGGAAGAGCAATTAACAGGCTTGGATGGGGACCACTGCTTTGAAGTCAGATATCTCCGGTTCCCAAGGGCCGATTTTAAAAATTCTTGTACCCATGGAAAGAGGAGACCCTCAGCTTTCAGCCTAGGGCCCTTAGACTTCTGGGGGGGGTTTCTGGGTACTCATAAACCCCCCCTGCGTGCGCTACTGGTTAGGTCGCAAGGTCGACATGGGTTTTTTCACTGGTTTTTAAGCCGACATGTGCCGACAGGCGGTATTTCATGCCCTACCATCCACTAGGGCGTGGTGGGAGAATAAAATAGTGTGCCAAGTGCAGCAAGGCACCGTGCCCGAAGCATTGCGAGTGAAGCGAACAATGCGAGTGGCTGCGGTTGACTTCCAACTGTGTCCAAGTCGACGGTGTCGACATTCGGGTATAAAAACTGAAAAAACGCATGTCGGCCTCGCTACCTGTCGACCTAACCCATGTCTACCTAACCACATCCCACAGGAGAAAGGTCCATAGGATCATTTACCATTGCTGAATGCGCAGTAGTGGCAGTACTAAGGGGGATTATGGGCTGCAGAAGGAGGAAGTACTGTATGATCACTTTACTTCTTACTAATCAACCAGATGGGCTCTGTTCCTGGCAAGGCAGAATGAATACATTCTGGCAAGCACAGATTATTTGTTGCTGAAGATTGCAGCAATAAAATCTTTAATGCTGGGGTGCATATTGCAAAAAATAATAAATATGCCCCTTAAAGATGTTCCAAACTTATTGTACACTATAAACACTATTTATTTATTTACAGTTCCTTACAGTATATATTGCAGCAGATTCCGTTGCGCTTTACAATGGTAGACAGTGATAAAACAAACTGGGTAACGACACACAGACTTGGAGGTTAGATGTTGCTTACTCCGTTATTCTCAAGGGGCATACACAAGAGGTGATTTTCACCCCATTTCTAATTTCTATGCGATCTGACTGCATCACTTAGAAATGGAGCACTGATCGCTCTGTGTGTGCAGCCCCGGGCGATGTGCGGTCCCATGCGTCTCCATCGCCTACAGCAGGCATGTCCAACGTTGGCCCTCCAGATGTTGTGAAACTACACATCCCAGCATGCTTTGCCACAGTTTTGCTATTAGAGAATGCTAAAACTATTGCAAAGCATGCTGGGATGTGTAGTTTCACAACATCTGGAGGGCCAACTTTGGACATGCCTGGCCTACAGGGAAAGACAGTGCTTGCACTGTCTTTGCTGCTAGACTGCGAGGCTTTGCCTATAAATAATAGGCAAAGCCCTGTGCAGCACACATAGCGGTGTGCATTGCGGGTGTACCGCTATGTGTGCTGAGCGATTGTGCTTTAGCCCGTCGCTCAGCACAAGCTCCACCAATGCCCCGTGTGTATCGGGCTTAAGCTGTGGCCAACAGCACCCAGTTCACTTGCAAATTGCAATAGCTAATTAGACACATCACTAATTAGACATGGAGAACTCTTCCCAGGCTACACAATGCTCCCATAGTGGTAGACAGGAAACACTGCTCTTTTCTGCATAAAATAGATGATCTGGTTCTAATAAGCCATAGATCACCTCTACCCCACAGCACTCCTAGGGATACATTTTCTAAAATGGGAGTTCCTCGGAAGTTTGGATGTTGCCCATAACAACCAATCAGAATCTATTTCTTATATATTCTGCACCTTCTAAAAGATAATATAATCTAGTGTGAGAGTATATGCTTACATGCTTACAGTAGCTTTGTACTGCATGATAACACAGTTCCTCTCTTAAAAGGTAATCAAAATAAATCTAATAATAAAATGGCAATAGAAGTTACCTCTTACTTGCCCCAAAACACCAAATATCACCAAATAATGTATGCAACAGAAATAATAAATTAGGTATCACTGTAATATTAGCAAGTCATAGATATTGTAATGTGTAAATTTCATAGGCAGAAATATTTCTATGACAGTAGCTTATGAAAAAACTAAAACATATGTAACATTTTCTTTAGTAGAGTAAACAATTAAAAAGTTATTCCTGATGAAAGTGTGAAACATGGTGTGTTATGAACAGTTCTTTATATAGGGCACACATATTCAGCAGTGCCGTTCCTTGTGACATTGACACATACTGTATTGTATTAGGGGTCATTTGTCAGAAATCAATTAACCTACCCTCATCTTTATAAAGTAGCAAACGGTTTAATCAGATCAGGGGTCTGCATAGCATACTGCACACACACATATCTTTATATTTAAAGGCCAGATTATCCAAATGTCATTTGAATAATGAAGAGCAAATTGTTGAGGCTGGCGGTGGAGAACAGTGTGACATTTGTGCTGCAGTGTGGTCAGTTATTCATTCCCACCACTAGTGGTCACTGTAGTAGCATTAAACTTAAAGCAGTTGTCTGTGTCACTGTAGCTGTACATACTTTAGCTTAATGAAGTGCTTAAGGTTAAATGAAGAATTCATACAGGTACATTAGGATCTTGAAATCAAAACTATTATTTATGTTGCAAAAATAAGCATTCTATCAATTACATTACATCCATACTATGCAGCACCGATGGTGTAATAGTTAGTATTACTGCCTCACAGCACCAGGGTCGGATTGGGCCACTGGGAAACCAGGCCATTTCCCGGTGGGCCGGGCCAGACTTGGCCGCTTTACCCCCTGACCGGGCCGCCACTGTCTCTCCCCTGGCCGGCTGCCAGGCATAAAGATGGCGGCCACGGAGCTTGAGCCCGGTGACTAACCCTCCCCCCCCCCCACAACCCGCCCCCCTACAGCCGTACTGCCGCTCTCTCTCCCCTGGCCTGGCAGCCAGGCATGAAGATGGCGGGCCACAGGGCTGAAGCCGTGCTGTCCTCCCTGCCACCGACACCCGGAGCTGCTGCAAGTGGATCGAAGGAGCCTAGCCGGGTAAGTGAACTGTGTGTGTGTGTGTACATGTGGTAGGGAATATAGATTGTAAGCTCCACTGGGGCAGGGATTGATGTGAATGTTCAAATATATTCTATGTAAAGCGCTGCGGAAAATGTGTGCACTATATAAATAACTGGTAATAAGTAAATATACATATTCTTACCCCTGGAAACTTCTTATTTGATTTTGATAAGTGTTGGTAACTTGATGGCTGATTGACATGTTTAGGTTGACAGTCAATAAGCCAACACCATATGGTCAACATACTGTACATACAGCCCTATCACCATCAAACAGGGCCAATTCCGCCAGCCATGTATTGTGGGGAAAATGTACTAAAATTGGAGTTCTATTGAAGATGACATGTTGCCCATAGCAACCAATCAGATTCTATCTATTATCTTCTAAAAGGTGCTAAAGGTGCTAAATATGTAGGATATGATTGGTTGTTATGGGCAACACCCCATCTTCAATAGAACTCCCATCTTTGTAAATTTACCTCTGAGTCTAAGACTCAAGCCTCTGGATGAGCACTGAGCCACTCAAAGTACAATGAGGACGGCGAGCAGGTAAGCTGTTTCCAATTAAATCCAGGGGAAGTGTGTGTGTGTGTTATAGTGTGTGGGGGGGGGGTGCCTACTGGTTTCTCTGGTTTTTCATCTGTTAAAAAATTATTCAGTTATGAACTTAAGGCCCCCATACACTAGGGCGACTTGTCCTAAGGACAAGTCAGCCCCGATTTCCCTTGAGCTTCCCTGTCAGCTCCCCGGGGGAGCTTGATAAGATTTGGCACTTGATGTGCCATTTTTAACATGTGATAAATTGGTTGCGATTTATCACATGTAAAAATCCGGGGAGCTGCAGGGTATCTGGTGGGAGCGGGGACTGGTCCGAGGGGGGGCAGGAGCGGCAGGAGCAGGCTGGGAGTGGGGACCGGTCCGGGGAGCTGCAGGAGCAGGCTGGGAGTGGGGACCGGTCCTGGGGAGCGGCGTGAGATGTAGCTGCAGGCAGGGAGCGGGGACCGCGGCGCAGTGCAGAGCAGAGAGACCGGGGGCGCTGCGGGAGAATAGAAATAAATCCTATTCAAAAGACTGGGCGGCCGCTGATTGGCTGGAAACTCAGCCAATCAGCGACCGCCCAGTCTTTTGAATAGGATGGTTTCTATTCTCCCGCTCGCCGTGGGGACTGCAGAGCAGCGGGAGAATAGAAACCATCCCGCTCCCAGTCCCGCTATGATTTCTTTCTATTCTCCCGCTGCGCCCCCGGTCTCTCCGCTCTGCACTGCGCCGCGGTCCCCGCTCCCTGCCTGCAGCTACATCTCGCGCCGCTCCCCCGGACCGGTCCACACTCCCAGCCTGCTCCTGCCTCTCCCCCAGACGGCTGCACATGATTTATCTTATGTGCTGACCGTCCGACATCCGGATCTGATCCGATGCGCACGGGACCGCGCATCGGATCAGATCAGATGTCATACCGTATGCAATTTGGCCAATTTCACCCGATTTCTCGGCCCAATCCTCCAGAATCGGGTGAATCAGGGCCAAATCGCGTAGTGTATGGGGACCTTTAGTCTTATGAAAGTTATCACATTTTGCTGGCTACAGTACAATAAAGCTTCTGAAATGAGGCAAAACACTTTCCACCTTGTGAAGCTCTAAGCTGCTGTTTTCTTGCAAAACAACTTTCTAGATGCCCTACAGGAATGTACTGCAGTGACCCCACATTCAGGGTCAAAATGAGTAGTGTGCTACTGCCCATGGTGCAAGGTATGGCATAGGTGCTATTTACATAGAAAGATGCCATGTGCACCGGTGGGGTTTCGGACAGGGTGGCATTTTGAAATTGGCACCACCATTCCGGCCTCCAATAAGAAATGCTGCCACTGGCCTATTGAGTTTGTTGCCATTTGTGAGCCAATTGCAGCTTACGAAATGGTAGTCAATGGGAAATGGCCTTAGTGAGCTAGTCAGCGCTTGTCGTGCTGTACTTGGCCCCACCCCCTGTGTGATTCTGATGTCAGGCAGAGCGGCCAAGTGCGTCAGCTGAGACGGCGTGCCCAAGAGCTCCGGAAGAATACAGAGGACACTGGCAGTGTAAGAGGACACCAGCGGAGGCTGAAGGGATGCGGATTATTAGATGGTGTTTACATAGACAGTCAATAGGTCTACCCCAAGACCTTCCTGTCAACATGCAATAGGTCAACAGGGTCAAAAGCTATACATGGGAAAGGTCGTCAGGGTCAAAATGTCATCAGGGTCAAAATGTCAACATGAAAAAGTAGACATGACTTTTCCACTTTTTTGTGTGTGTCATTGTTGACAACTGTCGATATGGACCCCAATTAGTGCAACAGGTACCCTTGCATGGCTCGCTGCTTCGGACTGGGCACTATTATATTCTTCCTCTATGCCGACATGAATGGTAAAGTAAGAAAAAGGCTGTTAATAAAAACAAATCATAAAAAACTCATGTCGACCTTGTCATGTGTCTAATTTTCTAATGTTGACATTTTGATATGGTCGATATTTAACCATGTCAACCTTTTGACCATGTCGATTTTTTTGCATGTCGACATTGTGGGGTAGACCTATTGACTGTCTATCTAGACAATGTAGATCTAACTATCTAGAAAGCTAATGGTGGCCATACACTGCTGCAATGGCAGCACTTGCTATTTTTAACAAGGATTGGGAAGAATCTCTGACTCTGCCTACTGCCCCCCCCCCCCCCCCCCCATACCCGGCACTCTCCTGGAAGCTTTCCCTTTCATTGTCACTTATCCGGATTACAGTCCTAACCCCCACCCCAATTTGGGGAACTATCTACCATCACTCTGTGGATTTCATCTATCGCATCATCGTGAGGACCCTTCATTTAGAAGGAAATCAGATCTTCCTCCAGCGAGAAATTAACCACAGCCTCCATTTCTGAGATCAGCGCAATATAGTGAGGACCCCAGTTTTTGGGAACCAGATCATCCTCCAGCGTCTCCTTACACCATCCAGGACGGCAACTTGCTAACCATCATTTCGGTAGTGCACTACTCGGAGAGTAAAAAGCCCCTTCATCTCAAGGGATACAAAGGCAGCTACGCAGAGACATAAGTATTGTCTTCCTTGTCCTATTTATATATATTTTTATCGTTATTGTCATTGACATCTATGTTATTGTCTTTCTTCATTTTGTTTTTTAAAATATTTTATATACATTAAAATTGTGATATCCAATTGATCCACCTAGCGCTCCACCTTTTTTCTTCCCCACTGTCAGCTCATATCAAGACATTTTAAAAACAGAACGCATTAACTGTGCTCAGCTCCGCTGCCTATCTTCTGATGCAGGCATCTGTCCCCCAGCTTATTCTACAATTTAGCTCCATAAACGTATGTGCTTGTGCTTTGTCTTGACCATTCTGCTCCTGTAAATGTGTCCCAGGGTGAGCCAAGTATATTGATACGCTGACTGTTTACTATGAAGCAATTATGAAATAAAGAAACAGTAGTTGACATCACCTTTGTGAGGTGAAAAATAAAACATGATTTAGTAGAAATGAAATCCTGGAACTTTCGCAAATATAATTTACTAAAAAAGTTGCCTGCAATGATAACACCTTGGATATATAGGTTGTAATTAATATTTTTACTTATTGGATTGTGCAAATGTTTCTAAATACAGAACACAGCTGTTAACATAATATATTCTGATTTTGAAGGATTCTAGGCCCTTATTCTGGTTCACTTGCAAAGGCAAACTCCTTCTCAAATAGACAAGACCATGGCCCTTATTCTGGTTGGTGCGTACTTTCCCGAATACTTTCGGATAGCGTGTTTACGGCGTCTGCGCATGCGTGGGGAACGCAAGGCGCATGTGCCAAGCATTGACTCCGTACCTGTTCGTGCTAATCCCGTACAAAACTGCACCGCAATCAGTTGGGAAATATGGGCGTATTATGGGCATCATGCGGAATGACACAGGGGCGTAGTTTCAAAGTGGGCAAAACTGGGTGGAAACATGGGCGGACACGGGGGAGTACACTTATGTTGGGGGGCGTGCATTCGGATAGCACTCCGAATGCACGCGAACAAAACCGATAGAAATGTGCGGTGTCCATAAGCAAGTATTGCTTTGCGGAAACCACTCGGTCCTGCGGTAGGCGAACGGAACGCCTAATGACTACAAGCATTAACAGCTGAACACAATACAATCGACTCCTTTACTCATTACTCACTAATGGCACGCTTGTCAGTGCTTTAATTGAAACCATTGCTGCTTCAAGGAACCTTTACTAAACACACACATATGCTGTACTTGTCACACACTTTGAAACTGCTAAGAATGGACATCACTGAATATTAATACTATCAATACACATGTGTATTCTACATGTACTAATTAAACCACACAATTTTGGTGAAATAAATAAATTTATTTCAATACATTTCACAGACACTGACACTGTGAAGAAATCAAAAAGCATGGCAGGAATGTACATAAATAAATTATAACATAAAATAAATTTAATTGTACACATTCATAACCACAGCAGAATCATTTGGAACACAAAGGGACTTAGCAACATCACTTCAAGTACAGCAGACAGTAATGGCAGGCAAAAGAGGGCAACAGGGGAACCAAAAATGACATTTGAAGCAAGGGCTAATCTGGTTACCCTCAGCACGTGATTGGACACAAGAAGCTGACACACACAGCACAATGAAAGAGTTGGGACCACATAACGGTGGAGATTAATGCAGCCACAAGTTCATTTGCGGCCACGTTTGCCCTTGGTAGGCTCCTTGGCCTGTGCAGCAGCTCTTCGGCCACGGACAGATGCTGGCCCAGGTGGAGCAGATGCTGGTGAGGGGGTGGATGGTCTGCCCCTTCTGCCAGCAGGGAGTGTTGCTGGTGGTAATGCACCAGAAACGGATGACATTAGGACCCTATTGCTGCCAACTAGCTCCACCATAAGCTCATTATGGTGGAGGAGGAGATCATTTTGACGCGTGGCTTGCTCGGCCAGCACCTGAACACTTACAGCCATGGCCTGATGCGCCTCAGCCATGGCCTGCATGCTCCCAGCGATGGACTGCTGGGTGCTGGCCAAGCTCGCCATGATCTCCTCTGTCTTACGCATCCGTTCTGATGCCAACTCTCCCTGCTGGTTAATGTCTCCAAGCATCTGGGCCAAGCTGGCATAATCGGCTTGGACCGATGGCTGCTGCTGCACAGGCCTACCACTGGGGCCAGGTGGCACGGACTCCTCCACCTCCTGAGAAGAGTCTTCACCAAACAGTGGGGTTTCTGTTGAAAATGATAAACACAATTAGGACACATTCTAAGATAATTACTTCCACAATCTTATATCCTGACAAATATTTACCTTCCACAAAAGCCGCAAACACTTCAGCTGGGGCCTCGCTATCCATGGTGCTCACCCCCCTGACCTCCTCAACTGCAACACAGCACTCGGCCATCAACTCCAGGGGGGTGAACTGTAGGCGTGATGGCATGGGCCCGGCCCCAGATCTGTGGCTGTGTTCCCACCGCTTGGTCATCTTCTTCTTCAGGTTGGTTTTGAAGTCGTGCCACCTGCAATGTAAGTTGACATATTAATACATGTCACTCCAGATGTTTGCTGTTGCAGCCATTGCTATGTGCTACATATTACGACATGTGCTTAATGTCAAAAACATAACATGACATTCAACTATGATATCAACCCTTACAATACACATTCACACTCACCCTACTATAACTCTCAACTAAATGACATGTCAATCATGTCTGTGTATCGTACCAACCTCACCGGCCATTTGGCAAATCCATCTAAGCATGAATTCAAACATTACTTGTCTATTACTGGTCACATGTAACACAAAAGAACTTGCCTCTTCTTGACGTGCTCCGCCTCACGAACTTGTGGCGCCACTGCATTAATCTCCGCTGTTATGTCTTCCCAAATCTTCCATCTGCGTGTGTGTGTCAGCCTCTCCGGTGGACACTCAATCCAATCACGTGCTCGCGGAACCAGGATGGCAAGCTCCTGTGCTTCAAATGCCATATTTCTGGAACTTGGTTCCTCTGTTGCCCTCTTTCGCCCATGGCCACGCCCACGGGCACGTGTCGCTGTACTTGAAGTGCTGCCCATGCTACTATCTTGGGAAGTCACCGGTTGTGTTTCAAATGATTCTGCTGAGGCTGCATATGAGGCAGCTGCAGATTGCCCTGATGTGGATGGGCCAGCTGCAGGTTGCCCTGATGTGGATGGGCCAGCTGCAGGTTGCCCTGATGTGGATGGGCCAGCTGCAGGTTGCCCTGATGTGGATGGGCCAGCTGCAGGTTGCCCTGATGTGGATGGGCCAGCAGCCTCATCATTTCCCACTGCCTGCCTGTGCAGTGGCACATAGGAGGTGCTGGAGTCCATCCTGGAAAACAGTTGCTGCAACTCCTGGTCCACCTCAGATTGAGATCCAGCCATGTTTCCAGCAACTTTGTCACATTCTAATACACCTTTATATACTGTTTGTGTATCCTGTTTGGCGTACATCAGCGACACCTGCGTTCCGTGCGCGAGCGTAACGGCCGCCAGCGTACGGCGTGCTTGTTTCGCGCCGCATACGCCACGCCCATAGTTGCGGAAAATCCATTGTGCAAAACCTGGCGTAACTTCTACATTAAATATCGGTCACCAATTCTAAGATTGCATAGAATCTTGTGATACACCTGTGAGTATCGCACAAGATACATGCTATTTGGGAATGTTCATGACTACTGTGGTATTCTTGAGTTTGATTGAAATCTAAAAGTAACCCAATCCCTTAGAAAATCCAGGCCACAAGTCATGCAATACTCATCACTAATGTTATAGACAACACATGTGATAGGCCTATAAATAGTGGATTGCTGCTAGAATCATTTGTCTCCAGATCTGTAGTTGGCCAGGGTCTAAGGTAAGCTCTTCCATGGTCCTTGTAGATATGATATACATTAACAATGTAAGTGTATTAATGTATGCACCATTGCCTCACTGAGTACAGATTGTTGGCCCAGCAAAGGCTTTGTAGCATTATTGCAACATGTCACATGTTCACTATTTCACTCACAGGTGTTAAACCTGTGTGTGTCCATCTATTGCAGGACAACATGTCCCAGCAATAGTTGAAATGTGTCATAGTACATGATGTCGGCATCAAATATTATTGTTACATCATTATAGAGTCAAATGGATATTCGTGACTTCACTGGGCGGCCATCTATTGTACGTATTGAAGGCTACAAATATATTTGTTGTCGGATATGGCCATTATGTGTATAGGTGCATCATTATTTATGTTCATTTATTTATAGGTTGCTGAAGCAATGATGGCTTTCATGGCTAGGAGGCTAAGGGCACTTGCGGCTCTCCCCACTCATCGGCCAAGGAGGCCAGGACGTGCTAGAATCTATCGCACACGGGTGACTCTGTTTGGTATGCCCGATGATGAGGTACTTACTAGGTACCGGTTACCGCCACATGTCATTCTGGATCTTCTCTCGCTAATTGAGAGTGATCTGGAACCTCTTCACGGGATCACGACAGCAATTCCGCCTCACACACAGCTGCTGGCGGTGTTGCATTTCTGCGCCTCAGGATCATTCCAACAAGTAGTGGCAGTACTTGCTGGAATATCTCAGCCGGCCTTCTGCCGAATCCTGAGGCGTGTGACGTCGGCCATGTTTAGGCGCAAGGGGCACTTCATGGCCATGTCCTTTGCCCAAGAGACCCTTCGCAGAAGCCAGCAGGCCTTCCATCAAATTGCTGGCTTCCCTAATGTGATAGGGGCTGTGGATGGCACCCATGTACCATTTGTGCCTCCATCACGAAGTGAGAAGATGTATAGGAACCGGAAATAGTTCCACTCACTCAACGTGATGGTGGTATGTGGCCCATCCATGGAAATTCTCGCCTTCAACTCGAAGTTTCCCGGAAGTGCCCATGACTCTCATGTTATCCGACAAACCGGGATTTGGCAGAGACTACAAGAGCTGGAAGGCCGTGATGCGTGGGTTCTGGGTGACTCCGGTTACCCATGTACGCCCTGGCTACTTACGCCGTACAGCTCCCCAGCACCTGGCCCACAGGAGGCATTCAATCGGGCGCATGTTGCCACCAGGCAAGTGGTGGAGCGCTCAATTGGCCTTTTAAAGGGACGATTTAGAGTGCTCCACCGCACTGGTGGTGACTTACAGTATGCGCCTGAAATGGTGTCGAGGATCGTGGGCCTGTGTGTATGTTTTCATAACATTGCTGTGCGGCGTGAGATACCCTTTGATGAGTGGGAGGTTCCATCTGAGCCGCAAGATCCGGCCCTGCGCCCATCCCGCTCCCCAGAATGCCGTAGGGGATACCAGCTGCGGGACTCTGTGGTCCACAGATTCTTCAGGTACATTTTATATAGTTGAACAGAACACACCAATTATTGTAAAAATCACCCCTTCAAATATGTACAGTGTGTTAGTTGTCAGTCTTACAAAACAACAATTAGGCAGCCTGCCCTCCTAATGGCAAAGAAATAGGAGATATTTATCATATGGCCTTAGTTTTGTTGGAAGTACAATATAGCTGCTCATAATTATACCTTGTGCAAGGGATCTTATGTGTTTGTTATATCTTCATTATTGTAGTTGATACTATCACTGATGTCTGGTGAGTACATTGATTTATTCTCTTTTTAACACATGTATGTTTGTTATGTGTTGGTGACTTTTTTATGTGTTGATGTATGATTTGTTCGCAGATATATATATATATGATATTTGAATTTATTAACATGTTTAGACATTTCAAGTAGGAGCCAGGCAGGCATGCAGCCAGGCAGGCAGGCAGGCAGGCAGCGCTGGTGTATAATGGTGGACTCAGGATACCTGCACGTATGTGTATGTTTCTTTTAAACATAAATGTACGCATACACATAGATGCATAGAGTAAGTAATGCGAAGTACAGCTATGCGTTGCAAAGCTATAGCACGCGTTGCTTGGCGGTGCGATGCGTTATTCGATTTGCAAAGTGCATACACACTGTGTTTTATATATATCAGATTTGTTCATTGCCATACATCAGCACTACCGTTGTTAAGGCATGCGATGTTTTCGCCATTTGTGTTGGCGCAGAGACGCTGTTCATGTAAAGATGAACAATAAAGTTATTAACACAAATAACTGTGATAAACCAATTACAGCACATGATTGGTTGATTTATGCCAGTGCTAACATGGCGGAGTCACGCAGAGCAGACCCTTTTTCGCCTGCGGAGCTTCGGGCACTGGTCTCCGTCATGGAGACAAGGCTGGGCCGTGCGGGGCCCTTTATAACAAATGGACAGAAACGGCGAGCCTATGCTGCGGCAGGGCGCCGTATTTACGCCCGCACCCGGGTGCGGAGGACCATCGCCCAACTGGAGAGGCGGTGGTCAGACCTCCGCAGGCGCAAGCCAGAGTTACTCCAGGAGATAAGGAGGCAAATAGCTGATTGTGAGTATTTACACAAGGAAATTTCGCACTTACATCATAGCATATATAAACTAGAAATATTGTAGAATGTTAAGTGGGTGTCCATGGGTTTAAAAGTCCATAGACTGTTATGTGTGCTTCTTCCTGGTTAACATGCAGTCATGTGGCTTTTATATGTAATTACATAGGATTATTGATTCGGATGCATACAATGTGCCTGATGTATTATGTGTTAACCATTGATAAATGCAAGGGTTGTAATGATTTAACAAATTACTAACAATCACATATTAACTTAAATTTCAGATTTGTAAGTCCATTAACAGTAAGGAGCAACTTTCAAGCATCATTTTCGATCATTATCACCCTTCCATGTATCTCTTGTTATGGCTTAATACATGTGCCCCAATGACCCTACATTGACAATGATGTTTGTTTTCTCCCACACAGCACGAGCCCAAGCACGACAGGCACGGGCAGAGGCAGGCCAGGGTGAGGAGGAGGTGCCTGAGGAGATGGAACAGGATGATGTGGAGGAGGAGGTGCCGGAGGTGGTGGAGGAGGAGGATGTTGTGGAGGAGGAGGAGCAAGTGGAGGAGGAGGTGGTGGAGGAGGAGGAGCAAGTGGAGGAGGAGGTGGTGGAGGAGGAGGAGGATGTGGAGGAGGAGGAGGTGCCTGAGGAGGTGGTGGTGGAGGATGTGGAGGAGGTGTTGGTGGCGGAGGAGGATGAGGAGGAGGTGGCTGAGGAGGTGTTGGTGGCGGAGGAGGATGTGGAGGAGGTGGCTGAGGCGGTCGTGCCTATTGAGGAGGCCAGGAATGTCGAGGAGGCGGCCGAGGCAGAGGAGGAGGAGGCGTGTGAGGTGGTGGAGGGTGAAGAGATCGGTATGTATACATAATGCATCATTCATCAATTATTTGTACTCGTATTTGTTATGTAGCACTGGTGAGGATAATTTTTGTTACAATACTATTAATACATAACACAAAGTGGGTAGCTACAGATACAGGTACGGGTTAGATGGGGTGACCAAGGCATCCCTTTCATCCAGGACACATCTTAATTACACAGGTTTGTGGGATGGCTTGGAGCTCCATTTTGACTGCCACATAACCGTTGTAGTTAAACAGGATCCTGGAGTAAAGGGATGAGTTTATCATTTTTGGATTAAATTCACCTGCTGCAAGCGTAGATTCTGTCACATCATATAGCTGAATATATGTTTTAGGGGAATGATATTTATAAACTATATGATGTATGCTATAAATGGAGTATGGCCAGGCCTGCCTTAGAATAGAGTCACAAGGTGTCAGTGTCCCTGGAGCCTCCTCTACCTAAACACCCCCTGTGGTTCAGATTGTTTTTTTGCCCTCACAGAATTGTAGGTTGGTTTAGACTTAATAATGATTTTGAGGATGTGTACTGTGCATTCCTGACATTTGCATAACTCCCATGCCACGAACCATCACTGAACTTAGACTGAGGAGATTGTGACAAGTTGTTATTGACGGAGGACATGACATGCTTGTCATTGCTTAGTCATGGGTGGGTTGTGAATCAGAAGAAACACTATGACTGTTAGGTCTTCTGCAGAGTAAAGGGTAGAGGGACAAAAACACAGTATTAATTAAATATGTATGCATGTATGTATATATGTATGTGTCATATATATTTATCTATGTGTGTCTCTCTCTGTGTCTCTCTCTCTCTATCTCTCTACATATATATATATATATATATATATATATATATATATATACATACATACATGTCACCTTGCATTTCTTCGATTTATGTAGGAGTATGTGAAATGTATGCATGAATATCATGAATAATTTTTGCCCCTTTTACATGCCCACAGATGCCACAACACAAGCAGATGAGGGTGTTCGTGGGGCCCTCATGCGGATGCGGCACCACATACAGCTGCTCATTGCAGACCTGCAGGACCTTCGAGACTTGCTGTTGTAATTTTTTTTTTTTTTATTATTATTTTACTGTTGCAAAGTTTTCTAAATAAATGTTTTATGCAAGTTCGAAGTTGTTGGTTTTCTTTTCACATTAAACAGTATATGTGTAGATTGTTTATAATATTTTACACAGGGACAAATACAAACCATTGCACTTCAATTGATGTAAGGGTTAATGTGTGCAATGGATGTGTTAGGCATGGGTTTAAGTATATATTGGCATTTAATTGATTCCAATTACAAATAAACTTTTTTTTATGAGGATAGGTAATTGAATAAGTGGGTCATATGATGTATTGCAGAGTAGACATAAAAGTGGCTAGTTTTGCGTAAATACACCGCTTCGGTGCGGACGCCCCGCTTGCCATCCATTCGGATGCGGTATCACCGTGCATACTCTGTAATACCGTGCAGAATCTGAGTGTGTCCACCGCACACGCATGGTTTGTATGTCGTCCGTAAACACGCCCTGTTCTTAAAGTGCGAGTCCGTCCGAATGCGGAGGCTCGGTGGGCGTTTTTACGGCCGACGTCCGCACAGCGTGGCGTGCGGCCCGCACCGTAGGAATGCGGAAAAGTACGCACCGATCAGAATAAGGCCCAATGTGCACTGCAGGTGGGGCAGATGTAACATGTGCAGAGAGATTTAGATTTGGGTGAGTTATTTTGTTTCTGTGGAGGGAAAATACTGGTTGCTCTATTTTGTGAGTGAACCAGAATAAGGGCCCTAGAGTAGACGCCTGTATATGGGTAAGAGCGTTCCATAAAGTAGCCACGATAAGCGTGGCTACATCTGTATGAAAAATTTAAAAGAAGGAACAGTTTTAATAAAACTCAATTCACCCTTTTCATGTATCAACCATCGCCATGTTGACCATTTAACAATGTTGACCTAGACATGGTCATTGTCAATTCAAAATCTTTAAACATAGCTAGCTATTTATCAAGTGCTGCAGCAGTTATACTACATTTACATATACTAATCCTCAAAGCACATATACTTTAGTACAAAAATTGCACCCAGAATAAGTAGATTTAAAGCTGGAAAAAAAACCCTGTGGATTGCATATACAGTAAAGTATAAATACAAATTAATTTATTACGGTAACACACAATATTCGCAATAATAAAATAATATAGTCACACATCACTCTAAAGTTGCCCACACATGGTAAGATAGTTTAAATCATATGTCCATTTTCCACCAATTGGAATATCCTGCTCTATATAAGAAACTGTAAATAAAGAAATAAAAAATGATCCAATGTGCATACCCACCTGTCGTTCATCTAGCTTGCTAAACCCCTTCAACATGCAGAAAGATAACCACTTGTCTTGCAGGATTTGGCACACAATGTTCCATGAGCCCGATTCTGGTTCACCTGCAAAAGCAAATTCTTTCTCTATTTGACAAAACCATGTGCACCGCAGGTGGTGCAGATGTAACATGTGCAGAGAGAGATAGATTGGGGTGGTGTTTGTACTTCAAAGTGATACCTATATTGCAGTGTAAAAATAAAGCAGCCAGTATTTACTCTGCACAGAAACAAAATAACACCCAAATCTAACTCTCTCTGCATATGCTACATCTGCCCCACCTGCAGTGCACATGGTTTTGTTCATTAGAGAGATAATTTCCTTTTGCGAGTGAACCAGAATCAGGCCCCATGTGTAGCCAAGAGGAATCGTGTGGAAATGATGAGTTTATTATGTACACCAGTGGTTCTCAACCTCGGTCCTCAAGGACCCCCAACAGTGCATGTTTTTCAGGTCCCCACACAGAATCAGAGGGGAAATAATTAGCTTCAACTGTGATCTGTTAAAATGTGTCAGTGAATAATGAGCGCACCTGTGCACCTGCCGGGTGACCTGGAAAATGTGCACTGTTGGGGGTCCTTGAGGACTGAGGTTGAGAACCACTGATTTACAGTCATTAAACGACCCATCTAATCTTCTGATTGTTTACACAATCGTTACGTGTATGCACATGATATTGTTTGGCTAGAAGTGTTCTGGAATTGGAAATTGGGTGACAGATTGGATTGTTTATAAAACCTTAGCTTTTTAGATATATGATGAATTTAGAGTTCACAGTGGATATAGAGTATATGAATTCTGAATAATAGAAGTGATATAGGAACGTCTCAGGAAGTACAGTGTATCCTGATGGTTGAGGTACAATGTCTCTGTCGACAGTCCATAGGTCAACACCAGAAGGTTGACATGTACAAGGTTGACATTGGCTAATGGTCGACTTGCAATAGATCATCACTGACAAAAGGTCAACATACACAAGAAAAAGTGGACATAAGCAAAAGGATGGCATGGCAATGGTAGACACATGAAAAGGTCAACATGAGTTTTTAGCAAGGAGGGACCACACCTCATATACTGCACCCATCTTTATTTACCTTTTCAGAGTCTTGTGCCGGCACTGTAACCATGGCAAAAAAATCACCAAAAATGACCACCGCACATGTTACTGGGGACCTGCACATGCACAGTAGACTCTGGCACAATGCAAGTGTCACAAACGCAGACTCATTTTAGAGACTACCGGACCGGGGATTGGGGAGACCTAGCACAGTGCAGAAACTTACTGCATCGTCGGTTTTCGCCAAGGACCCCCTCCAAGTGGGATTTGACCTTCGATGTGACTGGCGTGCCTGTCGCAGTCCCCTGTTCAGGTTCCCCTTTTAAAGCTGGTATATTCTAAAGGTAACAGAATGGGCTTGAAGTCGTCACACCGGGTCAGAATCTAATGGTCAATGCAGGTATTGAAGGAGTAAACGCAGTACACAGGGATAGGGCAGAAGAGTAGTCAAAGGGACAGCCGGAATCAACCACGAACAGTTAGAAATGAGCAGAAAGCACTAAGAACCAAGGAGCCAAATTTCATACTGACTCTTTAAGAGAGCTTCTTGTGTGGCGTGTGTCCCCTAGGGAGAACACAAGCCCACGCAACCCAGAAAACGCTGGCTCTCCTGTCCCCGCTGATCAAAGGAACCCTGGTGCTGCCAGGAGCCACTTGCGCCTTCACTGCCATACGGGGTCCCCACTTGAGAAGAGCCTGACGGCCATCCAGACCCCTGCCACTAATGCCCGCACCTCCAGCTCCCCCGGCCCAGGTAAGTACTCCCCATGTTACGGCTGAATGTACTGCACCGTAGAGAGGATTGTCTGCATGGAGTATGTGTAATGCACTGTAATTTTTCCTTATTCCTGGTTACCTTTCTCTTGCAGGTTCCGGTTTCTTTGTTGTGATGCTTCTCTTCATTACAGGTAAGTACAGACGAATAGTCTTGTAATTTGATATTTATTATAACCACAAATAAAACGGTAATTCTTCAATAATGACCTTTCAAATGCGTCAATTTAAATCACTCTCTAATATCGCAGGCTATGCCTCTTAATAAACTTTTACAGTCATTTCAACAGGCTGTATTAACATTCCCTACACATCTTTTATAACAACACGGTGAATACAGTACTCTTTAGACAAGTTAGATTATCCTACAGTTTCACATACTATGTATCTTCTTAAAGGGTTACAGCCATTTCAACATGCTGCATTAACATTTCCTATACAATTCATAATAACACTGTGCATATAGTACACTTCACTGTTGCAATGGTGACAATTAGACTACAGTATACCTGTATGGCAACTACATTACATAGATTTGGTATTCACACAATACAGTCCCAATTATAGTGTGAGTTAGGTCACAGGGTAGCTCTTTTGCAACAAAATATGATGTACGGCTGCAGGGTAAATTAGGTAGTCTGGTTGTGATCTGCCCCGAAGTATCGGCTGTCCCCCTTACAATAGTTTGCTAAATTATTCCGCAGTTACGGGGATATCGGTACACTTGAACTATAGATACGACAGGTTAAACAAATCTCTCTGTCGGTGTGGAGGGGTTGACTATGTACTGACTGTCCCTGTTAGTTATGTTCTAGCAGGTTCCTCCACTGGGCTACAACCTGCAGCTGGTCACTCTACCTTCCTCAGCAGCTACGTTATATGAAGCTCTGTGGGCGTCCCCTGGCCAAGGTTGGAGCCGGGTTTAGCCCTCTTCTGTGCTGTCTCAGGTGGGGGCGTGATTAGGGGTGTGAACCAATACTGGGTGGACGAAAAAAGTACTCCCTTTCCTTGACTATCTATCCTGCGTGAATATCTGTGGGCGTCCCCTGGCTTAGGATTGGAGCCGGGTTTAGCCTTCCTCTGGGTGCTGTACAGGATAGGGGCGTTCCGGGGGCGTATTAGGGGCGTAAAGCGGTGTCAGGCTGGTACCTGGAGATAAGGCTGTGGGGCGGGCTTGAACACTCACCACTCCCCCGACCGGAGTTAGCCGCCTCAACGCTGCTGGAAGTCTGGATCTGCGACTCCTCCCCGGTTGCCGCCCTCTTGGTGACACATCTCCGGCCGGATACCACGAACGGCCGCGTCTTCACTCTCTGCCCCGCTGTCGTCTCTCCGGATACTTCGCCTGGTCTCTCGGAAGGTGCGCTGGTGACGATCCACACGGCCCGGCCTGCTGCGCGCCTCCGGTAAGTATATCTCACTTCTCTTCCACCGCGTCCCGCTGCGCAGTTCTGCTCTGTCCCTGCTCTCCGGCGGTACGCTCAACTGACCCCTTAACGGCTAACTACTATTTATGTTCCTCTCCTCGCGGTCACATCCGTGGTGCCGTAGGCACGTTTCTCTGGGGCTCGAGCAGCCCAGCTTTATTAATCCCCTTGTCTTTCCTAACAATGAGTCCCTCCTTGTAAGGGACAGGGTACCTTCAATGGGGCTACGGTGCAACCTACAGTCTATTGAACTATGCACGGGCAACCCGGTCACATCAACAATAACAGTGCCAATTTCCAGGGTATTACATATGCACATGGGTCCCCTCGTCTGTTATTAAAGAGTTAATATCATCACTAACTGTTTTTGTAATTGTAATTCATCAACATACTTATGGACAGCAGATTTGCTATTAATAATTCACAGTTCTACTGCTCTCACTAAGGCATTTAAGTACTGTAGTGGATTCCTTGCCCTTTAATACATAATTGATATTTGTTTCCAATAAAATTGCATTACACTGCTAAACTGTAACACTATATTGAAAATGAGCTAATTGTTTAAATATACACAATAGAGAGATTTTACAAATATTACAGAATCCAGTTTTATAAAATGTTGCATTTGCACATTGCTAAATTCACACTATATAAAATACAGTTGGTCACTATTACAGAGTAAACACTTCCTTTATATTTACCTATGCATCTGTTATTGGAAACAAATGACTCTAGGTATCGTTAACAGGCTCAGTAACATATTTTTATAATTTATATTCATCTGTATTTACTTATCTTTGACAAAACTCCTGCTACTGTGGTTCTCTTTTAAATTTGCAATTTGGAAATATTTTTGTTCCTATTTCTGCTAATTTATTTTTTCTTGTTTTGTTTTCTGCAGAGCACTCTTTTGGTGTGCACACACGGTGAGATTCCCTTGCTATTCGACTTAAGATTCGAGTGCTGTGCAATCTTTGCTAACTCTGTACTATTTACATACAATCCATACAATCTGCATTAGATTTGCACTATATATATAGTCATTGCTGCCCTGTCTATCTGGGTTTCGATTTGTGTTGTCATGGGAGCGCACATCGGGATCGCAAAGTAAAAACCTATGAGATCTGCATACGATCTGCATGCGATTTTGACTATATAGTCAAATCTAATGAACCGTGTTGCTCATTGCCTCATTTAGTAAAATAAAAAAGTAATTAACATTTCTGTGATTAAAGTTTTAAATAAGTAACTTGAAATATTCTTAGCAAATGTTTTGTATTTCATATGCATCTAAATATATAAACTTATGGAATTATGGAAAATTATTTCAAATACAATTAAAGTAACTTTTGTACATTAAAAGGGATATCATGCTGTATTAATTTATTTACTAAATCCATTTCAGATCCTTTATATGCTCAATACGTTTGCAAAAGTGGGTGTTTTTTTTTTTTTCCACTGTGGGGAAATATTTATTTATTAACAGTTTCTTATATAGTGCAACATATTCCCTTGCGCTTTACAATTGGGCACACAGATAAAACAAAACTTGGTAATAACAAACAGTAAAAGAGGTAGGAAGGTCCTGCTCCCAAGCTTACATTCTATAGAAATAAACACTAAAATCAATCATACTGTCTTATCATGGGTAAACATTGTGAAATGCTACTACTACTATTACTACTACTACTACTACCAGAGCTGTAAGTAGGGTGGTGCGGAGTGTGCCACTATACACAGCACTGCAGCGAGGTGGCTACTATTGACAGCACTTGTCAATTATCTGTTTTATTGTCAATTATTTGTTTAATTACTTTCGCTTTAAGCTTCCCTACTCACCTTTTACTTTGTGAAATAATTATGGGAATTGCAACCGAGCAGACCTATGTAGTGTGTGGTTGCACGGGATTGAATATGCATACTACATATATCTGCTCAATTGATTTTATTTTACAGTACACTAACTTTTTATGGATAAAAATCTCTTAGTTTTTATGCAAGCTCAAATAAATCAATGAGTAAGATGTTTGACTGGAATGCAAAAGGTAATGGGTTATAAGCCTGATTATGGCAAGATATTTAAGGGTATTGCATATAAATAAAAAGAGCTCTCAAGTTCAGTGCACGAATGTGGTTTATAGAGGATTTGTGTTCTACTCCATTTTATTGTAATTTCGTATAAATGTGTGTATATAATATATAGGGGCCAATTTATGATATAATATTTGCAGCTATATGGGAGTTTTCGGGGGTTAGCTGCAAATATTAAGTATCCCCTGAATGTAAGATGGAGGGACCACAGCAGGGATCTATGATCCCTCTTTCCCCGCCAGCCTCTGTTCAATCAATATTATCATCATATTTGACCACATAGCATTAGTAGAGCCGACATTGGACATTCGTTTTTCTACATGCCTCGTAACTCAATGAAAATTTGCCTGTTAAGGAATTCTCTAAGTTGGATGTACAGTATAATTTTACTATGAGTCTGAAAGTAGCTTCACATTGTGTTCTATTGGGTCTGCTTCTACTATTACTTAAAAGCCTGTGGCTTTAGGCATGTTTCAGTTCCCCTCATCACATCATTACACTATTCATCATGTCACATGCATAATCATAACCTGTAGACAGGTCACTGCCATCACATGATCAGCACACTACTTTATGTATATTCTGGTGATCTTTAAGCTATGAAATACATTATTGGTAATTCCCAAGTAAAAAAAACCCTTAAAAAGAAATGCTAACAAAATATATGTAAATGTTATTGTATTCCACCGTGAGATGACTTTAAAGAGGTCATTTCCTTATATTTCTATATTTTTCTTTGTGTTTGAATTTTACAATATTAAGTAAAAAGCGTAAATGAAAACTATTTTGTTGGAATGTGCTATGAATTTAGGATGCAATACTGTTGCTAAGTTGCAAAAGTCAGCTCTCCCAATAAAAGCTGTCCTTTGCGATACACGGACTTCTGGGTTTATGACCAAGAAAGGTCTTCTGGACATGTGCCGGATGACGTGTGTGCCGTAGGTTACACTGGGAGGGATCTGAATGGATCCCTTTCAGCGCACAATGTGAAGAGAAACCCAAATATTTCTATTTGCACGCCCATGTACAGATGATTCATTCCTGGAGACCTCAAGTGCATTCAGCACGGGAGTGTGCAGGCGGCACCTTTCTATATCATAAGGAGGCTCCCCCAGCAGCGATCTTTCAACTCACCCGTCAAACCTAGAATGCTCTTGTCCATCTTCACTGCTTAAGGACTCATCACATTGGGGTAAGAGCAAAGGGATTGAGATCCACACAACTTACTGCACTTACACACAGTGGACTCTCTGCTGAATTGTCAGCCCAAGGAATCTTATAAACCTGACCAATTGTGAATGTGTAGGGGAGGTTGTGCATATCGCTGGAATTTTATAATACCAGACATTACAGTTATTCAGTCATTATTGTCTCAATAACTTATTGCCTGAGAGACAACAGTGATGTGAAATTGTCTTGAAATATAAAGTGTATATTTGTTTTTATATGAGGGGGTTATAATTCTTAAATAAATATATTGTTGTATCACCTCAGTGCCCTCTCTTAACTGATTGTATAGTGCATAACAGAGGATTCCAGTCACTTCTGGGAGCAGCACATCTTTTGGAGCCTCTACAGCTTTTAATCATTGTGTATAGTTTTGATTAATTAATTTAAAATAATTGGTTGCGCCTGATTTAGTTTTTATTATTAAATAAATAAAGTCTGAAGCAACAAGTGCTTCAGACTGGAGCTGTGACCAATACTTCCTGGGAGTACAGGAATAAGACGGAGGAAGCAGATCATGGATTAAACTACTGCAGATGTCCGGAGCACAGGGCCACAGTTCTGTGAAACATCTTGAAGGCACCTACAGTACATCTTGTTTGAGATTCCGTTTTATGACCTTCGTTAGGGGGGGATTTGAAGACAGAGGCTGATCACAGGTGTCATGATTGCGCACATACTGTAGGGGTTTATGCTGGTTGATTCGCAAGGTTGCGAATCTGCAGCCTTGTGAGTCCACCAAACACTGCCTTGCGAATGGTGGCCTGGCCGCCACCCATTCGCAAGTGCGATTCACTCGCAGGGCCTGGGAATGGATGTTACACAGTAACATCCATATGCTGCCTTAGGGGATCCGCCCACATTATTCGATGGTCGGCGACCATCGAATGATGGGGAAGGCGCACGCATATAAAAGTGACTATCAAGTCACTTATATATGCGTGGACGCTCGGGAGGAAGTGGGCGGGCAGCCTCCCACACCTGCGGCATCAGCCCATTAGCTGACATTCTGCTTGCCCTCCGAAGAAGCCCAAAATATTATGTGGCTGCTGGCGGCCCTGAATCACAAATGTTTTGCATCTCGGGCCAGTCCACCACTGCCAGCAGTTGCACGGCACTCTCAACAATTTTCAGTCCCTGGAGCTGGAGCTACAATGAAAACACCTCCCCATGCCCATCAGCGGCCATCCTGGTAATGGCGGGTGGTGGCGGGCGTGGCTGTCCGCATGTGCACAGTGCCATGGATTGGGGAGCCCTTTCTGATGGAGGGTGTAAGGCTTGGGCATTGGGCCCCTGGGTTTGAGGAGCCCTTGGGCATCTGCTCATTAAGCCATGCGCAAAGATGGTCCTGGGTGTTCCCATGAAAAAGCTGGGCGTTTCCATGGAAATTAGGCAATCACTGGATTTGCTCGTGTTGTTTTGTATTAATTTCTGATAAACTGGCTAACTCCTTAGCATTAGCCTTTGCAGGAGTCAAGTTTACCTTAGATATATCCAGAGCAGCCGAGAGGTATGTTGGGCCCAGGTAAAATTTTGGGGAATGGCCTAATTGCAGGAGGCGTGGCCACCTACCATGGTTAGGCCACGACTCAAAATGGTTTGGGCTTGAAAAAATTATTACAGTCGAGGGGGGAGTGGATATATCAGCAGCAGCAGAAGCACACATCTACAGCATGTGCTGTGCTAACATGAGCTCTCATGCAGTCAGTAAGACAGGGAGAAAAAAATACTCTCTCTTTTTTGGGGCAATCTTAAACTGAGATTACTTATAAGTAATCTCAGTTTAAGAGTGCCCCAAAAAAGAGTCTTTTTTTCTCCCTGTCTTACATACTATTTACTCTCTAGGGTGCACCTCCCCACCATTGATTTTCAGAGAGCACCTGCCCTCTCACATCACCTAGCTATTGTGGACAAACAGATTGAACCATTTATCTTGTTCTATCTAATCAAAACCTGTGCACTGGTCCATCTTCCCCTTTTCCTTGAAAGTAAACTCATGCTGTCAGTGTGTGCAGCCCGGGAGGGACGGAGGGGGAAGGGGGGAAGGACCAGGTCCCCCACCGGGTCCCTCCAGCAAGCCCAGGTACTTAGTGCCTGCTCCCCCCCCCCTCTCTGCAGCCCTGGATATGTCTGACCCATGGTAATATCAAATTGCAGATGGATAGAATATTATTCTCAGTAGTCATACCAAAATGTCTGTCATCCAGAATTCTTTAGTAAAATTAGGCTAAAAGTGCCTATACATCAGGGTGCACAATACCCCAATCACAGACATGCCAGTAGTGCCAGTCTGCCCACCGGACAGCCGAGCAGCGGCCTTTCATAATCACAACCGGAAATGGTCAGGATTGGTTCACTAGGATTTTTAAACAAGTTTAATATTTCTGATCCCCCGATGCGCCCATCGTTGGACCGGGGATTGCCACAAACTATAACTGGCGTATGGGAGGCTTTAGTAAAAGAACCAAACTTACATTGTCTCCTGTTTATTTGCCTTGCAACTACCACACCTGTTAGAAATAAGTCCAGCTACCGTGTTTCCCCGATAATAAGACACTGTCTTATTTTTTTCAACCAACAAAAAACACCATAGGCCTTATTTTCAGGGGAGGTCTTATTTTAATACGGTACACATTGGCAGCAAATGTCAAAAAACAGGTGCCAGACATTTCAATGAACAGGTGGCATCGAATTTAAAAAAAACAGGTGCCAGGCAGACATTTCAATGAACAGTTGACAGCAAATGTCAAAAAACAGGTGCCAGGCATACATTTCAATGAATAGGTTGCATCAAATGTCAAAAAACAGGTGCCAGACATTTCAATGAACAGGTGGCATGAAATGTCAATAAACAGGTGCCAGGCATACATTTGAAATGAACAGGTGGCATCAAATGTCAAAAAACAGGTGCCAGGCATATAATTTCAAATGAACAGGTGGCATCAAATGTCAAAAAACAGGTGCCAGGCATACATTTAAATGAACAGGTGGCATCAAATGTCAAAAAACAGGTGCCAGGCATACATTTAAATGAACAGGTGGCATCAAATGTCAAAAAACAGGTGCCAGGCATACATTTAAATGACCAGGTTACTGTCAGTGTTAAGGTAACATTACCGTCAGTGTAAACAAACAAAGAAAAGCGGTACCTTTAATCAAAGATTGTCATGTCATCTACTTCGATAACATCATCATAAGTGTCCATACCGGTACCCTGAATTCCAGGCTGGGTTTCTTCTGCCTCCATTGCCTTCAGGAGAAGTGGACCCAACCTGTCATGTCCAGCAAGATAGCTCTCCTTAAATGAGCAGGTCTTGTCCAGGTAGCCTGCTCGTAGTGCTTTGGCAACACAGCTGTCAGTAATTTTATCCCACGACTTTTTCACCCAAGTCACTACCTCTTGCAGACGGGGCTTCACAAAGATTCCACGCTGATTTCATTCCATTCTATTTTCAATGTAGTCATTGACTTCCATGCGCAAATAATCCTTGAATGGCTTGTTTATTGCAATATCAATAGTCTGGAGATAGGCAGTCATTTCTGCGGGAATCATTACTTGATCTATTCTTCTTTCTGCAAGGAAGTTCTTCATGTTTTTAGCGCGGTGAGTGAGAATCCCAGACTAACAGACCTCTTTGGACACCTCTCAAAACAAGTGGCAGCATTAAATCCAGCCACTTCCTGCTTGTGTACACCAGGCTTTTTCGGTTTCAAGAATTTAAACGCCTGATACACGTTCAATCTTATCTTTCTTGCCATTACTGATGATTAGAGGCGTGGCTTTCTTTCCATCTAGATGAATTGCCAAAACACAGGTAACCCGTGCACTTTCGTAGCCACTGGTGGGAATGTAGATTGATGTGGCACCCCTGTGATGAATTGTTGTTTGAGACGCTTGACCCATAAACACTGCAGTTTCATCCATAGCGATCATATTGCAGGTTTAGTATTTAGAAAAGTCGATCCCATCAACAAAGGACTTGAATGCAAGTGCACATTTAATAACTTCAGCATCTTCCAGCTTAAACAGTGTTGTTGATCTTCTTAGAGACAGTTCATATCGCTGAAGGAAACCGTCCAACCAGTGTTGTGATGCTTTGAATCCTTCTGGGAACATTTCGAACTGTGGTGCCATTGCAAGGGCAAATGCTTGAATATCAGCCCTGCGCACAACCAATGCCTTTGCTCTCCTGTCAGCAATCCATTCACCAATAATGTCTTCCAGCTCAGGATATAAGGGTTGCCGACCTGAT
This sequence comes from Crinia signifera, assembly GCF_055691185.1. Taxonomy (NCBI): domain Eukaryota; kingdom Metazoa; phylum Chordata; class Amphibia; order Anura; family Myobatrachidae; genus Crinia; species Crinia signifera. The sequence continues at coordinate 208,569,717 of NC_139218.1, forward strand.
CCAGACCTGCGCTTCTTAGCTTTTCCCTCATCCACCTGCTGACTGAGGTTATTGTAATCCGCTCTCCATTTTCAGACCAATCGCATATCCAACTTCTTTTCTTTACAGAAAGCTCATTTGGGTTAACCCTGTACAGGGTTGGATATATACCCGCACAACCTCATTGAAACTTATTCACAAAATATAGTAAGAGAGACCCCCAAATGTTATATCTACTACATGGAAAGCTGCAAGATTCTTGCCCTCTGAGTCTTCTACAATAGCCTTCTTGTACTCGACGGTATAGCTCTTCCTCTTTGCACTCATGTCTGGGAATCAATACACATAAAATACCATACATTATGGTAAAGTAAATAAAATGAAGACCATTACCAGTATGCTCCCCCATTCCTGCTTTTATCCCCATCTTTAAATTTCCACCAGTCCTCCTTATTTACCATGCCCCTGTCCTCCTTTAAACATTCCCCAGTGCACCTTTTAAACATGCCCCCAGTGCTCCTTTTAAACATGCCCCAGTGCACCTTTTAAACATGCCCCCAGTGCTCCTTTTAAACATGCCCCTGTGCTCCTTTTAAACATGCCCCAGTGCACCTTTTAAACATGCCCCCAGTGCTCCTTTTAAACATGCCCCAGTGCACCTTTTAAACATGCCCCCAGTGCTCCTTTTAAACATGCCCCAGTGCTCCTTTTAAACTTGCCCCAGACCGCCATCTTAAAAATGCCCCAGACCGCCATCTTTGACATGCCCCAAACCCCCTTGATATGGTAAACATGCCCCTGTCCTCCTTTTAAACATGCCCCCAGTGCTCCTTGTAAACATGCCCCAGTGCCCCTTGTAAACATGCCCCCAGTTAAAGAGAGGGAACGTACCGTAGCCTCCTTTACACACCTCTCCTCCTCTCTGTCTCATCAACGCCAGCGCTCCGTGCTCTGCTGCAGCCACTCTGCTGTAGCCGCGTGATGTGCGCGGCGACGTCACGCGGCTCCCGCAATGCATCCCTGGGACCAGGAGCAAAGCGGCATCTGTACAAGCCGGAGGTCTCTAAATACCTCAGAGGTGATTGAAGATCACCTGGAGGTTAGCGGGGTCTTGTATTTATTGTTTTGCAATGCACAGGATTGAAATTTGAATCGGCCTTATTTTCGGGGGAGGTCTTATTTTGGACATATGTCCAAAATCTGGGGGAGGTCTTATTTTCGGGGGATGTCTTATTATCGGGGAAAAACGGTATTACTAATCACCTATAGAAAGCATGACTGTCTATCCAGACTTTCAATAGAGAATGCACTGGGGTTTTTTGGATGAAAGAGGCCGGTATTGGCACTTCTCATGGGGTACCACAGCAGCTAATGCAGCCAAAAAAAGATTTACCTGTTATGCCTAAGGCTCCCTGGTCATCTGCACATACTGTACATTTACAAAATAAATATTTGAGACCTTGGAACCTGGAAAACATCATGTTTCTATGAGCAACTGTACAGTATATTGCTAGACGCAAGCCACCTGACAAACAATATTTTCCAGAAATCATTGATCTGCAAACTTTATATGTTCTAGGAAATAGAATTTCAACCCTGTAATAATGCCATTCCCAACTGTTAGCATTACAAATATCTGCTAAAATAATAAGACCTAAAACTACATGCTGGATAAAAGCACTCCAATGGTCTATGACAGATGTTTCATTGCCACACATGATTCTCCTTTATAAAATGATAAATAATAAAGGTTACAACAGTAAACAGATAAAAGACTCATACATTTACTTTGAATCTTTCAGTTACATTTCTCTATCTTCTCTTCAGTTTACAGATGAGACTTGCTTACACCTTGGAATCTTATTGAGAGGTGATAACCAAAGGAATCACTAGGGGGGTGCAGACTGAATTAGAGTGTACCCCTCCAAAGTGAGTGTAGTAAAATAGTTTCATGCAGCTTTGTGGCACAAAAAAAATTGCATGTGTCCATAATACTAGTCATAGCTTAATGGCAGAAGTCAGGCAGGCTTATCCACTAAATGTTAACCAGGTCATTATATTTACTGTTCCCATACCATTTCTGTCAGAAAAATATATTACTTAAAATGTCAGCAAATAGGCTAATCCTGTTTTTCTACCTGATTACAGAATGTCCAGATCTATGTCCAGTATGTTTCTTTTGCAACTTGTACGAAATGACTGACCACGAATCTGCCAGATCGGTCATTAACTAGGTTCATTATACAGAAAGTTAGAAAACATAATAATAATTTTTAGAAATTGTCCATAAATGTGATCTTAAATGTGCTCAGCTCCTCAACTAACTTATATAACAAGAGAGCCTGATAACTAAATAAGCCACATATTAAAATAATACTTTTCATATATTTATTAGTACATGTTCAAAATCTGTGTTTAATCCTGCAGGTTGAAGTGTGCTTAGGTCATAGATCAATTTGGATTCTTTTTTTTTTTTTAAATATGTTGTTGGGTCTCCTCCTCTCCAGTTGGGGTAATTGTTTCAATGGCATTTATATTAAAATGCTTGGGATTTTTATTATGACGTGAGACAAACTGTTGAGATAGGCTGTGAGTTTGTAAGCCTTTATTAATATTGTAATTATGTTCTGCTGTTCATGTATTGAGACGTCTTTTCATTTGGCCGAAATTGTAGGCTGCACAGACATTCAAGCAAATAAATGACTCCTTTTGTATCACAAGTTGTTTCTGTTGAAATTCTTTTAAACTCTGCTTAGCTTGAAACATAGTTGTTGGTTTCATACTCTGTTTTCCAGTGGTTTTGCAATTGATACATTTTAGACATGGGTAGAATCCTTTTGTGGTGGCTTTGTCTTTTTTCTCCCCATTGGGATATGGCTGTGGCTTACTTGTTGTCTCAAGATCTTGGCACTTTTATAAATAATTTTTGGTCTGGGATGTATTTTAGTGTTTAGTTTGTTGTCAAGCACAAAGATATGCCAATTCTTTTGTAAAATTCCTACAATTTTTATGATTTGAGTTGTATTGTGTGATAAGGGTTACTGCCTTCTGAGTGTTTGAGGTATCTTCATTTTTGTCTTTTAATTATTCTGTTGTATCCAGTGATACTAGTGATGATAGATCTTGTTTATTTATGTTTCAATCTGATGTTTAGGGTATCCCTTTCTCATGAATATTGATTTGAGTTTCAAGCTCTGTTGATTAAAGGTCTCCTCCTCTGTGCACTTTCTTTTTATTGTCATTGCCTGTCCTCCAGGGTTGCTTTTCTTATTTATTTATTCATTCACATCAGTCACCTGACCCAGTGGAGCTTACTGCACACATTCACTCTTGGGTTAATTTTGTTTTGAGCCAATTAACCTACCAGTATATTTTTTGATTGTGGGAGGAAACCGGAGTACCCAGGGAAACCCACGCAAGCACAGGGAGAGTATACAAAAAAAGTTAGGGCCATGGTGGGAACAGAACCCATGACTTTAGTGATGTGAGGCAGTAATGCTAACCATTACATTAAATTCACACATAGGGATTGCTAAGCCCAAATCTCCTCTTATTTCATGCAGTAGTTTTTCTAGTTTAAAGAACCCTTTTTAAGATTTTTTTCAGCATTTAAAATGAGAAAATGTAAAAATAAATGTTTTTTTGCCACAGGGTGGGGTGGCATCCTGCTAACTGCAGTTGCAGTTTTGGAACGGTGACTAAATGCTGAAGCAAAGACCTCAAAGTATTTATTTCCAGAGTTTATTTAGAGAAATCACATTTGCTTATATTTCACTTTTCGGTACTTGTTTCCTAGCATGGCGCCCATCGCATACCATACTTATTGGTGTGCGATGCGTGCAATGCAATGCGATATTCATGTTAAATTAACAGGAGTGCTTGTACAATGAAATATCGCATAGCATTGCATGCCAGCAAATGGCATGCAATGCAATGCGATTTTTAATTGTACAAGCACCCTGATGGGTGCTTACAATGTTAAATGCACCCCCATTGTCAACGCCACCACCACTATCAATGCCAACCCGAAGCAAGGCGAGCGCAGTGAGCCCGCGAGAGGCGGTGGTACGTGTCCTCCGACCTTTTCATACCCCCACTATCCACGTCGGCGTGGAGTTGAATTTAGATAGTGTAACAAGCACAGTGAGCCACCGAGTCTGAAGAGTGGCGAGCACAGCGAGCCCCGCGAGGGGACGCGGAATAAGAGCACAAAGCATGGCGAGCACAGCGAGGCCCGCGAGGAGACGCGGAATACATGTAAAGTAAACCGTGTCCGCTCGTCACGCTTCTAGAATCAACTCCATGCTGACGTGGATAGTGGGGGTATGAAAAGGTCAGAGGACACGTACCGCCGCAGCTCGCCATACTTCGGGTTGGCGTTGATAGTGGGGGTGGCGTTGCCAATGGGGGTGCATTTAACATTGAAAGCACCCATCAGGGTGCTTGTACAATTAAAAATAGAATCGCATTGCATGCCGCTATATTGCATGCGATGCGATTGTATAAGATGTACTACGATCAAAATATTGGGTGCCGTGCTAGGAAACAAGTACCCATTTTTCAATAAAAAACAACACTTTAGCATTTTCTGCGAATACAAAATTTAAGAAGCCCAGAATATAGTTGCCAATGCTCATCAGGCTGCGTAAGGTTGCAATGTAGTTTTAACAACTGTGCCATTCACCAATCCACAAATGAACATGGAAAATAATCAACAACATTGTTACTGTCTGAATGAGTGTTTGTCCACCATAATAACGCCAAAAACCAGGCAAATAATATTAGGTGATATTATACTGAACTCCAGGTCAAAGGTCCTGCAAGCCTCTCTTGCACTGGCCAAAGTCAGCGATCCTGTGTCCACCTATAAGGTAAACACAGAAGCAGGGCCAGCGCTACCCACTCAGCAGCTGGGAGACACCATGCTGAAAAGGCGCTGTCTCCCTCCCTGCTCTGCTAAAGCTGCCTCAGCCCTCACTGTCACTGCCTCCTGCACGCCGCCCGCAGTGCCTGTCTGACAGCAAGCGGCAGTATGGAGAAGCTGAGCAGCTCCCTGCACCACGCACACACTGTCGTCCTGCGACCTGCCCCCTCTTCCTCACGGACACTTGCGCTGAGGCATGTAGCACTGTCTGTGAATGCCTGGATGTCATGTCCGGATCTGCCCCCTACCCATTGCTCCCTGTGCCTGTCAGCTGTCACTCATATGACGAACAGGCAGCAGCGCCGCATCCCCTTCCTTCCCTCTTCTCAGTGTGCTGTGCCAGTGCCACTGCCAGTCCTCAACACTCCGCCCCCTCTATCTCCTCCGAGAGGGGTGTAATGGCGTCCTCAGCGTCCTTCCTACGCAGATAGAAGAGGAGGGACTGCACAAGAGTTAAACAGCAAAGAACAGTGAGTATTTTAGTATACATGTTTATAACAATTTTTTTAATAATTGTAGATTTTTTTTATATTAATTTAGACACTTTTTAAATAATGGGCTGGATTATGTGCCTAAAGATGGCCATACACGCTGCAATAGCAGCGTGTGATGCGATGTGCACTCCTGCGGGCATCGCATCCCACGGACCAAAAAGTATGTGCTGCACATACTTTTTGTACTGCTTTTGGATTGCATCGCACACACATTGCATGCATGCCATGCGATGCCATCTAGCCCATAATGTATGCGATTCTCGCAGCGCGTATTGGCACCTTTAGTGCCTGCAATATTTTGCGGACACAGCACTGAGATGGTGTATGCATACACCATAGGTATATACATACACTTAGGTATATAAGTGAAAGGAGAAAAACAAAAAGTGGAATAATTAGACTGAAGACAGAGAGTGGAAGTTTTCTTGAGGGGGACAATGTAATAGCAGATAATATTAATAATTATTTCTGCTCAGTATTCACTGCTGAAGGAGAGGGGAAGGGGCCACAGTTAAGTTGCAAGTATAGTCATAAAACTGAGGGAGAGACAAGTACATTTACAGAGGAGAAAGTCCTCACAGAACTCTCAAAACTGAAAGTGGATAAATCAATGGGGCCAGATGGGATACATCCAAGGATACTAAAAGAGCTTAAAGGGGAGCTGGTAAAACCAATAACAGAATAATTCAACCAGTCACTAGCTACTGGAGTAATCACAGAGGACTGGAAAACAGTGAATGTAGTCCCACTGCACAAAAGTGGAAGCAAGGAAGAGGTAAGCAACTATCGACCAGTGAGCCTTACATCAGTAGTAGGGAAATTGATGGAAACACTCTTAAAACAAAGAGTTGTAGAATATCTCAAAACCAGCAATTTACAGGATCCAAAACAGCATGGGTTTACTGGGGGAAGATCATGTCAAACAAATCTTATTGACTTTTTTGACTGGGTGACTAAAGTAATGATCAAGGTGGGGCTGTAGATGTAGTTTATCTAGACTTTTGTAAAGCTTTTGACACTGTCCCACATTGCAGACTGTTAAATAAACTTGAAAGCTTGGGATTGGATTCTAAGATAGTTGAATGGATAAGAGCGTGGTTGCAGGACAGAAAACAGAGAGTTGTAGTAAATGGAGTACAGTCAAAGGAGGGAAAGGTTACAAGTGGAGTACCCCAGGGATCTGTACTTGGACCGGTGCTTTTTAATATCTTTATTGGTGATATTGCAAATGGAATTGAGGGTAAAATGTGCCTTTCTGCAGATGACACAAAGGTATGCAACAGGGTAGACACACCAGGAGGGGTAAAACAAATGATTGAGGATCTAGGTAGATTAGAGAAATGGTCAAGAGAATGGCAACTATAGTTTAATGCCAAAAAATGCAAAATCATGCTTGGGTCTCAGAAATCCAAAGACTAAATATAGTATAAATGGCACTATAATGGAAACTACTGAGGAAGAGAGGGATCTAGGTGTTACTATTTCAGGGGACTTAAAAGCAGGTAGGCAATGTAAGAAAGCAATGAAGAAGGCAAGTCAGATGCTTGGTTGCATAGGGAGAGGTATCAGCAGTAGAAAGAAAGAAGTAATAATGCCACTGTATAGGTCATTGGTACAACCTCACCTAGAGTATTGTGTACAGTTCTGGAGGCCATATCTCCAGAAGGATATAAATACATTAGCGACTGTACAAAGAAGAGCAACTAAAATGGTGCATGGCCTACATCACAAAACGTACCAGGAAAGACTAAAAGATCTTAATATGTATACTTTAGAGCAGAGAAGGGAAAGGGGGGACATGATAGAAACTTTCAAATATATCAAGGGTTTTAACAAGGTACAGGTGGGAGACATTCTTCATAGGAAGAGGAGCAACAGAACACTAGAGGGAGGAAGATTCAGGGGAAATGTGAGGAAGAATTACTTCACAGAAAGAGTAGTAGATAAGTGGAATAGCCTCCCATCAGAGGTGGTAGACGCAAATACAGTAGTACAATTTAAACATGCTTGGGATAAGCATATTGATATCCTTAAAAAAAAAAAGGATCAAATATGGTTGAGGTAACATGTTTAAAAAAAGGGGCAGACTAGATGGGCCAAGTGATTCTTATCTGCCGTCAAATTCTATACATTTACATGCACCCGAGATCCTCCATAGGATCGCATGTTGCATACGCTCCCACAATCGGGCTGCAGCTTGTTGCAATGGCAATGTGAAAGGGCGCAAAATTTATGGTTTGCAGGAGGGTGCCGGACACCCTAGCACCGGTCCTGGTGCTGTGTGCATTTAGCAGAATGTATATGATAAATAACCATAACAACCAAAATGACAAAAATATTGGCATTCTGTGTTACATGTACAGATAGTCACACCAACTATTTCACATTCTGCCCATGGCCCAACACATGGTAGGGGTTAGGATGAAGACTTTCCCTAGATGACAATAACTATTATGTATTGCTACAAAGATCTATGCAAACTATAAATGCTAAATATAATGTTATCAAAAATGTTAGTAAACATGTAATAATATAAATATTTTTTTATAACAAATAAAAACAACACAATGATGACAATATTAAAGAAACGTGCAATTTAAAGACCTTACACTATATACTGTAAAGTATAAAGTAGTGTACACATGGTGATATTTACTTTCTATTCAATCCCGATTCGATTGAGATATAATCGGAATCAAATTGCACAGCACGGTTTAGTCTATTTAGTACAGATCTGTACTATATAGTCTTGCCTACACAGTCGATTTTTGATTTCAATGCCGCTGGACAGCACATCGGGATCCAATGAGTACGATTTATATTTGATTTTGCTTATAAAAGCAAAATCGAATAGAAAAATAGACAAAATCAAACCGTGTGTACAACCTATAAGATTATTTCATATAATAGGTAGCATACGTAGTATAATAATAAAACAAAAATAAACTTTAAATTTACGGTTTGCAGGAGGGCGCAGGACACCCTTGCACCGGCCCTGCACAGAAAAAGAAAAGTGTCCATTGGAAAATGGGTGCTGGATGACTCACCAACAGTCGGGGTTCTAACAGTCATTTCGCCAACATTGGAATCCCCACTGTCAGGAGCCCAACAGGCGGATTCCTGACTTACATGGACTATTTTCCCTTATGGGGTCCATGACCCCCATATGAGCAGTATTGATGGTGTAATGGTTAGCATTATTACCTCACAGCGCTGAGGTCATGGGTTCGATTCCCACCATGGCTCTAACTGTGCAGAGTTTGTATATTATCCCCGTGCTTGCATGGGTTTCCTCCAGGTACTCTGGTTTCCTCCCACAATCCAAAAATATACTGGTAGGCTAATTGGCTCCCAACAAAAAAAAACTAACCCTAGAATGTCTGTGTCTTTGTATATGTGGTAGGAAATACAGATTGTAAGCTCCACTGGGGCAGAGACTGATGTGAATGTTCAAATATTCTCTGTAAAGCGCTGCAGAATATGTGTGCGCTATATAAGAAACTGTTAATAATAATAATAATAATAATAATAATAATAGAGGGAGAATAGAAGAGGTGGCGAGCTAAACTCACTACAGAGCCCGCAGCATGGTGAGCGCAGCAAGCCTGCAAGGGGCTTCAATGCACTTGCCTCCCTGTCGGGCTCCTGACAGTCAGGAATTTTATGTCAGAGAAATGACCGTGAGAATCCTGACTGTCGGTAGGTTATACCATACCCTGGAAAATAGCAAGGAGGAAGCACTACTGTCCAAGGAGAACATTGCTAAACACCACCTAGTAAAGCCACAAGACTACTAGAAAATATAAACACAATGCAAACATATAATACAAATATAAAGCTAGGCTAGGTGTGAGCACTACGTCAGGGACGTCAACAATGGTGGATAATATGGCATCTGAAACCCAATGCGTTTCGTCCCTAAAGGGACTTCTTCAGGGTTTTATGAAAATCACAAATGCATAATAGAAGAAAACAGTGTCTCATTAAATAACTCACAGAAACAATAAGGACACATTCTCTGACACAGTTACAGGTTAGCTTGTGGATAAATCAACTGTGTTAAGATATACACCCATATTTTCATCTCCTAGAATTTAATGTCCTAGAATTTGCTAACAACATTTCCTGTATAAAGTTGACCCACTCAAATGTTCAGCTTGATTTATCTGAATGTAGCCCCACCCTGCAATCTGCCTTTTACATCTATCTATCTATCTATCTATCTATCTATCTATCTATGTACTCATGCACCCACTATCCATTAGAAATACACAGGGCCAGTGGCTGCGAATGAGCGCACTATGAAGCAAAGATCTAAGGGGACACATCTGTATTTCTTTGTCTATATGTTTCAACATCTGTGTTTCCTTCTCTAGAAACAATGCTAACCACAGATATTTTGCACCATAAATGTGGAAAGATAAACAAATGTGGCTATGAAAACAAACTGTAGGTGAATTAACACCTGCATAGCAAAGGTTCATTGATGTATGTAATTAGTAACTAATTACCTAAAGTCAAGTGAATTTGAACATACACTGAAGACATCTTGCTGCAGATTAAGGCAGGGCCATAAATCCATGCCAGGAGCTTGGAGACAGACAAAATGGCAGTGCCCCCTGCCAACCAGCCCCCTTCTTCTGTCTCCCTAGCCAGCCTCTCTGTATCCAGCTCTCCCTGTTGTCTCACCATCCAGCCGCTCTACAGTCCACACTCACTTCAATTGTCTTCTAGGCACTGGCAGATGCTTCACGGCGCGTATGTCATCATTATGTCACTCATCATGTCACAATAAAAAAACTATATTGTCGGAGGCAGCCACCATCAAGGTGACAGCGACTACACGGACTATGATGGATAAACTACTACCTGGGCCGCTGCAGTGGTCAGCAGGGTGCATAGCAGTTATGGGATTTATATGTCAAGAGTTCCTCCATGGGATTAAACCAAGGCTGGGCAACACCGGCCCTCCAGATCTTAATGAACTACACATCCCAGCATGCCTTGCATCAGTTTCAGCATAGCCACATAGCAAAACTAATGCAAAGCATCCTGGGATGTGTAGTTCATTAACATCTGGAGGGCCGGTGTTGCCCAGCTCTGGATTAAACAGTCTATTTATTATTGGATCGTATATGCAATGTGATCTGGGAGGCATTTACCGCCCAGTATCACATTGCAATATGCAAACCTATTGGGTGAATGTATTACCATGCAAATGCAGCCCCAGGAGCTCTGAAAGGAGCCCGTCCCTCCGCTCTGATTTGCCGACCCAATTGATTTTCACTGCCCTGACATCACAGTGGTCTGTAGCCCATAGGCTAATATGGGCTACCGCCATTTCAGAGTGGTGGTAGCCCAGGGACCCACTGAGATGTTGCTCAATGTTGATACATTGGGGAAATTTTCTAAGATGTATATTCTACTTCACATGTGATGTTGTTATGGGCAACCAATCAGAATCTACTTCTTATTTATTTAGCACCCTCTAGAAGATAGTAGACAGGATCTGATTGGTTGCCCATAGAAAGATCACTTGTGAAGTAGAATACACATCTTAGTACATTTCCCTCATTGGGCAGCACTACATAGCTCATAGAAGCCTATGGGGTATCCACCCTCAAGCGGAGCAGGAGTTAGATTCCTGCTGCGGTCTCTCCTATATACATTCGAAGGATACTTAATATACTAAATATTTGCAGCTTACCTCCAAAAACTGGTGTTTTCGGGGGAATTAGACACAAATATATGATAAAGGCCCCTATGGGCTTTATGAACTAGGCATTTGGTTGTAAATGTTTTTGACCACAATGTTAAAGGACAATGCTTTTACTTACTGTGTCTTGATAGAAAAAGTATTAACCTGCTAAATTTACTCTTTAAACGCAATTAGAAGTGCTAGGTTTTACAACCCAATGATTATCAAATAAACCCATCTGTGTTTCTATCCATTTAAGCCTTCTACTACTTTCATTTCTTTTTAGAACACTATTGTACCCTCTCACTCCATTTTTAAGCATTTTAAGATTATACTGGGCCTAAAACCCCCCGGTGACATATATCACATAAACATATTGCAACAACATGTTCCAACAAACACATCGGGGGAGATTTTATATTCACGCTGGGGACCGGTAGTGCAGCTCTGCGCATGCGCATATTTGCCACTGTACGAACACCTTCGGCGACTATTACAGTTGTCGCAGCATCCGCACGGGTATTGGAGGGAGGGGGGCAGGCAGGGGCTGGAGCAGGGGAATGCCCAGCATTTTTTGGTTTTCCCATGAAAATGCCGATCATTCCCCTGGAATGCAGGCATGCCAGTGCCTGCTGGGGGCTGATCTCATGGGACATCAGCACCCGTCCCTTCTTCGGTGGACACTGAAAGTTAGTCTGAACTGACTTTTATTTCCAAAGAGGAGAGAAATCATTTGATGATTCAGCCGGTTTAGACGGGAAGTGGACTGGCTGGCCTAGTGATGCAGCTGCAATAACCTAGAGCTGAACTCAAAGATGGTAGTCGACTTTAGGAAGAAGCCGGCTGATGTTTCACCGCTAGTGATTTTTGACAGAGTGGTATCGCTAGTAGACTTTTTCAAGTTCATGGGGACCACAATCACCTGGGACCTTAAATGGGGGTCCAACACTGATGCAATCGTTGGGAAGACGCAGCAGAGGTGGTTCTTCCTAAGGCCACTTAGGAAGTTCAACATCCAACAGAAGCTTCTGCTCTTCTTTTCTACTCCTTGATACTTAATAGAGAAGAAAAAGAAAGTGGAGTGGTGCGCTATCAATGGCAGCCGGCACAGGGTTGTCTGGCCCCAAAAAATATATGGAAATATAAACAATGGTGTGCCAGCGCTAGCTGTTCTATTCAGGTAATTAAGACGGTTCTCATAAAAAAAATTATTTATTAATTAATAATAACACATTAAGCATCTATCATAGATCATATAAAATAAACATGAATAAAAATTATGGATAAAAAAATTGAGCAAGTATAGAATATTCTCTGGTTGATGTGAGAAATTGGGTCTAGGACTCCATCAAGAAGATTTGAAGAAATAATTTTTATATTACCATCCTTTTATGTCTCCTGGGAGAATTAGGTATATCCGGGGATAGGTGACCCCAAAGTCCTTTGCCCTATGATTCCAAGGGCTCAAGCCTCCCTATTAGGCGTGTGGTCTCCTTGTATGGCTGGATTAGGAATAGTGCAGATATCCCAGTATTTGAAAAAGTCCAGATTATCAGGAGTTAACATTCGTCGGTGGGAGAGTGGACTGGTCACGTTTGATGGATGGATGAGAGTCCAGACTGGTTAGTATCAGCTCAATGCGTTTCCCCAACTAGTCTGTGGCCGGCTTCCTCAGGAGCAAGTGTGGACTGGGGGTTAGAACCCAGTATATATAGCAGCAGTTTGATTGCTCAATTAGTGCACCTGTGACAGAGTGCACATGTCAAACATGTCAAACATAGACAACTTGTTGAGAAATAATGCCCCTTTCAGACCGCACTTAAAAACCGGTATTTTGCCGATTTTTAAACATTTTAAAACGGTAATCTGTTCGGTCTGAAAGGTGCAGGACCACTTTACCGTTTTAAAAAATGGAGGGTCCTACCCGTTTCAGACCCGGTATTTTGGCATCAAAATCTGGTCTGAAACGGTATTTAGGGCCCAGCTCATTGGCTAAATTCAGCGCAGAAAATATTTAATGAGCGCTCATTAAATATTCACAGCACTGGAGCCGCCGCCCCGCCGCCCCCCCCGCGTGGGTCGACTAACCCCACCCACCCCCCGCAATGTGTTAAGAAACCCCCCCTGTGCAGCCGGTACCTCCGTAATTGCGGATCCCGGCAGTGCAGTATGGTCTGAAGCACACATGAAAAAAAGTGTCTTTCAGAAAATGGCTGCCCCATAGGAAAACCTGTTTAAAAAAACTGTCTTTCGTACGGGGGCAGCCATTTTCCGAAAGTCACTTTTCCAAAAACGAGTCTGCCAGTGTAAAAAAAAACGCACTTAAACGGTAATATACCGTTTAAGAGATGCGGTGTGAAAGGGGTTTTACCTGGCAGACCCGTTTTTGGAAACGTTTTCAAATACAGGGTCAAAGACAGTTTTGCGGTCTGAAAGCAGCATAAGAGAACCGTCTAGTAACATAGTGGATCTATACTCTGGCAGTCCAGGAGGCAGTTTGGGCTGTCAGAAATTTACATTTATAACATAAGACAGAGAATATACAATAATAACCTTTACATAATGGGGTCACATGACCCGGAAGTATTTGAGCAAAACAATGCATTTATGCTTTAAACGTTAATCAGGAGATCCTCCTATATAGGTAAGGATCGTGACCTCAGTGCAGCTTGGGGTGCCCGGGGGGACCCCCCCGCCCACCCCCGATTGCCGGTATAGGCAGTAAGGGCAATGGGATCCCCACCGCATCCGCCGCGTTGCCAGGTTACGGCTGCCCAGGGATGCGAAGTCACATGTGCTAGGCGCCGTCTGGCAATGGAGGGGGCGTCGGCCTAGCGCCCAGACCCACAGAGAGACGTGCATCTGTCGTGCTGACGCATGATGCACGCTCCTAGTGTTACCAGGCAACCCGGCCGGCGTCCCCTGTGATGTATACAACTATATGCAATAAATTCTGAAATGATGAAGCTTTTTCACTTTTGTAACAGTGTACAGTAATATTCTATATTTTAACATTTTTCAGATGGCTGAATCTCTCAGTTGGTAAAAACACATGTCTAGAATTTTGTTGTCTGAAAGCATCACAAAATTAAACCCAGGCTCTGTATGAAATAAACAAAATATTATGCAGTAGCTCAAATGAATTTCTCAATTTGGTCTGGTTGGATTTCACAGGCTGCTTTGAATAATCTACAATAGGAAGCATGAGAAAACATTATACATGCATGATCCTTTTGAAACTGTGACTCACCATCATGCATTTATTACCAGGACACTGGAGCAGAGGAGAACGCAAGCCATATAGTAATGGCCTACTGTTCAGCAACATGATGTCACCTTGTGGGTGAGAGTAACCAAACACTGGTTTGTGTAATGATACCGCATTCTTGTTCACTCTAAAATTGTCATTGATACTGTTTACATGTTAAAGCAGTATAATAACTTCAATAAATAATACCCCTTTCACTCAGAAAATGAAATTCCCAGGTGAAGCAGTTCCACCCAGGAATTTTATGAAATACACAGGTCATTTTTCTGTGTGAATGGCTTAAACTCCAAGTCTGCAACCCTGCTAATGAGCAAGGTCGGAGACCTGACGTTTAAGATCCGGGTTGACCCATTTACAAAGGCAAAACCCCCGTGTAATAGAGCAAATTACTGAGTCTAGATTTTAGACCAGGAGATTTGCTCTCCTGTGTGAAGGGGGTTTGACAGCGGTGACCGGATAACCTGGCGCTTCAAATGCCAGGTAATTGCTGTGTGAAAGCGGTATACAGTAAATGATATCTTACTTTTCGATTTTATCGCTTGTGGCATTATTGTTATGTTTATACATTACAGTCAGATACAGTGGGGGAAATTTACTAAGAATACAAATACAAAAAATCGTATTCGTATTCTTAATACAAAATGAATTTGAATGAATACGACTGGTGTAGTCGTATTTTCATTCGTATTCCGGATGATAATTTACTAATCAGTCGTTTTTGACTGATTCATATTATCCAATGGCGTATTGATTTGTATTTTTTCTGATTCTAATTCATATTTTAAATACAAATTTTTATTTTTAAATGCAAATTCGTATTTTTAAATACAAATTTGTATTTTTAAATACAAATTTGTATGTTAAAATACAAATTCGTATGTTAAAATACAAATTCCTATTTTAAAATACAAATTCGTATTGGTTTTAGCATGCATGGATCAGTCAGATCCGTGCAGGCTGCAGTGTAAAACATTTTTTAAAATAAATAAATAATTTAAAAAGTGTGTATGTGTGCTTAGTGGCCTTTTTTTAAGTCACACATTTGTGATTTTGATCAGCTGGGGGTTATTTTCTGATTTTTTTCCTCATGTGTAAAATTCTAAGATGTGAAATACACTTCCAAATCAAGGTGTATTTTTTTGCCGTATTTTTTTACGATTCGTATGCATTTTCGATTCGTATTCGGATTTTTTACAAATACGAATTGTTAATAAATGACTAAAGTACCTTGTTTTCATGTTAAAAATAGGCGTATTCTATCGATGTCGTATTCATTCGTATTCGTATTCAAAAATACGAATACGCCATGTATACACCATAAATACGAATAAACATCACCGTATTTTCAGTATAGTAAATCCTGAAAATACGAATACGCATAAAAAAATCGTATTTTGCTGTACGAATACGAATTTTTTATACAATTTTACCTTAGTAAATTTCCCCCAGTGTCATTAAACCAGTGTGAACGTACAATGTGACCATAAGTCTTGCCTACATTTGAAAACAAATTTCAGGGAGATTATAGTAGGTAGTAAAATTTTGCGGGGCGCCCTGTCAAGGGGGAGTGTCATGCTTCTCACAAAGGTGTGTCAAGTTCCATATATGGGCGTACAACCACTATAATGCTTGTTGCAAGATATCCTCTATATATAGGTCTAATGTTCATTTGTGTGTCTCCGAAACACTGCAATCATCAAAAAGATGTAAGGTGAAATCTAATAGGATGAGAGACTCAGAAAATGAGAGATTTGGTAAGAAATCTCCAGGGTTTTTTTTGGTACTCATTTACACTGCAAAATCAAACTAGTCCTGAATGTTTTTGGCTCCAAAACATGTGAAAGCCAGATAGTAAATAAGATCCCATTTTGAGATCTGGGTAAATCTAAATAAATCCAGATCTGTACACGCCTAATTTATTTGTTTGTTGTGACATGATAATAATAAATGTCATGTCAATTCAATAAATTCTAAATACAATTTACTGTAAACATACATGCCTACTTCTGAAAAAGCATGTCAGGGAGATTGTGTAGGTGACACCTAGTTGCGTGGACATGTACTGCTCCATCTCTGAGGCGTGTCATACATGGACTTACATCCAAACGTAGATGAGCCCCAAAGCAGTTAGTAAGACCTACTGTTCTTGTTGAAGAACAGACACTGATACGTGTCAGGGCTTGTTCCTGTATTGTGTTTTACACGTGGTTCCATATAAGTGGCCACGACAAAACTTATTTAAAATGCATGTAACCATATGGATCATTGTGCTTAACCAATGCAGGGAAATGGCATGGAGGATTCCATTTGTATGTATATTCACTTATGTGCATATCTTCAACATCGGTCATCAGTCCGATCAAACCTGAATAACACCCTAGGTGCCTTAATTATACCTGGAAGGGAGAGGCGTGGTCAATTAGAGGGTAATGACACTTCTTTCACTATCACTGTGGTCTTGTGTTATCTTTTTGAGGTTGCAGGCACCAGGGGTGACCCAGGAAATCTCTACCCAACTTAATGCAGATATCTTTTGATATACACTAACATGAGAGTATACAGTTAGTCACTTGGTAATTTAATAAAAAAAGCTGTGTTACTTTAGGGGGGATTTATCAAATCTAGGAGAGAGATAAAATTTTAGAGATAAAGAGGCTCATCTACCATTGCATATTTGTGGCTAATTCCCTGAAAACACACATTTTCAGTGGTTAGTTACAAATATTAGGTATCACCTGAATTTATGTAGGAAGGACATGCACTGTCTATCCTGCTAGATCGCGGGGGTTTTGCCTATAAACAATAGGCAGTACCCCACTCAGCACAGATTGCTCAGCACACATTGCATGTGCATTATCATTGTGCCGTGATGTGTCCTGAGGGATCTTTGCTTAGCACATAGCTCAGCACGGAGGCCAGCTCCACCCCTTTTGTATGGGGATTCAGGCTCTATTATCTGCATTCCTCGATTGGCCGAATTCAATGAGGCCGACGAGGGGGTTAATCGGCGAGGATTGCCGAAAACAAGCGACCCTCGCTGTTTAACCCCCGCATCGGCAGTCAGAGGACGGCGAGGATTCTCCCAAATGTCAAGGTTCGCGGCTAATACAGGGATCCCGCTGCATTTAGCCACGAGCCTCGCTGTTTTGGCGGCCGCACATGACATTTCCACGTCTCTGTAAAAACCGAGCGAGGTGGAAACAGCGAGTGCAAGACGGTCAGTTGAATACTGACCATGCGAGCTGTGACAGCTTTTAAAAAGCATTGAATACTGTCCATAGTGTCCTCTATGCAATTGTTTACATAAATGTGTTATATAGATAGATAGATAGATAGATAGATAGATAGATAGATAGATAGATAGATAGATAGATAGATAGGGGAATATGCTGTTTTCACAGTCTGACAATCCACTCGCATTAATAAGAGAATTGCATATCTGATCCATTCAAATGACTTTATAATGTAACATAAATATATATTTTTAAAAAGTAAATATGTTTGGAGACTTTTTGAAGAGCTTTCTGTCCATTCAATTTCACACATTAACCACAAGCAGAGGTGTGGCAGCCGGGTTCTTTTTACTATGACAATATGCCAGCCTGAAGAACAAGATCTTATATCCTAATGTATGAATTTCACAATCTTAGCTTAACTACATCCTTTCCTTTAAGCAACAAATGAAACCACATGGAGTTGCAAGACATATGAATATCTGGAAATAACTGACCACTAACCCACACCCGTCTCAGTGCACACTATTTATCTTTGTGTCTAGTCCTAGACAATGAACACAACTCGCAGTCATTAAATATTTACATGGAACTTTCCAAGCAACACCTTTGTGTGTTACCCGGAGTGCACCGACTACACTGGACAATACATCACATGTGTAATGTTGGACCTATTGACTATAGCACATTTCTTCCTCACTATCTATTTTACTCTGCAAATTATAGAACAAGAGAGAGGTTTTAATCAATGTATCTCAGGTATGTTGCTTTCTACATTATATCAATTTGAACACAAGTTGATAATTATGGCTTCATTATTAACTCATCTACAATATTTTCTACTTGTCTTCTCTTTGGCTTCAACTACAGATATATGTCAAATTATCCAGCTCTAAACAGTTATAAAATTCAGTACAAGAGCAGACATGGCTGTGCAAGGAACACTTCTATTATTGCACCCCCTACCCATTCCGGGGGGTATATTTGCAGGTTTACAGAAGTGAGATGCTGTCCATCAGATTTCTACCTATAATTCATCTAGCACCTTCTAGTATATAATAGCTTGGATGAGATAATACTGTATATAAAATAATCTAATTGGTTGCTTAATGTAATATTGCCACTTCTGTAAACCTGAAGTTTACACCCAGTGGCACCGAGGGGGGTTGGTGGGTACTTTTTACCCTGGCCCAGGCCTGTTGAAGGGGCCCAAGTCCCGTCCCCCCTACCCCATTGCAGGGAGAGTACTGCCACTGCAGCAGCCTCTATCCCTATCCCAGCACACTCTGCTCAGTGCTGTATGCTGGGCAAGGGGGAAGTTGCAGTCTGTCCTCTCCTTCCACCTACGTGCAGGTGTACCCCCGCCTGCACAAACTAAGTATTTTTTCTCTTTTTTATTTCTAAAGGATGCCTGGCCACACTTCCTCTCGATGGTCACGCCCCCTAATTTTACAGAGACCCAGCTGAACTATC
The DNA here is from genome assembly GCF_055691185.1 of Crinia signifera. Lineage (NCBI taxonomy): Eukaryota > Metazoa > Chordata > Amphibia > Anura > Myobatrachidae > Crinia > Crinia signifera. The sequence continues at coordinate 208,588,786 of NC_139218.1, forward strand.
GATACCCCTGAATATACCCTTGTGAAATTTATTGCATTTCATGTTGATGATGACAATCATTATAAAGCAGACAGCTGCTGCTGGACACCTACACTATATGGAAGGCCTACACCTCAACCAATTCTAAGGATGCCAATCCCAGGGATTTTTTCATCCCGGGATTCAGGATTGAAAAATGCTCAATCCCAGGATTCCTGGGATCCCGGGATTGGCCTCTCTAATAAAAGAAAATGCCCTCGCCACCCAAACCGCCGCCACCATGATCATTTACTTGTATGGGCAAGCGGTGTGGCAATTCGGGGGAGCCGCTGGGAGCAGGTGGGAGGCAGCAGTGCAGACCGGTGTGGGGGTTTGGCAGTGCAGCCACATGCCGCTGTCAGGCATTTAACTATGCAGTATAATCCTGAAATCGGAATCCTGGCAAATCCTGGTATCGCACCAATCCTGGGATTGTTCACCCTTCCCAATTCCTCCTCTGACTACAAAATTACTTCTTAAATACATGTGCTGTCAAGATGTCCAGGCACACTTACAAGTCAATTGTTTGGCAGATCTAAAGTCATGTTGAGCTTTGTGAATGTCTTGTCTATATTAATATAGAATTTAGTATTATTTACCATTGCTCAAAGGTGAAATTCTATACTATAACTACATCGTTTTCTGTCTTTCACCAACTTCTTTAGACAGATAAAGCTTATTGCTAAACAGGAGCTATAATTTTAGTACAGATTTCCACATTTGTTACCAGCATCCATGCTGTACATTATTTGTCAGACACAGAGGGCCAAAGGCGCTGGAATGGGGGGGTTAAATATTTGAGAAGTGCCAGTCAGAGAACTAGGTTTAATGGCAGTAACTAGTTAATAATGGCAGTGTTACGGCAGAGAAATACCAATTTTCTGCTGATCAACCTGCTCCCTCCCCACAAACCTTCACCTCTGGGTCTTAATCCTTCCTCCACCCAGGTCCAGCCCCTACAGTGTGTGGCTAGTGACATCCTCTGGGGCCAGTACCCTTCTCACCTCCAACTTCATATGTTCTTAACCTTTTTCCCCTCCCACCTTTGTCCTCTAAACCCCTTCCCTCCCAGAACGACCTGACCTCCCCCCATTTCCAACTGGGCACAGCTGAAAATGTACCCTGTAAAGTCTTCATCATGATCCATAGAATTATACGCTTGGGTATGCTCCTGGGAGTTGCACAGCTAGTTGCTATAGCCATAGGTGAATCTAGAATCTTATGGTAATGGGTGGTCCCAGATCTAGACATAATAGCAGGGGGACCTTTGCGCGGCGTAGCCACGCGGCAAAAGGGGCCTCATGGGAATGGGGCGTGGTATCACAAAAAGGGGTGTGGTATTACACTTTAGACCATACACAGTAATGCCCATTACACATTTTAGCAAACTCTGTAATACCCATTACACATAAAGCCACACACCGTAATGCTAATGACACATAAGGCCACACACCATAATGCCCATTACACATTGTGCCACACATCATGATGCCCATTACATACTATATAACAAACCATAATGCCCATTACATATTTGACACATAAGTGCTGCTTACCTACGTGCTCATTGCTAGGGGGTTCTTGCTTGATGGCACCATACACATGATGCCGCACACCATAGTACCCATTACACATGATGCCACACACCATAGTACCCATTACACATGATGCCGCACACCATAGTACCCATTACACATGATGCCGCGCACCATAGTACCCATTACACATGATGCTGCACACATAATGCCCCTTACACATGATGCTGCACACATAATGCCCCTTATACATGATGCTGCACACCGTAATGCCCCTTACACATTAAGCCACACATTATGCGTAATGCCCCCACATACCGCCACTTCTAGAGTCCCTTAAGCAATGCCCCCAAAAGTGCCACTTACTCTAAATTTTTATATGAGCCTTCGCTGCTGCTGCAGGGAGAGATGGAGAGCGGTTCAGCTGCTTCTATGGGGAGAGGAGCAGAGCGCAGCGCAGAGCACGCTCCCACTCCCCTCCTGGTGTCCCCTCGGGGGAGCACGCCGGGCGCTGGGACAACATGATTAAAGGGGGGGTGGGCTGAGGTGAAAGCGGGGAAAAGAATTGTATCGGAAGCTGCAGGGGTGACAGTCATTGACAGCTGGGCAGAGAGCAGGGGGCTGCCCGGCTGTATTCAGAGCACTGCAGGTCACGGCTGTTTGAAATAATACCCCTTTCACAACAGAAAATGCAGGGATTTACCCGGGAATATGGTCCCAGGATCATGCAGGGACATTCCCAGGCTGACCCCTTATACACCACCCTAGTCCCTGCATTTTCTGGTGTGAGGGGGAGAGACAACCACTCCCCTCTCCCTACCCCCTTTAACCAACCAGCTATATCTTCGGAACCAACTGACCCATTTACATGAGACCAGTATCATATTGAAGAACTTTTGAGTTGGCTTCGAATCATTTTGGTCCCGTGAAACTGGGCTGTTTGGTTCCAGAGAAATCTGCCCTCAAAGAACATAAACAGTCATGAAATTATATTTAACAAATAAAAAAAAATGGTTTAACCTCAATATCCCTGGAATCAATTAACCCATATGAATCCAGCCTGGTATCAGATTGAAGGCCCAGTGATTTGGGTTCGACTGAGATCAACCTCGAGCTTCAGTGATGCCGAAGGGGGAACTGGCAATCGTTGAACTGGGTGGGGGTCGGAATTAGCGGGTCCTATGTTATCCTGTAGGGAAAACGTTCCAGCTTTGCTTGGCAGTGTCTCCGGTTCCCAGGGGGCTAGAGACACGGGGCTGGGCTCGTTGGAAAGCCCCATCCCTCAGCTACAAAATGGATAGTCCAGTGCACCCCCGGACCACCCCCTAGAATCGCCTATGGCTATAGCAATGTATGAGATGATTGTGGGTAAGCTGATGGAGAGCGTATCTGCAGCTAGATAGATAAAATAGATAGAAATATGGATATCTCTGTCAATAGATGGGTGGTGGGTAAATCATGGTGCCTGAGGGGGTGACTTTCAGCGACTTTGGAGCACCAAAATGAAAATATTACTAGCCCCTCCAAACAAAAAGTTTGTGGCGCCCCCGAAAGACCATGCCACAGGAAAACAGACCTGGGAATCGTGTCATAAGGGACTAGATTTTGAATTTATGTTGAACGATACGTCTGTTTTCTTAAGCATTACTTGAAAACTTTAAAATATATTAAAACTCTCTGAAATAAAGATTGCTGACCTAGCTGTGTGGTGTGGCACAGGAGCCCTGCATACTGTATAATCAGCAGTGCAAATAGTAATTACATATTTCAGTTTCTTAACAGAGCAAAAATAATAAAATAACGTTTGATCCCACAAATGAAACTAGGTTTGGCTTTGCCAACATTTTGTGAATGTAGACTGACTTTAATAGCAGTATATAGGAACAGTGATCCATCAGCTATTTGAATCATTTTACTACTACTACCTACTATCAACAGAACTTCTTAGCACCAGTATAGGTAATTATGCATGTTCAACAATTGAGCAGCTCTAGTAATATTTACATGGACAAAGGTCCCCACAATATTAGGCTCATAAGATAGGCTCATCTTTAATGATTATATACAATAACTCGCTTACCACCAATAACCCCCCCCCCATCCCCCCCCCCCCCCCCCCCCAAAAAAAGACCTTATCCCACATAATAAAACACACATAGTGGACATATAGTTTTAATTAATTCTATTGTTATATTTTCACACCATTTGCACATATGTCACTGTTCACTAAGTTCTTTAATATTTTGCTGTTTTACATTAGGAGCTATAAAAGTTATTATTTTATACCCCTTGTCTTCTTCTTGGGTCACTCTGCAAATGCAAAAATTAACTAAGATATAATAAGACCCAGAGTACCCCATATAGGAATACGTTTTCTTCTTTTCTCTGTTAAATTCATTCCTCGATATCTGTTTGAATTGCTTACAGTATATTGGTTGTTCCTGGGAACTTATTTTTCTACCTATTGGTATTCCTGTTTTAAATTTATAAATGTTTAATTAAAAACAAAATGTAATGGCAGATGAAAACTGGCCTGTCTAGCCTGTCTAGTCTGCCCTAAACACATGTACACAAACACACTTACACACTAAGATTAATTTGTGCCGGGAGCCAATTAAGCTAACTGCATAATTTATGGTTGTGAGAGGAAACTTGAGTATCTGGTGGAAATCCACACAGGTAGCGGGAGAATATACAAACTCCACACAGCGTCGTGGTGGGAACCGAACCCATGACATCAGTGCTGTGAGGTAGTAATGTTAACCATTACAACCTCCCTACTGTCAAATTAGACATTGATAGCTCAAATACTGTCTTGTCTATCAGAACCACCTTTTTTAATCTGGTAGATTTTCTTTTTGGCAGTTTGACAATCTTTATTCTTACCATGTTAAATAATTGGGATAAAATTTCTTCATCCCAATTATTTAATATGGTAAGAATAAAGATTGTCAAACTGCCAAAAAGAAAATCTACCAGATTAAAAAAGGTGGTTCTGACAAGACAGTATTTGAGCTATCTGGCCATTCATAATAAAAGAATGGAGACTTACTCATTATTAAATCAATTGTTTATTGACACAGAGGTTAAAAATATTTTTTTATATTATGGGGTCACAATTATTTTATTAATATATTAACACAGGAATCAAAAGTTGAGAGATTCTTTTTAATGTGGGAAAGTTACAAAAATTCCTAACTGATTCATAGAAACATGAAAGATACCTCTTGGTATCTACTACGGACTATAGCAGAGGATCATCCTATAATCACTGAATAGTCCGGGGTCTTGGGGGAGGGGATGACCTGGGGAGAGGGAGAGCAAAAAAATAAATATATATATATATATATATATATATATATATTTATAGTCCATGGTACTGGCACTCACATCAACATGGATAACTTGCTGGGGTGACAATCCAAGGTAGGGAGCTTGCTAGAAGGTCACTACTTTGTATAATAACAATGAATGGAGTCACTCACCAGTCTTTCAGGCAAATCAAGATGGGTTTATTCAGGCAGCATGGCCATAGTAGTGGGCATCGACGTTTCGGTCCGCCTCTGGGACCTTTTTCAAGATCTTGAAAAAGGTCCCAGAGGCGGACCGAAACGTCGATGCCCACTACTATGGCCATGCTGCCTGAATAAACCCATCTTGATTTGCCTGAAAGACTGGTGAGTGACTCCATTCATTGTTATTATATATATACAGCACAATTAATGCAAAGGCTTGAAAATGTATTGACCCTCCTTGGGCTTTTCCACAGTTTGCTGTGCTACAAAATCCACAAGATTTAATTTAAATTGATAATGATAATATGTGTTCCAATTTAAAAAAAATTAACAAGTAGCATGGTTGGGAGAAGATTTAACAGTGCAAATAGGTATTCATATGAGAGTGGATTTCGCACTCTACAGTAAAGGTGCTTATGCACGGTGAGATATGTGCTAGTTGCGTTTGTACTATTGCATTGTATATAGTTTATATTGCATGCAATATGCTACAACTCATGCAAGTTGAACAAGATGTGATCTAGTACAAAACGTACTGCTGCACACACTTTTTTAGCTTGCAAGATGAACTATGTGGGAGCCACAATAAACACGGTGCGATGTGAACTACACACGATGCGTTTTGAACTAAAAAATCCAAAATACAAAGTGTGTGAGCACCATAACACGTACTGTAGAAGCATGATGGACCTGGAATGTACCAAAAATTCAGGAAACTGATATTTGAGTAGGATCTACTAAAAAATCTACTAAATAACTTGCAGTCTATGTTGAATGCAGGGGCAAACGCAGGATTTTCAGAAGGGGGTGTCCAGAGAGGGGCGGAGCAAAGCACAGAGATGGACACTTAGGTGACCCAGTATATGCCGGGTCAGTTAAAGTATTATAGATAGACCAAATGTATATAAATAATAATATATATATATATATATATATATATCCTGGAACAGGTTGGCACTCGCTTGTATAAGTGTATATGCCTGGGGTGGCAGTCTAATGGTCCCTCGTCGGAGCCATGCAATACATTCAAGAAGAAAGATAGCACTCACCAGGGCTTTTGTCAATATGCAATTTTCACTGCTGTCTTTATTCCATCAGCAGGGTACACATCAGTACAAGTTAGTCAGGTCGACGTTTCGGCCACAGAACGTGGCCTTAATCATGACCACACCAAAGACAGTATATATATATATATATATTTAACAGCAGTGTAGACCCCTGGGCACAGCAATGTATTGGGGCCCCTACTGATCCTCCAGCGGTAGGGGGTGCTATGAGCGGAAGCTTTGATGTCCTGCAGGTGGTAGGGGTATTATATCAACCGCTCAGCATGTAGGGCCTGGATCAGTAATTACCCCTTTACTGCACAGATGGTGGGAGATGGGGTGGGAGAAGGGGGCACTGGGCTGAATGAAGGGGTCCTGATACATAACTTCCAGGGTGGTAGAGGATGTTTAATATGCAGAGGAGGGGGGTATAGTGGAGTGGGCTTATTATTCATAATTTTCTGGTGGGAGGACAGCTTGCTTGACTTCAGATATCTCCAGTTCCTGGAACTAGATTTCTTAGCTTTAATGGAATTAAAAACTAGAGAATCCCACCTACCAAATGGTACTGGGGACTAGAGGATCAGAGTTCAGGAGGCAGAGCAAACCGCCAACGAGTATATAAAACTTCATACCAGGTGTGTGGAGCTGGAGCAGTTACCAGCTGCTGGAAGGCTGATATCTCTGGTTCTGGGAACAGCTGAGTCAAGCTTCTAGTGTCCCTAAAAGGGGGAGAGTCACAGCTTTTGGAATATACCCTCAGAAAAACTGTAAGTCAGAAAGAACCTGAAATATCTGACTGGGAAGAGCAATTAACAGGCTTGGATGGGGACCACTGCTTTGAAGTCAGATATCTCCGGTTCTCCAAGGCCGATTTTTAAAATTCTTGTACCCATGGAAAGAGGGGACCCTCAGCTTTCAGACTAAAGCACTTAGATTCCTGGGGGGGTTTCTGGGTACTCAGAAACCCCCCTGCATGCGCTACTGGAATGTACCATATGTATGGAACGACCTTGCAATTAAGGCCCATACACACGGGGTGATGTGTGCTTAATTTCTAAATGATCTAGTAAGATTGCTTAGAAATAGCCCTGAAATTGCCCCATCTGTATGGGCCTTAAGTGCAAGGTAAGAATGAATTGAGCTCCCATACAGTGTGCACACAGCAGAGTCAGCAGGGGTGTACTAAGGTGAATGACGGGTATTCCCACTATACCCAAAAAATACAAGTGCACAATGTGGTTAAACAACAGACACTCCTGCACCACTACATAAACACATGAAGTTACGGTATATAAATTACATCCTTTCCAGTTCTCCTATAGTAGTTTTACCAGATGGCAGAGGTAACTTCCAATCCTCAATAGAGATATCAGCTTATAGAGATATCAGCGTAATTTCATGCAATAGAAAACAAGGTGGTCATAGCGCAACACATTTATGTCTATACATATAAATTCTGAATAAAATAGGGGTCCCAGCAATAAGGCAATTACCAAGTTAAAAGATAAAGGTTCTCAAATAGGCATAAGAACATGTAAAAACATGTAAATAACATATGCAATTGCACCAATCCTCAGAAGGGATGTACTTATAGAACTTCATGTGTGTAGTGGCGCAGGAGTGTCTGGTGCTTAAGTGTAAGGTGCTTGTTGTCTTTGAAATCTTGAAAATAGTAATGCATAAAGATCGCTCCCTCTGTTTTTGTACTAATTTTATTGTCCATACACTTTAGCAATGTTAATATTTTAAATTAAGTAAAATCATACCTCCCAACTGTCCCGATTACAGAGTGATAGACCCACAAATTGGAGACTGTCCCTCACAATGGTTGAGGTGTCCCAAAGATGGTGTGTGTGGGGGGTAGTTGCAGGGAGCCAAAGATCACCACTGCTGTGCTCTATGCATGGCATCTCTTCACCTTCATCTCGACACAACCCCAAAGTGAAGAAAATGGTGGTTACGGCGATAGCCATGTCTCCTCTGACAGAGACCACGCCCACTCACATGGTAGCCCCACCCCTTCGGCACAGCAGGCTCTAATTTTAGGAATATGAAATTTGGGAGGTATGGCAAAATATAACAACTGTTCATTACTTTTCTCATATTAATATTATTAAACATATTATTATATATCTGGTTTTGTATTAAGTAGTAAAAGGTTCTAAAAATGGTGATGTTTCCCATAGCAACCAATCAGATTCTGTATATCATTTCTCTATGGCATCCTAGAAAATGATACACAGAATCTTGCTATGGGTAATATCATCTCTTCTCATTTTTAGAACCTTAAGTAAATTTACCTCCTAGTGTCTAGCCTGCATATTCCTTACATTTACTTCAGTGATGATAGATCCTCCTTTGTCTGCTCCACATATTACATACTGTACCTCAGAACTTTCCTAATATTTGCAGGACAGTACCTTTTTTTTAGGACTGTGCCACTTGCAGGGATTGCTGCAAAGCCATGCCCTCTTACAGAGGACACAGAGCAGGGCGCTGCTAATCCAAGACGGAGTTTCAATACAGGTGATAACAAAATAACAATAACAAAATAGACAGCATGTTGTCCCCACTCCTGGAATGGAGCATGTTGGGAGGAATGAATTGTGTATATTGCATCTAAACTAATAGTGTAATGTAGCTTTCACATCACATAAAACATTTTGAAACGTTTTGAAAAACTGTAATTTTAAATGGTATTTTAAATGGGTCTAGTGTTCATATTGCAGCAGATTACCATTTAAAAATACAGTTTAAGTACCATTCACATCACCAGTCAAGCCGTTTAACCTCTGAACACGTTTCTACCCACAGCTTATTTCCTGGTTCAGGGAAGGGACACAAGACAAGGGACAGCCTATCACAGTGCTCTAACCTTTATTTTTCACTAAATACCATTTCAGTGCCATTCAGACAGCACAAAAAACGGCTCTGAATTGGCTTTAAAACGGGTAGGACTCTGCTTTTTAAACGTGTTGAAATACCAGTTAACTTTAAATGGTATTTCAACTATGACACTTTCACACTGCAGCCTTAAACGTTTTAAAAGGCAAAAAAACGGCAATATACCGTTTTAAAAGTGTGATGTGAAAGCTACATAATAGTGTCTGGGTACTGTTTATAGCACCACCTAATTGAAAGACAATTTTTTAAATAAAGTTTCCTTGCATAGAAAAATACATTCTACTGTATCATCTATCTTGTCACATGGAAAAATTGCAGCAGCCTCTGGGACAGGACTCAGGAAAGTTAGTGATGTCACTGTGCTCCGGCTGGGGGCTCCTGCATCCCCTACTTAATCTGGCTATGGTTGTAGCAATAGCCCCCGCAAACACAGTGGTTGCATGGAGGCGCTGGGGGTCTATAGTGGCTATTGCTACAGCTCTGCAAGATGCTGCAGATACTTGTCTGCGGTCCCAGTTTTTCCTGCTTACACTGAAAATGACCATCCCAAAATGGCCACTGCCTATAAGAAGACAATTATTACAGATGCTAAATGAGGCAGCGGCCATTTTGGGAGGGGTATTACTGTGTTCAGGAGCAACGGACCCTGGGGCCAGCAGTTGCCGGAGGAAGGAAGGGGGGACATCCTCAGGTCCCCTAACGAGCAGGTCGTGGCGTAGCCCCTGACAACAAGAAGGTACGGGGGCCTGATTCAAAGTTGATCGCTGTTGTGCAAATTTGCAGATCAAGTGATTATCAAATGAATTACTATACTAAGTGCGCATTTGCGAGCGGAAATAGCAACTGAAAAGGATTAATGGATCGTAATCACAATTCCCTAGCAGTTTGACTGACAGGAAGCCTGCATTTTTGGGTGGAATCCTGCCATTTTTTGGGAGTGTCAGAAAAAATGCAGGCTTGTCCAGTTGTTTTAAGGGAGGGTCTGTGCCATCAGTGCCGGCCTTGATTGCCTGTCTCAGTCGCAGATGACTCTAAGTTGCAGTGAGACTCACATTTGTGCAGACTGGGAAAATCATTTGATGTTTATTGACTTTGCTTATGGATTTGCATACGAATAGGGATTAGCGATGCATTTGCACAGGGTGGGTTTTTGTTCTGTCTGGGCGGTGGCTATCTACTCGCAGTCAACTGAAACTCTGCAGATGAGCGGTCAACTCCGAATTAGGCCACAAACCCCTAGTCCAGCAATTCCCTTTCATCATTCCTTCCAGTTATAGTTTAGCAAACAATAACGTTTCCAGGTGTATATCTTGCCAGTCCTCCATTCTGTGTGTTGTAAATACTGTATTACCTTTAAAAAAGCAGAAGTAAACAGCCTACAAATACATACTCAAGAGAAAGCAATGCTGCACTATTAATACCTCTAACTTCCTATAGCTTGGGCAACATAGTGTTGGCGGGTCTAGCAGTGGTCACACCCCTGTTATATTAACTGAATTCCCTGACAAAGCAACTAGAGAAACCTCACTCATCCAAGCCAAGGCATTCCATTAGCAACTTATAATTTGCAACTCAATGTGGGTGGGAAGCTACATCCATCTTAGCAGAAGGAACAGAAATGTCTCATATGCAAATATGTAAATATTAAATAAAAACATATGGTATGTGTTTACACAGTATATATTACCTTACAGTCAATGTGCAGCATATTAGGACCTAAACTGGGACATTTATAGTAGAGATTATTGCAAACAACTACACACACTTGATGATGATAGATGGCCAGGGCAAGTGCTAGCGTGATTGTCACCTGCAAACTATGAATTTGCGCCCTCCCTCCCATACCCTATAAAAGAAAGCACACGTGCCACAAAAAAAGGGGTTGTAGTCTCACAAGGAATGTGTTCTGAAATTACGCCACACAGTAAGAAGCACAATCTTATTCACTTTACACTGCATGTAGTGCTACTGATTCACATTATACCAAACATCTGTTTCCCTAATTTTTTTATGAAACACAGTAAAGTCCATTATCTATGTTACATCAAGCAGTTGTACCCCTTTTTACATATTATGCCACACAGAAGTGCACCTTTTATATAATACTAGTAATAGCAGTGCCTTTTACACATAATGCCAACAGTAATGTGTCTTACACATAATGCCCACAGTAATTCCACTTATACATAATGCCCAGAGTAATGCAGGATACTCCTAATGCCCACAGTAGAGCCGCTTACACATAGGGCGGTATTCAATGAGCCTGATTTGCCATGTTTTTATGGCGAATTTGTGCTGTTTGGCGAATTTCTGACTAAAACGGTGAATCACCCTATTCAATGACCACATGGCGAATACATTTCAAGGTTTTTTTCACCATGATTCACCGAGTAGCAATGGCTATGTTTTTATGGTGAAGTGGAATGTGAACTTTTAAAATAAAGTGTTTTGTTTTTTACATTTGGTGTCAAAAAATCAGGAATTTTATTCTGAGGAGGGGCATGCTATTTTTATTCATGTGCGGTAAGCACATGAATATATATTTAATTTAAAAAAAATATATATATATTTTTTTTTACACAGCAGCCAGCAGGGGGCGCCGGAGCCGAGCCGCTCATTACATATTCATATATTCACTGCACCCGATCGTTACGATCGGGTATAGTGAATATACGGTCCCCCTGCTGGCACCCCCGGGGGGCAGCCTGTGCTGCCTGGCACCCGGGGAGCCCACCTACCCCCCACAAAGTTCTGGGGCAGGCAGAGAGACTTCCATCTCTTTGCCTGCCACCGTCCTCAGGCTCCCTGCGGCAATCGCTGCAGGAGCTCATATTCGCCAGTCAGGGGCAGCGAGCCCCTGACACGTTGAATACCGGAGCCCGCCGGCTCCGGAACGTGGCGAATGTGCAGCGAATCCTAAAAAGGATTCGCTGCACCTCGCAGGTATTCTCATTGAATACCGCCCATAGGGTGAAATGTAATAGGATGAGAGAATCAGAAAGTGAGAGATTTTGTAAGAAAGCTCCATTTTTTTTAAAGTGGCAAACATTTACACTTCAAAATCAAACTTGTTTTGCCGTGTAAATCTCTCACTTTCTGATTCTCTCACCTTATTACATTTCACCCATAATGCCCACCAGTAGTAGGGGCAGTATGGACAGTGTAATGGTTAGCATTTCTGCCTCACATCACTGAGTTCATGGGTTTGATTCCCACCATGGCCCTAACTGTGCGGAGTTTGTATTAATACAGCATTGCTGCCACTGCCATACAAGTGTGTATGCACTTGCTGATGCCGGCTACCCGCCAGGTTCCATCGCCTGTGATCTCATTGGGTACACACATCATCTTGTGTGCACCCCGCTTTAGTCTAAGTGAGTCATCATTGTCTATCAGCCATTATATTTTGTTTAAGAAACCTAATGTTTGTCCACAGCTAGTACAGATTTTGTTACAGATGGAGCCTTCTTCAACTAACCTTCTATGGTGAGCCATGGCTTACCAAGGTTTATTATCATCTATTGTTCTCAGCTGCAATATAATACATAGAACAATACAGTAGGGGATTAGCAGAGGATTAAGTCCGACAATCCTGCCTCACTTAATCCTTATAAAGGGCTAGATGAGCATGGCTCTATCTGTATGTCTAAAAGGCACCAACCCGTGACTGTGATCCCGGGTCCCCGACCCTGCAATACGACCTGGATTTTTTCCGGGTCTTTCTTCCTGTGTTTGGTGACCCAGGATTAGTGTGAATAGTGCAACCTTTGACTTTGCTCTCTGGTTGCTTGAAAACGGTTTTAATTGGCCCAGAAGGGCCACATGATGCCTGCTGATATTATCAGTGATAGCTGGAGAGGGACAGATGCCTTACATGAGAGGAGCACAGAACACAGTGCAAAGAAGTGTGCCAGTGCCAGTGAAAAGCTTTGTTTACAAGATGTATGTCAAAGTAAAGACTTTCACAAATTCTTTATTACTAGAACCAAAATAAATGTATTCTTTGAATAAAAAGTGTTTCAAAAGGAAAACTGGTATGGTATTTTTATTGGTACAGTATATGATACATGGAATGTAAATTGTTTATGATTGTAAACCACACACAGTCCATTTAAGGCATAGTTGCCTACCCTCCTGCATTCTGCAGGAGACTCCATGAAATAACAGCAATCTCCCTCTCTCCCTCATTGGTCTACCAATCTCCCTCATTTCACCTAGTCCACATTACACTGTTACATTTTTTGGGGAAAAAAGGAATGAGCGATAGATACAATTACATTGAATCATTAGTGCCATTTCCCAGCACTTTAGCAAGTATAGTATCTCTTACTAACTGCTTTGGGGGCTCATCTACATTTGGATAGAAGTCATTTTAAAAGATTCCACTAAAATATAGCAGTACACACCGTCGCTTTTAGATGCCTCTTTGACAATCTCTTTTCACAATCTCTCAATATATGGAACTAGACACGACCTTTGGGTGGACCAATGGGGGCGCTTTGCAAAATGCTATTACCAACTATAATCTCCCTGAAAAGCATTTCAGGGAGATTATTGTATGCCCGCAAACCGTCTCCTTATGATGACAGTACCTTAATGTAAAAACTGTGATGTAGTGTGAAAGGGGGTCTTGATCAACATCCCTGTATTTTGCAGAAGAGAAAATCCTGGGTCTGAGCAGGGAAATTCCCAGGTCGTACGCCTGAAAGGGGTTTATACTATTAGAGAATGAATAATTATTAAACTGCATTGAATTCAATGTCTTGTGGCTGGTGTAAAACAACCCACAATTTCCTTCTCAATAGTACATGCCAAGCAAAGCAGGTAATTAGCTAAAGGATCTGCACCACAGCAATGTCTCTTAAAGACTAAATGGTTTGGCAGATTTTTGTTATTGCTCAACCAATAATTGTTAACCTAATAGATTCCATACAAAATGAAACTGGTTTGCTTAAATAATACCATATACCATACTTGCCTACCTGACCCTCTCCATAAGGGTGAAAATGCTCTGGTCCTGGACTTCCCTGGTAATATATGATTGCCATCACATGTGGGGAGCTAGGTAATGGTTAAGAAAGGTGTTTCACCACAGGTGATAGCAATCATATATGACCAGGGAATTCCAGGAACAGAGCATTTTCTCCCTGATGGAGAGGGTCAGGTAGGCAACTATTCATATACTGTATAGAGAACTAAATCTACCTTGTATGAGGTCTGTTCTACTACAAAGTATTCCTGGTAGATTGCATGCACAACATTTCATAATGCAAGCATCTAAAACATCGCTAAACCTCAGAGTTGGACACAAGTATATTGACGCATCATGCAAAAGTTGTCATTTATTTATTTGTATTTATTAAAAGTTTCTTATATAGCGCAGCATATTCCGTTGCACTTTACAATAGGAGACAGTGATACAACAAACTGGGAATTTACAAACATTCAAAGGTATAAGGGCCCTGCTTGCAAGCTTACAATATGTCATCTTATGCATGCATTCAACTTGTGACAGTTTTTTTAGCAGCATGTGTAATGGGTATTACGGAGTTTGCTAAAATGTGTAATGGGCATTACTGTGTATGGGCTAAAGTGTAATACCACACCCCCTTTTGTGATGCCATGCCTCCTTCCCATGAGGCCACGCCCCCTTTTGCCGCGCGGCTACGCTGTGCAAAGGTCCCCCTGCTATTGTGTCTAAATCTGGGACCACCCATTACCATAATTCTAGATTTGCCTATGCATGGAGCATGTATAACAGGAAGAACAGGCACACTCCACTCACTCTTAGCTTTACCACTCAGTGAGGGACCGCCACTCCGTCAACTGATATCACTTGTACAGTCATTGCCATACAAGGATTAATAATTCAAGAAAAACTAAAGGAAACTTCTTGTTAGATTGAATTAAAGAAATATATTTAAAAGGTGAATACAAACTAATGGCATAGAACCAAATAAGAATAAATAGATCTTAATGAAAATTTAAAGGGCCTCCTACCAACTCAAGTAAAACCAAAGAGTGGACGTGGGTTGAGGCTAAAGAAGTCATTAACTGCTATTTTTGAGTTTGATTCCTCCCATATTGTGCTGTATTCTCCTTGGATTCCTACCCGAACCACGGCCACTTCTTCACAACAATTACTACAGGCTATCCAAGCCTTAATGGCTCCTTCATAAGCTTGAACTCCACCAGCTCCAAAGATAACTACACTTGCTCTCTCTTTTCTCTCTACATCAAATGGCAGAGGGGTGGGGAATACTATGCCTATTGGTGGCTATATCACAACACCTGCTAATCCTGATATTGTACATTTGGATACGCTACCCCTTTCTCATGCTAATAAGACACCTGTTGATGGAGTTGAGGAAGATATATTTACCATCTGTAGCCCTACTCTTCCAATGGATCTTAAGACTGCGTTCACTCTGGATTTGATCCCATAATTGGTTTTGCCTACAATACTGCTGCGTCATGCGTATTGCTGCGTCAAATATCCCCAAACTACGTCCATTGCTCTCTGTCTATGCTGACATTTCTATTGCCTACCCTGAAATACTTTGGCCAGACTGATGTTCTATATTTCTACTGCTGAGGAAACCCTCTCCAACTGTTTTTGAATTTGCATGTTGCCATGTCCTATTTGTCCTTATAATACGATTTTAAATATTCGTCTGCAGAAGAAACTGCTGTGTCCACTTCTGTGATCTCGCCTGGCCTAAGTTAAGGTCATTCGTTTATTGGAGTGAGGGATCCAGATATGCCTAGGATGGGGTTAGGTTATACAGGGTGGGGTATAATGGGGAACTTTACCCTCCACAGTACATCAGACCCGGTCATAGCTAAGAAGCATGGAATAAATGAGGCCTTCATTTTATTTCTCGGCTGTCTTCTGCAAGGCACCTGCCCTAGGCTGCAGCCTTATCAGCCTATTGGGTAATCAGGCACTGGTCCTATGGACACACACACATACACACACCCCTGGCTCCAGTCTCTCCTTTCACTCCCCCTGCAGGCCAACCTTCTAACCACCAAATAATCATTAAATGATATTCAGGCCTGTCATTAAGGGAGGTGGGGATGGGGAACTTCAGTCAGGACAGAGCTGAGCTGCTTCTATGAATTTATTGGCCATGAGTCAATCAGAACTCGAGGACCTGCAGCCGAGTGGCAGCTCCTGAATGGCTGCCAGTCCACAGGCTCTGATTGGCTCATGGCTGGCTCTATATTTATAACAGTTGCTCTGTTCCTCCTTGGCCTATTGTGATGCTGTCCTGTCCATATCCACGCTGCTGCCATCTGGGCTTGATGGCATGCCTGTACATTAGTAAAGGATCATTTGCATTTGAAATGTCACTATATTATTCAATTCAAATCTCTAGTGGAAGGGAAATACCTTAGCAAAACCGATTTCCCTAATGAGTGGAACAACAAGGGCTCCTGTACCAAAATCTGTTACACACAGAAACGTTCATGTTACCCTCATCCCCACTCCATTGTTTTATTATGCAAGCTTCTTAACTTGGAGAACGGATAATGTTAGTGGTGCAGACACTGGATATTGAGGTTCAGCTGAATGGACACACTGTGGTTAGCCACTGGGGCTGAGTAACTGCCTAACGTGTGGGAGGAAGTGGGAATTCCTGGCACAGGAATCACCATGGTTCTGCTAATATGGACAGGAGATGTTTTCCTTACACTGGTATTTTCTTTCAGCTATAACATGACAGGACCGCTGTACTATTGTCGTAGCCTGTATGTAATAACATTATCAAGTTATAATATACATGATTTTCTGTGTGGTCACTGTATAGCCTGCTTTAATAAAAATATATATTTTTTGTGGGTAGACAGGAGATTCCTGCCTAAGTCAGCTGCAAGACTATATTGTTACGTAAATGGTGAATAAGCGCTGGAAACCAGACACATCATTTTGTCATTTAGAGAAAGTAAAGTTGTTACAGACTTGAGGACTTTATAAATGAAGAACTTCACTAGACAAAACGAGAGTAGTTATCAGCCTAGCGTGACAGGCTCAGCGTTGTGGTGAAGTTTTTCTCTTTATCTGAACAATGCAGATTTTGCTGTTTCCCCTTTCTCAAAGGCATAAGTTTATCTGTCTGCTATAGCTGTCTGGATCTTACCATGCAATGGAGATGTTGTGTTGTGTTGTGGTCAATTCTGAGAATAGCCTGATGTTCCTTAATGGACAGCAATAAATCTCTAATCAGATGTGCCCTTGTTGGTGAAACAATATACCTTATAGTCTCTCATCCCTCATCAGATAAAAATCAGCAGGTAAAAATCTTTAGAATAAAGGAGAGCACAGGTCTTAACACTCTGTACCACTAAAGAGTTATAAAACCTGTGCACACTAGGTGATAGGCTCTACCGCCAATATCATTAATAATATTGGCAGTAAGCATGGCCGTATGACGCTGTGCTTACACACTGAACAATATTGTTTTGTGACGTCACCGGGTCCTCCACCAATCATGGATTTGCTGACATTATAGTCACTAATCTATTCTCAACTCCACGCCGACGTGGATAGAGGGGGTATGAAAAGGTCGGAGGACGCGTACCGCCGCCCCACGCGGGCTCGCTGCGCTCGCCACGCTTCGGGTTCACGTTGATCGTGGGGTGGCGTTAACTATTTTTGGGGGGCCATTTCACTGGTCAGGGGGATTTTTTGGGGTCTCTGGCCCATTTAACATTGTTCCCTATGTTGATTTGGTTAAATTGAGGCATTTTACATTGTTCCCTATGGAAAATCGCGGGCATCGCGTCGGTCGCATCGCATGCGATTTTTTAGCCCGCATGCGATGCGACCGACGTGATTTTTTTACCTGCGAAGCCCCAGATCAAGATCGTTGTGGCCGTGCTAGGAAACAAGTACCCAATTCCTATAAAAGAAAAAGGGTGTGGTATATTTTGTTGACATTCATCAAATCAACATAATCATAATGTCCCATTGCTCGCAATATTGGCATTGACTAGGTTGACATTCATCTGCTGACGACTTCCAGCTGACCCATCTGCTCTCCTAGTGCATAACCCTAAAACTCCCCAACTGCAGCCTAATGTAATGTACACACGGTGCGATTTTGTCTATTTTTCTTTTTGATTTTGCTTAAATAAGCAAAATTGAATCGAAATCGAATGTGTCAGATCCCAATGTGTGGCCCCCTCGGCATCGAAATCGAATAGAAAAATAGACTGTGCAGGCAAGACTATATATTGCAGATCTGTACTTTAAATATGTACATTAAGCCATGCGAGTCGATCCTGGTTTGATCATGTTTGAATCGGGATTGAATAGAAAGTAAATTGCACTGTGTGTACAATACTTAACACCAGTGCAGCCCCCCCAGGTAAAATCCGCTACTGGTCTCTGCCTAAGTGAAGCCAGATGCAGTGAGTCTGTGAGACTGCTCTGTCTTCACTGTGACTGGCATTGACTTCCTATTGGAAGTCCGACCTGCCAGTTAACCCAGGCAGTCCCACTGGGACTCATTGGACTTCTGCAAAAGCAGCCCATAGTGGCTAGGGGCCAGCGAATGTGCCGTACCGAAGAAGTTACTGTGCATGCGCTGGCCCCACGGCGGGGACCCAGGCTGGAGGCTGGGACAAGGATTTGTATTTTGATTAGATTTTTTAGTACATTTGTTTCATCTTTGGAAGTAATCAAAGCCTATAAAGAAATATCTGCATATTGGTGCATTGCTTTTTAATAATGTGTTTCAGTTTCCCAATCTCTATGAAGTATTAACCCCTTCCTGACAGAGCCAGTTTTTGCGTTCCTGACAGAGCCCTTTTTTTCAAATCTGACAGGTATCACTTAAGTGGGGATAACTTTTTTTTGCTTTTACTTATCCCAGTGATTTTGAGATTGTTTTTTCGTGACACATTGTACTTCAAGTTAGTGGTAAATTTTCGTCGATACAGTCTGTGTTTTTTTGTGAAAAATACCAAAATGTCGGAAAAAAATGGAAAATTTAGCAATTTGCAAAATGTCACATTTTCTGCTTGTGAGACAAATAAACATACCACTCAAAATAGTTAATAACTAACAAAGACCATATGTCTACTTTATGTTGCAATCATTATTTCAACCTCATTTTCATTTTTTTGGACACTAGGAGGCTTCAAATATGAATAGCAAATTCTCAAATTTTCAAGAAAATTTCAAACACTGATTTTTTTAGGGACCAGTTCAGTTCTGATGTGACTTTGAGGGACTTGTATGTGAGACACCCCCATAAATGATGCCATTTCAAAAACTGCACCCCTCACAGTATTCAAAACAGCATTTTGGAAGTTTGTTAACCCTTTAGGTGTTTCACAGGAATTAAAACAAAGTGTAGGTGAAATTTCAAAATTTCATTTTTTTTTGCAGATTTGCAATTTTAATACATTTTTCTAAGGAACACAGTACATTTTACTAGAGAAATGTGACTAAAAATTGATTCCCCCAATTCTTTTGTTTTCATAAATATCCTATATGTGGCCCTAGTGTGCACGTTGACCAAACCACAGGCTTCATAATAGAAGGAGCACCTACTTGATTTTGGAGCCTCCTTTTTATGAGATTATTTTTTAGGCACCATGTAGGTTTCTAGGCACCATAAGATGCTAAAATTTAGTACCCCCCCCACAAGTGACCCCATTTTGCAAACTACACCCCTCAGGGAATTCATCTAGGGGTATAGTGTACATTTCAAACCACCAGGGGTTTCACCAATTGTGGTACAACTGGGCAGTGAAAATGAAAAATTAAATTTTTTACACAAAAATGCAGTTCTGGCTCAAAATTTTTCATTTTCAGAAGGTATGAAGGAGAAAAAGCACCCCAAAATCTGTGCCCCAATTTCTCCCGAGTACGGCAATGCCTCACATGTGACCAAAAAATACCATTTGGGTGCATGGCAGGACTCAGAAAGGAAGGAGTGATTTTTGGATTTTGCAGCTCAGATTCTGGTGGAATGTTGGTGGGTGCTATGTTGCATTAGCAAGACCCCCCAAGCACCAATACAGTGGAACCCCCCCACAAGTGACCCCATTTTGCAAACTACACCCCTCAGGGAATTCATCTAGGGGTATAGTGTACATTTCAAACCCCCAGGGGTTTCACCAATTTTGATACAACTGGGCAGTGAAAATGAAAAATTACATTTTTTTACACAAAAATGCAGTTCTGGCTCAAAATTTTTCATTTTCATAAGGTATGAAGGAGAAAAAGCACCCCAAAATCTGTGCCCCAATTTCTCCCGAGTATGGCAATGCCTCATATGTGACCAAAAAATACCATTTGGGTGCATGGCAGGACTCAGAAAGGAAGGAGTGATTTTTGGTGGTGGAATGTTGGTGGGTGCTATGTCGCATTAGCAAGACCCCCAAAGCACCAATACAGTGGAACCCCCCCACAAGTGACCCCATTTTGCAAACTACACCCCTCAGGGAATTCATCTAGGGGTATAGTGTACATTTCAAACCCCCAGGGGTTTCACCAATTTTGATACAACTGGGCAGTGAAAATGAAAAATTACATTTTTTTACACAAAAATGCAGTTCTGGCTCAAAATTTTTCATTTTCAGAAGGTATGAAGGAGAAAAAGCACCCCAAAATCTGTGCCCCAATTTCTCCCGAGTACGGCAATGCCTCATGTGTGACCAAAAAGTGGCAGGACTCAGAAGGGAAGGAGTGATATTTGGATTTTGCAGCACAAATTCTGGTGGAATGTTGGTGGGTGCTATGTCGCATTAGCAAGACCCCCAAAGCACCAATACAGTGGAACCCCCCCACAAGTGACCCCATTTTGCAAAATACACCCCTCAGGGAATTCATCTAGGGGTATAGTGTACATTTCAAACCCCCAGGGGTTTCACCAATTTTGATACAACTGGGCAGTGAAAATGAAAAATTACATTTTTTTACACAAAAATGCAGTTCTGGCTCAAAATTTTTCATTTTCAGAAGGTATGAAGGAGAAAAAGCACCCCAAAATCTGTGCCCCAATTTCTCCCGAGTACGGCAATGCCTCACATGTGACCGAAAAATACCAGTTGGGTGCATGGCAGGACTCAGAAGGGAAGGAGTGATTTTTGGATTTTGCGGCTCAGATTCTGGTGGAATGAATGGTGGGTGCTATGTGGCATTAGCAAGACCCCCGAAGCACGGTGAAATTATGAACCTAATAATCCATAGATGTGTGGTATATTTTAAAACACTCCTTTATACATAGGCCGGGTTTGTCGGGGCAAGTGTCACACTGGAAAATAGTTTGCTTTCTTATTCCCTTTTTATAGCAAACTTTGCACCTTTTTTGTGTCCTGCCCTTTTTTCCAGTGGAGGGGATTTCATCAGGAAAATGCTGCCCTGGTACAATACGGGGGCCAGTACTAGAAGTACTGGGGCCCTCTGCCTGCTGGTTCCCAAATATTAGGCCCTTTATGACTTCCTCTTGAAAGTGCATAAATGTCCCCCTCTGGCCGGTAGAACGGAATAGCACGTAAGCGTTATACAGTGCCATCTGGATGATATACACGGCCAGCTTCTTGTACCAGATTTTTGTTTTCCGCAGGGCACTGTACGGCTTCAGTACCTGATCTGAAAGATCCACTCCGCCCATGTACTTATTGTAATCCAGGATACAATTAGGTTTGGAGGTGTGGGTACTGGTACCTCGTACAGGGACGGAGGTGGTACTGTCTCCGTGAATTGTTGTCAGTATAAGGACATCCCTCTTGTCCTTATATTTGACCAACAACATATTTTCGGTGCATATTCCCCTGCTTTCACCCCTTCTCATTACTTGGGCAATGTGCGTTTTTGGGAGGCCTCTTTGGTTCTTGCGCACAGTACCGCAAGCTGCTGTACCTCTTGAACCAAGGGCCTTAAACAGGGGGATGCTGGTGTAAAAGTTATCCACATAGAGGTGATAACCTTTATCCAGGAAGGGGTGCACTAAATCCCAGACAATTTTTCCACTAACACCTACAAGGGAGGGGGGGCATTCTGGCGGTTCAATTCTTGAATCCTT
The DNA here is from genome assembly GCF_055691185.1 of Crinia signifera. Taxonomy (NCBI): domain Eukaryota; kingdom Metazoa; phylum Chordata; class Amphibia; order Anura; family Myobatrachidae; genus Crinia; species Crinia signifera. Next base: position 208,610,850 of record NC_139218.1, read on the forward strand.
CCCTTCATATACCCTAAACCTGTGGGTGTACCCTGAGGTGCTTTCACACAGCTTATACATTTTTATGCCATACCTTGCCCTCTTACTGGGAAGGTACTGGCGGAATTTAACCCTTCCTTTAAAATGTATAAGGGACTCGTCAATACAAATAAATTTTTCAGGGATGTACATCTCTGCAAATTTGGCACTGAAATGATCAATGACCGGCCTGACTTTGAATAGCCGGTCAAAGGTGGGATCATCTCTGGGAGGGCACTGTGCATTATCGTTGTAATGCAAAAATTTAAGGATCGTCTCAAATCGAGCCCGGGGCATGGCCATACGGTAAAATGGGGTGCTGTACAGAACATCTGTACTCCAATATTGCCTAATTTCTGGCTTTTTTACTATGCCCATATGAAACACCAGACCCCAATACGTCATCATCTCTACTGCATCTACAGGGGTCCACCTAGCAAATGATGACGTGGGGTTTTGAGCAATAAACTGCTGGGCATATAAATTAGTTTGGTCCACCATTAAATTTATAAAATCATCAGAGAAAAATAATTTGAAAAAGTCAATTTCTCTGAGACCTGTGGAATCAAATTGGATTCCTGGCATGGCCAAAAACTCAGGAACCTGGGGCTCAAAATTGTCTGGTGGTGGGGTCCATACGAGATCAATTATTGGGGGGGTCTCAGCTGCTCTACGGGGGCGTCTTTGAGGGGGTCCCTCATCACCAGAGGAGGAAGAGGTGCTTAAGACAAATCCTTCAAATTCCCCGCTTGCATCACTGGCTGTGTCAGAGTCAGAGGCAAGCATGGCATATGCCTCCTCCGCTGAATACATTCTTCTGGATGACTGGGATGACATTTGGGATGACATTTGGGATGACATTTGGGATGCCATTTTTATTTTTGTGTTACTGGTAGTGAAATGTTTCAACACGTGTATAGTGTAGGGGGGGGTACACACTTTATTTCAACCCGGGGGGTATGTAGTGTGTAGTGTGTATGTAGTGCAGAAAAAAAAAATACTTTATACAGGAATTTGATCCCAATAAAAAAAAAAAAAATTGAAGGGGTTAAAAAAAAAAAAAAAAAGGTCCTGCGCCAAAAATTGAGCACAGATGTTGGTCAGTAACGTCCGTCACTGAACAGCGCTCAAAGGCAACAGGAATTTGATAAAAAAAAAAAAAATAGATCAACCCTGTGCCGAAAAAGCTGATCAGTGATGTACGTCACTGATCAGCGCACAGTGGCCACAGGACACCCACAAAATCACAGTGTGTGTAAAAAAAAAATAAAAAAAAGACCCCACAGCACTCTCAAAAAAAAAAAAGGTGATCAGTGATGCGACACTGATTACCAGTGAGGGGCAGCAGGTGCACAACCTTTGGTGCAACTGACAGTGCAACTGGCAGCAACTGACAGGTATATATAAAAAAAAAAACCCTGCGCCCCCAAAAAGTTGCTGATCAGCACAGATATACTGATCAGCACAAAAGGGGGGGTAGCAGACACAAAATATACACTCTCTATCACTCTCTGTCACTATCTCTCTCTATCTCTCACTATCTATCACTATCTATCACTATCTATCACTATCTATCACTCTAGGACACTGCAGCAGCAGCACTGACAGTTATATGTATAAAAAAAAACCTGCACCCCCAAAAAGGGGGGTAGCAGACACAAAATATACACTCTCTATCACTCTCTGTCACTATCTCTCTCTATCTCTCTATCTCTCACTATCTATCACTATCTATCACTCTATGACACTGCAGCAGCAGCACTGACAGTTATATATATAAAAAAAAACCCTGCACCCCCAAAAAGGGGGGGTAGCAGACACAAATCTCTCTATCTCTCACTATCTCTCACTATCTATCACTATCTATCACTATCTATCACTCTATGACACTGCAGCAGCAGCACTGACAGTTATTTATATATAAAAAAACCCTGCACCCCCAAAAAGGGGGGGTAGCAGACACAAAATATAGCTCTCTCTGTCACTATCTCTCTATCTCTCTCTATCTATCTCTCTCTCTATCTCTCTATCTCTCTATCACACTGCAGCAGCAGCAGGAAGTCCCAAGAAGTCAGATCGAGGAAGCGTCCAGCACGCTACAAGCAGTGATCAGGTGATCAGGTAAGGTATTTGCAAGGATCAGGTAAGTATTAGCAAGGATCAGGTCAGTATCACGGCAGATAGGCACGGTGACCGCTCTGCACGCTATTCCAGACCGGAATGGCGTCTGCAGCGCAGTCACCGTTAGTTTAAATGTCGCGCCTTGGCTGTGATTGGCTGTCGGTCCGACGGACCAATCACAGCCTTGGGGGCAGGTGGGGTGAGGTGTCATCGTCACCGATGACCCCCTCATGCCCCCTGACGCCCGGCGGTGATTGACACCTGTGTTACCGAGCGTCTGATTCGCTGGTAACACAGGAAACCGCTGTGAATGGCTGTTCACACTGAACAGCCAATCACAGCAATCGCCGACGGGGGGGCGGCATCGCAGCCCCCCCTGGGCATGCAGGGACATGTCTGCTGTCAGGGACAGCAGACATCGTCCCTCTGTCACTGCGTCTCTAGACGCAGTGACAGTTTAAAGTCATGACGTACATTTATGCCATGTGTCGGGAAGTACATCCCGGCCATGACGTAAATGTACGTCAAATGTCGGGAAGGGGTTAATATAAAGGAAATTAGCTCCAATAAACTAGAAGAATGCCATTTGTTTTCCCATGTTTATTTAATCAAATTTAATATGATTCTTATGGCTGGTTCAATTTGACAAGGTAATGAAACCATGCTTGTTGTTTATTAATATGCATGTAACAGATGTTTCAGTTGTGCGCATTCTTTATTTATGTGTACAGTATGTACTGTATAATATGTATGAGACTGTTAATGTCATCAAAATGATCAAATAAAACTATGACAATAAAAATATTTGTTAAGAAGTAAATTAAATATTTTTTCAAAGAAATCTAACTTATTATTATTATTATTATTATTATTATTATTATTATTATTATTATTGCTTTGTGTGCTGAAATGCTGAACAGCAGAGAGAACAGAACATACATAAAGAAGAGGTATACACAGTAAGAAGCTTTGGTCAGGTGCTGTTCTTGAGAGATTACATGTAGTAGAAAATGCTGTACAATGGTATACCATGCTTTTTCAGAAGAACAGTTATATATATGTCTAGTGTTCGCGTGGCTCAGAATCACCGCCATCTGTTGACAGCAAGTGAAACTACATCTACTAGCTTTCGAAGCATTAGTTTCGAGCAGGCTTACTAGTCACTATATAAAAGGCTAAATCCTCCTCACCTTTTGCAGGTAAAGTACCACCAGATATGTTTAAAATCTCCTGGATCTGGAAAGAGGGAGCTGGGAAGACAGAGATTGGAGGTAGGAGCATATAGGGACTAATCTGTCATTTTCATGGGCTTTTAACTAGTACTACTGTGTTTCTATAATCAAAAATGTACTCAATGTAATCTTTTGTCTGTGAATAATGTGAGCCGAGCTATCCTGCATATCTTCAGGGAGTTATGTGCATTTTTGTGTATATCTAAAGGGAAATGAGGTTAGCTTCATGTGTGCTTTCTATGAGGTTTTCACACATTTAGAGTTGATTGCAATGCTTCATATGAACAGATGCATAATCTTGTGGTTCCACCTCAGTTGGCTACAGAATGCACTGTGTTGGTTATTAACAGATCAGTTCAAGGCAGTACAAATCAAGATATCATAGCTTATGTTTGTGCTTTTTATGGCCTACCACACTCCGACTGGGTTCCGGCATTGGCAGGCAACTGCGAGTGAAGGGGGGGGGGGGGAATTAGTGGGGGATAGCAATAACAATCCGCTCCCTCATCCCTCATCTGTACATGCACAGATGATGGAGGGGGTTGTTAACCATATAGGGCATACACACACATCGATATAAAGAGCGATATCGCTCACAAGGGCTAAAATGAGTAGTATCGCTCATTTGATTGGCCAGAGTGAATGGGGCTTTAGCTTTCCTGCTCAAATATAAGTCAAAATTCATTAAAACTGTCCATTTTTTACTAAATGATTTAATGATGGTGCCCAGGATGCCCGCGTAAAGGAAGACCGGTGCCAGAATCCCAACGCCAGAATTCCAACAGCTGACATCTCAAACGAAAGTATCAGGAGTAGGTTAGGCTTAGGCTGTGGGGTGTGTTTACGGTTAGGCTACAGGAGAAGACACTAAAGTTAGGCTGTGAGGAGGAAGAGTTTTTTGGGGGGAGGGGAGAAGGTTACAATACTTACCCTAGAATTGTTTGGATCATGGCCGCCAGCATTCTCAGCATATGCATTTTAAGAGAGAAAAGGACAGTGCAGCCTCTACTCTTAAGAAGAGTAGACTCTAGCATTAAGCCAGAGTCTACTGTGCATGCTCACCTGCGCCTTATGGGTGCCAGATGCCTGACAGTAGGGATTCCAACAGTCATTACACCGACGTCGGAATCCCAACTGCCAAAACCCAGACACTCGGATCCTGACGGCCACCGGCTATTCTCCCTCGTGGGGATCCACAACCCCCATAGAGGGAGAATAGAATAGGTGGCGAGCGTAGTGAGCCACTGTGCATGCAGCGTGGTGAGCCCAGCGAGCCTGCAATGGGTTTCGTTGCACCCCCCCTCCACTGTCTGATTCCAGGCAGCTGGGATCCTGACGTCGGGCTAATGACTGTCGGGATCCCAACTGTTGGGCTCCTTTACCATACCCCACCTTGTTCCTGGGGACATATCCAGTGTGCATGCGCAAATAACTCAGAAATAGCCAGGGTGAAAACATTAGTTTATTTCTGCAAAAGGTATGTGGTTTGTCTGCTAATTACTGGAAATAGTGTTTAGGTCACCTCCAAACAGATATTAAAATCTAGGCCACATCTACTCTGTGCTTACTAGACAATACTTCCACTTGCAGCTCAGATAAATAATATGCAGAACACCTAGCAAAGTGGTTCCCAAACAGTGTGCCTAGGCACCCTGGGGTGATTCAGGACACTTGTAGGGGTGCCTTGGGTTGGTGGACCAGGATCAATTCATATTATTAATGGTCAATGTAACAGGAAAAACCCAGTGCTGGTGGCTGCCAATCATAATATATGTGTACAAACAGAAGCAAATCCTGTCCCTCACCAGATAACTGTGACATATACACACAATGCACTTAATTTCTCAATAAGAGGCATTTGGCCTAGTGGTGCCTTGAAAACAATTTGATGCTCTAGGCTAGGGTGCCGTGATTCAAAAAAGTTTGGGAACCACTGACCTAGCATAATACTTTAATATGACTTTACTAAACATTGGGCCTGATTCGTACCTGATATGCCACCCAGCCAGAGTGAAATTGCCCAAGGCAAGTCTTCAAATTGCTTAGCGCGGCTTGTGAAAATATCACAGGTCTGCGAATATCTGCAAATCCATTCACAAGACTCTCACCATCGAATGATTTTTCCACTGTGTGTAGTCTGTGTATAGCCCAAGACCTACACCAGTGGCTGCAATAGAAACAGACTGATTGGGCCCGGAGCTGATATCCCACGCCTTCCCCTAAAATGCCTGGGCACGCCTGAATTTCCCCTGACACTCCCAGAAAAAAGCTGACAACCATCCACAATTGCCAGCTTCCTGTCAATCACCTTGCAAATGGGCAGTGATTAAAAAGTGGTAGTTAATACGGTGCTGCCTTTTTGGACATAGCAAACAATTTTGAGAAGATAGCAGTGGCGTTTTTTGACACCAGACACCTCCGGTATCAAAGATGCAGTCGTCATGCCATTAATCCCCCTCTGAATCAGCCCACAAATTTGCTATATGACCCTTTTCAAACTGCAGTTTTGTCTTCAGCTGTATTGGCTGCTGGATTTTATGGGGCAATTATATGCAATACTAAATCAGACAGGTTTTGTATTGAACATAATTGAACCTTAATTAAACTATTTTTTACTGAATCTACTTTCATTCAGGGTTTTATCATGGTTATAATTGCCCTTTTTACTTCTGGTGACTATGGGCCTAATTCAGCATATATCTGAGAAGTTACGGATGACTACGAGTAGATAGTCGCCGCCCAGACAGAAAGAGAAAACGCACAGTGCAAGTCTGCGAATGAATTGCGAAACTATCAGAGATCGCTATCCATTTTCAAATCAAAACTCATTTCCTGAACCATTGAAAGGACTTTGCCATCTGTAGCTCTGAGGCTTCCAGAACTCCGTGACTTATGGGCCCTACACACGTATATACAGGCATTTTCTGAGCGATGTTACTTAATTTAGCCACATCACTCAGAAAATGCTGATACATCGCTGTGTGTGCAGGGGCCATAGCGATAGCAATGCGCGGCCCCGCGTGACGCTATCTCCTGTTGATTAATAACCAGAGTGCTGGTTATTAATGAGTCTGGGCCAGTGTTCTCACCAGAGAACACTGGCCCTGACTTATTGCTCAGCACCCAGCGCTGTGCAGCGCTGGGTGCTGAGCATTCTAGAATGCTCATCTGCGCTCATTACCAGTGGTCGTTTTTACCTATGGGGTGCAGGGCTGCAGCCCCCCTAGGTAAAATCTGCCACTATAGTGAAGCCAGATGCAGTGAGTCTGTGAGAATACACTGGCTTCACTGTGACTGGCAGTGACTTCCTATTAGAAGTCCGACCTGCCAGACACCAAGGCAGTCCCATTGGGAGTGGTTTCCTCCATCCGGGACTCCTTTCTGCAGGCTGCCGTGCAAATGCACCGATTGCACATGCGCAGTACCTATATCGGTACTGCACACATGCTGGTCCCGGTTCCTCTCATTTGTATTGTGCAGGCGCCGGGACCATGATTCCTTCTATGGGCTGTTGCCAAAGCAGCCCACAGAAGATGGCCGCATGCGCAGTACAGAGGTTTGTACTGTGCATGCGCCAGTCCCGGCGCCTGTCATCAGAGTACAGGCGTCCGGAACTTTGCAGGGACCGGCGGTGGTGCATGGGGGGGGGGGGGCCCTGCATCGTGGTACCACGGCAGCACCCCTCCCCAGAAAAGGTACGGGCTGCTCATTACTAAGACAGGCTGATGGAGGCCAGCGTTGACATCACAAACATATCCTTAGAATGTTTTTGCATGCCTGTATTTTTTCTGGCACACCCAGAAAATGGCTGTTTACTACCCCCAAACACCGGATTCCTGTCAGTAAACCTCCGGTCGCTTTGTGTTTACGATCCATATGAATTTTCGCTGGCCAATCATCCTTGCACATGCCCAATGCATATGCTCAGTCATTCCACATTCACTCGGTTTGCGAATTTGCTGTTTAGCGGTCCATGCTGAGTTAGCCCCTATAATGGAAACTACTGAGGAAGAGAGGGATCTAGGTGTCACTATTTCAGGGGACTTAAAAGCAGGTAGGCAATGTAACAAAGCAATGAAGAAGGCAAGTCAGATGCTTGGTTGCATAGGGAGAGGTATCAGCAGTAGAAAGAAAGAAGTAATAATGCCACTGTATAGGTCATTGGTACGACATCACCTAGAGTATTGTGTTCAGTTCTGGAGGCCATATCTCCAGAAGGATATAAATACATTAGAGACTGTACAAAGAAGAGCAACTAAAATGGTGCATGGCCTACATCACAAAACGTACCAGGAAAGACTAAAAGATCTCAATATGCATACTACTATATGATAGAAACTTTCAAATATATCAAGGGTTTTAACAAGGTACAGGTGGGAGACATTCTTCACAGGAAGAGGAGCAACAGAACACGAGGACATGCACTGAAACTAGAGCGAGGAAGATTCAGGGGAAATGTGAGGAAGAATTTTTTCACAGAAAGAGTAGTAGATAAGTGGAATAGCCTACCATCAGAGGGGGTAGACGCAAATACAGTAGTACAATTTAAACATGCTTGGGATAAGCATATTGATATCCTTACAAAAAAATAAGGATCAAATATGGTTTGAGGTAACATGTTTTAAAAAAAGGGGCAGACTAGATGGGCCAACTGGTTCTTCTCTGCCGTCAAATTCTATGTTTCTATGTTTCTATGTAACCACTCAAGATACCGTGGCTCTGAAAAGTGTTGTATAGTAAATATAAGCTTAAGATTCAAGTTGATCATATAAAGTTTTTTTTAATTTTGTTTTTAAGCAATCTTCTGGAAGATTGATGGGCACATGCGTCCCCATCAACACAGATACGGGGAGTGCTTTCGAGGGGGGGGGCTAAGGGTTGGCAGATGATGGCGGGTGGCGGTTGGCGATCCTATCGCCAGGAGCAGCTCCGATGGGAGCTGCTCCATCTGTACAAGTTAAAGACAGATACAAAATAATACAAATTTCTAACTTGTAAAATTTAATTCACCAGATACTAGACTAATCCTATTTTTACGAGGCCTTTATGGTGCAATAGTCTAGTTTATTTTCCCCAATTAGGACTTTGGGAAAAAAAACTAGCTACTAATTAAAGAAAGCAGTTCATACAATAATGTACACATACAGCTTTAATATTGCATAGTCTCATAGAAGGAACATCTGCACCATAGCACAGCAAATACCCCACACAGTCAGCGCCTTTCTGGATCAGATATATAATTCAATTAATGCACTGTGGGGTAAACTTGCAAAGCTTTAGGAAATTTGAACATATAATTGCAGAAGAACATTTTGTTAAAAACACACAGCTCTCTGGGTGATATTTTCATTGTCAGTGTCTAAACTTAATATACAATTTTCACAGTGTCTCCAAAAACAATACCAGCTTGCATTGATTTAATTAATTTATAATAAAAAAATAATTGTTACATACTGTAGAACAATGTCTATGTAATCAATTCAAAAGTGAGTGCAAAAAAACAACTCTTACATGGACATGGTAGTGGGCAGCATATGATAAGATTTGGAATTGGAACCAATCTGGGACTGACACGTAAAGCAGGAGATTCAGGTAGGTACAACAAGTACAATAGGTGAATTCTGCAGAAAAAACTACAGCTAACTACTGGCAAAAGCCGCAAAATGTAATCTAGTTATAGAAGAAATAGGCTCAAGATGGGCAAAAATAAATGAAAATCTGGACAATGTCAGGTTAAGGACTAAAGACCCAAAAATGTTTAGACCAAAAAAAGATTCCAAAAAGGAATGTGTAGACAACAGAACTGAATACACAAGGTCAGATGGTAGGATAGAGGAACTGCGAGATGAGTCCGGCTCAAGGTAAGGAGTATTTTAAAGCTAATTACTTGCTTATGTAGTAAAAGGGAAGCGTATACAATGCAGTGGTACTACATTTGTATATTGGAGGTTTAACGTGTGGGTGAACTACAAAATGAAATCTAGTAAGTGTGTAAACATAAATGTACAAGATAGCAAAGCTATCCTGATATGCTTACTACAATATTTAAGTGGTTTATTTTTGTTTTATCAATATATTACGTATGCTACCTATTATATGAAATAATCTTATAGGGTGTACACACGGTTTGATTTTGACTATTTTTCTATTTGATTTTGCTTTTATAAGCAAAATCAAAAAGAAATCGAACTCATTTGATCCCGATGTGCGGTCCAGCGGCATTGAAATCAAATAGAAAAATCGACTGTGCAGGCAAGACTATATAGTACAGATCTGTACTACATAGACTAAACCGTACTGTGCAACTTGATTCCGATTCTATTCCAATCGAATCGGGATTGACTAGAAAGTAAATATCACCATGTGTACACTACTTTATACTTTACAGCAGTGGTTCCCAAACTGTATGCCGTGGCTCCCTGGGGTGCCTCGGGACACTTGCAGGGGTGCCACGGGTTGGTATACCAGGACCAACTCAAATTATTTATGGTCAATTATTTATGGACAAAACCAGTGCTGGTGGCTGCCAATCATAAAATGTGTGCCCTTTACCACATAACTGAACCTAAGAAGCACATTTAAACACAATCTACTTAATTTTATATTTATTATATTGGGCCTAGGGGTGCCATGGATACCCCGTGGATACTCTAGGGTGCCGTGATTTGAAAAAGATTGGGAACCCCTGCTTTACAGTATATAGTGTAAGGTCTTTATATTGCAAAGGTTTCTTTAATATTGTGATGTTTTTTTTTGTTATAAAAAAATATTTATATTGTATTACATGTTTACTAACATTTTTGATAACATTATATTTAGCATTTATAGTTATAGTAAACATCGGAAGCCATATCGCATGCAAATCGCATGCTTTTTTAGGGCTTGTGAGCTTGATGCGCTGCCGATGCGTGCTGCCGTGTGAGTGCAAATCGGCAGCCAGATAGAGAGGGCAGGCAAGACTATATAGTGCAGATCTGCACTATATAGTGTAAATTGTGCCCCTCTAGCACGTCGTGTGATGCGAGTCCCGATGTGATCTGATCGCATCGGGACTCGCATCTCACGGCATATCCTGCCGTGTGTACACACCTTAACCTCTACCATGTGTTGTTCAATGGGCAGAATGTGAAATAGTTGGTGTGACTATTAGTGTGTACACTCGGTGCGATATGGCTTCCGATGTTGCCGATATAGTGAACATCGGCAGCCATATCGCATACTGATTGTGTGTTTTTTTGGGGCTTGTGAACCCGATGCGCTGCCGATGCGCGCTCCCGTGTGAGCGCAAATCGGCAGCCAAATAGAGAGGTCAGGCAACACTATATAGTGCAGATCTGCATTATATAGTCTAAATTGTGCCACTGCAGCATGCCGTGCTATGCGAGTCCTGATATGATCTGATCGTATCGGGACTCGCATAGCACTGCATATCTGCCGTGTGTACACACCATACTGTATCTGTACATGTATTACAGAATGCAAATAGTTGTGTAATTGTGGTTGTTATGGTTATTTATCAGATACATTCTGCTAAATGCACACAGCACATATTTACCCATCTTCCTCTAATTCATATTATACCAAATATGTAGGTATAAAAAATAAAAAACAGAAGTAGCAGATAGTGACGTGCTTTAAATGTGCTTTATATCTGTTAATCTTTTTATGAAGTTACTGAAATATGAATTGAGCATAATCCATAATTTTATTCTACAGTACTGTAATGACTAAATTACATTTGCCTCAGATATGCAATATAAATGATCAAATTCTTTAACATATAACTTTTATTTATTTTACTTATTTATTTAGTTTTTTTTTTTAAATAAACACGGTTAGCGTTTAGATCATTTAATCAGTTTACATTTGTTTAATAAATGTTTATAATTTTTAACAGTAGATTTTTGTGTGAAGACATATATTGGTGCATATATTTATCACAATCATGTCAGATACATATGGTCAATGTGTGAATTGCAACATTGGAATATGTTGCAAGAATGTATCAAATGTCGCATGCAGAGACCAAGAGTTCCCTGCAGGCAAATACTCCCCTGGACCTATGAATTTAAGTACTTGCTAATTTTGTTAATGCACCCCCAATGGCCCATTAGTACATTCATGTTAGACGAAAAAATTAGAAAGCATTGTGAATACACCCATTCCTGTTCCCCCGATCTGATCTTTGCAGGTACATTTGAAGTATTAGTATTAGTGGGAAGTGAAAGATTTTTGTGGAAGTGGCAGCACCAGGCATATAACAAGCCATGTAGCCATTGCACCATAATTGGATGGCAAAGTTACTGCACTGCAGAGATGGAATAACAGAATGAATGTGGACAGTTTAGTGCAGTCATTTTCAACTGGTGTGCCGCGGCCAGTTGTCAGGTGTGCCGCCTGGTCATGGGTCACAGCGGCTCAAAAAATCACGGGTGACAGCGCTGTCACTGTGTGTAGTGACATCCAGGGGTCGGGCAGGGTGGGCGGCTCGGGCTTGGCGCTGTCCTGTGGAGCTGACGCCAGGACGTGCCTGTGCGAAGCAGACGCCAGGCATGTCCCAGCGCATGCGCAAAAGGCCCTCGTATATGCTGGGGATTCTGTCTGCACCATCTTACAAGGAGACAAGAGCCCCGGCCGAATCCTATGTTACAGCCGGCAACCTGCAAACACAGCGCCGCTTACAATGGAACGCCTCCACTTCAATGTCGGGGTAAGCGCAGGTGCCAGCCGGCAGCCACCCACACACACTGGTAGGGCTTTCATCTATGAGTTTCTACAGTTATTTGTATTTGGGTTGGTGCAGCTGTCCCAGATCTGCCACCTACCATGTGTGGGTGGCTATAGTATTATATTAATGATCATATTCGATTAATTGATGTTAAGCCTGGCCAACCTGTGGTTTTTTGGCAATTGTGAAACTACAAATGCCAGCATGCCCTGAGCCAGCATTTTAAGAGAAATAATACAAATATCAACATATATTAACTATATGTCAATATTTGCTATTATATGTATTATATTTGATTAAAAACTGTTGGTGTGCCTTGGCGATTTTAGAGTATTGTCCGGTGTGCCGCGAGTTGAAAAAGGTTGAAAATCACTGGTTTAGTGCAATGAGTATGGTGGGTTGTCTTTGGGGGGTGGGGCCACATGTTAGCAGACAAATCAGGCATCAGATATACGTTGGTTCGCTGGGGGTCTTCTTTGAGAACCCTATAGCCAATACACCCCTGTACAATGGAGTGATACTAATATTTGTGGCTATACCCTGTTCTACGGGGTTGCTATGCTATAAGATATACCAAGCTCCAGAATGCAAAGAATTCCAGAGTTTGGTCCTGCAGCTAATTTTATCTCCTCTAACTTATGGGTTACACTTTGCAAACTTAGCTCAACATTGGATGCTTCACCTTTATGGTCCCCAGGCTGTACGAGAACAGTAGTACCAACACAGGAGTGAAGAGTCTACTGATGTGATCTCTTCACTCGTAGCCCCGGTCCCTGCCTGTGCTCTGTCATACATGCTGGTAGTATAATCTCATCCTGCAATGTGATTATTGGCGATAATATCACACCCACATCACATTTCAGATATAATTACTGATAAATAGGTGCCTTAATGTTCTAATACTTTTTTATGCTCCTGTGTATACTAAGTGTTTTATACTTTTATGCTCCCATATACTTTTGTTGCACAGGTATACAAATCCTCCAGGCTCATTTTTTCAGACAAAACTCTGAAAGTGACTCATACATACTATTGTACATAGTAGATAAATAATCATCACTGGGAAATCTGTATAATTCTCAGTAGAGCTGGTATAGACACAATCTGGGTTTCTATATCAGTCACTGGTTATGTACTGACTAACAAGATCTGACATCTACGTACAGTAATGTACAGGTGTATATGTACTATTCCCAACATTCACGTTGTATGTTTCTGTCACTCTGTACTTACATTCTCATGATTATGTTCACATAATTTATTATTCTGATTACAAATACAAATGAGGCCAGTCATGGTACCAGAGACATAGAACTACTTTTACTATACAGCCTGGTATTGTATTTAATATTATTATACCTTTAAATCCAGCCACAAAACCACTGATAACATGATGGCTTCGAAAGCACTGCTTATTCAATTTAGTCCACCGTCATTGGTAAGGCATCATAGAGACACTTATTCCGTGGGTTGTCAGTTGTTACAGCCCCAGCTATTCTAATATATATATATATATATATATATATATATATATATATATATATTTATATTTACAGTCTAAATACTGCCACTAGTGTAAACAACAGTATAAAACTATAATCACAATGGGTAATAAAACTTTTGCAACTGTTATAGTATCTGTGAGTTGTAGTGATACACTGGGGCATATTTGTCATCCTAGGCTGCTATCGACTTAGTAAGACAGGCCTTCCAGAGTTTGGCAACTCCAACTACTGCCTAACCCCCATAGACACCTTTGCTTGCGGAAAGGAATGGAATTTTTCTGGGTTTTATGCCGCAAATATACTTATACTCATAAAATGTTATAACATGATATCTTCACAAAATACAAATGCATTTCCCATTAATTCTTCATCTGTGAAGACACAACATATATATATATATATATATATATATATATATATATATATATATATATATATATAATAAAATACACATACATATATCTAGTACACCATAGTGCTAGTATACAAACTGCTTTACAGCATTTCCCATTAAGTTAAGCTTTTGTTGAAAAAAAAGGCTAACTGTGGGCACCTATTTGAGGGGACCAATCGAAAATATCTCTTCATTAAAACAACATTAAAAAATAAAAATGTGTCATGACAGTGGTAAAAATGTCACACACCTGGATGTGGTCCTCAATTACCTTTTTTTCTCCTCAGAAATCTATCATACAGTACAAATGTTTTTACATTTTATTAGAACAACTTTATCATAAAAGATCTTACCACTGAACAATGAATACAATGAGTAATAGAAACTTTATATATTATCTTCATGCTCATAAAATAAGTAGATCACTTAGTTGTAACTAGTTCACGTTTCCCTTCTTCCAGCCCACAATACTGTTGTTTTTAAATGATTCGGCAATCAAATCGATTAAGCTTGCTAATTTCCTGAATAATCATTTGGATTGCATCTTTGTATATAAATGGTATGCTACACATATTAACAATTGTACAATATAAAAGGATTGCTATTTAAGTTGGCAAATAAACAGTACTGTATGTGCTGTCTAACCAACAAATACCCCATTAAAGTCTAACGTGGTTCTCAAGATGGTATAACATGTGCAGTGAATTGACAGTATCACTAATGTAAAAAAACAGAGCTCAAAACACAAACAATCATTGTATAAAGAAACAACAACATATTAACAACAGAGAAGTTAGATATCTCAATATATCTAATAAATCTGGATCTAAACTTATCTTAAACTTGCAAGTTTATTAGTAATACATAATAACATCAAAAAACATAGTAGCCAATTCATATCACAAATGCTAAAAATACCATCAAAGACTACTCTCATTCCAAATAGCAAATGACCATTACGAAGTGTGATATACAGTAAATGACAGCAGAAGAAGTGGCAGTTGATGCCAAAATCTAAAATCTATTTATTTTATTGTTTTCTATTGAGTAGAATAAAACAGCGACTCTTTAAAATCAGTGGCATAAAAACTTTTTTTAGAGAAAATTATGTCTTACTGATTGAATGGTTAAATATCTCCAATAAGTAGGTTATTACATTCAAACTATATATTGTATACGGGGAAAAATAACATAGATATATTTAATATTTAGTTACTGTAAGTAAGCCACTTACAGATTGATTTATAAATAAAGTCCCAGAGCTGTCAATTAGGCTATGAATTTTAGCAAAACTGATTATTTAGATGCAAAAATGCAAATATATATAGTTTTAAAATCATTTTTCTATTGCCATGATTTTAAACATTGTTCTAATTGAAGTTCACAAACTGAATGTTCCTATCTAACACTCTTCAATTTTTATCATGTCCTAACTTTATCTTCACATACGAATGTAAGTACTGTACGAGGTCAGAACCTACCAGATAATCTGCAGCAATACTAGTCTAAAGTTTATTGTTGTTGTGTTTTAGAGGGTAACTGTTTGGGGGATGGATCTGGTTTATTGGTAAATGTGTGACATTTGTGTGAAATGTGTAAAGAAAGTAATCTGCTTATCGCTTTCTCAATCAACTACACAGGATTTCTTCATTGTTTGACTTTATCGAAATATACCTGCAGTCAATGTAAATATGTTTTATTCTACAGATCAGTAATTAGGAACTATAACATGACTACAGAAAGATACAGGTATTTAAACATTTTACAGTCACACATGTGTTCTTATCTTACAATGTTAAAAGCTAGAGTAATAATCATCATCATCATCATCATTACAACTATGTAATCAGCATAACCCAATAATACTAAAGTAATTACTCCTATTGTTAAGCTTATGAAATAATGTCAGAAGTTTCTATATATAATAAAAGACAAATACTGCTCCTCACCTCTATGGGGGGAATTAAAGTGTTTGGCACACCGGCCACTAGATGGCATCCAACAGAGCAATTCAAGTGTTGCCCCATTCTGTGGCACACAGCCGCTGGTGCTGACATTACTGTTATATTGTTACTTTTTTTGACAAGCTGGTAACTAGTATAAATATAAATGACATTGGTAAACAGCATAAAATAAAGCAGATCTTTTAAGACACTGTAAAAAAAAAAAATAGGAACATAAACCATTGCTTAAATTCTCCCAGACTTTTACTCCAACCACTTCCTAAACCTCAACCTGGCACAAATCTACAGAACAGTTCAGTCCCTACTGTATCATGCCTAGATACACAATGAATACACCCGCTAGTCATCCTACAGGCTACTACAGTACAGTATGTCACCATTAAAGGGACTTCAGGCATTAATAAGACACAACTCACCACGGAAAAAGCCATTGGTAAATGCAGCAAACTGTTCAAAGGGGTTACTGGAGTCCATGCTGGTGGCCTATTGAAGGCAACTGTTTATTCCTTGTGGCTCAGGCTGAACTGGCAGAGAGGAGAGGAAAAAAAATTCACTACAATAAATGATATAGTTTCCCAAAGACACTGAGTGTCTCTGAGTTTGCATGGCCACAGGAATGTGCAACCACTAATTTGTAGCATAATTTTTTTCCAAAGAATAACATAAGAGAGACAGGGACGTTAAAGCCTAAAGAAAGGCAGGAGTGAAATGATCAAGAATGAAAAGAGCTGATACACTACCTTTTTTCACAAACAAATAAGTTGGCTGATAACACTAATTGTGGTGCTGAAGGTTACAGTTTTTAATATTACAACAGTACAATGACTGTGGTTGTGTGGTTGTGTGTGGAAGGCCTCAAAGAGTTTTAACACGACTAGAGGGAAAAAAAAGATAAAACAGTCATTTTCTGAGTAGAAGGGGGATGATCACCTGATCTTTGATGTCAAAAACCCTTACAGTGTCTGTGGCTTTTTCTGAGACTGTTTGATTGGACCTCAACTCCAACTCACTGTTTGCAGGGGAAGAATTCAATGATAAAACAGGTAATGCTGCTTTCTATATTACAAAACAAACTGGATAAAAGTCTGGGATGTTAAATATGACAGCTATATGTGTAATGGGTTCATTAACATTACATGTTAGAAAACATTGGGCTAAACTATACTAAACAAATTGGTGCACTTAGTGGCGTAAGTTCGTCCCAGTTGCCCGGAGGTAAGATAAATAAGATAAATTGTGTGTGCCACTTGCAAATATTATGTTTAGAATGGTCCTGCTAGAGGGGGGGGGGGGGGGGGGGGTCAGCCAAAGAAGTAATATCAATTGCTTTCAACTAACTGATTCAAACATACAGGGGAGGACAGGTGCCCCCTTGGGAGCAGGAGACCGGCGGCAGATGACTCCATTGCCTCCCAGAGTTATGCCACTGGGTACACTGAGAAAAGTCCCGCTTGAGTGCTCATAAACTTCTATGAGCCTAGCTAGCTCTGTCTCTTTGAGTCTTCACTGATGCAATACTGGGAGGAGGTGTGGCTATACTAAGCCTTTTGGGACATCCGGGGACCACAGCCATGCCTCCTCCCAATAATGCATCAATGCAGAGAGAGAAAGTGCCAGTCAGGACAAAAGATGGGACAGCCCCCCCCCCCCCCGCCCCATTCTGATGCCTCTGGCTCCGGTGTGAGTAGCGCATATTTGCCTACCTTTTTTTTATTGCCTCTCCGGGAGAAGCCTGGAGGGGAGACCCGAAGATCGATGAACGGGGCGGATGACATCCCCATGCCCCCAAAATGCAGTTACTCCCGTTTCTGTACAGAGGGAGCAGGGCGAAAATTATGAAAAATTATTCATTTGTGCCATTTTAGCCCTGACCCCACTTTGGAAAGTCACAAATTCTGGCATTTGTCTTGGCAGGGAAGGGGGTTGTTGGGTCTTTGGGGAGCATGTAGGAGGCTTGCGCACCTTCCCAGGGGGCAGTGGGGAGGGCTCGATATTCAGGAGCCTCCTAGCCATTCCAGGAGGGTAGGCATGTATGGAGTAGCGACCGCTCCCCCCATATAATCCGACCCTGGTTTCCATAATTCTATTCACTGGTACATAATCTGATCAATAGTACTGCCCCCACATCATGCAGTGTAAGGTACAGAGCAGAGTTGCTGCACATCCCTAGTGTACCAGCTTCTTCTATCACATTTACTTTATGTGTGGATCTGGGCCCTCAAACATCGTAATGGACCAGAGAGCAGCTGCAAGAAGGAAGAGACAGGAACCTTACCATGTAGTGGGAGATTGTGAGCTTATAAATTGCATTACTGGTTCTATTATGTTTCTGTATTTATTTATTTATTTATTTATGATATGTTTAACTTTTCCTGACCACTTATCCTATTGAAATTTTGAACAGCCTATACTATAGACCAGGGGTCTTCAACCCATGGCCCGCGGGCCATGAGTGGCCCGCCGAGTAGTTTTAGGTGGCCCGCCAGTGAATTGCGTTTTTTTTTTTTATTAAATGCTGTGCTGATTTAAAAAAAAAAAAATCCTTCCGCGCGCTGTCCCCTTAAAATACTTCCGCACGCTGTCCCATTAGCAGTGGGACGTGGTGGAGGTGGATGTGCTGGCTGGGGCGGGTGGGACTGTGCGCGAACATATGCATTGTGTACTTCCTGACGCCGCGCACCCGTCCTGCCCATGTCCTTTCAGACAGCCGGGAGACTGGAGTGGGTGTGACAACTGCCGGCAGCCGCGCACCTGTCCCTGCCTGCTCCATGGCTGTTAAGACAGCCGACGCCGCCAGCAGCAGCCCTCTGAAGGAGACCTCTGTAAGGGACACTAAGGCAAGTGTCTCAGGGGAGGGTGATGCCGGCTAGCTACCGCGGTACTGAATACGGGGGAGTGGGGGCTGGCAGTGCAATGTGGCCCTGTGTATGGGGAGGGTGCTGACTATGGGGGAGGGGGGTCTAGCAGTACAATGTGGCCCTGTGTATGGGGAGGGTGCTGACTGTGGGTGAGGGGGGCTGGCAGTGCAATGTGGCCCTGTATATAGGGATGGTGCTGACTATGGGGAGGGGGGGCTGGCAGTGCAATGTGGTGCTGACCAAGGGAGGGCTGGCATGCTGCGCAATGCAGTGCTGACTATGGAGGGAAATACTAGGGCATTTTGTGAGGGACACTACTGGTGGCAT
Source organism: Crinia signifera (assembly GCF_055691185.1). NCBI lineage: Eukaryota > Metazoa > Chordata > Amphibia > Anura > Myobatrachidae > Crinia > Crinia signifera. The sequence continues at coordinate 208,629,997 of NC_139218.1, forward strand.
TTTATGAGGGACACTACTGGTGGCATTTTGTGAGAGGCACTGCTGGCGGCATCATATGCATAAGCAGGAGTATTGGGGGCCTTATAGTGCAAGGTGCAATGGGCATCATAGTGTGAGGCATAATGTGCAATGGATGTCACGGTGTGTGGCATAATGTGCAATGGGCATCATGGTGTGAGACATAATGTGCAATGGGCATCCCGGTGTGTGGCATAATGTGCAATGGGCATCACGGTGTGTGGCATAATGTGCAATGGGCATCACGGTGTGTGGCATAATGTGCAATGGGCATCCCGGTGTGTGGCATAATGTGCAATGGGCATCACGGTGTGTGGCATAATGTGCAATGGGCATCCCGGTGTGTGGCATAATGTGCAATGGGCATCACGGTGTGTGGCATAATGTGCAATGGGCATCACGGTGTGTGGCATAATGTGCAATGGGCATCCCGGTGTGTGGCATAATGTATAATGGGCATCATGGTGTAATGGGCCTTCATGTTTATATGTCACTGTGCGGCCTTTAGACAGCCAACTTAAGCGTGGAAGGACAACAACCATTCCTGCGGTAACCAATGTCTGGTCATGCAGGTTGCAAAATTGAGATGTCAGGTAATTTTTTTCCTGCTAGTTCACACTCTTATCATTAGACCACGCCCCTTATAATTAAACCACACCCCTTTTTGGGAGCGCACCTGCGGCGCTCGCAATTTCTTAAATATCAAATTATGTATGGGGGGGCTGCATTTTTATTCTGTTCGCACTGGGGCCCTAATTGTTTAGAAATAGCCCTGGTGCAGACTATATATTGGGGGCAGGGTTTATGTGTATGGGCAGCTGTGCCAACTATCTATGTGGGGGGTGTGCTGTCTATCTATTAAGAGCTGTGCTAAATACCACAGTAGAGCTTAGTGGCCCTCGGGCTTCGTTGAATTTTTTAATGTGGCCCACACTGTTTTAAAGGATGAAGACCCCTGCTATAGACCATCTGTACTATTTAATATTAATACTGTATTCCATACAGTATCCAGTGTATATAAAGACCAATTATCAGGGCTGTTACCACTCCTGCAGACTCACGTTCCAGAGTGGGAGCTTTTGGATTACATTTGGAACCCCCCCTCTAAAAATCCTGCATTTGCCACTGGCTCCATATGGTTAAAATCAGATGATCTACTGCCACTGGCCATGTCAGATGTGAGCCTCTGAATTCATAGCAGGCTGCTGCAACAAAGTTTGGCTATTGCTCTGTGTAACATTTCTCTTTGATTTGATACATAACTAAAAGCAGAAATAATGATGAATTAATGAAATAGCTTACCACAGCACATAATGAAAGCTGGTACTGAAAGAGAGCTATGACAGACTTGGGGCCTGATTCATGATCAATTTCCACAGAGGGGGCGGGCAGGGGGAGGACAGAGGGATGGTGCAAGGGAACACCCAGCGTTTCCTGGGCGTGCCCACAAAAATGGTGGGTGCGCACAGAAAAGTGCATCCCCATGTGAACGCAGGTGGGGCGAAGCCTGCACGGAGCAGGTGACTGATATCACCTGACCGTTGATTGATTCCCCCCTCCCCCCCATACGCTTCCATGCAAATGGATATGTCAGCGCACAACCAATGGTTGGACTGTAAGTATCATGAACAATATAAAATACATGTTTTCTTTATATGATTCATTCATTTACTAAATATTCTAAAATGGATAGTGGTAGTGTTGCCACAGTAACCAATTATATGCTACCTTATTATTTCTCTATTGCATCCTAGAAAATGATAAAAAATAATCTGATTGGTTGTTATTTGCAACACCTTTTGTTAGCTAGGTTTGTTAGTATTTCAGAAAAACCAATCTGCACATGTCTAATTTATAACTTTTTGGAAAGAGGAGTGCACTACAGACTCCAGTCTTCCTGTTTTCCAGGGAGTCTTCCTGCCCTATCCCAAGATGGCAGCTAAAATCTTTATTGAGCATGTGCAGAAAAATTTGGGAACTGTGTGAGAAGTGACATGGTGGGAGAAAGAAGTCTTAGCTTCAAAGAGACCTGCAATTACCTGCAATCCACAATTTTCTCCAGCATCCATGCAGTCAGCACCTGGTTAGCTGAATGCAGGGGCGTAGGGATGGTGGAGCTGGCATAGCACAAGATCCGGGTGCAAAGAGTAGCAGGGGACCGGCACCACACTTCCTGCCGGCTAGTCCGCCCTCCGGATGCCGACCGCCTGTCTGCAGTGGAGGCGCAGAGTCTCTGACAGCATTACAGAGACCTTGTGCCCTGGCTGCTACCACAGAGAGGACACACTAGAGGTACTCCTGCTTCTCTAGCATCTGTCACACTTTTACCCCCTATGGCAACAAGCATATAATCTCCCTTGGCAACAAGCACGTATTCCCCCTGGCTACAACCATGTAAACCCTGGCATTGAGTATGCAACCCCCTATGGCAACAGGCATGTAATCCCCCTTGGCAACAAGCATGTAATCCCCTCTAGCAATCAGCATGGAACCCCTGGCAACCAGCATGTAGGTAAGCAGAACTTCAGGGGGCATTATGTGTTTAAGCGGCACTATGTGTGTAAGGCAGTGGCACTACAGGGGTGCATTATATTTTTAAACAGCACTATGGGGGCATAATGTGTGTAGTGCAGTGGCACTACAGGGGGGCATTATATGTGTAAGCAGCACTACTGGGACCATTATGTGTGTAATGGGGCACTGCAGGGGTCATTATGTGTAAATGGCATTCAAATACCATGAGGTGGTGTAAATTTTATAGTGAAGTCATTGTGTGTATATCGTTACCCTGAAGCATTACGGTGTGTGTCATAATATGTAATGGGCATTACGGTGTGGCATGAAAGTGAATTACGCATTATGGTGTGTGGCATGTGCAATGGGTATTATGGTGTGTGGCAAAATGTCTACTAGGCATTACAATGTGGGTTATAATATGTAATGGGCATTGCAATGTGTGGCATAATGTGTAATGGGCATTACAGTTTGTGTGGCATAATCTATAATGGCATTGCAATTGTAAAGCACAACGGAATCTGCTGCGCTATATAAGAAACTGTAAATAAATGAGTAAATTACAGTTTGTGTGACATATGTAAGGAGAATTACTATAAGAAGGAAAAATGACTGGGGGGGATGGACGAAACATACCATTGCTCCGGGCCCCATGGGGCCTTATTCGAGTTCACTCTTTCTGACAAAATCCTTCTTAGATGGACAAAACCATGTGCACTGCAGGGGGGCAGATGTAACATGTGCAGATAGAAATAGATTTGGTGATTTTTTTGGTGATTCTTTGCAGGGTAAATACTGGCTGCTTTATTTTAACACTGCAATATAGATCTCACTTTGAAGTAAAACCCCACCCAAATCTAATTAGATCTGCACAAGTTACATCTGCCCCCCTGCAGTGCACATGGTTTTGTCCATCTAAGAAGGATTTTGTCTGAAAGAGTGAACTCGAATAAGGCCCACATGTCACCTAGCTACTCCTCTGGCTGTATGAAAGTACCTGTCAATAAACCGACACCATTACCTAGTGAGTGCGCGTGGCTGTGGAGAGCAGCCAGGAAATTGCAAGTATGTTGCATTATTAACACCTGCACACAGGTGTTAATAATGCAACATATGTAGGCAGTGTAGAGGAGAGCAGAATGCAAATATGCCTTTTTGCAAGCATTTTATTGATACCAAGTATAGTCTAATGCAAGTGTTATGCTCTGGTGATGACAATGATGGCCATCAAGCTAAGGGGTTTCCTTATGTGTTGACCTTTTGCTTGTGTTGATCTTTTGTCATTACCGACCTTGTGCACATCAACCTTGTATCAATGTCGGCCTATTGGTGTCGACCCTTTAACTGTTGACCTAGACACGGTCTATCCTTTGATCCATACCCAAGCTAAGAACGGAGATATAGGCAATCTACAGACAATGACGTGTACAAATCTGCTTAGACAAAAAGATACACATTTAGGGCCATGTACACTGGACATAATATATGATTGTTTGTAATGCAAATAAATTCACAGCTGCGTTTCTACACAGAGTTCCTAATTATCGCAAGTAAAGCTACCGCCTAGAGAAAGAAGGTAGATGCCTACGGGAGCCACGACAATGTCCTCTGTAATTGCATACTCATATGCAGCAATGGCAGACTAACAAGGGACAGTGACTTCTTGGGTTCACCTCTGTGTGCACAGAACGTCTTTGGTAGTAGCATCGCAAGCCTCATATTTCGCTACATACATGAATGCAGCTGAAGGCATACCTAAAAACATACTTACCTTACTTGCGCCGTTTTAGCCATGTTACCCAATGTTTAATGGTGTTTTTAAGGCATTGCGCTGTGGTGGGTAGGGCTAAAATGTCGCAATTCATGTTATTTGACCCGCGGACCCCCCCCCACCCTGCTGAGTAGGGGGGTTATAGCGGGAGCAGGGTGGTTTTCTGGGAGGGTTGCCCCTCTCTCCAGGAGGCAGGGAGGAGGACCTGATTTTCAGGACCCTCCTGCGATTCTGGGAGGGTAGGCAACCATAACACACCTGCATTTTTGACACCAGAGCGATCACATAGGTACTTTGGCGAATAATTAGTTTGTTGATAATCACTCTGTAGCAAAAACTTTGGCATTGCATACAAACATGAAACCTAGCAGTTATATTTCAATTAACTTTAGCTTCACTCCAGGGGTTCCAAATAGAAAATCCGGTTGTGCTAGCTAGGCTTGCTTTTCTATAAAAGGCAATAGCTGGATGTCAGAAATTTCAGCCAAAATATACAATGATACTTGTCCATTTGGTACTTTCCCTACCTCATTCTGCAGACTTACAGTAGGAGTGCTACCATGAAAATTTGTGTTAATAAAGCTGGAAGCATTGATACTAAATCCAAAACATTGTACTTGTACTCCTTGCATTGCAGCATGGTTTGTCCTGGTGCAAATTTTACCATAGTAGTGCCCTAGTTCATGTTACAGTATGTCACATTGTAGGGCTGCAGTATGCCAGACAGCACCCCTCAATTCACATAATGACATTCAGTGTCCCCAGTTCATATTTGCCACACTTGACTGCTTCTACTTCATACTATGCCACACTAGAGTGCCTCCACTTCATATTGTTCCACATTAAAGTGCTTCAGTTCATATTTAGTAACATTATAATGCCCTCTAGTTCATTTTATACCACATTATAATGAGCAGGTCGAGGAGCATACTTTACATAGATATATTGCAAGGCAAAAGTTGTAAGGACCTCTATGTACTATCCAATTGTTAAAAATATATATAACATACTGTATGTATCTCTCTGCCCTACTGTCCCTACCATGTTTCCCTTCTTCCCAGTAACAGTTACAAGTATATCCGTATATTGCACTTCTATGAATTCATTATCTAGAAATCGCAAACACATTCTCTATTACATACACATTCACAGCATATATGCAAAAATGAGGTACATTGGGCCTATGGGTTGGTCTATGGCTATGTAGACGGGACACAGTAGTAGCAGTATAGATGCCATGTTTTTGCATGTTTGAGCTTGCAGCTGACAGCAGATACACACCCTTAAAAAAAGCAATGACAGTCTCTCCTGCACCCCCCCCCCCCCCCCCGGAGATACCCCAGCGGCCTCTCGATCTCTGTGGTGAGGTCCTTGGGTCTTGCGATCTGGGCTCAGACGACTGCTGTGCGGTGCTCCTCCCTGTCAGACACACGTGCTCCTCTCCAGTGCAGGCCTTACTGTTTGGTGCCTCTGACTTCTCCCTACTGGTGGTGTTCTCAGCATCTGGATGTTGTGCTTCCATGCTTTGGGAGTGGCCATCTTGACGCATCCTACTTATATCTCCACATATATCTGGACTCAGCTCTTCAGAAGGCATCAGATTACATCTTTATGGTTTTTACCCCAAAACTGCCTGCTTCCCTGGTCTGTTGGAGGTGTGCTAGCCACCTTCATTTTACTGTGGGTCACCTCTGTGCAGCTTGCAGCAGTCGTATTGTTTCCCTACAGTGCTGAACTTTAATTCTGTAATATTTTTTTGAACATGGAAGTCTCACGGCAACGGATTCTTCAGGTTATAATCTCCCCTTCTTGTACCCCTGAGGACTGTGCAGTAGGGTTTGGACCAGGGCAGTTGGACCCTGTACTTTCTCCATTTCCTGAAGATATGCAATTGGGTACAGTTCCCCCCTCTGATAACCCTGAAATATGTAATGTAAGAGGTGGAGATGCTATGGGGGAAATTTACTTAGATGTGTATTCTCCTTCACATGGGATGTTGTTATGGGCATTTGGCCTTGATTCTTCCTAAATTGGAAGCTTATTACTATATGGTTGGTTGCTATGAGAGGGCTGCAGATCCCACATATACTGTTGTCAGATATCTTGCGAATCCGACTCTTGCTATATATGGTGCCCTTTTGCACATGCTGGAATGCCATGGGATGAGTCTGGCACTCTCTCTGTGTCCTCTCAAGGCATCAAACTTTGGCCGGACTAATGCTTTAAAGCGCCCTCCTATCGGTGAAGCCTTTTTCTACAGTGTTTAACTTTTGTTACTTTCATTTATTAATATTATATTTTATGTTCTTTTTAATGATCGTTGATATGCATGTGCACTATATCCTGTTTGTCTTTATAATAATATATCTGGAATAGCTGCTATGTTCATTTCTTGTGGGAGAGCTGGGACAAAACTAGTTATGGGCCGAGGGGGTAGATAGTCATGTTCTTACATCCTGCTAGTGGCACATACATTCTTCACTTTGCATATGGTCCTACGCTTTGGTTACCTGTTGATTATGTTATATTTTGTATTCATCAGGTTTCCTGTTGTTGTTTTTTTTGTGTAGTTTAATGCAAAAAAATCAATAAAAAATGACTGAATTTTAAAAAAATGGTGATGACATGCCAGTGCTTATTTTAAACAAAATCCATGCAAACCCCTATTAATACCTCCAAATGGTTACTTCCTGTCAATCACATTCCTATGGAAACCTAATTGCGAGTAAGATAGCAGCAACCTACAGTATTGGCGCATTCACATTGCTATTGCAGCACATCTGTAGTCTACAAACAATAGCTCCGTTATGTGAGCATCGGCCATTGTATATAAACATGAAGTAGGGTGGGGTGTACTGAAGCCGAAAATGCAGTAGAAACCCTGATAACCCTGGATCTTGGTGCAGATTATTTGGGTGGTGTCACCCAAAAGAAGCCTTTGGGCTTTTCTTCATAATATTAACTAAAAGGGATCCATTCAGATGCCTCTCAGCACCACTGTGGACTCTGCATTGCTCTGTGGATGCGCGGAGAGACTTCACCTCTGTAGTTAATTCATGGTTTGTATATTTCATGCAAATCTAAACCTCTGTATTATGTTCATACTGTCTGTTGAGTTCCTTGAGTCCTTTTGGATATAAAACAAAATAATTTTTCTTCTTCTCTTCTTCTTCTTCATCTTCTTCTTCTTATTATTATTATTATTATATTGTGATGATACAGGCACACACAGGTGTGAGGATTAAAAGTACTTATATAATGCTCTATACTTCTGTTCGAAAAAAAATTCTCTCAGAACTCACCAATGGAAAAAATACATTTACATGTCAAAATATTCAATGCATTGAGATGCGCTGCTATGTTCTCCTTAAACAGTATTAATGTGTGATTTATTTATTTTTAGGACAGTTGTATGTTTTTTCAGAGAGAATTTTTTTTTAAAAAAAGAGAAAAGTTTCTGGAATTAGAACAAAGGAATCTCTTAAAATAAAATAAAACAAATTAAATAAATGTAAACAACATACACAATACAGATGTATTGGGGTGCTATGAAGGTTCCATGAGTTGGTGTTCCCGAACCAAGCCAAATAGTTTTATTATTTTTTTCATACATTTTATCCAGTCTGAAGTGTCAAAACAATGGTACAGACATTACAAATATTAGAAAATATCATACATCGGGCCTTAATCAGCATCATTAATTAGAGAATTGCAAATGGATCGCAATTGCAATATAGCCAAAGGAAGCCGGGGTTTGGTGGTGGAAACTAAACATTTTCTGGATTTATCTGAAAAAACGCAGGCTTGCCCAGGCAATTTTATGGTGGATCTCTGACATCAGCGCTGACCACTTCCAGCTCATCTTAGTCACAGCCTCAGACCTAATCACATTTGATCAGAAGGCATGTTGATGATCTGGGATTTGCATTTGGAGTGGATAGCTATCTGTGATGCATTCGCAAATTTGCAAGGGGCGGTTTTTCTGTCTGTCTGTTATCTGCAACTTCTCAGATGAATGAGCCATGCTCAAATGGGCTCATCAGACAGTTCAGAAAAGTAAAGATAATAGAACAATTTACATGAAAGAGGTCTAAAGTCCCCCTTCCCCCCCATACCTGTATAGGAGGATTGAGAATAGTGATGTATCTTTCCCATATGTCAAGAAACGTACCACCCTGGATTATTTGGACAATAATCCAAACTCATTCTCATTAGTTCCACCTCACCATTACAGGTGGTGAAACTCAGTTCCACCCAGTTCCACTCCACTTTAACCCCTGCATATACTGGGTGTATAGTGGCACACACAAAATCTCAGCCGAGGGACCATGTAAATGCATATAGCCAGGCCCAGACTTCTACAGATGGCAGAGAAGATGTGGCCTGATATATTTTCTTAGACTGACCCCTTTTTCAGGAGTATGCATCAAGCCCCTTGCAGGAGCTTGGGTTAAGTACTTTTAGCAGTTGGTGGGTATTGTGTGAGTCAGGGTGCTTCTTGGATTGGGATGTTGGTGGTGAAAGCCAGCACGGGAAGGTGGGGGAAGATGGGCGCAGAGTGCTACCAACTTTCTTGCCTCCAAGCTCCTGGTATGAACTTACAGTATGCCGCTGGCCAGCTGGCGAAAGTGGGAGCATGCCTGTGGCTGGAGGGAATTAGCAAATCAGAGGGAGGCAAATGCTCAAGATAGCAAATGCATGGTGAAAGGAAGGAGAGGAGGGCACAGGTTGAAGGAGGACAAGATCCTGTTTTATTGGGTTGTCACAGTGTATCTTCCCCAATAAATGACCTGATTTCTAAATGTTATCTGGGGTTATTAACTACACTCAGATCTATTGCCGCCCATACACGCTGCGATCCCGGCGGTGCGATGTGTGCTTTGAGGTGCGCGCTCCCGCAGCACCTCATCGCACAGTACAAAAAGTATGTGCTGCACATACTTTTTGTACTTGCTTTTCATCACATCGCAATGCATTGCATGCACAAGGCATGCAATGCGATGTGATGATGCTATTTAAGCCCACAATGCACGCCGGGATCGCAGCGTGTATGGGCAGCTTAAAGTTTCATCTGAGAGCTATTTTCTGCCTAAGATTACACACACTCAATAATATAAATAAGGATGTCCAGCTCTACTGCAGATCACAATACAACTCTAATGGGGTGAATTTAGGGCATATTACTAAGGGATCTAATTGGATTGCTTAGAAAATGCCCCTACATTGCTCTGTGTATAGGGGCCATAGTGAAAGTGACGCACAGCCCCACGCGTCGCTGTCACTTGCCGATTAATACCCAGCTTACTGCATGAATATAATTAATCGCCGGGCAGGGCCAGTGTTCTCACCGGGGACAGATTGCTCAGCACACAGCGCTGACACATCGCTGTGTGCTGAGTGATCCTGCTGAGCGTTCTGTGTGATCTAGCATAGCTCAGAACGCTCAGCACATCTATCTCCCCGTGTGTGGGCCCCATTACAGACATGTTCATCGTGTTGGAGCTTTGAGGTAAAGTATTTGTTTAAAATACTCTTACTGTAAGTTACAAATTAAGTATACAGTATTAATGCAAAAAATTAATTAATACAAAATGAATGTCTTTAAAACAGTAATGAAAAACAGAAACTCCATTACAGGGTTATCTAGAGTCACAGTCTGATAAAAGCATCACCGCCTACCCATACATTTGTGAGAAAATACCATTTAGCTATAAGAACCTAAACACTTAAATGTCAGCCTCTTTTCCATGAGGTCTGCATCTATAAATATTACAGAAGAACGTTAAACCACAATGTAACCGAAACATCTTCAAGGTATTTCGTGTGTGTTCCTTTGAAATATGTTGTGTATTATGTTGTGTCTATGATAACAAGTGAAACTAAACAGACACTGGTGCAGAGTTGTCTTTCAGAGCTCTCTGTTTCATTGCTGTCTGTAACTATGCTCCCGGTTCAGTATCTAGAGTTTATGGATCTGAGTGTGAATTGGACAGAAATCAGTCACATGTGGTGCCACATTGCTTACACAGAGAACATATGTGCATTTGCCTGTATGAAGAGTTGTGCACATCTGGCAGACTGCCTGTCCATAGTGTGTGTATGCTTAGCTTGCTACCAGTCAACACCAGTAGTCCCCACTACACTACCAGGTGAAAAATATACAGCTGAAAGCATGCTCACTAAAGTCTGCATAGCCGACAGTTGCGATGACACATACTGGGTCATATGTACTAAGCTTGGAAAGTGATAAAATGGAGAGTGATAAACCACCAACCAATCAGCTCCTTCCTGCCATGTCACAGACTGGGTCTCAAAAATTAAAGGGAGGAGCTGATTGGTTGGTGGTTTATCACTCTACATTTTATCACTTTTCAAGCTTAGTACATCTGGCCCCATAACTGAATTTTGCCTGTACAACTTTACAGCCAGGGATGGATTAAGGGCCTCATGGGCCTGGGACTGAAACTGAGGAAGAGCCTATTATGAAAAGCAGAGAGGGTGTGACCTGTGTTGTGTGGGTGTGGCCAGGGCCAAGTACACATGTAGATCCCATACACTATCAGCCCCAATGTCTCCATAAATACTGTATGTACAAAATTAAATCTGCACAATTTTATGTGGAAAATAGAAATAGGTGAGCATCATGCTGTCCTGATGATGGGCCTATTTTTATGTGGAGGCCTGGAGCAGCAGATCCATCTGCCCCATTGTTAATCTGTCCCTGATTATAGGGGATGCGGTCATTAGGTCGACAGTCAAAAAGGTCGACCACAATTGGTTGACAGATAAAAGGTCAAACATACATTATGTTGACATGGTCAAAAGGTCAACACAAGCAATAGGTCAACATGAAAAAGGTCGACATGAGTTTTTAATTATTTTTTTTCCCAACCGACTTGTTCATACTTTACAATCCCAGTGGGCACAGTGGGAGAAAAAAATAGTCTGCTTAGCACCATGCTTAAAAAATAGTGAGCACAGCGAGCCAAGTGAGGGGTCGCTGTACACTTATACGGTGTATATATTGACCTATGTTGACACCAAATTTTTTCAAAAACTTATGTCGACCTTTTCCCACATGTCAATCTTTTTCTTGTGTTGACCTTTTGACCATGTTAACCTAATGCATGTCAAACTTTTTGAAGTTCTAACCTTCTGACTGTTGACCAATAGTGGTTGACCTTTTGACTGTCGACTTAGACACAAGTAAAATTTCAACAAAAAACACCTATTGTAAAACTCTAAAGGGCAGCAATTCATACATGTGCAAGTGAAATATACCTCCAAACAGCCTCAATTTTGGTGGGACATTCCCATTTTTCAGGATCTTTCCCACTTTCCTGCCTGCAGGCCACAGTGTCCGATGGAACAGGGAAGGGAAGGGAAGGGAAGAGGCCCACAGTGTCTATTAATTGGGAGAGAGGGACTGGGGGCATGCCATCAGCTCACAGAACACTTGGCATGCCCCCACAGTGACAACAATGAGGGTTGTAGATTGAAGTTCTTCCTGTGAGGCCACACCCCATAGCCGTGTGGTCATACCCCATAATTCCCGGCATGTCTTTGGCTCCCTATTCCCCCACTGCCAGTGCCAGATTAAGGTCTAAATGGAATTGCAAAGGGAGGAGGGGACCTGCACTAACAATAGTCTCTAAATGGTAGTGTGCTAATGTATTGCAAATTACTGACAAATACGATGAGACAGGTGTGTGCTGCAAACAATGGATATGGTTTATTGCACATATCCAGTCAAATACCAGTAGGTGCATATATACAAAATTGCTCAGTGGGGCTGGGGCTTGGTCGGAATGGGTTAACCAGGTTACCAGGCTCGGCTCTGGTTCTGGGTGGGCAAAGTCACGTGGCAGGTAGGGAAGGGGGTGTGCAAAAAGCCAGGTAGTCTCTGGGTTTAGATGGGCAGAGGCACACTGCCAGGTAGTCTCCACACCCAGAGACTACCTGGCTTTTTGCACACCCCCTTCCCAAACAACCAGCTATATCTTCGGAACCAACTGACCCATTTTCATGTGGGCTTCGAATGATTTTGGTCCCGTGAAACTGGGGCGTTAGGTTCCAGAGAAATCTTCCATCAAACAACATGAACAGCCATGAAATTACATTTCAGAAATGAAAAAATCGGTTTACCCGCAATATCTCTAGAACCAATGAACCCATATGGACCAACCTGGTATCAGATTGAAGGCCCAGCGATTTGAGATCAACCTCAAGCTTCTGTGAAACCGGGTGGGGTCGGAATTAGCAGGTCCCATGTTATCCTATGGGGAAAATGTTTGCCTGGCGGTATATTTGGATAGTGGGCCTGGAGCTGTAGCTACATCAGGCCCATTGTTAATCCGGCCCTGCCCACAGCCAAAGTTGGGAGGTATAATTGCATTCAGAAATGAATTGTCTATAATGCAAATGTCAGAGGTTTAAGCATTCAAAGAGTTAAAGGTGAAACAGGAAAATAAATACGAATTGTCTTTTGTCCTAGTTAAAGCAGTTCATGTGTTGGGTAAATTGGGCTTTCCATTTACTGGAAAGCAAGCTCGGTGCCTTCCTTTCTCACAGTCACTCACTGCGTCACTCCATCCCCTGCAGTGTGAGCGGTAACTCACCATCAATGCTCATAACAGGGGAACAGTAAGACAGCTGTGAGAAGCACGTGGAAGTGAACATCTGTCTTAAGTATGTAGTTTATAAAAGTACTCACTTCATCTTTGACATGCATCACAATTGCTGACCATTTAGCATAACAGTAATACAGACCCATATTGTTTAAGTAAAGTGGAGCTTTAAGGGAACATTTACATTAAATGTTTTAAATGCACTTTCAATGCACTTCACACTGAATGCAGTAACATACTGTACATTATGTATTACCAGTTATTTATATAACGCACACATATTCAGCAGCGCTTTACAGAGAATATTTGAATACTCACATCAGTCCCTGCCCCAGTGGAATTCACAATCTATATCTAAATACCGGATCCGACCTGGATTGGAACCATATTCCAAATACCGGGTCGGATCTGGGATTTTGGTGTAAAATTGGTATTAGTGAGAAACTTTTGGACTTGATAGTGGGGGTGTAATTGGATAGGAAAGGTTTATGAATGTTATGTTGGTGGTTGTTGAATTTGATAAGTGGCAGACAGTGGCACACACGTAAGGGGGGTTTCCGAGTACCCAGAAACCCCCCTGATGGACCAGAGGCAGACTCAGTGAGCAGAGTACCCAGCAATTGATCTTGTGGCTGCCTGCCGCCCCTGACAGCCCCATCCCATCCTTCCCTACACCCAGCGCAGCCAGTCAGTGTAATAATAGACACTGAGCTAGCGCTAGCTCACCCACAGTGCAAGTCATCGAAGCTGGACCCGGCTACTGCCTGTACGGCTGTAAGCGCTTCCACATCAGGTGGCTTCCTTTACCAAACCACCTGATGCGGAGCAGTGACAGGCAGTAGCTGGGCTGAGCTTAGTTGATTCAATGTCTATTATAACACTTACTGGCTGCGCTCAGGCATGGATTAAGGGGGGAGCCCAAGGGGTACTCACCCCAAGCTCCCCTGCATCTTAGGCCCCCCATGCATCATGAGATGCGCCAGCTCTGTTTTTCAGAGACGGAGAAAGGCCGGGGACACCTGCGCGGCATATACTGAAGTTGCTGCTGCTCCTCTCTGCAGGGAGATCATTACAGGGCAATGAAGCAGCATAGGGAGCTACTGAGCAGCAGCTACAGACTCCGGACTTCATCCTGTCCTCATCTACTGGTCCTCATCTACTGTGCTTTGTTTATGTTGTTTGTGTATGCATATTTGTATGCTGTGTATGTATATATGATGTGTGTTATGTATGCATGCTGTTTGTCTGGTGTGTTGTGTGGGATGCAGTCAATTTCCCGGCGGTCGGAATCCCGACACTGGAATCCCGACCGCCGAAATCCCGAAACTCTCTCCCTCCGTGGGTGTCCACGACACCCATAGAGGAAGAATAAAATAGCGTGCCGAGTGTAGCGAGGCACCGGGCCCGCTGCGTGGCGAGCGCAGCGAGCCCGCAAGGGGGGGGGGGGCGCTCCACGTCCCCCCCATCTCGGGATTTCGGCGGTCGGGATTCCAGTGTCGGGATTCCGACCGCCGGGATTCCGACCGCCGGCATTACGTATCGGATCCTGTTGTGTATGTGTGTATGTGTCTTGTGTGTATACTGTATGTATCTATGTATGCTGTGTGTTGGGTATGTATAAATAAAAGCAAAAAAAAAAATTGTGCACCTGATAATGTTAAAAAGTTACTTATGCAATAATACAATGACACTTTCATTTCTAGAAACTATGATCTTAGATCTAGGCTGTGGGGAGAGGCCGGTTTAGGAAATTAGAAGAAGGGGGTTAGGCAGTGCGGTTAGGGTTAAGTACTAGCAGTTAGGGAGGGGTAGCTTGCAGGGGGGAGGGTTAGGCTGCTAGGGGGAAGGTTAGTATACTTATCTGAATCCTGTCTGTATTCCCTCCTTTGGGATGCCCCTGTCAGGATTATGAACCACGTCTTCCCACCACAGATCATTACATCATTCCTCTGTTTTATATGATATATATATATACTGTGTATAAGTGGTAGTAGTCCGGCACTCCGGTAACCAGAAGTACTTGGGCGGGTGCCTCCAATAAACCAACCTGGTAAGGGAAGGTTCAATACAGCATACTTGGGTAGATGTGGCACTCACGTCACTGGTATAATGAACGACACGTAGTCATAATTCTTAATCAACGTTTCGGTAATTTATTTTACCGTCTTCAGGATATGACATACAGTAAATACACTCACCTTATATAACATGAACACCCCGTGCAAACACCACGCTGGAAGCCGCGCGCCACACTCGCCGTCAAACCCAGAGGGCGGGGGCAGCGTGCGGAGCGCCAGGACGCACAACGGCGTCTCATAGCAACCAGCCACCAAGACAAACGGAGCCAAGGGACGCCAGCCGGTATCCCCAGCAACCGCCAGTCACTATATACAAATACATAACATTATAATACACGGAAAGACATATAAGTACAAAAGATATAAAAAATGAAAAAAGCACAATATCAAAAGTACAGCAATATCATAGCAATATAATTAAGAAACAACAGATACTCGTAGTTAGATGTACAAAAATCTTCTAATACTGCAGAATCAAGTCAACAATTATAAGATACCATTATAAGAAACAGGATAGTGATAAATATTAATTTAGCCCTTTGGGGCTGATAGTATTAAGATGATGGATCCAGTAGCTTTCACGTTTAAGCAAAGCTAAATTGCGATCCCCCCCACGTCTTAGCGGGGCTACCCAGTCAATCATCCGATATTTTAGGCTAGACAATGAGTGTTTAAAAAGTGCAAAATGTCTAGCGACAGGTTGTTCGCTGACACCACTAAGTATAGCAGCTTTAATCGCAGATCTGTGTGCGGCCATACGGTCCTTAAACCTACATTGCGTCTTGCCAATGTAGGATAAGCCGCATGGGCACAAGATCTGGTAGACAGTGTAAGTAGAATTACAGTCTAAAGAATACTTAATACGGTAAGGTTTTCCAGTATGTGGGTGGGGAAATACATCTCCACTGATCATAAATTTGCAGGTGGCACATTGGCATTTAATGCACCCCAATTTCTTTCTCAGAAACGATTTAACGGGTTCTTTACCCATCCCTGTTACATCAGCTTTAACTAGTAGATCGCGTAAGTTACTGTTTCTCTTAAAACAGGGCATAATGGCATGGTTCTGTAACCCCAATGCTTTATCCGTCTGTATCATCGGCCAAGATTTTTTGATAATGCTGGTAATTTGTTCAGATTGACAATTAAATTTAGAAACAAACGGTAGTTTATTAACCAAAGATTTTTTGGGATGTTGTTTTAATAGATCCACTCTGGATAATGCCAGGGCTTTTGTTTTGTTTTTTAATAGGGACGATCTATCGTAGCCCCTTACACAAAATTTGTCAATCAATAGATCAATTTGGGCACATGACACAGATGGGTCACTATTTATGTGGCAAATGCGCACCATCTGTGAGTAAGGTAACCCCAATTTAAGTTTATCAGGATGACAGCTTGACTTATGGAGGAACGTGTTTCTGTCAGTCAATTTCGTGAACACAGATGTAGAAATAATACCACCAGTACACAATACAGATACATCAAGGTAGCTAATCTGTGATTGGCTCATCGTAGCAGTAAGTTTAACTGTACTATCAGAAGCATTATGACGATCTAGTACATCAAGAAAGGCTTGTTTAGAGCCCGTCCAGATTAAAAACAGGTCGTCGATAAAACGTGAATAGAACAAAATGGATGAGCCAATAGCAGAGTCAGAGAAAAAAATATCATGTTCAATGCCAAACATAAAGCAATTAGCGTAGCTGGGGGCCACGGAACTGCCCATGGCACACCCAGCTACCTGTAGGTAAAATAACCCGTCAAATAAGAAATAGTTTTTAGTCAACACAAATGTCAACAGTTGCAACAAAAAATCAATGAAAACATCTGTCAACTCTGAGTTAGACACCAAGATTCTCCGCACAGCCTGGATACTGAGGGTGTGGGGTATGATGGTGTATAGGCTTGTGACATCGACGCTCACAAGCCAAGCCCCTTCAGGTACTACACCCACGGTACCCAGTTTGTTAAGGAACATAGTGGTGTCCAACAAGAAGAATTGATTCTGTTGGATGAGTGGCTGCAAAATAGTGTCAAGTAGGACAGATGAAGGCTGTAATAGCGACCCTCGCGCCGAAATAATCGGGCGTCCAGGAGGGGGAATAATACCCTTATGCACCTTGGGAAGGGTGTACATAAGTGGTATCACAGGGAACTCAGGTATCAAAACATCAAAAAAAATCATCATTTAAAATACCACTGTCTTTACTGTAAATAAGAAATTCAAACAATTCACGTTTAAATGCAGACGTAGGATCACCTTTTAATGGTATATAAGTCGAAATATCACTCAACTGACGCATGATTTCGGCTTTGTAGGCAGGTAAGTCTTGTAAAACAATGGCTCCGCCTTTGTCGGCGGGCCGTATGACCAAGTTCTCATTATTAGTCAAAAGCCTTAATGCGTTACTCTCATGTTCGTTGAGATTAGAAAACATTTTTTCTTTCTTCTTGATCACCTGTTTAACCCCCAGATCAATCATGCGCCCAAATGTTTTAATGGACGCATTTAAAGAACAAGGGTCAAAAGTAGAGCGTTTCTTAAATTGTTTCAAAGCAGGTGGAATAGTCGGAATAGCTGCAGTAGTAGAAACAGTCGACACAGTCGGTACTTTATTGTTGTAATGTTCCTTTAAACGCAACTGGCGCATCAATCTGTATTCCTCTATCTGCCAGTCTAAATCCTTAGCTGGTTTTGAAGGCACAAAGGACAAGCCCTTGTTTAACAGACTGATTTCTGATGCAGAGAGTTCATATGAAGAAAAATTGAAGATTAAATCTTCTGGGGTAATGGAGGTTTTTGACCCCTGCCTCTTCCTTTTGTGATGAATATTTATCACTATCCTGTTTCTTATAATGGTATCTTATAATTGTTGACTTGATTCTGCAGTATTAGAAGATTTTTGTACATCTAACTACGAGTATCTGTTGTTTCTTAATTATATTGCTATGATATTGCTGTACTTTTGATATTGTGCTTTTTTCATTTTTTATATCTTTTGTACTTATATGTCTTTCCGTGTATTATAATGTTATGTATTTGTATATAGTGACTGGCGGTTGCTGGGGATACCGGCTGGCGTCCCTTGGCTCCGTTTGTCTTGGTGGCTGGTTGCTATGAGACGCCGTTGTGCGTCCTGGCGCTCCGCACGCTGCCCCCGCCCTCTGGGTTTGACGGCGAGTGTGGCGCGCGGCTTCCAGCGTGGTGTTTGCACGGGGTGTTCATGTTATATAAGGTGAGTGTATTTACTGTATGTCATATCCTGAAGACGGTAAAATAAATTACCGAAACGTTGATTAAGAATTATGACTACGTGTCGTTCATTATACCAGTGACGTGAGTGCCACATCTACCCAAGTATGCTATATACTGTGTATATATATATATATATATATATATATATACACACACACACACATAATATATATATATATATATATATATATATATATATATATATATATATATATATATATATATAGATTTCCCCAATAAAGAACGTCACTCCGGGTCTCTTTTCAATCAAAGTGCGGTTTACTGATGCCTGATGAACAGGTGAGTCCCGGCACTCATATAATCCTTGAATCAGTCAGTATAGAGCTCCGGTGCCTTCCGTGGGCAAAGTGGTCCCCATCTAGGTGTAGCAGAAAACAGCGGCACTCTCCAGACTTGTATTGCAGGTAAAAGTTAAACTTTATTCCAACATGTTTCGGGGTGGATACCCCGTCATCAGGGAGCAAAGTACGTACAAATGGTCACATACCAGATATAAGAACATTCACAAGACACACCTCCACCAATTGGAAAGCGGCACAATCAGCAATCACACCCCAGTGGTAATCATGCTCGGTCAGGTGATACCTTAACCTGTGCACTACCACCACCGGCATGCTCAAATATACACACTCATCTCCCCAGAGTTCACTAATTTGTGTTCCAACAACAGAAGGAGAAATCCTCGAAGACCGCAGCACTGCAATCTATGTCCCTGCATGTGATCATTTATATATTTGTGCGATGATGTCAATTATATTGCGAGTTGGGCCGATGATCACTGCACATCCTCAGATGTGGATGTTGATAAATCAACCCCTATTCAGTACAATTGCCGTTTCTATTTTCCTCACGTAGTCCCCCTAACTGGGCTCTACCTGACTCTTCTATTCAGAGGAGTGGTAATATCGTGTGGTAATATCGCACCTCAGGCACCCAAAGTGATGAATAAAAGTGAAAACTCTCAAAAAAGTGTCAATTGGAACTAATATTATTATTACATTTTATTTCTATGGTGCCACAAATGTTTTGCATGCTGCTTCAGCTATAATGTATGTCTATGGTGATTAGAGAACTGAGAACCAAGCCCATCTGAATTCTTTGCTGTTTATTTACTACTATAACTTTTGAACAAAGATATTCCAGACACGTTACTTATTAAATTTCTGTGTTGTATTGTTTTTTTACTGAAAGTACTTGCGAGTTGGTTCGATTGGTTATTGCCAATACATTACTAATTTGTATATATTATCAAACAGAAATAAATGCCGTGTGTTTGTGACAATGCTTTGTAGCTTAGTTTAGCCATGCAGCCCTTGGCCTATGTTGATGTCATTTTCAGTTATTTCAATTCTTGAAAATATAAAAGGAAAAAACAAAAAAAATGGGTTCTGCACACATCTCTAAACCCTGGCACAGACTTGGGCACGTGAAATAGACCCTGGCACAGACTTGGGCATGTGAAGTAGACTCTGGTAATGACGTGTGCACAAGAGAGTGAGGAGGGACCGCACTGACAATACACGGGTGCCCTCCTCTCTTAAACTGCCATGGTGTTATTATCTTCTAAGTTTTCAATAACCAATAAAAATAAGAAAGACTTGTTTTTCCTTAAACCCACAAAATCATTGGAGGGGTAATTTTGTTGTGCATACTGTGGAGGGTATTGAACTAAATAAATATATACCATTGGCAACAGTGACAGAACTTTTGAGTTGGCCCAGGAAAAAATATATAATTTGGGCCCCCACCTCAACTCAACCCAAGTTTACAGTATACTACACAGCAGTGAGTGACATGGACCGGCAGAGGGTGACAGTATAAGGCAGGTAGAGGAAGAGGATGACAGTAAAAAGCAGGGGTGTAAGAAGGGACGGAGAACCAATGGGTGACAGGGAGAGGCAGAGAGTGACAGCATAAGGTAGTGGGAGGCAGAAGGCAGGGATGCACTGGGTGACAGAAGGAGGCAAAGGGTGACAGTGTTTGCAGATTGAGGTTGACATATAGAGGAAGACAGTGACAGTGGAAGGCAGGGGAGGCAGTTGGTGATGGGGAGCAGTGGGTGACAGGGAGAAGATGACAGGAAGAGGCAGAAGGTGGCAAGGGTACAAACACTGTGTCCTACATGGTGCAGAAAACCAGGGGCATGTACCTTGGTGGGGGCATGAACACATTGGTCTCTATTCTGTCTGTGATGGGGACCCCTGCCCGTTGTGCTTTCCAGGTTTGAGCTGCCTTTAATTCACAGACAGCAGTGAATGGAAAAAATGTACAGCGGTCTATTAACTAAAGGCAGTATATGGCTGTGATCAATAGTGCTGATAGGTGGCAGTACCCTTCTATAAGCTGGCACAGAAAAGGTCAGCCCTTCAGCCGTAAGGTAAGGGCCAGGCTGTGAGGTCCACCCTGCTCTCTGCACTGGACCTTTCCTCTGACATTGTTCAAAATAATCTACGGGGGATATAACTCATTGCTGGTTTGGGCAGATGTGTGCCCCTTAGTCCCCAGAAGCCCTGGTATAGTGCACCTTCTGCATTAATTAGTTCTGCATTTGATTGGCAACCCAAAGAATAAGAATATTTCCATGTAAATGCATAGAATGTTGCAATGGTGAGAACCACATACTTCTTTTTTTTTTTGCAGAAATATAAGCTCTTAGCAGCTCATCGGCTTCAGACTTGTGTGCAACAAGCTTCTAAGCCGGAAAACCACACTAGTAACCATACAACCCAATTGTCTGCTTGCACCTGTATTCCCTGCAATTGTTCACATACGTTACTGCCAAAAATGACACTTCACAAAGCTCATAGAAGCAAACCGGATTTTGCGCTTAACTTAAAATGATTCAAGCTAACTTTACAGACTTTATGCAGAACAACAGGGTCAGTTGTTTTAATGTGTCTATTTTAAGTGCAGACCGTGGGAAAGTGTTTAAGACATTAATCTTTTATATTTTAACTAGTTCTGCATTTATCTGTCACTAGCTGAATCAGAGTTATGTTATCAGTCACAAAGAAATATAAAGATACCACAATGACACACAAGCGAATGAACATTGATCTTCAGTATAACCCTGAATAGTCATAACTCTTTACTGGATAGCTTCGCATGCAGTGTACTTAGACAAAGCACAGTTATACTTATGTTATAAAAACAAATGAAAAAGCAATCACATTATATTATATTAATTAGATGTAAACCCTTCTGAGGGACCCACCATCCCAATCAAAATACAGTAAAAGGGCATTCCCGATACCAGAATGGGCTCCACCACCTTGCTCCAGAAGGGATGGCTTGGGTCCTTAGTACTAGGCTGGGGATCAATACAATATCATGACCTACTGTTGCTTCAGACAGGTTGAGGAAGATAACCCAAGGGTATGATCACATCAGTCCATGCAGGTCTTCTAGTATAGCATGGAGGACAAACTAATATGACCATCTGCTACATTCTTCAGGATCAATGTGTGCAGCTCTTAGGACTACTCATGGATGTTTTACAATCCACACACAACTGAAGGGGTTGTGAAATAATGTGAAATATGTTTAACAAACTCCTTACATTCCCTGTATGATTACTTCTTAGATCAGTGTCCTTCCTTCAGATCTACGTTATCTATATCAGGTATAACCGTGGGGAACTTTTTGTATAAACAAATTATCTCCTTAAGGGGGCCATACACCTAAATGACCTGCATATGACCTGATCATATGCAGGTCGTAATAGCTATCGCACGAGCAATCGTATGCGCTTTAAAAGCACATACGATCTGCTAACGATTGCAATTAGGCCAACGGATCAAACGTGCAGCACGTATGATCTGTGGGCTGACTTCTCGACCTGCTGGACCATGCATCGTAATGACATTACTCATGATGTGCACCTCCTACTAAGCTTATGCAGGTCCAAGAGTCCAACAGCTCATCCTACCTGGCTGCATCGTGGAGAGAGGCAGCGCAGGATAAGTCTGTCTAAGAACTGCTTCTTAATTAAGGCAGATGTCTTCTCAGTTTGCAGCTTGGATCAAAAATGGAACAAATGAAAAAATGAATGTACAGTATTTGTCACTGATACATGTCACAAACGCTTAACTGTTGAGAAATCTATCCATGAATGTAAGCGATAAGTTGAAAAATAACCCTTTTACACTGTCACAGACACATAAAGCTAAACAGATGACAGACTGTCTGATTTGTGTTTTAGAAAGCAGAAGTCTGCTGAATACATTGGGGTTTTTAACCATAGTGGTTAACAAACACTATTGCTTGACATTACTACACAGTATGAAATATCTCAAGTACACAAGCATATTTCGCACTGTTGAGTAAAGATAATGTGTACTTTGTTTGCTATTTTATTCCTGAAATAATTATGAGCAACTTCCCTTTGGTGTATCAAATTTTATGGTATTCAGATGAATTAGGTTGACACAAGTAAAAGGTTGACATATAAAAGATCAATACATCGAAAAAGTTGTCATGAGTTTTTCACAATTTAAAAAATATATATTTTGAACTTTTTCATAATTTACTATCCATATGGGCTATGACTGGGAATGATAGTGTGATGAGTGCAGTGGGAGTGGAGTGAGGGGATGCGGTATACCAGGCCTGGCCAACCTGTGGCTCCCCAGATGTTGTCAAACTACAAATCCCATCAGGCCTTACCACAGTTCTGCTATAAGGGAGTGTTAAAACTGTGGCAAGGCATGCTGTGATTTGTAGTTTCACAACATCTGGAGAGCCACAGGTTGGCCTGTCCTGCGATATACTAATTGGGGCTCCACATTCTCAGATGTCACCATTGTTGACATTTACACTAAAACTGTGAAAAACTCATGTCAACCTTTTTATTTGCTCGTGTTGACATATTTATTAATTATCATATTTTAGATCATGTACTAAACATTTCAAAGCAACCACTAAGCTCAGCTTCTGTCATTTATCTAGGACAGTCTGTGATTTGACTTTTAGTGGGGAATTTAAATGTTTCATTGCACCCGATCATGGTGTGATATTCAAATGGTGATTTTTATTAAGGCTATCCCACCCAATAAGGTCAGGTTTAGGCGCACAAAGTGCCTTATCCCGGCCATACTAAAAGTCACAACATCACATCTTTTCATGTGATGTTGCTCATAGTAACCAATCAGATTATGTCTATCATTTTCTAGGATGCAATAGAGAAATGATAGACAGATCCTGATTGGCTTTAGCATACTGCTTTCAGAGAGCGACGGCCGAATAACACGGCAATTACTCTGCATTTGAAGGGTTATTTGGCCGCCGGCTGTCAGACCCCCTTCACACAGGAAAGCAAATCTCCGGGTCTAAAATTTAGACCCGGAGATTTGCTTTATTACGCAGATTTTCGCCTGTGTGAAAGGGTCAACTCAGATCTTAAACTCTGGGTCTCCGACCCTGGACATTTGCAGGTTCAGAGACCCGGAATTTAAGATCCATGTATTTCATAAAATTCCTGGGTGGAAAAGCAATTCCACCCGGGAATTTCATTTTCTGTGTGAAAGATGTTTTTTTTACCTTATTTAAAGTTTTTAATAAATTCAGAGATATGCTTTTTTTTTATAACTTCAATGGCAACGATTTGATCTAAAACAGCACTCTATGCCCTGAGAACAGCCAAGTCCTATATGACCTAATTCAGAGGTGGTTGAAGAAATGATGTTGGACCCAAGCAGACAACGTTTTCTGACTGCACATGAATGCAAGCTTCACAGCGCATGCATCTCGATTTTATGCGCACAAAAACTAGATAAAAACTATAATGCCTCATAAAAATTGTTTTGGCAACCTCTCAAATGTGGGTAATTTTGCATATATGAATAAAGTATCAAGTTTAATTAATTCATAAATGATTAATTACCGGTAACAAAATACAATATACATATTTATATCTTATTTTTGTTAATTACACATTATAAGCCCCCTCTCCTCTCTCTCTCTCTCTCTCTCTATATATATATATATATATATATATATATATATATATATATATATATATATATTTGTCTATATAATGTACACTTGAAGATCGAGACTCCCTCTGCTTGGTATTATAACCCCTCCCACTTGCCCTTAGGTGATTTTAATCAGCATAGTTTCATGCATTGCTGTTTATACTGTATATTAGAATAGGTGCTATTATGGTAAGTGCACAATAAATTTAAAGAGTGGGGAGGATTCAATTGTTTATCACCCCCTAATCTCCCATCTAAAATAGTGGGAGATATCACTTTCATTGTGGTTTATTTAGCATCTAAACCCAATGCAAAAAATACCATTTGAGCACTCATACGGATCACTATTCACATATTTCAGCACACCACTGCTGGTGGGTTACGAGCTGTGATGCCGGCATCAGCAACCAATCGCGTTCCAACAGACCAACAATTGAATAGCTTAGTTGTACACCATATGCTGCCTGCCAGCAATAAAAATATTTAATTCCCCCAGTGTGTTAGTATTAGGGATGTTAGAGAAACATCTGATTGGCTACTATGGGCAACATCACCTTTTTAAATTTTTAGAAGCTTTAGTAAACTTACCTCTAGGCTTAGATTATAGCCCACATATGCTGTTTTAGAGGGGTTTATTTTATTTTATTTAAAGCTTTTAATACATTCAGAGATGTGCTTTTATTATAACCTCAGTGGCACAATTTTTTTAAACTTTATTATTTAAATCAACTTTGAATTTACAAAACATTTATTCATATACAATTACATAGGCTGTTATTGGTCACAAGTTTTTACAGTAGCACTGTGTTATAAATTATCTGGATTTCACCAAATTCAGATAATCTCCTTTATGCAGGAAGCATCTGTGGTCAGTCACACTGTGATGCATGGGGCTAGATATCCTGAAGACACTGCTTCCCTACATGACTAATTATCATCCCTACCCACCATTACAGAAACATGTTTTAAGAACCCTGAAGGTCCCATCATCTATTATATGCTAACATAATGTGGCACAGCTAATTGTTATTTTAACAATTATGCATAGTTTCATTGGTGCAGCACTGTGTAGCCGGTGCAGGGCTATTAACAAAATTGGAATACCTGGAATATTAAATTAAATATCCAGGGGTTTCTGTATAAGAGCAGGTGCTGCCCCTAAATTTAAAAAGTTAAAGTATGAAGACATATATGGAATATAAAATATAATAAATAAAACACAGATATGGTGTGTGTGTATATATATATATATATGTATATATATATATATACTTGCAAAAAAAGAAGGAGAAAGACACGCACCAATGAGCAAACGTATAATAAAAATATTTACTGCTTATTTATGCTCACATACATTGTGGTTTAGGGATAAAAGCTTGCCAGCCAATGTACATCAGGATCACAGCGTAACACTCTGGATGGATAAATCGCCCTCCGCAAGCCAGCCTCAGACCGCCGGACAGAAATCAAAACGCCAGAGCCCCTGACGAAGCCCGTTCCAGTGATGAAATGCGTTGGGCGTGGCTTGTTGGTCTGACGTAGCGACGTCCGTCTTCCACCTGTGATCCAGTTGGCTCTCTGTCTGAATCCCCGAGGTGGCTCCGGCGTTTGGATTTGGGGGAGGGGGGGAGCGATTTATCCATCCAGAGTGTTATGCTGTGATCCTGATGTACATTGGCTGGCAAGCTTTTATCCCTAAAACACAATGTATGTGAGCATAAATAAGCAGTAAATATTTTTATTATACGTTTGCTCATTGGTGCATGTCTTTCTCCTTTTTTTGCAAGTATTCATGCGGGGATCTTGGTACGATCTTCTTTGAAAGAAGCTGCACACACTGTCGGGACATTTGTGGGCTAATATTCTTGAAAGCTGAGGACTTTTTTTTGAGCTGGCTGGATCTCAGAGAGCACACACACTCAGGAGCTGAACAGGGAATATTTTCTAATTCCGCTTGGCCCTAATGGGAATTTATACACTAAAAAGGTGGTTGAATGAATTAATATGTCTATTGGAACTTTGAATATCTATATGTACTGAGACGGCTATATATACCCTTTTGAGTCTTCAATACACAGGTGCGATAGTACCTAAAGACATTTGTGTCTTATTTTAATAACATAAGGTTTTTACCACTGTAGAGGACTGAGTCCAGTCTTTTGTTCGACCAGTAGAACAACATCAATTGTGTCAGAGCCTTAATGGGCATTTATTGTCTATAAGAAAAAAAACCCTGATGAAGTCTCCAAGAGAGACGAAACGCGTTGGGGTTCTGTCTTAAAGCTCTGTGAAAATAAAAAGAAAATTAATTCCACAAGAAACAAGAAGCTTCAAGTGTATATTGTTTTTATATTCATTTATTTATTTTATATATGGATTATAGTTTAAGACATCAAAAAGTATAGGGCGCTGAAGACACTATTGTTGGTGTTTATGTGTAGTGGTAGTTCCTACTAGTAGGGAACTAAGTGTCTACAGCGACCGATTAATTTCTCTATTAGCGCAAATTGGAGAATTTGTTCTGTATATATATATATATATATATATATATATATATATATATACTTGAAAGAAGAGGCGGCACTCGAAGTCTTGTTGCAAAGTGAAAGTTACTGTATTAGCAACACATGATACATCAAGTATTTGTTCATGGCTGCCAGCCTTGCGGAAGGCACCGGAGCGCAGTAACCCCTCGGGGGACCCAGGAGTGCCGGAGCCACACCAGCGCATATATATATATATATATATATATATATATATTCCACAGGATCCAATCCAATCACGGCATAGGACACAAGAACCAGCACACCACCATTTAGAATGCAAAAAAAACTTTTAGTATTTCATCTTCAGAGCCTTAAATCATTAAAGTTCACAAAGAGTAGGGTACTTATCGATATCCTAGAGGGGCTGAATGATGACAACAGCTTAACCCCCGTGGCCCTTATCGCCCGACAGCTGTTTCGGAGATCCTCCTCCTTCCTCAAGGGCATAAGGTATACTAACACATGTCTAAGGCTATATAGGGAACAGGGTGCCCGCCAAACCCAACCTGCACCAGCATCTATATATATACACACTAGTAACAACCCCGTGCGAAGAAAATGTTTAAAAAGCTAGTCTGCTACCTTGTGATTGCCTCTGTGTTTGTGCATGTGTGAGAGAGAAAGAGATGTAGTTTCACTCGCTGCCAACAAATGACAGTGATTCGGAGACACACAAACGGACACTAGACATACAGTTGGAGCCCCTCTCAACTTTGTTCATTAGGTCGTGGCTCACCATGGCTAGCCATGGCTATCTTATTGTTCTCAGCAGTAATACAATATAGTAATCCTTATATATAATTATATAATAGTAATCCTATTACTCACTTAATAACAGGCTAAATGAGAATAGCTCCATCCTTTTATATATATATATATATATATATATATATATATATATATATAGATGATACTGTATCATTGATACATAACATATATACATACACATTACATACATACTACATACACACATAAGCACATATACACGCACAAATCCACTTTAAAAAATATTATTATTTTTTTCATTTTCCATATAGACAATGATAATAGAAATATAGTGGGCACTACAGACAGAATTCATGGAGATAATTATATTCAGTAAATGAATAAGTTCATTATTAAATATGTCAATTTTTTTTTTTAATACATGTAAATGTATTGCATTTTCATATGTAAGCAACACATTATTATTTGAAGTATATTCTGAAGGAAATTTTAAATCCTGTTTTAAAACATAGGAATGTAATGTTAAGGATTTTAAAAAGAGAAGATATGTTCTCCAATAAATGTACAATTACCATTAACGTGACAATGCTGCTGTCAAGTTAAATGCTCTAACACAATTTCCCAATGTTAGTCTATGGGGACCTATAACTGGCAAGGATGTAAGTATATCCTTGCTTGAGTTATAATTTATATTGACTGACACTTAAACATACAACTGCCATTAGCACACTGATCCTAGAAGTTCTACCTCCTACAGCCTGGAAGGGCTCCTTGAGAACTGGAAGCAATGTTGTAAAAGGACTAGTTGAAGCAAAACCTTTTTTTTATATTAGCAGAAAAAGCTTACTACAGTATATCACAAAGATGCAATACTGTAATGAAATAGCACCATCTACTGCATGAAATAATGAAAATCTAAAGGTTGTCTGTAACAAAAATATTTAAGATTTGTATATATATATATATATATATATATATATAATATGTGTGTGTGCTGGAAAAGGCAGGGGGTGGCATAGGAAAAATGCAAATGGTTTAGTATAGGGTAGAAAATGGCAAAGAGGTTTGCATATGCAACTGCGTGGCACAGAAAAGAGGGGAAATAGAATATACTTACCTTCTAGCGGCAGCTGCAGATTTTGGGCTTCAGTGCCATCCATATATCGCCAGCACTGAGAGCATCAGATGATATATATGCACACTCCCTCCAGCCAAAGAGTGCAATGGCATATAATATAATATATATAGAAAACTTGAATGAGCCGCACTCAGTTATTTCCCTGTTGTGCGGGTGCAGGATCCTCAAAATATTTGTATATAACACATGTATCAGGAGCTGATATATGACAGACAGCACGCCTTTAGTAGAGGTAAAATCTTCCAATTTATTTGTCCAACATCATATTATTAAAGGACTATTTGCAAAAAAATATAGGAAAAGACATGATGGGACACTCATATATTCACCCATCCAGAAGGAAAAAAGGATTGACAGTCGATGAGCCCGTTTCGGCAAATGCAGCCTTCATCCTGGACTAACTCAGTCCAGGATGAAGGCTGCATTAGCGGAGTGAGGCGGCATTCCAGTCATAAAAAAAATACTGAAAGCCAAAACTTGGTAGACAACATTTCAACACCTTTAAGTTTACCACACCATATACCCCTTATACAAATCATGCCACACAATAGTAACCCCCTTATACTGTACTTGCCTCTTACATATTATGCCACATGAAATAAGCCAAAATTCACACAGACTGAGACAAATTCACACTATGGCACATGGATTGAGCTAAAATACACACTATACCAAATAGATATTGAGCCAAAATTTATAATATGCTTCACAAACAGGGCCATTACAAATTTACACCATAATGCCCATTACATGTAAAGCCACACACCATAATTTCCATAAAAATTTATGCTACATAAGTGTGGCTCACCTACGTGCTCATTGCCAGGGGTTCCATGCTCATTGCCAGGGGTTTCATGCTCGTTGCCATGTGAGATTACGTGCTCATTGCCAAGGGGAAATACATGCTCGTGGTAACTGGGGGACAGCCGCCGCAGGGCAGAAGTGACAGCCATTGACAGCCAAGCATAGAGCGGGGGCTGCCCAGCTGTATTCAGAGCACTGCAGGTCCCGGCTTTTTTAAATAATACCCCTTTCACACCAGAAAATGCAGGGATTTACCCGGGAACATGGTCCCAGGATCATGCAGGGACATTCCCGGGATGGCCCTTTTATACCAGTCTAGTCCCTGCATTTTCTGGCGTGAAGTGGAGAGTAACCCCCCCCCCTTTAAAAGGCGATATCATTTAATCGGCTATATCTTCGGAACCAACTGACCGATTTACATGAGATCATATTGAAGAACTTTTAAGTGGGCTCTGAATGGTATCAGATTGAAGGCCCAACAATTTGGGTTAGAATGAGTGGGAGTTGGAATTAGCGGGTCCCATGTTATCTTATGGGGAAGACGTTCCAGCAGTATCTCCGGTTCCCGAGGGCTAGCGACACGGAGCTGGGCTCGTTAGTAAGCCCCAGTCCTCATCTACAAAATGGGCCTATTTGGAGAGTGGGCCTGGAGCTGTAACTCCATCAGGCCCATTGTTAATCTGGCCCTGCCCCTACCCCTACCCCCTCCTCTACCCCCACCACCAGTGGCGTA
Organism: Crinia signifera; assembly: GCF_055691185.1. Taxonomy (NCBI): domain Eukaryota; kingdom Metazoa; phylum Chordata; class Amphibia; order Anura; family Myobatrachidae; genus Crinia; species Crinia signifera. The sequence continues at coordinate 208,660,207 of NC_139218.1, forward strand.
ACTATAAATTTTGCTCCCCCCTGCCAAAAAGTTTGTGGCGCCCCCCTCCAGCATGTTTCCCCAGCATGTGACGTGATGATGTAACACGCATAACGGAGAAGCTGAAGCAGGATAGCGGAAGAGAGACCAGCAGACACTGCTGCTTCCCTTGGCTCTAACGCATCCTAGGCTGCCCTAGCACACCCATCCGCCTTCCCATCCTGTACACAGTAGCCAATATCCGGCTCTGTGTACACTCAATTGAATCAGTGGGGGAATTTGCTGTCTCTGCCATGGCCGCACCCGCGCTGTGACTGACTCGCCTCCAGTGCTCAGTCAGTGGGCAGTGGCAGGCATCAGCATGTCAGTGCATCGAGCAGGTGCCGGCGCCCACACAGATCCTGCTGCTGCTTGCTCCTCCAAGCGACTGCTGGGGCTAACTTACAGTAGTTACACCACTGCCCACCACCTCCTCTACCCCCACCACCTCCACTACCCCATCCCACTCCCCTGCCCCTACCCACTCCCCGGCCCCATCCCACACCCCTGCCCCTCCCCTACTCCATTTCCCCTACCCACTCCCCTGCCCCATCTCACTCCTCTGCACCCCACCTACTCAATTTCCCCCACCCATTCCCCTGCCCCATCCCACTCCCCTGCCCACACCTACTCCATTTCCCTCACCCACTCCACTTTCTCATCCCACTCCACACACCCCCAACCCCATTTCCAACCTCCCTACTACTTCCCACCACCCACCCCAACCCCTACCAATCCCCACCACACCCCACAACCTTTATCCCTACTCCCATCCCTGCTTCGACCCTCATTGGTCCCCCCTCCCCACCCAGGCCACCTCCAGGAATGCAAATGAGGAATGTCGATGCCAGACGTAAGCAAACAATATGCCTAATGTTGACATACACATTTACATTCACTACTCCCACATATGTGAACTCAATAACATTGTTAGTTCCTCCACATCACTTTAGTCCCACCATCAGAGCCGGCCTTAGGCATAGGCAAACTAGGCAATTGCCTAGGGCATTTGGAATGCCTAGGGGCATCAGCAGCTTCTGCTGATTAAAATTAAATGCAGCATGCCTATATTATGTGTGCGAGTGAGGCTGTATCTGCATATGAAATAGTGTATTCATGGAAATTACTGTAACATAGCATTCCGTATGCAGGTACAGCCACAGTCGCACACAGAATATAGGCATGCCTCACATCACTCCAATCATTGGAAGCTCCTTGTGTGTGCTGGTCATAACGATGCAAATAATAATAATAATAATAATTTTCAGCAAAAAAGGCACCCAGCTGCATGGCCTATTGAGGCAAGATGTATGAGGAAGCATCTGTATCTAAGCAGAGGCAGAGGTCACAGAGTTAGCGGCTGTGCGAGTGCTGTCTGCGTGTGGGTTGGTTGTGCAATAGTGTTCGGCATATGTGTAAGGGGCATTAATAATATGCGACATATGTGTAACATGCATTATGTGTGTCATGTGTATAAGGGCATTAATAATGTGCAACATATGTATAAGGGGCATTATGTGTGTCATTATGTGTATGAAGGGCATTAATAAAGGGTGGCATAATTTGTAAGGGGCATTATGGTTATAAGGACATTAATAACGTGTGTCATGTGAAAGGGGCATTACTGTGTGGTAGTATCAGGAGTGCCGAGAGAAAGGGGTAGGGGGTACAAATTACCCAGGCCAAAGTCTGATGGAAGGGCCCCCTCCCCTTAAGTGACAGTAGCAGTTGCAGCTCTTCTCCTCTTCCCAGCACACACTGCTTTGTGCTGGGTCGCAGTGTGGCCATGGATGTGCTTAAAATACAATATTTTCTCAGGATATTTTTCTAAGGGTATAATGTGAATAATGTGAGGAGTAATGTACATAAGGTAAAGTGGTACTACTGGGTGATGTAACGTGAATAAGGGACACCATCGCATGATATAATGTGAATAAAGTTGCACTACTGTGTGGCATAATTTGAATTGGGGGTACTATTGTGTGGCCATGCCCCTTCCCAGCAAGAACACACCCCTGTTTGGGCTGCACACGAAATGTGTGCGCTTTTTCTATTTAAAATATTGTGGGTAGGGGCACCAAAAGGATGACTGCTATGATGAGGGTTGATGGTGCTTGGAAAGGGGAGCAGGGCCAGAAGCAGAACTAGTGGCGGTGCTAGGGGGCACCAGCCAAAATCTTGCCTAGGGCGTCATTTAGGCTAGGGCCGGCTCTGCCCACCATGATCTGTGGGATGTCCTCCTCCAGGACCAATGGGTCTGTTGGTGCAGGTTTGGAGTGTGGCTATGCCTCACCCTTCAGTGATTGACACACATTACATCCATTGCAATATCCTAAAGCACTGGTATCAAACTCATGATCCTCCAGCTGTTGTGGAACTACACTTCCCAGCATGACCAGATACATACATTTAGATATTGGGTTGTTAATACTGTGGCAGGCCATGCTGGGGCATGCATTTCCACAACAGCTAAAGGACCATGACTTTGGCACCACTGCCCTATAGTTTGAGAAATTTACAGTGGTAAAGCATCACAAATTTAATCATTGTTACACTGCAAACCTAAAGTACAGAGGTTTGAGCTGTTTAACACTGCACAAACCTCGCCAATGTAATGCTGCATACAGTACATTCAGCTAAGAAGGCAAAGGGCAGTTTTTAGAAGTCATGTCATATGTTTGTGTGTGTAGTTTGTAACATCTTCACAGCATGTCCATCTTCAATGGTCTTTTAAAGTGTGTGTTGACTTCACATTTCAGTGACAGCTTATTATTCATTACAAAGTGACCAATAATTAGTGCTTAATTTCTAAAATACTAAGTTCATATTTTTACTTCCAAACAGAAATGCCACAGCACCAGGAGGACTTGGCCCAGATAGTGGTGGAACTACACTGGGCATTTGCCTACACCACATTCCTCCTTGCCCGCCTGCACGGGCTAATTAAACAAAAAAAAATGTACTTATTATTTTTTTTGTCAAAATAAAACTTTCTTCCAAGTTAGAAGTTGTCTGTGCTTTTTATAGTAACATGTTAGAGTGTTGGTGAGGGCAGGTGGACATGTAAGATGTGTAATGTAAGGTATATATGTAAATTAAAGTGAAGGGTAAGGAATGAATGCTGTGTGCATGTGTGGGATTTAGGGTTCAATAACACAAAATGTAAAAGCATGAATGTTAGTTGTTGGTGCAGTAAAACATCACACATATCATTAGGGTAGCAAGACATGTAAATAAATAGGAACATATTAAGTATTCACATCATTTACAGCATGCAACCAACAATAGAAACACAAAAAAATACAACATTGGGGGACACATAGATATATTATTACAGTTGCACATTAATACACAATAAATACACATGTAATGAGGGTTGAATTGTAGATAAATGAAAGGAGACTAATGAGGTAATATTAAGGAAATCAAACATCACACTTAGGATTATTGGAAAATTGCTAGAAGCCAACTTCAAAGGGAATTCCCTTTGAGGTTGCCTTATAGCAATTTTCCAATTATCTGAATAATTGCAGGTCTATACAAGTGACGTGTATGCTCCCGTGCTCGGCCGTACACCACCGCCTCTGATAGGAGCTGCGTTCGGTCTCCGATCTTTGAGGCTGTGAATGTCCGTGCACGGGAGCGTACGCTCAAATGCACGCCACTCCCCATTGTCGGGTGATGACTCCGTCCGTGTATGGATGTGCTGTGGGCAGAATCACGCTCGCAAGAAAGAATGTATTTGCACGGACGGACCGAACGCACGGCGGTCCGCCCGCACCACCAAGAATAGGGGACTATATCAGGCATTGATGCAACAAGAGCATAAAAAAAATGAAATATATTTTACTATTAATAGATTTTTATTTTAGAACATAAATATAAAATATAATATGAAATTATATAATTTATATAATATTGTTTACATGACTTCTACTGCTTTGGCAGAGCCAGTTCCTGGACAGACGAAGCCCAGAGCCATTGGCACTCACTTACTCACTCACTCCCTCAAAACAAAACAAAAACAATGTTTTATTCTATTGCATTTTCAAAAATATTTACATAAGGAAAATATGAACCAAAAGATCACTATGCTTTTAGGAAATTGACTGCAATATTTGCATTTATAATTATCTGTATGCTACACGATGCGTGCATTCTAAATACAGCAGTTGACCGGCGGATGGGATACCAGCCATCAGAATACTGACACCAGCATCCCAATAGATGCGAGAAAGTCGGCTCCTGATTGGCCACTAGGCGGCCAATAGAATCATTCGGAGGAGAGGCGCTGAACATGAAACAACAGCATCTCTCCTCAGTCTGAGTAGGTACTGGCTGAGTGATGTGCGACTTGGACTACTGCGGAGAGAAGAAGACGGGATCTTTGCCAGAGGACCTGGTGAGTAGGATTTCCTTCCACAGGTCCCCACATGGATTTCTTTGAATCCTGGACCCCGGACTCTTCAGCCCTGGAGCCCTGGACTCTGCAGCCCCAGACCCAGGAAAAAAGGCACCGGACCCTGGACAATGGAGCCCCAGACCCCGGACCCAGGGACCTACCGACGGGCACAAGATAGGTAAGTATCAGTATGTGTGGGCTTTGGATGTATTAAAGTTTTATTTTTCATGTGTCAGTGTGTGTGTGTTTATTTGACTATTTTTCATACTGTGGAACTACAAGTCCCAGCTTGTGGGGGAGGCTTGCTGGCACTCATAGTTCCACAGTATTAAACAATAGTTTATTCCTTTTTTTTTACACAAAGATCAGCCCGGTGACCACCGCTCCAGGGTCACCAGGGACAGCACCAGGCTTCAGCCTGGTCAGGTAAGTCCTGGAGGGGGGAGGGCTTTATTGGGGGGGTCCCCACTCCCCCAGAGCCCCTGGCCAGGCTGACTGGTCAGTAGGGTGATGTTTTGGCCACGGGAACTTATATAATAAGTGCCCCCCGGCTGTGACATTACCCTGCTGGCTGGTTTGGCCTGGGGCTGGTTCTTAAAATACGGGGGACCTCTATTAATTTGGTACTTCTTTACTTTCACGGCGCCAGCATGGCGCCGCGCGTACTTCCGGGTTACACTCGCCACTAATTAAGTAAAATAAACTAAGTTAACGCCATGCCAACATGGATAGTTCATACCTCCACTATCCATGTTGGCATGGAGTTGATTTTAATTAGCGTGGCGAGCGTAGCGAGCCACCGAGCCCGCAGCGTGGGCGAGCGAAGCGAGCCCCGCAAGGGGACTCTGACGCGCGGCGCCATGCTGGCGCCGTGAAAGTACAGAAGTACCATTAATTTTGTCCCCCGTATTTTGGGAACCAGCCCTGGACCTGGAGCCTGGGGCTGGTTTTCTGTTGTGATTGTCTGATTAGACAATATGTCCCACACCGTAATGTCCATTACACATTATACCACATACCGCAATGTCCATTACACATTATACCACATACCGTAATGCCAATAACACATTATGCCCACTACACATTATTCCACACACTGTAATGCCCATTACACATTATTCCGCACACTGATAAATGTATGTAAAACATATACTCAGACAGCAAAGATGGGCCCCCTTAAGCTCTGGGCCCCATAGCAGCTGCACCCCTTGCACCTATGGTAGTTACGCCCTTGCCGCACACACCATAATGCCAATTATATAATTATTGTATACAGTTACAGGAGATACATCTAAACATTATGACACATAAATAAAGCATCAGCGATTCCATTTAATAGAGAATCAGTGACCCCATATAATCGCAGCTGTGCGATTGGGTCTGGAGGTCGGTGCTCTGTGTGCTGTGTTGTAGCGCAGCCACTACATGCCTCAGTGGTACACAAGCTGCACAGTATTTTTGTTCAACAATTTAAAAAAAACTTAATTAAACAGACCAGGACACTACAAAGCACAAAAGATGTAGCTCTTTCCCCTCTGTCCAGTGTCAATGTCAGAAGTGGCAGAGTGACAGCTGCAAAAAGAGAAAGCACTGAAGGAAAGAGGAGGACTGGTGCAGCCAGGTCTCTCCAGTCAGTGACCAGACAATGCACAGTGTCACAATGCCGGCAATGTTAAACACACAGCGTGCTTTCCCCCAACATTGTAAATCTAACCTTACCCCCAGCGCGCGTCCCCACACCACCACAGACACCTGTAACTGCCAGTGGCAGTACCTGTGGAGCTACATCATGATGAGGCATTCTAAAGGCAGCTCCGGGAACACCACAAGGATCAAGCCTGGTTACTGGGAGCCGGACTGGGAGCTCACCAGGCAATGTGGTCTTGAATCGCATGCCAATCAGAGCTTGCAGTCTGTCAGCCAATCAGTAGCCCCTGCTGCCTGACTGGCTGACGGCCTGCAAGTTCCAGAGCCGCATTTGAAATACCTTAATAGTGCATTACTCCGTCGCGTACCCTGGCCCTCCTAATGGTTGTGCCAGCTCTGGCTACAGGGATGGTCTCTTCTTTTAACAGGCAGCAGGTACTGCAACTGGCTGTTGGACCCAGCGCCCCCCGCAGACTCCGACGGCTCTGCTCTTCCAAGCAAAGGGTCTGCTGAGTGCTGACCCTTTGTTATGCCACTGAGCACAGCACTCAGGCACTGGCCCGCACTCAGCCTGGCTGCCTGGTAGGGCACACAGCCGGACTGCAGGAGTCGGGCAGTGTGTGTTTAGAGTTGTTTGCCCTTCATCCCCCCCTTCCCCCATCCCCTCCCCAACATCAGTGCTCACCTGCGGTGCCCACCGACCGTTCTCCCGCGCTGCCACTCACACTCCGCTGCTGGGTCAAACACGCCACTGCAGAGTCTCATCCCCCGTTGCCGGCGTCTCACTCCGCTCTCCATGTAGAGCACAGCAGTGCTGTCATCTCCCTGCACTGTGGCGCCTTCACCATAGAGGGTGCCTGGAGCTTGAGCTCTACCGGCACCACCCTCGCTACGCCTCTGCTGCATTCAGCAACATAAATATAGTGCTTTGGATTGTTTGAGGGAGGAGGGCCACAAATTTGTATCTTGCTTAGATCTATATCCACCTATGGGTGGGACATATGCTGTAGAGGGGTATACAAAGTTGGAACAAGGAAGGAATATGCTTTGAAAACAGTTGGTTACAGACAGGCAGGTGTTCTGTACCAACTACAATAGTTCCAAGTGGCCAGAGTGATTTGCTTTGGAAAAGTTTTGGCTAAATAAGAGAAAACTGCTATCTGACAAAACTAGAAAAGTTTATTTAGTGTTTCTGACAGACTTCAGAAGTGTTTCTAAGAGACTGAGAATTGAAATGTTTTTCTTTTTGCTTGACAAAGGAATGTTTTGCTCTACGCTGTGATATACCATGCACCTAACACTTATACTTTAATTGGTAACCAAGAAACATCTTGGTCTTTGAAAGGAAGTCTTTCATGTGGGCTGGGCGTACATGAGCTGGACATGTCCTCACATTAGTGTTTAATTAACAAAGATTTATATTAAGTTTGCCTTATCATGTAAACAACAGTGGTTTAGAAACGTGCCCCCAAATAACTGTAAAATGAAGAGATTTCGGCAAAATACAGGAGATCTGTGCTCAAGTCTGGGGCCTATTCCACAAAGGCATTAGTGCCCCAGTTAAATCTCTTCAGAACATGTAGTGTTAAGAAGAACGTGTTTCTTATTTTATTTAACAGACTGAAGTGAGGAAATCACACCAAGGAATAACATGCGGTGAGCACAAATAGGTCTTACAGGAAATTCCCCTTATTTCTCTGTTAATGTGCTAAACGCTTCCCAGAATGAGTGACATTTAAAAGCTGTAGTTCTAACCATTTAACAGTTGATATTGTGGCAATTTTTTTGAATCTGCCTTTGTTCAGCTTTGAGTAATATACAGTGTTACCTTACAGTGTTACCTAATTATAGCTGTAGAATTATTTAATGGACATGTTGGCACATTGCATTATTATGACTAAGTGGTATCCTGTTGGTTCAAATTTGAACAAACAATGATTCATAAGGTTTTATAGGGAGACATACTAAGCCTCTGAGATTGATAAAGTGGAAAGAGGTGAAATACCAGCCAGTCAGCTCCCATGTTGTGTTTCAAAAATGACAGTTAGGGGCTGATTGGTAGTTTGCCTCCAGTTTTCACTCTTCATATAAAAGAGAGAGACTGAATTCACTATAACTGCTAGCTTATCACACTGATGACCATGCATATACTGTATATCATCCTCTAGGGCAGAGGTTCTAAAACTGGGCTCCATGATACTGAGTTCCACAGGGTACTTGCTGGGGAGCCATGGGTTGGTGATCCAGTACCAAATCAAATTGTTCATTGTCAATGTGATAGGCAAAACAGTGTTAATGGCTGCCAAAATAAAGAGAAGTTGAACCACATCACCACATACTGTAACTGACTCTAATGCTCCATACACACTAGACAACCATTATAAAAGCTATCATCAATGATTTCCTGCTGAACTCCTGGCACATGATATAGTGGAGTGGTGGGCAAACTACGGGCCGCAGGCCGAATGTAGCCCGCGACCCCATCTTGACTGGCCCATGGTGCCGCTGAGGACATGTTTACAAGGGACAGCCAGCCGGGATTTCCTCAGCGGCACCACATAACCCAACTCCTCGCTGCCCTGACTGAATTGAGTAATAACTGAGCCGTCGACGCCGCACAGCAGTGTGCCGTGTGCCGTGTGGAGGGAGACTGCTTGGAGGAGAGACAGAGAGAGTCTTTGCTCTCCTCTTGTCTCTGTGCTATGGGCTGGCTGCTCCCTACAAAACAAGTAAGACAGTCTGTTTTTCTATATATAGAATTTTAGCTCATACTGTGTGGCGTAATATGAATTCTGTGTGCAGCCCGAGAATATTTACTGGAAATGTTAAGTGACTCCACAGCCAAAATAATTGCCCACCCCTGATATACTGTAGGCCTTTATTCAGATCTAATCGCAGTACAAATTTGTTTGTAAAATGGGCAAAACCATGTGCACTGCAGATGGGGCAGATGTAACATGCAGACAGAGTTAGATTTGTGTGAGTTATTTTGTTTCTGTGCAGGGTAAATACTGGCTGCATTATTTTTACACTGCAATTTAGATTTCAGATTCAACACGCCCCACCCAAATGTAACTCTCTCTGCACATGTTACATCTGCCCCACCTGTAGTGCACATGGTTTTGCCCATTTTCCAAACAGATTTGTACTACAATCAGATCTGAATAAGGGCCATAGTGCATCCACTCTGAATGATATCATTAACGATATCATTCAGTGATGTCATCTGGTCACCAGCTGAACAAGCAGTCATTGACAACATAGTCAATATTGAGCTACATGTACAGATGATAAGGGGGGGGCGTTAACTACCCATGGGTGCTCGCATTGTTAACAATATTAGGCATGCACACTAAGCAATATTACAAACATTATCGCTCAGAACAGCCAAAATGAGCCATATGGCTTGAAATATCGCTTCGTTTGTATGGGGCTTACGGACAGTGGCGTAACTACCGAGGGTGCAGGGGGTGCAGCTGCTATGGGGCCCGAGCTGTCCCTAGGGCCCACTGCTTCCCCTGCACCCTGTCATGAAGTGGGTTCCATTTACTGGGACCCTCTAAAATGCTAAAGCATGGCACAAGCACTGACATGACAGAGCCAGCATGAGGCCAGAGCCTCTATGAGGCTGCCTGACTCTGGACGTCTATGGCTCCACCCACTGGGAGGCTTCCAACTGAGTGAAAGGCAAGTGAAGTAATAGAAGCAGGGGGTGGGGCTACTCGGTAGCCATCCAGGCCAACCCAGCAGCATGGGAATGAGGAGCTGTTCTTACCCTACCTTGTAAGGTAAGAGAGAGGGAGAAGGTTGCCATATATCTGTGTGTATGTTTATAAAAAAATAAAGCTGTCCATTTGTTCCTTAATCTCCTATTGTCTACCCATTCCCAGCACCCTGTAACTGCCCACCCCTGCCACCTGCACCTTTCACCTCTGTACTCTGTATCTAACATGCCTGGACCCTATAACTGCCTCCCCTGCTCAATGATGCCCTCCCTACAACTTAAACCCTTGCTCTCTCTGCTTGCAACTGCCCTCCCTGCACGCTTTTCCCTGCTACAAATAAACAACCCTGTAACAATCCCCCTTACCATTTAACTGCCCTGCTGCTGCTCCCAGTGCCCCCCCCCCCCATACTATGTATTACCCCCACCTGCACATTCCCTGTATCAGCCCCTCCTCTGTGTGTCCCCTGGGCTGCACGGTCCACAGGAAGAACCCATGCTCCCCCTCCTTGCAGACTCTGCTCCCTAATGATGCCACACATATGCCACTCAGGATTAATAGATGTAAACATATTTGGACGGCTATAATGTGGGATGCTAGTGATATTTCATACGCATGTCATGTTCTTATTTAAAATACAGCATAATGCACTTTTTTTATTTTTGCATACACTTCAGTAAATATTTTATTTATTACTGTATGTGCCCAGGAGCTTTAGATATGGTATTGCTTGTACTTGGCAGGGTAGACAACAGGGGGGGGGGGGACACCTGTACCGGGCCTCAAGCTTGCCAGGGGCCCCAAGGTTCTGAGGGGCTCAAGGGCTGTAAGCATGGCTGCGGCAGTGCAGTGCCTAGCAATGGTTAATAAAAGCACTTCCCTGGTTCCTGTAAGTGTCGTTACTCGGACCCTCTTCCGGTATTAGTGAATATGAATTATGTTTCCTTTGTAACAATAAAAATAAAAACATTCAATATGCAGTATACTAACAATGTTCTGCTCAAGGGGGCGGGGTTAGGGGGCCTGCCAGAGATATCAGTGTATCGGGCCCCACAATTTCTGTTGCCGGCCCTGGTACTATTCTGACAAGGAATCAACATGTATTCCTCCTGACTCTCCCCCTCTCTGCTGACATGGAGTGACTTGGGGTCCCCCAAGGCTGCCCCCTTTCTCTGCTGACAACACATAGTAGCATACATTTAATTGGGGACCTGCTGTGTGGCACACACATATAGCTGTTCTCCTCATGCCTAATTCAGTGGACTGTCTCTTGCTTTTTGGGCATTAAATAGGCATCATAGATACAGTACATAGATATTTGTGTATAACCTTTATTGGCCTCAAGCATGCAGCAATATTGAACATTGAGAGGGGTGTTATTACCAATAATAAAATAAGTGGTTCCCAAACCATTTACATTGCAGCTTGTGCAGGAAAGGGATCTTTTCAGATCCTTCCCTGTTGTGTTCTTATTGCCTCTAAATCTCCGTACCCGCAATCACTGCTCAGTTATATCTCACTGCCTCCACTCCAGCCGTGTCCATGCTCTCAGTTTAAAGCACCAATGTTGCAGGCGGTATGTGATGCCAACCTGAAAATTATCAGTGTGGTTGCAGGCTTCCCCGGGAACTGCCATGATGCCTATATTCTGCGTCACTCTGGCCGTTGGACTGACTACAGGAGCGCACCATGCTAGAGGGCTGGCTGCTTGGTAAGTACACTTTCACATTTTAATGTGCTTATAGATCAGGGGTCCTCAAACTATTTCACTCTGGGACCCCATCAGACACTATAAATGGTGACAAGACCCCAGCAAGTTACTGCAGAAGGTCATCACATCACATGTGTAGTCAGCAGACGGCACATACATGGCAGCATTGTGGAGGCACAAATCATGTGAGCAGTCTTAAATAACAGACAATCCAACAGATTTTTCAGACACTGAATCACTGACAGATTAGAAAAGTCATCAGCCTGATGGGCAGCAACATGGATTCGCAACCCCATGCTGAGAAAGTCGGGACCCACTTTGGGGTCAGGACCCACAGTTTGAGAACCATTGTTATAGATACAGAAAAAAAAAGAAGAAAACTGCGCTCTGAGGAAGAAATTAACATACAGTGTGTATAATTGAAAAACTATTTTAATCACTACTAAATATGACACATACATTAAAATTGATAATAATGTCAGGTGCATAAATAATTTTGCCTATATTTTGAATTAAGGGAGAGCAGCCCTCTTTTCCTTATTTGGATCTGATCCTGTTCCTATTGGACTTCTATAACTATGGCGGATGAATTTGCAGCTTGTGAATCCTGGCTTAGACGCTGTCCATCCTGCGTAGCAGAAGGCCTTCTGAGATGTGGGGCTGTAAATAAAATGGAGGACACTGTTTACATTATTTGCAGTAAGGATGTTTTGAACCAGCACGCATGAACACATGTGTAAATTGATCTGAACTAATTGACTACACGCCCACACATGAATTTGGACTATTTTTGAAAACATTGGAAGCTAAAAAAAAACATCTGAGATCGTCCAGGATCCCAGCAAACACTGACCCTGTTACATATGGCTCCGGATGACAGATCTACAGTGCCAGATAAACTGTCAGTAGGTCGACACCAGAAGGTCGGCATACAACAGGTATGTATACACATTGACAAAAGTTTGGCATGGTCAAAAGGTCAACACATTCAAAACGTCAAAGTATGAAAAGGTCGACCTGGACTTTTTTCATACTTTACCATCCACGTGGACTACAATTGAGAAAGCTTGCCAAGGGGAGAGAAGCGAGACACCTTCACTCGCCATGCAAGGGTACACCTTACACCAGTGATGGCTAACATTGACACTCCATATGTTGCTGAACTACACATCCCAGAATGCCCTGCATCAGTTTTAGCATAGCCAAATAGTAAAACTGATGTGTAGTTCAACAACAGCTGGAGTGTCAAGGTTAGCCATCACTGCCTTACACTAATTGGGGGTCCATGTTGAAATATAAGGCCTTATTCTGGTTCACTCTCAGATGCAAATTCCTTCTCAAATAAAGAAAACAATGTGCACTGCAGGTGGGGCAGATGTAGCAGAGAAAACTAGATTTGGGTTACTTATTTTGTTTCTGTGCAGGGAAAATACTGACTGCCTTATTTTACACTGCAATATAGATCTCACTTTGAAGTAAAACCCCACCCAAATCTAATTATATCTGCACAAATTACATTTGCCCCCCCCCCCCCCCCCCCCCTGCAGTGCACATGGTTTTGTCCATCTAAGAATTTGTCTCTAAGAGTGAACTAGAATAAGTCCCATAGTTTTGGCCATTTGAGAAGGAATTTTCCTCTGAGAGTGAACCAGAATAAGGCCCATAGTTATATAGTTACATAGTAGTTAAGGCTGAATAAAGACGTGTGTCCATCAAGTTAAACCTTGGTAGCGTGTATGATCAATTTGCTTCATCCCTTATTATAAGTAGTAAATTCTGATATTTTTAAAGACAGATTATGATTATTGTTTGTACCCCTGTATGTATTTACCCAATAGATGTTTGTCTAACCTTATTTTAAAATGTATTGTGTCTGCTGACATCACCTCTCCAGGAAGAGAGTTCCATAATTTAACTGACCTGACCGTAAAATAAAATTTCCTCCTAAGGGAACGAAATCTTCTTTCCTCTAATCTAAACTCATGCCCACGTGTCCTAGAGTCCTTCCTTACAATAAGGGTGCCTGACAGTTCCTTTTATTGGCCCCTAATATATTTGTACATGTTAAGCATGTCCCCCCTTAAACGTCTCTTCTCAAGCCCAATTTGTTCAATCTGTCTTCATAGCTTAAATTCTCCATTTTTATAGTTCTATGATAGCCTTTTTATAGTCCGGGGGCCCAGAATTTGAGTCCCTGGCCTCCATACCCCTTCTTATACAGGCCAGTATCCTGTTGGCCTGATTTGTTGCTACATGACACTGAGCACTACACCCCAGTTTGTTATCAATTTGGACTCCTAGATCCTTTTCCAGTTCTGATATAACCAATGCCTCCCCGATTAGGTTATAACTAGCACACTGGTTGTGTCTCCCAAGATACATAACCTTGCATTTATCCACATTGAAACTCATTTTCCAATTTTTTGCCCACTCATCTAGTTTATTAAGATCGCTCTGAAGTGTGGAGACATCCTCGATTGTTCTAATTACTCTATTGGTCAACATTGACAAAAAGTCAACATGGATAGGTCGACAAATGAGAATGTTGACATATGTCGACATTATATCAATGTGAAAAAAGCATGTCAACATTTTCATTAGTCTACCTTTCCATGTGGACAGTTTGTCAATGCTGACCAATAGAGACCTATTCACTGTCTATCTAATAACCCTAAATCGCATATGCCTCATACAGATGTAGCACCCCTTATTCAGGCTGAGGCTGGCGATCAAATCACCAGCCGCCAGCCTCCGCCATCCGCCACCATCTGGCGGAATGGGAGCGCGCGCGCATGAGACCACGTTATAAAATGGCATATTTTATATTTATGAACATGTGAATAATATAAAGTAAGTGGAATATGTATTGTTATTTTATATTGTAGCATAAATAGCAAAAAAAAGGGTTAAGTTACATTGTCAGCAGACAAATGTAGCATTATCTATAACTATGCACATGGAAAATATGTAACATTGAACAAATAATTAACGGCAAGCGCCCTTCAATAATTTCAAACATGATAGATGAGAGATGATGAAAAAAAAATAACCACACTTCCATTATTTGAACCATACATTGGTTTCTCATTATCCCACTAACTTGCAATAAGTAATTTTTCTTAATACCTCAAATCATTCTTGATATCAATGTTGTGGTGTGTGGCCAAGGTAGATTATTAGAAGGTCACTGCTGATGTTACTGAGAGCTAATATGGAGTCTCATTCTATGGGAGAGACCACAGAGTTTAATGGTGGAGACCTGCAGATGGCCGCTAATTGCTGCAGTTTGTAAAGATTACCACAATCTCACCCAGCTCCCCCTTCTCACAGCTGTCTGCTGAATTCTCCCTGCTCATTACCACTATTTGGATATACTTTGTGGCGAAAACAATAAACCATCATATGTACTAACACATTTTTTGTTATTCTATAAATCTAAAGGATTATTTCACATTCAAATTTCTGTTTTAAAGGTCGAGTTTGACCATGAAATATGTATGTTTTAGTTGTTGTTATTATTGTTATTATTATTATTTTTATGACAAACAGAAATTGTTCTGGAAGCTCTAATGTGGGTAAGCTTGTAGAGAAATGGGAGCACACTATTTTGTAAATTTACTAAAATGGGAGTTCTATTGAAGATGGGATGGGGCCCATAGAAACCAATCAGATTCTACAGTACTTCTTATTTACTTAGCACCTTCTAGAAGATAATAGAAACAATCTGATTGGTTGCTGTGGGCAACATCCCATCTTTAATAAACCTCCCATATTTGTAAATTAAACCCTATGGGTACGATTATGCAATCTGTGAAAAAGGACAAATTTCTTGTTATTCAGCTTTTGCATGGCAGTATGCACAATGTATCCAATGATGCAAATACAGTAGGTGCGTGCACCTTGCAGCTTGTGAGTCTGGACTGGGATTACCAAAACATACAGAGCAGCCATTTCTGATGGTTATGTCATGTATATAGTACTCTGTGTGATTCTGAGTCCTGTGTATGGTATAGAGAAGCCTGTTTCTTGCACTCAGCATGGCGTTTCTGCATGTGCCCATACTAATGATGGTGGCAGCATCAGCGGATGCTAGAACAGAGGAGAGGAATTGCCCCTATCACTAACAGTGCCACATTGTCCCTATGGCAGACACTGTCACATTGCCCGTATCGTAAACAGTGCCCTGTTGCCCCTGTCACTAACAATGCCCCATTGCCCCTGTCGCTAACAATGCCCCATTGCCCCTATCGCAAACATTGACACATTGCCCATATCGCAAACATTAACACATTGCCCCTATCACTAACAGTGCCACATTGCCCCTATCGCTAACAGTGCCACATTGCCCCTATCACTAACAGTGCCACATTGTCCCTATTGCTAACAGTGCCACATTGCCCCTATCGCAGACACTGTCACATTGCCCGTATCGTAAACAGTGCCCTGTTGCCCCTGTCGCTAACAGTGCTCCATTGACCCTGTCGCTAACAATGCCCCATTGCCCCTATCGCAAACATTGACACATTGCCCATATCACAAACATTGACACATTGCCCCTATCACTAACAGTGCCACATTGCCCCTATCGCTAACAGTGTCACATTGCCCCTATCGCTATCAGTGCCACATTGCCCCTATCGCTAACAGTGTCACATTCCATCTATCACTGACAGTGCCACATTCGCCTCACCACTAACAGTGCCACTTTCACCCTATCGCTAGCAGTGCCCTATTGCTACTTTTGCTATTGGTGCCACATTGCCCAATTTCTAACAGTGCCACATTCACCTTACCACTAACAGTGGCATATACCTCCTAGATGACTCTGGATCATTTTCACCAACATAGTAATTTATACTTTTGCATGTCATGGATACCTTTTTTACATGTGCATAAAGTACACTATGTATTTTTTTTTTTTAAAACATGTCCACATGCTATGAAGTTTAGACATTCCCACGACCTTATGCACTTTGGGGCCAATTCATATCTGATTGACTTTTTGCAGCCCTGTGATCAGTTAGGCCCCGTCTGAGTGATGGCCCGCCCTTGTGCATGGTTGCAAATTCTTTTGTAGCCGTGCAAAGAGAGGGAAATCCACTCACCATCAAATGGATTACCCCACCACCACCCCTTGTGCAGCACCATATAAGTCCATACTCAGTGCTGCGATGGCTGGGGGACACATCAGCGGCCCTACCTCCCAATGGCAAAGTCTGCCTGCTTTTTGTGCGGCACTCTCAGAAAATGCTGGGGTGCCGCCCACAAATGTTGGCCAGCTGTCAATCAGCCAGCGTACAGCCTGCACTCACAGGTGGACTGCGGACCATGCGCATGTGTGGTCCTCTGATAATCGCCAGGGCTGTGAATTCGCCATCAGGGCTGAAGCAGCCCTTTGTGATCAGCCAAAACTGGTGTTTTATGCATCTTTATAATGGTACCTTATGGACATTTCAAAATATATAGCATAAGAATACAATACTGCAGGGGTTCCCGAAGTTTTTGAATCACGGCACCCAAAGCATCAGAAATGTTTTCGCGGCACCCCTAGGTTAAAGGTTTCTTATTGAGAAAGTCAGAAACAAATATTAAGTTAAATAAATTGTGTTTATACCCTACCCTTAGGATCCAGAGGCGGAACTACCATTGGTGCAGCAGGTGCATTGCACCGGGGCCCCTGAGGACTAAAGGGCCCACTGCTGCCTAGATCAGCAGCTTGTACCTATGTCACCCACTGTTATGGGGCCCAAATTGTACTTTTGCACCTGGGCCCAGCACTCACAAGTTCCGCCACTGTTAGGATCAGTTATGTGGTAATGGACAGGATTCACTTATTTTTGGAAAAAGTGAGGAATAAGTGATTATGTGCACTGACACATGTCCACTAATTGTGAAAAGATGATGGAATTTGTGACAAAGGGGAAACACCAAGAATAAATGAATGAAATGTTACTCTCCTTATTCTCGCTGTCTTCGCCTTACAAGAGGCTCCCCATTAATTGGTATATTGGAGACACATAGAAAGATAAAATTGTAGCATAGTGTGATATTGCAAATATAACAAGAATTTATTTATACATCACACACAATAAAAACATATAACACAAAATTTTGTTATTCCTAAGGTTTAGGATGGAGGTTTACCAGAAACTGGTGGTTCAAAGGCCTGTAGAATAGATCTTTCAATTCTGTAAATTCCCCTCGGTCCTCTGGAAAAACCAGGGCACAGGTACTCCAAAACGCGTATCGGGACCTTCTGTCCCTTCCTCAGGCAGTATCTGATACTGCCTGAGGAAGGGACAGAAGGTCCCGATACGCGTTGCAGCAACCTGGACTGTGTCACTTTGTGGAGGAGAATTTACCATTACTGGCGTTTTGGAGTACCTGTGCCCTGGTTTTTCCGGAGGACCGAGGGGAATTTACAGAATTGAAAGATCTATTCTACAGGCCTTTGAACCACCAGTTTCTGATAAACCTCCATCCTAAACCTTAGGAATAACAACATTTTGTGTTATATGTTTTTATTGTGTGTGATGTATAAATAAATTCTTGTTATATTTGCAATATCACACTATGCTACTATTTTATCTTTCTATGTGTCTCCAATATACCAATTAATGGGGAGCCTCTTGTAAGGCGAAGACAGCGAGAATAAGGAGAGTAACATTTCATTCATTTATTCTTGGTGTTTCCCCTTTGTCACAAATTCCATCATCTTTTCACAATTAGTGGACAGGTGTCAGCGCACATAATCACTTATTCCTCACTTTTTCCAAAAACTTTTCTGTTACTTAGGGAGTAACATATTAGTGATTAGTGCTGCAGATACTTTCAGCGCACAGTGTGAAAACTCAAAACCATTGCTTAAAAAGGATTCACTTATGTTTGTGCACAATTTGACTATTATAATGGACATAAAAAACTTGAGTTGGTCCTGGACCACCAACGCAGGGCACCCCTGTAAGTCCCCCAAGGCAGCCCAGGGTGCTATTGCACACAGTTTGGGAACCACTGCAATACTGTATGGACCAAGTAAATAAAAATGCACACATATTTCACACATATTTATTAAGTATTCATTACAGGTACATTGGCAGTTGTGAATGAGCTCATTTCTAATTTAGTGTGATCTCTTTATGATGGGAACTACTGATAATAAAATAGAAATTGTTCATTGCTTTAAGAAGATGTTTGATCAGATCTGAGTGCACGGTTTGCAAAATCGCACATAGGCCGATTATCCATAGACTGCACGTGTGTTTGGGCTGCAGTGCAGTGTGAAGCCTTCCAGCGATAAAATCCTGCTACTTTTCTATTTGCATGCCATTTGCAAGGTGATTGACAGGAAGTAGGCATCTGGGGTGGTAACCGACCATTTCATGGGAGTGCCAAGATAGACACTGCCAGAAAAAAACACTGGAAATGTCAGGAAAATGCAGGCGTGAATGAGCGTTTTACGGGAGGGTGTGTGATGACAGCTCTTGGCCGGATATGCCTGTATTCAGTGCAGCCGCCGGGTAAGTCTCCGCCCACTCTGATCCTGGGATGAGTGGTGACCAGTGGAAAAATAATTTAATGGGGAGCCTACAAAGAAGGGTTTGGGGCATATTCGCTCAGCTGCAAAGTCTTCGCACGGCGTACACTTCCATTCGCACGGCGTACACCTCCATTCGCACGGCGTACACCTCCATTCGCACAGCGTACACATCCATTCGCACGGCGTACACATCCATTGGCACGGCGTACACATCCATTGGCACGGCGTACACATCCATTAGCACGACGTACACATCCATTGGCACGGCGTACACATCCATTGGCACGGCGTGCACATTCATTCGGAATGTGGGATTTCACTCTAGCAGTGCGGCGTCTCCCATGCGATCAGGTCTGAATTACTCCCCTTGCACAGAGTTAATTATATAATCTTGCTCTCTTTACATCCTTAGCACAAAGGCAAAACAAAGGAAACCATAACTGGTTCTAAATACATAAGGGGGAGTGGGGGCTTATTTACAATGTTCCATTCAGTTTATTTTCCTTTTCCTTACACAAGAACAACATGCTAAAGCTGCTGTTTGCACAGAGTACCGCTGGCTGTGCATAGACTGCAGAAAGAATCTGTGTGGTTAGAGGGCATCTTCTGTTTAACCAGCACTAAAGTGTTTGAAGGAGTTACAAGTGCATTAGTGGCCTGGGTCACCATTTGCTTTCCTAACCTTTGGCTTAAGCCAATCAATCTTTCTGACACCCATTATAAAAGTCTCAGGCTGCTGCTCTTATAGTCGGATTAAGTGGTAATTCTGCAGCTTTGGCTGTTCAGTGAGGGCATCACTCTGCTAACGATCCCTTTATTGATCTTTAATGATTTCCTAAAACGAACAGCATTATCCCCAACAAACAACATGGACAGGAGAGTCTGCCTAAATAATTGACACTATTGTGGAGGTCCGCTCTATGCCCTGTACTTAGAAATCTTATGGCACTTGGCCCAGCTAAGCCACCCTTTTTATACCTGCTGCAAAGCCTTAAATCCTGTTTAATGCACAAACAGAAACCACAGAAGTTAATTTCATGTTATGTTGGTCAGTGAGACATATGTCAACACATTAGCTCTAGATATTAATGGCCATTAAAAAACATACATGAATGTATGAGTATGCTGGTGGGGGGGGGGGGGGGGGGGGGGGGGGGCTAGGCAGCAACTGGACAAGGTTAATGATTTAGAAAAAAATGTAAAAAAAATCTGCATTTATAAATGTGTTCTGGACTATCCACACACAAAAAACCACATCCAACAAAAAAAGACATGCAGAAATGACCAGCACACAGTCAGGGCTCTAGAGAGTTTGCACGGGCATGGCCTAATAAAGTACTGTAGGTATGGTCATGTCCTTTTAAAATGACATAGTGACACACACATAGCATCCCTACCCTAATTCTGACCCTAACAAAACCCTAATCTCAAGATTTACCCCAAACATAACCCCAAATTTAAATCGCTAACCCCAACATCATCCCTAATACCCTATGCCCGATCCGAACTCCTAAACTGACAGTGGCGCACAGGGGGGGGGGGGGGGGGGTTCTGGGCAACCAGAAACCCCCCTTACAGGCCAAGTTTTTATTTGTGGGATGCTGACCACTGCTGCTTCTGAGTGCTCGGCGTCTCATCAGCGCTAAAGGGCTCTCGGCTCTTGGAAGCAGCAGCTGTCGACAATGGTGGCAGTGGCAAGCGGTCTGCAGGAGAGAGAGGTAGCCGGGTCCACAGTGGGGGACACACTACGGGAAGGAGCCAGGTGTTACTACTGAGCAACTATACTAGCTTCTAATAAAAGGCCCTCCGGCGCCACTCCCTCTTCTGTCCCTGCCGCCGGAGAGAGGTGAGCTTCCCCTGTCTCCCAGCTCTGCAGCCGCATCCCGCCGGAAGTAGGCGCCTTTTCCAGGCACCACTTCCGGGTGCAGCGCTCCAGGACCAGTGACCTCTGACTGCTGCTCACCAGTCAGGAGCTTGTCAAGAGACACAGGCAGGCAGCTCAGCATGGAGGTATTCTTTTTTGAAGGGAGGGGAATGCACATCGCCTATGCAATGTGTGTGCCCCTGCAATGTATGTGCGTCAGTGCGCCCCTGGTGCCCATGCAATGTGTGTGTGTGTCAGTGTACCCAAGCATGTGTGCGTCAGTGTGCCCATGCAGTGTGTGTGTGTGTGTGTGTGTGTGCCCCTGGTGCCTATGCAATGCGTGTGTGTGTGTCCCTGCAATGTGTGTGCCTCTGGTGTCCATTTTTTTTTCTTCAAACGCATGGTGCCACTTATGTGTTTCTGTGGGAGCTTGCCTAATATTGTATTGTGTTCATTATCTGTAGCTGAGCACACGGTTTAGTGGGATGGCGGACCTCCTTGCAAATAAATATATATATATATATATATATATTTGCAAGGAAAGAGGTGTCACTCCAGGTGCTTGAATGGAATAAAGTGCCTTTACTGTAAAGTCTACGGCGTTTCGGGCCGGAGCCCGTCTTCAGGACAAGCACAAGGTGATTCAGGACAAGGTGATTGTCCTGAAGACAGGCTCCGGCCCGAAACGCCGCAGACTTTACAGTTAAGGCACTTTATTCCATTCAAGCACCTGGAGTGACGCTTCTTTCCTTGCAAGTATTTATTCACCAGAGTGACCCTCTGGTCAAAGTGGGGCACCCAAGCCAAGTATAGAGCAGCGGAGCCAGTGGCGGTGAGAAGTGCCGGACCCTACAGTTGTGTGTGTGTATATATATATATATATAGTGTACCTGGAGGAGGCACTCCCGTGGGCTGTGGCAGAGGTACCGGTGTGACGGGTAGTCAGCAGACAACGGTGCCTTCCCAAAGCAGATGTGGTTCTGCTGTATGTAGTTTCCCGGAGGCGGCACTCGTATGAAATAACAACACCAGACTGTGGCTTTTTTCTAGACCGACGTTTCAAGGCCGTCTGGCCTTTTTATCAAGGTGCAAAAAAGAGATACATACAAATACATATACACAACTTAAATACCTGTGGATCTTGTTCACGTCTCCCGCCGCGCAGCCCAGCCGGGCGTCTAACAGTGACGTCACCAATCATTAAATAACAAATCCATTATGTGTGCGTACACCAGGGGCCGCAACTTGCGAGACCTCTTGGTCAAAAATGATGTTAACTTCCCGCCCACCAGACCAACTTTTTTGGGCAAACCCAAACTGGGGTGTTTTAAATGCTGCGGCTGTGCCACCTGTAATTTCATGGTAGTTGGTGAATTTTTTCATCATCCCTATTCTGGTAAAAAGTTTTCCATCAGACATCGGGTGACATGTTCTACGAAATATGTCATATATCTGATTTCGTGTCCTTGTGGCAGACATTATGTGGGCAAGACAGACTGCGCCTTCAAAGAAAGGGTAGCAGCCCACAGGTCTGCCATTAAAGCAGCTCTCATCTCCGGTAGTAGTGAACAGCCTGTCGCGCGTCACTTCGCGCAGGCTCGACATCCTATCACCACACTACGGTACCGCATTATAGATCACATTCCCCCCTTAAAACGTGGTGGTGATCGGTCATCACTTTTACTCCGTGCGGAGTGTAGGTGGATTGACCGACTGGATACCCTCGCCCCTAGGGGACTTAACGAGTATTTAGGGTTATCTTGCTACATGTAATGTTTTTCCTCCAGGCTGCTTATTGTGTTGTTGTGCCTATTTTTATGTATGCCGCCTTTCAGTGGTTCCACAAAAAGAGTTCCGGCTATTCATCTCGTTTATGACCTCTTTTAAAGCTTAAGTATGCTGGTGTTATCTGTCTTGTATTATGCCGTCTTTTTTATTGTTGTTTATATGTATCACCATGGTTACCTTTTACGTGTTTTTTCATTGGTTATTGTTTTCACCCTGGGACACAGGTGATTCTTCACGCCCCTGACGCAACGTGACGTCGGTGACGTCACTGTTAGACGCCCGGCTGGGCTGCGGCGGGAGACGTGAACAAGATCCACAGGTATTTAAGTTGTGTATATGTATTTGTATGTATCTCTTTTTTGCACCTTGATAAAAAGGCCAGACGGCCTTGAAACGTCGGTCTAGAAAACAGCCACAGTCTGGTGTTGTTATTTCGTACGAGTGCCGCCTCCGGGAAACTATATATATATGTATATATATATATTAAGGTGCCTAATGAATTATGCTGCTTGGCCTATACCTGTACTTAACTCTTATGCCTAGAAATAAATCACACAACACAACTTATTCAATAAATAACGTCACGGACAACAACTGCGTAAGTTTAAACGAGTCATGAATATTTATTGCAATGGTATGACTCCTATTTGTCTAAGGGATGGCAAAGAAAGCACTTGAGACCAGCACCAGTCCAGGGTGTTACTCTGCACCCCAATCCGACAACACCCCGTATTGTGGGGTACAGCCCGCACTGTGACGGACATACCACCCCTTCTATGGCCTGGTGAGGACACTTCCATGAAGTCTCCAATGTCCCACCGCCTGAGTCGGGAATCGCCCGCCGTCCTAGCAAAGGGGGGCAATACTGCACAGAGACCACCTGACACCCCACCTGACTGCTGGTCGAGAGCACCTTCTTGCCACAGCTTAGGTTCCGAAAACACCCCGCAGGGTCACCAAGCAGAACCAGGACCAGCCACCCGAAACAAATAACAAACCTATGCAAACTAAACTAGCCTAAACTAGAAAAAATGTCCTGCAAAAACACAGCCATACCAAAAGATGGACCCCGTCCAGCCTGTAAAAACTGGGGGTCTCCTTCACAATAGTAGGATGCCGAACTGCCCTGCCGCCACACGTTTAGAGATTGCATGATTCACCCTCTTCCTGGACTTCTCAATGGCTACTACGCTCCGACAACCCTGCCAGAGGAAACGGAGAACTATGTCCGACCACACAACTCGTAACTCAGGCCAGTGTGAAGTCAGCCGTACCAAGTCTGACTCAATCTGAATAGTAAGTGCAATGTCGGTCCTCTTGACCAAATCATTACCCCTTGGGGGAAGAACTATAACGTCCGGGTGGCTCCATTTACGGGCCTTGGCAGACCGCAAATCCCATAGACCTCCCCACTGTGGGCCTCTAACCAATGAACAGCCCTGGCTTGAGACAGAGCCGGTACCCTAATGGCCATAGGGTGCCTAGCAGCACAGAAAATATATGAGTGCCCCACAAACCAAATTCTACCCAAAGTCATTGTGGACAGGGGGGGGGAGGCTGGAAAAAGAAGAACCTACTGGTTAACATCAAATATACTGTAACACAACGCAAATGAACACATTGACTATAGCCCAAGTGAAGGTGAAAACCTTAAAAACCTCCAGTGACAGCCGATTGAATTAGTCCACAATCGGAGGAAAAAGTTAAAAATTCTCTTCACACCGTTGATTCCGGAACGCTACTCGTTCCAAAACCAATTGTAAACTAACGTTTTTGGGCTAGCGCAACAGGCGCCAAACTACAATTTATCTAATCTGTACAGTATATAACACTTAAAAGCAGTTAAAGACGAGTGGGATGGCGCTAAAGATACCTAGTGTTCGAAGGGGCTGCAGGACCTGAGTGGTCCAAGCTCTAGATAAATGCAAATAGTACCATACTATTAACACTTAAAAGCAGGCAGAGTTCCACCTGCCAACTGCTTGAATGGCTGAAGGCTGGAAGCCCAGCCGCCGCTTTGCAAGTAGCTGCCCCAATACGAAAAGAGTGCGTCCCGTAATCCTCCTCTAAGCAAGCCACCAGCTCCCCCAGCATGTGTTCGTCAATGGGCCTACGCGAGTCCAGTGCCACCGGTTGTGCCTTAGCCCAACCCCTCAGAGCCTTAGACAGTATGAAAGACCTAGTGGGATCGGGCTCATAATGCAAGCGGGCATGAAATGTGATTCCTGCTAAAGCCACCACCATAGCTGGCTTAGACCTGCCCTTCTGATGGTGATCCCATACGAAAGCTAGTAACCGGTCCTCGACTGACTTACCGCTGACTTCGGGGGAGCCCTGAAAAGCTGCCCAGTCCCGCCAAGCTGCCCCATAAGCTCTGCGTATGGAAGGGGCCAAGGATAACAAGGCCAAATTCTTCATGTTGTCTCTATGATCTGCCACACAAAAGGGGGAGAACTAAGCCCCAGGGGCGAAGCCCCGGGAGCCAACTTGCGAAACCTCATGAACTGGAACCGTGAAAGAGCGTCTGGTACATTATTATTCACCCCGGAACATGCCTAGCCCTGAACTGAATGTTGTGTTGCAAGCAAAGTAACACCAGGTGTCGCAGGAGCCGAAGCGCCTTCGGGGTCGCCGCCCTTTGATTATTTATGGCGTGACCCACCCCCAAGTTGTCGCACATGAACACGATGTTCTGGTTCGCCAACTGCGATGACCACAACTCAGCTGAAACTATAATCGGGAAAAGCTCCGTCAGCAGCAGGTTGGCCGTGAAACCATGATCAACCCATGACTGAGGCCATAGGCTGGGCACCATTCGCCATGGAAATAGGCCCTGAAACCTGAGGAGCCCGCCGCATCTGTGAACAACTGCAGCTCAACGCTAGAGGCGGGGTCTGAGGGCCAGATAATCTCTCCGTTAAAATGTTCCAGGAACGGGGGGGCGTGGCCTAGCAGCCATTAAGAGCAGCAGCACCGCAATTGAGCTCCTGCTAAATCGGCCCCTAAAAGCGGGACTGCAGAGGACCACAGACGCCAGAAGGATCCCTGAGGGACCCCCAGAGCCTCCCCAACCCTCCGGTGCCTGACCGCGGGTGGCCGCGGAGTCGGGAAGCCTGTTTGCAGGCTTTTGCGGATTGCGGCCTACCCGCGACAACGGAGCCGGGGCCTCGATTTTGAGGGACAGCCGGGAATCGAGCTCCGTGGCGAGAAGACGCCGCCGGAGCCTCTGAAAACCCCCCAACGCACACCCAGGCATCCCCTGACACCCACCAGACGATTCATGGAGCAGAGAGGGCTCTGGTAAGTCCTACCTGCCTGCACTGCTCCCTTCTCCTGGCCCAGCGCTCACATAAGAAACAGCGGCGGCCATCTTGGTAGGGGAACTGGGAAAAAAAAAAAATATTAAAAAAAAAAACTGCATCCTCTCTACTCAGCCCAGCTGCTGCAAACTAGCTGAGATAGCAAGTGAGCTAAGGCTCTCTATAAGTGGTGCACCCTACCACAATACCCTCCCTGGCTGGAGCTGTGGGACGCTGCTCCACCAGCTAGGAACAGTGCTCCCCACTTACTTCTGTCACCCAGCACCAGCAAGCCTGCAGCCTCGATGTGAATACTCCTCGCTGATGCTTCTCCTATGGGTCCCTCAGTTTTAACCATCACAAACCACATAGATGGGAGGGAAATGTGATTATACATTCTCCATCCCCCCTTCCATGCAGTACATATAGCATTCTACATGTCATAAAGATATCTCCCAGCTTCCATTGCTCAAGGCTCTCTTTGCTACAGTCGTCACCACCCTTCCTGCCATGCCATCAAAAAGGGGAGCCAAAACCCCTAAAAGGCCTGCACCTGTACGCTTCATAGAACCCGAAGCTCAGACCCAGAAATTTGCACCCACACCTCCGAGACCCTCTACTACTCCATCCAAATCATCTAAAACCACACCTTCCAATTCCCTAACAGACATGGACATAGATCTTGACCCACAGGCCCCGCTTACAACGCAGTCTATGCTTAAAATGCTATCAGTGTTTCGCACAGACATCCTCACGGGACTGGACACCTCAATCCAAACGCTCAGAGAGGACATAGTGGGAATAGCGGGCCGTACTGACCACTTAGAAAGCAAGATGCAGGAATTAGTGACGTCCCACAACGACCTACTTACTTCACATTCTGAGCTACAAGACGAGGTCGCCTTAATGCGAGATAAAATGGCAGACCTGGAGGACAGGTCTAGAAGAAACAACCTGAAGATCCGCGGAGTACCGGACTCTGTGGCCCCCGCCGAACTAAAGGAATACGCCACTAAACTGTTTAAAAAACTGCTCCCGACAGCTACGCCACAAGATCTGATCGTTGACCGTATCCATCGGTTGCCCAAACCTAGGGGGAACTTCACATCCACTTATCCCAGAGATGTCCTCCTTAGAATTCACTTTTACCACATTAAGGAAGAAATTCTCAAAGCAGCCAGACTAGCGGATGGGTCCGATATGCTAGGTGGCCTCCAGATATACCCAGACCTCTCGCAATTTACATTAGCAAAGAGACGCGCCTTTCACCCCATAACGTCAGCTCTAAGAGAAAATGACATCCAATACAGATGGGGATTCCCGGTAAAACTCATCATAAGATATGATTCATCTTCATTCGTGATCTCCTCCTTTGAAGCTGGAGTAAAGCTGCTGGAGGACTGGGACATCACGATCCCTGTCCCAAAACCTGCTTCATCTGCCCAAGTGCCGGTGGACTGAAAGAAATAGAAGCCCATGATACCTGTTATAACTAATGGGGCCACACGGGCTGGTACCCTTGAGATAGGAGCGTGAGTCCCTACAGGTCAGCATTTTGATCCCTTCGTTTTGGGCTCCAACTCCTAGAATCACTCAGACTGCTAATGTATTCCACTATATGTGAAACTCATTATGCTACTTATCTAGATTTATACTTGATTACTTGTTTATGATATGATACAGGAACACATCACTCTCACTGTACACCAGTGCCTTCCCTATCTTTGAAGTTATATATTTGGTAGTTTGAATCATATACTGCAATTGATATAGAATGCTATACATGTTTAAATCAGTTAAGCGTTATTTACTGTTTAGAATGCGTGAGGGACCTAATTAAGGTCACTCCCCTAATGTTTTTTGTTTTGTCGCCAATTTTTTTGGGCGACAAACACTCTGACCCTAGTTTTAGGGTCATTTCAGTTCTCTACTACCCCATCCCTTTCCCCTTACCCTATGTTGTTTATTGTTTTTTATGCTTCCCCACTTTTGTTTCCCTTCCTTCCTCTGAGTCCGCCGGTATGTGGGTCACCTCATTAATCATAGCTCCTCCCCTCAACTTCCAAAATGGTTAAATTTTTTTCATTAAATGTACACGGTTTGAACTCCCAGAATAAGAGGCGCCAGGCTCTAGACACCTTCCACAAGGAAAAAGCCACAGTGGTAGGCCTACAGGAGACACATTTTACTGCACTAGCCCCACCTTCCCTTCATAATTCCCACTATCCAGTAGGCTACTTCGCAAATGGTCCCTTCAAGAAACAAGGAGTGGCTATTCTATTCCACAACTCAGTACAGTTTGACCTGATTTCGCAAACATCTGATAAAGATGGACGCTACTTCATTTTGGTGGGGAAACTAGAAGATAAAGTAATAACCCTAGTATCACTTTACGCCCCGAATACTAACCAGATTTCCTTCCTACGTAAATTATTCGCCATTATACAAAAGGTCCAGAAAGGTCATCTAGTGCTAATGGGAGATTTCAATATAGTCCCGGATGAGAAACTAGACAAAGCTCCACAGCCCTCAGCCACCCCCAGAACGCCTCGCACACTAAGCCCCCTAAGCTGCTTGTTGATAGAGTACGATCTATACGATGTCTGGCGAACAAAATCCCCATCGGTCAGAGATTATACTTTTTTCTCACACGTACATAATTCCTACTCCCGTATAGACCTAATCCTATTAGATAAGTGGCTACTCCAACACACCACCAAATCGACCATACTCCCCGTAGTCTGGTCTGATCATGCGGCTGTAACATGGTCTTGGAACATCCATGACTCCAAAATACCTCCCCGCCCCTGGAGACTCCCGGAGTACTTATTGCAATCCCCTGAGGCACGATCCACAGTATCCGAGGCTCTACATTCATACCTAGCCACAAACTCACCACTCCACACTTCCATACCCACCCATTGGTGTGCACTAAAAGCAGTACTACGAGGCACATTTATACAAATCGGAGCTAGCCTCAAAAAACGCGCTCTACAGCGGCAGGAAGACTTGGAAAAACAATTGTTACAAGTAGAGTCTCTAAACAGATCCCAACCGTCCCGTCTATTAAGAAAGGAATTAGTCTCAATCCGCAATCAGCTCCAAACTTTATTCCTCGACCGCATGAAATATGCCTATACGAGACTCCAGCAGAAATACTACACACTGGGTAATAGATCTAATGCCTTCCTGGCTCACAAATTGAGAGCGCGTCGAGTTCGAAACAGAATCAAACTTATCCAAATCCCAGACGGGAGGAAACTCCTCAATCCCTCAGATATAGCCGAGGCATTTGCAGACTATTATAAAAAATTATACAATCTACATTCGGACCCTGATACGACTCAACCCACCCCCACGTTAATCTCTTCCTTCTTAGAGGACCTCCATTTCCAGTCTCTGTCCCCGGCGAACTTAGACTCCCTGAACTCCCATTGGACTGAAGAGGAAGTCAGGACGGTTATTAAATCTCTACCCCAAGGGAAGGCCCCCGGCCCTGACGGTTATACTAATTCCTTTTACAAACAATTTGCTCCAGACCTTTCCCCACTCCTCACCCCATTATATCAACACGCCACAGACCACGGGTCACTGCCCGAAGAAATGCAACAGGCTCAAATCATCACTATCCATAAACAAGGTAAAGATCCCTCCCTTTGCTCCAACTATAGACCAATTGCCTTACTCAACACAGATCTAAAAATATTTTCTAAATTGATAGCGAACAGACTTGCCCCCTTTATCCCTCAGATTGTCCACCCTGACCAGGCTGGCTTTGTCAGGGGCAGGCAATCAACTGATAACACCAGAAGAGTCTTCAACCTAGCCGAATATCTTGCGAACAGCAACGAAGAGGCCCTTTTTCTTTCACTTGATGCTGAGAAGGCATTTGATAGGCTGCATTGGGGCTTCCTCCGGGAAATTTTAACAAGAAATGGCTTGAAGGGCGAGATATTGTCCTCCATACTTGCCCTCTATAGCTCCCCAACGGCATCAGTCTATACGAACGGCTTCTCCTCATCTCCTTTTAAAATTTCCAATGGTACGAGACAAGGATGTCCTCTTTCTCCCCTTATGTATATATTGGCAATAGAACCCCTAGCACTGGCCGTCCGCCAATCCCCCTCCTTCCTTGGTATACAAATTGGGACGTCTCAACATAAACTCAGTCTATTTGCGGACGACGTCCTTTTATTTGTATCGAAACCAACAATCTCCCTCCCCATGGTCCACGAAGTCATTACACACTACTCAGCAGCTTTATTCTATAAGCTAAATACATCAAAAACTGAGGCTTTACCGTTTAACATGACACCAAACACACTATCCCGGCTTAAGCAGACTTATAAATACAATTGGAAATCAGACTCTATCCTTTATCTCGGCATTCAAATATCCAACTCCCTATCCAAAACTACAGAGCTTAACTTCTCACCACTTGTGGCCCAAATAGAATCATTGACAAAGAGATGGGTAGACTTGGAAATATCATGGCTAGGGAGAATAGCAGCCTTTAAAATGTCAATTCTACCAAAACTAATGTACCTGTTTCGCTTAATACCATATTTGATTCCCCAGAAAGTTATCAGCCGGATACACTCCATAATACTAAAATATATATGGAAAAAGAAGCCCCCAAGAATAGCTTATACAAGAATTTCTAAACTGAGGAAACTCGGCGGCCTAGGAGTTCCAGATTTGAAAAAATACCAACTTGCTTGCCTAGCTGCCCAAATATGCGATTGGTCCCTACCTCAGGGTACGAAACAATGGGTTGACCTAGAGAGACTACTATACCCCTATATCCCCTTAACGGACCTACTGTGGATCCCAACTCAACATAGACCCCTCTCACGAAATACCCCTCGGTCCATTTCCGACTCACTGAAAGCATGGGATGAGCTAGTACTCCCACCTAAGCTACTTACTCTGCCTACCCGTAAACTCTCTCTACAGGCGCTCTCACATATAATCCCAGATCTGAACTTGACCCCCTGGCAATCCCTAGGCATTGACTCTATTACTGACATAGTAGATGGCACATCGATCACCCCTTTTACTTCGCTACAATCTCAATTTAAACTCCACCCCTCTGAACTTTTCTCATACACTCGGGTAGTACACTGGATAAATAGCTCCATACGATCCTCAGGGCCGATAATTCTCCCCCCACCTAATATCTTGGCCAAAATATCTTCTGGAAATTGCAAGGGATCTATTAAATTCTGGTACACGATAGCTCAAGCAGACCCAATGAATAGCAAATCATCCTCACAATTGAAATGGGAATCGGATCTGAAATGCACATTCACTCAGAAACAATGGGAATCAATCTTCACCTCATCACATACCATGTCCAAATGTACTAACCACACGGAAATGCATTTCAAATTGCTACATGGTCTTTATTTCACACCGGTTAAATTGCACAAGATTTGGCCTACAGTATCCAACCAATGTTGGAGGAATTGCGGCCAGTTGGGAGATATTTTTCATGTGTTTTGGTCCTGCCCTAAGATCCTCCAACTATGGAAAAATGTCTTCGCCTTAGCGGCGAAAGTTTTACACCACTCGATCCCACTATCCCCCGAACTAGCACTGCTCCATATCTACCCGAACAATCTACCCAACACTTGTCATTATGTACTGGGTCATATCCTAATAGCCACCAGAGCTGCAATAGCACAAAACTGGAAAACTCCCTCACCCCCATCTCTCACCAAAATCATTAGGAAGATCCATCACGCTTTCCAGATGGAAACTATAGGACTACCATACTCTCTTAGGGCCAATTCTCCCCTAACCAAATGGTCTAGCTGGCTCAACTACTCCACCTCAAGTGAGGGAGCTAACCTGCTACTGGAAACTGATTAATATTGTGCGATTGTAAGTTATTGCTGTAATCTCCTTGTAATTTAAGAATGTTATCTCGATGTATAATTATCACTATGACGCTATGTACCTGGACTTTCCCCTCCCCTTGTTCTCCCCCCCTCCTCTTTTTCTATTTTCTGTACCCCATCCCCTTCCGTGTTTATCGGAACAAAATTCTTAATAAAAACTATTGAAAGTAAAATGTTCCAGGAACATGGCCCACACCAGTAGGTCATCCCGTATTTCCCGGCACAATCTAACCATGTTATGGGGTCCCTAATACCCAATGTGTACCTCTCTAACTTCCGGCAAAACACCCTCCTCATAGGGATGATGCGACATGCAAAGTTAAAGGATCCCAGCAGCGACTGTAATAGTCTCAGCCGTACTCGCTTTTTCTGCCTGCATTCACCGATGAGAACCAACAGCTTGGAGACCTTATCTTCTGGGAGTCGACAACAGCCCGTGGCAAAATCTATTTCAATGCCCAGATAGGACAGCACCCGGGTAGGGCCCTCTGTCTTGTCTGAGGCAATGGGGACCCCCAAGGAAACCATGATGTCTATGGCGGCCGCCAATATGTCAGAGCACGTGCTGTGATCTCCTGGTCCCTTAAAAAGAAAATCGTCTAAATAGTGTGCTACACCATGGCAACCAGTGCTGGCCTTAATGCACCAATGTAAAAATTTACTGAATTTCTCAAAGTAGTAGCAGTAGACCGAACACCCCATTGGCAAACACTTGTCAATAAATATGCCGCCGTCAAGTCGGAAACCCATAAACCAAAAAGACTCAGGATGCAAGGAAAGGAGGCGAAAAGCGAACTCAATGTCCAGCTCCGCCATGAGTGCACCCTTGCCAAAATCCCGGACTATGCAGAGCACTTTGTCAAACAACTGATAATGCACGCTGTAATAGTCCTCGGGGATGGCGTCATTGATGGAACCACCCCCAAAGGGGAGAAGCACATCCCTGGAAGAGAGTCAGCCTGGAAAGACCCCGCCATCCTGCCCAACTCAACTTCAGCCCACACCTTTTGCCTCACCACCTCGGGGAAATCCCTCGCTGACTCAAGGTTCCTATGGGATGCTACGTTAACTGACTCGGGTATTGGCAAACAAAAACCGCAACTGAAACCGTCTAACAAAAACTTGGCGTCGGCCTTGTTGTGGTAACCGACTAACCGGAGCGCCAACTCAGGCACTACAATGGGGGAAGGGGCCTATCTTACTGCTAGTGCTGGCCTCGCCTTGTTTAGTGTGATGCGCGGCAGCCCTACAACACTTTGCGGGTGCCCCGCGCCGCAAAAATAGCACTCGTGACGGAAACGGCATTTTGCGCCTCGGTCACACTTGCTGTCATTAAATGCAAAGCACTTCCCTTTGCCGCAGGCTTTTGCCCCGGGTTTCCCCCCTTGAAAAGGCTTTTTGGCACCCCGTAGGCATGGTCTTGGACCCTTCGTGAGTAAGACAAACCTTGTCATTGTAATCACGCCATGCGCTGCCCTTGTAGGTAATGAAAGTCTCATTAACCAAGAATAGGTAACGTATGACGTTCATGTGTTCCTCTTACCTGGTGCTAAGGTAACACAAGGCGAAGTCCAGGAACCATTTCAGCCAATTGTGAAAAATCTTGAATGCAATCTGACCATTGCCTGCGGACTTTTTGGCTTTCTCAAAGCCCTTCTTCATGTCGGTGGTGAGTGTTAACAGGTCAACAAACTTGCCCCTCCTAATCTTGTTCTTGACTCCCTTGCGCAACCCGCATGACACTGCCATGTTGGAGCAATGAACCATGTCCCCTGTGGGAGGCGTCTCCACCGGAGTACTCTCCTTCCTAGTGCGCTTAGTTCCCTTAACTTTCTTAGCCACTGTGCGTGCCACCAGCTTAGCAAACTTGCGCAGGCGCTTGGGGAAACCAGACTCATCGATGCTAGCTGACAAGTGAGATGATGAAGACTCATACGCTGAAGAACCAGTATGGTCACCACCGATAGACTCCTCCCCTTGCTTGGATGCTGCAGGAGCGAGAGCCACTGTGTCTGCGACGGCTGATGGCAAGCCCAATTCGGTACTCTGTGAGGTGGGCCTGTCGCCGACCATGCTTGCTGCAGGGGGTGTCTGTGGCCTATCCAACACCGATGTTTCACGAGAGGCCCCTTGGTCAGCACCCCTGGAGGATCCTCTGGCAACTGTGCCCAAACCAGCACCTGAAGAGAGCTCGGGAGACAAATGCAATGTATTAACTACTGTTCCTGATCGAAAGGCCACCCCTTGATAGCCCCTGTGAATCCGCTCTCCTGACACACCCTTGGCATGAGACACCTGGGACTGTGGTGGGATGAAACTGGGCTGCTGCTGTGGAAAGGGGTGCGAATAACCACCCCCGGGATGAAACTTGGACTGACCAGCCTGCCATGGGGAGGGGGGGGGGCGGGATGTGGCGCAAACCCTGGCCAGCCCAGATCATAAGGCACCCCTGTGGGCCCCATGGTCTGCAGGAAATACAGGAATCCCTGGGCAGGGCCCCAGGCGGGCTGGTGGCCGAAATGGTGTTGGGAGGGCGTGTAGCCCTGCTGGCCATAAGGTGACAGCGTGGTAAAAGACCATGATGACTGTCCCTACTGGGTGGCAGGGGGCTGCAAAAATGGCTTTAAAACCAGCATTCAAAATGGGGGACACAAACCCTGGAGCCCCTGCCGCTGGGGGCACCTGCCCTGGGAAGACTTCTTGGGGTGCTGAGAATGTGCTGCGACCAGGATGACTGTGTGTGGGCCTGCGCGGGAACACTGCCAATGCCGTGGCCCTGCCCAGAGCCGGCCTGTCCCACCTGGAAGGCCAGGGAGGCAGAGGGAAAAGCTCAAGGGAGTAAGTCACCAGCTGGTTGAGCCAGAGAGGCCCCCATGCTGCCATGTATGGCCAGCACAGGGCCCGTCAGCAAGGGAATTGTTCCCCTTGGATGACCACTCATGATGTGAAGCAATGTGCTGCCCACTTGCGTAGCTCCCCTGGGGGACCCCAAACCACCTGTAAGAGGCCTGGAACTCAAATACAGGCCTCATCTGGGCGTGACTGATGACTGGGGGTTCCCGGGGCCACCAGACCAGTCCCCACTGTTTGCACACCAGCATGGGGGCGCAGCAGCCGATGTGCCCCTTCAGTAGGTGTGCCGTCCCTGCTCCCGGCCACACTACCCGCAGCCAGGAGATCAAAGGCGCTGCCCACTGCCGCTAGGAGAGAGCTTCCGGCGGCAACAGGAGGGGTGGCGCAAACGCTGTAGGAGTGTGGGAGACGTGGCTGGAGGACCCTGCTGCCGCCGGCGGACCCCCAGAGGTGGGGGAGGTAGAATAGCGAGTTCCGGCCGACTTCCTCCCATATATATATATATATATATATATATACATATATATATATATATAATATATTTTAAGAAATTACTAGATAATGATGATTGAAATATGTAAATGGTTTTGCCGGACTGTTTCTTCAATATGATTCTGAGGCCTGCACAAGCTGATTCATCCGCTCAGTGACGGATACAGTCACTATAGCTATCGGAGGGGTCTGACTGCTCATTTATATATTAGAGTCCAATTATATTAGACAGCTGATAGTACGGCTGCACCTGGGATTTGATGTTAATAATAGTCGGATCATTTCCACCGTTTGTTATTTCCCCTATCTTCAAGGTATTTCCGTTTCCTTGCTTCTGGAAATGCTGTTGATTTTCCAGTGTCTAGGCTGCAGTCTGCATCAAGATTCCCCCATTTAGTATGGCATCTTCTTTTCCTAAACTTAGGAAATGGAGTAAAGTTTCCAGTCTTCAGGCACTGTATAAGATGTGGCGTCAAGTTGTATCCGTGGCTGGTTAAGCTGCCGGTGAAGAGGAGCTGCACAGCATTGGCTATTGAATATAGTCCACAATCCGCTGTGTTTAGCCTCTGTTGCTACACATCCAGGATTTCCAGGTTTTGCAGCAGGACAGAGATCTCGCAGTTGTCTGCTAGCACAGGGGGTAACCTGCCATCCACCACTGTCTGCAATTTGTATTTGTCCATTCTGATAACAGGACATGAAGAAGTGATTGTGATCTGTATCTGGGTGGATCTGTACTGCTGGCCCAGAGATGGAGGTGAAGGAGCCAGACACTGCTCTTTCTGCAGACTGCAAGCCCTGTATGTTAAATTGTTTCCGCAGTATTTTCTGAGCGGCATCAATAATGCGGTCACTCAGACCAATGTCTGACAGAATTTGGAGTCTATCCTTCTGTGATAGCCTTAAATGTGGCAGCCACGTGTTCTGTAAATATGCAAGAAAAACATGAATTAGAAAAATATAAAATACATTTGAAAAAAAGTCTCAATATTTTTGTTTCTTTATTAAAGGTTTTTTTCTGACATGACAAATATCAAATACATATAACAATACACATACATTACATACATTACATACGTGACATAAGTTACATACATTAACAAATTGCCAGGCACCGGCAGATATTTAGATTATAACACACTTATCAACTATTCTACCCCCACTATATAACGTAGAATAATTGTAATCTGTCTGTCTCCCCTTCCTACTAGATTGTAAGCTCCTCCGAGCAGGGCCCTCTTCCCTCCTGTTGTCAAAGCCCACTTCTCTTCACATTTCACTCACAGCTCTCCTATTATTTTGTTATTTATTCAATGTTATGCCAAGCTTTGTCTCCCTGTATTGTTCCTTTGTACGGCGCTGCGAAACACTTGTGGCGCCTTATAAATGAAATAATAATAATATATCCTATTCAACTGGGCCTTCTTTAGAGGCTAGAAAATTTGCCCATTTTCATACAGTTCTTATTGGTCATAGCTAATTATTGCCAAATGTATTTACTTCTTCCAAGAGTGGATTTACCTTAACTAAATTCATGAAGTCGTAATATGCTATTCTAGTGAATATTCTAGTGAATATATACAATATAGGAGCGTATTCAAAGTGCTATCCACCAATCCCCATAATAAATCTTCTAACGCAATATTTTTGTACTTACTAAAACAACGTCACTTAAATTCCAATTTAAAAAAATGTATGTGCGGTATCCAGCTCTGAATCAGCCCTTTACAATGTAGATGATGAGATGATCTTTTCACATAGACTTGATTATATAGGCATGGGGTATTCAGCAGGCAGTTCTCCAGCTGCTGTAGAACTACACATCCCAGCACACCCTGTCATACTGTAGTTTTGCTATTAGTGCATGTAAAACTGTGGAAGGGCATGCTGGGATGTGTAGTTCCACAGCAGCCGGAGGGCAAGGAGTTGAACGTGTTGGTCTTTGTGGTGAGGTGCAATATCATTTTGGCAAAGCGTCCTTAGAACATGTGTGCTCCTAATGCTCATCAATGGCGGGCAAAGGATAAGAGAAAGAGACCAGGCTTGTGCACTCACTGCATGACATTATCGGAAGGTTCTTATTGATTACTAGGCCTGTGCTGGCAGGGCACTGGAGCTAGATTACAATATCTCATGAACTGCAAGAGGTGGGCTGTCTATGCCATCATTACTTCAGTCTTCTACAGAACTTGCCTACCCACTTGGTGCCGCTGTCTTTGTATTGCAGCTTTGTTCTCCACTTACATATGACACAATCTGAAACCAAAAACTAAAATTACATTCCAACAATCCGCAAAATAATGCGCATCTACAGTACACAATGCTCTGAGTAGAACATCCTCACTCCTCTCCATAACTTGTGAAAACAACTACTACTGTGTAAATGGGGAAAAAAAAAAACCTGAACCTAGGTAGAAATGAGCATAATTTAATTCAGTTAAAATATGACATGTAAATGTAGTTGATCCAACAAATGATGAGTTCAGTATCAGAAGTTTACATATTATAATATTACCACCTTCTGCTAGGCTTATCCTCTGGCTTGGGCTGCTTCTCGTTTGGTCTGGGAATTACAAAGAGGTTGAAGAACAGATTGCAGCTCACCTCTCTAGACCACCAAAAAAATGCCAGGAGATTTCCTATAGTGTGGTTCACACTGAGCCGGTAGAGAAACATGTCTTTACTATGCACTACAATATAGAAACACTCATGGATGTCTTGCTTGTTTGTCTTGTTACTTCTAGAGTGGTGCCACCAACAATTCTGATCTTACTTTTGAATGTACTAATACTTTGAATCTAGGATTGGGACAGTAGTTCATTTGATAAATTAATCTGAATTTCTCAGTAAGAAAATTTTGGCACAAGGGAGTGCCGTGAAAAAAATACTTTAAAGAGCAGTAATTCAAGAGAGTAGGCAAATCACTTGATTGGGCAATTATATATTAATGGTTCGGTGCTGGAAATATTTGGGAAGGTCATGTACCTAGCTTGGTATTTTGTCATTGTTGAAGTAAGTATGTAGAAGTTTTATTTCTGTTTCACAGATGCTGATTGGTTGCATTTCATTGACAGTTCATTTGGCATTATGTTTTAATAAAACATCCTTATTAAATTAATTAATATACTCAAAGACTTGAAAGTTTAACTTTCTAGATCAGTTTGACTTCTAGTAAATTCATGATTCATAAAGAAACAATAGATAATTATTGTTCATAGAGACATACTATAAACTCCTTAAACAACACGTGGAGACATTGCTTGCAAATAATAATGAAGTCTCTATAAAGACTTAACTCAAACATTCTGCACAGTTAACAAAATCTCCTGTTGGACAGACACAGAGACTTATTATTTTACCACAATATTATCTAATCTACTTCTATATATATTATTAATTTATTGGCTAGCAATTTGAAAGCCATCAAAAAGCACTCCTGAACACTTGGCCATAAAAGAAAGCATTGCCTCTCCTCCTTTGGCAGAGAAAAGAATCACTCTGTAGTACATTAATGACCTAATTATAGTGTTCTGTACTGAAGGGTGTATGTAGATATTCATTAGAGATTTTGAAATTGATATAAATAAATGTGTTTAATGCACTCTTCGGAAAAGGGGATGCTACTGAGACAAACTATATCCACTGTTAATCCTCTCGGGCTTATATAACAATAGATGTCATATTCTTATGGCCATAAATTATTTCAACTTTCATGTGATAGAAAAAAAGACAGAAGGCTAAAACCACAAAATCTCCCATTAGTGAAGTTCAATTCTCTGCCATCTGCAGTATTTCAATATTTAGATGCATTAACTGAACAAGTTTAAGTCACTATTATCTTGAGGCTGAGATCAACATAGAGAATAAAAACATAGGTGGGGGGAATGATTTGCAAGCTAAGAGCGACTGTACAAGAGTACGGATCTGAATAGTCTACTAGTTTTCCCAGGATCTTTAAGAATGTAATCCCAGCCTCCTGAACAACTCATTTGCAGCACTTCTGTATTTTCTATAGAGAGATGCTTTAGACTTCCAAGTTCCACTGTAAGAATCAGCTTTCTGTTTGCACCTGCTAAGTCACAGTGCAAGGGAATGCTAATAATGCTATTCTCTTTTGAGGAAAATCCTAGTCCTGGCTGTGTAGGTATAATACCCTCAGCAACTCCGGTGTTGGAAATCCAGATGGTTAAATCTGGGTAAGAAACATAATCTTAACCGGCCAAAACATCTTAATAGGGGGACTGACCACAAAATAAATAGATCTGCACTAGGAAAGCCACATTTACCAGAAGCACACTATAGGAGAGACCTGTGTTGGAACATTGTGACAGCGATAATTATGTCCTGTGGAATACTTGAGAAAATTGAGAGGATATGGCCTTATGGGGTGTAGGGTGGAGAAGGAGCAGTTTGACCAATTAGCATCCTTAAAAGTACAAGCTACCATACTTACATACTGTTGGAAGAAACTCAAGTTTAAAGGGAGTGAACCCCCAGGAAAGACTCACACACTTGGATTCAAGTCATTGGCTTTAGTAATTGCATACGGTATTTATGAGCTCTGCAAGAGTTCAAAGCCCCATTTCTCTCCAAAGGGTAATGGGAAAGGTGGCGTTAACATCCTGAAAACTGGACTCATTGACAAATGGTGAAAGCACAGGCACTGATTAAGCTTATATTTATGACGTAAAATGAGCCCTAATATTTTTCCAGTCATCAGGAGGGGATTAGAAATAATAGTGGGTCGGACATCACGGTCCTCTAAATGTAAGAATGCAGGTACACCCATACCAGATACAAAGTGACATTGTGGAGAGGTGTAAGCATATCATTTTGTTGTACAGTCTTGCCTGATTGGAAAGTTCCACATTGACTAAATAAATTCTGCCATTAGAACAACATTGTCAAAGTTTATTGAGACCTACAGTATA
The DNA here is from genome assembly GCF_055691185.1 of Crinia signifera. Classification (NCBI taxonomy): domain Eukaryota; kingdom Metazoa; phylum Chordata; class Amphibia; order Anura; family Myobatrachidae; genus Crinia; species Crinia signifera. Next base: position 208,700,377 of record NC_139218.1, read on the forward strand.
AGAGACCTCTTCTTGTACCAAATGAAATTTCAGGATTATTTAAAAGGGAAATACTTTTAAGACCAAAACACAGGTGCTTTGCTATTTAAAGCATTACCCTTTAAAAAAAAAAAAAAAAAAAGGCGCTTCCGGTCATGTTTAAGCTGAAGTTTGTAAATAAATGCAGACGCTTCGTGAATAAACCCTTAATATCTGAAGCTGACCAAAGCTGAATGACTCCATTAATACAATCACCCGATGTTCACCTTAATGTTAAACTACAGTGTACTGTAGTTAAGCACTTATGCAGCGTGTCTAAAGGGAATGTAACTTTAAATCTTCCATTTACAGGGTAAAACAAAATGTTAACAACAGAAGCACTTACGATCGAATTTCGTTGTACAGTATTGAACAGCTTAAATGACATTTTCCTCTCTTAGAAATCCTGCATACATCACTCCATGTACATTCACTGACTATCAACATTTTTCCATCCTGTTAAACAAGCATCCATTTTCACTCTGTTCCATTTAGCTCTGAAAGGCTCCAAATTTAATCATCAATAATAACTGCGTACTCACTTCCCAGAGTACATTTCTCTCATCTGTGTCGTGAAGTCTGTTTGGACTCTGGACAAGCTCAGTTACTTTACACAAATAAACAACACAATTAAATTATGAGTTCTCAGCACTTCAGAGTGTACGGAACTGAGAAAAAAACCTAGCTATTAAATTATCTATTGCTGTAAAATAAAAAGTAAGACATCAGGGCTGATTTTTTTGTTGATAGCTAATATGTGAATTCGCAATCCGTACCATTATCAAATGATTGCGCTTCTGGTACGGATCATATCAAGCACGCAAAATAGTTTCAGTGTTATGTGGCCTCCAGTTCTACAAATGATGTCACATTAACGTGCCCCCTTACCAATATAACATCTACTATACACTTCTCTCACTGATAATGTAATGTCACACAATTCAGGCTGGGAAATGAATCTGACCCAAATGCTTTGCAGGCACAGGGTGGGAGGGAAAAATAAAGTACAGTACTATTATCTACTACCTATGAGAATAGCCCATATATGAAAGCATTTCCATTGCCATGTGAGGAACTTTGATATTTTAGCCACCATACTTGCATTGTGGACCTGATCTGTTGTACTCTTAGACGTATTTTATTCATTATGGTAATTGTGCAGTGCATTACTTTACATTACATAGTTGCATAGTAGGTAAGGCTGAATAAAGACTTACGTCCATCAAGTTCAACCTTCGTTATTAAAGTGCATGATCTATTTGCTTCATACCTCATATAACTGAAATCTGATCTAATTATATACAGATTTTAATTGATATTTGTACCCCTGGATGTTTTTGCCCAATAGATGTTTGTCCAACCTTATTTTAAAATAATTAATTGTCTCTGCCGACACCACTTCTTCAGGAAGAGAGTTCCACAAATTTACTGCCCTGATAATAAAAAAGGTTTTTCTTTAAGGGTATGAAATCTTCTTTCCTATAGTCTAAACTCATGCCCACGTGTCCGAGAGTCCTTTCTCAAAGCAAAGAGGGTGCCTGACAGTTCATTATAGCGGCCCATGTTATATTTATACATGTTAGGCATGTCTCCCCTTAAACATCTCGTTTCTAGCGTAAACAATCCCAAATTGTCCAATCTGTCTTCCTAATGCAATTTCTCCAACCCTATTATTAGCTTTGTTGCTCTTCTTTGGACTTTTTCCAGTTCCATGATGTCTTTTTTGTAGTGAGGGGACCAGAATTGTACTCAATATTCTAGGTACGGTCTGACCAATGCTTTATAAAGCGGCATATCACCTTTGAGTCCCTAGACACCATACCTCTTTTTATACAGGCGAGTATCCTGTTGGCCTTTTTAATTACTACATGACACTAAGCACTGCACCCAAGTTTGTTGTCTATCAATACTCCTAGATCCTTTTCCAATTCTGATTTACCCAATGTCACTCTGTTTAGGTTATAACTAACACACTGGTTATGTCTCAGATACAGTATATGTACATAACCAATATTACATTATGATAGTCAAGTATTTTTTTTATTAAACTGAATTAATCCATTTTAATTAATAGTATACCAAACATTTTGTCCATGCTCTGACAATCAAGATGACAGTTTTTAAGCTGAACTGATCTTTTTTTTTTTTTTTTTACTTTTCATTTATTTTCTAGCACTTAATTCATTTCATCCAGCAGGACTTTTATGATAATGTTTTCACATTCAACAATCAATTCGTTTCTGCTATTATTTAGGGTTTAATTTGTACTATTGCTTCAAAGGGGGGCTATACTATTTCACAGAAGTTATAACTGAAATATACCAATCTGTTTCTGTACCAAATTCAGTAAAAATAAATCTACAAAGAAAATTATATATCTGAGTGTACTGTAGTATTGTATCAATTTATCTGTTCCAAAAAGCTACTGTAATATAGCGATGTAATTGATGTATTTTGTAATACAATAGTTATCGCTCTCTGCAGTAAATCAACTGTCTGTGTGTTCATAGAGGTGTCTGAAAAACCCACAATATGCCCTTCATCCCACATTATAACTATGTCAAGGACCAATTAATTTCTTTATACCTGCGGCTAGCTGAAGTGATAGAGCCTCTTAATTCCTTTTTCCATTTTACTACAACTGTGGTTTCAGTTTTTATTCCAAACCCGTCGGTGGTTTTAGGGGCAACATGGTTCACATTTGTGGGTAAAGTTGTGCTATTAGCTGTTGAGCTAATTAACATTTCTCATTTTTATCTGTATGTAGGAAAACTGTGGTGAGCTCTTCATGTATGCAGCAGGGAATATTTAATATCCATTGTGCTGTGAGAATTGAAAGTGAATTTTTGGCCCTTGCAGACGCTTGAGCTGGTCTTTAAAGACTGTACAGTAATCATCATTTCCAGGTTATTAAGTGTTGTGCAGTTCTGTAAGAGAGAACTGACATCAGTGCTGTTCTAGCCAGTGACACAGTTGTTTTCCTTTACCAGATGCTGCTAATCTGTTGTTTGCCTCCTCTGCTATAATGCACTATTTAGATTTAATGGTATTTTATACATTGCTGAATATCTTACTTTTAACATGAATCATCAGTTTTGTGGACGTGTGGGAAGTGTGGGTTTAAAATATATGTGATATATAGGGCCAGATGCACTAAGCTTCAAAGGTGATAAAATAGAGAGTGATAAACAACCAACCAATCAGCTTCTGCCTGATATTTTTCAAACACAGTCTGTGACATGGCAAATAGGAGCTGATTGGTTGGTTGTTTATCACTCCCCATTTTATCACTTTTGAAAATTAGTGCATCTGGCCCATAGGGAGTTATTCAGATCTGATCGCTGCTCCATACCTCCCAACTTTATTTATATCTGAATCGGGACCAGAAAAGGGGCTGGGCTGCCAGTCAAGTAGCCATGGCCAGGGACGGATTTTAGTCAAGGTGTTCTGGGTGTTCTGGGACTAGGCATGAAATGCATACCCCTAGGCATTCCAAATGCCCTAGACATTTTGCTTAGTTTGCCAATGTCTAGGGCCTGCTCTGCCTGTACAAAAAGATCCACTGGCCGTGGAGAAACCATCTGAGGAAACCATCTGGGGTGCACTGCGTATGAACGGCTGGCAGGGTGTGTAACCAGTGGAGAAAGCGGCGGATTGGCCATAGACCTTACAGGAAAGATTCCCAGGAGACCGACGCACCTATGAGACCACCTTTCAACCAGAGACTTTTTCTTGAAGATGTGGCCCTGCCCAGAGTTGTGGCACTGAAAACACCCCCCCCCCCCACACCACCACCACCACCACCACCACCTGTCTCCCACACTAGCAACCTTTGCCTGTTCACAGAGCAATTGGTGCTTCAAAAACTCACCTATGGCAGGTGACCATCTATATCCATTGTGACATCTGTTAAAGGGACAAAGGTGGGTGCTATCTCGGGGAGTAACAATTTCTGGGGTGTTTCTGGACTCCACTGGGGGAGGAGTGGTGTCCAGAAGGTTTGTTGTTTGTCACAGCAGCATAAAGGTCTAGACTAGACCTAGACTGCCAACGCCTTTCATCCAGGTGTAGTGATGCATTAATCCTGCCTATTTCATTGTTGGTTCTAACAACATTTGATTTGGTGCCGCCCACTTGAGGCAACTTCTAGAATTTTTTCCAGGGACATTTTTATTCCGCAATCTGCCCCTGAGTGGAGGTACATATTACAAGTGGAAGTGCGTCGCTAGACAAAGAAAAAAAGCACATGGTAAGAACACATTTGCAAGTAACCAATGGCAGGTGGAAAATGGGTATAACATTTTGTGATAAAATTATAAATGTCTCAAGGGATCAGTATGGGGGGGCTATGAGAATGTGGGGAGCACACTCAAGTCCGATGGAAATGTTTCTGCTAGTTCTGGTTCTCTCTTCCCACATTTCTCTGCTCACTTGAGGAGTTGGCACAATGTTCTCAGCTGGAGGGACAGTAAGGTATTAAGCATTTACAGATTTCTTGTTTAATCCTATATGTATGTTAGTGGTTATTTCAGATCAGCTGCTACCCTTTGAGTATGAATGCATTTTGCACAGGATACTACTTGAGTACCTAAAAGAAAACAATAGCATTTACCACGAGGTGTATATCTGGGTAAAATATATTGGCAATGCATAAAGTGAACTTATTAAAAATTTATATTTATGCATTAAAATATGAATTAGACTTACAGTAAAAACCCTTTCGGAGGAATTGATACAGAAAAGACGGTACTTGTTTCCTAGCACGGTGCCCACGATTCCATCGTACGGCAACTCATCGCATCGCCCACAATATTGCGGCATAGGATGCAATTTGATTTTTAATTGTACAAGCACACAGATTTGTGCTTACAATGTGATTCCATCATTAAGGGCCTTATTCTGGTCGATGCGTAAATTTCTGAATTCTTTCGGATGGCGTTTTTTAGCCGTCTGAGCATGCGTGGCCAACGCTATGCGCATGTGCCACGCACGGTCTCCGTACTCGTTCTCACTAATACTGTACAGAAATGTGCACCACATTCACTCAGGAAATATGGGCGTAATATGGGCGTCATTCGGAAGTACACAGGGGCGTAGTTTCAAAGTGGGCTAAACTGGGCGTAAACATGGGCGTACACGAGGAAGTGCACTAATTCTGGTAGGCGTGCATTCGGACAGAACACCGACTGCAAACGAACCAACAGCCAGGAAATATGCGGTCTTCATAAGCAAGTTTCACTTTGCGGACACCACTCGGTCATGCGCTAGGCATTCGGATCGCCCAATTAGTATGGCCGCACCTGAACCACAGTCAGCTGAACACAATACAATCCACTCCTCTACTCATTACTCATTAATTACACTCTTTTCATTGCTTCAATTGGAATCATTGCAGCCTAAATGGACCATTACTAAACACACAAATATATGCTGAAAGCACGGCTGCATTTTTTACACACATTTACTCTGCAAGCAATGGACAGAATTTGGTATCACTAATATAAATATACATGTCACTTTTCTATTCAGCAATAACACCACACATTTGGGGATAAAATGAAAAATTTATTACAGTTAGGGAAAGCATAACATTTTAATAGCTTGTTATGTGGCACATGCCAAAAAATAAAGGTACCATAACAGGAATGTACAAAACAAACAAAAATGTACAAAAATGTACATTCTAATTGTGATTTTGTAGTCATTGGCAGATTTTAATGACAATGAACAACTGCAACTTTAGGCAGACATAAATTATATTTGTGAATGTTATTTTGTACTGTGCACTTGTTTGGTATGTACAACAAATGACACTAACCCATTTCATATGTTAATCCAGTCCACAACTCATGCAATAGTAATCACTGCTTGCTTCCAAATCACATGTGATAGGCCTATAAATACTGACTTGATGCTAGGTACATTTTAATCCACATCTATAGTGTGGGCCGGTATAAGGTAAGTGTAAGTGTATAAATGGCACCATGGCCTAATAATGGGAAAAGGTATAGCCTAATTGCATAAGTGTGTCATGTGTGTGATGTATGAGTTCCTATGATAGTAGTATGTTTTGTGGAAATAAACCGCATCGGTGCGTACGGGCAGCTTCCCGTCCGTTCTGACGCTGTAAGACCGTGCAGAATATGTGTGTCCACCGCACACACAAGGTTTAGATGTAGTCCGTAAACACGCCCTCTTCTTAAAGTGTAAGTCCATCCGAATGCGGAGGACCTGTGGGTGTTTCTTCTTACAATGTCCGCACATTGTGGCCTGCGGTCCGCTCCGAAAGAATTCGGAAATTTACGCACCAACAAGAATAACCTCCTTACTGTCACCCCCCAGTGTCAACGCCACCCCCACTATCAACGCCAACCCAAAGCGTGGCGAGCACAGCGGTACGCGTCCTCCGACCTTTTCATACCCCCACTATCCACGTTGGTGTGGAGATGTTTTTAGATAGTGTGGCGAGCCACCGAGCCCGACGTGTGGCGAGTGCAGCGATCCCCGCGAGGGGACGCATAATACGAGCCCAAAGCGTGGTGAGCGCAGCTTGCCCCGAGAGGGGACACAGATTAGTTTACATGTATTCTACATCCCCTCGCGGGGCTCGCTGCACTCGCCACGCTTTGGGCTCGTATTCCGCATCCGCTCGCCCTGCTTCGGGCTCTGTGGCTTGCTGCGCTCGCCACACTATCTAAAATCAACCACGCCGATGTGGATAATGGGGGTATGAAAAGGTCGGAGGACGCGTACCGCCGCCTCTCTCCGGGCTCGCTTGCTCGCCACGCTTCGGGATGGTGTGGATACTGGGGGCATGGCATGGGTGCTTGTACAATGAAATATCGCATCGCATGCCATTTTCTGGCATGCGATCCTATGCGATATTTCTTTGTACAAGCACTCCTGTGCATTTAACATGGAGATCGCATCGCACAGCACTAATAACGGTACGCAATGCCATGCGATGGGCGCCGTCCTAGGAAACAAGTACCGAATAGACATATAGCAATATTAAATGGGATCACTTTTCTCACTCCAAGAAGAGTTCCAACTAATGTAGGAAGAGTAGTGATTAGTAACAATGTAACTTGGCGTGTTGTTCAGCCTCCACAAAGGCCCTGATTTAGTACTGCTATTATAAGAGTTTCAGATTTCTGTGCAAGTCTCAAACTGCATTCTCAATCACATTGCATGTGGCAGGGGGTACATTGTATTGGCATAATGTGGTCCGGACAATGCCCAGTGCTTGCGTTTGTAGTCAGGTTGTGCAATCAGGATACTCTTATAGAACTGTGTCACACAGAAAATGTGTCCACAAACAGAATAGGCTGCATGGTTTGTCGAATACAGTGGGCATTCCTGGGAGATAACAGGTGCTGTCTAAGCATGAGCGGATTGTTGCTGTAAGCAGCAGCATACAAAGGCACACATGTGCAGGGCCGTTTCTAGACAATTTAGCTCCCAGGGCGAAGGAAAAAAAATGCGCCCCCCCCCCCCCCAAAAAAAAAAAAACATAACATGGTACTGCGGAAATTGCGCACGCCGAAATAGGGGGTGTGGCTTAATTTTAAAAGGGTGTGGCTTAATATAAGGGCGTGGTCTAGCAGGAAAACAATTACTTTACATCACACGTTTGCATCCTGCATGACCAGACATTGGTTACCGCAGGAATTGTCATTGTCCTCCCGCACTTAAGTTGGCCGGCTGAAGGCCACACAGGGACTTAGTACACCTCACAGATCAATTCCAAACAATGACAATGATGACAGTTACACATTATGTCACACACCGTGATGACATTTACACATTATGTCGCACACACCGTGATGACAATTACACATTATGTCGCACACCGTGATGCCCATTAGACCCCACACCGTAATGGCCATTACAAATTATGCCCCACGCGCCGCTGACGCACAACTGATGCCATTTACTAATATGCCCCCACAGTGCCAGATATGCCCCCACAGCTCCACACATATATGTCCCCACAGTGACAGCTATGCCACCACAGTGCCACACATATGCCACCAGTGCCAAATATGCCCCCACAGTGCCAGATATGCCCCCACAGCGCCACAAATATATACCCCCACAGTGCCACACATATGCCCCCACAGTGGCAGATATGCCCCCACAGTGCCAGATATGCCCCCACAGCGCCACATATGCCCCCACAGCGCCACATATGCCCCCACAGCACCACATATGCCCCCACAGCGCCACATATGCCCCCACAGCGCCACATATGCCCCCACAGCGCCACATATGCCCCCACAGCGCCACATATGCCCCCACAGTGCCACACTTATGCCCCCATAGTGCCAAATATATGCCCCCACAGTGCCAAACATATGCCCCCACAGTGCCACAGATATATGCCCCCACAGTGCCAAATATGCCCCCACAGTGCCACAGATGTATGCCCCCACAGTGCCATAGATCTATGCCCCCACAGTGCCAAACTCACTGTGTCTGTGTCTCCCTAGTCTGTCCCATCGCCTCTGCCTCTGCTTCCTTGGGGAGTGCTGCTGCAGCGCTGCTTCCTTGGGGTGGGGAGCGGAGCGCATCGCGCTTCTTTCCTTCCCCTTCACTGTGTAGTTGTACCTGTCTGTCCTGAGCCGTCGCCCATCAGCCATTCATACCCCGCGGGCTGGCTCCTTAATGGCTGCCAGCCCGCGAGCTCTGATAGGCTGACAGCCTAGTGACACACTGAGCGAGGGGGAAGGAGAGATGCATGATGCGTTCCCCTCCCTCTGCTTGTTGTGTGTGGAGTCAGACGCCGGGGAGGAGGCTGCGGCGTTTGCGGCGTTGGGGGAGCTGCAGGGCGCCCCGGCTGTCAAACAGAGGCAGACAAGCCGTGCGGCGCCCCGGGCTGCTGCACGGCTTGTCCGCCTCTAGAAACGGCCCTGCACATGTGCTCACACTGGAGGCCATGGACACTGCAACTGGGTGTGTCAGTATCAATGAGAGATTTCTACTCAGTGGGGGTAATTCAGACCTGATCACATGGTTGCACATTCAACTGTGCATGTTACATAGTTACATAGTTACATAGGGCCTTATTCTAGTTCAATCTTTCTGACAAAATCCTTCTTAGATGAACAAAACCATGTGCACTGCAGGGGGCAGATGTAAAATGTGCAGAGAGAATTAGATTTGGGTGCATTATTTTGATTCTTTGCAGGGTAAATACTGGCTGCTTTATTTTTACACTGCAATATAGATCTCACTTTGAAGTAAAACCCCACCCAAATCTAATTCTCTCTGCACATGTTACATCTGCCCCCCTGCAGTGCACATGGTTTTGTCCATCTAAGAAGGATTTTGTCAGAAAGAGTCAACTAGAATAACCCCCATAGTTACATAGTAGGTAAAGCTGAATAAGGACTTGCGTCCATCTAGTTCAACTTAGGTTTTAATAGCTTATCCCTTGTTGTATAGTATGTTGTGAAATTTTTAAAGACAGATTATGATTACTAATTGTAACCATGGATGTTTCTAATAAATGTTTGTCCAACCTTATTTTGAACTTATTTATTGTCTCTGCCGACACCACTTCCCCAGGAAGATTGTTCCAAAGTTTGACTGCTCTGACCGTAAAGAAGTTTTTTCTTCTAAGGGAATGCAATCTTTTTTCTTCTAATCTAAACTCGTGCCCTCGTGTCCTAGATTCATTTCTAGCAGTAAAAGGGTGTTAGACAGTTCCTTATATTGGCCCTTGATATATTTCTACATGTTGAACATGTCCCCCCTTAAATGTCTCTTTTCTAGTGAAAATAGTCCCAAATTTCTCAATCTCTCCTCGTAGTTTAAATTCTCCATTCCCCTGATTAGCTTAGTTGCTCTTCTTTGTTTTTTTTCCAATTCTATGATGTCCTTTTTATAGTGTGGGGCCCAGAACTGTACTCCATATTCAAGGTGAGGTCTAACCAATGCCTTGTACAGTGGCATAATTACTTTTGAGTCCCTAGTTTCCATGCTCCTTTTAATAGATGCTAGAATTCTCTTGGCCTTTTTTTGTTGCTATGTGACATTGAGCACTACAACCCAGCTTGTTATCTATTTGGACTCCTAAATCCTTTTCCAGTACTGACTTACCCAATGTCTCCCTGTTTAGGTTATAACTAGCACACTTGTTATGTCTCCCAAGGTGCATAACCTTGCATTTATCCACATTGAAACTCATCTTCGAAATTTTTGCCCACTCATCTAGGGCAGTGGTCAGGTAACTCGGTCCTCATTACCCCACGTAGTGCATGTTTTGCAGGTCTCCTCACAGAATCACAAGTGAAATAATTAACTCCACCTGCGGCCCTTATAAAATGTGTCTGTGAGTAATTAGTACACCTGTGCACCTGCTGGGTTACCAGCAAAACATGCACTGTGTGGGGTAATGAGGACCGAGTTCCCTGACCCTTAGCGCAGCGACATCCTCGGTTGATTTAATAACTCTGCTCAATTTTGTGTCATCTGCAAAGATGGATACATTGCTGAGTAACCCCATCTCAATATCATTAATGAATATTTTAAATAAAATGGGTCCTAGAACCCAACCTGTGGCACCCCACTTAGTACTGGTATCATATTTGATACTGCACCGTTCACAACCACTCTTTGTTTATGCTTATGGACCGCAATGTGCATGTGCGATGTCAGGCAGTGTTGAACTCCGGCTACTTTTTCTGATCACTGGCCGGAAACTGCCATTTAGTGGAGTGCTAAGAAAAATGCAGGCATGCCAGAAAAAGCACTGGGGGTATTCGGGAAAATGCTAGACGTGCCTGAGCATTTTAAGAGAGGCTGTTTGACGTCAGCTTCTGGCAAGATATGCCTTTTTTCCCATTGCACCACCAAGTAAGTCCAGCGCTACATGGTCAGTGTACTTCCATGTACTGCTCCCCCTTCATCCCACACTTGCGCCAATACCCACTTTACAGTCCCTCAAGTGTAGATGTGGATGTGGGATCTTAGAAGTTTCACAGCTGCCACCTGCATTAGGTATAACAAGGATGCCCCTCCAGATCTCAGTGTCCTAGGCAGCTGCCTAATGGTAGAGCCAGCCCTGTACACGGTACTTGCAATGACTTGTGTCCAGTGTAAAAATCATTTGGTGATGACCCTACAGTATTTAGATGGATTTGGACATATTCGCAAGGCTGCAAATAGATGTGCACAGCGACCAAATTAAATTGCAAGGCGGGATTTCACTCTGGCAGGGTGGAGACTTAACTGAACGTTGCCTGTGCACATTTCCAGATATGCAATCAGGTCTTAATTACTACCAATGTCTATTTTATTGCTGTGACGCTGGCCTGAATAAAACAATGTCTATTATTGAAGTTAGGCCCAGACTTTACAAGTTGCATGAGTAGTGCCCTACTCTATCTATGACAGTGCATTAGTTTTGTGGGTACTTGTTTCCTATCAGGGCGCCCATCGCGGGCATCGCATGTACATTATAATGACATGCGATGCGACCGACGCGATTATCGTGATTTTACAAAGGGAACAATGTTAAATGTCCCAATTGACCCGATTTCACATAGGGAACAATGTTAAATGTCCCAATTGACCCGATTTCACATAGGGAACAATGTTAAATGCCCCCCCCCCCCCCCAATTGTTAACGCCACTCCACGATCAACGTCAACCCGAAGCGTGGCGAGCGCAGCGAGCCCGCGAGGGGCGGCGGTACGCGTCCTCCGACCTTTACATACCCCTACTATCCACTAGGGCGTGGAGTGAGAATAGAATAGTGTGGCGAGCGCAGCGAGCCACAGAGCCCGAAGCGTGGCGAGCGCAGCGAGCCCCGCGAGGGGACGCGGATACCTTCACAGGTATCCACATCCCCTTGCGGGCTTCACAGGTGTCCGCGTCCCCTCACGGGGCTCGCTGCGCTCGCCACGCTTCGGGCTCGGTGGCTCGGTGGCTCGCTGCGCTCGCCACACTATTCTATTCTCACTCCACGCCCTAGTGGATAGTAGGGGTATGAAAAGGTCGGAGGACGCGTACCGCTGCCCCTCGCGGGTTCGCCACGCTTCGGGTTGACGTTGATCGTGGAGTGGCGTTAACAATTGGGGGGGGGCATTTAACATTGTTCCCTATGTGAAATCGGGTCTGTGGGCCATTTAACATTGTTCCCTATGTAAAATCGCGGTAATCGCGTCGGTCGCATCGCCTGCGATTTTTTTGTCAGCACGCGACGCGACCGACGCAATTTTTTTTTACTAACGATGCCCACGATCAAAATCGTGGGCGCCCTGCTAGGAAACAAGTACCATTCCGTGTTAGGAAGTCTAAAACTATAAAACACAATGGGGCAGATGTATTAAGCCAGGCGAAGAGATAAACGGGAGACAGAGTGAATGGAGATAAAGCACCAGCCAATCAACTGCCAACTGTCATATTTCAAACACAGCTGATTGGCAGTTGCTTTATCTCCTTTCACTCTATCTCCAGTTTATCTCTACTCCATGTTTAATACATCTGCCCAATTAAACCTCAATAAACTTTCACTACAACTTAGAATAATAATTATACTCCATAAGCACTTTCCTAAATTGCCTCATTAGTCCTGTGCTGGGACCCAAATAGTAAAATTAGAAGTGAAGATAGTTAGGATGTAAAGTAATATACAGTAGTATACTGCAATCAGTCTGGACTGTGACCTTTCTAACAGCTACACATCACTAATGTGTCTTCTCTGCTTGCTGTTGTAGTAATCCATAGAAATATGAATTGATTTGATATTTATCCACTGTCAACAAAGCGAGAGATATAGACAGAGAAAAGTCATAATTTGTACACATGGGAGATTAAATTCCTGTATCGCTGTCAGCTACATTAACTGACTTCCCGGATATCTATTCAATTAGAGCAGCATGCCCTAGCATTAATAAATCAATACTGATGCCATTTTGATATATTTTGAATATATTTCATTATACACTTCAGAAAACCTTTTCTATCCTCCTGAATCATTTGAGCCAAAGTTAATGAGATGATGAATTCAGGAACTCCAGTGATGACTTCAGAACATATTCTTTGTTGTAGTACAATATTCTAAATTCAAAAAAGTGTGAAGCACACAATGTACTTGCATTTAGTTGATTTATGTAATGATCTGCCCTTATTTTTCAAGTGTATGTTTTTTAGACATTGGATAATTTCACTTACTGGAAATCCCACATTATAGGGACCATCAATGATATGCAAACACGAAACACATGAGGAAGAAGAGGAACTCTTGGGCAGAGACTTCCCTCCTGGTAGGTGCCTATTATTCCCTTCCTCAACCCAGCATGCACAGCTGAATATGGGGCTTAGTTCTATTGGGAGTTTATGGTGGTGTGGCATCACCACTTGCATGTGTTCATTATGCTCCGTGCATAGTACATACATATATAGACAATTTATACAGCTAATATTTTCATATATATACTGACACATTGTGAAGGTCCGTACTGGGGTTAGGCAGTGAGGGGTAGATGTATGAAGCAGTTATAAGGGAGAAGTGGCCCATGGCAACCAATCAGCACTGAAGTAACATCTATAATTTTCATAATGTGATATTACAAAGCAGCTGATTGGTTACCATGGGCCACTTCTTGTCTGGCTCACTTCTCCACCCATATCACTGCTTCGTACATCAACCCCAGAATGAGAGGGTGTGGGAAATTAGGCTTACTGTAGGCTGCAGTGGTGGTGGTTAGAATTAGGCTGTGGGGTGGTGGTCCAGGGGTAGGGAAAGAGGTTGGGTAAAAGAAAAAGAAACACTCCACCATATAACGAGCCAGAGTGAGAGTCCCTATAATATAGTGAATATCAGCCCCTCCATAGTGAGCGTGTTCGTGGTTCCTCTGCATGGAGTAATTGCAGACAAACTGCACTTCTCCCCTTTTCTCTGCGAGAAGTGCTGGGCTGGGGTAGCCTATTAGGGCTGGGGTAGCCAACTCCAGTCCTCGAGAGCTACCAACAGTTAATGTTTTCCAGATCTCCTCACAGAATCACAAGTGAAGTAATTAGCTCCAGTTGTGGATCTTTAAAATGTGTTAGTGAGTAATGAGTGCACCTTTGCAGCAGCTAGGTTGTCTGGAAAATGTGAACTGTTGGGAGCTCTCGAGGACTGAGTTGGCTACCACTGTATTAGGGCCTTGTTTAAATAGACTTGGGCTCCCCACCTCTCCCAGACACACACCTTGGCTTTATGTGAAGAGAATTAACCAATAATTGGGTGTCCGGAGTTATTTTACATATGCACTATGATGAGCCATAACAAAGTAACCCTGATCTATTTATCTATCTATCTATGAATCTAAATATGTAACTAAATGGTGAGCAAGGTATTTGGGGAGTCTTATTCATGTATTCTGTATTGGAAATTGAATATGTGTCTTTTTACTATTTTTTGTACTATTTCAACCCATTAGGTATAGTAAGGAGTCTTTGCTTTGGTTCAATTATAGCAGTCTGTGCAGTCTGTGCATTTGAAAGAGTCAGGAAACAACCCCAGCACTTTCAGCATGTGGATGGTAGACTCTTCAAGGAGAGCAAGCGTTAGTATTTCCATCCCAACATACTGTTTAGGCCAGTGGTCCCCAAACTTCCTTGAATCATGGTGCCATAAAGTACCAGCAATTTTAAGGCACCCTTACAAAAATATTAGTGTGCCCGACGGATGGAAGTGTGGATTACAGCATCTATTTAAGGTATTTTTATGTACATATGTGGTTCTTATTATTGTATATGTTTTGTGATTGACAAAAGAGTCGGCCGGGCTCTTTATACACGTCACTTTCATTATATTAACAATTTGGAGTATTGTTATATTTTTCTTGGATATCACTACTTTCCAGAGGACACCCAGAACCATTAATATACCTGATCATATTGAGTGACAGTCTACAACAGATATTTTATACACACAAGACCTGCACACTCACCCTCCTATTAGATAGCCGCTGGGGTGCCGTATAAAAAGCAGTGTAGAAATGCCCAAAGTACTATGTAAATACAGACTACTCCCCTAAGGGAAAACAACACTCCCCAGACTTTGTAAATGGTGTCATCTGGTTTAATGGTTACATGCAGAACCTGCCGACGTTTTGGTCCCTAAAGAACATTCTCAAGGCTTTACAAAAGTCCAACAGGTACAACAGGTATCAAGGTGTAGGGTAGGGACACATGCACCTTGATACCTGCTGTACCTGTTGGACTTTTGTGCTGCCTTGATAAAGGTCCGAAACGTTGGCAGGCATTGCATAATATAAGGATTTATTATAATTAATAATTGATGCATACATCTGAGCTGTATTAAGGAATTAACCCACCAAAGATCTAAACTATAAAGTGACTCACTTTCAATATTATCATAGACCTCAATCCAAATTATCCTAAAACCTATGGATCAGACCTTCTTATAAATAAAGTTTTTTATTCGCTAGAAGACAAAAATCTGTTACCCCTGATGAAGTCATTTATTTATATTTACAGAGTATAGTATAGTTGAACATTCACATCAGTGCCTGCCCCAGTGGACCACTGGATTATAATAAAGAGTCCAAAGGTCTAGCTGTATGGACAACTTATTTCCCACCCTGGAAATAAAAGAACTTGTGAAAGCACATGTTAAGGTATGTAAAATATTACCCTCATCACGATACAAAGAGTTGTTTTTGAATGTGCTCCACAGAACTTACCTCTCACCTCATATGAAATTTCTGTTGTTTCTACCTATGATAATTGTTGCTCTGTGAGAGGTCTGGCACTCTGCTTACTTTCAACGGCTGCTCCGGTGCCTTCCACAATGGATGCAGTAGAGGTTTTGGTGGCAGTAGCACTCTGAAGGATGGTTTCAAAGGTGTAAATTCAAATGTGGAATTCAACAGGCTGATCTCAATTATTGCCTGTGGCAATGTCCTTTAATTAGGCAATTTTAAGTAGAAGTACGAAATTATACTGTTGAGAATTTAAGTTATTTAGATCTGACTCCGGAATGGGCGATCTTTGGAATCATTCCAAACTCCCCTGTTGTAACTAGAGGAACGAGGAAATTATTAGTTGCAATAAGTACTGCTGCAAGTAAAGCAATATTACAAATCTGGATAAAACCCGAACCACCATCATTACCATTTTTTAGGGCCACATTATTTTACCTCTTTCGTATGGAATAGGTGGGAGTAACATTGGAAGGGGACAAAAAAGTAAAACTCTTTTTCGAACTTTGGGAAAGCTACATTTCAACTTTATCAGTTCCAATTAGAACCCAAGTTCATAATTCTTTCTTGAACAATATACTGTATGGTACATGACCCAAATGCTAGGGGGAGACCCACCTGTAATATTGTAACATTTTATTGCTAAGAGATGTAGAAAGTTAAGGAGAAATGGCGAACACAGGCAATTTACTTATTCTAACCTGATTGGAATTGTTATTTCGAAAGAATGACTTTAATGTGCTAAAGTAATGTTTATATAATAATAACAATTGAATCTCCGATTTTGTGTAAACATACATTTATTGATTTCAAAATATAACAATGTAAACATTTCTTTAATGTGAATTGTGAATCACTTTGCTTCAATAAAAACATAAAAAAACATAATTAAGTAAATAAGAAAGTTGTGCTTATTGGTCAACCTTAGCTTTAGTGATGTGGTGGTGGACATAGTTGTGGTTCTAATTTTCCACATTTTAAGATTGGCAACCACAAGCACTATTTTGCCTATCATTTTCATCATATATAATTTGTATGTATTACAACTGTCTTACAGCACTCCAGGATGCATAGGCACACACTTTCAGAACCACTTGTATAGGTACTAGCCCTGTTGGTTTGTGATATAGCAGCAGTTGTGTGTAGGGCTGCCTTTATTACAGATGACACACTTATTGCCTTTGCCACTGCCTAGGTTGGACATTGTTTGCCCACATCTGGATCGATTACCACCCCTTGCCCTCCAACAAAATTTGAGGGAAGTGAAACCTCCAGTGGCCACGGATCTCATTCCATCTAATCCGGGCAACCCACTAGAGAGGACTCATTCCCTCGCCAGGAGTCATCCACCCCAAAGCACATTGGGGCTCAACATCGACCCCCCTCAACATTAGGAATAATTGCCTGCCTTACACCATTGGACAGACCATTGCCATACCAACCCTGTCCATCAGGGGAAAGCACCCGGGAAAGCACCTAGAGTGACCACGGAACATTCCATCTATCTCCGAGTCACCTACTAGAGAGGACCCACCCACCTAAACGTTTGGTGCCTAAGAATCTACAACCCCTCACCCATTGGGGCCCATCATTGTCTTCTTGATTCTTTTGGAGAACTTTGGGACATGTCCAGTCCAATTTGAGTGTTGGCAGGAGGACTCAGTGCTACCAGCACCTACATCTATGCATGGAGTGGTAATTATATAATAAGCACATTGCTCACTTTAATTGTGAACCAATTACATATGATACAAAAACAGGCCAGGCATGCAGAGTGTTTTAACATTTTTTATTAATTGATATTTCATGTAAAATTCATGTAAACCCCCTTTTTTATTCATACAGTAAACAGTCTGTTTTATTAATAAACAATTTGTAAAGATCATCCAATCTTTCTAATTGAAAACAATTTTCCACTGCTTACGCGCTGCTACGGAGCCTTGTGCTCCCACCCCTTTTTCCATTGTTTCCTTTATTGGGTGGAACTAGCCCATAAGTGCAGCTGCTGTCATTGAAACAACCCATATCCTGCACCTTCTGGAGGACACCCCCACACGGTGTCCACCATATCCTTGTTTTCTTTACTCTGAACAATGTAATAAAAGCATCCTACTGTATACTCAATGCAGAGACTATTCCTAAGTAAAGAGATGATGCATGCAACCTGATGTGCACTGGGCAGAACATCAAGATATACGAGAACAAATGCAAAGTGTTCTATGTGCATATTGTAAATAGTCTCCAGTGTGTTCTGAGCAAAGAGGTATTTGTAGCTTTTTTTTTCTTTCAGATAAGTAAAGCTAAAAATTGTACTACTTTACTATTTGAATTTTAGTATAGTAGTTCCTTCAACATCCACAAACTGCCTAACCCTTCTGGTCAGGACTCTAAGTTGTCCATGTGAATTATGTTCCCAGAATGATGTTCAAGACATTAAACATCATTGATTCTTGCAGTGTCCATCAATCTGTCTCATTTCTGAGGCCCTTAAAAACATTAGCAAAATAATTGATCAAAATGACATTGCATACAATAAAACAGGCACCTTCCAAAATGTTCTATTCAACTCTTAAAAGCATTGTTCAATTATGAATAGTCTAGAGGGAGTCATTTATGCCTCATCAGGGGATGAATAAAGATGGAAAATAGCTTATCAATACTATTGCAAATTAGTCCTATCAATCTTTAAAGAGTTGATATAGCCTTGTGTTTAATGCTTGTTTTTAGCAAACAGAAAATGAGAAAACATAGACCATTTTCAGAAGAAAGACAAAAATTACTATTAAAAAGCAGTTTCGGTATTGACATCAATACTTGTACAGTATTCACAGAACTTTCCAGAAGATAAAGGTGCAAGTGGTATAAGGTAATACATAATATGACCCAATCATTTTTATTTTGTGCTGGTAAAAGTGACTACTGAGACTAACTAGAACAACTGAAATAAAAAAAAAATAATCATAAGACGATGATGATGATGATGATGATTATGTGAATTTGTGTAGTTATTTTATGTCCTCTATGTAACACCTACTGTGCTCGGTGAATTGAAGATGCTAGCTTGCGGACCTACTGTAGCTGCTCTGGACCTCTTGGCTATCTTGAGAATTCTACAGAGCATTAACTCAACGGAAGAGTACAATATGTGGTACAACCAGTGGCTCTTTTAAATGCATTGGACACCAGTTGCCCGAAAAAAATGGTGGAATAATTTTAGACTAATTACCAGCCCACCAAAATGACAGAAAAACATAACAGTAATGTCAGCATAGGCAACTATGTGTGCCCAAAGGGAGAAACTCTGAATAGGGTGCCATCTAGTGGATGCCAGTGAGCAAAACACTTGAATTTACCCCATAGAGCAGTGTTAGATTTTATTATATAAGACAATAGCACCCCAGATTATCAGACCCTTTTTTCATAGCACCCCTAAGCCCCAAATTTCTTAAAAAACTGTGTTTTAAGTAATCTTTAGATTTAGTAATGTTATGACGGACAGGATTTGCTGCACTAGTTCTGTCCATTCCATTGACTATAAATAATTTGAATTTGTTCTGGACCACAAATCCAGGGCACCCCTTCAAGTGTCCTGAGGCACCCCAGGGTGCCGCAGCATACAGTTTGGGAGCCACTGATATAAGATACAGTATGAACAAAATGAGTGATGTAATTTGCACAATAAGGTTAGTTATTAACATAATTTATTTTAATTGTCCATCCAGGGTGATTTTCAGTCATCGTATTCAGGGTTGAAAACCCAGCATTAGTTTACAAAATGCAAAAATGGTCACTTTTGACCAAATCCTTGGACTATTTTTCTTCCTGCCTCCCATGTTTATAATGTACTGTAAGTGCTAATTGAATCCATCCAATGCTATCCAATCAAATCAAACAATTATTCACAGTCACCTTTCTATTCTGATCTATTGAGTCCGAGTGGATCAACTAAGTCCTTATCTGCGATGAACTGCAACTGCTGCCTTCTGATCGGATATGTGGCTGAAGCTGTACTTCAGGCATCTGAGGAGACTCCTTTGTGCTCAGTAAACAGGAATCAGTATAAAGAGCCTTGTTGTCAGTCAGGTTAAAAGATATTTACTTATGAAAAAAACAGTATCGGACAATCATTTATGAGTTCTAATATCAATTTTGAAAAGATAACACTTAAAGTAGTTAACTAATACCCCTTTCAGATCGTAAAGCTGGGTCGGGCCCGGGATCTCGATTCTGAATCTGACCTAGCTCCAGCCCGGGTCTGTCGCTTTCACATTAAACCCAGGTCGCCAATTATACAGAGCAGGACCCAGATTTAACCCTTCTCATAACCCATGTCAACTTGCCATGTTGGTCAACCCAGATTATAAACTTTGGAGCTTTCACACCATACCACGAGCCATATCAACATGTCAGAAACCCCCCTCAATTACCCGAGTCCAAGGTGTGGTGTGAAAGGGGTATAACTGTTTCCCAATCTTTGCAGTGTGACACCTTGGGGCACGTAGAGGGATGCCCCAAATGGGTGGTAGTCCAAAATCAAATGACTTGAGCCTGCTATGTGTACCCAATAGCCATTTTTGTACCAAATGCACTTGCATCTTAAAGTGCCAGAGCTGTATGCACTTAAATTAGTCCTGGCTAAAGCAAGTACAGTAGTGACCCATATTCTTCTCTGCCTATCCCTGACTCCATTCCTTACCTGTGCACTACTGCTGACTGCCAGGGATTAAAAGTGGTCCTGGAGAAGTTGTGGAACTCATTTTCGCTTAAGTACCAGGTGCGGTGGGCCGTAAATGGAGCCACACCATGGAGCCACCAGGATGGCAGCAGTGGAAAATATTTCGAATTTTATATTCATTTTGCAGATTATCCCAATAGTGGGGAGATTATGTTAAGTGTGAGTTGCGGCAGCTCACATAGGAGGATATTGTGATGGTAAATCCTCACCCGTTGGGATTCTGATGCTAACTGAATCAACCCCTTGGCTTATGGGTGCCATTAAAAAATTTTTGAGGCACATGAAGGGCATAATTCTAAAAATAATTTTTTGGGAAATTCCCTGAAAACAGCCACTGCAAAAGCTGAAATCCTCAGGATCACCAGAATTTAAGAAGTGGGAACCTTCACAGATATCTCTGATAAGGACCCAAATCCCCAATCACAAAAGGAGCCCCTAGAGCAGTCTTTTTCAACCGGTGTGCCGCGGCCAGTTCACAGGTGTGCCGTCAGGCCGTGGGTCACGGCGACTCACCAAATAGTCGCCGGCAGCGATGGAGCCTGTCACTGTAAATAGTGACATGCAGGGGGTAGGCGGCTTGGGCTTGTGTGCGTGCGTGCGCTGTCTCGAGCCGATGCCGGGACGTGCCTGTGCGTAGCAGGCACCAGGCACGTCAGATCAGCCTGTGCACTCTGCAGGCGCGTCCCGGCACATGCACAAAAGGCCCCTACGGACGGTGGGGTTCTGTTGGCACCATCTATGGGACAGGTGCATGGAATAACTTATGAGGGGCATTTGTGTTTGGAATTACTAAGGAGGGGCATTTGTGTGGGGAATTTCTAAGGGGGAGCTGGTGCTTTTAATTATTGCGGGGCGTTTGTGTGTGAAATTTCTAAGGGGGAGCTGGTGCTTGGAATACCTAAGGGGGGGGGGTGGGCGGCATTTGATATTATATGCATTATATTTGATTAAAAATGGTTGGTGTGTCTCTGCAATTTTAAAGTCTTGCCCGGTGTGCCGCGAGCTGAAAAAGGTTGAAAACCACTGCCCTAGAGGCATCTATGCGGCATTAAATATAGAATTCACTGCAGGACCAGATGGAGTTAACCCGAGAGTTCTGATGGAAATAAGGGTGGAGTTAGCAAACTCCTTGCACTCCATGATTCAAAAATGGTTGGTGTGTCTCAAAAAACCATTTGATTAAAAATGGTTGGTGTGTCTCGGCAATTTTAAAGTCTTGCCCGGTGTGCCGCGAGCTGAAAAAGGTTGAAAACCACTGCCCTAGAGGCATCTATGCGGCATTAAATATAGAATTCACCAGGACCAGATGGAGTTAACCCGAGAGTTCTGATGGAAATAAGGGTGGAGTTAGCAAACTCCTTGCACTCCATGATTCATGAATCATTCTCAAATGGGTATGGTACCCAGAACTGGGTGCCATACCCAGTATGGCGGCTGGCTGCTTGACGGAGAACAGAGAGTGGCTATAAATGTTGCTTTTTTAAATTGGATACCAGTACTAAGTGGGTTACTCCAGGGTTCAGCGTTAGGGCTGCTTCTGTTTAACTTATTTAACAACTATATATAGGATGGTATATTCAGCAAAGTGTCCATCTTTGCAGACTATACTAAATTGAGCAGAGTCATTAAAACAGGTGACGATATATCCATGCTATAGAGGGACTTAAAAAAACTTGAGGAATGGGCAGATAAATTGAAAATACGTTTAATGTTGCTAAATCTAAGATTATGCATCTTGGGAGAAATAATCAGTGTGCTAGCTACAATCTTAATGGGGAAGAGTTAGGAGCATCGATAATGGAATAGGACCTACAGTAGGAGTGCAAAATGGTTATAAACTTGGGTGTAGTACTCAATGCCAAGAAGCAGCTAATAAGGCCAATAGGACACTAGCCTGTATAAAAAGGGGCATGGATTTAAGAGATGAGACTGTAATTGTGCCACTCTTTAAGACACTAGTTATGCCTCATCTTTTGCTTGGAGTACAATTCTGGTCCCCACACTACAAAAAAAATATAGTGTGGCGAGCGCAGTGAGCCACCAAGCCCGAAGCATAGCGAGCGCACGCGGATTACTTTACATGTATTCCGCGTCCCCTTGCGGGGCTCACTGTGCTCGGCACGGAATACATGTAAAGTAATCCGCGTCCCCTCGCGGGGCTCGGGGGTGATTACAGCAACTACTGTTAATGAATTTAAATCAAAACTGGATACAGATGGGGCAGGCTTCTTCTTTGCTGGCGAATCGCCAGAATGTCACTGCCTGCCTCACCTTCTGACTGAGACGCGTGTGCGTCTCAATCTCCGTCGGTGGGGCGACGGGAAACCTGTCCATCTCCGCTTCAGAGAGACGGACAGGGTTAGGGGGGGTGCGGGCAGGCAGCGGGAACCCCGGGTGACCGCCAACAAGCCGGCGGTGACCCAGGGGAAGCGCCGTCGGAAGGGGACGCGCGCGCCTCTCGTGCGCGCGCGTCCCCTTCTCACTATAGAGATGGCGCTGGCGGGGATGGCGGCTGGCGTCGCCATCGCCATCCCCTGCAAAGATGGGACCTGCCCATCTGTACATTTTTGGTCACTAGGGGAATCCTATAGATATGACTTCCTCAAGTCAGTAGTTACAAGTTAGATAGGTTGAACTCGATGGACTAGCGTCTTTTTTCAGCCTTAATTACTATGTTTCTATGTATGTCACTCCTATGATGTTTAGTTAAAACAGGTTGAACTTGAGACGGACATCTTTATTCAACCTTACCTACTATGATACTTTGTATGTTACTATGTATCTGCCGGCAGTTAAATCTCAGAATCTTTTACAATTATTTTGTTTTACATATAGGCTACCATAATATTTATTTGAATAGAATTGCATTTCAAATTGCCAAACCTTATTTTTCTAATTTACAACAAATGTACGCAGAACTTTTGAAACTATTAAATGACTATATTTAAAGATACAGAAGAATAGTTTTGAATTCAACAAAACCTGTTTTGGAGACATTTAAATGCTCTAAAATGCTGAGAGGACTAATATTCACGATTCCACTCCGGCCAGTCTCCCAACAGTTGGATCAATTTGGTCTTCATTGTTGGCCATATTTTTCTTGTGCCAGCAAGTAACATTACAACTTCAGGCATAGTCAAAGGGGATACTGCAGGTGTGGTGTGGAATAGGTCAGAAGAAGACTATCTGACTATCTGGCTTGCACAATAGCCTGGAAAAACCCATATTGCTTATCAAGGGAGCATCAGAGTAGGAAGGAAAATTTGTGGTTGTTGCAACACACTGCACAATTTGCCCGTATGTATTATGTTACTTGAAATGTAAAATTCTCGTGTTAATTCCATAAGGTCATTAATTATTTGTGCTTTGGTTGTGGAAAAAGCGAGAAATTAAATATGTCAATGCACAAATTTGTTTTAATCGTGTTGGGATTTCTAAACCTTTGACCAAGCACAAAGTAAAGTAAGTGCCTGGGATTCAGGCAGTAACCACACCACAGTAACCACACCTTCCCTGTGCTAGCTGATCTCTCTCTCTCTCTCTCTCTCTCTTTCTCTCTCTCTCTCTCTCTCTCTCTCTTACACAGCGACAAATAGAAACACCATCATTTTACATACCCGCAATGGATGCAGGGGGACTCAGAGAAATAAAGTGAATAATGCATATAACAAGTGACTGTCATATTTATAGAATTACTCATTTATTTTACCAGTAAAAAAAATTAACCATAAATTCTTTCCGCTTTTTTACCTCAGACATGACCTTTGGTTTTGTTGGGTAGAGTGTAAATTACATGTCGCCAGCATAAAATATTAAACCCAATTCATGCTTAATTATTGATGCTAATATCTGTTTTCTAATAATGGCATTAAAAAAATCAACATCCCCCATTAAATAGCTTTCTTACATTAGACTCTTCTTGAGGTTAGAATTCTTCCTCTGATTCTTTCGTGCCGTATGATTAATGATTATGGGAAGTCCATAAATAGTCTTCCAGAAATGTTTTATTTGTTGCTCTACCAATAAAATGGATAGTGTTGGCTTTGTAGAATGAAGTATTTGTTCGGTTAGAGGGCAAATGGCTACTTTGAACATAACAGGAGTTAATATAATATTCAATATTGTAAAATAAAGATAATATACATAAATGACTTAATTTTAAAAGATAAGACATGGTTCAATTTCTAATCACAAGAAAATAAATATCATTTACACAATTGACCATTATTTTATGACTAAAGAAGTTATGTGTACTGCAGTGAATATACTTAAAGAAAACGCTCTGCACATGTACACTGTGGTGCTTTAAGAGAGGAGGGGGCCCGAGTGTAGCATCCCCAAATTCGGGCCCCCTCCTCTCTCCCTGCCAGCACGGCTCTAGTGCACAGGGCAGTAGACAGAACAGCTGACAAAATATACTCTTCCCTATCATGCACCATGCACAGTGCTCTTATTGAAGGGTAGCAAGGGTGTAGTATAATAGATCAACAATGTCTATGTCGACACTGAAAAAAGCTTTTCATGCTTTTTTGTGTGTCAATGTTGACAAACGAGCATGTGGACCCCCAATTAGTGGCCATACTTCGGGTGTCTCCCTCCATTGTGCTTGGCACACTTTACCATCCCCCATGGGTGACCACCAGGATGGTTAAGTATGGAAAAAGTAGAAAAAAATCCTTTACATGTGTCAACCATTGAAAGGTTGACCCATTCCCATGTCGCCCACATATACTGTACATTGAACATACTGGACCTTATTCTGGTTGATTCGCAAGGCTGCAAATTTTGCAGCCTTGTGAGTCCCCCAGATGCCCCCCGAACCGCAACCCACCCCCCTCGCACTCCACGATCAGCTGCCTGCACCCGTATCATTGGTGAATTTCCATGTGAACGCCCAGTATTTCATGGGAATGCCCATGAAAAGCTGGGAGTTACCATGGGCGAATCCCCCGGCCAACTGCCCCATGCCCCCCGTCCAGACTTCTGTGTGCAAGCAATTTGGCCACTCGCACACAGTGGCTATACATGTGCATAAATAACTATGCGTAGTCACCAAAAATCGGTCCCCCGTGCGAAGGTGTGGCGGACAGATTAAATCAGAGTCACCCCCATGGTGTCAACCTATTCACTGCCAACCTAAACATGGTTTATAAACCATCTGGATACCAGGGAACAAAAACAAAAGATGTCTCCTTTTGTTTCACTTTTTGGTTTGTCCCGGCACTAAAAGCTATTTAAATATGTCAAAGCTGTTTTTAATATATTGTGACCACTTCCACCTGAAGTTACAGTTTCAAGTACTTTGTTTCTCTACAGTGAACCAGATGATCAGAGGGTTAGAGGGATTGAATGCAGGGAGAAAACAAACTAATAGGTCATATCCAACATTAACACAGTAGGGGAGGGTCACAGTCTATGGTGATCTTCACCGGGTGTGTGTAAGATCATCATGGGCAATAAACCTTAGCCTCCCAATTTTTACCTACAGTATGCAGCACTCGCACGCTGAGATAGATGCATTTTGGACTTGCACATCCATGCAGGATCCACTGAACCAGCACTCACAAGGAGTCAAACAAAGAGTAATACTCATGCTGTTACTAGTGACACTTTGTTAGCACAGTATTCAGTTCCTGTGTGAGAAGCAAATAGCCTATCTATCCTAATAAAACGAAGAACTTAATTTAAGACTTTCTTTTCTACTTTATCAACATCTTAATTCCAAGCTAGAAATTCAATTGTTTCCAGAAACAGCAAACACAGTATCATTCAGTTACAAGGACAAAAGCTTATGAATAACTTACCCTCCATTATCTATGGCGAGCTGGCCCAATACCTTATGGTTCAGTTATTAAAATAGATGTGTGAATGACCATTATTGAAACTGTTGGAAAAGGTTATAGAAGTGAGAGGCACAGAAATACCCCTCCTCACTTGACTCAAACTGGGGTTTCTAAACTTAATGCTAACAATGCATGGACAGGTCAGCCCTCTGCACTTGACATACCGGATGAACAACTAGAGGAGAATTGTAGCCGCATAGCTGGCCCACCTCAACTGAAACACCTGCACTATATTCAATTGGGCCTTCTACCTAGCCTAAATCAGGGGCAATTCAATAGAGTTATGTGATATGATCCAGGCCTTTAGGCATGTCTACAAGGGCCTTCAGTGATTTCAGCCTGATGCTCAATACCTGTACTTTTGGTGGCACAGGCTTAAAATTTTCCTACTGTGGCTTTCAGTGGTTTGTGCCTAATGCCCAATCACTGTGTACATTGCGGGCACAGGCCTAGCACCTCCCTGTCATTACAGTGTGAAGTCTCTCTGCCCTAGTGTGCAAAGCCTCTCAAGATATAGTACCACCCAACCTCTTAGCTACTTCCCAGGCCTAAGGCTTGTAACTGCCCCTCAGACAAAACGTTGGACTACCTTGGTGGTCTAGCGGGATTTACAAATATCTGGAGGTAACTTAAGGCCATCTCCCTGGTTCTGTGAAAGAGCCTGCAGTGAGGAACCTCACAGTGCTCTTTAGCTTTCCACCTCCACCTGTTCTTTGGCCTATTCATTCCACAATTCCAGCCACATTCTGTCACATTCTGCCACTCCTTTATCCACAGCTGCCACTGCCACCGCCTTCATGCTGGATCTCCCCTACTTCTGGCCTCTTCTGTAGCTGCTGGAGCACTTTCTCTCTTCAGGAGCTCTCCCAGCTCCCTCTATTGAGACATATTTCGCTTTCCCCATCTGCAGTGTCTCATATAAGATGTCACAAGCGAGTGGATCTATGGCATGACTTAATTGGCTCACCGAGGCTGTTTTGGGTTGGCCACCAACCTATGAGCCATGATTGGCTTGCAATTGGTGCCATGTTCAATTTGCCATGGCCCCATTGGATGAGTTTGAATCATTTCAGATACAAACTCGTCCATGCTGTGCTACTGCTGCACTTCCATGGCACCTTTAATAAGCCCAGCGAAAACTGGACGCTAATGAGAGCCCCTGCCTCCTCACTCTCGACTGTTTCTCTGCTCACAATATGGTGCCTAATCTCTATATATAGAGCCCTATACCGTATTTTAGAATAATATTGTACAGCCCCTTTACTGAAAACTGGGATTACAATTAAGTATTAACAATTCAGGTAGTAAGTGCTATTAATGGATGATAAAGAAAAGGAATTCCCTGGCTCGGCTACATGTCTAAGTACACTGGCCGCCAGCAGTCTGGCTTTTCTAATCCTTCTTATTTCATTTGAATATTATTAGATTGTCTATGAGGTAGTATAAATTGTATTGCATTTGAGAATAAACATCATTATAGTTGTTAAGTGTACCAGTGTAAAGTAAAAAGAGCTGAGTATCCTTAATTAAATATTACATAATGAGGGTTGATGAAGATGGAGCGAGCCACTATGCAGACTACATATTGCTCCTCATGTCCAGTGGCGTCACAATGGGGTTGTGGGCCGCACCCGGGTGTCACTTGCCAAGGGGTGCCTCCGAAATGCCGGCTCTTGCTCGGTGGAAAGAGCCAAGTGCTGCATGTAACATTATGTGCACCACCTGGCTCTTGTCTGGCGTCAGCCCGCATCTAGAATAGAATAGAATAGAATAGAATCTTTATTTATCATAAAATGTCCACATACAATGAACATTAAACGAAAATAATTTGTGAACAATACAGATATACAAGCAAAGGTATTAAAAAAACAGTACATATGACTACAAGATTCATACATAGATCACGGTATTTTTAACCCTGAGTATTTAAAATATTTAAAGTGCGAACAGCCACTGGAAAAAAGCTCTCCCTATATCGTTTAGTTTTACATAGAACTGAACGATAACGCCTATTTGAGGGAAGCAAGGAAAAGAAATCATTATTTGGGTGGGTCGGATCTCTCAAAATATTATTAGTTTTAGAAAGAAGCCGCTTCTTAAAGATGTCATGTAAACTCTGCAAAACAACTCCTATTGCTTTACCTTCATTTGACACGACCCTCTGAAGGGACTTCCGGTCGGCTATTGAGCATGGGCCAAACCATGCAACAATGCCGTAAGTAAGAACATTCTCAATCACGCATGAGTAAAAGTTCACCAAAGTCCTCTCACTCATACCAGCCAAGCGCAGTTTCCTCAGAAAATACATATGCTGATGGGCTTTTTTAATGATGATATTAATATGGGTGCTCCATGTCAGATCTTTGGATATATTAACACCCAGGAACTTAAAAGTGTCAACGGTCTCCACCTGTTGACCATTTAAAACCAGTGGAAGATACGTGGTCTTGTGAGACTTCCTGAAATCCACAATCATCTCTTTTGTCTTGCTCACATTCAGAATCAGACAATTCTCCCTGCTCCATGACTCCAGTTTAGATACCTCCAACCTATATTTTGACTCATCATCATCAGTGATGAGACCCAGTATGGCGATATCATCCGCAAATTTAATAAGCTGGACAGAATCAGAACTTGAAAAACAATCAAAAGTAAATAATGAGTATAGCAGGGGGCTCAAAACACACCCCTGAGGGACTCCAGTGTTAACTGTCAATTCACCGGACACCCGATTTCCCATCCTAACGACCTGAGGCCTATTGGACAGGAAATCCAGAATCCATCTGCACATGGGCCCACTTAAACCAATACTGAGGAGTTTATTCACTAATGTTGTCGGAATCACGGTATTAAAAGCCGAACTGTAATCAGCAAACAAAATCCAAACAGATGATCCCTTGGAATCCAGGTGGGCAGAAATCTTGTGAACTAACAAAACCACTGCATCATCCGTGGATCTATTAGCCTTATAGGCAAACTGAAAGGAGTCAAAGCCAGGGGGAATGCTTCCCTTAAGGTGAGCAAGAACCAGTCTCTCAAACGCCTTCATAATTAGAGACGTTAAGGCAATCGGTCGATAATCATTCAGACTATCGGCCTTCCCTTTTTTAGGGACCGGTGCAATGGATGTGGATTTCAAACACTTGGGCACGTAACAAGCAATAAGGGACAAGTTAAAAATAAAAGTAAAAATTCCCGCAAGCTGCGCGGCACATTTTTTCAAAACCTTCCCCTGGATCCCATCAGGGCCTGCGGCCTTTCCAACCTTAGTCCTAAGGAAACATATCCTAACAGACTCTTCATCTACTTCTAGACAGGCCCCATTCTCACAGTAGCTCTCTAAGGGAGGCGGAGACATGACTGGCTTATCAAAACGGGCATAGAAAGTATTCAGGTCGTCTGCCAAAGCAACATCAACAGTAGAATTTTTATTCGCCTTATAATCTGTAATGCTCTGAATACCCCTCCAAAGGCATTTCGCATCATTATTCTGAGAAACCATGTGTTCTAGTTTAACCGAATAAGCCTTTTTAGCTTTAATAATTCCCTTTTTTAAGTTTAACCGGGCAGCCCTGAATACAGATAAGTCGCCAGATCTAAAGGCTTTATCTCTCGCCATTAATAGGGAACGAACCTCCCCATTTATCCAGGGTTTGTCATTTGGAAATAGACGTACTTGCTTCTTAACAGTTACACTGTCGATACAACAATTTATATATCCTAGCACCATAGATGTTAGATTATCAATGTTAACCAAATTGTCCATATCTATAGACTCTTCGATAAACAAGTTCCAATCGGTGAATTCTAACTTGTCCTGTAGTCTATCTAGAGCACCGTCTGGCCATACAGTTATAACGGGTTTGGATGGTTTGTCACGCTTAGCACAGGAGACATAAGTCGGAATTAGAAATAATGACACATGATCAGAATGACCAATGTTTGCTTCTCTAAAGGAGCGATAGGCATCCTTGAGGTTACAATAAACGTGGTCGAGGACATTTGCTCCACGTGTAGGGCTTTTAACATATTGATAGAACCGGGGCAAAACAGACTTCAACCGTGCTTGATTAAAATCTCCTGCAATCAAAAATATACCGTTTGTGAATTTCAATTCCAAATTCGTTATAACTGAATGGAGTCTGTCTAATGCAGATTCCACATGGGCTTGTGGAGGGATGTACACAGCAACAACAATTACCACAGAAAATTCCCTTGGTAAATAAAAGGGGCGACATTTAACAACCATAAATTCTATGTCGTATGAGCAAAATGAATTAATTAAGCTAGCATCAGCACACCAGTTATTATTAACATATACACATAATCCGCCTCCTTTAGATTTCCCCGAATCAGCCGTCCGATCAGCTCTAAACAAAGACCTATTCAGAAGCTGAACAGCAGAGTCCAAAACAGAGTCATTTAGCCAGGTCTCAGAAAGTATTATAAGCGAGCAGGATCTAATAAGCTGCTGCCTGGCTAATCTTGCTTGGATTTCGTCCATTTTGTTTGATAAAGATCTAACATTTGCTGTGAATATGCTAGGTAATGCTGGTCGATAAGGGCTGAAACTAAGTCGTGCTCTAATACCTGCCCTCTTCCCCCGCTTTTGCTTCCGCTCTCTCCTGGGTCTGCGTTTCCAACTTGGGGCATAAGCCCACCAATGATACCCAGAACCCCCTCTCCCTCGGTACTCCCGGTCCTGCTGGGAATGTCCTGACTGACCAGAGTCCCCAATACCTTCATATGTTCCTTGGTTATTAGTACTGCGTCCATAGTCCACTCCAGCTTCAGTGTCGATGTCCACGGTCACTGTATCAACAGTGCCTGTACCAGCCATGTGGAAACAAGCCGCCGCGGCGTTCCCAGCACCAGCGGGGGGATCCCCTACAGGGACACCATACCGCGTCATCGGCTGCGCGCCGTCGGGGCCTCTGACGCGCAAGCTAGAGGACGCCGGGACATGCGGCCAGGAGAAAGCCGGGGCGTCGCACCATGTCAGCGACTGGGCGCCGCTGGAAGCCAAGTGCGGATGGAGAGAGGCCGGGCATGAATGGAGGGAGGCCGGGAGACCAGGATGAAGATGGGGAAGAACCGGAGCCGGACTGGAACGGGTAGTAGTGCGAAGGGCAAGCAGCTCCAGCCGCCCGTACGAGACATAGCCACCGGGCAGGAACAATTCTCCACCGGAGCACAGAAGCACCATCGCCAGTATAAATCCAGGTAATCTGCCTGCACCAATTCTCCATAACCTTAGGTAATCTGTAGTGTTCACAGCCGCAGCATATGCATGCGCCGCCATCTTGCATACTCATCCCCTGGAGTGATGAAAATGGGGGTCGCGCCAAGATATACTGTTAATATTATTCATAGACAGGGGCTCCGAAAGGAGCCAGTCTCTGCTATGTGCAAAAAGTGAATGGATTGCAAAAGCAATCATTACACTTTTCCATAAGGAGCCAGACTGTTCTGCACATGCATGATTTACCAGGGCCTGGTAAATCTGACAGTTTTGGAAACCCCATAGAAATCTATGGGGCTGGAACTGCTGTTGCAAACGTCAGATAAAGAAAATTCTGTTGCAGTCCCTCCTTCATACAATTGGTGGATCCTTAATATATGTGGTTGTTTTTGGGATTTATGGTAAATTATATTTGATACATATTTTCCCTATAAGAAGTGGCTCCTTCTTAATTTTAGAAGGGGGGGGGGGGGGAGGCTGTCACATTTGCCTGGAGAGGAAACAGCCAGACCTAGGTATCAACATTTGCGCAATGTATCTGGTATACCCATGTGCAATAGTTGCGGTGTGATGGTGGATAAGCAAAACATTGGATTCTATGGACTGTGTTGGCAGCAGCCCATTGAAGCCAGCTAGGCCTGCATAAAATGAAGGTATAGGGTTGATAACAAGTTATCGAGGAGGGCACTGTGATATAAGTGTGCTTTAGCAAAAGCAGCAGTTAAGTGATGGGGTAGTCAATCCCAATGAACAGAAGTGGATACAGGAAGTGGTAAACTGTGCTTAGAATAGTATTATAACAGGTGTAGTAGGTCAAAAATGATGTCCATTAAAACAGCCCTTTGACCTACTACACCAGTTATAATACTATTCTAAGCGCAGTTTACCACTTCTTGTAATAAAATGAAGGGAGTGGCTTCCTAAAGGAAGGCAGCTCTCTGCTTATCGATATCTGGTCTGACAGAGAAAACACCTCTTAATGGCACTGCCTGTAGTGCAGTGGCGTAACAATAGCCCCGCAGACCCTGCGGTCACGGGGAGGCATTGAGTTAACTGTGGGTGCTGGGTTCTGCAGGGCTAATGATATGCGGATCAGCCTGCCTTACCCTTCAAATGTGCTGCCATTGCCGGGACCCGCAAATCTCCTTTTCTGCAGTCCCGGCGCTCCTCCTGGCTCCTGGTAATGAAAATGACTAACACAAAATGGCTTTTTTTTGCAGGTCATGGCGGCACATTTGAAGGGTAAGGCAGAGTTGGGTGCACATTTCTTTTACGGGGGGGGGGGGGGGTGCTTTGCTAATTTCCGGCGGGGGGTGGGGGGGGGGGGTGCGCATTGGATAATTACGCCACTGCTGTAGTGTCTCTGACTGACAGGACATCCAATAGGAAGTACTGTAACTGCCAGTCAAAGCGAAGCCAGTGCAGTCACGGACTGCATCTGGCTTACTGACATGAGTGGAGGTGGCGGATTTTACTGGGGGGCTCCCATTATAACATTAAACAGGAGAGGGTGTAGATATGATTTCATCTGCTTTACTATATCTAAATATCTATATTTCAATAGAAAATCCATAGTACTGTATACCCTTTACATAAAAACACTGTGCCGGCGACATATAGGAGAAGCATATACAAATTGATACTGTCATCAGAGGCAGTAACACACATCACTCCAGCTTAAATGTATTAAGGCATTCTATATTGCTATTATGACTTCTTAAATCTTTACCTAATGTGTCAAAACAGACATGGACTTCCTTTGGGACCAGTTTGCCAATAAAGAAAGCAAAGTAAATTACAGAGAAATAAAATTGTTAACTGTGGCAGACAGACGTTTTACACAACTGAGCAGAGACTCTAAGCATCACTACATCTTGATCAATAATGCAGAAGGTACTTCTAGGCCCCATTTAGCAATGAAATAATAGTTTGTCTCTTGTAATCCATAACAAGCTCTGAATCTGGCTGTTGAAACTTAGAAAATGTCCTCTAGTTACACTTCAAAATAATGCAGAGATCAATGCTATTAATCACAGAGTGACTGCAAGAAAAAGACAAGAATACTTGTGTAATATACCAGGTGTGCACTATCAGCCTATATAGTATATGAGAAATCAGAGGCATAACAAAAAACGCAGCGCCCCCTGTGAGAAAAGTTCAGAGCTTCTCCCAACCCTGCCATCCCTGACCCCGACTCATCCCTCTATCTGCTGCCAGGTCCATAGCTGGGACCTGCAGATATACTGCATGTTCAGTAGCTGTGGTGCGATGGTGGATAAGCAAAACATTAACTGCTCCTCTAGCATCCTCAATAACTGTCTGCTGTGAGGGGGTGGCCATTTTGTGAGTGGCATTATTAATAGTAGCAGAAGGAGCACTGGGACTGCAGACACAGTAGTCTGCGGGAAGCACCACTGCTGTGATGTTGCTGCGGGATGCTCTGCAGAGACATCACTGGGGCTTATGCTGGCCACACATCAGACCAACTTCAGACCAACTTTTTTAAAACCCTTCAAACCTCCAACCACCCAACTTGACAGTCCAACTAAAACAGTTCCCCACACATCTAACCAACTTTTCTTCCAACCAGTACACTTTTTTTTTTTTTTTTTAGTTCAGCCAACTTCTGTCCAACTTCTGATGTCACAGAAGTAGGTGGACAGGTTTGGCCTACTTATGTTTTTTTTTTTTTTACTTTTATTTTTATTACTTTTATTTAGTTTAAAAATGGCTTAATTCCAAGTGAGAAGTGAAAGTAAATGAAATTATCTGCCTCACACACCAGGCAGTCTAGTAAAAGTTACATGTATCAGTTGAATTTATTAAATGCAGATAATTTGTATCAATCTGCCTCAGTGTTGCAACATAAGCCCCATACACATTACATGACTTTTTAATAGATATTGTTCATTTTATCCCTTCTGAGTGGTAACTTTTAAAATCATACATATATATATATATATATATATATATATATATATATATATATATATATATATATGTACTTGTGTAGTTTCATGGCACCACTAGATCACATGTGATATAGCATGCGATTTGACATGCTATATCGCCTGCGATCTACTATCCATTTCATTAACCCACTGTCCACTAGGGTGTGGAGTTGATTTTATATAGTGTGGCAAGCGCGGATGACACTACTTGTGTTGTTTCACAGTGACTCACGATATTGCATGCCATTTGCATGCAATTCCGTGGAATTCATTCCGTGTCCGCTCGCCACACTATATAAAATCAACTCCACGCCCTAGTGGATAGTGGGGTGATGAAATGGATAGTAGATTGCATGCAATATCACATGCGATCTACTGGCGCCGTGAAACTACACAAGTGTATATATATATATATATATATATATCTCCAAAAACAATGAAATAGAATTCGCCCCTGTGCCCTCCTGGGTCAACTCATGTACCCCTAAAATAAAAATACAGCAACTGTGGTCCTTTTTTTGTTTTGCTAGATCAGTGGTCAGGGGAACCGGGGTAGATTACCCTAAATGGGGTAAAAATGAAATTCCTTGGGGTAATCGACGGTTGCGCTGCCAAGACACAGCCGGGCATGCATATGAATCTATATGCTTCATGGCTGTGTCTCAGCTGTACGACCGTCCTTTACCCCCTGAAATTTCATTTCATGGTCCGGCGCGGCAGCACTGAAACAGTGCAAAAGCCAGGCAGAAGCAATGGGCTGCCCCAGCTGTCCTATTGGCTGGCGGTGGGTGGTTGAATGGCAAGGGAAGGCAGGGTACTTCTCCTATGGGTATTGGGACAGCTGGCGATCTCCCCCATCTACTGCCTCCTACGAAACTGAGGGACAATGGGAGTAACTTTTATGCAGAACATATTATGTTACTTGCAGAGCAATATTTGTATTTTTATACAGAGAAGCAGCTTATATGCTGCGCTGTTTAACAAACTGTTAATAAATAAATAAATAAATATGCAGAGCATTGTCTCTGCATGGCAAAAATTGCTCTACATAAATGTCTCTTGTGTACAAAGTAACATCTTCCATGCAGAGCAATTTTTCCTGCACAGATCAATTTGTAAAATGCAGAACCACTCTACGCATAGTATCTTATCTATCTATGTTATTTATCCATCTATTTATCTATCAATCATGAATATATTACACCAGGAGTGAGGTCACACATCCTGCCAACCTTCTGCTTATCTAAAAACTCTGCCTGACTTTTGATTTCACCTTTTTGCCCTCTGCAAATGGTCATTGGATTTAAACTTTAAAGTTGTCCATGTGCTTTCGTGCACCTAGCACATTGCACTCTCATGCTGCTATCCTGTAGAAATGGCCTGAATGGCCATGAAATGTCGATATGAGCACCAAGTAACAAGTAATGCATGTTTTCTTAACACCAATATAAGCGTTTTTTTTATCCGACTAGTGCCACCTTATTTGTGTGTGTGTATATATATATATATATATATATATATATATATATATATATATATATATATATATAAACAGGGGACATCACAGGGAGAGCAGGGGCAGGGAAGTGCATAGGCAGGTGGCTGGGGTGACAGGGAGCATAGTTGGTGGGATGTACTGGTCACGGGGGTTACGGGGGTCTGCAGCAGTGAGCTGTCTCCCTTACCTACTTCCCGCGGGGGTTGCGGGAGACAGGCTGGTGGGTGATGAGGACACGGTGACAGCAGAGAAGGTGCAGGGCATCCTGGACACCGCGGCTGAAGGGACCCGGTGGCTGGACAGACAACAGTGGTGCGGACAAAGCATGAGCAGGCTTTCCCGGACCCGGCTGGAGGCGGCTCTGGGGGCATGGTGCGTGGACCTGGCGGCTACAGCACACCTTGGTGCCGGTAATTGCGGGGGGGTGCTGGAGACTGCAGTTTTGCCGGTAATGGGGTGGGGGGTCTGTGATTGCAGGGGGAATGTGGGTGGCTTTTGTGTCGCTGTTGGTGGTTAGGAAGGAAGGAGCAGGGGACACTGTCATCAGCTCACCGGAGCTGCTGGCAGGGAAGAAGGTGTAGTAGGCGGACTCCCGTTGGCTGTCAGCGGTGGAGCCGTCACTACAGCAGCGGGAGGGAGGGTGAATAGCGCGGCCGGTACCGCCGGATGCCTCTCATCAGCGCGGCAGGCAGCAGCAGTGTCTCCCGCACAGCGCTGCTGCATGTCTCCCCGGCGCCGGCGGGATGATTTCGGGGGTAGGGGGTAGAATGCCGGGTGACACTGGGGATCTCCTCCTTGTCAGCTGCTCAACACAGCAGCTGACAGGGAAGGAGTAGGCGGACACTGCTGGTCAGTGTCCGCCTACTTATCGGGCAGTTGGGGGAACTTTCCCCACACATCAGCACGATCAGCTGGGAAAAATCAAACAGGTTTGATTTTTCCCAGCTAGTTGGAACGACCGTTCGGGGCCGTTTTTCAACGTTTTTGGCCGTGTGGGAGCAAACGGCTGATAATCGTTTGCTCCCACACACTAGAAAGATTATCATTCCAACCAGCCAAAAGTTGGCTGGTTGGAACGATATCTGTCTGATGTGTGGCCAGCATTAGCGAAGCCGCACAAGCCTCCATTACTCCCTCCCTCCACCCTCCATTGCCTATGGGGAACTGCCCCTGTGTAGGTGGCTGAGTAGCACTGCTCTGTACAGCAGCACCAATTTACTTAGGATATCCGGGAGGAGGTGGAGTCCAGTGACGTGCGGTGAGGTCAGTGGCTGGTGAGGCACTGGTCTGTAAGCAGTGGTGCAAGTACAATTTTTTTCTTAGGTGGTACCAAAAATGGTTGTGGTCAAGTTTTATAACAATAGCGGCATGGTCACATTATGCCAAACACAGTAATGCCCCTTAAACATTATGACACACACTGTAATGCCCATGACACAATATGCCACATACCGTAATACCCATGACACATTGTGCCACACAAGGTAATACCCAGTACATATAATACCACACTACATAATGCCCATTACATATCACACCACACACTGTAATGCCTATTGCATATTATACAACACAACATATTGCCCATTACATATTATGCCACACTGCAATGCCCATTAAATATTGTGCCACACACCATAATGGCAATGACAGAATATGCCACACAGCGTAATGCCAATGAAACATTATGCCACACACCGTAATGCCCATTTGGACATTATGCCACACATAGGTATGCCGCTGACACCTTTTTATGTCCCACACACAAAAATGCCCCAAGCAAATTATGCCCCAATAGTAAGGTTTCTAATTACTCATTGCCCTGAGTTTCTTGGCAAAAGATGCAGCTTTCTGCATCTTCTCCCAGCAGCGGCAGCACTTCCGGGTATTACTACACATGCAATGGTGTAATAATACATTTTGGGCCCTTTCATGGAATATTAGTGTCGTTTAAATGCAGAATACCCCCTGCAGTGTGGGTTAGATGCATAATGCCCCACTTTTGTTGCTTAAAATAATGCCTCTAGTAGGACTTAACATCCTAAATGCTTGTTGCCATGGAGGTTACATGCTCATTTCCATGGGGGTTACATGCTTGTTGCCATGGAGTTTACATGCTTGTTGCCATGGAGGTTACATGCTTGTTGCCATGGGGGTTACATGCTTGTTGCCATGGGGGTTACATGCTCATTGCCATGGGGGTTACATGCTTGATGCTATGGGGGTTATGGCTGGCTGACACTGAGTAGAATTTGACATCAAGAGGCATTAGTGCATACTCACCCTCCTCCTCCAAGGCCTGCAGCTCCAGCATGGTGATGACACACAAGTTGATTGATTGACAGGTGAAGACCTTCGTCGGCAGCCTGGACTGTGGCCTCTCCACCATGTCCGGCAGGGCAGCCAATGTCCATCCATGCAGCGGGCCAGGCGGGTGGAGGGCTTCAGGACACCGCTGCTCCTGGCCTGGGGAAAGATGGTTGGAAGGTTTCGGGACACCACTGCTCCTGGCCCGGGGACAGGCGGATGGAAGGCTTCAGGACACTGCTGCTCCTGCCCTGGAGACAGCGGTTGGAGGGCTTCAGGACACCGCTGCTCCTAGCCTGGGGACTTCTCTCCCCCCCAGCCGCCGCTGGAACAGCCTTCACAGCAGCGCTCCAGCCAGGACTCCTCACTGCCACACTAGCAAAGTTCTACAGCAGCCGCAGCTGTCCGGTCTAAGGTAGCGCATCCCGCCCACATTGATGAGCAGGCTCCACCAGACACAGACGTTCCTGTGTCCCGACCCTCCTGGCCTGCTTGTACCGGTGCCATCACTGATCATCACCTAGATGCTCGTTGCTAGGAGTTACATGCTTGATGCAAGGGTATTCATGCTTGTTGCCATGGGGATTTCATGCTTGTTGCCCAAGGGGGATTACATGCTCGTTGCCCAAGGGGGATTACATGCTCATTGGCCAGCGGGGGATTACATGCTCATTGGCCAGCGGGGATTACATGCTTATTGCTCAGGTGGGGGTTACATGCTCATTGCCCAGGTGGGGGTTACATGCTCATTGCCCAGGTGGGGGTTACATGCTCATTGCCCGGGAGACGCAATCACAGACACCGAACTATGTACCAGAGCGGGATGATTTGAGCTGGACCTGCAGGGATTATCTGAGAAAGATCTTTGTTGGTGGCACAATCCAACCATGATCTGATCCAGCTCTGGGCATGGAATGCTATCACATCGGTTAAACACTCCAGCTCCCTGGTGGCCAACTGCCCCCCCAACACCAACAATGCTGTATGGAAACTGCTACCAAATTATATATGAAACAAACAGGAAGCATTTCACTGTAGATTTAAAATACAGCCGCATATATAATAACATGCCTCTGTCATCCATATATTACACAAACACACAGCACATGCATATATATGCAGCCAAACATAGCCTCTATCAATGTCAAATACATACATATATACGCATACACACAGACACATACAGTACAGCTCCATGTTGCTTATGTCGGCTCCTCAGCACCGCTGGCATGTTTCATGCTGGTGCACGTAAGGACAGGAGCACAGTGTGGACAGGTGGACGGACGGCTGCTGGTGCCTGATGTATGCGGGCTACTTCTCCCCTTCCCCCCTCCTTACCTTCAGATAACCGGGGACATTTTTTCAGGAGAAGGAGGCTGCTGTACACGGGTGGGCGGGCTGCAGCGGGGACTACAATACGCGGCTGCGGCCGCACCACTAGCCAGCAGCCATCTAGCCCGGCCGAGCCACATCATCGCTTCTGCTGCCCAACTGGTGCTCCAACCTAGCGGGGGGTGCCTGTGCATTAGGAAGTGCCTGTGCACCCCCGGCACCCCCCGTGCGCACACGCCTATGGCGGGTGCCGACAGCGAGGTGAGAGGGAGGGAAGGGGGGGTGGCTTTCCGATGGCTGCACTGCAGTGACATGGCTGAATGCACGCCCATGTCACTGCGGCACTTGTAGTGGTGCCGCTTCTACTAGTTTTTTAAATGGGCTTTTACAGCCCTCTGCATGTCTCCACCCCATGCCCGCCCCCTGCTTCCAGCCTTTTGTAAGGGGCAGCTGGAGGCACCGCCTTCGGTGCCTCCGAAGTTACATAAAAAATCTAGCAACAATGAGAAGGATTAAATTAACATAAAGAAAATACTTATGACACAGACTAAGTGTCATAAGTATCTTCTTTGTATTATTTTAATCATTAATGACAGGGGAGGCTCTGCCTCCCCTGCCTCCCCTGACTGCACGTCCCTGGTGGAGTCTGCCGAAAAGTTCACCTACCTCTGACTGTCCTGCTGTTCATCTTCTGTGAGCCCCCTCTGCCCCCTACCACAGCCAGCAGCCAGCCCTGGAGATATCACTTCCCACACAGCCAGCCAATCTTAAGAAGACACTGCTGACTGGCTGGCGGTCCTGCAGCAGTCCCGCCAAATTCTAAATGCTTACTTCACAGAGAATTGTGGTATAGGCCAGCTCCAAGTCACTTTCATCCCTCTACAGTGTTCCACAGTGTCAGTGTGGCTTTCCCCTATAGCTCACTATCATCCATCTCCAGGTCAGTATTAACCCTGTACACACAGCATTATCTGAACTGTACTCTTTGTGTCAGTGTAGATGCCTACTTAGTTTTAGCAATGAATAGGGTAATGTGGGTATTGATGGGGTAATGATAACCCTCATCAGGCACAACCCCAATATATTTGCTTATCCAGGATACCTCTATTGTAGTCATGACATACCTATCATGTTACTGATGGCTATTGGGGGAGGGGGGGGCACGCAGGAACTTTTTTGGCAGGGGGGTGCAAAGTTTACAGTTAGCCACTGCGCAGAAAATTAGATCTGCCGGTCCCAACAACAAGGCAGCAATAGCTACCGCAGACCCAGGGAGCCCACACTTACCTAGTGCTTCTGAGCAACCGCAGAGTCTATTGCTACACACATCTGATTAAAGAAAATGTGCAAATCAGCATTCTCTGATCCCTTCACACCTCATTGTCCATCATTGATAATACCTCCCGATTTTGCAAGACAGTCCTGTTTTTTGGACTGACCCACATGTGTGCAGCAGGGTCCTGCAGTGTGTGTGGGCAGTTGGAAGGACCCCTGTCCTTAGCAAAGCAGCTGTGAATAGACACTGTGTAAAAGTGCACATAGTCTATTCACAGCGAGCAAGGGAGCATGCTAGAAGTTCACAGAGCGATGCGCATGTCCCCCAGTAACGAGAATAGAGGCATGACTCGCAGCTGCTGCACTCCTATGAGGCCACGCCCCTTCTGATGAGGTCACCTGAGACTCTTGATATCCCCAACAAGAATGATTGGAGGTATGTCATTCTGTCAGTTAGCTGTATTCCTAACCCTACCCTACAATCACTGACCGTTCAGATTTGGTTTGTCTTCTTACCAGTGCTGGATTTTTGATTAAGCACATGAAGTATGTGCCTAGGGTTGTCACTAGCTAGGGTAGTCTAGTAGCCCCCCTGCATCAGAATGTCCAAATTCAATGCTATTTCGCCACAGAACAAAGACTACTTCCATGATTCATCAGGAGGGGGGTCTCAGGAGTTGACTCATGTGCAGTCCAGGATCCTGAAAAATTAGTTTTGTATTGTGGTAAGTCTGGAAACATTCGCATATGCAGTCTGGAAGCCAGGAGGAAGAGGTATGTAGCTTCCAAAATGGCAAAAATACACCCTTTCATCTAGCTCTGTCTGCTTCCCTGCAGCAATTACGACAGTAAGGGGCCAAATCAGATTTACATCACATCAGAGATGGAACTAGCGATAATGCAGCCAGTGCATTGCAATGGGGCTTGCCGCAATGAAGAGGCCCACAGCTGCCAGCTAATGAATCAGACTGACTCATTATATGCCTAGATGTGGTCCTGCGCTGGCATTGTCAACAAATCTAATCAAGGGTGAGTTTTTTTCGCGGTGCTGCAGCAGTCCCAGGTCTCTACTGGCCACATGATTGGCTGGTGGTTTATCACTCTCCATTTTATCACTTTTGAAGCTTAGAGAATCTAGCCCTAAAGGAGCGGCAACATGGGAGGTCGTTCCAGGACCCTCACACACTGATCTTTTAATTGGCACGGTCTCCCCCCAGTATCCCGCCGTCGGCTCAGCTGTGTTTGCCAGTAGCTTTTGCATTTTAGTCTTTCTATTCCTCTCATAGTTATCGCTCTCTCATATTTATCTATATTTATAGACCATTAATGGCTG
The DNA here is from genome assembly GCF_055691185.1 of Crinia signifera. Lineage (NCBI taxonomy): Eukaryota > Metazoa > Chordata > Amphibia > Anura > Myobatrachidae > Crinia > Crinia signifera. The sequence continues at coordinate 208,742,633 of NC_139218.1, forward strand.
TGAAACATCGATAGTCTATGGACATCCCTACTTTGGAGCCCACATAAACATCTGATTCCCAGCTGAATACTTTTGTGGCTGCTTTTCCTTATGGCTACAGCACTGTACTAACATATGTTAATGCATCAATCTATCTACTGTAGGTAAGTCACACATCCATGTGTCTCAATGGGCAAGCCTCTTCTGTTCACTGCTTTAGCATCTGCGGGTCACAACCCTTACCATTGGTATCAGCATACGTATCAGCCCCATGTTAGGTACAAGAGAACATTTCTTCATACGCACAGGGCATTAGCTACATTCCCACAAATTGTATCTTGATACTCGCCATCCAGTTGCCACCCAAAAAAAAAATAATTACTACTTCAGTAGAAACTCATGTTAGTCCCTTTTGGCACAAAATGTAACACTGTGTTACACAAATCAGTGTATATACCTACCACAGATGGTTGTGAGGGAGGGGTTTATCTAGTCAAGAAAATGCCCTCAATGCACTGCAATAGGCCAGCAAATGAGATTTACAACCTACATGCTAGAAATGCCTTCCCAGCCATCAGTACTGTGCATTGAAAAACCCCTTCTGGCCAGCCTCCGAAAGGCAATAACCCTTTAGTCAGCCTCTCTGAACACAAGCACCTGCAGACAACTCTCCCTCTGGCCTGCCTCTCCATCACAAGCACCTGTAGGCAACAACCCCACTGGCCAACCTCTCCAGGTACAGGCTCCTACAGGTAACAATATTGCTGGCCAGCCTCCGCAGTCACAGGTACCTGTAAGCAACAACCCATTTAGCCAGCCTCTCCAGGTACAGGAACATGCAGGCAACAACACCTCTGGCCAGCCTTTCCATGGGGGAGATGCAGTGGCATAACTATAGAGGGTGCAGGTACGGTTGCCACCTCGCACATCATAAATTCCTGGAGATCTACCCCATCTTCTCACCCTCATGAGCGTGCCTACAGCGCGCCCGCTCATGGAAAAATGGGCGTGTCATCGCAAAAGTGGGCGTATCTTCATCTGAAAAGTGGGCATGGTGTCTGTAATACAACATGAATTCATGTGCGACATGTTGATGACATGCATGAATATAATAAATGCAATAATAGGCACATAAATACAATTATTAGTTTTACTTTTGGACAAGACTGGTGGCGGTTACCTTAGAGCGGTAAGCTGCCTCCTGCTTGCTCCTATGTTTCGCCCCGCTCCACGCTCACGCTGCCGACTCCTGGACATGAGGACACTGCGCTGCTGCACATTGATGATTCGGCTGGTGCACACAGCGTATAGGAGGAGGCGGAGCGCGCAAGCCAGACGCGCAGGTTGCGCACCCCGACCCGGACAGACACAGCAATCAGCCCCGGCCAGACCCCGCCAGCAGCCCCGGCCAGACCCCACAATCAGCATGCAGTCACAGTGAGCGGGGAGAGGGAGTGAGGCTGTGCAGGCTTTTCCAGTCACCCGGATTCCGAGACAATCCCAGAATCCGAATGACTGGAAAAGCCTCCTTGAGGGTTGCCACCAAAAAACGGGAGAATCCCAGAAATCTGGGAGAGGTGGGAACCCTAGGTGCAGGGGATGCAGTTGCTATGGGGGTATGTGGCTTATGGGGGCCCCAAAAGCATCCCACTGCATCCTGTGAAGGGTGAAGTGATGGGGGAGATAGAAAAAACAGGTGGAGAGAAAAGGAAAAGAGAAAAGATATGAATATATCAAGGAACCTTGCATATGCCAGGTCACCTCAGTTTGTCCCTCGTTCCACCCCACCCTGCCCCAGAAGTGTCACACCAGGTCACCCCTGTCACTGCTGCTCTTTGCCCCTCAATCTGTGCTGCCCCCCTCTATGATGCTCTGTCCTGTAACCCTAGAAGTGGGAGCCATTGGAGAGGGGGCATGGAAGAGCAGCATGCGCCCTGATAGGACAGGCATTATATATAGACACACATGCCCATATGTCAGTTGCACCATGGCATCAGAAAATCAGCACTCTACAATTATAGTGAATTGGTGGCCAAATGAAATATAGAATACAACAATGAGGTAAAACTAAATAAATACACATTGGCTGTTCAATTTGTACTTAGTAATGTTAAGAATACATTAAGATACCTTTATTTTACATTATTGAATGTTTTTCTGATGCCTACAGTTCCTGAGCGGGAAAGTGCCGCTGACAACACCCGGCATGCTATCACACATACGGGAGATTACACATGGCAAATTGTATGTAATGTGTTTTTTATTTCTACAGCGGCAGCGAAATTATATATTTAAGCATGTATATGCATTAAGGCTCTTGTAATTCCGATCAATTAAATATTAAATTGCAGGGGTCTACATAAAGAACAATATAGATTTTGTGATTTGATTAGACTCCATAAATAAGTACATGGATCCAGATTCACACTCTATTTTCTCACAGCTGGTGATCTGCAAATCAAATTATAGCGGAATTCTGGATGAGGTTAGAAGCAATATTTTCCTTCTCTCAGCACTTGGGATAATGATGAATCTTAGTGGAATTGGAAATTAGAAGGTAAGTGTGGAACACAACTAAAAGTATAAAACAAAAATCGGATCTGTTTACATCAAATAGCATTGTATTATATTTACACATGAATTAATGTAATGTTTGCTCTAATTGTAATTGCATCTTTAGTAAAGCTACACAGCTTAAGATGCCATTGCAATTACAGCAAACATTACATTATTTCATGTATAATAAAATACAATGCTTTTTGTTGTAAGCAGATCTGATTTTTGTTTTTTTGCTTTTAGGTGCGATTTTGCCTAGAGTCAAAATCACATAGCAAGTTAGTCAAAATCACACAGTGCTAAGCCGCGTGCTATCCAGATGTGATCCTGATGTGTAGCTCCTCGCATAGCTAAATAGATTGTGCAGGCAAGTCTGTCTTGACTATGGTGCCTGTAGAATGTATTGAGCCTAGGGCCAAATAGCAATATAGTGTAAATCTGATGGTGTGTGCACAGAGGCCGATCTAGTGGGCATCGATATCAATACGACATTGGTGACCGGAGGGGTGCCAGCATTGGCTGGCAGGGAGGGAGGGGGTGGGTTGATGGAGCTGGGGATGCTGCAATGAGCAACATGGCCCTCGTTCCAAAATAGTAGAATTAAACTGTGCTGTACAGTCTATTTATTTATTTATTTTTATTTTTTATTTTTTTTTCGATACAAAAATTACAATTAAAATATCCACATAAAACATATACAATGGTGTTACAGTTGCTTAACATTCGGGATATATAACAGTCGGGATTTCCACATCTTGAGCTTTCTTATCTACCCCATTGTATCCACCTTAACATACAACACATAACATTACTGTCCTGCTCCCTTATTTCTTATATCCCTTGTCTGGTGCCTATTCTAATGATTATTTAATCTGCTCATACTAACCTTGTCCTTATCCTACCTTTCTTTTACTCATCTATATTCATATACTATCCACTCTATAATCGTTGTCCCGAGAGGGGTTCCTTCTAGGGCCTTCTTTTAGCCGAGTCCTTGGGCTGGCTGGAAATCGCTTCCCACGGAAATATTTATTTATTTATTATTAATTGCTGATAATATATATATATATATATATATATATATATTTTTTTTTTTTTTTAAAGTGTGAATTATAAACTTTATTCCTTATTTCGTGCTAGTCAAGTGTCCTGTTCTCATTCTTATTCCTCATTTCTCTTGTGCCTATCTTCGTTGAATATGAGGTTCCTTACCTCCAGATTTTTTAACTTGTGAAGTGTATCTCATATATTTTAATTATATTTGTACTCGCTCTGTGTCTATGTCTTTTTCTACCCATTTACTCCAAATCTTGTTAAATTTTCCTAGCGTGTTTCTATTTATGTGAACGTTTTTTTCATGCGCCACTGTGTAGTTTACTAGTGACTTCCAGCCCTCGGGTTCCGGACCTTTTTTTGCCATCCATTCTCTCGCTATCATCACTTTATACATCGCATAGCTAAATAGATTGTGCAGGCAAGTCTGTCTTGACTATGGTGCCTGTATTGAGCCTAGGGCCAAATAGCAATATAGTGTAAATCTGATGGTGTGTGCACAGAGGCCGATCTAGTGGGCATCGATATCAATACGACATTGGTGACCGAAGGGGTGCCAGCATTAGCTGGCAGGGAGGGAGGGGGTGGGTTGATGGAGCTGGGGATGCTGCAATGAGCAACATGGCCCTCGTTCCAAAATAGTAGAACTAAACTGTGCTGTACAGTCTATTTATACTTTCGATTCCGATGCTGCAGGGGCAGTGCATTGGGATTGAATTGGGATCGGGCAACACGGTGCAATTTGCACTAACTTGCTATCCATTTTACCATGTGTACACAGCTTAAAGTAAAGTGCAGTTAGCCAAAATCAGATAGTCAAAATTGGCCATTAGCCTGAATCTTACCGTGTCCATATACACACTGTAACTTTTCTTCTTTGACTAGAGTTCAAACTACCTTTCTGTGATCATCATCATCATCTGCTTCTCATTCATGTGTTCCTAGATTTTAAGTATGTGTGAACGGAACAAATTATAGTAAATTAACTCATCAGATTGAGTTAATATTCCAGAGAATATTTTTCTGTCTACTCATACTGCTGATCGCAAGAAACTGTCCAGTCATATGGTAGAGGGTGGGATGCATCAATCATCCCACCAATGATAGCAATCAATTCGGCATTTAGCAATACCGTATTCCTGAACAATTGTGCATACAATCATAAAAGACAGCTCTCCATATAAGAACTATACTTTGCAATATAAGGACTGTTGTGGATAATGTGAGTGTTTGTAGTGATGTGCAGGGTTATTTTGCATACACCAGCCGATGACTCAAGCTGTGAACAATCCAGTTACTGAACCAGTGGTGTTGGTTTATTTAAGTAAAATATAGCAGGTACAGCCATACTCACTATACATAATGGTGATGGATGTAGCTCATAGGTTAGTGGGGCTCTTTACAGCTCACCACCCAATGAGGCTGCTACCTGCTCGCCAGGACTCTGGAACAGCTATGTAATCCAGGTCTCTTGGATCCAAGTGAGAGATGTGTCTCCATTATCTTACTTTTCTTATATCGGGCCAGATGTACTGAAAAGTGATACAATGGAGTGATAATGTGATTGGCTGGTGGTTTATCACTCTCCATTTTATCACTTTTGTAAGGCTTAGTACATTTCACCAAGTATCTCTGCACTAAGTAGGATCTACAATGTAAAATGTTGCAGCAGTACAACATATTGGAGGACAGACCTTCCTGGGTCCTAGTGCTCATGTATGCACAGTAAGGCGACTGCTCCTGTTCAGGTAGTGACGCTGATCTAGGGGAAGGCCGCAGAGTAACGCAGTTCAGTACTTTGGGCCCAATGCAGACCTGATCGCTGCCGAGCAAATTAGCAGCGGCCAGCGATCAGCCAAACGCCGCCCTCACTGTGGGAATGGATGTGTAGGGCTAGCGAAGACTTCACAGCTCAGTGATTATGTCAAATGCTCACCATCCAATGATTTTTCCACTGGTCGCACCATCGCAGGCTTAGAGTAGCCAGGGATGGCTATGAAATCAGCCTGATCAAGGCTGAAGCTGACATCACAAATCCTCCCTTAAAATGCTTGGGCACGCCTAGTGTTTTTTCTGTCACACCTGCCTTTCTAGGTACTCCCATTAAACGTCTGGATCCAACCCCCAGACGACTTCCTGTTAATCACGAACAGTTAGCAAAGGAAAAAAGTAGAAGGATTCCTTCAATGCGCGACGCATTGCAGCCCATGCTCATGCACAGTGTATCGATATTTGGCTGTCTGAAAAATTGATGGGAGTCTCTGGGTGATGACTAGAAATGCATACAAAATGGTCTATTTAGTAGGTGTATTATGGGAGTATTTTGGACAAGGGCACATCAAGAGAGGAGGAGTCCAGGCCCCCTCCTCTCTCTAGCTGGCAGAGCAATAGATGCTATGCACTAGTGCTGCCACAGAGTCTAGTGTGCATGGGAAAATGGCCATTGCACCTCACCTCACTGCACAGCAACCACTTCTGACAGGGGGTTTCTGTGAAACCTGCAGGAACTATATCTCTAATCTGTAGCCCATAGGCTACAATGGGCTAACGCAGTCCAAAGATTGCAGTAGCTGCGGTGACCAATAAGAGATATTGGTAAATTGGGTAGCATCGCATTGCCCATAGAAACCTACGAGGATGTAGTTTTGGGCTTCAATGGGTGGATCACAGCAGGTATCAGAGATATCTTCAACCATTCAGGGCATACTTAATATTTGTGGCTTTCCCCGGGGGAAGAAAAAAAGGTGTTTTCGGGATATCGCCAAAAAAAATTACTTCATAAATAGGCTCCTAACTGTTTTATGCTTTCACTAAACAGACTCTTAATAAAAAGTCTATATAGAATGTGTTATATATAAAGAGAATAGTAATTTCCGATGCAGAACTGGGCACATCTGTGAGTTTGATCAGAAGGGATTTGAAGCTCTACATATGATTTATGGTCTCTGGCTGTATCTACCACATACAGAATTGACCCCTGGCCCACACTTCTTAACCATAGAAGCATTCATATAGCTTTTTCCATCTCCCACAAATCAGAAGTACAGCTCGCCACTTCCACCTTCCTCTGTTTCCTCTAACAGCAATTGCAGTCTCGCATTCAATTCCCAATATATCATGCCATTCTTATTGCAATCTATTAACCTTTATAAACCAAAGAGTACCAGTGGATTGTGGCTCACCAGACTTTACACAGTAGTCTGTTAAAAGTCAGTATTTAACTATCAGGTTTCAAACCACAGTCAAATAGAATAGAATCTTACATGCAATTGCTGTCTCACGTTTGTACTCATTCTTTTTCTGACAATCTCTATTTCTGCAGCATTTCTGCAGCAAATCCTTTTCATTTAGTTCTGCTTAATACAAAATTATATCCAGAAATATTTACATGAGTGGTACTTGTTAATTATACAGGTGCCATTGCCGGTTCTTCCTCTGAAATCCTGTACCAGATTTCCAAGTAAATAATTAAATGTACAAATTAATTTTCTTGTGCTCAACTCCAAAAAGAAAAAGGCAAGAGCCTAATCTGGTGAAGAAAATAGTAAAAACAAACTACACAGGAAAACACTTACAGTTCCCATACACTGGGCGATTTACCTTCAATTTGGGTTCTTTTCTTGTGATTGCAGCAATCGATCACAGGAAAAAAAAATTGCAGGTGAATGACAACAGGTCTGATGCAATGCGTGGTCCCATGCGTATCCCACCCGACACTATCTATCAAGGAAACTGACAGAAATTCATTGCTTCTACACGACAGCTTTCATCCCCTAGCTTCCAGAAAGGGACTCCCATACTCGCAGATGTTGCGAGCTAGACGTATAGTGAGTGATCCCATACAGCTGGAAACTACATTAGATGATATGATAGAAAAATTCCATCAAAGAGGTTATCGATACAGAGATCTTATTAGGAACAAAACAAAGGTTTTAAGTCACACCAGAGAGAGCTGTCTACGTCCTAAAACTGACAATGTAACAAGCCAAAATTCTTTATGCTGGGCTATTTGTAGTGTGCTGGGGAAATCATTTGCATTTTTTTCTAATATATATTAACCCCACTCTTTCAAGCACCTGTATTGGGCTTATACTGTAAATTGATTTGCTCAATTTCCATTCTGATTATCCTAAATAAATGTACATGGGTTGATGAAACATGCTAGTTGTGGTCACATTTGGTAATGAGTAGAGACAGGATTATATGCAACATAAAAATCTTGAAATATGCATGTAAATATGCATGAAAAATACTTAAAATATGCATTAAAAAGTGTTAAAATCTGCTATGTTAAATAATAAATTTTTTTTACTTATTTATTTAAAAATCAGCATGCAATTAGTTGCAAATAAACCTCAAAAATAGGCCCAGAGCAGCTGCAGATGTCTAGTACTGTACACGTGATTTTTTTTTTTCCTGGCTGCTACATCATTCTGCAGCGTCCTAGGCTCTTCTTGCATCAACTACACGGACCCTCATCTCCAGCGCTGATGGATCAAATGTCAGCATAGCATGTGAGGGCGGCGCAGTGAAAGGCTTCCTCCCTGCGCCGCATACTCACTGTGACACGGCATTTCCTCCACGCCGCGTGATGTCACAACCCTTCCACCCACCTCATCTGCTGCAGAAGTCTGTCTCTGGTGTAAAGTTCCAGGCCAGGGGCAGGCAAAGGTTCAGGAGCTTCGTAATGGCATCAGCCCCGACTGACTTTTATCAATATGGATTGGCAGCCTAGAGCAGTGTCAGTACATCCAAGGTTCCCCACACTGCGCACATATTGCCCCAGCCTGCACACCACTACCTGGCCAGCAGCAGCAGGGCAAAGCAGTGCTGTAACTCATGGGTGGGAAGAGGGCGGGGCCTAAAATATGCACCATCACTAGATTTTAGGTAAAATATGCAATAACCAGTGAGAATGGGCGAAATATGCATATGCAAATATGCAAATGCATATAATCCTGTCTCTAGTAATGAGATATATTATAAACAAAATATTTCTCTAATGTGCAATCATAGGGACCTATCAATATTGTCCAAAATGAATGAATTTTCTTCCACGCTTATTGCAGACCATTTAACAACATGCCAAATGAGATTTCCCATGCACATACGTTAGGGAAAGGGGGGACATGATAGATTCTTCAAATATATGAAGGGTTTTAACATATTACAGGTGGGAAATTTTCTTCAAAGGAAAAGAAGTAATAGAACACGAGGACATGAAACTGGAGGGAGGTAGGTTCAGGGGAAATGTTAAAAAAATATCTTCATAGAAAGGGTAGTGGATAAGTGGAATAGCCTCCCATCAGAGGTGGTAGGGGCTAAGACAGTAGAACAATTTAAACATGCTTGGGATAGGTATATGAATATCCTTACAAAGAAATAAGGATCGAAAAGGGTTGAGATTACCTGAAGGATAGAAAAGGGGCAGACTAGATGGGCCAAATGGTTCTTATCTGCTGTCAAATTCTATGTTTCTATGTTACCCATGAATCACACACATTGCATTGTAAACCTGAGCTTGGACCTACAGTTTGAAAATATTTAAAATGATCTTCCACTAGAAAAAAATGCTTTATTTCATTACTAAAGCATTTTTATTTAACTATTGCCTTGTAATGACGATTCCTGCAAAGCTGCTTTTTCAGCAAATGGACAAAACCATGTGCACTGCACAGGGGCAAATGTAGGATTTTCAGAAGGGGGTTTCCAGAGAGGGGCGGAGCAAAGCACGGAGATGGGCACTTAGGTGACCCAGTATATGCCGGGTCAGTTAAAGTATTATAGATAGACCAAATGTATATAAATAATAATATATATATATGGTATCTGGAAAAAAGGGTGAAAAGAGCGCCTCCTAGTGTAGTAGTTAATATATTCAAAATGACACTTCCACCAGTCATGCAACACCACAAATCGTGAAGGTGTACCATTAATGGTGGTATCCAACCACCTCGTATGTCACGTTCTATCGTCACTCCCAAGTCACAGGCAGCAAGTAAAGAGAGCCTCCTCAGTCCAAAAGACAACAGTATTGTACCCTCACAAAGCACAGGGGAAAAAACAAAGAGGGAGAAATCCTAGTGTAATATTGTAATGCAAAGGATTTTATTTAAACAAAAGACAAAATTTTGCCCGTACATGATATAAAAACAAATAGAGCTTATTTGAGTCTGCTTTTTTTCCCAAAAGCAAGTACTGGATTCCAGGGTAACCTCCACGGTTTACCCTTCTTCCCAACGCGTTTCGTCGTTTTAAAATATCCTGGACTTCTTCAGGAGCATAAAATAGTGTTCCCCCCTTACCTATATTTATACAGCTGTTAATTACAGCTCTAAGTGTGCCGCCCCCGTGCCGTCTGTTACCTTCCGGAAGCGTCACTTCCGGTTGCGGCTATTAGATCTTGTTGCTATGAAGCTACTTCCTAGTGAGTGGACCGCACGCTACTCGCGTGTCCATTATTTCCGGGTATTTGACCCGCACGGCCATGTTAGAGAACAAGGAAGTGTGCAGTCGGAAATACGTCCTAGTGAATGGACCGCACGCTACTCGCGTGTCCATTGTTTCCGGGTATTTGACCCGCACGGCCATGTTAGAGAACAAGGAAGTGTACAGTCGGAGATACGTCATTGTCTCCATTATTTTGTTTGACCCGCATGACGTTCTCACGTCCGGGTTTATGACATGCGCGGCCATTTTCAGGTCTGTATATAGTTATACAGGAGACCATTATTATTTCAGCAGTCTCTGTATGTTGATTGTCGGATGGGTGGTACGGTTACCCCCTTAGACACAACGGATGGAGCTCATGTCCGGTCACAGTGCCGACACTCCACCCCTCATGTCACAAGGAGACCCCAGTAACCCTCAGACTAATGCCGCCATTTTTCTTACTGGCAAAGTTATTATTTTGCCCATAAGACACTATATCACATGTGAATAAAAATATATATAGACAATTCATCAAATCCAATGTACAAAAAATGCAGGTAGGGGGAGAAAAGTTAATAAAAAATGCTTAATCTTGAAAGTGCTTAGTGCTTCATGAAAGGTGCTTCTTAAAAGTTGATTCGTGACAAGTATAGAAAACAGATCTTCACTTTAAAAATATTATAGTATACACTATAATAGAGACATATTAATCAAAATAAAAAGATAAGAAGATTAAAAGATATACAGTTTTTATAGAAAAGGGGCTAACTCATAATTATCGTTTAAACCTTTTGGACTTAGAGTATCCAACTCATAAATCCAATACATTTCCCTTCTTGATAGAAGATTTTCCCTATCCCCTCCTCTTGGTCCCAAAGTTACATGTTCAATTACCCTAAAACGAATGTCATCTACTTTGTGGTTGTGAAATTTTCCAAAGTGCCTCGGGATAGTGTGGGTTTCCACTTTGTTTTTTATACCCCTAATGTGCTCCTGGATCCTGATTTTCAGCTGCCTCTTAGTTTTCCCTACATACTTTTTGTTGCAGGGACATTCCAGCATATAAATGACCCAACAGGTGTTGCAGTTGGTTAAGTGTTTACTTTGATAGGTCCTCGTATCACTGGAATTTTTAAACGATCTGAAGTCTGAATTGGCATATTTACAGATGTTACATTTATTACATTTATAGAATCCTTTAGGCTGAGTCCACATGGTGTTCTGTTTTTTCTCTTTTATGGGTAGCATACTAGGAGCAAGTAGATCCTTCAAGTTTCTTGCTTTTTTATATACTATTTTTGGTTTTTGGGGTAAAATCTGATTTAAAACAGGATCCATTTGTAAAACACTCCAATGTTTTTCCAGAGTTTTTTTAATCTCTTTTTCTCTGCTGTTAAAAACTGTAATAAAATTAATATCATTGGGATTTGTTTGTTTCTTCTGTTTATATTTGAGGAGGTCAGTTCTTTCTATTGCACTTGTCTTTTCCGAGGCCTTATTCATTATTATTTCTGGATATCCTCTATCTTCAAATCTTTTCCTATAAACTTCTGTTTGTCTTGTATAGTCTCGTTCTTCTGTGCAGTTTCTTTTCACTCTTGCAAACTGCGAAAAAGGAATATTCGTCTTCCACCTCTTCAAATGGTTGCTTTTAAAATGGACATATGAGTTGGTATCTACCTTTTTTATAAAAGTTTTGGTTATAACTTTTTTGTCCTTAGATTTTAAAACCAGGTCCAGATATTCTATTTCTTCTTCTTGGATGTTAAAAGTAAAGGATAGATTAAAAACATTCGTATGTAAAAAATCGATAAATTGTGCAAATTGTGCTCGGGTGCCATTCCAAATAATCAATATATCATCAATATATCTCTTATATTAAATAATTTTATCTAAAAAGGGGTTATTAATATATACATTGTTTTGTTCCCAGCAACCCATATGTAAATTCGCAAAACTGGGTGCGAAAACTGTCCCCATTGCAGTCCCACAGACTTGTATATAAAAATCCTCTAAAAATGTAAAATAGTTATGGGTTAAAATGAATCTAATTAAAGTGCAAATGAATACTCTGTGATTTTCCTCCAATGTTGGGTCAGCATCTAAAAACTCTTTGCATGATGCTATCCCTCTTTCATGATCTATCGATGTATATAGAGATTGTACATCGATAGTGGCCCAAAGATATCCATTGTCCCATGTGATTTCTTCTAAAATCTGTAAAATCGCCGTTGTGTCTTTCACATATGATGTTAGTATTGGGACATATTTCTGAAGAAAAATATCAACATACTCTGATAATGTAGATGTAATCGAATCTATGCCCGCCACAATAGGTCTACCGGGTGGGTCAACCAGAGTTTTATGGATCTTGGGCATATAGTAAAAAATGGGGATTATAGGATAATTTTTAAATAAAAATTGGTATTCATCTTTACTTATACAGCCGTTGTGCATGGCTGTTACTAAAATAGGTCTTAAAATATCAATAAAATCAGCTGTGGGATCCTTGCTTAATTTTTTATAAGATTTTTCGTCACTCAATAACCTTTTAGCCTCTTTTTCATAATCGGTTCTGTTCAAGAGTACTAGACCACCTCCTTTGTCCGCACTCTTCACTACAAGTATATATAAGGTGTTGCAAGTCCGCGGCACTCAAAAGGCTTTAAACAACTTGTGTAACAAAGAAATGATACCCAAACACAGGTCAGGTATGACCTACCTGACCTGTGTTTGGGTATCATTTCTTTGTTACACAAGTTGTTTAAAGCCTTTTGAGTGCCGCGGACTTGCAACACCTTATCTACTTCCCCTGTATAAGGGAACCGAGGGCACCCTGAGCAGCTGCAATATCATTTCTGCTAGTGCCGGACATCAGGATATATATATATATATATATATATATATATATATACACATAACAGCAGTGTAGACCCCTGGGTATAGCAATGTATTGGAGCCCCTACCTATCCTCCAGCGGTAGAGGTGGGGGGTGCTATGAGCAGAAGCTTTGATGTCCCGTGGGTGGTAGGGGGTATTATATCAACCGCTCAGCGTGTAGGGCCTGGATCAGTAATTTTCACTAATTACCCCTTTACTGCACAGATGGTGGGGGATGGAGTGGGAGAAGGGGGCATTGGGCTGAAGGAAGGGGCCTTAATATATAACTTCCAGGGTGGTAGAGGATGTTTAATACGCAGAGGTGGGGGTGTATAGTGGAGTGGGCTTATTTTTTTCGGGTGGGAGGACAGCTTGCTTGACTGCAGATATCTCCAGTTCCCGGAACTAGATTTCTTAGCTTTTAATGGAATTAAAAACTAGAAAATCCCACCTACCAAATGGTACTGGGGGATCAGAATTCAGGAGGCAGAGCAATCTGCCAACGTGTATATAAAACTACATACCAAGTGTGTGGAGCTGGAGCAGTAACCAGCTGCTGGAAGGCTGATATCTCTGGTTTTGGGCAGAGTAGAGACATGCTTCTAGTGTCCATCAAAGCGGGGGGAGTCCCAGCTTTTGGAATATATCCTCAGAAAAACTCTATGTCAGAAAGAACCTGAAATATCTGACTGGGAAGAGTAATAAACAGGCTTGGATGGGGACCACTGCTTTGAAGTCAGATATCTCCGGTTCCCCAGGGCCGATTTTTTAAATTCTTGTACTCATGGAAAGAGGGGACCCTCAGCTTTCAGTCTAGTGCCCTTAGATTCCTGTGGAGGGTTTCTGGGTACTCAGAACACCCCCCCCCCACGTGTGCTACTGCTGCAGGTTGGTTAAATGTACCATGCATAACTCCCAACATGACCCTCTCCAGGAGGGACACATTGCTCTGTTCCTGGACTTCCCTCTAAATGTATGCTTGCCATCACCCGTGTTGGACAGGTTAATTAATAAGAAAGGTGCTTCAACACAGGTGATGGTAATCATACATTAAGATGGAAGTGCAGAAGCAGAGCATTGTGTCTCTCCTGGAGAGGGTCATGTTGGGAGGTATGAACATGTGCAAATAGATTTGGGAAAGTTATTTTGTTTCTGTGCAGGGTAAATACTGGCTGTTTTATTCTTACCCTGCAATTTAGATTTCAGTTTGAACACTCAATTCTAACTCTCTCTGGACATGTTACATCTGCCCCACCTGCAGTGCACATGGGCCCTTATTCTAGTTCACTCGCAAAGGCAAATTCCATGGAGAAACCCATGTGCACTGCAGGTGGGACAGATATAACATGTGCAGAGATAATTAAATTTGGGTGGGGTTTTACTTCAAAGTGAGATCTATATTGCAGTGCAAAAATTAAGCAGTCAGTATTTTCCAAAATAACTCACCCAAATGTAACTCTCTCTGCACATGTTTCTGCCCCACCTGCAGTCCACATGGTTTTGTTCATTTGACAACGAATTTTCCTTTGCGAATGAACAGGAATAACCCCCAATGTTTTGTACATTTCCTAATAATGTAGCTTTGCCATCAGGACTGAATAACCCCAATAACAAACAGCACTGTAGCTATGTTGCATATAACATTCCTTGTAGAAAGCCTTGTAGAACAGATAAATATTAAGCTAGGACACATCCTAAAACAATGTTATCAATTCTATAATGCACGTGTGTGTATAAACTATTTTTGACAATCTTTCCTTTGAATCATTTACTCGTAAGTAAGGTAATAATCCCAGTTCCTGCTGTGTATACTGTACAGCAATGAACCAAATCATTGGGCTAATTCCAGTGGGAATTCATGGAAATACTACACCATGATGAATATGTTCCATTAATAAGTACTCTATGCTTCCTTAGTGTCAACCAATTTACTATCCATTTGCAAATGTTTACACTGATGCCTAGCTCTGTTTTCTTAACAATTGAGAATGATAAGCAGGGGTCAAAGCCCTTCCCAAGCACCATAAATCAACAATGCGCATGATGGTATAGGTCCCCAATCCTGCATGATGTCAAACACTTACTGTACATTAATCTATGCTTCTAGGCAGTTCAGCAATAGAGCACAGGACCTTTTGAAACATTTCTATCCTTAGAGATCATGTATTGAATCCAGCAAAATGACAATTATCCACAGGACTGACTTGTGTTTTAGCAATATAATAGTCTTCACACAGGGGGTGCTTTATCTAGATTTAGTGGTGAAAGATAAAGTACCAACTTCTGCCATGTTACGGCTATGTGTTAAAAATGAGAGAAGCTTATTAGTTGGTAATTTGGGCTTAATTTAACATGGATCGCTATTTTACGCATATACTGTACAGTCACATAGCAGTCACAGTAACATGACAGGAAGCCCGCATACAGGTGCTGAAACACAGCGTTTTTTTGGCGTGTCAAGACGTTCCAAGGCGTTTCTGGGGTGGGTCTCTGATGTCAGCGATGACCATTTCAAGCTTGGTTCTTTAGAAGATTGTGGAAGCCTTAGACTGGTGCCGAAGGTTTTTGTGAATAGATCAGTATTTGTGATACATTCATCATTTTGCAATGTTCATTTATTTATTTCTGGGTGGCAACTTTTCATCGCAGGCAACTGATTTTCTCTAGCGGTCCATGCAGATTTAGGCCCTTAATATTCAGCTTTGATCTCCATCACCATCAGTGGCGCAACTAAAAAAAGTGTGCTCTTCCCCTCCCCCACCAGAAAATTTTGGCGGAGCTCCTCCAGGAAAGTTCAGAAAACCCCAGAGAAAATTAAAGACTCACCCAATCCTGCCTCACCTCTCCGTTTGCCGCCGGGTCTGTGCTGGGGGTTTTTGCTCACTCCTCCACTCACCCCTGTGCTGGGGGGGTCTGCAGGGCTATTGCTGCTGGGACCTGCAGATCTATCTGTCTGCAGTCCCAGCACTCCACCTGATGCTAATGAAAAATGCCCCATACAAAATGGCTGCCCCTAGCAGCCTCAAAAAATGTCTGCTGTAAGGGGGTGGCCATTTTTTCCTTAGCAGCAGGAGCAGCGCCAGGACCTCAGACAAGTAGATCTGTAGGTCCTGGCAAAATTTTAAAGTAGCCCATATCCTAATGCTTCTAGAAAGGAATCTCTCCACATCAGTTATTCATTTTATTCCCCATATTAATTCTAGAAGTGTGCTGCCCCCCCCCCCCCCCCCTAACACATTACTATTCTACCAAAGTAATGCTCAATATAGAGGCCGGTGGCCAACACATATACAGTTCCATGCTTCCAGCATATATCTATAAATGTAAGGCTCAGGCGGCGGACTAGTCACAATAATTGTGTACTTCCAACCCGAATCTAGCAGGACTTTGCCCCCCCCCCCTATAAGCCTATTTTTTTTACCTTTTAATGTATCATTTATTCTTATTTATGCTAACAATGTCCTCCTCTGGGCTCCTGGACTGCATATGCACCTGCTCTTGAGACTATCCCTTGGGCACTATGGGCATGAAGCGGTTATTCTGTGCCCAGCTTACTAAGGCAGAATTGGAGCACTGTGACTGTTGTACTGCCCTAGCTAGTGGTATCCCCAGACATGTGATCACATGCTTAGTGGGAAATCCTGCACAGGATAAACACTTCATACTTAGTGCACCAGGGGTAGTCACAAGAGCAGGTACATGTTCACTCAAGAACCCTGGATGTTACTAGATTAGGCTCTATGCAAGAAAGCAGTGCAAGGACAGGGCCAGTGCAATCAGCTATTTGTGTCTGAAGGGGACACAAGCTGATCACAGTGTAAAAAAAATCACCCATCCAGGGACCGGTTATCGGTGCTCAGGTGAGGGCTGCTGATCATTGGGGCTTCCCGTTGCTTCTTTTGATCCCCGGTGAAGTAAAATGATGCTGCAATGCTTCAGCTCACTTCACAGCACCGGAAGTCACCATAACCAGCCAAAATTCTAGCTGAATGTTATCAAACATTGGCCCTTATTCTGGTTGGTGCGGTAATATCCGCGTGCGTTCGTGCCGCCGATGTTTTGTGTCTGCGCATGTGCAGAGGCGTCTCTGCGCATGTGCGAGCGGGGCGTACGGCCAAATCCCGCATGAAATGTGAACACTCCGAACAGGGGGAGGAGAGGGGCGTGAAGGGCTATTTGGGCTCATTACCATATGCATACGCCCCGCGTTTCATGGGCGTTCCCATGCAAACGCTGGGCGTACGTATGGTAATGCAGTCGTGACGCACGTGTAGGTGGCGGACATATGACATCGCCGGATGTCAGCTGCCCGCCCAGATCCCTGCTTTTGCACAGAAAAATGTCCGTGTGGTCTGAGGTTGCGGGAGCTGGTGGACCACTCGGTCCTGCATTCGATGGTCTGCGACCATCGAATGATGGGGGAGGTTCCCTGAGATGGAGGAGGCGTATTCCATGAAAAATACTTGTGCGGTCCGTTCGGCCAGCTTCTAACCGCGTACGGACGGAGTTGGCGATCCGTATGGAATTGCGGAGTTTCGGACGCACGGTCCTGGCCGCATATTCGGATCCGGCCGCACCGATCAGAATAAGGGCCATTGAGTGCAGCGTAAATTGCTAGATGACCTGTGTCCATGCCGAAAAGGTCTTTCTCAGACAGGCAGTGTGTGATAAAGGTTGGAGGAGCAGAGAAAAGGGGCTAAATTTACTAAGATTGAAGTTCTATTGAAGATGGGTTGTTGCCCATAGCAACCAATTATATTCTCCTTCTTATTTATTTAGGACATTTTAGAAGATAATAGATAGAATCTGATTGGTTGCTATGGGCAACATCCTATCTTCAATTAGTAAATTTACACCAAGGAAACTAGACCGGGGCGGTATCCTTTTTTTTCAAGGTGTCCTAATTGAGTTTTTAGTTGGGTTGTGCTTTCCGTATACATACTTTCCGTATACTTTCCGTATACATAACTATCCAAAGGTAGAATTTGCTTTTATTTTCGTTGTACAGTATTTTAATGCTGGTACGTAATAGACAAGTCTAACTCTGTACTTGTTATTCAGTCTTTTGTTGTTTATTAAAAAAAACAATTGGATTGCTTCTGAGAAATAAGATCTGTATATTCTCTCAAGCACAAACGTAATTTAAGTTGTGTTAACTTAAGTGAAATATTAGTGCAATAATGAAGTGCTAATACATATCCATTGGTGCCATTTTTTTTTTCACTTATCATTTTAGGAAGGAATTATTTTCTCTCCCAAAGGAATGTGCTAAAAGGCTATTCTGTCTGCCAGGCCAGTTCAATTTGCTCTCATGAATGAACTGTTAGATGATAATCAATATATATGTCAGTCAGGTCAAGCAGGGAAATGCATATGGTTCTTCAAGCTTTACTTACATGACATGGACCCTAGTTGAAAGGTAAAAAAAAAAATCTGAAATTTCCGAGAAAATGTCCCAGAAATTTAATCCGGTGAATTTAACGGAAATTTCTGATGTGTTTCACTGCTAAAGATTTGTATACATTGTAATATTATGTAGTATGATCCTTTTGTAGGTTCAACTTGTAACTCACTACAGCTAAACTTTTGTATCTGGTTACTCTAATATACTCGATGGACAAAACAATCCTCAGTTTCTTAGTACAGGATAATGGCCATACTCATAGGTCATAAAGGAGCTTAACTTAACTTAGATCCATTACTCCATAGGGTTAAATATGCAGACATTGCAGAGTACTTACCTGCTCAGAAATGACTGAAATCAAATAATAATAATAATAAGTAAGAAATTCCATTCTGGTTAGCGTACCGTAATTTGGGATGCCGGCAAGTATAAGATAAAGGACACATAAAAAAAGGCAGACATATGGGAGTTCTAGTAAAGATGGGATGTTGCCCATAGCAACCAATCAGATTCTATTTATTATTTTCTAGAAGGTGCTAAATTAATAAGTAGAAACTGATTGGTTGCTATGAGCAATACCCCATCTTCAATAGAACCCCATTTTTTACAAATGTACCCCATAGACCCCTATGGGGTACATTTTTAAAAAATGGGGTACTATTGAAGATGGGGTATTGCTCATAGCAACCAATCAGTTTCTACTTATTAATTTAGCACCTTCTAGAAAATAATAAATATAATTTTTTATGTGTCCTTTATCTTATACTTGCCGGCATATTACTTTTTTATGTGTCCTTTATCTTATACTTGCCGGCATCCCAAATTACGGTACGCTAACCAGAATGGAATTTCTTACTTATTATTATTATTTGATTTCAGTCATTTCTGAGCAGGTAAGTACTCTGCAATGTCTGCATATTTAACCCTATGGAGTAATGGATCTAAGTTAAGTATATTCAATGCCAAATGGCGAGCTATTACGGCGAGCAGTGCAAATAGCTCACCATCATAGCTCACGGGGCAGTACTCAACTGACCCCCCTTCACTCACTGTTTCTACCTTGCTGTGCCTTTTCAGCTTGGTGGAAACAGTGAGTGCAGCCGTCAAAAAGGTAAGGCTCGCCGCTATATGTAGTGGGCTCACTGCATTTGCGGAGAACCTCGCCTTTCCGGGGGAATCCTCACCATCCTCTGACGGCGAGGATTTCCCTGGAACATAATGGCCGGCGAGGGGGTTAGATGGCGAGGATGGCTTGTTTTTGGTGATCCTTGCCGAAAACAAGCCATCCTCACCATACAAACCCCCTCGCCGTCCGCATTGAATATACCCCATAGTGTAGCTAGGACACATACAGGCATAAACACATGGGGCACAGCAATAGACATAAAACACACAGAGAAAAAGACACACATGGGACAGCTAGACAGAAATAAAATAGAAAATGAGAATAGCTTGTATAAAGAAATCTGTCTCCACCAGTAAATTACTTGTCTGTGGCATATAAATAGAATGCCAGGTTTATTCATTTTGCAGAGGTGATTAAAGTTTCTAAGACTTAGTTTCAGTCTCTTTTACTGAGTTAAACAAATGGCAGACATTTTTTGGAAGACTAAATTAGTGTAAACAAGATGCGATTCATTTTTTATTCTATCGAATCACGCAACGCCGTGAACACACTTGATTTAGACTTTATAGTTCTGATCAGTGCAGTCTATTTTTCTTTTCGATTTTAAAACCCTGGGGGGCCGCACATTGAGATCGAATCAGTATCCAATGCGGCTTAAAATCATACGATTTCGATTTGATAAAAAAATGTATTTAAGAAAAATAGGCCAAATCAAACCATGTGTACACCATTTAAGAGAGATATATCCAACTGAATCCTTCCCAGCAACCCCTACATGTGCAGAAGGACTCCCGCAACCTATACACAGAAGTTCTGTGACCACAAAGGACAGCTTTTATCGGAAAATCTGTCCTTTGTGATTTTAATTGTGTTTTTAGGTAGATATCAACATTTTTAATGTCGGTAGGTAAGTGGTAGTATATATTGCATTTTGTGTACATTGTACACCAGTGACGTGCGGTGAGGAGAGTGGTTGGTGAGGCACTGCCAGGGGGAGCTGTGTGCCCGGGCTGCGGGTCCAGCCTGCACCTAAATTGTGACAGCAGGGATAGAAAAAGTTACAGCAGGGACATAGGGGGGACAAGAAGTGACAAAAGAGACATTGGGAAAGGGAGTGACAATAGGGACAGACAGAATGACAGCGGGGACAGGGAGTGACAGCAGGGACAGAGAGACTGACAGCCCCCAAATGTGTTCACAAGCTGGTGTTTGCATACAAATGATCAGTGATGGGGTTACCCTCCCCCTGCCTTCCATGGTCTAACCTGGGGTCCAACTCAATGTCTAAACCTAACCTCCTCTCCCTTGGCCTATCCCTAACCATCCAGTTCCCTACAAATCCCAACATGCTTAATGTGTCCTGGCGTCCTGGCACCAGGATTCCTCCTCCTTTAGTAGTTGGGATGCCAGGTCGATATTGTGAATATCACAATACAAAGGACAATGTCAGCCAAGCAGACTCAGCATGGGGTCCCTGATGCTGAAGATATCCCACCCTCACAGTGATCCCTTCCCACGCTGCGGGGCAGACCCAGCAGCGGAGATTGGCATGTGTATGATCGCTTTTTGACAGGGGTCCCAGCAGCATAGCGATCCTCCCTCTCATACAGTGTATGTACTCACCTTGAGGAGACTCGTGACGGCGTGTACACATTGGATCCAGGTAGGGTGCGGGGACACTGTAAAACACTGCAGTCCCGGGCCTCAGAGACAGCAGCAGAGTAGCTACTTACTGTAGCCACCGGGAGACCGCTGCCTGTAATACAGCAGAGCAGGGAGTAGGCGCCACTCTCCCGCTGCTGGGGACAGCTCTTTGGAGCAAAGTACCAGAGTAGAGCCGTCAGCAACACTGCACACTGTTCTGCCTCTCCCCCGTGGGCTTCGGAACACAGCAGAAGATAACTGCAGCACACACTGGTATGTCACTGGCTAGTGTTAATTGCTGCCACCGCTTTGTTTCTGCCGATCCATCTGTCTCCCTCACTCAGCCGCCTCTCCAACTGTGAGAGGATCTACCAGCCAATCACATCTGCCATAGTGACAGGGACGTGCTTTCATATGGGCAGAAAATACGTCCCTGTCACTGAGGCACCTCTATAGGTGCCGCTTATAGACCATTTTTTAATGAGCTTTTACAGCCTGCAGTTTTGCCTCGCCCCCTACCCGCCCCATGTTCCTGCTCCTTTTACATTGATAGCCGGAGGCACCGCTCTCGGTGCCTCCGAAACTAGTAAAAAAAAAATGACAGGGGTAAAAATTATTACAATAATATAAAGCATATACTTATGGCACATAATATGTGTCATAAGTATTTTCTTTGTATTATATTATTATGTTAATAATTAATGACAGGGGAGGCACTGCCTCCCCTGACTGCACGTCCCTGTTGTACACTTGAAGATGGAGACTCCTGCAGATTTGATTAGCACCTCTCCCACCTGCCCTGTTTTTTAATTAGACTGGATCTATAGCATTCACAGACTTCATTTTAGCAAATGAACTATGATAGTTAAGGCCCATAGACACTGGGCGACTTTAAACTGAAAATCGCTCAAAACACCCAGTTTGAGCGGCATTCAGCTCAAAGCCGCCCAGTGTGTATGCCCCAGCGATGAGCGGTGAGCGTTGCTGCACGCTCCCGCATCATTGCCGGGAAAGCCACTCATCTGCGCTATGCAAAGCCATCCTTCCCCCTCCGTCGGCGCTGGGCAGTGGGAAAGCTGCTCAGTGTGTATGCACTGAGCGGCTTTCCCCACAGCGATGATTGCCATCATCGCTGTCCATACACGCTGGGCATAGTCGCCCAGTGTGTATGGACCTTAAGTCCTAATAAATGTATACAATATATACAAAAACGTTTTGGGAAGAAACTGGGGCACAGCGCAGGGCCCCCTGAGGATGTGGTCGGGACACACTTTTAGACATCATATTGTAATACTTAAATCAGCACTTATTTTTAGCACCTTAACAAAAACATTTTATTAATATAACACTTTTAAGCATTCTAATTAACACCTCTGACCTATGAAGTGACACATAACACATAGCTTTTGTTTCTTTCTTATTAATACTAAAGCCATAGCCTCTCACTAGTGTGGTGCCTTGTGGAGGCTGACATTTGCTGTCTTGGTGGGGTACCATGCTCTGAACTTAAACTTAGTGTTTGGCCAAAAGCACCTCGATTTTTCTCTATGTTAAATTGCATCATTCCTAAAGCTATACATTGGGATTCACCATGGCTGACAACTATATCTATAATGACTGAGTAGTACATTATCTATCAATAAAATCAATATTGATCAATATTGAATTTCAGAGTACTCACACAGGTGGCGAGTAAAATACACCCTAGGGTAAACTCAAGAGTGCCCCAAAAAAGAGTCTTCTGTTCTAAATTACCTACCAGCTTTAAACTTACTTTTGTTGTGTAACTCTCTCAAGAAGATGTTAATAGAATACCACCCCTCTCAGTGTTAGCAGCTGCCTATTGCAGATACTACATGCTTAAGACCCTGGGCAAGAGACAATCTGGAACCAGAAGCCTGCCGTGTGAGAAGCCCGATGAGCTGTTCAAGATGCTGCTCCCAGGACAGGATAAGAGCTGCAGAGGTAATGTTGAGAGAGGGGATGTGGAGTCCCTAAATGATTAACAGTTAAGAGGGAGTAGAAGTGCACTACATGGAAGCCCCAGCAGTCAATAGAGGGGTCACTGTTGAGGCACTGTGATTTTAGAGGACCCATTCCTGTATTAGAGGAGTGGGCTGAAGCTTAGACTTGTCTATTCTCCGGCATCCACCTGGAGGCTTCTAAATATTAAGTGATCATAACCTGGACCTCAGGAATGGTAGACAAGCCTCCTGACTTCACCGAACCATAGAGCGTTGGCGGTGCCCACAGTGATGAAAAATGGGTACGTGGATCACAATCACAGCACTGTTGTGAAGCCATGCCCCCAATGCCACACGCAGTTTGGGGAATGTTGAGAAGTATGTGATGTTGTGCCTTGGCCACCACACCCCAGTACTGCCCCATCACCTCCACCCCTGCTCCCTGGGACACATTACTCCACTGCACCCAGAGAAAGCAGCCTGGAAGTCAGAAAGTATAGTGTCAGAGATATGAATGTAAGAGTCTGTATTTTGCTGTCCCATGCAAAGGAAAGGTGTGCAAAAAGAGGCAGATATGTGTGTGACTGTATAGCGCTGGCCCTTGGGGAGCAGAGAGAGGCAGACTGTGGCTGTGATGAGTATACTATCTACATAGAATCAGAATGTAGTTTCAAATAGGTGAGGAATAATACACTTGCAAAAGGTCAATGGCACCCACATTAGATGAGAGATTATAGATGATATGTGTGTGTGGCTGTGAAACTACAGACCCCAGCCAGCGAAGTGCCAGGTGGATCTATATGTGTAATGCGCAAACTGTGATTTTGTAACTGTGCTTTAAGAGTATACTGTTGAAGAAGATGGAGTGTAATGGAACCATAATATAACCAAAAGAATGTCTCTAACATCTGACAGTACATAGAGGGGAACTGGGGGCTGTCCACCAGTTCAGGCAGCACTGGGCATGCCCCTGAAAAAAGCCCCTGCCCTTTTTTAGGCACGACCATGCCTATGGCACAGAATGTCCCACTACACTTAACTTAAATGTTGGGCAGTATGGTGTAAGCAGGGCCGGCTCTACCACTAGGCAGCTTTAGGCGGCTGCCTAGGGCGCCGGGATCTAGGGGGGCGCCACCAAGTCTGCCTATCAAAAAATCAAGGATGTCTGTGAGGATCCTTGTTGTACTTAATGCAGGTGGTGGCTGTGGAACCTCTACGACCTCACCTTCATACTTCCACTTGAGGCATACTTCCCTATTTTGCTGCCTTCTCTTCCTGTACTCTGTTGTGGGTGGCAAAGGGGAGGGTGCTGGGGGCCTCCAGAGAAAGCAGAGGTCTTTCCCACCTACCTGAGGGGCTGGGAGGACCACTCAGTTGGGAAATGGTTATTGGTGGCAGTATGGGGGGGAGGGGGGGCGGGCGGCAGTAGGTTGAAGTTTTGCCTAGGGTGCTGAGAAGCCTTACACCGGCCCTGGGTGTAAGCCATGTCTTCCTTGTATGAGCTATATCCTCCCTCCCTTTGTGTAAGCCATGTCCCCCTTGCACTATGTGAGTGATGTCCCCCTTTCTCCCAGTGTCAGCTCTCACCCCTTCATCCCAGTATCAGTCCTGTCCCTCCTTCCCCCAGTGTCAGCCCTGTCCCCCTTTCCTCCAGTGTCAGCCCTGTCCCCCTTTCCTCCAGTGTCAGCCCTGTCCCCCTTTCCTCCAGTGTCCCCATGGCTGCCATCAGAATGTAGGGGGCCTGGGACTAAAAAAATAGGTAGGGCCCCACTTCCCTTTCTCAAACACCTGGAATGCCTGGTGAGACCTATGTCTGCAGCACTGGCTGCACTTCTCAACCTCTACATTGCTTCAAGGGAAATGTGTACTTTGCTTATGACAAATTATACTTTACAAACTCCAGTCCTGGGCCCAGGACTAGAGTCCCTGCATGCCCCCCCCCCCCCCCCCCCCCGATGGCTGCCATGGTTAGCCCTGTCTCTATTCCCCCCAGCGTCAGCCATGCCCCCCCCCCCCCCCCCCCCCCCCCCCGTGTTAGCCATTTTCCCCTTCAGCCCAGTGTCAGCTGGGGTGAACAAATTCTGTTGCCTCCAGGGTTCTGCCACTGACTAACACAAAACATAGTTTTATTATTAGATCATACTTAGGAGCAAGGGGGGAATTAACTAAGATGGGAGTTCTATTTCACATGGTATGTTGCTATAGGCAACCAATCAGATCCTGTTCATTATCTTCTAGACGATGCAAAATTACAAAAAGAAGTAGATTCTGATTGGGTTCCAATAGCAACATCCCATGTAGAAATAGAAATAAAACTCCCATCTTAGTAAATGTCCCAGTTCCCCGATTTTGCATGACAGTTATAGACAAAATGTGAGAAGAAAATAACCTCAGCAGCAAAAATGTCAGATTGCGTATATTCACTAAATCATATTCAATATCCTAAACATTACATTTCTTTGCTTTTTTTTTATTTTGAAAGTCCGTAAATCACATGACTTCCTTCATGAATGACAGGCTCCTGATGTTTGAAGACATCTACACCAAAATATAATGTAACTCTAATCCTCTGCATTAACAATTCAAATGCTGGAAAGTGGTCCCACAGCACAGTGTATTTTGTCATCTAACATCCATTAATGTCACTACTTTTCATGTATTTTCATGAAGTCTTGAACTTGCCCTTGGTGACCAACCTTATACATTTTTAATGGTCCATTCTGCTGCTTCACACGTAAGATGTCACTAAAATGGAATGTTGTCAGTTTCAGTATGTCTGAAAAATATGCCAAACACTGGGGCAGATGTATTAAGCCTTAACAAGAGATAAATGCAAGGGTGATAAGGAGAGATAAACGTGCAGCCAATCAGCTCCTTACTGACTTTTTTCAAACACAGCCTGTAACATGGCAGTTAGCAGGTGATTGGCTGGGAGTTTTCTCTCCTTATCACCCTTTAATTTATCACTTGTTATAGTTTAATACATCTGCCCCACTGTTCTTTATGTGAGGACGTACTGTATTGGTCAGTTTTGGAATCCAGATAATGTGATTTACCTTATACTGTACCTTTTGTTAAATGTTATGTTTGAAAGCCTGGGGGTCCGTGCAGGGCAGCGTGGGGTGCGTTAAGAAGCCCATAGGCTTTTATGGGGGTATCGCCAGCTTTTACCCCCCACTTTTTTCTTGTTAAGTTTACAAGTATTTTGTTAAAGGAGACAGCTTTTTCAGGTAGTGCCTTGCAAGATTGCGAACTCCGTTAGCATCCCACCGGCTACCTAGGGAAGCATACAGGATACTCAGATAAAGCCAGGAATTGTGGGTCCTCACATTGAGTGCTGTGTCTCCTGGCTAATACTGTTGTACCGGTTTTTAGGAGACACTGCCGTCTCTCTATGCTTCATGCACAATGGGGAAAAAATAGATGAAAAAGTTTGAGTACGTCCACCTGCTAATACCAACACATTTCAATCCACTGGGGATCTTTCTCAAGGCTCCGCACATCTGATTAATCACACACTCCCAAAAAGTATTTGAGAGAAAATCCCTGCCTACAGGAACCTTATACTGACAAACAGATTTCCAGTAATTACCTTGGACTGGAGTATGAACAGCCAGGTATTTTTGATTGCTGGCTACATGTCCCCTTCATTCAGCATAATAACATTGTGACTATAGACTTACCATATCCTTTGTCGCCCAACTCGCAGCTGACTGTCACGCCTGAGGTCTGACTTGGAGGAAACCTCAGGCATAGGGGCTCACTGGAAACAGAACTTGGGAGCCTGGATGGGGCTCTTGTGCTTTAACCAGGATAGTATCTAGACTGTTGGCCCAAAAGCGAGATCAAAATGGAGAAGATAATGTTATGTAAAACAAGTCTTTATGTTGGTACACACAGCTACAGATGGTAAATACTTGGTAATTTGTTATCACAATAATAGGCAGTCAGGTAATCACAAGCAAAGGAATATAGGCAATGCTGTAGTACAGGGGTTTCCAATCTTTTTCGAATCACAGCACCCTAGAGTTTCAGAATTTTTTCACGGCACCCCATGGCCCAAAAATATATATATGTAGATTTTGTTTATACAGTATGTGCTTTTTAGGTTCAGTTATGTGTTAAATGGCAGGAGTTGCTTCTGATTGTACAAATATTATTAATTGGCAGCCACCAGCACTGGTTTGGTCCATAAATAATTCATCATAAATAATTTGAATTGGTCCTGGACCACCAACCCGTGGCACCCCTGCAAGCATCCCGAGGCACCTCATACAGAAACGGCACACAGTTTGGGAACCACTGCTGTACTGGGTAACATCGATGTTGGATTGCGATATAGATGCAGTGTGAAAACACTGAAGAAGTACCAATATGATAGAGCAAACAGCAGATTACTCAATGGATGCTTGGTAAAGGGATACTGACAACTGGAGAACAGGAAGATACCACTGGTTGATGAGTATCGATGGTGGAAAACCGATGTAGTTGAATATCAATGACAGAGAACCAATGGTTTGAAGTATCGATGGTGTAACACCAATGGTGTGGAGTATCGATGGCTGAACACCAATGGTATGGAGTATTGATGGCTCAACACTGAAGGAGCTGAGGTATTGATGTTGGAACACCGACTGTGAGCAGATATTGTTGGCAAAACACAGATGGAGCAGAGGTATAGATAATGGAACACCGATGGAGCGGGGTATCAATGGCGGAACACCAATAGAGCAGAGGTATTGATAGCAGAACACCTATGGAGCATAGGTATCTATGGCGGAACACAGATGGAGCTGGAGTATCAATGGTGGAACACAGATGAAGCCGGAGTATCAGTGGCAGAACACTGATGGTGTGGAGATATCGATGATGGAACACAGATGGAGCAGAGATTTTGATGGTGGAACACCGATGGAGCTGGGTATCGATGTCGGAAGACCGATGGAGCAGAGCTATGAAGAGTGGAACACCAATGGAGCTGCAGTATCAGTGGAGTCAGAAACGATGCTGAGACATTGATGGAGTCAGGAAAAATGCTGGGACATCGATGGAGTCAGGTGACACTGCGGATGGATATAAATCCTCTGGAGCTGGTTAGCCTGATAATAATGGTGGTGGCAGTGGCGGCAGCGGCAGAAGAAGGCTGCGGAGAGCACAAATCACCATCTGTTAGGACAAAAGGGATATGTTGAGTAGCTGTAATGTCAGCAGTGCCGGGATCAATGAGGAGAGACTGTGGAGATTCTGTGCAGCATCCTACATACAAACATCGCACATAGAAGCCGGGTCTAGAGACAGTCTGAGGAAACACTTTAGAGGTAAGAATAAGTGTCTAGTTACCTGGATCGTGACACAAAAACAGCATTTCTCATTTGTTTTTATTATATTAATTGGGGGGTACCCTCCATGCTTGCTAGCAGAAATGTGCAAAAAGTAACGCACATACAGTATAGCACTTTTCTCATCGCGTTAGTTTGGTTTACGCATTTTGTGCAGCTAAACCCAGCACTTCCAGGCATGAGCAGTATGATGCAAAAGAAACCCAAAATCAAATGGATCGCACCCTTCCCCTATAGCCAAACCCTCCCCGTTGGTGCCCAACCTTAAACCAGAGCTTAACCTTAACTTTCCCACATTAATGCCTAACCCTAAAGCTCAGTAGACATGGAGCGATATGATCGCTAAGCAATGTTGGCTTAATATTGCTCATCAATCATATTGCTCAGTGTCCCATTTTCATCAGCGACCAGAGATGGTCACTATTAAAAACAAGACACTCTGCCTGCGGAAGTCGTTGGTTGCAGGAGCATGCTCCTCTGACCAGTGTCCACCCCAGGTCTGGTCGCAGGAGCGCGCTCTCGGTGACCGTCACCTCCTACACACAGGGATATGGCCGCTCAGCGACCATATCACCGGCAATATAAGCTAGAATTGCCCTGTGTGGATGGGGCTTAACTCTTGGCCTCTTAGGTCTCTCTCAATCACATTGAACATTACCATCACATACAAACCAAAAAGGGGAGCTACACCCATTAAATTTGCAATTCAACATGATTATCCATATATGCAATGTATTGCCATTTCTTTGCTTGTTAGTGTAATTTGCTTGTATTAGTATGAATTCTAGTCAGCAACATATAAACCTAGTAGTGAGCTACTGTATAGAATTATGGCTATTAAATAACTCCAAAGGTGCGCATCTGGCAACTATACTGGTTACATTACATGATGTACATTATTCAATTACAACATGAAGAACTATTCCCCACTCCCACTTTTTTAAATTACAGGTTTCTAAACTAAAAAGTCCCTGACTTGAGGCTTTAGCACAGAAATTTGTGTTCTGTCTAATAATGAACTTTAGCTAGAGACTATCTTTATATCATCGTTTCTGGATGCATTGCATCATAAGAGAACCGGATCTCTGAAATGCTAATGTACTACTAGACTCCCTCTTCCTCCACTCAAACTTCCAGTATATTAATTCTTAAAATGCATTAAGATGCTTAACATTCCATCCTGAGCAATTTGTGGGTTTTTTATGACGAAGGGAAAAAAACATCATAAATAAGATTGCATGAGAATAAAAGGTTTGTGTCAGCTAATAAGCAGATGTTTCTGGCAGAACACAGGTTAATTTGTAAGAACTAAATAATGCAAATGACTTTAAAAAAAAAAACTTGAACCAGTAAATTATAAGAATAGATTAGATAGATAGATAGATAGATAGATAGATAGATAGATAGATAGATAGATAGATGGATAGATAGATAGATAGATGAGGGAGACACGGAGAAAATGTTATAGATAGCATTATCAGCCTGATTGAGGCTTACTCGGAAGAGGCCAAATTTGGCCCCGTTTTAATGGCGGGGGCTGCGCATATGCATGTTAGGGCATGTGCAAACCCAATGTGCAAATGCCTTCTGCAAGGTAGGGGAGGGAGGGGGTGGGTGGAAGTGGACACCGGGCCAGAGTAGAGGAATGCCCAGCGTTTTACTGGTGTCCCGATGAAAATGCTGGGAGTTCCGCTGGGACCGCAGGCGCGCTGATGCATGCTTGGGACGGGCAGCTGATGTAACATGACATCAATGCCCGTCCCCTTTTCGGCGAACAGGGACAAAAACCAAAGTCAGTTTGTCACTGACTTTTATTTCCGAAGAGGAGAGAAATCATTCGATGGTCAAATCCTTCACAGAAAGTGTTTCGGCGACTTCAGGGGAATAAAAAAAGTCTTCAAATTTAAATAATGGGTTGGAATAGAGCCTGGTGGAGTGTCATCTTCTTTGTCTATAATAGAAAAATCATAAAACAAGCATGACCAGCCGCGGGCTCTTAGAGTGGTCCTGGTTCCCAAAATATGGAGGACAAAGTGAGTGGGGGTCCCCTGTATTTTGGGGACCAGCGCCAGGCTCTTGAGTCGGCCCTGGTTTCCAAAATACGGAGGACAAAATTAATAGGGGTCCCCTATATTTTGGGGACCAGCACCAGGCTCCACTTGCAGGGGGTGTAATGCCATAGCAAGGGGACACGCTTGATGGGGTCCCGTGGCCAAAGCATTACCCACCCTAACTAGACAGCCCCTGCCTGGAGTTTTTGGGGAGTTGAGGACCCCCCAAATAAAGGGGTCCCCCCTCTCCAGGGCTCCCCAGGCCTGGACTGAAGCCCGGGGCTATCCCCTGCACCTCTGGGCGGTGGGTACAGGTTGATAGCTTGTTTAAACAGTAATATTGTCATTTACAGTAGGACTACAGGTCCCAGCAAGCCTGCCCCATATGCTGGTACTTGGGAGAACCACAGGTACCAGCATGTAGGGCATTAAAGGCCCACTGGTACCTATAGCCCCCCTGTAAAGGAAATATTAAAATAAAAACACAAACACAGGTTTTTAAACTGTATATTGTGTTCACCCAGGGGGGCCCCTGCCTCCCTAGGGCTTCTGCGGAGTCTCCACCTGGGGCAGCAGCCTTTTAAGCTCTTTTGCATGGCCGCTGCTTCCCAGGCAGGGTGGGGTTGCAGGTGCCTCTACCTAAAAAGATTAGAGATAACTTCAGCCATCACATTCATTTCTTTTTACTTTTCAGACCTATAAATTTGGTAGACCATATGACTCATGTTTTTAAAGTTGATCAATTTTACGTAACATATTACATCTTTGTTTTTTGTACAGGAGAAAAGAGGGGGTGGACCCGCAACAGCTGGGTTTATGTAGTAATTAATCTTTTAATATTAAATACCAGCATAAGGAACCACTGTTTGCTAATGCTAATGGTTGTGGTGCTGGTGGTGCGCCCTGCGTTCAGTAATTGGACTGAAAAGAGGGTTTTTTTGTCTTTGCAAAGAAACAAAGCAAAAGACAGTAAACGCTTTGTGGGCGCACTCTTTTGTTGTTAATTGGTGTTTAAATCGTGGATAGTAGAGTTAGTTTAAAACTTAGCTTTTATTAGTAAACTCAATAAGAAGATGTGGCGCAAGAAAAAATATGTTATGTTGTTTTAGTTCAGTTTTGTCGTGTGATTATATACACTGCAATATAATAGGATATTATATTTAAAAAAAAAAAAAAAAAAAAAAAAAAAGAAAATTAAAGAAAATTTAAATCACACTTTTGTATATCATTTGTTGCATTTCATCATCTCAGGTACAAAAACCAGAGTGATCGTAGGCTGCAAAATGAGTTAGATCCCCGGAAAATATTTTTTAAGGGGGATTCGCTGCCCCACGTCGTATAAATACAATTTTTGGCTCAAGTGGCTAATTTTGTCAGGAGCACCGAGCAGTAGGCGGCTCCAAAGCCACTGTTATAGTGACACCAGGACCCCACAAACAATGATACCACACCTGGACTTCACCAGGGGTCACCCACCCGGTTACTGTCCAGGCCCTTCACTGCTTGGCTTCCAAGTTCGGAAGGATGTTGGGCAGACCAGTGAGGTATGGAGGTATACTAAGTGGGGACCTGGGTCACAGAACATCGGCTCCAGTCAACTGCTTGTGGAACCCAAAATATTTTACAATAATAATAAATTATGTCTGTGCCCGCAATTTGAGTGGCACGGCAGCCCAGCGGTGGGTAACGTGGTGTGGAATGTATCAGGTAGCGCATACAATACACCAGATAGTAATTGATGACCACTTGCTAGGATTGAACAGGTTAATTAGCTTGATGGTAAGTTTTCATACACCTGTCGGCTGAAAAGTGGTTCTGGGTACAAATACAGTGTAAGGTTGGTATCTATGGTTACAGTATACTGACTTCTGCTAATGACTAATTAGGAAGAAAATCCTCTGCACACCTAGAAATTATATACAGATCGGTATAAGGAGCAAGTGCTGGTATAACGCAGTATAATAGCTGGGCACTGTGACAGTCAATAATAGTAAGTGATGCAGCGTGTCACTTCAAAGCTGTTAATAGCAGTTAGTCATACATAGATAGTCACACAGAACGGAGCAAGACGCAGACGCTGGTCTGGAGTTGCTCCGGTACCTGAACCTGCTAGGTCTCCGGCAGGTGAGTGGAAGCTTCTGCCGGCGATGGTTTGCTGAGAGGCTTCAGTGTGCGCAAGATGCCGGCTGAAGGGTCCCGGAGTGGTGGCCGCGATAGCGGGCTGTGAGTGTCTGGCGTGGTTGTCCGGGTCCAGGGCTGGTTGGCTGGGGGACCGATCCCGAGTAGTCCCACTGCTGGTTCTCTGAATGACGCGGGGGGCGGCGGCTGTACACGTGTTTCGCCTACGAGGCTTCTTCATGCAGTGCACTGCATGAAGAAGCCTCGTAGGCGAAACACGTGTACAGCCGCCGCCCCCCGCGTCATTCAGAGAACCAGCAGTGGGACTACTCGGGATCGGTCCCCCAGCCAACCAGCCCTGGACCCGGACAACCACGCCAGACACTCACAGCCCGCTATCGCGGCCACCACTCCGGGACCCTTCAGCCGGCATCTTGCGCACACTGAAGCCTCTCAGCAAACCATCGCCGGCAGAAGCTTCCACTCACCTGCCGGAGACCTAGCAGGTTCAGGTACCGGAGCAACTCCAGACCAGCGTCTGCGTCTTGCTCCGTTCTGTGTGACTATCTATGTATGACTAACTGCTATTAACAGCTTTGAAGTGACACGCTGCATCACTTACTATTATTGACTGTCACAGTGCCCAGCTATTATACTGCGTTATACCAGCACTTGCTCCTTATACCGATCTGTATATAATTTCTAGGTGTGCAGAGGATTTTCTTCCTAATTAGTCATTAGCAGAAGTCAGTATACTGTAACCATAGATACCAACCTTACACTGTATTTGTACCCAGAACCACTTTTCAGCCGACAGGTGTATGAAAACTTACCATCAAGCTAATTAACCTGTTCAATCCTAGCAAGTGGTCATCAATTACTATCTGGTGTATTGTATGCGCTACCTGATACATTCCACACCACGTTACCCACCGCTGGGCTGCCGTGCCACTCAAATTGCGGGCACAGACATAATTTATTATTATTGTAAAATATTTTGGGTTCCACAAGCAGTTGACTGGAGCCGCTGTTCTGTGACCCAGGTCCCCACTTAGTATACCTCCATACCTCACTGGTCTGCCCAACATCCTTCCGAACTTGGAAGCCAAGCAGTGAAGGGCCTGGACAGTAACCGGGTGGGTGACCCCTGGTGAAGTCCAGGTGTGGTATCATTGTTTGTGGGGTCCTGGTGTCACTATAACAGTGGCTTTGGAGCCGCCTACTGCTCGGTGCTCCTGACAAAATTAGCCACTTGAGCCAAAAATTGTATTTATACGACGTGGGGCAGCGAATCCCCCTTAAAAAATATTTTCCGGGGATCTAACTCATTTTGCAGCCTACGATCACTCTGGTTTTTGTACCTGAGATGATGAAATGCAACAAATGATATACAAAAGTGTGATTTAAATTTTCTTTAATTTTCTTTTTTTTTTTTTTTTTTTTTTTTTTAAATATAATATCCTATTATATTGCAGTGTATATAATCACACGACAAAACTGAACTAAAACAACATAACATATTTTTTCTTGCGCCACATCTTCTTATTGAGTTTACTAATAAAAGCTAAGTTTTAAACTAACTCTACCATCTTTGTTTTTTGGGCTACTACTTTAGTCTGTGACAAATAAGCATGTATGTACAATAGATTGTGATTTGACTCTCGTATGCTTACCTGATGGTCAGCCTAGCATATACATTTCACTTTTGTTCACTTAGCATTTGTAACATGCAGACAGTGATTCCCACGGATCATCCTGATGTGAAAATACCGTATACGCAGTACCTATCTTAAATCATAAGTATACTCTAGTCCTTAGCGTAGGTTGCATTTGGGTAGAGCTCTGACCCACAGATCTATATCATTGTACCGTGCTCTATAAAAGACCTGACCAAGGTTGCACCGCTTAGTATCTGTCTAGACCATAGAAAACAATTATTGTGCAATAAATCCACATAATGAATGACCAATCTCCCAGCAATTCATTTGTAAAATATTTTCCTTTGTATGGTTTGAGGCTTTATTGTAGAGATAATATTCCACAATGATGATGCCTGTCTAATACCAACTAATAATCATTGTACATTAATATAAAAATAAAATTGTTTATTGATATTAACATAAAGTCAACATCAGTACAAATACATATGCATCATTCTCAAGGCTTTATAATAAGCAAAACCATGACTATGTCACATAACCACACTTCCCAAATAAAGTTTAAGGAGACACTGATGTGTATAGGTTCCCTTTAAATATTCTGTATATTTACAGATAGTATCATTTTTACAGTATTTATTAACTTTCATTAAATCTTTATATAAAATGTAAAATAAATAATAGTACAGTAGGTGTCTTTCTTTTTTGGCTAATCTCGAAAAGCACAAAATTAATTTTGATGTGTTTTCACAATTCTATAAAGCATTTGTAGGGGAAGCTTTAGGTGTATGAAACATTAATTTGTGCTGGGAGGGAGCCGAGCAGTGACGATTTTAGCAAAGCAACTCAACAGAAAAAACGATTGTCCGAGCACTGTCTTCGGTTACGCTGCCTAAACTGTTAAATATATATTACAATCAGCGGCGGCTCCTGACAACTTTAGCAGTTGGGATACTGCATCCCCCCATTTCCTGAGAGGAGACAGCATATGCAGCCAGTTCCAGGGCCAGCGGATGTGCAGTACCACTGTGCAAACTTTGGCTTCTATAGACTGCAACCCATAGAAGCCGAATTGGGCTGTACAGTAAGGCAGGGAGTGACTTCCTACAGTAGCCTGCAAAGTCCCAGAGGGAAGAAACACCTCTCAATGGGACTGCCTAACTGCAGGTGACTGTCAGGTCAGACTTCTAATAGGCAGTCACTGCCAGTCACAGTTAAGCTAGTGCAGTCTCATACTATCTAGAGAATGATACAATACACTTTTTCCTTCCTCCGGCGCTGATCAAAGCTTCTACAGAGGCTGCTAGCATGGTTGGTAGATGCATCTTCATGGAGACGCATAGCTCAGCCCTGATTGGCTGAGCTATGCGTCTCCATGGAGACACAACAACCAAGGACGCTACCCCACCTCTGTAGCGCTAGGACAGCACTATAGAAGCTGTGATCAGTGCCGGAGGAAGCCGGCTCACCCTGCTGTCAGTGCGGGGTGAGCTGGCTCTGGAGGAGGGAGTCAGCGCTGGACCCTGGGTCGGTAAGTATATTGGTGTAAAAGTGAGTGCGTGTGTGTGTAATAAAGTTCTACTTTTCTGTGTGTATGTTTTATTTTAACATTCTTTTTACAGGTAGACTACAAGTCCCAGCGGGCCCATTAATGCACCCGCATGCTGGGACTTGTGGTTCACCAAGTCCCAGCATGCGGGGGAGCCCTGCTGGCACTTGTAGTTCACCTGTATAAAGCAATGTTATAAATGAGTGTTTTAACCCTATCAGGCCGGCGTCCACAGCCCACGGACTCCGGTGACAGCCCAGGGCTTCAGCCCTGGATGGGTGAAGCCTGGGGGGACCCCTTTATTGGGGGGTCCCCACTCCCAGGGACCCCATCCAAGGCTGACAAGCCACGGTGCTCATGCTACGGCCGGGGGACCTTATGTAAAAAGTGTCCCCCAGCTGTGGCATGACACCACGGGCTGTTGGAGCCCGGTGCTGGTTTCAAAATATGGGGGACCCCCAGATTTTTTGTCCCCGTATTTTTGGAACCAGGACCGGTCCAAGAGTCCGGGGCTGGTTTCAGAAATATGGGGAACCCCTATGCTTTTTGTCTTTGGAACGAGGTCTGGCTCAATGAGCCCAAGGCTAGTTATGCTCAGGAGGGGGGACCCCACGCCATTTTTTTTTCTTTTTTTAAACACAAATTCGCACATTTCCTCAAATTCGCACATTTTCATGACTAAAAATCACACAATTTCATGACTAGAAATCACCCGTTATTGCATTTAATCGCACTTTTTTGCCCGGAATACACAGCTCATTAAATAGCGAATTCACTGCAAAAAATGTGAATTCAAAAAGTGTGATAATGGGAGATTTTGAAAAGTTACTAAAACTCTCATCCTATTAAATGTCACCCAGAATGTCCCTGAATAATAGACAAACAGCGGACATGTTTAAAACTTTTTTATTTTTAGTGTATTGCACCTTGGAGGTTATTCTGGTTGGTGCGGTCCGTTCAAAATTCTTTCGGAGCGGACCGCACGCCACGCCGTGCGGACATGGTACGAAGGAACGCCCACCGGTCCTCCGCATTCGGACGGACTCACACTTTAAGAACAGGGCGTGTTTACGGACGACATCCAAACCTTGCGCGTGCGGTGGACACACACATATTCTGCACGGGCTTACAGCGTCTGCACGGTCTTACCGCGTCAGAACGGACGGGAACCTGCCCATACGCATCGATGCGGTGTATTATCGCAAAACTCACCACTATTATCTGAACTCAGAAAGAAGTCACATGACCCACATATGCAATTAGCCAATCTCATGAAAAAGTGTTTGGAATTGGAATCAATTAAATAAATAAAGTATTATTTTTTACAATTCCTGTTATGGTAACTTTAATTTTTGGCATGTGCCAAAGAACATGCTCTTAAAATTTTATGTTTGCCCTAAGTGTAATAAATATTTATTTTGATTTGTGTGTTTTGTAATGGTCCATTTAAGTTGCAAGGTTTCCAATTGAAGCAATGAAAAGAGTGTAATTAATGAGTAATGAGTAGAGGAGTGGATTGTATTGTGTTCAGCTGACATTGGTTCAGGTGCGGCCGTACTAATTGGGTGATCCGAATGCCTAGCGCATGACCGAGTGGTGTCCGCAAAGAAATACTTGCTTATGGACACCGCATATTTCTTGCCTTTTGGTTCGTTTGCAGTCGGTGTTCTGTCTGAATGCACGCCTACCATAATAAGTGCACTCCCTCGTGTACGCCCATGTTTACGCCCAGTTTAGCCCCCTTTGAAACTACGCCCCTGTGTACTTCCAAATGATGCCCATAATACGCCCATATCTCCTGAGTGAATGCGGTGCACATTTCTGTACGGTATTAGTAAGAACGAGTACGGAGACCGTGCGTGGCACATGCGCATAGCGTTGCCCACGCATGCGCAGACGGCTAAAAAACGCCATCCGAAAGAATTCGGAAAAATACACATCGACCAGAATAAGGCCCTTTGTTATGTCTCACCAATTTCACTTTCACTTGTGCTCTTTATATTTTGCTATTTTAAATATGTGAATGAACAAAAGTTATATTTTATGTCTATTCATTTTTTTTCTTGGGAGACTTCATCAATGTATGGATAATATTAATCAATACAACTTACCAAGATCAGTTTGGAGTGCCCCAAGCAGGAATACTTTTTTCTCCTTTTCTTTTTGAATTGAAATTATTATGTGCAGCATTGAAAATCTACATCACAATGCAATGTAATAATGGTAATGGGCCTTATTCTAGTTCACTCTTTCTGAAAAAATCCTTCTTAGATGGACAAAACCATGTGCACTGCAGGGGGGCAGATGTAACTTGTGCAGAGAGAATTAGATTTGGGTTGGGTTTTACTTCAAAGTGAGATCTATATTGCAGTGTAAAAATAAAGCAGCCAGTATTTACCCTGCACAGAAGAGGAGAAACAAACTGGAGTGTTTTAAACCACCTTGCGCTGCTAGTACACCTGTTTAAACACTAATAATACCACTGGACAGAATGACACTGGACACACTGCTGGAAGTGTGTCCAGTGTCATTCTGTCCAGTGGTATTATTAGTGTTTAAACAGGTGTACTAGCAGCGCAAGGTGGTTTAAAACACTCCAGTTTGTTTCTCCTCTTCTCTGTGAATTTTAGCTGATTCACATAAACCACATGCAGCAGCAGTAACCTCTCCATAGATTTATATATTTTTTATTAATCACATTAACAACAGCGCCAGAGGCACAGTGTAATTTGTGGTGATTCCGTTCCCCACACTTTGCACACACCTCACCCTGCACAGAAACAAAATAACTCACCCAAATCTAATTCTCTCTGCACATTTTACATCTGCCCCCTGCAGTGCACATGGTTTTGACCATCTAAGAAGAATTTTGTCAGAAAGAGTGAACTAGAATAAGGCCCAATGCCCTTTAATATCTTGAATGCCAGTAATAATGCCTTTATGAGATAATAAGTAACTGGTATTATCCAGCAATAACAAATATTCCCAAATATACTATCTCTGGGTTGCCGACCCTCCCGGAATTACCGGGAGGATCCTGAAAATCGGGTCCTCCTCCCGGCCCCCCCGGAAAGGTGGGCAGCCCTCCCGGATTCCGGGGGACCCCCACGCCACCCCCGATTGCGGGGTCTTCCCCCATACCTTTGGATTGAATTGCATCAATTCCCGGGTCTCAGAGGAGGAGGCGGAGTTAAAATTGTGTCGTTTTAGCCCCGCCCCCTCCACGGAGATCCGTGAATTGGGGTTTTTATCATCATGGGGGCGGGGCTTAATGATGTAAAGCTCAAGCCCAGCCCCCCGAACTGCAGCTGGAAGTCTCCTCTCCGGGCTTCTCCCGGAGAGGAGACAGAAAAAGTCGGCAACCCTGTATTATCTACTCAGAAAGACCTGAAATGGTATCTGCAGTGGTGGCTCTTACCTCTGCGGCCCCTCTCCGCTGCCACTGTGCTTGTGCTTACCCCTCACCAATCCCAGTCCTCGCCACATGTCCGGCACATGCGCATTAGCTTCTTCGGTACTGCACATGCGCTGGCCCCAAGCCTCTGTAGCATGGGTCTTCAAACTGTGGCCCTCCAGATGTTGTTAAACTACATGTCCCAGCATGCCCTGACAGTTTTGGCATGCTCTTATAGGAAAAAAATGTGGCAATGCATGTTGGAACATGTAGTTTCACAACATCTGGAGGGCCACAGTTTGACGAACCATGCTCTATAGCATGGGTCCTCAAACTGCGGCCCTCCAGATGTTATGAAACTACAAATCCCAGCATGCCTTGCCACAGTTTTAACACTCCCTTATAGCAAAACTGTGGCAAGGCATGCTGGGATTTGTAGTTTCACAACATCTGGAGGGCCGCAGTTTGAGGACCCATGCTCTATAGTCTGCTTTTGCAGTAGCCCCCAGGGGCATATTCAGGGTCCCGGGTCCAGAGCCTCGTACTGCGCATGCATAAAACCTGTTTTTTCATGGGCTGTCGCTCAGCAGCCCATTGTGAATTCGGCCCTAAATCCATACTACTGATTATACATTCAAGTTGAATACATTTATTTATTGAACCAACCTCATATTTTCTGCAAGAATATTATCTTGCCTTAATATAACAATGCCCTCTCTCTATTATAAAAATAAAACCTGTGAAACTATACATTAAATTGCAAACCATAATGTCAATATTCCTAATTTCCCATACTTCAAAGGCCCCAAATCGACATTGCCTTTTATTGAAACTCTAAATGCAAACCACTCCACACAACCATACCTCCCAACTTTTCATGTCAAGAAATAGGGACACTCGCGCGGCGAAGCCGCGCGAGCGCCCGAAAAGGGGGCGTGGCGTATGCAAATGAGGGCGCGGCTTATGCTAATTAGCCGCGACCTCATTTTCATACGAGAATAGACGCTGTGCGCATGCGCACAGCGTCTATTCTACTACATTGGGGGGTCTCCCAACTGCCACCCCCCCGCAGCGGGACAATGCCTGCCGCGGGTGGGACGTCGGGACAGGACCCGAAAATCGGGACTGTCCCGACGGAATCGTGACAGTTGGGAGGTATGCACAACCCAATTACTCACAATCTAACAAATACCTAATTAACGTAACAATATATAGTACATAGGGGATACATACAATATCCGGGCAATGGGAATGCTGGCGGTCAAAAGATGTACCCTAAAACTCTCCCCCTACCTCCCTTACCCTAACTCTGCCTTGCAGCAGCCTAACCCTAACCTAACCCCACATCCATAGCCTGAGCCTAACCCTCCCTTCTAGGATCTAACCTTAATCCCGTAACACACAGCTTAAACCTAACCCCCCCCCCACACACACACACACACACACACACACACCCTTCA
The DNA here is from genome assembly GCF_055691185.1 of Crinia signifera. Classification (NCBI taxonomy): domain Eukaryota; kingdom Metazoa; phylum Chordata; class Amphibia; order Anura; family Myobatrachidae; genus Crinia; species Crinia signifera. The sequence goes on from NC_139218.1 coordinate 208,783,240, forward strand.
GCACTTTTCCTGTATCTCAGTGTATCCTACCCCTGCAGTGTTCCTGTAAATCTTAGTGTATCCTACCCCTGCAATGTTCCTGTATCTCAGTGCATCCTACCCCTGCAGTGTTCCTGTATCTCAGTGTATCCTACCCTGCTGTGTTCCTGTATCTCAGTGTATCCTACCCCTGCAGTGTTCCTGTATCTCAGTGTATCCTACCCCTGCAGTGTGCCTGTATCTCAGTGTATCCTACCCTGCTGTGTTCCTGTATCTCAGTGTATCCTACCCCTGCAGTGTGCCTGTATCTCAGTGCATCCTACCCCTGCAATGTTCCTGTATCTCAGTGTATCCTTCCCCTGCAGTGTTCCTGTATGTCAGTGTATCCTACCCCTGCAATGTTCCTGTATCTCAGTGTATCCTACCCCTGCAGTGTTCCTGTATCTCAGGGTATCCTACCCCTGCAGTGTTCCTGTATCTCAGTGTATCCTACCCCTGCAGTGTTCCTGTATCTCAGTGTATCCTTCCCCTGCAGTGTTCCTGTATCTCAGTGTATCCTACTCCTGCAGTGTTCCTGTATCTCAGTGTATCCTACCCTTGCAGTGTTCCTGTATCTCAGTGCATCCTACCCCTGCAGTGTTCCTGTATCTCAGTGCATCCTACCCCTGCAGTGTTCCTGTATCTCAGTGTATCCTACCCCTGCAGTGTTCCTGTATCTCAGTGTATCCTACCCCTGCAGTGTTCCTGTATCTCAGTGCATCCTACCCCTGCAGTGTTCCTGTATCTCAGTGCATCCTACCCCTGCAGTGTTCCTGTATCTCAGTGTATCCTACCCCTGCAGTGTTCCTGTATCTCAGTGTATCCTACCCCTGCAGTGTTCCTGTATCTCAGTGCATCCTACCCCTGCAATGTTCCTGTATCTCAGTGCATCCTACCCCTGCAGTGTTCCTGTATCTCAGTGTAAACTATTATTGTTGTGTCCCTGTATGTTGGTATCCTCAATTCTTAGAGTGTACCCCTTCTCTTTAGTGTCCCTTTATACCACTTGCAGACCACCAAATCAGCCGTGTTAACCCAGGTTGATCTGCGGTCTGAAAGCCCAACAGTCATACTTTCTGGGTTGAACAACCCAGTATTTTATTGCTGGATTGCTGTGCTGTGTGAACGGGTAACCCCCATCTGACGTCAGCAACACGGCAATAAGGTCACTGAGGGAGATTTCAGATAGCAAATACCGGGTCACTCACGGGATGGACCCATGTACAGATCTCGGGTGCAACCCGCATTTTCAGTCTGGTTGACTCGCTCGGCCGCAAATTCGCACAGGAAACAATGATTTACATATGCGCATGCGCAGCAGCATTTCTGCGCATGTGAATATGCTGGGTGCGTGCAAAACTCAGCAAAAAGTCTATTCGCTGAGTGCACACTCCCAGCTTTGCGAGTAGGGGGTGGAGAGGGGCATGGGGTGCCGGCCTGGGCATCAGCATATGTGAACGCCCTGCGTTTCATGGGTGTTCCCACAAAAAACGCTGGGCGTACACATGCCAATGCGCTCGTGACACATGTGTGGGGGGCGAACAGCTGACATAGACGGATGTCAGCTTCCCGCCCAATTCCCTGGAATTCTACATGCATATGTATGAGTGGTCTGAACCACCCTTACATATGCGTGTGCATGTTGGCAACCATCAAAAGTTGGAGGAGGTTCCCACTGGCATGCTAATGGATGTTCAAGTAAAACATCAGTTCACAATCCTAGCGAACGAATCCTGCTTGCGAATGGGTGGCACCGGAAAACCATTTGTGGAGTTAGGATGAATCGCAAGCATGCAAATTTGCATCCGAGTGAGTCAACCAGAATAAGGCCCTAAGTGTACTACAGTATATCCTTGCAGTGTCCCTGTAAATCACTGCACCTTGACTTTGCGGTGTCCCTCTATCACAATGTAACCAATGTAATCAGTTTCTCAGTGTAACCTATCATTGCAGTGGCTCTGTATGTCGATGTACCCTATCCCTGCAGTGTACCTGTTCTCTACAGTGTCCTTGTATCTAAAACCCCTTTCACATTGCACAAATAGCTTGGATTATTAGCACCAAACCTAGCAAATCGACCCGGGTTATAAGAAGGGTTAAACCCGGGTTTAGTGTGAAAAAGGTAGGTCCCGGGTCAGAGACGGTGACAAGATCCGAGGTTCAACCTGGCTTTGGAACGTAAAAGCAGTATTAGTGCACCACATCCTTGCAGTGCTGTCCCTGCAGTGCCCCTGTATATCAGTGCACCCTATCTCCGCAGTGTCCCTGTATATCAGTGCACCCTGTCCCTGCAGTACCCTTTTATATCAGTGCACCCTGTCCTTGCAGTGCCCCTGTATATCAGTGCACCCTGTACCTGCAGTGTCCCTGTATATCAGTGCACCCTGTCCCTGCAATGTCCCTGTATATCAGTGCACCCAGTCCCTGCAGGGCCCCTTTATATCAGTGCACCCTGTCCTTGCAGTGCCCCTGTCCCTGCAGTGCCCCTTTATATTAGTGCACCCAGTCCTTGCAGTACCCCTGTATATCAGTGCACCCTGTACCTGCAGTGTCCATGTATATCAGTGCGCCCTGTCCCTACAGTGTCCCAGTATATCAGTGCACCCCATAGTTACCTACCCTCCTGCATTCTGCAGGAGACTCCCTAAAATAGCAGCAATCTCCCTCTCTCCCTCATTAGTCTAGCAATCTCCCTCATTTCACCTTGCCCACATTACATTGTTACATTTTTTGGGGAAAAATGGAATGGGAGATAGATACATTTACATTGAATCATCAGAACCATCTCTCAGCACATTAGCAAGTATAGTATCTCTTACTAACTGCTTTGGGGCTCATCTACAATTGGATATAAGTAATTTTACAAGCTTCCTCACAGATGTAGAAGTACACACCCATGCTTCTAGGTGCCACATTCACAATTTCTTTTCACAATCTCTCCATATAGGGAACTAGACACGACCTTTGGGTGGAGCATGACACGCCCCCTAAATAGGGCACTGTGCAAAATTCTACTACCAACTATAATCTCCCTGAAACTAGTTTTCAAAAGTAGGCAAGTACCCTGTCCCTGCAGTATCCCTGTATCACAGTGTAACCTATCAATATATCTTTCATTGCAGTGTTCCTGTATTTTACATATATCTTATCCTTTAAGCAGAAATGTAACTACTGCTATAGATATTAGACATAAATTACAACATATAATCAATTTTATTATAATCAACATTGTTGTCATACAGTATGTCATAAAATCCCGATTTACTTCTTTACACATCAATTTCTGTCTTACATATACTGTAGTATGAAGGCAGAATACTTACATCAATGTACTCCTTCAACTCAATCCATAATAGCATGTGGTCTAGGTGTATATGCTAAATTAGATGATCATCTTACTTATTCCATGAGTGTGCACAGAATACCAAATTACCCCAGTTATCCGATAAAAGACTTACATTTAAAGAAATTATCTGAGGGGTTGGCCATTTGTATGAAATTCAAATCCAGCCCAGCAGTAATTTAGCTGTAAGGAGATTGATTTTACCGAGTTTTACTTTCTCATTTTCAACAGAGTGAGGATGTAACCAGGTTAATTTCTGTTAAATACATTATGCAGGTACAGTCTCAGTGCAGCTCCAATGATTTTATGTCTTAGCTGAAAGATTATAATTGTGAGCTAATGGGACCATAGTTGTCCTGCGCTACGTAAAGTTATGAGCTATGAAGGAAAACATTATTATAATATGGGATTTTTTTTCCTTCTAATAACCAGGGGCCTTGTCCATCAGCAGGCTCTATATCATTGCTACTGTAGATGACTGTGCTGTCACTTCCTATTACCCAGCATTTTATGGCCAGACACACAACATATGACAGCAGATGAGAACCACTTTCTCTATATGTATATTTTTTGTTGCCATTTTTTGATGATCTATAACATATGACTCATTTCAGGCTTGTCTTTTCTTTAGAAGCTACTACACAAAATATGCTTCTCCCTCTCTCCCTCATTAGTCTAGCAATCTCCCTCATTTCACCTAGCCCATATTACACAGTTAAATTTTTGAGGAAAAAAGGAATGATAGATAGATACAGTTACATTAAATCATCAGCACCATTTCCCAGCACTTTACCAAGTATAGTAGCTCTTACTAACTGCTTTGGGGCTCATCTACATTTGGATATAAGTCATTGTAAAAGATTCCTCTCAGATGTAGCAGTACACAACCACGCTTCTAGGTGCCACATTCACAATCTCTTTTTACAATCTCTACATATATGAAACTAGACACGCCCTTTGGGTGGAGCATGAGTAGCTGTGCAAAATTCTATAACCAACTATAATCTCCCTGAAAATGGTTTTTAAAAGTAGGCAAGTATGCTGTAAATATTAAGGATCCCCGAATGTATGAAGAAGAAACCGCAGGAAATATCTCCATTTCTGACAGCAGGCACGGCGTCCAAAGGTTTCTGTAGAGGCTGTAAAGCTGTCAAATGAACAAAGCTCTGTCATGCAAAACTTGTATGGAGAGGGCTCTTCCTGAACCCTCCCCAGCAATGGCTGCCAAACATGCATGGTCAGTAGAATGTGGAGGTGGAGCATCAAGTGAAATTATTTTGTTCGCAAACTGTTCACTCTTTACACATTGCAGGGATGAGCTTCTTTCAGAGCCTCTGTCGTTGCATCTAAAGAATAGTGGATTCAGCCTATGGCCCTTATTAAGATCTGTTCGCAGTACAAATTTGTTCTCAAAATGGGCAAAACCATGTGCACTGCAGGTGGGGCAGATGTAACATGTATAGAGAGAGTTAATTTTTGTACATTTTTTTTATAAAAAAATCTATTTTTTTTTATAAAAAATACTTTTTAAAATATTTTATATGTTTTATACATACATCCAAACAATTAGGAAAGAGATGGAACAGTATGCCATTATTATGAATTATTTTTATTAAAATTACTAAAATTTAATTTGAAAACCTAATTTGAAATAAGACATGGTCAAACCATGTGTTGAGCGTATATTACTCCAGATGCTTGGAGTGCGGTATCCATCCCCTCTGTACTGTATATATATATATATATATATATATATATATATATATATATATATATATATATATATATATATAATAAATATATATATATATATATATATTATACTATACAATTCCTTTTATGTCGGCGCTCCCAATCAAATATATAATAGCTTTGGTGCACTCCAATGAATAAGCATACAAGGTCCAATGACGGAGGCACACAGGAGGTAATTAGCAGAAAAAACGTGTATTCAGCAAATGATCAAGCGCTTTCGGGGCTCTCCCCCTTCCTCAGGATCACAGCCCTTAACAGTGCAGACAAGTGAACAACACGAACAATACACCAATGCAGTACATTAAATACCTTCATACTCACCTGATTCCCGCGCTCAGCTCCGGACCTCGCCGCTCCGTTACCCGGAAGTCGCATCTCCAACTCCAATGTGGCGCCGGAAGTACAGGCTAGAACGTCTTCCGTGCGTTCCACCACCCCACTTCCGCGTTCCACCTGTTGCTAGGTGATGTATACTTCAATCGCGTACCCGGAACCGGCTCCTTCCGTATGCTGACGCTGAATCTGGGGAGATACAAGGGGTCACAATAAACAAACAGACATATCAGTACATATTTACATTGACGCAAGTTGATAATTTCAATCTAAATCGGAACAGTAATCATGAACCTAAAACTAGTATTGGCTCAAACATGGATGAGTGAGGGGGCAGCCTAACACCATTATGCCAGACTATTCCAATTTATTTTATCATTTAGGCCCCCCGGTCTAATGGTGCCTAATCTAAGAATCCACTGGGTTTCTTTGATGAGCAACTTCTTCGCCCTATCTCCTCCCCGCAGAGAGGCTGGCACTTGGTCAATCATGTAGTATCTCAGAGACTCAAGCGAGTGCCCTGCTTTTTTGAAGTGGCGGGGAACCGGCTGATCCACCTCTTTGCCCTTCAAGGTAAGGTCAATGGAGGATCTGTGCCCCGCCATCCGCTCCTTAAATTTTCGTGTGGTTTGACCCACATATCTGAGGCCGCATGGGCACACTATAATATAAACCACGTGGGTGGATGAACAGGTGAGGACCGATCTTATATCATACTTTTTGTTGCAATGGGGGTGTTGAAACTCCCTGCAACTAATTAGAAATTTACAGGTAACACATGTGCCACAACTGTAGCAACCGGGGGGTTTGACGTAAACATTAGGATGAATGACAGGTTTATAATTGGTCACATCAGCATGGACCAAACGGTCCCTCAAATTTTTGCCCCTAGTGTATGCTAATAGAGGTTTGTAGTCCCTCAGCCCAATTAGATCGGTATCCGTCTTAACTATGGGCCAAAGGGCCCTGGAGGCTCTCTGAGCCATGGGGCTAGATAAAGAAAACTCATGCACCCATGGGATCCTCTTAACACTTTCTTTCTTTTTGGGGGCCCAAATCAATTCGGGGTCCATGTCAAGGATTTGTTGTTTTTGCAATAATAATGTTTTACGTTCATACCCTCTCTCCTCAAATTTAAGGATCATTAGATCCAATTCCCCCGGAAGTTGATCCCTGTTGCTGGTCAACCGTGCTACCCGAAGCATCTGGGACAACGGCAGTCCACGCTTCAGGGATGGGGGGTGATGACTAGTGGATCTCAGGAGGGTGTTCCTGTCAGTAGCTTTAGAATATCTACTGGTTTGAATGATTCCTGCCTCTACTTTGATTGCCACATCCAGAAAGTTGGCCTCAATTTCACTGTGGCTATAAGTAAATTTGATGAAAGGGCTAGTAGCATTAACCCTTTCCATCAATACCAGGAACCTGTCAGAGCCCCCGGTCCAGATCAGGAACACATCGTCGATGTACCGTAGATACATCGCGATGTGGCCCCTCACCTCCGGGTCACTGAAAAACAGGTCCCTTTCTTGTGCAAACATGTATACATTCGCATAAGAGGGGGCCACAGAAGATCCCATGGCACACCCTCTTAATTGAATGTAGAACTTTCCATTAAAAAGAAAGTAATTGCGGCACAGGGTCAACTCCAATAAGGAGAGGAACAGATTATGATTGAATACTTCACAGTCCAAGTGTTTAGATAGAAAGTCTTTCATGGATCGCAGCCCTCCTTCATGTGCTATAGATGTGTAAAGGCTGCAGACATCCAAGCAGCACAGCAGAGTTCCAGGTGGCAAGGTGCCAATGTCCTTTAGCCTTCGAAGAAATGTACTGGTATCCTTCAGGAAAGTATCTTCCAACGGTAGGAGGGGCTGTAATATAACATGTTTGAGCCAATACTAGTTTTAGGTTCATGATTACTGTTCCGATTTAGATTGAAATTATCAACTTGCGTCAATGTAAATATGTACTGATATGTCTGTTTGTTTATTGTGACCCCTTGTATCTCCCCAGATTCAGCGTCAGCATACGGAAGGAGCCGGTTCCGGGTACGCGATTGAAGTATACATCACCTAGCAACAGGTGGAACGCGGAAGTGGGGTGGTGGAACGCACGGAAGACGTTCTAGCCTGTACTTCCGGCGCCACATTGGAGTTGGAGATGCGACTTCCGGGTAACGGAGCGGCGAGGTCCGGAGCTGAGCGCGGGAATCAGGTGAGTATGAAGGTATTTAATGTACTGCATTGGTGTATTGTTCGTGTTGTTCACTTGTCTGCACTGTTAAGGGCTGTGATCCTGAGGAAGGGGGAGAGCCCCGAAAGCGCTTGATCATTTGCTGAATACACGTTTTTTCTGCTAATTACCTCCTGTGTGCCTCCGTCATTGGACCTTGTATGCTTATTCATTGGAGTGCACCAAAGCTATTATATATTTGATTGGGAGTGCCGGCATAAAAGGAATTGTATGGATTGTTGTCCTACATAGGGCATCCGTTGCAAGGCACCCACCTCTGGAAAGAGTGGTTGAGGACACCACTCTGACTGCTAATGTTGTCAGGAGTATAGCAGCGCAGATCAAGGAAGCTCATTTCCTGAGCAAACAACAGTGAACATTTGTGCACCTGGGCAGGTGTAAGTTTGGGTTTCCACACGGTGTTTGTGACGTATCCACGATGGAACCATTGTCTGCAAGCCAAGTTGGGGGTCTGACTCCGTCGGGAGTTCCAGCGGTTACCCCACTTGGAGAAATTTTTAGCTACACACAGGAACAGATTGAACAAATCCTAGCACAGGAGTCAGTGGATGTGTCAGAGGACAGCGACAACATTGAGGATGTATATTACCGCCTATTGAAAATGCAGCGTCGAGAAACTGACTTTTTATTACACAGCACCTCTTTGGCCAGTTACTTTAAGGAACATAAGATACCCCGTGGGTTCCGAGTACGCAACGTGCCCACAATAGGCAGGCACAATCCAGAGTTTGTTAGAAGATGGGTGGCCATCTTAAACAAATGTGCCTTCGATTTAATGATACTTGTGGTGGAGGAGGCCAACAGAGAACTCAATATTACTAGACATAAGATCTCATCATTTCGACAGGAACATCAAAGTGTTCTGGAGGCTGAGAGTAACACGAGTTGGTTGACAAAACTGGAGAACCAATGTGAGACCTATAGGCGAGAATTATTAAAATTCAAGAAAAGTAAGAAATTCACTGTGGACACAGACTACGAGGAAAATAAAGTTTACCCCTGGCTGCTGGGGGGAGACCGCCAATCCTTTGACAACTCGGCACCACAGAGACGCCGAAGGCCATGGCAAAGAAAAAATACGCAACAAAATCGCAATAAATCCAGTAGTGATAATGACTTCCAGGTATCTGATGGGGATGATGTTGCAAGGAACTCCGCGATCCCTTTAGGGGCACGAGGGGAAAGTTCCAGAGGCCCTATAACTACTCTGCCACCCGTCGTGGCAAACAGAACCAGAGAAGTCAGAAAAGCAGCCACCATAGCGGCAACAAAGCTGAAGGTCTAATCTTTAATTTATCCGACCGCACGTTAACAGCGGTGGAACTGGATGTGCTGAATCGTGGCCTTAGTTTTGTTCCTACAAATTGTCATAATGAATACAATTGGAAAATTAATCTACACAAGTTCTCAAGACAATTGAGGAGAAAAGAATTTTTTCAGAATAAACCCTCGGTGTCACATGTTACAGTATTTGATAATTTCTTACAAAAAACATCTCGCTCCAGTTTCGACCCTCCGTCTCAGAATAGTTCCATTAAAACGTACACAAGGTTAATGGACGATTCCATGAACCGTTTTTTGGCCACACCCTACACCATTCGTCCCAACATGTCTAAAGTTGAGATTGAATCTCTTAATCAACTGAGCCAAGACAGGTCGATAGTAATACGTCCGGCCGATAAAGGAGGTGCAACGATGGTTATGAACATGGAGGACTACATTTCGGAGATCATGGGACAACTATCTGACCCTGGAGTTTATAAATTACTTCCCAGAGACCCGACAGTTGGGTTCCAAAGAGAGTTGTTTGCTCTGCTGGATACAGCACTGAAGGAGAAATTTCTACCTGAGAAAGTGGTCAAGATTCTGAAGGTTGAATACCCAGTGGTCCCAGTCCTCTATACGTTGCCAAAATTGCACAAAAATCCTGCAAAAGCTCCCGGGCGTCCTATAATATCCGCCCGCGGGTCATTACTTCAGCCTGCTTCACAATTATTGGACAGTATATTACAGCCCCTCCTACCGTTGGAAGATACTTTCCTGAAGGATACCAGTACATTTCTTCGAAGGCTAAAGGACATTGGCACCTTGCCACCTGGAACTCTGCTGTGCTGCTTGGATGTCTGCAGCCTTTACACATCTATAGCACATGAAGGAGGGCTGCGATCCATGAAAGACTTTCTATCTAAACACTTGGACTGTGAAGTATTCAATCATAATCTGTTCCTCTCCTTATTGGAGTTGACCCTGTGCCGCAATTACTTTCTTTTTAATGGAAAGTTCTACATTCAATTAAGAGGGTGTGCCATGGGATCTTCTGTGGCCCCCTCTTATGCGAATGTATACATGTTTGCACAAGAAAGGGACCTGTTTTTCAGTGACCCGGAGGTGAGGGGCCACATCGCGATGTATCTACGGTACATCGACGATGTGTTCCTGATCTGGACCGGGGGCGCTGACAGGTTCCTGGTATTGATGGAAAGGGTTAATGCTACTAGCCCTTTCATCAAATTTACTTATAGCCACAGTGAAATTGAGGCCAACTTTCTGGATGTGGCAATCAAAGTAGAGGCAGGAATCATTCAAACCAGTAGATATTCTAAAGCTACTGACAGGAACACCCTCCTGAGATCCACTAGTCATCACCCCCCATCCCTGAAGCGTGGACTGCCGTTGTCCCAGATGCTTCGGGTAGCACGGTTGACCAGCAACAGGGATCAACTTCCGGGGGAATTGGATCTAATGATCCTTAAATTTGAGGAGAGAGGGTATGAACGTAAAACATTATTATTGCAAAAACAACAAATCCTTGACATGGACCCCGAATTGATTTGGGCCCCCAAAAAGAAATAAAGTGTTAAGAGGATCCCATGGGTGCATGAGTTTTCTTTATCTAGCCCCATGGCTCAGAGAGCCTCCAGGGCCCTTTGGCCCATAGTTAAGACGGATACTGATCTAATTGGGCTGAGGGACTACAAACCTCTATTAGCATACACTAGGGGCAAAAATTTGAGGGACCGTTTGGTCCATGCTGATGTGACCAATTATAAACCTGTCATTCATCCTAATGTTTACGTCAAACCCCCCGGTTGCTACAGTTGTGGCACATGTGTTACCTGTAAATTTCTAATTAGTTGCAGGGAGTTTCAACACCCCCATTGCAACAAAAAGTATGATATAAGATCGGTCCTCACCTGTTCATCCACCCACGTGGTTTATATTATAGTGTGCCCATGCGGCCTCAGATATGTGGGTCAAACCACACGAAAATTTAAGGAGCGGATGGCGGGGCACAGATCCTCCATTTACCTTACCTTGAAGGGCAAAGAGGTGGATCAGCCGGTTCCCCGCCACTTCAAAAAAGCAGGGCACTCACTTGAGTCTCTGAGATACTACATGATTGACCAAGTGCCAGCCTCTCTGCGGGGAGGAGATAGGGCGAAGAAGTTGCTCATCAAAGAAACCCAGTGGATTCTTAGATTAGGCACCATTAGACCGGGGGGCCTAAATGATAAAATAAATTGGAATAGTCTGGCATAATGGTGTTAGGCTGCCCCCTCACTCATCCATGTTTGAGCCAATACTAGTTTTAGGTTCATGATTACTGTTCCGATTTAGATTGAAATTATCAACTTGCGTCAATGTAAATATGTACTGATATGTCTGTTTGTTTATTGTGACCCCTTGTATCTCCCCAGATTCAGCGTCAGCATACGGAAGGAGCCGGTTCCGGGTACGCGATTGAAGTATACATCACCTAGCAACAGGTGGAACGCGGAAGTGGGGTGGTGGAACGCACGGAAGACGTTCTAGCCTGTACTTCCGGCGCCATATTGGAGTTGGAGATGCGACTTCCGGGTAACGGAGCGGCGAGGTCCGGAGCTGAGCGCGGGAATCAGGTGAGTATGAAGGTATTTAATGTACTGCATTGGTGTATTGTTCGTGTTGTTCACTTGTCTGCACTGTTAAGGGCTGTGATCCTGAGGAAGGGGGAGAGCCCCGAAAGCGCTTGATCATTTGCTGAATACACGTTTTTTCTGCTAATTACCTCCTGTGTGCCTCCGTCATTGGACCTTGTATATTATATTATATATATATATATATATATATATATATATATATATACATATATTAATTAGAACCTAACACTAATACAGATAGTACAGCCTAGGGAGGGTGATATAAGTAAAAGGAGGAGAGGTTGAATGGTGAAAAGTGTACTTAGTTTGGCAGCAGCTGCTTACTTTAATTTTGCCAGGGAGCCAGCCAGGACAGGAGGCTCAGAAGGAGGACCGTCTGTGGAGACTGATGCTTTGTGCTGCTCACCTTGTGCTGCTCATTGTGCGTAGCAATAGCAGCCCCTGCTCATGGGGTGTGTAGCCCGCCCGAGGTCAGTAGCTACCCGGAGTCCTCAGTTACGCTGTGCGTAGCAGGCAGCCCGCCCGCCCGAGTCCTCAGTCACGCCGATGCCTGACCACTCCCGCCCCGTACGGCATTACTGGGAGTGTGGGAGGAGACGCGGTCACGCGGCGGCCACACCAACCAATGGCGGGGAGGCGGATGCTGTGTGACTGCGTCCCCTCCCACACTTCCAGTCCCAGTAATGCTGTGCGGGGTGCCTGCGTGGTTGGGCATCGGCAGCGGCAGGACTTCATGTATTATTTGGGGTATTATCAGGGCTAGTATAGGGGTGGGCAGCGGCCGCCAGTGGGTGCCCAAGAATTTCCGTGGGTGCTCCCGCCCTTGAGCACCCACAGAATCGGCACCAATGGACGTACGTATTATATGAGTATGTGTAAAGATCTTTGGAACGCAAACAGGAAGTCCTCATGGAACGCAAAAGCAGGAAATGAACTAAGTGACATGATGTCCGCCTAGTGACGCTGCGTCTCATCCAAGACACAGCCGGCCGGAAGAATAACTGTGCGGGATGCTGCATCATATCTGGATACGTCCAGCCAAGAGAACGGCTGTAGGACATTTGATGTGATTATGAACGGGGTATTTAAGAACCGCCCCGTTCGCTGATGATAACTACGCTCATGAGGAAGGGCTTACTTAGCCCGAAAGCGCGCTCAAGCTTATTATCATCATCGGACGGACGGACAAGTTTTTCTGTGAGAGGGACAAACAGGATTCCGGGACCTATATACCCCGTAATTGGGTGATATGCTTTTAATTCTTTTACCATTGTGAGTGCACCAATAAATTGTATTATATTCTTGTACACCACAGTATTGCACTATTTTTGTTTTCCATTAAGCCCTCATAGGTATGATTGATCAATACATGGAGCCTGCTTTGAAAGACTTGTGACATGCGCATTTCAATCTTTCCCATGTGGTCTGCAGAAAATAAAACCTACTAAAAGTGTTTTACAATATTGCACTAGGGTTTTTTCTGTTCTTTTTGAGTCTTTCAGATTGACATTCTGATCCTCTTGATATCTTATTTACCAACTGTGTAAGTTTGTTGTTTTTTTCGCCAGTGGGTGCATCATCTTATTTTGTTGTTCTTGTATATGTCAAAGCTGTCTATGGTGGTAGCTTTTTTGGTGTAACCCTGGGCAGAAATTGTATTGCGCTGTGGATATCAGAATTATCCTTATTCTATACACTATTGGGGACATGATATGTAACTGGCACTATTGGGGACATGATATGTAACTGGCACTATTGGGGACATGATATGTAACTGGCACTACTGGGGACATGATATGTAACTGGCACTAAATATGTGCAAGGGAGTGTTTGATTGGCATTCAAAGTCAGTGTCTGAGATAGGACACAAACTTTGTTTCAAGTTTTAAAACCATGTTTCATGCACAAATAAAATATATTTGTGTGTATTTCATGTGTTTGATGTGTTTGTACAACATAAATGCAAGATAACTCAAAATACATCATTCTAATATAAAAATATTCAGAAATATGGAAGAATACGGTATCCAAATGCTTCTGGTTCTGAGCATTTTAGATAAGGGATACTCAACCTGTATTTTTTTAACATGAATAGTGGCAATAATTAATTATAATTAGCAGATCTAAAGCCTGATAATTAGCAACTATGCTCCAAAGTGTGTCCAAATACATTTGTTATTGATATTAGCAAACGAATTTTGATCCTTCAGCTTGGAAGATTCTCAGTACATCATGAGACTGTATTACATAGAAAACTGATATTTGGGATTCAATTAGCCTTGATTTGTCTGATCTGGGCAGACAACAGCAAAGCTATCTAATAAAGTGCAGCTTCACTCAATTTACGGCTAAAGGGAATCCATAGCTTTAAAGAGCGCAACATTCTTGGTCCCTGAATGAATTAAACAAATACTATAAATGCTTTGAAGTATCCTCCTACAGTAGTTGTAATGTTATTATTAGAGACAGGATTATATGCATTTGCATATTTGCATATGCATTTGCATAGTTTGCCCATTCTCACTGGTTATTGCATATTTTACCTAAAATCTAGTGATGGTGCATATTTTAGGCCCCGCCTCTTCCCACCCGTGAGTCACAGCACTACTTTGCCCTGCTGCTGCTGGCTAGGTAGTGGTAGAGTGTGCAGGCTGGGGCAATATGTGCGCAGTGTGGGGAACCTTGGATATACGCTATGTCTGACACTGCTCTAGGCTGCCAATCCATGTTGATAAAAGTCAGTTGGGGCGGATGCCATTACGAAGCTCCTGAACCTTTGCCTGCCCCTGCCCTAGGACTTTACACCAAGAGACAGACTTCTGCAGCAGAGGAGGCGGGCGGAATGGTTGTGACATCAAGCGTTGCGGAGGAAATGCGGAGGAAATGCCGTGTCACAGTGAGTATGCGACGCAGGGAGGAAGCCTTCCACTGCGCCGCCCTCACACGCTATGCTGACATTTGATCCCTCGGCGCTGGAGATGAGGGTCCGTGTAGTTGAGGCAAGTAAAGCAGTATGATGTAGTAGCCAGGAAGAAAAAAAAAATCCTGTGTACAGCACTAGACATCTGCAGAAGCTGTGGACCTATTTTTGAGGTGTATTTGCAACTAATTGTATCCTGATTTTTAAATAAATAAGTTAAAAATTATTATTTTTTTATTATTTAATGTAGCATATTTTAACACTTTTCATGCATATTGTAAGTATTTTTCATGCATATCTGCATGCATATTTCAAGCTTTTTTTGTTGCATATAATCCTGTCTCTAGTTATTATATACAGTGGTAAAAATGTACCAAACAAGAAAAATATAATACTAGAGAGTATCATATTTAAAAAAAAAAAAAATGAAAATATGTTTATTTAAGCATGCGCCTACTGGTTTTTCTGCATTATTTTCCTGTAGCCAAGCACGGTAAAGATGCATCATATGCAGGGGTGGTTTAGACATAGACCTTACAGGGAAGATTCCCCGTAGTCTGACGCACCTGTGAGGCCAGTTATCAGTTTATGATTTGGCCCTGTCCAAAGTAGTGGCCCCATCCCCAGTTCACAGAGAGGAGAACCCGACACTGCAAATACTCATCTAAGGCGGAAGCTGGGGGTCACTAGACTGCCAAGCATATTGAAACCAACGGCTTCCACTCAGGTGAAGAGATGTATTAATCCTCTTTTGGTGTTAGCTCTGCCTACATTTCATGTGATGCTGCTCATGTGAGGCCACTTATTGAAATTTTTCCAGGACCACTTTTAGTTCCCGATCCACCCCTGATTTTACATCTATAAAGAAAAAAAACACATTATAGCAACAATCAGTATTGACTCAAAGCTGAGGCCTAGCAATAGGCCAGGCCTGGCCAACCTGTGGCCCTTCAGCTGTTGTGAAACTACACATCCCAGCATGCTGTGAGTTTTAGGTCCTTAATAGCAAAACTGGCCAGGCCTGTAATAATCTAGTCTTTGCCAGCACCACTGAGAACTCATTCAGCGATAATGTAGTTCATTATCAGCTGTGGGTCTCATACATATTTGCCTATTGTCCCAAAAGCTGTCGGAGGCTCATGATTTTTGAGATAGTTCCCATACATCTCAACTTTTGCCCATGTAGTTGGGACAACTGCATGTGAATTTCACTGCTGTGGGGGTGTTTCCAGCGCTCTAGGAGCTGACCATGCCCCCTGTTTTCCTCTCTTCAGTGAATAGACGCTTTGTGCATGTGCACCGCATCTAATCACCACTGTGGCAGGGGAAACTCCCAACGGCCCCCGACTGTTGGACACTGCCGGCCCCTGGCGGGACCCCGGACAGTCACAAAAAATCAGGACAGTTGGGAGGTATGAGTTAGAGAGACAGGAGAAAAAGGACCACTAGACATTGCTCTGTGTCGAAAGCACTGTCATCCACAGCCAAAGCCACCTACTGCCGCCAAACACCAATTCACCTGGCGTATATGACTCAGCAAATATTGTGGACATCAGTAGGAGAAAAGGAGCGGGATCATCTGCCACCAGCACACACAGCGTGAACAGCCATCTTCACATAGCAGTGGGGCAGCCCTCATTACTTCCCTGCATGGAAGCACAGCTCCGGAGGCACAGCTGCCACTTTCTCAGTTTCCCCGAGAGGAGACAGGTAATACCTTTTTACATGCTGTCCCCACATTGAGAGATTTATTGCGAATTGTGGGGAGGACTTAACAGGAAGGGGCAGGGTTAAATGCTCAGATTGCATAATTTTGCTCTATCCACTCACAGTGGAGTAATACAACATACACAAAATATTAAATATAATTTCTCCGGCATTATTGTCATAAAAAGGACTGTTTTTTGGGGGGTTAATGGAATTAAATCCTATGCTCATACTTGCCTACTTTTGAAAACTAGTTTCAGGGAGATTATAGTTGGTAGTAGAATTTTGCAAAATACCCCATTGAAAGGGCATGTCATGCTCCACTGAAAGGGTGTGTCTAGTTCCCGCAGGGGGGGGGGGGGCAGCTGGGAGTCCCCCCAGCCTGAAGAGAATTCAGCGACGCAGGGCGGCAAAAAACGTGGTGCGGCCTTAGGACGCGTCATCCTACAATACCACTCCACCTTTTCATAGGCCATGCTCCCTTTTTCGGGCACATGGCTTTGACGCGCGTGTGTCCCGAGCCAGGAGGACCAAAAGTTGTGAGGTATGCTTTGATTCAAGCACCATGTGGATTTTAATTATACAACATGCAAATAACACATTTACACACCACATTACAGTAAGGAAAGGGGAAAAACAAACTTTCTTATACAACATGTGCCTGTCATGTGTTCTTATTTCCTCAACCTTTACAGATAGATACTAGATAATACACTAAATACAGTATATGTGTATATATATATATATATATATATATATATATATATATATATATATATATGTATCCCCAATATTCCAATTCGCGCTATGCCCCTTTACAGATTGTTTTCAGTATAACCAAATTTACACTTATGTGTTAGGCAGCCTCACCACTAGGTTCCCTGAGGGGTAGGGAACAACCACAGCCCAATGTTTTTACCCAATAGTGGTATGGCGCCAAATTAAATTACAAATGTCCAAATACACTATTTCAAGATCCACATCCTGTGAAGTAAGCCGGAGTTGTTTTTTCCAATATTTTCTTTTATTCAGCTTCACAGGGTAGTATTGATAAAAACGCTTGTAGAAAATCCCAAGCGTTTTTATCAATACTACCCTGTGAAGCTGAATAAAAGAAAATATTGGAAAAAACAACTCCGGCTTACTTCACAGGATGTGGATCTTGAAATAGTGTATTTGGACATTTGTAATTTAATTTGGCGCCATACCACTATTGGGTAAAAATATATATATATATATATATACATAGATAATATAGAAAAAACCGTAGTGCAGGTGGCGCTGATTATTTTCAAGTCTCTAATGAGTCCAGCAATGTTAGCCCTTTAAACAAAGAGGCACAGAAGTTTCACCAAAGTCCAATGATATAGACTGCAGCTCCCTCAATTGGAAAATGACCAAGCATCCAGGGTCAGGACGTATGAATCTAGAGAAAATATAGAACAGAGGGGCGCTCCATGGTGCATGTAAACGATATATTTATTATAGAGGAACAAACACTCCTTAAAAAGGATAAAAGCAATTGCTCGTACCAATAAAAGAACAGTGTGGGCTGGTTACCACATGATAAAACAAACAATACCACGGCAAATCTGCTCCAACCGCATCTCCACTGGCATCAGGTCGACAGGGACTCGCAGACGCTGGGTTGCGCCGACAGGACTCGGAAACCGGAGGCCGGGGACACAGGCAGAAGACAGCGCCGGGACACAGTCAGCACGGGTATCACTGACCAAGCCCTAACATGTTTCGTCAGAGACTTCGTCAGAGGGCGTGGTTCAGTGACTACCCGAGGATAATTTATCCCAACTATCCACCAATCAGAATCTCTGAAATGCCGGTGATGTCATGTACTAATGACAGGTGGGGTGAAAGCCTTACAGGTGATTTGAGTTTCACCACAGACACACTTTGTGCAAAAGAATATTAAAGCCACAGATCTAATGCGGATTTAAAGGTGCCTTGAATAGTTAAATATATTATTATCAAGGTGGAACACCTTATATATATATATATATATATATATATATATATATATATATATATATATACCAAAAATGTTTATGGCATTTCAAAGTTTCCAATGTTGGGAACAATAAAAAGAAATTTATGAATATACAATTTCATTAAATACACAATATATCAATTTTACATGTGCAAATATGCAAATAATTTTACAATCATGAAAAACAATATATTTTCTTTATACAAATATATCATTAAAAATTTCATAAAAATTTCATGAAAAATCACATAAAAATACATAAAAATATACAAATACATATAGAAAAAACTTATACATATAGAAAAAAACCCATGCATTACAAAACAGTAGAATATCGATGAAGCAGGATTTTTTAGAAAATTGCTGAAAAACATAAAAAGACATCACTGGTTAATATACGGGGTGATTTCATAACCTTCATTTAATCCCAAAGGAACCAATGTATTTAACTTCAGAATCCAGTGGGTTTCACGGCGCAATAATAATTTTTCTCTATCCCCTCCTCGTTTGGGGGGCAAAACCTGTTCAATTATTCTGAAAACCGCTCCACTGGGGTCACTATTATGGAAAGTTTTAAAGTGCCTTGGAACACTATGGTTTGTTAGACCATTTTTTATATTTCTCATGTGTTCCAAAGCCCTTATTTTAAAAACTCGTTTCGTTTTTCCAACATAGTGAAGGTCACATTTACAGGACAAAACATAAACTACAAATGTTGAATTGCAGTTTGTAAACTGTTGTGGTTTAATAGCTGATAATTTTGGATTAGTTAAGTCTGCTCCTCTCGCTATATTTTTACAGACTTTACAGCTATTACACTGATAACATCCTTTTAAATCCAAAAAAGTTGTAGTAGTGGGATTCTGACATGTATTACTTAGCTGGCTCTTGGCGATCATATTCTTTAAAGTCCTCGCTTTTTTGTACACTATCTTGGGTCGTGATGGTAATGACTCTCCAAGAATAGGATCCAGCTTAAGAATATGCCAGTTATTATCCAATATACGCTTAATCTCTTTCTCTTTATCATTAAATTGCGTGACAAAGGAACAATGGTCATCTATGTGACCAGTTTTATTATTCACACTTTTATATTGTAAGAGATTATTGCGTTCTAATCCACGTGCTCTATCTCTAGCTCTATTAATGGTGTTAATAGGGTACCCCCTTTCACTGAATCTCTCAGTGTATATATCTGCTTGGGTATCATATGTTACAATATTAGAGCAATTTCTGCGAAGTCGAATAAACTGTGAGAAAGGAATATTTTGTTTCCAAGAGTCCAAATGGCAACTCTGGAATTCCAGATAACTATTACAATCAACTTGTTTGAAATATGTGGAAGTCTCAATGGACTTAACATCAGGGTAATTTTCCACACTCAACATTAAATCCAAAAATTCAATCTTAGTTTTGTGAAAATTATAAGTAAATGAAAGATTATAACTATTTTGATTCAAAACATCGACAAATGATTTAAATGATGATTCATCACCCCTCCACACTATCATAATATCATCGATGTATCTTTTGAATAAAATTACATTGCTCAGCAATTCAGGGGTTAAAACATTATGTTCCCAGTCCCCCATATACAGGTTAGCCAGACTTGGGGCACAGATCGTTCCCATCACCGTGCCCCAAGTCTGGAGGTACCAGCACCCCAAAAACTCGAAATAGTTATATTCGAGAACAAATTTCAGACAATCACATATAAACTTAATTTTCACTGGTGACAACTTGCTTTTAGACAGAAGAACTCTCTCTATTGATTCAATACCCTTTTGGTGTGGGATTTTCGTGTATAATGATGAAACATCGATGGTCCCGAAACTCAGACCATCGTCCCATTCTTTAAGGATCTGCAACATATGGGTAGAATCTTTTACATATGTTGGCAATGCAGGGACATATTGTTTAATGTATGCATCCACAAATTCAGATAAACGTGAGGTGAGTGATCCGATACCAGCCACTATCGGACGCCCCGGGGGGCGTGTCCGATTCTTGTGGAGTTTTGGCAGGTAATAGAATGTCGCTAGGTTGGGGGTAACATTGTGAAGATATTTAAATTCATCCAATGAAATACATTTATCAACCAATCCCTTTTTCATCTGAATTTGTGGATGCATACATTAAACAATATGTCCCTGCATTGCCAACATATGTAAAAGATTCTACCCATATGTTGCAGATCCTTAAAGACATAGAATGGGACGATGGTCTGAGTTTCGGGACCATCGATGTTTCATCATTATACACGAAAATCCCACACCAAAAGGGTATTGAATCAATAGAGAGAGTTCTTCTGTCTAAAAGCAAGTTGTCACCAGTGAAAATTAAGTTTATATGTGATTGTCTGAAATTTGTTCTCGAATATAACTATTTCGAGTTTTTGGGGTGCTGGTACCTCCAGACTTGGGGCACGGCGATGGGAACGATCTGTGCCCCAAGTCTGGCTAACCTGTATATGGGGGACTGGGAACATAATGTTTTAACCCCTGAATTGCTGAGCAATGTAATTTTATTCAAAAGATACATCGATGATATTATGATAGTGTGGAGGGGTGATGAATCATCATTTAAATCATTTGTCGATGTTTTGAATCAAAATAGTTATAATCTTTCATTTACTTATAATTTTCACAAAACTAAGATTGAATTTTTGGATTTAATGTTGAGTGTGGAAAATTACCCTGATGTTAAGTCCATTGAGACTTCCACATATTTCAAACAAGTTGATTGTAATAGTTATCTGGAATTCCAGAGTTGCCATTTGGACTCTTGGAAACAAAATATTCCTTTCTCACAGTTTATTCGACTTCGCAGAAATTGCTCTAATATTGTAACATATGATACCCAAGCAGATATATACACTGAGAGATTCAGTGAAAGGGGGTACCCTATTAACACCATTAATAGAGCTAGAGATAGAGCACGTGGATTAGAACGCAATAATCTCTTACAATATAAAAGTGTGAATAATAAAACTGGTCACATAGATGACCATTGTTCCTTTGTCACGCAATTTAATGATAAAGAGAAAGAGATTAAGCGTATATTGGATAATAACTGGCATATTCTTAAGCTGGATCCTATTCTTGGAGAGTCATTACCATCACGACCCAAGATAGTGTACAAAAAAGCGAGGACTTTAAAGAATATGATCGCCAAGAGCCAGCTAAGTAATACATGTCAGAATCCCACTACTACAACTTTTTTGGATTTAAAAGGATGTTATCAGTGTAATAGCTGTAAAGTCTGTAAAAATATAGCGAGAGGAGCAGACTTAACTAATCCAAAATTATCAGCTATTAAACCACAACAGTTTACAAACTGCAATTCAACATTTGTAGTTTATGTTTTGTCCTGTAAATGTGACCTTCACTATGTTGGAAAAACGAAACGAGTTTTTAAAATAAGGGCTTTGGAACACATGAGAAATATAAAAAATGGTCTAACAAACCATAGTGTTCCAAGGCACTTTAAAACTTTCCATAATAGTGACCCCAGTGGAGCGGTTTTCAGAATAATTGAACAGGTTTTGCCCCCCAAACGAGGAGGGGATAGAGAAAAATTATTATTGCGCCGTGAAACCCACTGGATTCTGAAGTTAAATACATTGGTTCCTTTGGGATTAAATGAAGGTTATGAAATCACCCCGTATATTAACCAGTGATGTCTTTTTATGTTTTTCAGCAATTTTCTAAAAAATCCTGCTTCATCGATATTCTACTGTTTTGTAATGCATGGGTTTTTTTCTATATGTATAAGTTTTTTCTATATGTATTTGTATATTTTTATGTATTTTTATGTGATTTTTCATGAAATTTTTATGAAATTTTTAATGATATATTTGTATAAAGAAAATATATTGTTTTTCATGATTGTAAAATTATTTGCATATTTGCACATGTAAAATTGATATATTGTGTATTTAATGAAATTGTATATTCATAAATTTCTTTTTATTGTTCCCAACATTGGAAACTTTGAAATGCCATAAACATTTTTGGTATATATATATATATATATATATATATATATATATATATATATAAGGTGTTCCACCTTGATAATAATATATTTAACTATTCAAGGCACCTTTAAATCCGCATTAGATCTGTGGCTTTAATATTCTTTTGCACAAAGTGTGTCTGTGGTGAAACTCAAATCACCTGTAAGGCTTTCACCCCACCTGTCATTAGTACATGACATCACCGGCATTTCAGAGATTCTGATTGGTGGATAGTTGGGATAAATTATCCTCGGGTAGTCACTGAACCACGCCCTCTGACGAAGTCTCTGACGAAACATGTTAGGGCTTGGTCAGTGATACCCGTGCTGACTGTGTCCCGGCGCTGTCTTCTGCCTGTGTCCCCGGCCTCCGGTTTCCGAGTCCTGTCGGCGCAACCCAGCGTCTGCGAGTCCCTGTCGACCTGATGCCAGTGGAGATGCGGTTGGAGCAGATTTGCCGTGGTATTGTTTGTTTTATCATGTGGTAACCAGCCCACACTGTTCTTTTATTGGTACGAGCAATTGCTTTTATCCTTTTTAAGGAGTGTTTGTTCCTCTATAATAAATATATCGTTTACATGCACCATGGAGCGCCCCTCTGTTCTATATTTTCTCTAGATATATATATACATATATATATATAAATCCAATGTGCGGGCCAGCACCCAATCCTTATGAATACGTCTACTGCGATGCCTTCAAATGGCGATGAATACAAACAGTTGAAGAAAGGTGGCACTCCTAGACTGATAAAAAAGGTGTTTTTTTATATATGCATATCGTAGTGCATTAAATAACCGACGTTTCGGGGATACAACCCCGTTTTCAAGTGACTATTCTGCACCTTGAAAACAGGGTTGTATCCCGAATCGTCGGTTATTTGCTGCGTCTGTTGGTTGTCTAGGAGACGTCTCGGGACGTTCTCCCTGCTATGGGGATGCACGAGCCGGCGTCTCCTGTTGCCATGACAGCAGCCGCTGTCAGACAGTGCGGTATCTGCCATCCGTTCGACTGCTATATATAGAGCAAAGTGGGGGTGATACCGCGGATACCCCAGGACTCTAATGCTTTGGAGAAAAAGCATTCAGATAAGCTTCATTTGTTTTTATTTCTGTACGGGCAATTTACTGTCCTTGTTTGAATAAATATCTGTGTTTACAATATTACGCAAGGTTCTCTCTCTCTCTCTGTATTTCCCATGATATACACTGGTTAAAGATTGGAACTGGCCGTGCTGACTTGCCTTGTGAAATTGATCTCACGTGATTGAATAAGTGGTTGGATACCACTTCTAATGGTACACCTATACAATTTGGGGTGCTATTTCATTTTTGGTGGTGGTGTTTGAACACCCAATGATGTTACACTAGGAGGCGCTTTTTTCACCCTATATTTTTCATATATATATATATATATATATATATATATATATCTATATATATATAGATATATATATATATATATATATATATCTATATATATATATATATCTAAAAATTTTAATGTTCGTTTGTTCAAAATCCTAAATCTCCAAAAGTTCTTCACCGATTGCTTTGAAATTTGGAGACAAGGTTGTGTGTCGTATACTCACATTTTTTGCATACTATTATACACTATTATATAAATATAATATACTATATTATATACCATTATATAAATGATGATGCACGCACACATGCACGCACATATGCGATAATTATTGCAAAGCACAGCTCTTGCATTAAGAGCTGTCCTTTGTGTTGTGGCCGGCGATGTACTGGCTATTACCCACCTGCTGGCTGTTGGGGATGGCTCCGCCTCCTCCCTGCACCCAGAAGGGGATGCGGGGGCGAGGGAGGAGGAGGCCACTGGTCCGACCAGCAAGTGGCTAAAGAGTGGGCTTGTGTTTTGAAATGTTGGGCCACGGGCTGATCGATGTCCTTTCCCTCCAGGCAGGCCTTTATGGCTGATCTATGTTGTGCCATCCTCTCGCGGAACTGTCTGATTGTTTGGCCAACATAGTATTTGCCACAGGGGCATGTAATAATATAGACCACAAATTAGGTGGTACATGTGACAACCTGTCTAATTTGATATTTGTGGCCTGTGTGAGGATGTTTAAAGTAAGTACCAGTTATTAGATAATCACACTTTTTGGTTGTTTTTGCACCTAGCACTTTATTGACAAGAGATCTTCCTGATGGGGGTACCCACCCCGAAACTGTCATTGACTATGACCCACTACTAAAATGTTTGCCATGATTTGAATACAGTTTTTCACAAAAATCCAGAGAGTGCCGTCTTGTGATTACTTGCCGTGATCTATCTCTGCTATTGTACAATTGTTTAGGAAGGCACCCGGTATTATGGACTCCATCGTCCGGAGTGCCAGGCCATCAGAACACTATAAATATAAATATATATACCTGTTACTCCGACAAGCAGGGGGGGGAGCGGCACTCAGTGGTCTTCAGCAACAGAAATTTACAGCAAGATGCAAACAGTCACGATCAACGTTTCGGTTTATTTAACCTTTGTCAAGATCAACAGACAATGTAAAAGACATACCTTATATCCCCCTCCATGTGTCAGCCGCCCGCCTCCGTCTTCCGGGTTCATCAGCCGGCGACGTGCGTTCCCGGCGCAGTGTGATGACACTTCCAGTACTGTGTACAGCCGGAGACAGCACTTCCGGCCTCTGGAGATGGGTTGCTGGGCAACCAGTTCTGCAACAAACAGCAGAGTGCATATACGTGAATAACACAGTGAAAATGTACATAAAAACATCATGGAACATGACTAATAGTTCTCACAGTATGGTGGCAGTGAAAAATAAACATACTGCATATGACACAGTGGTATGGTCATGCTAATTAGCATGGACTGCTTCTCTGGCTGGACATATATATATATATATATATATATATATATATATATACATATATATATATATATATATATATATATATATATATATAGCAGGTTTGTTGGCGTCACTCTGGTCAGGATCAACGGTGAATCAAATAAGTACACAGAGCACCATGATTTAGCAACATTTCAACTCCTTTATTTGGAGTTTTTTTCAAGCCATAGTGCATAGTACAAACCACACTGTTTAAATAGCAAAGTGATTACACATGACCCCTCCCATATCCGGGACGCAGCCGGTGGGAGTGACGTCATCCAACAGCCAAGACATAGTAATACAAAAGATACAATAAAACATACAACATATACATACAAAAAAGTGCAAAAAAATGTCAGCATATGCTGACCATATAACCAAAAACAATTGATAGAGCATATATCAAAAATTACAAAAGCTAGAAATCCCGTCAATAGGAAAGATGCAGTCAAATAAATGTAATCATCTGTAACAAATCACAGGACACATAATATATAGAATAGCCGAGTGTATCAACAATTAATTCTGTATAATGGTGCAAATAGAAAGCATGCATGGGTTAGGAATGAACACTGTTACAGATAACATTGTAAGCCTAATGACTCATTAAGGCCTCGGAGCCAGGGAATCTAATCGGGTGATCCACCTGGACTCAAGTCTTAACAGTAAATTGGAACGATCACCGCCGCGTACCAGTGCAGGCACGTGATCTATAATACGTTACCTGAGAGTCGCTATGATATGCTTGGCTTGCACAAAGTGCCTTGCAACTGGCTGCTCGCTCCCACCAGAGAGTAAGGCTGCTCAGATCACGCAGCGATGCTGCGCCATCCTCTCCTTAAACGTGCAGTCAGTTTTGCCTACATAGATGCGAGAACAAGGACACGTGATTGTGTAGATGACAAATTTGGTACTACAGGTAAGATGATGACGTATCTGGAATTTCTTGCCTGTAAAAGGATGAGAAAAAGATGGTCCAGTCTGTAAAAAACTGCATGTGGAACAATTTGGACATTTAAAACATCCTAGGCGAGGTTTACCAAAGAAATTAGATGGGCTAGGTTTAGTTAGTTTGGAAATATCATTTTTAACAACCAGATCTTTGATATTAGGTCCCCTTTGGTAGCACGGCATTAATCTAGATTTCTGCATGGGTTTTAGATCAGTGTCGGATGTAATAATCAGCCACAGTTTTTTGGCCGTCACAACCGCCTTAGGGGTTAAATGATTGAATTTATTAACCCAAGCATGGTAATTAGATGCTTTCTCTGAGCCTCTGCTACTATGTAGCTGGTGGGGGGGGGGATCTCCAACACTTTTTGCCTAACTGCATTCAAGACTGTTCTGTCATAGCTGCGGTCAAGGAATTTTAACAGCATCAGGTCAAGCTGTCTAATCCCTTCATCGCGGTTGGTAGATAGTCGTAGGGCACGTAAAAATTGAGAACGGGGCAGAGCTTTTTTCAAGGATATCGGGTGGGCACTAGATGCTAAGAGCAAATTGTTTCTATCGGTGGGCTTACTATATAAGGTTGTTTCCAGATGTCTCTCCACCTTTTTGATGTTTACATCAAGGAAATTCACTTGTAGATTGTCAATACTGTAAATAAATTTAACTGGGTGGTCCAGGCTGTTATGCTCATTTATTACTGTACTGAATTCCAGTGCTGTACCTCCCCAGACTATGAATAAATCGTCGATATAACGAAAAAATGCAATGATTTTTTTGGTAATGGTGGGAGAACTGAAAAAAACGTCTTGCTTGATAGCAAACATGGGAAAAAAAGTTGGTTTCCTACCCAAAAGGTAGAAAATGGGCGACAGGGAAGGGATGCCTTGTGATCCAAGCAGCTCACACCAAGGAAGGTCAGTTCCTTGAAAACATACGAGTAGCAAAAAGAAAGGGTAGTGGAGCGCTAGGTTGATATTTAGAAAAAAATTCCTATTTGAGTATGGTCAATTGGGTATCACAATTAGTAAAAATTTATTCAACACTGATAGACAAAGTAAAAAATGAATGGTACATTTATATACATATAGATGAATGCATAAAATCAGAGCATATAAAAAATTAATTAAGAGTGGTTGGCTTGAGCACTATACTTATGCGTTCTCCCGCTTGCCGAATGTCCTGAGCCAGTCCGTCCTGTGATTTAAACTGGAGCTTGTGGAGGCTGGGTGTCCATATACCATGCTGGGAATTGGATGCCGCTGTGTAGAATGTCGCTGTCTGGATGTTTGGTAGACAGATGCACAGGTTGAGGGTAGGTTTCCCAATAAATATGCTGGTGGTGGTATCCCAAGGCTCTCTTCCAGTGGGTGAGGAACGGATGGAAATTAGGTCCAAATCTGATGGCTGGGCAAGATAAGGTTTGGGAGTGTCCCGCAGTATAGCTCAGAGTCCAATCTGACAGTATCCTGACCCGTTTCGTTACCTAAGCTGGTAACTTTATCAAAGGAGTTACCAGCTTAGGTAACGAAACGTGTTACCTAATCAGATTTGGACATAATTTCCATCCGTTCCTCACCCACTGGAAGAGAGCCTTGGGATACCACCACCAGCATATTTATTGGGAAACCTACCCTCAACCTGTGCATCTGTCTACCAAACATCCAGACAGCGACATTCTACACAGCGGCATCCAATTCCCAGCATGGTATATGGACACCCAGCCTCCACAAGCTCCAGTTTAAATCACAGGACGGACTGGCTCAGGACATTCGGCAAGCGGGAGAACGCATAAGTATAGTGCTCAAGCCAACCACTCTTAATTAATTTTTTTATATGCTCTGATTTTATGCATTCATCTATATGTATATAAATGTACCATTAATTTTTACTTTGTCTATCAGTGTTGAATAAATTTTTACTAATTGTGATACCCAATTGACCATACTCAAATAGGAATTTTTTTCTAAATATCAACCTAGCGCTCCACTACCCTTTCTTTTTGCTACTTGATAGCAAACATAAATGCATTGGCGTACGATGGGGCCACCGCCGACCCCATCGCACAGCCTTCGCACTGTAAGAAAAAAGCTTCATCATGAAAGAAGTAGTTCTTAGTAAGAACTAGTTCTAACAGTCAAAAAAAGTTCAAGGACTGGCCCTTGATATAACATATTGTTAGTTAACAGTATCTTAACAGCATGCAGACCCATTGAATGGGGAATGCATGTATACAAATTAACAACGTCCACGAGCATAGCAGACAGTCAGGAGGCAGGTTTTGCAATTTACTTAATGACATTAGAAGAGAACCTGTATCTTTCAAGTAAGTTGGTCGTGCCTGCACACAGGGCTGTAGGAGTGCATCTAGGAAAACAGAGACCGGTTGCATAAGTGACCCGCGGGCCGATATGGTCGGTCGACCCAGGGGTTTATCAAGTGTCTTGTGGATCTTAGGGATTGTGTACAAGAGGGGAGCAATAGGATGTTCCGTTAACAAGGCCTTAAACACTGCCTTGCTAATTAGACCCTCTTTGTATGCAATACCCAAGATTCCATCAAGCTCTTTTTTTTAAATACCAGTAGGATCCACAGTCAGTTTTCTATAGGTGGTAACAGCGGACAATTGGCGATCAATCTCAGCTCTGTAATCGCCCAAATCTTGGACGACCACAGAGCGGCCTTTATCCGCCTGGCGGATTACTATATCTGAATATGATGCTAATGATTTCAAAGCCAATTTCTCATCAACAGGCAAATTCCAATAACTGGGACCCACAGCATCACAATCATTAATCACATTAGAGTCCAACATCCGCATAAAAGTCTTTATGGAATGATTATAACTTACAGGGTCATAGGTAGATCTTTTCTGGAGACGCTGTAGTTGAAGAGGTACATCAGTAGAAGATGGGACATCAGCAAAATGTTCTTTCAATTTAAGACTTCTATTAAGTTTGTACATTTCTACTTTCCAGGTGTGTCAGTCAAACGGCACCGTTAGTACAAAGGACAGGCCACGACCAAGGACTGCCAATTCAGCAGATGACAAAGTCTTTTTAGATAGATTGAAGACAAGTTCTTTGTCTATTGCCTTGGAGGCTTGCTGCGTTTGTTTTTTCTGCCTTTCACATTGGCCCCCTCGGTGGTGGGTCTGGGTTTGGGGCGCGGGTGCGGCCCCCTAAAGGGAGTGGACCAGGGTTACGGGAGCGGTTTTTTGGGCGGGTGTCGCTTTCACTGCCGGTAGTCCCCATGTCGTCAGATGAAGTAAATCTGTTACCACGGTAATTGACAGCTGTGCGTCTAAACAGCGGACGGCGGTCGTTTTTATCATGCGCTCCCGTGAGCCAACTGTAGACCCTCTGATGTTCATAATCCTGATCAACCTTTTTCTTTTTTTCCATTTTAAATTTGGTAAGATCATTTTTATATTTGTCCAACTGAGTATTCAATTTAGTAACCCAATCACCTTGTATGTCGGCCAAAAGGTCACCCATGTGTTGGGTATTGAAGGCAGCTACTTTATCTTTGTCCAAGTCCATCTCTCTCCTAGACTCCTCAATCACTAGCAGCAACAAATCGAACGAACACTTATTTAAAATGGCAGTCCATTTTTTACAAAAGTCGACATTAAAACGCCCTATCGTAGGTGCGTTTTTAATTCGAAAACCACGTGGGATTCTCTTATCTTTATAATAATTGAAAAGTGTCAGTCCGTGGAAAAAGAAATCAATCTCCCTTTTCCTTAGGGCAATGATTTCATGAAACCGGTCCAGAAGTGTCGACACAGGAGCATGGTCGATGATGTTCTCAGTGAACAGAATGTTGTCAACTTCGGACTCAGAAATACTGAACATAGCACCAGCATCCAACACAATTCGTTGGTGTACTCCTTCAGTGGAGGTAGCCATCGTGCAGGATTCCTTCAGGGATTTGTAGCAAAAAAACTTAGGCAGCGCGCTACAACTCGCAGGCAATGAGAACTTAATACAGTGTATTGCCCCCTTTAACATCAATGAAAGCTTGAAGTATTTTGTGGTATGTGTGGTAGTTGTGGATGAGGCTCTTTATTTTCTCAGATGGTAAAGCTGCCCATTCTTCTTGGCAAAGCCTCCAGTTCCTGTAAATTCTTGGGCTCTCTTGCATGAACTGCACTTTTGAGATCTCCCCAGAGTGGCTCAATGATATTGAGGTCAGGAGACTGAGATGGCCACTCCAGAACCTTCACTTTATTCTGCTGTAACCAATGACAGGTCGACTTGGCCTTGTGCTTTGGATCATTGTCATGTTGGAACGTCCAAGTACGTCCCACACACTGCTTCCGGGCTGATGAGTGCAAATTTTCCTTCAGTATTATCTGATAACTTGCTGCATTCATCTTGCCATCAATTTTGACCATGTTTCCAGTACCTTTGTAGCTCACACATCCCCAAAACACCAGCAATTCACCTCCGTGTTTCACAGTAGGAATGGTGTACCTTTCATCATAGGCCTTGTTGACTCCTCTCCAAATGTAACCTTTATGGTTGTGGCCAAAAAGTTAAATTTTGGTCTCATAACTCAAAATGACTGTTCCAGAAGTTTTGAGGCTTGTCTCTGTGCTTTTTGGAGTATTGTAAGCGGGATGCTTTGTGGCATTTGCGTAGTAATGGCTTTCTTCTAGTGACTCGACCCTGCAGCCCATTTTTCTTCAAATGCCTCCTTATTATGCATTTTGAAACAACCACACCACTTTTTTTCAGAGCCGAAGTTATTTGTGGCTTTTTCTTTCCATCCCGAACAATTTTCCTGGCAGTTGTGGCTGAAATTTTTGTTGGTCTACCTGACCGTGATTTGGTCCCGCAGAATCCCTAATTTTCCACTTCTTAATTAGAGTTTGAACACTGCTAATTGGCATTCTCAATTGCTTGGATATCTTTTGATATCCCTTGCCCTTGCAAGGGTCTTTCAGGAGACCAGAAACTCAATGACCTTTTATACACACACACACTGATTACAAGCAAATAGATCACAGGTGAAGATGGTTACCTTTAGTAGCAATTCAAACCCGTTTGTGTCAACTTGTATGCATGTTATCAGGCCAAAATCTCTTGCGTATGTAAACTTTTGGTCATTTGGGTAGTTTCTGTTGTCATTACGATTTAAAAATAGTAAACACAGTTGTTATACAATAAATGTCTTCAACCACTAACCATGAGTGAAAGAAAAGTTTGTGCGTTATCATTCATATTCTCTGACAAATGGCCAGAAAATCACAAATTTTGCTAGGGTATGTAAACTTATTAACACAACTGTATTGTTCAAATTCTCCAGATAAGGGTTTTTCCACAACGTGAATTCTTGTTTAGAAATATGAAAAGACAAGAAAAGACAACAAGGCAGTGCCCCTCGTGTAATCCTGTTTAACTGATTTAGATGCAAATTCTAAACAAATGGAACAGATGGTATAATGTGATCCAATAATAATTAGTCAGGGGGTCGCCCCTTCTCAACACACTTACACCAATCAGCAAGTGTGTTTGCCAAAAACAAGATCTTCCAAATCCAGGTCACACTGTATAGTAGAATGATATATGACGGGGGTTTAAACCCCTAAACCATATACTCACGTATAGATGGTTTTATCTGCACATCAAACGGTATCTTTTCAATGGCACAAAACAGGGATGGAATGATGAAAGAATTTTTCCTGGGTCCTTATGTATAAAAGTAGGTATCCTTTATTGGTACAATATAACAATAAAATCTTAAAGTGGGGTCACTGTACTGTGAGTCGCCGGTCAGGGCTGGACAGATATAAAGTGATGGTAATATGGTGAACAAGGTTACCGGGGCCCCTTCTCCTAGTCCACTCTCTGTCCAGGATCCTTTCCGCTCCTCCAGCAGTATTATCCACCACAAGGTGAAAGGTGCAAGGGAAATCCACCGACGCGTTTCGAACCGTAGGTGGTTCTTTTTAAAGGTGTGATCTTTCCCCTTGCTGGTCCAGAATATATAGGTGTCCTATTGATTACCACAGGTGTAGCTCAATCTATTTGATTGGCCCACTGTGTAGCGTAAATTTCCCAGTGTTACTCTATCTAATGTTATGTAATACACAGGTTCCTGGTGTGGTTTCCACAACGTCACCACTAGTGAGGGATCTCCATCTGTATGGTATATAACCCGGAATCCAGCTAGCGCTATATGGTGTCACTAATGCTGGTTCCTGGGCTGCTGTCACTGATATCCTAGTTGCGGAACGTCACTTCCGGTGATAACATCCGGTCGCGGCGTTACTTGTATTGGGTTCCTCTTTTCCTTTAACGCGGCGTCACCTCCGGTTCCGCCTTCATGATGTCGTCCGTGGCTTCTTTCATCTCCATAGTGACGCTACGTCATTTCCCGATTACTCCTCTGATTGTAGCTCGTAGCTGTCATTTCGCTTCCTTATTTGCGTTCCACCTTTGCGTTCCAGGAGGAATTTTCGTATAATTGATCTGTTTTGTCTCGGGAAAGCTTTGATTCGTTTCCACTGTCCAAAACCTACATAATAGTGGGTGGTTTTAGTATGTAAGAAATGACAGAACATCCGACCCAAAATATAGAAAATTGGCCGCATAAATTGCAGCTTAAATAGACATAGCAGCATAAATGTAGCAGCATAAATGGAGTAAAGTGCATGATTACATAAGATATAAAAATTAATTTAAAATATACAAGTTAAAAATTAGATTAAAACATGTGGGGTATAAAATGCAGAAGATGGGATAAAAACCAGTTGTTTTTAAAATTCTTATAAAAACCACTTGAGTTCGAAATCCAGGTTTAATCCACCTGGTGCTAATGTGTGGAAATTATAAATAAATTTCATTTCGGTTTGTGCCAATATTTTGGGCAAATTTTTATTCCTCTCAGTGGTTTTGGCTACTTTCACGCCCCAAAAGCCTATAATATCTTTGGTGGAACATTTGTGATATTGTTTGAAATGAGAGGACAGGGAGTGTGTCTCTACCCCCTTCCTTATATTTCTTAAATGTTCCCCAATTCGGGTCTTCAAAGGTCTAGATGTTCGGCCGATATAAAACTTGCTGCACGTGCATTGAATAGCATAAACTACATTTGGGGTGTTGCAGGTTATAAAGTCTTTGATCTTTAATGTTTGGCCATTGATGCTCACATTCTCAAATTTTGATTGGTTGAGATTAGGAGAGTTTTTGCAGCCTAAACAGAGGCCGCACCTATAGAACCCTATGGAGCGGTTGTAACTCTGGCGAGCTCCACCTGCTGGACAGAGGCTTTGTACCACTTTATTTTTTATGTTGGCAGATTTCCGGTACACGTGGACTGGTTTGTCTGGCAGATATTGGCCAAGAACAGGATCTTGTTTCAATATACTCCAGTTCTTTTTAAAAGTTTTCTCAATTTCGTGATGTTGGGCACTATACTGGGTGATAAAGGCCCATTTCATCTTTTCATTATCCCTTCTCCTCTCTTGGGGTTGTAACAATAGATCTCTTTCAATTGTTCTAGCTTGGGTTAATCCTGACTCTATATTATCCTCTTCATAACCACAAGATTTGAAAGCTTCTTTCATTTTTGCTGATTGTTCTTCAAAAGTGCTGATCTCAGTGCAGTTTCGTCGGATGCGCTTAAATTGG
The DNA here is from genome assembly GCF_055691185.1 of Crinia signifera. NCBI lineage: Eukaryota > Metazoa > Chordata > Amphibia > Anura > Myobatrachidae > Crinia > Crinia signifera. The sequence continues at coordinate 208,816,986 of NC_139218.1, forward strand.
CCACCGGGGATGCCATTCAACCAATTCCTGTGATGGCAACTATCAGATTGAATATACGTCAGTGAGTCCGTAGGCTTCTGATAAGTTTTCGTATGTATATTGCCATCTTTAATAAAAATGGTGAGATCTAAAAAGTTGATGGAGGTGTGGTCTATATTAAAAATTAATTTAATATTAAAAGGATTATTATTTAAAAATAGACAGAAGAGATTGAGTTCTTCCAGGTTTCCTTTCCACACGAATAAAATGTCATCGATATAACGATGCCAGGACACCAGGTTTGCCTCATATGGGTTATTGGACCAGACAAATTGTTCTTCCCAATAACCCATAAATAGATTTGCATAACTTGGGGCAAACCTGGTGCCCATCGCAGTTCCTTTGGTTTGCAGATAAAAATCACCCTTGAAAATAAAATAATTGTGTTTTAAAATGTAGGGGATTCCTTCCAAAATGAAGTCCTGCAAAGGTAAGCCAATCTCAGACCTTCTCAAAAAATTTTCAACTGCTGTTGATCCATGCTCATGGTCGATTATAGTGTAGAGCGAGCTTACATCTGCACTCACCAGAATGAAATTTTCCTCCCATTTGATGGATTTTAATTTATTGATCACATCTCTGGTGTCCTTTAAATGGGATTTGTTCTTAAGAACCAAGGGTTGAAGATGGTAATCGATGAGGGCCGACAGATTTGCTGTAATGGAGTCTGTTCCCGAAACAATCGGACGTCCTGGTGGATTGATGGGGTCCTTATGTATTTTGGGCAATACATATATAGCAGGTATCTGTGGGTCCTCAGTGATGAGAAATTTAGCCTCATTTTTGCTTAATACTTCTTTTTCTTCATATTTTTTCACTAAGGTTGTAAGTGTTTTCATGAATTCCGGGGTCGGGTCTTTTTTCAATTTTTTGTAAGTGGTGCCGTCATTCAATTGTCGGGTCACTTCTTCTATGTAGCTGGTAGTATTCATAATAACGACCCCCCCCCCCCCTTTGTCCGCTGGCTTAATTATGATCTCATCGTTTTTTTTGAGTGAATCTAGTGCCAACTGTTCCTTCTGTGTAAGGTTGAACTTAATTCTCTTATGTCCTACTTCTTTGAGGTCTTCTAAAACACTCGCTGCAAAGACATCTAAAAAACTGCCCTTCACGTGGGCTGGAAAAAATGTGGACCTGGGTTTGAATTTGTTCTCCGTCTGTATGTCTAGGTCTTCTGGTGTGTCGATCTTATCTTTTTCTTTCATGATAAAGAATTTCTTGACCGTAAGTTTTCGGATATACTTTTGGATGTCCACGAAGAGCTCAAATTCGTTGATTTTATTTGCCGGGGCGTACTTCAGGCCTTTCTCTAGCACTGCTCTTTCGTGGGCACTGAGGAGATGTGTGCTTAGATTAAAGATTTTTACCTTACCTCCTCCAGTGGTATCCGGGGTATCATTTCCAGATCGCTGTGTTCTGTTGTGTTCTCTTCTTTTTGCTCTATTTTTCTTTTTTCTATTTTTTGATGTAACCTTTCTCCCTCCTCTCTTGCCCCTTCTATGTCGGGCTTCTATTTTAGATGATTTCTGAGCCTCCCTTGCTCTAAAAAACGATCCTCGGGGGTCCTGGATCTACGATCTCTCAGGGGTTCATATCTATTATAGGTGTTCACACTATAATGCTCAGAAGGTTCTTCATGTCTCCTCAATTCTTGATTGTGGGTTCTCCTAGGTTCCTGTCTCCGTCTCCAAATGGGAGGGCTGGATTGATTCCCTCTATGGATTCTTCTAGGGGTGTCCCTTTTACTCCAGTTCTTCGTGGAATGGCCATAATTATATCTAGTTCTTGATTCATGCCTTTGGGGGTATCTTCCTCTAGGATCATCTCTTTCTCCCTGATGTTTCTCGTATTGAGATCTCTGTGGGGAGAATTCTTTGCGGTTCCGTGAACGATCTTTCCTGTTATTTTTCCGGTTTGGTCGAGGGACATCCTCCTCTGTATTGCCTTCTAAGGCTTTTTTATCTCTAATATATTTTCTGATTTTTCTGTCTTTTAGAGTTTTTTCAATTTTGTCTAGATTATACTCTATCTCCTCTTCCAGATCCTTCAATTCAGGTAAATGACTCAGTGGTTTGATGTTTTCTTTAATTTTTTCAATTTTTAATTCAACTTCTTTGAAGTCTTTTTTCCGCTCTCTAACAATTAGGTTCATCAGGGATAATGAACACTGATGTGTAATCTTCTCCCAATCCGCTAGGAATTCTTCAGATGCATTGGAAAAAGATGCTTTTTTGTCTATTACTAGGCCTTTGGGAACCATATTGCTTGCTATGTATTTCTCCAATGTGGCTATTTCCCACCAGAGAAGACATTCTTTGGTGAGATCCTTTTCCAGCTCATTCATGATATTCTCTAGATTATTATCTAGGATATCATAGCTATCCTCAATATTGGAGAATAACGTATCCAATTTGGTTTTTCTAATTTCTCGAAAGGAAAACATGTTGAGCTGCAGACCGACTGACCCTTAGGTGGAGAGATACTACAGTAGGGTTTTTGTGGGAAAGTTGGTACTGCGCTTTCAGCTGCCTGTATTCTATTCTAAAATAGGGGATCACCTAGTTTCCCCAAGAATTGCAGATATATAGGAAGATATATTTAGAATGTGAATATGGGCGCTAGAAGAGTGGTGGGTGTGGTTATGATACAATATAGAAGCTGGTACTTCCCTGTATTGTTCAAATTCTCCAGATAAGGGTTTTTCCACAACGTGAATTCTTGTTTAGAAATATGAAAAGACAAGAAAAGACAACAAGGCAGTGCCCCTCGTGTAATCCTGTTTAACTGATTTAGATGCAAATTCTAAACAAATGGAACAGATGGTATAATGTGATCCAATAATAATTAGTCAGGGGGTCGCCCCTTCTCAACACACTTACACCAATCAGCAAGTGTGTTTGCCAAAAACAAGATCTTTCAAATCCAGGTCACACTGTATAGTAGAATGATATATGACGGGGGTTTAAACCCCTAAACCATATACTCACGTATAGATGGTTTTATCTGCACATCAAACGGTATCTTTTCAATGGCACAAAACAGGGATGGAATGATGAAAGAATTTTTCCTGGGTCCTTATGTATAAAAGTAGGTATCCTTTATTGGTACAATATAACAATAAAATCTTAAAGTGGGGTCACTGTACTGTGAGTCGCCGGTCAGGGCTGGACAGATATAAAGTGATGGTAATATGGTGAACAAGGTTACCGGGGCCCCTTCTCCTAGTCCACACTCTGTCCAGGATCCTTTCCGCTCCTCCAGCAGTATTATCCACCACAAGGTGAAAGGTGCAAGGGAAATCCACCGACGCGTTTCGAACCGTAGGTGGTTCTTTTTCAAGGTGTGATCTTTCCCCTTGCTGGTCCAGAATATATAGGTGTCCTATTGATTACCACAGGTGTAGCTCAATCTATTTGATTGGCCCACTGTGTAGCGTAAATTTCCCAGTGTTACTCTATCTAATGTTATGTAATACACAGGTTCCTGGTGTGGTTTCCACAACGTCACCACTAGTGAGGGATCTCCATCTGTATGGTATATAACCCGGAATCCAGCTAGCGCTATATGGTGTCACTAATGCTGGTTCCTGGGCTGCTGTCACTGATATCCTAGTTGCGGAACGTCACTTCCGGTGATAACATCCGGTCGCGGCGTTACTTGTATTGGGTTCCTCTTTTCCTTTAACGCGGCGTCACCTCCGGTTCCGCCTTCATGATGTCGTCCGTGGCTTCTTTCGTCTCCATAGTGACGCTACGTCATTTCCCGATTACTCCTCTGATTGTAGCTCGTAGCTGTCATTTCGCTTCCTTATTTGCGTTCCACCTTTGCGTTCCAGGAGGAATTTTCGTATAATTGATCTGTTTTGTCTCGGGAAAGCTTTGATTCGTTTCCACTGTCCAAAACCTACATAATAGTGGGTGGTTTTAGTATGTAAGAAATGACAGAACATCCGACCCAAAATATAGAAAATTGGCCGCATAAATTGCAGCTTAAATAGACATAGCAGCATAAATGTAGCAGCATAAATGGAGTAAAGTGCATGATTACATAAGATATAAAAATTAATTTAAAATATACAAGTTAAAAATTAGATTAAAACATGTGGGGTATAAAATGCAGAAGATGGGATAAAAACCAGTTGTTTTTAAAATTCTTATAAAAACCACTTGAGTTCGAAATCCAGGTTTAATCCACCTGGTGCTAATGTGTGGAAATTATAAATACATTTCATTTCGGTTTGTGCCAATATTTTGGGCAAATTTTTATTCCTCTCAGTGGTTTTGGCTACTTTCACGCCCCAAAAGCCTATAATATCTTTGGTGGAACATTTGTGATATTGTTTGAAATGAGAGGACAGGGAGTGTGTCTCTACCCCCTTCCTTATATTTCTTAAATGTTCCCCAATTCGGGTCTTCAAAGGTCTAGATGTTCGGCCGATATAAAACTTGCTGCACGTGCATTGAATAGCATAAACTACATTTGGGGTGTTGCAGGTTATAAAGTCTTTGATCTTTAATGTTTGGCCATTGATGCTCACATTCTCAAATTTTGATTGGTTGAGATTAGGAGAGTTTTTGCAGCCTAAACAGAGGCCGCACCTATAGAACCCTATGGAGCGGTTGTAACTCTGGCGAGCTCCACCTGCTGGACAGAGGCTTTGTACCACTTTATTTTTTATGTTGGCAGATTTCCGGTACACGTGGACTGGTTTGTCTGGCAGATATTGGCCAAGAACAGGATCTTGTTTCAATATACTCCAGTTCTTTTTAAAAGTTTTCTCAATTTCGTGATGTTGGGCACTATACTGGGTGATAAAGGCCCATTTCATCTTTTCATTATCCCTTCTCCTCTCTTAGGGTTGTAACAATAGATCTCTTTCAATTGTTCTAGCTTGGGTTAATCCTGACTCTATATTATCCTCTTCATAACCACAAGATTTGAAAGCTTCTTTCATTTTTGCTGATTGTTCTTCAAAAGTGCTGATCTCAGTGCAGTTTCGTCGGATGCGCTTAAATTGGCCACCGGGGATGCCATTCAACCAATTCCTGTGATGGCAACTATCAGATTGAATATACGTCAGTGAGTCCGTAGGCTTCTGATAAGTTTTCGTATGTATATTGCCATCTTTAATAAAAATGGTGAGATCTAAAAAGTTGATGGAGGTGTGGTCTATATTAAAAATTAATTTAATATTAAAAGGATTATTATTTAAAAATAGACAGAAGAGATTGAGTTCTTCCAGGTTTCCTTTCCACACGAATAAAATGTCATCGATATAACGATGCCAGGACACCAGGTTTGCCTCATATGGGTTATTGGACCAGACAAATTGTTCTTCCCAATAACCCATAAATAGATTTGCATAACTTGGGGCAAACCTGGTGCCCATCGCAGTTCCTTTGGTTTGCAGATAAAAATCACCCTTGAAAATAAAATAATTGTGTTTTAAAATGTAGGGGATTCCTTCCAAAATGAAGTCCTGCAAAGGTAAGCCAATCTCAGACCTTCTCAAAAAATTTTCAACTGCTGTTGATCCATGCTCATGGTCGATTATAGTGTAGAGCGAGCTTACATCTGCACTCACCAGAATGAAATTTTCCTCCCATTTGATGGATTTTAATTTATTGATCACATCTCTGGTGTCCTTTAAATGGGATTTGTTCTTAAGAACCAAGGGTTGAAGATGGTAATCGATGAGGGCCGACAGATTTGCTGTAATGGAGTCTGTTCCCGAAACAATCGGACGTCCTGGTGGATTGATGGGGTCCTTATGTATTTTGGGCAATACATATATAGCAGGTATCTGTGGGTCCTCAGTGATGAGAAATTTAGCCTCATTTTTGCTTAATACTTCTTTTTCTTCATATTTTTTCACTAAGGTTGTAAGTGTTTTCATGAATTCCGGGGTCGGGTCTTTTTTCAATTTTTTGTAAGTGGTGCCGTCATTCAATTGTCGGGTCACTTCTTCTATGTAGCTGGTAGTATTCATAATAACGACCCCCCCCCCTTTGTCCGCTGGCTTAATTATGATCTCATCGTTTTTTTTGAGTGAATCTAGTGCCAACTGTTCCTTCTGTGTAAGGTTGAACTTAATTCTCTTATGTCCTACTTCTTTGAGGTCTTCTAAAACACTCGCTGCAAAGACATCTAAAAAACTGCCCTTCACGTGGGCTGGAAAAAATGTGGACCTGGGTTTGAATTTGTTCTCCGTCTGTATGTCTAGGTCTTCTGGTGTGTCGATCTTATCTTTTTCTTTCATGATAAAGAATTTCTTGACCGTAAGTTTTCGGATATACTTTTGGATGTCCACGAAGAGCTCAAATTCGTTGATTTTATTTGCCGGGGCGTACTTCAGGCCTTTCTCTAGCACTGCTCTTTCGTGGGCACTGAGGAGATGTGTGCTTAGATTAAAGATTTTTACCTTACCTCCTCCAGTGGTATCCGGGGTATCATTTCCAGATCGCTGTGTTCTGTTGTGTTCTCTTCTTTTTGCTCTATGTTTCTTTTTTCTATTTTTTGATGTAACCTTTCTCCCTCCTCTCTTGCCCCTTCTATGTCGGGCTTCTATTTTAGATGATTTCTGAGCCTCCCTTGCTCTAAAAAACGATCCTCGGGGGTCCTGGATCTACGATCTCTCAGGGGTTCATATCTATTATAGGTGTTCACACTATAATGCTCAGAAGGTTCTTCATGTCTCCTCAATTCTTGATTGTGGGTTCTCCTAGGTTCCTGTCTCCGTCTCCAAATGGGAGGGCTGGATTGATTCCCTCTATGGATTCTTCTAGGGGTGTCCCTTTTACTCCAGTTCTTCGTGGAATGGCCATAATTATATCTAGTTCTTGATTCATGCCTTTGGGGGTATCTTCCTCTAGGATCATCTCTTTCTCCCTGATGTTTCTCGTATTGAGATCTCTGTGGGGAGAATTCTTTGCGGTTCCGTGAACGATCTTTCCTGTTATTTTTCCGGTTTGGTCGAGGGACATCCTCCTCTGTATTGCCTTCTAAGGCTTTTTTATCTCTAATATATTTTCTGATTTTTCTGTCTTTTAGAGTTTTTTCAATTTTGTCTAGATTATACTCTATCTCCTCTTCCAGATCCTTCAATTCAGGTAAATGACTCAGTGGTTTGATGTTTTCTTTAATTTTTTCAATTTTTAATTCAACTTCTTTGAAGTCTTTTTTCCGCTCTCTAACAATTAGGTTCATCAGGGATAATGAACACTGATGTGTAATCTTCTCCCAATCCGCTAGGAATTCTTCAGATGCATTGGAAAAAGATGCTTTTTTGTCTATTACTAGGCCTTTGGGAACCATATTGCTTGCTATGTATTTCTCCAATGTGGCTATTTCCCACCAGAGACGACATTCTTTGGTGAGATCCTTTTCCAGCTCATTCATGATATTCTCTAGATTATTATCTAGGATATCATAGCTATCCTAGAGGAAGATACCCCCAAAGGCATGAATCAAGAACTAGATATAATTATGGCCATTCCACGAAGAACTGGAGTAAAAGGGACACCCCTAGAAGAATCCATAGAGGGAATCAATCCAGCCCTCCCATTTGGAGACGGAGACAGGAACCTAGGAGAACCCACAATCAAGAATTGAGGAGACATGAAGAACCTTCTGAGCATTATAGTGTGAACACCTATAATAGATATGAACCCCTGAGAGATCGTAGATCCAGGACCCCCGAGGATCGTTTTTTAGAGCAAGGGAGGCTCAGAAATCATCTAAAATAGAAGCCCGACATAGAAGGGGCAAGAGAGGAGGGAGAAAGGTTACATCAAAAAATAGAAAAAAGAAAAATAGAGCAAAAAGAAGAGAACACAACAGAACACAGCGATCTGGAAATGATACCCCGGATACCACTGGAGGAGGTAAGGTAAAAATCTTTAATCTAAGCACACATCTCCTCAGTGCCCACGAAAGAGCAGTGCTAGAGAAAGGCCTGAAGTACGCCCCGGCAAATAAAATCAACGAATTTGAGCTCTTCGTGGACATCCAAAAGTATATCCGAAAACTTACGGTCAAGAAATTCTTTATCATGAAAGAAAAAGATAAGATCGACACACCAGAAGACCTAGACATACAGACGGAGAACAAATTCAAACCCAGGTCCACATTTTTTCCAGCCCACGTGAAGGGCAGTTTTTTAGATGTCTTTGCAGCGAGTGTTTTAGAAGACCTCAAAGAAGTAGGACATAAGAGAATTAAGTTCAACCTTACACAGAAGGAACAGTTGGCACTAGATTCACTCAAAAAAAACGATGAGATCATAATTAAGCCAGCGGACAAAGGGGGGGGGGGTCGTTATTATGAATACTACCAGCTACATAGAAGAAGTGACCCGACAATTGAATGACGGCACCACTTACAAAAAATTGAAAAAAGACCCGACCCCGGAATTCATGAAAACACTTACAACCTTAGTGAAAAAATATGAAGAAAAAGAAGTATTAAGCAAAAATGAGGCTAAATTTCTCATCACTGAGGACCCACAGATACCTGCTATATATGTATTGCCCAAAATACATAAGGACCCCATCAATCCACCAGGACGTCCGATTGTTTCGGGAACAGACTCCATTACAGCAAATCTGTCGGCCCTCATCGATTACCATCTTCAACCCTTGGTTCTTAAGAACAAATCCCATTTAAAGGACACCAGAGATGTGATCAATAAATTAAAATCCATCAAATGGGAGGAAAATTTCATTCTGGTGAGTGCAGATGTAAGCTCGCTCTACACTATAATCGACCATGAGCATGGATCAACAGCAGTTGAAAATTTTTTGAGAAGGTCTGAGATTGGCTTACCTTTGCAGGACTTCATTTTGAAAGGAATCCCCTACATTTTAAAACACAATTATTTTATTTTCAAGGGTGATTTTTATCTGCAAACCAAAGGAACTGCGATGGGCACCAGGTTTGCCCCAAGTTATGCAAATCTATTTATGGGTTATTGGGAAGAACAATTTGTCTGGTCCAATAACCCATATGAGGCAAACCTGGTGTCCTGGCATCGTTATATCGATGACATTTTATTCGTGTGGAAAGGAAACCTGGAAGAACTCAATCTCTTCTGTCTGTTTTTAAATAATAATCCTTTTAATATTAAATTAATTTTTAATATAGACCACACCTCCATCAACTTTTTAGATCTCACCATTTTTATTAAAGATGGCAATATACATACGAAAACATATCAGAAGCCTACGGACTCACTGACGTATATTCAATCTGATAGTTGCCATCACAGGAATTGGTTGAATGGCATCCCCGGTGGCCAATTTAAGCGCATCCGACGAAACTGCACTGAGATCAGCACTTTTGAAGAACAATCAGCAAAAATGAAAGAAGCTTTCAAATCTTGTGGTTATGAAGAGGATAATATAGAGTCAGGATTAACCCAAGCTAGAACAATTGAAAGAGATCTATTGTTACAACCCCAAGAGAGGAGAAGGGATAATGAAAAGATGAAATGGGCCTTTATCACCCAGTATAGTGCCCAACATCACGAAATTGAGAAAACTTTTAAAAAGAACTGGAGTATATTGAAACAAGATCCTGTTCTTGGCCAATATCTGCCAGACAAACCAGTCCACGTGTACCGGAAATCTGCCAACATAAAAAATAAAGTGGTACAAAGCCTCTGTCCAGCAGGTGGAGCTCGCCAGAGTTACAACCGCTCCATAGGGTTCTATAGGTGCGGCCTCTGTTTAGGCTGCAAAAACTCTCCTAATCTCAACCAATCAAAATTTGAGAATGTGAGCATCAATGGCCAAACATTAAAGATCAAAGACTTTATAACCTGCAACACCCCAAATGTAGTTTATGCTATTCAATGCACGTGCAGCAAGTTTTATATCGGCCGAACATCTAGACCTTTGAAGACCCGAATTGGGGAACATTTAAGAAATATAAGGAAGGGGGTAGAGACACACTCCCTGTCCTCTCATTTCAAACAATATCACAAATGTTCCACCAAAGATATTATAGGCTTTTGGGGCGTGAAAGTAGCCAAAACCACTGAGAGGAATAAAAATTTGCCCAAAATATTGGCACAAACCGAAATGAAATTTATTTATAATTTCCACACATTAGCACCAGGTGGATTAAACCTGGATTTCGAACTCAAGTGGTTTTTATAAGAATTTTAAAAACAACTGGTTTTTATCCCATCTTCTGCATTTTATACCCCACATGTTTTAATCTAATTTTTAACTTGTATATTTTAAATTAATTTTTATATCTTATGTAATCATGCACTTTACTCCATTTATGCTGCTACATTTATGCTGCTATGTCTATTTAAGCTGCAATTTATGCGGCCAATTTTCTATATTTTGGGTCGGATGTTCTGTCATTTCTTACATACTAAAACCACCCACTATTATGTAGGTTTTGGACAGTGGAAACGAATCAAAGCTTTCCCGAGACAAAACAGATCAATTATACGAAAATTCCTCCTGGAACGCAAAGGTGGAACGCAAATAAGGAAGCGAAATGACAGCTACGAGCTACAATCAGAGGAGTAATCGGGAAATGACGTAGCGTCACTATGGAGACGAAAGAAGCCACGGACGACATCATGAAGGCGGAACCGGAGGTGACGCCGCGTTAAAGGAAAAGAGGAACCCAATACAAGTAACGCCGCGACCGGATGTTATCACCGGAAGTGACGTTCCGCAACTAGGATATCAGTGACAGCAGCCCAGGAACCAGCATTAGTGACACCATATAGCGCTAGCTGGATTCCGGGTTATATACCATACAGATGGAGATCCCTCACTAGTGGTGACGTTGTGGAAACCACACCAGGAACCTGTGTATTACATAACATTAGATAGAGTAACACTGGGAAATTTACGCTACACAGTGGGCCAATCAAATAGATTGAGCTACACCTGTGGTAATCAATAGGACACCTATATATTCTGGACCAGCAAGGGGAAAGATCACACCTTGAAAAAGAACCACCTACGGTTCGAAACGCGTCGGTGGATTTCCCTTGCACCTTTCACCTTGTGGTGGATAATACTGCTGGAGGAGCGGAAAGGATCCTGGACAGAGTGTGGACTAGGAGAAGGGGCCCCGGTAACCTTGTTCACCATATTACCATCACTTTATATCTGTCCAGCCCTGACCGGCGACTCACAGTACAGTGACCCCACTTTAAGATTTTATTGTTATATTGTACCAATAAAGGATACCTACTTTTATACATAAGGACCCAGGAAAAATTCTTTCATCATTCCATCCCTGTTTTGTGCCATTGAAAAGATACCGTTTGATGTGCAGATAAAACCATCTATACGTGAGTATATGGTTTAGGGGTTTAAACCCCCGTCATATATCATTCTACTATACAGTGTGACCTGGATTTGAAAGATCTTGTTTTTGGCAAACACACTTGCTGATTGGTGTAAGTGTGTTGAGAAGGGGCGACCCCCTGACTAATTATTATTGGATCACATTATACCATCTGTTCCATTTGTTTAGAATTTGCATCTAAATCAGTTAAACAGGATTACACGAGGGGCACTGCCTTGTTGTCTTTTCTTGTCTTTTCATATTTCTAAACAAGAATTCACGTTGTGGAAAAACCCTTATCTGGAGAATTTGAACAATACAGGGAAGTACCAGCTTCTATATTGTATCATAACCACACCCACCACTCTTCTAGCGCCCATATTCACATTCTAAATATATCTTCCTATATATCTGCAATTCTTGGGGAAACTAGGTGATCCCCTATTTTAGAATAGAATACAGGCAGCTGAAAGCGCAGTACCAACTTTCCCACAAAAACCCTACTACTTTATTAACACAACTGTATATGTTTTGTATATAAGCTGTATCTATATAAATACATTTTGATTTAAAGTCACACATATCCATCGCTGCTTTTACATTTGGCTACAGATGCCAAATTACTACCTAATGCTAATGTGATAATCTGCTGTCAATATCGTCCTAGGGTATGTCAACAAATCTGAGGTGTCCAGCTTGACATTGTTGACACAAGGATTGAATACCCATGCATTCAAATGGTTATCACCCAGATAATGTCTAGGAACTCTCATCACACTGAAAGGAATGGAAGAGGGAAAGAGGAGCCTTGTTTGAATTTGTACTGGGCCCTACAATTTCTGGTGACAGAAAGAAGACTTGGAATATAGTGCAATGTGGCATTAAATGGCACAGGGCAAGTCCTGAGGGGGCTAAATAACTTGCTTTTAGATATTGGTGCCCTCGACAATTAGATGTATTGTACATTTGCTAAGTACTGTATGACAATCTATAGACCTGTGCTGCCCTCAATATGGGATAAGGTTCACAATTAGCCATCATCTAGTTATCCCATCCTGTTTATGTCATATCATGTACAGCTCTCCTGCCCTGCAGGCATAGTATGTGCAGCCAGTAGACCCGTACTCTGCCCCCTGCTCACCTTTAGGTGGGAGGAAAAGGAGGAGAGAGGTGGAAAAAAAATGATGAAGAGAACGATAAGATAGATAATGGAGCAATGGGAAGAGAAAAATGGGATGAGAGAGATTATACTGGGGGGGAAGAGATGTAAGATGTACATTGGAGAATGAGGGGAGTAGCGAAATAGGAGGAATACGTTGAGAGAGTAAGCTGGGTTAAGAGAGGGGGAGTTAGGAGGAATAGAGGGAGAAATGGTTTGAAAGAGAGAGGAGGAAGTGGGGGAATGAAAGATGGGGGGAGGTGAGGGAAAGAGATGTTAGAGAGAGGGACGAGAGATGAGGAAAAAGGGGAGAGAGATCTTCTACTAATGGAACAAATTGGTATTCTAGTCTTTTCTTATCTCAGAAAATGAATAAAATAAAAATAAAAAGAATACAAAATTGCAAATGGTTCATGTTGCACCTTGAAATAGTAAACATATACCACAACCTCGTTTTCTTTATGAGGTATAAGGAATCTATAGGCCAAAACTAAACAGGCAAAAGAAGAATAAGGGGGATACACCTTTAATAAATCTATTTACAGATATAGGAACCCTCCTCATAAGCATATAGTATTCATTCTTAAACATAGACACAATAAAACATTACCATAGGAATCAGCTTACAATTTGTAATTAATTTATCCTTTTCTCCTATATTAACATACTAAGGGTGAACTTTACTAAGCTCCTGGGATACGGCCGATCCCAGGTAAGATTGATATGACCAGCGTTGGCCGTATTTCGGAGAAATTACGAATACGAGAATAGCCAAATTTACTAATCTACTGTAGTTACCAGATTTGTATTTTCTGATGGGGTAGCCGGTCGTATGCATTCGTATTCCGGAATATGAATACGAATACGCCTGTGTAAAAAATACAATCCCTGTTTACTGGCCTTTGTAAATTGTGAAATACGAATGTACTGCTGTATACATGTATGAATGGATACGAGTACAGCCATTGGTAGCCATTCGTATTTTCGTAAATTTCTCCCTAAGAAACATAAGGAAGAATAGACTAATCTATTGTATAATCATTTAAAAAGTTTTTAAGACATTACATTAACAAACAAATAGAAATCTGATTAAAATGCATATACTGATACACATCCATGACATTCAATTAGATACACATCCAGCACAATCAATTAGTATAGTCTCCTGCCAATATGAAAGTTTTGCTTATTTTTACAGGGACTTATTGTATGCTAAGTTTAATAATACCTCTCTCTCTCATACACCATAAATATGGGTTTTTACTTGTGCAAGCCTCTCAACTCTGATTGAGACCAGGGATATTGCAGGGAGTGACCTGGGTCACCTATAGTGTGAACAGAAGCTAATTGGGGCTTTAGAACCAGGTTGCTCATAAAAGTCTCTGGTTGGCTGTTGGTTGGAGCCTACAGTTGACATCAACTGAGTGCTCAGTTGGGCAGACACAGCAGGACACCAGTGCAGATGTTGAAGAAGACACAGCGGGGGTAATTCAAATATAACTGCATTGCCGAGTCCTTGTGATGCCGCCCCAGCAAATGCACATCCCCTCGCATGTTCCCGTAGCAGGAGAAATCATTCGATGGTCACATGCGATCACACGCCCCCCGAAGCCCGAACCACTCTGTGCGATTGGCCCGGCGACATTGTAAATTGCTGAAGTCGTTTACAGTCGGGGCAGGCGCAAACCCCGACCATCAAGGCAGGGGCCTAATTCAGTTCAATCCACGCTAACCAAAATTGGCCCCATAATTTCTTTCTTTGCAAGGGCATCATTTAACTAAGATAGGCATGAAAAGTCATCATTATTATTATAATGTTTCAGTGGGCAGTCTGCTATTATACTCTTGTGACCCTAACCCATGATGAATATTAATGATAGATATGAATGCATTGGGGATTAAGGGGAATGGACTTTCTTCAGGAATTCCTGAAGCAGTCCTCCTACTTTGCTGCTGTGACTTCAAGGTGGTTTTATACAGGGGAAAGTAGGATGGTACACAATAATTGTTCCACCAGTGACAGTGGGCCCGACTCATGTTTGTCTGGAATTGCACAGCTGCCAGGAATCGGCTGTGCAATTCCATCTAATAAAAATATTAGTGCAGTTGTAAAATGACTTAGTTGACACCAAGCTCCCAGTTACCCCCAACCACAAGCTCCATGCTGATTCCTGGGCTACCATACACGAGAGGGTACCTAAGGCCTCTATTTCTTTCTCAAAGAAAATGCTTGCAAGATCTTACTTTAGATGATACCTAGTACATACCCATTTGCGAAAATGTATAGTTCTGCTTCGGACCGTGCTTGAGGCGACGCGGCAAAAAAGGCACCTATTTACATATATTGTGGATGTGACCCAAGACTATACAGTTTTGGGATGACATTTCCCAGATTCATTCTGAGGTCCTGCATACCAAAATCACCCTGGTCTCGTCTTCTTGGCTGCCCAATTTAGAATATCAATAAATGTGCAGATAAACATTCTAAGCCCATCTTGAAGGAGGTTCACTGTTTAATTGCTAAACAATAGAAGTGTATTGATCCTCCTTCCCGCCAACAACTTTTAAACCAAATCTGGCATGTGGCAGCCATGGAGAAAATATCAGATTACTTCCACATCTTATAAGTTCCTCATGATCTGGTGCGATTGGTTCTTGAATAATGATACTACCCCATGTGGAGCCATTCCATCTGTTGTTTCAGACCCCGCCCACTAGACATAGCCACATACACTCCTACCTATTTTTCTTTCTTCTTTTTTAGTACAGATTTAAGTTACAAGCCCTGACTAAGCCACTCCTTTCTTATCTTCTGTTATCCCTTTCTTTCTCCCCTCTTCTCTTTCTTCTCTTCTCTCTTAGCATCTCCCTTTTACTCTTTTTTCCTTCCCCTTTTGTATTTCAAGTTTATATTATCTGCATTATTTTTTTATACTTTTGGTTTTGTCCCAAGCTAATATAGTATTTTCTTTTTTCAATAGATTTTTATGTATTGCTGTAACCTTTTTCTGGATTTATCTACTTTATCACAACCTTGAGTGTAGTAGTTAACTGAATACTATGTTCTAGTATATGTTTTTGCATGTATGTTTGCATAGAAAACCTTATTTTATGAGCGACAAAATGCAGAAATGAACCCTTTCGGGGACTGTTGCACTGGGCTCTGATTTTCCTTATTCATAGGACCAGGGCTGGGATAAGGGCCTCATGGGCCTGGAGCTGAAAAAGTCAAGGGCCTAAAGTGTATTATTAGAAATGGAGGAGGTGATGCCAATACCATGTAGGCAGGCAGAACCCATACACTATAACCCCAAATGTCTCCCTAAATATATAAAAGTGTAAACATTTCATAATTGTGTTTGGAAATTAGCAATGCTACTCTAATACTTACCATTTATGGCCAAACAAGTATCCAGCTTGTGATTATCGTGCTGTCATACTAATGGGCTTATTTTTATCTGGAGGTCTGGAGCTGCATGCTCAATCCACCCTATTGTTAATCTGGCCTTGCTCATAGTAATATATATATAGAGAGAGAGAGAGAGAGAGAGAGAGAGAGAGAGAGAGAGAGAGAGAGAGAGAGAGAGAGATCTATATATATATCTATATATATATCTCTTATATATTTGGCTACATCTGTCACTCAAAGTGTGTCTGGAGCTGTAACGCTGGGTTGTGGACTTCCATCTTAATTTATGATTGTCATCACCTGTTTTAAACAGGGTAATTAATAAGAAAGGTGTTTAAGCACAGGTGATGGTAATCCATAAATTAAGAAGAAAGTCCAGAAAAAGAGCAATGTGTCCCTCCTGGAGAGGGTCATGTTGGGAGGTATGCACCTCCCTCCCCCCTCCCCCATTCACGGCATCCCCACATGCAAAACACTGACATGGCTATGGTCGACAATGAAAAAGGTTGACAAGATTTATTTTTCACTTTTTCAATGTTTTCATATTCATTCTCATGTGTCGACATGGACACCAATGAAGTGCCACACTTATGTCAACATTTACATGTGTTGACCTTTCTGTGTTGATTTTTTCTTGTGGCGATTCGCGGCACCCCCCGCGACCCCCCTCCCGCGATTTGCAGCACACCCCCCGCAATTCGTGGCACCCCCGGTGACTCCCGCGATTCGCGGCCCCACCCCGTGACACCCCCCCTCCTGCGATTCGCGGCACCCCACGACCCCCCCCCCTCCCACGATTCGCGCCAACCCCCCGGGCCCCCCCTCCCGTGGTTCACGGTGCCCCCCACGACCCCCCCTACCGCGATTCCCCACCCCTGACCCCCCCCTCCTGTCATTGCGGCAACCCCCTGCCCCCGCGACCCACCCTCCCGCGATTCACTGCAACCCCCCGCGCCCCCCCCCTCCCACAATTCGCGGCACCCACACCCCCCCTCCCCGCGACCCCCCCCCTCCCGCAATTCACGGCATCCACCCACGACCCCTCCTCCAGTGATTCGCGGACTGTGGTCTGTGATTCGATGACACCTGCGCCCCCCCTCCCTTGATTCACGGCACCCCCCGCGCCCCTCCCGCAATTCACGGCACCCCTAAGCCCCTCTTTAGTCCCCCGTATACTCACACACCCCTATCACTACCCAGCTTCCTGCTCTCCTGACCCGTAACTTCCACCACTGGGGAGTCGCTGACGCTGTTTTGCCCACATGCCCCTATCATGCCTCATAGCCCAGCCTCCTGCTCTCATGCACCCGAACTCCCACCCAGTAGGAGGAGACACTGACTAAAGGCCACCATCCTGTACTCCTGTACTGCCACGCTGGACCCTCACCCACTGGCAGAAGCTGCACAGTATCTCCCACCCTCCTCTTTAGTCCCCCTTATGCCCACACACCCCTATCACTACCCAGCCTTCTTTTTTTCCTGTGTCATGACCTCTGCCAGTGGGGAGCCGCTGACTCAGAAACACCCTACTATACTATTGCACACACACACACCTAAACAACATGCACAAACAGCCCCCCCCCCACACCCACAAATGTCACTGTACCATCCACACTATCAATGTACATCTTACTCTGTAACCGCTTTTTAATTAAACAAAACAATACACACCCCCTTCCACATCATATGCTCTCTATTTAACACATTTCCCCTATAACTCAAGTAGCAATTCAGGGCATCTTTCATACAATTCTAACCATCTTTCTCATATGCAAATGTTCACAAATTAAGGGGGCGCAGCCCCTTACGACGGTGTAAAGAGCGCCCGTAGGGCGCGATGAATCACCTAGTATATATATATATATTTATTAACAGTTTCTTATATAGAACACACATAGTCAATAGTGCTTTACAGAGAATATTTACATCAGTCCCTGCCCCAGTGGAGGTTAAAATCTATATTCCCTACCACATGTACATGCACACACACACACATACATTCTAGGGTTAATTTGTTGGGAGCCGATTAACCCCTTCCCGACAATTGACGTACATTTACGTCATGGTCGGGAAGTACTTCCCGACACATGGCGTAAATGTACGTCATGGCATTTAACTGTCACCGCGTCTATAGACGCGGTGACAGTTTCAACATGTCTGCTGTCCCTGACAGCAGACATGTCCGTGCATGCCCAGGGGGGGCTGCGATGCGCCCCCCCGTCGGCGATCGCTGTGATTGGCTGTTCAGTGTGAACAGCCAATTACAGCGTTTTCCTGTGTCACCGGCGAATAACGTTCGCCGGTGACACGGGATCAGAGGTGATTGGTGCTGTAAAGTACAGCACCAATCACCGCGGGGTGTAAGGGTGACACTGGTGTCACCCCACCGCACCCCGCCCGCCCCCAAAGGCCGTGATTGGTTCGTCGGACCGACGGACCAATCACAGCCAAGGAGGGGGATTTAAACTAACGGTGACTGCACTGCAGACGCCATTCCGGTCTGGAATAGCGTGCAGTGCGGTCACCGTACCTCCCTGCCGCCATACTGACCAGAACTTTGCTCCATAGCTTGCTCCATACTTACATGATCGCTGCTTCATCACTGCTTCCTGGATCCTGTTACTACTACTTGTGCCTTCCTGCTGCAGTGTACTAGCTAGATAGAGAGAGAGATAGAGAGAGAGATAGATAGAGAGATAGAGAGAGATAGAGAGAGATAGAGAGAGATAGAGAGAGAGATAGTGTCAGAGAGTGCTATATTTTGTGCTGCTGCAGTGTGATAGTTATAGAGAGAGATAGAGAGAGATAGTGTCAGAGAGTGCTATATTTTGTGCTGCTGCAGTGTGATATAGTTATAGATAGAGAGAGATAGAGAGAGAGAGATAGATAGATAGAGAGGCCTAGTGACAGAGTGCTATATTTTGTGCTGCTGCAGTGTGATAGTTATAGAGAGATAGAGAGAGATAGAGAGAGAGAGATAGAGAGAGATAGTGACAGATTGTGCTATATATTTTTGATATAACTGACTGCTGCCCCCTCCTTTTGTGCTGATCAGTATAAATTAACTGATCAGCAACTTTTTGGGGGCGCAGGTTTTTTTTTATATATAGATATACCTGTCACTGCTGCTGCTGCAGTGTCATAGAGTGATAGATAGTGAGAGATAGAGAGATAGAGAGAGATAGTGACAGAGAGTGATAGAGTGCTAAATTTTGTGTCTGCTGCCCCCGCCTTTTGTGCTGATCACTATATCTGAGGTGATCAGCAACTTTTTTGGGGGTACAGAGGTTTTTTTTTTTTTATATATACCTGTCAGTTGCACCAAAGGTTGTGCACCTGCTGCACCTCACTGGTAATCAGTGTCGCATCACTGATCACCTTTTTTTTTTTGTGTGTGTGCTGTGGGGTCTTTTTTTAATTTTTTTTTTACACACACTGTGATTTTGTGGGTGTCCTGTGGCCGCTGTGCGCTGATCAGTGACGTACATCACTGATCATCTTTTTCGGCACAGGGTTGATCTATATTTTTTTTTTTTTGATCAAATTCCTGTTGCCTTTGAGCGCTGTTCAGTGACAGACGTTACTGACCAACATCTGTGCTCAATTTTTGGCGCAGGACCTTTTTTTTTTTTTTAACCCCTTAAATTTTTTATTTTTAACCCCTTCATTTTT
Source organism: Crinia signifera (assembly GCF_055691185.1). Lineage (NCBI taxonomy): Eukaryota > Metazoa > Chordata > Amphibia > Anura > Myobatrachidae > Crinia > Crinia signifera. The sequence goes on from NC_139218.1 coordinate 208,836,584, forward strand.
TTTTTTTTTATTGGTATAAAGTATTTTTTTTTTCTGCACCACATACACACTACACACTACATACCCCCCGGATTGAAATAAAGTTTGTACCCCCCCCTACACTATACACGTGTTGAAACATTTCACTACCAGTAACACAAAAATAAAAATGGCATCCCAAATGTCCTCCCAAATGTCCTCCCAAATGTCCTCCCAGTCATCCAGGAGAATGTATTCAGCGGAGGAGGCATATGCCCTGCTTGCTTCTGACTCTGACACAGCCAGTGATGCAAGCGGGGAATTTGAAGGATTCGCCTTAAGCTCCTCTTCCTCCTCTGGTGATGAGGGACCCCCTCAAAGACGCCCCCGTAGAGCAGCTGAGACCCCCCCCCCAATAATTGATCTCGTATGGACCCCACCACCAGACAATTTTGAGCCCCAGGTTCCTGAGTTTTTGGCCATGCCAGGAATCCAATTTGATTCCACAGGTCTCAGAGAAATTGACTTTTTCAAATTATTTTTCTCTGATGATTTTATAAATTTAATGGTGGACCAAACTAATTTATATGCCCAGCAGTTTATTGCTCAAAACCCCACGTCATCATTTGCTAGGTGGACCCCTGTAGATGCAGTAGAGATGATGACGTTTTGGGGTCTGGTGTTTCATATGGGCATAGTAAAAAAGCCAGAAATTAGGCAATATTGGAGTACAGATGTTCTGTACAGTACTCCATTTTACCGTATGGCCATGCCCCGGGCTCGATTTGAGACGATCCTTAAATTTATACATTACACCGATAATGCACAGTGCCCACCCAGAGATGATCCCACCTTTGACCGGCTATTCAAAGTCAGGCCGGTCATTGATCATTTCAGTGCCAAATTTGAAGAGGTGTACATCCCTGAAAAATTTATTTGTATCGACGAGTCCCTTATACATTTTAAAGGAAGGGTTAAATTCCGCCAGTACCTTCCCAGTAAGAGGGCAAGGTATGGCATAAAAATGTACAAACTGTGTGAAAGCACCTCAGGGTACACCCACAGGTTTAGGGTTTATGAAGGGAAGGATTCAAGAATTGAACCGCCAGAATGCCCCCCCTCCCTCGTAGGTGTTAGTGGGAAAATTGTCTGGGATTTAGTGCACCCCTTCCTGGATAAAGGTTATCACCTCTATGTGGATAACTTTTACACCAGCATCCCCCTGTTTAAGGCCCTTGGTTCAAGAGGTACAGCAGCTTGCGGTACTGTGCGCAAGAACCAAAGAGGCCTCCCAAAAACGCACATTGCCCAAGTAATGAGAAGGGGTGAAAGCAGGGGAATATGCACCGAAAATATGTTGTTGGTCAAATATAAGGACAAGAGGGATGTCCTTATACTGACAACAATTCACGGAGACAGTACCACCTCCGTCCCTGTACGAGGTACCAGTACCCACACCTCAAAACCTAATTGTATCCTGGATTACAATAGGTACATGGGCGGAGTGGATCTTTCAGATCAGGTACTGAAGCCGTACAGTGCCCTGCGGAAAACAAAAATCTGGTACAAGAAGGTGGCCGTGTATATCATCCAGATGGCACTGTATAACGCTTACGTGCTATTCCGTTCTACCGGCCAGAGGGGGACATTTATGCACTTTCAAGAGGAAGTCATAAAGGGCCTAATATTTGGGAACCAGCAGGCAGAGGGCCCCAGTACTTCTAGTACTGGCCCCCGTATTGTACCAGGGCAGCATTTTCCTGATGAAATCCCCTCCACTGGAAAAAAGGGCAGGACACAAAAAAGGTGCAAAGTTTGCTATAAAAAGGGAATAAGAAAGCAAACTATTTTCCAGTGTGACACTTGCCCCGACAAACCCGGCCTATGTATAAAGGAGTGTTTTAAAATATACCACACATCTATGGAATATTAGGTTCATAATTTGACCGTGCTTCGGGGGTCTTGCTAATGCCACATAGCACCCACCATTCATTCCACCAGAATCTGAGCCGCAAAATCCAAAAATCACTCCTTCCCTTCTGAGTCCTGCCATGCACCCAACTGGTATTTTTTGGTCACATGTGAGGCATTGCCGTACTCGGGAGAAATTGGGGCACAGATTTTGGGGTGCTTTGTCTCCTTCATTCCTTGTGAAAATGAAAAATTTTGAGCCAGAACTGCATTTTTGTGTAAAAAAATGTAATTTTTCATGTTCACTGCCCACTTGTATCAAAATTGGTGAAACCCCTGGGGGTTTGAAATGTACACTATACCCCTAGATGAATTCCCTGAGGGGTGTAGTTTGCAAAATGGGGTCACTTGTGGGGGGGTTCCACTGTATTGGTGCTTGGGGGGTCTTGCTAATGCGACATAGCACCCACCATCATTCCACCAGAATTTGTGCTGCAAAATCCAAATATCACTCCTTCCCTTCTGAGTCCTGCCACTTTTTGGTCACACATGAGGCATTGCCGTACTCGGGAGAAATTGGGGCACAGATTTTGGGGTGCTTTGTCTCCTTCATTCCTTCTGAAAATGAAAAATTTTGAGCCAGAACTGCATTTTTGTGTAAAAAAATTTAATTTTTCATTTTCACTGCCCACTTGTATCAAAATTGGTGAAACCCCTGGGGGTTTTAAATGTACACTATACCCCTAGATTAATTCCCTGAGGGGTGTACTTTGCAAAATGGGGTGACTTGTGGGGGGGTTCCACTGTATTGGTGCAACATAGCACCCACCATTCATTCCACCAGAATCTGTGCTGCAAAATCCAAAAATCACTCCTTCCCTTCTGAGTCCTGCCATGCACCCAACTGGTATTTTTTGGTCACATGTGAGGCATTGCCGTACTCGGGAGAAATTGGGGCACAGATTTTGGGGTGCTTTTTCTCCTTCATACCTTCTGAAAATGAAAAATTTTGAGCCAGAACTGCATTTTTGTGTAAAAAAATGTAATTTTTCATTTTCACTGCCCACTTGTATCAAAATTGGTGAAACCCCTGGGGGTTTGAAACGTACACTATACCCCTAGATGAATTCCCTGAGGGGTGTAGTTTTCAAAATGGGGTGACTTGTGGGGGGGTTCCACTGTATTGGTGCTTGGGGGGTCTTGCTAATGCGACATAGCACCCACCAAAATTCCACCAGAATCTGAGCTGCAAAATCCAAAAATCACTCCTTCCGTTCTGAGTCCTGCCATGCACCCAACTGGTATTTTTTGGTCACATGTGAGGCATTGCCGTACTCGGGAGAAATTGGGGCACAGATTTTGGGGTGCTTTTTCTCCTTCATACCTTCTGAAAATGAAAAATTTCGAGCCAGAACTGCATTTTTGTGTAAAAAATGTAATTTTTCAATTTCACTGCCCACTTGTATCAAAATTGGTGAAACCCCTGGGGGTTTGAAATGTACACTATACCCCTAGATGAATTCCCTGAGGGGTGTAGTTTTCAAAATGGGGTGACTTGTGGGGGGGTTCCACTGTATTGGTGCTTGGGGGGTCTTGCTAATGCGACATAGCACCCACCAAAATTCCACCAGAATCTGAGCCGCAAAATCCAAAAATCACTCCTTCCGTTCTGAGTCCTGCCATGCACCCAACTGGTATTTTTTGGTCACATGTGAGGCATTGCCGTACTCGGGAGAAATTGGGGCACAGATTTTGGGGTGCTTTTTCTCCTTCATACCTTCTGAAAATGAAAAATTTTGAGCCAGAACTGCATTTTTGTGTAAAAAAATGTAATTTTTCATTTTCACTGCCCACTTGTATCAAAATTGGTGAAACCCCTGGGGGTTTGAAATGTACACTATACCCCTAGATGAATTCCCTGAGGGGTGTACTTTGCAAAATGGGGTGACTTGTGGGGGGGTTCCACTGTATTGGTGCAACATAGCACCCACCATTCATTCCACCAGAATCTGTGCTGCAAAATCCAAAAATCACTCCTTCCCTTCTGAGTCCTGCCATGCACCCAACTGGTATTTTTTGGTCACATGTGAGGCATTGCCGTACTCGGGAGAAATTGGGGCACAGATTTTGGGGTGCTTTTTCTCCTTCATACCTTCTGAAAATGAAAAATTTTGAGCCAGAACTGCATTTTTGTGTAAAAAAATGTAATTTTTCAATTTCACTGCCCACTTGTATCAAAATTGGTGAAACCCCTGGGGGTTTGAAATGTACACTATACCCCTAGATGAATTCCCTGAGGGGTGTAGTTTTCAAAATGGGGTGACTTGTGGGGGGGTTCCACTGTATTGGTGCTTGGGGGGTCTTGCTAATGCGACATAGCACCCACCAAAATTCCACCAGAATCTGAGCCGCAAAATCCAAAAATCACTCCTTCCGTTCTGAGTCCTGCCATGCACCCAACTGGTATTTTTTGGTCACATGTGAGGCATTGCCGTACTCGGGAGAAATTGGGGCACAGATTTTGGGGTGCTTTTTCTCCTTCATACCTTCTGAAAATGAAAAATTTTGAGCCAGAACTGCATTTTTGTGTAAAAAAATGTAATTTTTCATTTTCACTGCCCACTTGTATCAAAATTGGTGAAACCCCTGGGGGTTTGAAATGTACACTATACCCCTAGATGAATTCCCTGAGGGGTGTAGTTTTCAAAATGGGGTGACTTGTGGGGGGGTTCCACTGTATTGGTGCTTGGGGGGTCTTGCTAATGCGACATAGCACCCACCAAAATTCCACCAGAATCTGAGCTGCAAAATCCAAAAATCACTCCTTCCGTTCTGAGTCCTGCCATGCACCCAACTGGTATTTTTTGGTCACATGTGAGGCATTGCCGTACTCGGGAGAAATTGGGGCACAGATTTTGGGGTGCTTTTTCTCCTTCATACCTTCTGAAAATGAAAAATTTCGAGCCAGAACTGCATTTTTGTGTAAAAAATGTAATTTTTCATTTTCACTGCCCACTTGTATCAAAATTGGTGAAACCCCTGGGGGTTTGAAATGTACACTATACCCCTAGATGAATTCCCTGAGGGGTGTAGTTTTCAAAATGGGGTGACTTGTGGGGGGGTTCCACTGTATTGGTGCTTGGGGGGTCTTGCTAATGCGACATAGCACCCACCAAAATTCCACCAGAATCTGAGCCGCAAAATCCAAAAATCACTCCTTCCGTTCTGAGTCCTGCCATGCACCCAACTGGTATTTTTTGGTCACATGTGAGGCATTTCCGTACTCGGGAGAAATTGGGGCACATATTTTGGGGTGCTTTTTCTCCTTCATACCTTCTGAAAATGAAAAATGTTGAGCCAGAACTGCATTTTTGTGTAAAAAAATGTAATTTTTCATTTTCACTGCCCACTTGTATCAAAATTGGTGAAACCCCTGGGGGTTTGAAATGTACACTATACCCCTAGATGAATTCCCTGAGGGGTGTACTTTGCAAAATGGGGTGACTTGTGGGGGGGTTCCACTGTATTGGTGCAACATAGCACCCACCATTCATTCCACCAGAATCTGTGCTGCAAAATCCAAAAATCACTCCTTCCCTTCTGAGTCCTGCCATGCACCCAACTGGTATTTTTTGGTCACATGTGAGGCATTGCCGTACTCGGGAGAAATTGGGGCACAGATTTTGGGGTGCTTTTTCTCCTTCATACCTTCTGAAAATGAAAAATTTTGAGCCAGAACTGCATTTTTGTGTAAAAAAATGTAATTTTTCATTTTCACTGCCCACTTGTATCAAAATTGGTGAAACCCCTGGGGGTTTGAAATGTACACTATACCCCTAGATGAATTCCCTGAGGGGTGTAGTTTGCAAAATGGGGTGACTTGTGGGGGGGTTCCACTGTATTGGTGCTTGGGGGGTCTTGCTAATGCGACATAGCACCCACCAAAATTCCACCAGAATCTGAGCTGCAAAATCCAAAAATCACTCCTTCCGTTCTGAGTCCTGCCATGCACCCAACTGGTATTTTTTGGTCACATGTGAGGCATTGCCGTACTCGGGAGAAATTGGGGCACAGATTTTGGGGTGCTTTGTCTCCTTCATACCTTCTGAAAATGACAAATTTGGAGCCAGAACTGCATTTTTGTGTAAAAAAAATAATTTTTCATTTTCACTGCCCAGTTGTACCACAATTGGTGAAACCCCTGGGGGTTTGAAATGTACACTATACCCCTAGATGAATTCCCTGAGGGGTGTAGTTTGCAAAATGGGGTCACTTGTGGGGGGGTTCCTAACTTTTAGCATCTTATGGTGCCTTGAAACCTACATGGTGCCTAAAAAATAATCTCATAAAAAGGAGGCTCCAAAATCAAGTAGGTGCTCCTTCTATTATGAAGCCTGTGGTTTGGTCACCGTGCACACTAGGGCCACATATAGGATATTTATGAAAACAAAAGAATTGGGGGAATCAATTTTTAGTCACATTTCTCTAGTAAAATGTACTGTGTTCCTTATAAAAATGTATTAAAATTGCAAATCTGCAAAAAAAAAGAAATTTTGAAATTTCACCTACACTTTGTTTTAATTCCTGTGAAACACCTAAAGGGTTAACAAACTTCCAAAATGCTGTTTTGAATACTGTGAGGGGTGCAGTTTTTGAAATGGCATCATTTATGGGGGTGTCTCACATACAAGTCCCTCAAAGTTACATCAGAACTGAACTGGTCCCTAAAAAAATCAGTGTTTGAAATTTTCTTGAAAATTTGAGAATTTGCTATTCATATTGTAAGCCTCCTAGTGTCCCAAAAAATTAAAAGGAAGTTGAAATAATGATGTCAACATAAAGTAGACATATGGTCTATGTTAGTTATTCACTATTTTGAGTGGTAAGATTATTTGTCTCACAAGCAGAAAATTTAACATTTTGCAAATCGCTAAATTTTCCATTTTTTCACGATATTTTGGTATTTTTCACAAAAAAACACAGACTGTATCGACCCAAATTTACCACTAATTTGAAGTACAATGTGTCACGAAAAAACAATCTCAAAATCACTGGGATAAGTAAAAGCAAAAAAAAGTTATCCCCACTTAAGTGAGACATGTCAGATTTGAAAAAAAGGGCTCTGTCAGGAACGCAAAAACTGGCTCTGTCAGGAAGGGGTTAACCTACCAGTATATGTCACAGATGTATCATGGTACTTGTCTAGTCAACTCTTCAGGGGCCTACACACAGGGAGATGTTGCTGAGCAATCTGAGCAATGCAGATCTCTCTGGATCACTCAGCAAAATCACTCAGTACACAGCTTTGCACAGCAATGTGTGCTGTGCGATCTGTCAATGTTCTCACCAACCTGACTGGCGATTAACTAGATTTATCCAGCATACTGGATCTTAATCACCGTGCGATAGCGATGCATGGGGCAGCGCATTGTTATCACTATGGTTCCTACACACGGATCAATGTAGGGAAATGTCGAAGCGATCTAGGCCCTTATTCTGATCGGTGCGGATATTCCCGCATTCTTACGGAGCGGTCCGCACGCCACGGTGTTTTGCCGCGTGCGGCCATCGTCCGTAGAAACGCCCACGTGTCCTCCGCATTCGGACGGACTCACTCTTTAAGAACAGGGCGTGTTTACGGACGACATACAAACCATGCGTGTGCGGGAGAAACACTCCGATTCTGCACGGTATTACAGAGTCTTACAGAGTATGCTCGGAAATACCGCATCCGAACGGGAGCCAAGCGGTGCTACCGCCCGTAAGCGGAGTATTTACGCCAAACAACCCACTATTATGTATCTTCTGCAATACATCACATGACCCACTTATTCAATTACCTATCCTCATAAAAAACTGCTTATTTTGAATTGGAATCAATTAGATGCCAATATATCCTTACAAGCATGCCTAACACATGCATTGCACACATTAACCCTTACAGCAATTTAAGTGCAATGGTTTGTATTAGACCCTGTGTAAAAGATTATAAACAATCTACACATATACTGTTTAATGTGCAAAGAAAACCAACAACTGTGATCTTGCATAAAACATTTATTATAAACCAAAATTAACATGTCAATCACAAAATATAAAATTATAAATTATATCAGGAGATCGCGAAGGTCCTGCAGATCTGCTAGTACGAGCCTCAAATGGTGCTCCGCCCGCAGGAGGGCCCCAATAACTCCCTCATCTGCCGGTGTGGTGTCATCTGTGGGCATGTCAAAGGGGCAAAAATTAGTCATGATATTCATGCATACATTTCACATACTGCTACATAAATTGCACAAATGCTAGGTGACATGTGTATATATATATATCTATGTAGAGAGATAGAGACACACATAGATAAATAGATATGACACATACATATATACATACATGCAAACTTATTTACTACATACTGTCTTTTTTTCCCTCTACCCTTTACTCTGCAGAAGACATAACAGTCATAGTGTTTCTTCTCAGTCACAACCCACCCATGACTAACCAATGACAAGCATGTCATGGCCTCCGTCAATAAGAACTTGTCACAATCTGCTCAGTCTAAGTTCAGTGATGGTTCGTGGCATGGGAGTTATGCAAATGTCAGGAATGCACAGTACACATCCTCAAAATCATAATTCTGTCTAAACCAACCTACAATTCTGTGACGGCAAAAAAACAATCTGAACTACAGGGGGTGTTTAGGTAGAGGAGGCTCCTGGGACACTGGCAACTTGTGACTCCATTCCAAGGTAGGCCGGGCCATACTCCATTTATAGCATACATCCTAGAGTTTAGAAATAACATTCACCAACAATATAGATTCCACTATTTGATGGGTCATAATCTACGCTTGCAGCAGGTGAATTTAATCCACAAATGATCCACTCATCCCTTTACTCCAGGATCCTGTTTAACTACAACGGTTATGTGGCAGTCAAAATGGAGCTCCAACCCATCCCACAAACCTGTGTAATTGAGAGGTGTCCTGGATGAAAGGGATGCCTTGGACACCCCATCTAACCCGTACCTGTATCTGTAGCTACCCACTTTGGGGTCTATATGAATAGTATTGGAACAAAATTTGTAATCACCAGTGCTACATAACAAATACCAGTACAACTACTTCATGAATGATGCATTATGTAAACATACCGATCTCATGGGACTCCGGGGCCTGGCACGCCTCCTCACCCTCGGAATCGGAATCCTCTGGGGCAACCGTGGCCTCCTCAGCCCCCTCCTCCGCAAGCTCCTCCGCCACCATGACCTCGTCCACCTCCTCCGCCACAACCACCTCCTCCACCACCACCACCTCCTCCTCCACCTCCTCCTCCACCACCACCACCTCCTCCTCCACCTCCTCCTCCGCCACCAACACCTCCTCCTCTGCCACCAACTCCTCTTCCACCTCCTCCACCACCACCTCCTCAGGCACCTCCTCCTCCTCCACCACCTCCTCCACCATCTCCTCCACCATCTCCTCCACTTGCTCCTCCAACATTTCCTCCTCCTCCACTTCCTCCTCCTCCACCCTTGCCGCCACCTCCTCCTCAGGGTCTTGGGCCTCCTCCTGGGCCAGGGCTGCCTCGGCCTCTTCACGGGCCTGTCGGGCTCGGGCTCGTGCTGTGTGGTAGAAAAAAAAATCATGGTCAATGTCGGGTCATTGGGGCACATGTATTAATCCATAACAAGACATACATGGAAGGGTGATAATGATGGCAAACGATGCAGGAAAGTAGGTCCTTACTGTTAATGGACTCCAAAATGTGACATTTAAATTATTATGTGATTGTTAGTAATTTGTTCAAACATTACAACCCTGGCATTTATCAATGTGTAACACATATTAGATCTGGCACATTGTATGCATCAGAATCCTCAATGCTATGTCATTACATATAAAAGCCACATGAATGCATGTTAACCAGGAAGAAGCACACATAACAGTCTATGGATTTTTTTTTTTTTTTTTTTTTCAATTAAGTTTTTATTGAAGTTTTAGTTGGACCACAAAACATGTAGAAAAACAATACAGACATACATAGGGAAAACAAACTAAGATACATATGAATAATAAAATAAAATACAATACAATATAACAAGAAAATAAAAAATAAAATAAAAAATAAGGTAGGTGTGCATAACTCACATGCAAAATATGTCAGGTAAATCAGGTTAGAGCAATACATCGCTGTATCTAATGGTGATCAGGTCAGAAGCTGCCGAGTGAAGCCCCAAAAAGTCGGACTTGTGGTACTGCCAAGCTGCTAGACTAGTTCAGCACTGAAAAATCTGAATAAGTGCTGCGTCCGCTTGAATGACCTTGCTGTTCCCTGTATTCGGTCCACCTGAACCATTTAATGTGAATGGAAGACGCCTTAGGGGAATAAGCTACGTCTGAGGTTTCGAATAGGAAATGCTTATGTATTTTGTTTTCAATCATTTGTATACTAGGGAGATCTGAGGACTTCCAAAGTTGGGCTATAGAGGCCTTAGCCGCTATCAAAATGTGGCCGAGGACGTATCTGTCGCCAGCTGGCAACCCCCCTGGGTAGTAGTGAAAGAGTGCGACTAGGGGGTTCATAGGGATGGATTGGTTGAGTACTTTAGCTATCAGAAGGAAAATTTCTCTCCATAAGGAGCTTAGGGCCGGACAGGACCAAAAGATGTGTAAAATGTTCCCCTCCCCCCCACATTGCCTCCAGCATAGAGAGGAGACAGAGGGCCAAAACCTATGTAGTCGGTCTGGGGTAAGGTAAGCTCTGTGGACCAGCTTGAAATACATCTCCGAGTGATTTGCACACTTTGACACTTTGAAACAGGTGCGGAAAATGGATCTCCACACCTCTTCAGAAAAAGTGTTTGGCAGATCTGCCTCCCACTGACGCTGAGAAGGGAACCTCTTGTTTGAACCTATAGAAATCATGTGTCTATACCAGCGAGAAATACCTCCCTTTGCGGTTGTAGAATCGAAGAATGACATCAAGACCTTAGGAACACAGAGCTTAGCCGGGGCTTTCGGCAGGAAATTACCAAGCCAATGTCTTATTTGTAGGTATTTGTAGAAGTCACGTTTCGAGACTTGGTATTGCTGTTGAAGTTGAGAAAAGGGCACTACCCTCCCATCCAAGAGGAGGTCTTGTATCGCCAATAGCCCTAAGGGGACCCAGGAATCTACACTTAAGTCGGGAATTAGGGCCGCTAGGGACGTTAACGATAATTGTGGGGAGGGTAAGCAGATGTCTGTGTCAGTCGCAACTAGCCTATGCCATACCGAGATAGTTGTGCGGACCGCTCTACATGAATGGATCTGAGGTATGGTAACAGCTGTTGGTAATCTCAATAAATCCGGTAGGCGAAGGGGGAACACTATAGCTTGTTCAATCGCAACCCAGGGTTTGTTGCCATCTGTCGTATACCAATCTCTAGATTGGCTCAGGATACATGCTGAGTGGTATTTCTCTAAATCAGGGTATGCTACACCCCCCTCGTCTTTAGCGAAAGCCAGTGTGGTTTTCGCTATTTTGGGCCTAGCCCCCTTCCAAATATAAGCAGTCAGCAACTTATTAAACTTGTTGCAAATGAGAGGTGGGAAAGGTCGAGGGATTGTACGAAAGATGTACATCAGCTTGGGCAGAAGTACCATTTTCGCTGCAGCGATACGTCCTACCCAAGATACTTCCTGCATCATCCAGTCTTTAGTGAGGGTATCGAAAGCACGTAGCAAAGGATCATAGTTAGCATCTAGGATATCGCAGTCCCTAGCCAAATTGATACCTAGGTATTTAATCGACTTAGCTTTCCAAGCGTATTTATATTCTGCTTTTAAGCTTGCTAGCATATTATCTGGCAAGTCTAGTGGGAGAGCCTCTGTTTTAGTGGTGTTTAGCTTGTAGTACGAAATCTTAGAGCAAGCCTCCAGAATCTTATGTAAATGGGGAAGAGAAGATGCCGGCTCTGTAATACATAGCAGGACATCATCTGCAAATAAGCTGATCTTGTGTGTGGTACCCCCAATAGCCGGTCCCCGGATGCGCTCCTGAGAGCGAATAGACTCAGCTAGAGGCTCAATTGCCAGTGCGAAAATCAACGGGGAAAGCGGGCAACCTTGGCGAGTGCCGTTTGTGATGTTAAAGTGTGAAGAAAAACACCCATTCGTAAACACCCTTGCGCCTGGGGCTGAGTATAGGGCCAAGATGGAGCTAAGCATCCTTCCGCAGAAGCCAAAGCGTTGTAGGGTGGAGCACAAGTATACCCAGTGCAGTCTGTCGAATGCTTTTTCAGCATCAAGCGACAGGACCAGGAGGGGATGTCTATGAGTCTGGCAGTATTCTATAATGTCAATAATTCTACGCGTATTATCCGACGCTTGCCTGCCCAATACGAAGCCTACTTGGTCGGGATTAATTAATTTAGGTAATAGGGGGGATATTCTATTGGCTATCATCTTGGCATATAGTTTAATATCAACGTTAAGGAGGGCAATGGGACGATAGTTTTGTACATTGGTAGTAGGTTTACCTGGTTTAGGGATAGTAATTATGCGGGCCTCGAGCATTTCTTTGGGGAAAGCAGTGGTTGAGGAGGCTTCATTAAAAACCGAGACTAATGTAGGGGCCACCTTAGCTTTAAAGGTCCTATAAAAATTGGAAGGGTAACCGTCTGGGCCTGGGGCCTTATCCAGCGGCATGGAGTCTATAGCCGCCTCCACTTCACCTAGCGACCAAGGTGTGTTAAGAAGATCGCAGGCAGCCGAGTCCAAAGAGGGAAGGGATTGGTTTTGCAGGAACTCATTAATGTCAGACAGAGAGGGTTGGGGCGTGTTGGGGTCATTTTTTAAGTTATAGAGTTGTGCGTAGTACTCAGCAAAAGCTTCTGCTATTTCTGTGGGATCTGTAACTTTGGCTCCTCTAGAGGTGTGTATGGCCTGGATGCGTTCATTCGCTCTGCGGCCTCGAAGTTTGCGCGCTAGGAGACGGCCCGCTCTATTCCCAAGCAGATAGTATTTTTGATTGAGCCGGTGCAAGTTGCGCTGTACTTCAGCAAGAGAAAAGGAGTTAACCTTGTCTCTGGCTGCTAGCAGTTTGTTATATACAGCTTTATTTGAGGGATCAGCCTTATGGGCAGTTTCCAAATTGGTTGCCTCAAGTTCTGCATCAGCACACCGCTCTTTGTATTGTCTTTTGAGCCTAGCTGCTATTTGTATCGCTGAGCCTCGCAGGACGGCCTTCAAGGCACACCAGTGGACAAAAATAGACGTGTCTTCCATGCGATTGGTGTCTACATAAAGGTCTAGGGAAGTTTGAATAGCTTTTTGGGCCTCCGGCTGAGCCAGCAGAAAGGCACTCAACCTCCAAGGGCCCGGAGTGACCCTACGCTCAGCTACATCCCAGAGGATCGCCAAAGGGGAGTGATCTGACCAGGTAATTGGTAGGATATCAGCTTTACGGACTGTGGGCAGGGTCCATTTATCAACCAGGGCCAAATCTATGCGTGAGTATGAGCGATGTACATGTGAATAGAATGTGTAGTCCCTCTCAGAGGGGTGTTTTGCTCTCCACACATCAAAGAGATCATACTCTGCTAGAACCTTACGGAAGCTAGCCGAGCAATCTCGCTGTCTGATATAGCTAGAGGAGTGGAGTGATTTCGACTTATCTAGGGTGGGGTCGAGAACTATATTGAAGTCCCCCAGAATAAGGAGGGCCCCTTTTGCTCTTTTCTGTAGGGCACAAAGGAACTTCCTGCAGAAGGAGACCTGCTTAGTATTAGGGGCGTAGCAGGAGGCCAAAGTCACTTCAACATTGTCCAAGTGACCCGTCAGTATCAGAAATCTCCCATCAGGGTCTGCGTATTGGGAGGACAGAACAAAAGGACAATGACGAGCTATGAGGAGAGCCACTCCAGCTTTTTTGTTTGGCCCATTGGCAGTAAAGCAATGTGGGTATCTATGATCTGTAAAGAGGGGAGGGTTATTTTTTTGGAAGTGCGTCTCCTGCAGGGCGACTATCTGTGCTTTTATTTTGTGAAAATAGTTCAGTGCCAATTTTCGCTTCTGGGGGGAGTTCAACCCCTTAACATTTAAAGAAACTACTTTAACCATAATCTAGGACAAAAGGGCGAGTAGTATAGGGCATGTTGAAGCGAGGGTAGTAGTAACCTGACATATGAGTGGTGATTAAATATATGAACACAAATAAGGACATAAAATACATAAATAGATACAAGACAATCTATGGACTTTTAAACCCATGGACACCCACTTATCATGAGACACTTTTTATTGTTTATATATGCTATGTTGTAAGTGCGAAATTTCATAGCTAAAATATTCACAATCAGCAATTTCGCCCCTGATTTGCTGTAACAGCTGGGGCTGGCGCCTGCGGAGGTCCGACCACCGCCGCTCGAGCTGCCCGATGGACCTCCGCACCCGAGTGCGGGCGTAAATACGGCGCCCTGCCGCAGCATAGGCCCTCCGCTTATGGCGGTTACTGATAAAGGGCCCCGCACGGCCCAGCCTTGTCTCCATGACGGAGACCAGAACCCTCAGCTCCGCATGTGAAAAGGGGTCTGCCCTTCTTGTCTCCGCCATGTTAACAATGGCATCTATCAACCAATCAGGTGGTGGCATTGGTTTATCACAGTTATTTGTGTTAATAACTTTATTGTTCATCTTTACATGAACAGCGTCTCTGCGCCAACACAAATGGTGACAAATTCGCATGCCTTCAAAACAGTAGTGCTGATGTATGGCAATGAACAAATCTGAAATATATAAAACACAGTGTGTATGCACTTAGCAAATCCAATGACGCCTCGCTCCGCCAAGCAACGCGTGCTATAGCTTAGCAACGCATAGCTGTAGTTAGCATTACTTACTCTATGCATCTATGTGTATGCGTACATTTATGTTTAAAAGACACATACACATACTTGCAGGTATCCTGAGACCAGCATTATACACCAGCCCTGCCTGCCTGCCTGCCTGCCTGCCTGGGTGCCTGCTCCTTGAAATGTTGAAACATGTTAATAAATTCAAATATCATATATATAGATATATATATATATATATCTGCAAACAAATCATACATCAAATCATACATCAACACAGGAAAAAATCCCCAACACATTAGAGAATAAATCAATGTACTCACCAGTCATCAGGGATAGTATCAACTACAATAATGAAGATATAATGGATATATTAAATAAATGTTAATGGATATCATATCTACAAGGAGCATGGAAGACCTTACCTTAGACCCTGACAAGTCCAGATCTGGAGACAAATGATTCTAGCAGCAAGTCACTATTTATAGGCCTCTCACATGTGTGGTCTATAACAGTAGAGATGAGTATTGCATGACTTGTGGCCTGGATTATCTAAGGGATTGGGCTACTTTTAGCTTGCAATCAAACGCCACAATACCACAGTAGTCATGAATCAAATGTCATGTCATGCTAGCAAATTGCATGTGTATTGTGCAATAGTCACAGGTGTATCAGAAGATTCTATGCAATGTTAGCATTGGTGACCAGTATTTCATGTAGAACTTTCGCCAGGTTTTACACAATGGAATTTCCGCCACCGTATGCGGCGCGAAAAAACAGCGACGTACGCTCACGCACGGAACGCAGCTGCCGCTGATGTCCGCCAAACAGGATACACAAACAGTATATAAAGGTGTATTAGAAGGTGACCATGTTGTTGCTAACATGTCTGGATCACAACCAGAGGTGGACCCAGATCTGCAGCAACTATTTAACCAGATGGACTCCAGCACCACCTATGTGCCACTGCACATGCAGGCAGTGGGTAATGAGGAGGCTGCTGGCCCTTCTACAGCAGGGCAACCTGCACCTGACCATTCTACAGCAGGGCAACCTACACCTGGCCCTTCTGCAGCAGGCCAACCTGCAGCTGGCTCATATGCACCATCAGCAGAATTGTTTGGAACACAACCGGGGACTTCACAAGGTAGTACCATGGCCAGCACTTCAAGTGCAGCGACACGTGACAGGGGGCGTGGCCAAGGACGTGCCAAGGGGAGAGCCAGGGCAACAGAGGAACCACCAAAAAAAAATAAGGCATATGAAGCACAGGAGCTTGCCATCCTGGTTCCCCGAGCACGTGATTGGATTGAGTGTCCATCGGAGAAGCTGACACACACACGCAGATGGAAGATTTGGGAACAGATAACGGCAGAGATTAATGAAGTAGCGCCACAAGTTCGTGAGACGGACCATGTGAAGAAGAGGCAAGTTGTTTTGTGATACATGTGCCCAGTAATAGCCAAGTAATGTTTGAATTGATGCTTAGATGGATTTTGCAAATGGCCCGTGAGGTTGTTACGATACACAGACATTATTGCCATGTTATTTTGGTGCGAGTTATAGTAGGGTGATTGTGAATGTGTATTGTAACGGTTGATATCATAGTTGCATGTAATATTATCTTTTGGACATTAATCACATGTCGTAATATGTAGCACAGAGCAATGGCTGCAACAGCTAACATCTGGAGTGACATGTATTAATATGTCAACTTACATTGCAGGTGGCAGGACTTCAAAACCAACCTGAAGAGGAAGATGACCAAGCGGTGGGAACACAGCCAGACATCTGGGGCCGGGCCCATGCCATCAGGGCTAGAGCTCACCCCCCTGGAGTTGATGGCCGAGAGCTGTATATCAGTTGAGGAGATCAGGGGGGTGAGCACGATGGATAGCGAGGCCCCAGCTGAAGTGTTTGCGTCTTTTCTGGAAGGTAAATATTGGTCATGCCATAAACTTGTGCAAGTAATTATCTTAGAATGTCTCCTAATTGTGTTTATCTTTTTCCACAGACACCCCACCGCTTGGTGACGACTCTGCTCAGGAGGTGGAGGAGTCCGTGCCACCTGGCCCCAGGGGTAGGCCTGTGCAGCAGCAGCCATCGGCCCAAGCCGATTTGGCTGCCTTGGCCAACATGCTTGGGGACATCAACCAGCAGGGAGACTTGGCATCAGAACGGATGCGTAGGACCGAGGAGATCCTGGCGAGCTTGGTCAGCACCCAGCAGGCCATCGCTGCGAGCATGCAGGCCATGGCTGAGTCACATCAGGCCATGGCTGCAAGTGCTCAGGTGCTGGCCGAGCAAGCCACCCGCCAAAATGATCTCCTCCTCCACCATAATGAGCTTATGGTGGAGCTGGTTACCAGCAACAGGGTCCTAATGTCATCCGTTTCTGGTGCATTACCACCGGCAACACTCCCTGCTGGCAGGAGGGGTAGACCAGCCAACCCCTCAACATCATCTGCTCCACCTGCCCCAGCATCTGGCCGTGGCCGAAGAGCTGCTGCACAGGCCAAGGAGCCTACCAAGGCCAAACGTGGTCGCAAATGAACTTGTGGCTGCATTAATCTCCACCGTTATGTGGTCCCAAATCTTCCATTGTGCTGTGTGTGTCAGCTTCTTGTGTCCAATCACGTGCTGAGGGTAACCAGATGAGCCCTTGCTTCATATGTCCTTTTTGGTTCCCCTGTTGCCCTCTTTTGCCTGCCATTACTGTCAGCTGTACTTGAAGTGATGGCCATGGTACTATCTTGTGAAGTCCCCGGTTGTGTTCCAAACAATTCTGCTGATGGTGCATATGAGCCAGCTGCAGGTTGGCCTGCTGCAGAAGGGCCAGGTGTAGGTTGCCCTGCTGTAGAATGGTCAGGTGCAGGTTGCCCTGCTGTAGAAGGGCCAGCAGCCTCCTCATTTCCCACTGGCTGCATGTGCAGTGGCACATAGGAGGTGCTGGAGTCCATCTGTGTGCAATTATATTTGTTTTGTATTATTATTTATTTTGGGACATTCCTGCCATGTTGTTTATTTTTGGTATTTTGTATTTTTTGGTCATTGCATCACAGTGGCATTGACTGTGACATGTATAGAAATAAATTTGTTTACTTTACCAAAAATGTGTGGTTTCATGAGTACATGTCGAATACACATGTGTATTGATAGTATTAAGATTCAGTCATGTCCATTGTTAGCAGTTTTTAAGTGTGTGACAAGTACAGCATATGTGGGGGATTACTAAGGTTTCCTTGAAGCAGCAATGGTTTCAATTAAAGCACTGACAAGCGGCCTATTAGTGAGTAATGAGTAAAGGAGTAGATTCTATTGGGTTCAGGTGTTAATGCTTGTAGTCATTAGGCGGTCCGTTCGCCTACCGCATGAACGAGTGGTGTCCGCAAAGCAATAGTACACTTGTGGACACCGCACATTTCTGCCCTTTTTGATCGCGTGCATTCGGAGTGCTATCCGAATGTACGCCCCCCAACATAAGTGTACTCCCCCGTATCCGCCCATGTTTCCGCCCCGTTTTGCCCACTTTGAAACTACGCCCATGTGTCATTCCGCATGACGCCCATAATACGCCCATATTTCCCGACTGATTGCGGGGAACAGTTTTGGACGGGATTTGGCCGAACTGGTACGGAGTCAAGGCGTGGCACATGCGCGTGGCGTTCTCCACGCATGCGCAGACGCCGTAAATACGTGATCCGAAAGTATGCGGTAAAGTACGCGTCAATCAGAATAAGGGCCCTAGTGAGATCACATAGAAAATGCACTGATGTAATGGGCCTATATGTAGAACCATTACACTGTATACCTACTCTGTCCAGAAAAATTATCTATCCTACCTGATTGCTGGCTCCATATTTAAATAGTAGTAATCATCATCATCCTCATCATAAAATAGAAAATAAACTACCTTTTAAGCCATACAGTACATACATTTATAATGATTAATACAGTTTGTAATAACTGCTAGGACACAGTGACATCTTGTGGTACAAAGAGATAATTGCAAGAGCTACATTATTCCTTCACAAGGTAGAGACGTTTGTTCACTGTTTGAATTTACTGAATACAGTATGCTATTTAGAAACATATCGGGCGAAATGTAATAGGGTGAGATTTTAAGTAAGGTTCTGAATTTGCTTTAATTTGCATGTTTAAAATGTGCAAATTTGTGTTCTAAATCGAAAATGTAATAGGGTGCAATTATTTAGTCAAAGTAGGATTTTGCAAATGAAGTATGTCGACTTTTGGTCACGGAAATGTGCACATTTTGGTAATGGAAATGTGTGATTTATTACACATTTATTATGTGCAATTTATTTGTAATAATTTTAAAATATGGCATGGGGTCCCCCCTCCTGGTTCCAAAAATACGGGAGACAAAATGTGCAGGGTTCTCCCGTATTTCAGAAACCAGCACTGGCCTCTTGGACTGGTCCTGGTTCCAATAATACAGGGGGCCATGAAACTGGTGGCCCCCCTATTTTGGAACCAGCACCGGTCCAATGGCCACAATTTGTTTCCCCCATATTTGGGGAACCTAGACTGGCTCAATGATCCTATGGCTGGTTATGCACAGGGTGCTTGGTGGCAGGGGAAATGAGGTCCACCACCTCTCCAGGACCACTTTAAGCCATGGCCATGTGGTTACTTACTGTGTCTGGTAAAGGGGGGTGACCTGGGTAAATTATAAAGTGACTCATATTGATCTTTAAATACTTTTGCTATTTGCAAAGGACTGTATTTTGATTATCGGTACTTGTTTCCTAGCAGGGCGCCCAGATTTCCTACGTACGCTCAGTAGTTAATTTATTCACTGCACCCTGAGTGAAATCGCATTGCATGGCCCTTTTTTGTGGCATGAGATGTGAGATGAGATCTCAGTAGTTCACATGGTAAAACACCTAAAACAGCACCACTCTCCACGTCACCCTGAAGCGTGGCGAGCCCCGCGAGGGGTGGCGGAACACATCCTCCAACCTTTTCATACCCCCACTATCCACGTCGGCGTGGAGTTTATTTTATATAGTGCGGCGAGCGCAGCGAGCCCCACGAGGGGACGCGGAATACATGTAAAGTAATTTGCGTACCCTCGCCGGGCTCGCTACGCCCGCCACGCTTCGGGCTCGGTGGCTCGCCACACTATTTAATACCAACTCCACGCCGACGTGGATAGTGGGCGTATGAAAAGGTCGGACGATGCGTTCCGCTGCGCTCGCCATGCTTCGGGGTGACGTGGAGAGTGGTGCTGCTTTAGGTGTTTTACCATATGAACTACTGAGATCTCATCTCATCTGCGATGTGATTTCACTCAGGGTGCAGTGAATAAATTAACTAAATTAACTACTGAGATCGCATCGCACACATCGCAAGGCACAAAAAGCCATGCGATGTGCGATGCGATTTCACTATGCAGAATAGCCTACTAAGCAAATAGCTTAGTGGGCGCCCTGCTAGGAAACAAGTACCTGATTATCATTTATCACTCCCGTCCTTAATTTCATTGATCAAATCAAGATCCCATTTTTATTGATACTTGTTCACCAATATTGAGTTTATCTGCCTTATGAGAAGGCACATTTTGATGCTGTATTCAATGGGACACTATTTGACTTTCTAGTACAGTGGTGGCCAACCCGTGGCTCTTGAGCCTCATGCGGCTCTCCCCCTTGTAAAGTGTGGCTCCTGCTCCCACTGCTGCCCGCCGCCCACCGTCCGTCCCAGTCCCCCCTGCTGCCGGTTCCCTGAATCACTTCTCCTTCTGAGGGGAGGAGAGTGCGCATCGTGCATCTCTCCTACCCCTTACTGTGCATCCTTGTGACTGGGCCGTCTGCCAATTAGGGCTCGTGGGCCAGCAGCCAATCAGGAGCCGGCCAGCGAGCTTTGATTGGTGGATGGCCCAGTCACAGGGAAGTGAGGGGGAAGGAGACGCGCAGTGTGCTGTGCTCTCCTCCCCTCGGTGACATCACAGGACTGCAGGGGGACGCCAGACTGTCCTCTCCCCGCCTGGCAGCAACAACGGTGAGTGCTGCTGCTGGGAAATTTGCACTGTGGGGGCATAGCAGTTTGTGGCACTGTAGGGGCATAGCAGTTTGTGGCACTTTGGGGGCATACCTGGCACCGTGTGGGGGGGCATATGTGTATCTGGCACTATTGGGGGCATATGTATATATGGCACTGCACTATTGGAGGCATATTTGTATCACACCCACCCAAGGGGTCAAAATAGACTACGCCTCTTTTTTTGGCACATGCGCCTTTGACGCGCGCATGATGTCGGCTCTTTAGCTTGACTACCGATATTTTTCGGCTCTTTACCTCTGACCCCTGTTCTAGTACCACTTTCACACAGAAAAGCAAATTGCTGTGTTAAACATTTCTGCCCGGTAATTTGCTGTTCAACGTGGGTCTTTTGCTTGTGTGAAAGGGTCAACGTGGGTCAAAATTCTCTGGTCTTCCACATAGGAATTTACCAGGGTCGTAGACCTAGTCATTTCAAACTTGCTTGACTATTTCACACAAAAGATATTCCCTTGTTAATCAGCAAATTACCCATAGGTAAACTCAGGTTCTGGTTGCCGGGAAACCCCCCTCTTCTTGGCAAGTGCTTTAAATTATGACAGCAATAGCACTGGTATATAATATGATCAATAGAGCTGTCACCACATCAGCAGTGTAAGGGACAGAGCGGAGCAGTTGCACATGCCTAGTGTACCAGCTTCTTCTACCATATTGTAACCTTGAGAGTATGGCCTGACTGTCTGTAAATTCCCTGTTTGTTGTCTCCTTTTGTAAAGCACAACGGAATATGCTGCGCTATATAAGAAATTGTTAATAAATAAAAGACATAAATAACATTTACTGTATGTGTGGATCTGAGCCCTCAAAAACATCACAATGGACCAGAGAGTAGCTGCCAGGAGGAAGAGACAGGAGCCTTACCATTAAGTGGGAGATTATGAGCTTAGATAGTGCAGTACTGGTTCTATTATGTTTGTATATTTATTATATGTTTAACCTTTTCCTGATCCTAAGATCCTGCTGGGCCATTCCTATAGCCCCCTTGGCAGGCCGCCCCCCACGACCAGGGATTAAGGGCCTAATGGGCCTGGTGCTGGAAATGTTCAAGGAACTATTATGAGGAGTAGAGGAGGCGAGGCCAATGCCATGTAATTATGTAGAACTGACACACTATAAGCCCCAATGTCTCCCTAAATATATAAAAGTACAAACATTGCTTAAATGTGTAAAATAGGAATGCAATTTTAATACCTATGATATTTGGTTAACCATGTAGCCAGCTGGTGTCTGTCTGGTGATCATCATTCTGTCATGATGATGGGACTATTTTTTATGGGGCGGCTTAGAGCTGTAGCTCCATCCGCCCCTTTTCACAACTATGGATGTGAGAGTGCTGTAGCCGCACAAGGCCTAGGGGGTACCATCCTCGATCCCCTGTAGCACCCTCATTTGGCTTGCATTATGTGTAGAAAGGCAACAGGCTGCATAAAGGGCAACTGGTGCCACCACAGAGCCACTCACAGTATTCCGGTGCTTTGATCATTCTTGCTCCTGGTGGTGTCAAGCACAAGTTTGGGGAGCGGGCCATCATAGGACGGAATGACATCATATTGTACCACTAAACACCACACATTGCCATTAGGCCACATCCATAGGCTTCTTTATGGTGTCATTATAAACTCTCAGTTATACTGCTGGAATTGTCAGTTATACCAAACAAGGGAAAGGATTTGGTTCACTTTGACACATCAATAGCCGGCATATTTATGTTTTACTTAAATAAAGTTGGTCTTCAGTCTGTGGAAATACCTGAGACTTTTTCTCAGCAACATTTTCCTTATGTGGCCTTGAGCCTCTGGGCATTTAGTGGGGCATTGGGCATGTTCACATAAAGCAGGCTTCAAGCCTATGGGTATGTTTGGTGCACACCGGGTCCCTGCACATAAATCACATCTTGAGCATATGGGCATTTAGGTGGCCACTAGGCCTGTGGATATAAATGTGTGACTAAGCCTGTGGGTATGTAGGTGTGCACATGGCCTGTGGATGTAGACCAGGCCTGGATCCTGTGGGCATTTAGGTTAGCACTGGGCCTGTGTAACTCTCTGAAAATGCAAATTTGGGGTGGTGCTGAAGGATGATTCTTTGTTAGTGATGAGATGTCTTGTTTCTCTAATAGGGAAATTTGTTAGAATTATGGACCAATCTTGGTCCATTATTCCCTATCATATAATGTAGATTAAAAAAATAAATAAATTGCATTTTGAATTATGAATAATAAGCCCACTCCACTATATACCCCTCAAGGGCATATTGAACATCCTGTACAACCCTGGAAGTTTTGTATCAGGGCCCCTTCATTCAGCCCAATGCCTGCTTCTCCCACTCCATCTCCCACCATCTGTACAGTAAAGGGGTAATTAGTGGAAATTACTGATCCAGGCCCTACATGCTGAGCGGTTAGTATAATACCCCCTACCACCCGCGGGACATCAAAGCTTCCCCCACCCCTACCGCAGGAGGATCGGTAGGGGCCCCGATACATTGCTATGCCCAGTGGTCTACACTCCGTGCTTTGCTCTGCCCCTCTGGAAACCCCCTTCTGAAAATCCTGCGTTTGCCCCTGCAAATGATACATTGTATGGAAAAGGACTGCAGTGTATGGCCACCTTTACTTTTCTAACGCATTAACTAGGCTGGACAAGAAATATCTCTGATCGTTCCCTGAGCCAAGTACTGCAAAAATTAGTAAGAGATTTGCTATACATGTACTAGGAGAAAAATAGTTCTCAACAAGGTCAGAAAAAGATAAGGTCAAAGATACATTGCAAGAAGCACATACTTCAGTAGCTGATCAATCTTGGTTTCAGCTGTGTTAGCATCCTAGACAAGGGCGGATTGAGAACTAAAAGTGGCCATGGAAATTTTTTTAGGTGACCCAACATGGGTAGCACCAGAGGCAGGGCCGGCGCTACCCGCTATCTAGAGGATGCATATCAGGGAGGCGCCGGGCAGTAGAGGCGCACTCCCTGCTCTACATCACCTGCTATCCTCTGTGGCTGCTGGCTGCTAGTGTGCCTGTCACACTGCATGACAGGCAGCGGTGCTAGTAGGACAAAGCTCCCTCCCAGCTCCTAAACACCCTGTCAGGGACCAAAAGGGACAGGGCTACACAGATGGAGGGGGTGGGGCTACATGGGACAGAAGGGGCGTAGCTACAGGGGGAGCAAGACTGATGAAAAGAGGAAGCAGGAGATAAAAAGCTGTCAGCCTGAACTAGGTGAGTAACGTGAGCATACTACTGTCAGCAACTGGTATGAACATACAGGTCCTTATTCTGGCTGACTCGTAAGGCCTTGCGAGTCCCCCAGATGCCGTCCGCACTACATGCGGGTCCCTTTTGATGGGTAACCACTTTTTGCACCCATACAGCAGTAAAAAATATAGCGTTAGACATGTGTTGACCTGCTTATCTAAATTTGTAGTATAGCTCATATATTATTTATTTATTTATTAGCAGTTTCTTATATAGCGTACACATATTCCGCAGTGCTTTACAGAGAATAATCAAACATTCACATGATATTGCCCTTGTGGCTATATATATATATATATATATATATATCGTCCAGAGATGAGCAGCACATCCTTGACAGACTTCGCTTAAGATGGGGTGCCCTCCATAACCTCCAGGGTCAATCCATACATACAGACGGCGGCACTCACCCAAAATAAATTCTCATAAGCAGTGGTGTGAACAATGTTTCGAACCTTTATTTGCGGTTCTTCATCAGGATAACAAACATAGTGTTATGATAACTGGGTGTCCTCGCCAACCCTGACTCCGTTGTCACCGAATGAGATTGGCGGACGCGTGCTTGAGCTAGGCTTCGCCTATAATAGCCGCGTTCGACAGAGCCCGTTAGTCAGGCTCCGCCCCCGATGCCACCAGGTCTTTAGGGTTGACAAGCCACCACCAATGCCAAGGATGAACAAGGGGATAGCTAACTAACCCAAGAAGGGCGAGGTCACCCTTGCTCTGTGGACAACAGGGTGGACGTAACAATACGCAAAGATGAAACACAATAATATCCCAAACAGGTGTAACAATACACAGAGGTGTTCTATCAATATCAAAATACGAGTAAGGGCTGTCTGGGGGTAAACCCCACTTATCTGTGCACCGAGGAGGCAACAAGCAGCGGGAACCAGGATACGGATAAAGGACAACACACGGACACCAGGAGTACAGGAGACTGAACGGAGGACACGACTGGGGATAAACGACAGGATGCAGGATGACTGGGAACCAGGAACACTTGAGACCCTGAGGTGCAAAAGCTATAACCGGCGCCTGTCCTGGGCAGACGCCGGCTCTTTATTCAAAATCCCCGCTGACGCTGACGTGCGCTGCACTGCCGGGCGCGCCGACGGAGACGCTCGGGGACGTTGCCCAGCAACGCCCCGATGCCTGCTGACGATGCCGTGGGGACGGAAGCTAGGGGCGTTGCTGCGCGACGCCCCCGACGCCTCCCCCGGCACTCGTCTACACTGTCTGTCCCGGCGGGTCCGGGACCGCAGTGTAACAGTACCCCCCCCTTGAGGAGGGGTCACCGAACCCTTAGAACCCGGTTTCCAAGGACATTTTTTAAAAAACTCCGCTCTTAGCCTGGGCGCATGCAAAAACTTTTCTGGGACCCAAGATCTCTCCTCATCTCCAAACCCCTTCCAATGGACGAGGAATTTGAGCTGACCCCTGACTACCTTTGAATCCAAGATATGTTCCACCACATACTCCTTATGCCCCCTGACCAAGACAGGTCTTTGAGTACGTGTAGAGCTGGATGGAAGGGTTCCGACGACAGGTTTGAGCAGGGAACAATGAAAGACATTATTGATGCTCAGAGACCTGGGAAGCTGAAGTCTGAATGCCACCGGGTTGATTTGTCCGATAATCGGGAATGGACCGATAAACCTGGGACCCAGCTTGGGGCATTGCTGTCGAAGTCTAATATGGCGTGTGGATAACCATACTCTCTGACCCACTTTAAAGAGACACGGTCTTCTATGCCTATCAAAGAAAATCTTAGACCGGGCTGAGGATTGTCTAAGGGCTATGTGTGTCAGGAACCAGTTTCTGTCTGTTTGGCATTTTTGCTCACTGGTGGCCTCCAGTGGCAGGTCTGTTGCCATTACAGCTTTGTGTTCTGGGAGCTTAATTTATTCACTAGGCTGTGAGACATTAAGCTAATCAAGCACTTGCTGGAATCACCTGAGGCCTTTATAAGCCATGCTCTCCTGGGGATCTGTGCCAGTGATAGCTCATTTCCTGTCAGCTTCCTGGTTAAAGTTCCTGCTGCATGTGCAGGGAACTTCTGTCTGGTCCTTTGTTTCGGTCTCCTGTCTGGATCCCAGGATATCCTCTGCAGCTCAGCTTCTTGCAGCCCTGCATTTAGCGTTCTATATGCTACCTTGGTCCCTGGAGTGTTCGGGTTTCTCCCTGTGGCTCCAGTTGTCTCCTGCGTCAGCTTCTTCCGTGTCAGCGCCTCCTGTGTCTCCTGCGTCAGTGTCTTCAGTGTCAGCGCCTCCTGTGTCTCCTGCGTCAGTGTCTTCAGTGTCAGCATCTTCTGTGTTCCCTGTGTCGACGTCTTCTGTGTCGGCGTCTCCTCACTCCTGCGTTCAGTGTTCCTGTCCCGGGACGGAGTCCACGTGAATTCCACCTTCTCCCTCTCTTCGTGGGTCACGTAAGTGCTCCTGTGGAGCCCCAGTTCTTCTTTCATCTCTGTTGTGGCCCGCCGTGGCCGTTCCCCTCCGCGGGACTGTTTTCTCTTGTTGTCAGGTTACGGTTTATTCTTGTCTTCTATTTTTCCCCCTATCTTGTTCCTTAGTCTCCGTCAGGTAGGGGTTTCCCCTTTCCTCTCTGCATCCGGTTTTGGGGAATATCCGTTTTCTGTTTTCTTGGTTCTGAGGATTCCCTATCTCCTGTTGGGTTTGCGAGTGGGGGCCCAAAGGGCGCAGCCCCGAGTGGGGGCCCAAAGGGCGCAGCCCCGAGTGGGGGCCCAAAGGGCGCAGCCCCGAGTGGGGGCCCAAAGGCCGCAGCCCCGAGTGGGGGCCCAAAGGCCGCAGCCCCGAGTGGGGGCCCAAAGGCCGCAGCCCCGAGTGGGGGCCCAAAGGCCGCAGCCCCGAGTGGGGGCCCAAAGGCCTGTTTCGCCCCGAGTGGGGGCCCAAAAGTCTGTTTCGCCCCAGAAGGTGGGCAAGTCTGTTTCGCCCCAGAAGGTGGGCAAGTCTGTTTCGCCCCAGAAGGTGGGCAAGTCTGTTTCGCCCCAGAAGGTGGGCAAGTCTGTTTCGCCCCGGAAGGTGGGCAAGTCTGTTTGGTCCCGGAAGGGGACTCTGCCTGTCCGGTCCCGGAAGGGGACTCTGCCTGTCCGGCCCCGGAAGGGGACTCTGCCTGTCCGGCCCCGGAAGGGGACTCTGCCTGTCCGGCCCCGGAAGGGGACTCTGCCTGTCCGGCCCCGGAAGGGGACTCTGCCTGTCCGGTCCCGGAAGGGGACTCTGCCTGTCCCATCCCAGAAGGGGGCTTAGTCCATTTTGCCCCAAGAGGTACCTTTAAGGCTGAATCCCTGGAAAGGGCGGCCATCTCCTTGGCTGAGGTCCCAAAGACCACAGCCTCAGCAAAGGACTTGAGAGCCATAAACCCAGTTGGGGTCTCGGTCATGCTAGCTTCCAAGGAGACTTCTGAAGTTTTAACTTCTAGTGGGGTCGTTCACACAGAGAATTCTAGCTCTGAGGTCCTAGAGGTGGATGTTTCCACGTCCATTGTATTTGATGGAGACCTTGCCCATTTTATTGCCCTGGTCAAACACTATACTTCCCTTTTTGAATCGGGACCATCTTCAGGGGTCACTTGGGCTAACATTGTAGACCTCATCATTTCAGCCTTTAGGGGTAGACCTCAGACATGGGCCTACAAGCTGATCAAGTGTAGTGACCCTTGCCTTAAGGATCTTTCCTCTTTTTGTGATGCCGTTATTAAAAAGTTCAGTCCCAAGAGGAAGGTTGAGGCTTCATCAGCTCCTGGAGATATGGTCTCCAACATTAGCCAGAGGTATGAGGTCCCGGCTCTGAGAAATTCACAATCAATCCATTGCACTTTCGCCTCACCTTGTATACCCACAGGCAAGAGTCAAGCAGTTGCTCCTGCCTTAATGATGGCAGACAAGAGAGAGAGTGCTGGCTGAGCTGTCCAGTCAAAAGTCTGAGATTAAAGACTTTCACAAAGATTCCATCTACGGCCAAGGCGTTCATTCTTCTTCGTTACCCATCCCGTCTGTGAAAAAGACGTTCAGGATCTCTTCAGTTCAGGATTCCAACCCTGAATCTGATTTGATACCCCATAGCTGTAGCTTGGGGGAGGGTACCATCAGATCTGATAATGTGTGGGGCCTTAAGTTATTTTTCCCTTCAAAATCCAGGAAAAAGAGAAGAAAGAAACATTAATCTTTTCTCCTGGATCATCTTTTAGTTTTGGTTGTGCCCTGTGGTCACCCTTAGGGGGGGCACTGTCACAAGCTGTGGTTGTAGCTTGTGTTTTCATTTTTGTTGCCTTTGCCCCGTCATCCAGAGTCCAGATGCATTTAATTTTTGGAGGTCTGGATTTTGGGGTCTGTTGACCCCTCCTCAAGGGGGGGGTACTGTCAGGAACCAGTTTCTGTCTGTTTGGCATTTCTGCTCACTGGTGGCCTCCAGTGGCAGGTCTGTTGCCATTACAGCTTTGTGTTCTGGGAGCTTAATTTATTCACTAGGCTGTGAGACATTAAGCTAATCAAGCACTTGCTGGAATCACCTGAGGCCTTTATAAGCCATGCTCTCCTGGGGATCTGTGCCAGTGATAGCTCATTTTCTGTCAGCTTCAGTTCCTGTCAGCTTCCTGGTTAAAGTTCCTGCTGCATGTGCAGGGAACTTCTGTCTGGTCCTTTGTTTCGGTCTCCTGTCTGGATCCCAGGATATCCTCTGCAGCTCAGCTTCTTGCAGCCCTGCATTTAGCGTTCTATATGCTACCTTGGTCCCTGGAGTGTTCGGGTTTCTCCCTGTGGCTCCAGTTGCATCCTGCGTCAGCTTCTTCCGTGTCAGCGCCTCCTGTGTCTCCTGCGTCAGTGTCTTCAGTGTCAGCGCCTCCTGTGTCTCCAGCGTCAGTGTCTTCAGTGTCAGCATCTTCTGTGTTCCCTGTGTCGACGTCTTCTGTGTCGGCGTCTCCTCACTCCTGCGTTCAGTGTTCCTGTCCCGGGACGGAGTCCACGTGAATTCCACCTTCTCCCTCTCTTTGTGGGTCACGTAAGTGCTCCTGTGGAGCCCCGGTTCTTCTTTCATCTCTGTTGTGGCCCGCCGTGGCCGTTCCCCTCCGCGGGACTGTTTTCTCTTGTTGTCAGGTTACGGTTTATTCTTGTCTTCTATTTTTCCCCCTATCTTGTTCCTTAGTCTCCGTCAGGTAGGGGTTTCCCCTTTCCTCACTGCATCCGGTTTTGGGGAATATCCGTTTTCTGTTTTCTTGGTTCTGAGGATTCCCTATCTCCTGTTGGGTTTGCGACTCGGTCGCGTTGTCCCGTCCTTGGCCTGGTGCCGGTTAGTTAGGGGTTCTTTTTCAGTTAGGCCCGTTAGTTTGAGCTGCCTCTTGATATACCCCCTGGCGATCGCTCACCCCTTGTCTCCACGTAACACCTGGCTGCATCGGGGTCAGAGCCGGCGTAACTGGCTCTTTCGAATGCGGCGGCTAAAGGCGAAGCCTAGCACTACCGCAGGGGTATTCCATCTGCCCGGGGGACTCAACAGAGTTAGTGTAGGTTTTGCTGTGGCCGTCCTAAACAGCGGTCCCAGCTACGGGCTCACGCCTGATCTCCAGCTCCCTGCCTCCTGCAGCACCACACCAGCATCCTCACGTCCCTGTCTCCGGACTTCAACCGTGGGTAACACCCAAATCCGTAACAATGTGTACATTCTTCCAGGCTTTCCTAAAAAACGAGACAGTGGACGAGGATCTTGACGGATCAACCGGGGGCATGAAAGAACTACATTTGGGGTGAAAACCTGAGTTGCAGAAAAAAGGAGAGCTCTTAATAGCTGTATGATAAGAGTTATTATATGCAAACTCCGCTAATGGAATAAGCTCAGCCCAATTGTCCTGGCACTTTGAAACGAAACAGCGGAGGTATTGTTCCAAAGCCTGGTTGACCCTCTCGGTCTGTCCATTCGACTGCGGGTGGTAACCAGAGGAGAGACTGACCTGAATCCCTAAGGCTGAACAAAACTGCTTCCAAAACCTGGCCACGAACTGGGAACCTCTATCCGAGACAATATCAACCGGGAGTCCGTGAAGCCTAAAATGTTGGTGATGAATAAATTCGCTAGGAGTTTAGCTGTAGGGAGCCCATGTAATGGAGTAAAGTGAGCCATTTTGGAAAATCTATCCACAGTAACCCAGATGGTGGTGAACTTGTTAGACGGAGGAAGGTCAACGATAAAGTCCATAGAAATATGGGACCATGGTTTTTCAGGAATGGACAAGGGAAACAGCGGCCCAATCGGAGACTGTCGAGAAGATTTGTGTCGCGCACAGACCAGACATGAGGCCACAAATCTGTCGACATCCTGCCTCATAGAGGGCCACCAAACAGTCCTGGCCAACTGTTCCAAAGTTTTGTCAATACCTGGATGCCCGGAGCTTTTTGCCGGGTGAAAATTCCTGAGAACCGCCTCCCGTAATTTCTGGGGAATAAATAAACGGTCCCGTGGTGTCTGTTGAGGAGCCGACGCTTGGGCAGCAATCACTAAGGTGGCTAAATCTTGGGTCAGGCCCGCCATGATGACCGAGCCAGGGACGATGGGGGATGCTTTAACTTCAGATCCCTGGGAAGTCTGAAAACTGCGGGAGAGGGCATCCGCCTTCACGTTCTTAGAACCTGGCCTAAAGGTGATAATAAACCGGAATCTGGTGAAAAAGAGTGCCCACCGAGCCTGTCGTGGATTGAGGCGTTTGGCGGACTCAATATAAGAAAGATTCTTGTGATCGGTGATCACCGTGATGGTATGCTGAGCTCCCTCAAGCCAGTGACGCCACTCCTCAAACGCCCATTTGATGGCCAATAACTCACGATTGCCTACATCATAATTTCTCTCGGCTGGAGAGAACTTGCGGGAGAAGTAAGCACAGGGATGGATCTTTAGATCCTGTGGCCCCTTCTGAGACAGGACTGCTCCAGCACCCACATCAGAGGCGTTGACTTCGATTAAAAAGGGTAGCCTGGGATCTGGGTGGTGCAGAATTGGGGCTGAGCAAAACGCTTTCTTTAATTTTTCAAAAGAATCCATCGCCAGTTGAGACCATTGTCCTGGGTCAGCCCCTTTCCGGGTCAAGTCCACTATGGGGGCCACGATGTCCGAGAAGGAGCGGATAAATTTGCGATAGTAATTAGAAAAGCCAAGAAATCGCTGAATGGCTTTGAGCGTGGTTGGGCGAGCCCAGGATTGAATGGCCTGAACCTTAGATGGATCCATGGAGAAACCTTGAGGGGAAATGATATACCCTAAGAAAGTCACTTGTGACACTTCAAATTCACATTTTTCTAACTTGGCATATAAATGATTCTCCCGTAGCTTCTGCAGCACCAGGCGGACGTGCTGCCGATGCTCGGAAAGAGACTTGGAAAAAATGAGAATGTCGTCCAAGTAAACTACGGCAAAACCCCCTAAACAAGGCCGAAGGACCTCATTAATAAAGTCTTGGAAGACTGCCGGGGCGTTAGCTAGACCAAAAGGCATCACAAGATACTCAAAATGCCCCGAGTGGGTATTAAACACGGTCTTCCACTCATCTCCACTTTTAATTCTGATTAAGTTGTAGGCCCCCCTGAGGTCAATTTTGGAAAAAATCACTGCCTCCCGAATCTGGTCAAATAATACGGAGATGAGGGGTAATGGGTAGGAATTTTTGACCGTAATTTTGTTAAGGGCTCTGTAATCAATACAGGGCCGTAAAGACCCATCTTTCTTCTCTACAAAGAAAAACCCTGCTCCTACCGGAGATTTTGAGGGCCGAATAAACCCCTTTTCAAGACTTTCTTTAATGTAGAGGTCCACGGCTTGGGATTCAGGTGCGGATAACGCATATAAACGACCCTTAGGAAGTCTGGCATTAGGCACTAAATCAATGGCACAATCAAAGGGGCGATGAGGAGGCAAGGTGTTGGCTTCTTTTTTAGAAAAAACATCCGCAAAGTCGCGGTACTGAGGAGGGAGAGCTTGAAGATCAGGGTGCATCACACGGAGAGGGAGAGTGAGACAAACATCTGAACAGGACCTTCCCCACCGAGTGATCTCACCAGTTTCCCAGTTAAATTCAGGGTTGTGTTTTTTCAACCAGGGCAGCCCCAGGACAATAGGAGTAAGAGGACAGCGAAATATAAAAAAGGTGATATCTTCGGAGTAAAGAGAGCCCCCACCGACAGACGAAGGGAGGGAGTCCTAAAAGATATACTGCCTTTGGACAGTGGACAGCCATCCAACCCACATACAGAGACGTGATTGGCCAAGGGTATGGGCATGAGGCCCAATCGGTGCACCAGGCCTTCATCAATGAAGTTACCGGCCGCCCCACAATCCACAAAGGCAGATCCGTTCCAAGAACGTTCGGTCACAGAGACTGATACCTGAATCAATACGGAATCTGAGGGAGAAAAGCTCGACAGGCCCAAGTGAACCCCCCAAGTATCACTTAGGCCCTGTCTTTTCCCGCCTTCAGCGGACAAGCAACAGCAAGGTGACCGGGACCCCCACAATACAAACAAAGGCCCTTGAGACGTCGGCGGTTCTTTTCGGAGGAAGATAGTCGAGTGGCCCCCAATTGCATAGGCTCGTCTCCGGGTACCTCGGTAGACTCTTCTGCAGATAAGGAAGGCAACACTCCAGACCGTCTCTCCCTCTGCCGCTCCCGAAATCTCCTATCCACTTTAATGGCTAACTGCATGATCCCATCTATGTCTTTAGGAGTAGGGTAATGCACTAATGCATCCTTAAGGGATTCGGATAGACCAATCCAAAACTGGCTACGAAGCGCTGGGTCATTCCAGCCAGAATCAATAGCCCAACGTCTGAACTGAGTACAGTATGCCTCAGCTGTGTCCTGCCCTTGACGCAAGGCCCTAAGATTTGACTCAGCCGAGGCCGTCCGGTCCGGGTCATCATACAATAACCCCATAGCTGAGAAAAATGCATCCACTGAAGAGAGCCTCAGCACCATCAGGAAGGCCAAAGGCCCACGACTGAGGATCTCCCTGCAGGAGTGATATAACCATTCCTATCCGTTGAGCTTCAGAACCGGATGACACTGGGCGTAATTTGAAATAAAGCCTGCATGACTGTTTAAAATTAAAGAACTGGGACCGGTCACCTGAAAAACGGAGAGATTTAACTTAGGCTCCAGACCCCTACCGGAGGAGGAGCTAGACTGTGACCGTTCCTCGTGTGAGTTTACCCGTAGGGTGAGCTCTTGTAATTTCTGCGTCAGCGTGTGCATCTGTCCTGCAAGGGAGTGGGCAGCAGCCTGTTGTGTCGGATCCATGATTGGGACTCACAATGACTACCGAACCTCTGAGCTGTAGGGGCAACGAACAGTCCCAGAGTATAGTTTGGCCGGTTATAATGTTATGATAACTGGGTGTCCTCGCCAACCCTGACTCCGTTGTCACCGAATGAGATTGGCGGACGCGTGCTTGAGCTAGGCTTCGCCTATAATAGCCGCGTTCGACAGAGCCCGTTAGTCAGGCTCCGCCCCCGATGCCACCAGGTCTTTAGGGTTGACAACGCCGCCACCAATGCCAAGGATGAACAAGGGGATAGCTAACTAACCCAAGAAGGGCGAGGTCACCCTTGTTCTGTGGACAACAGGGTGGACGTAACAATACGCAAAGATGAAACACAATAATATCCCAAACATATCCCAAAATTCGTTGAGGCCCTTAGGAGCAGAGACTGGGGACGCTTGCTCCTAAGGGCCTCAAAGCATTTAGAGGCTTACATTGCTTTTTATAGACTCGTTCTCTTTGAGATCAATTAGGTCTTCTTTTGAGTATAGTTAATGATATGCAGTCTCTATGAGGTTATCGTTCTACAGTTGGGGTCTAGCATGAGTAGTTGTGATATTACCGATATGTTTATTCGTTTCTTATGCAGCTTGTTTTTTGATATTATGTAGTTGTATTAGTTAATGGTGCTTACATAATGAAATGATATGAGATGTTTTTTGAGCCTTTTCTCTGTGTTTCTATATTATTCTTGTATATGAAATACCTATATTTATTTCCATGCCATCACTAGTGTGGTGCGTTTCTGTACCTGTGTTTTATTGTTATATGTGTCTGTACATTTTTTCTATATTATGGTGTGTTCACTATGTGTACATTTTATCATATTTTTGCACGATGTTTTTCTCGCGGTGACAGCGGGCGCTCTGACTGCCTGATGCTGCTGAGGTGGATTGCTGATTGGTGCAGGGGGGACGTGGAGGCGCGTCATTTGACGCTCATCACGTCTGTTCTGTGATACAGTCAAGTGATCCCTCGGCAGCGTCCTTGTGGTTGCGGGGCGACGCTGTTTACTGTGTGGTGACCATGGCAACGTGGGCGGTCACCGGTGACGCAGCGGGGGTCTGGCACTAGCGTGATGACGCGCTGGGTATGCGCGACTCACGTGCGTGGGTGGTCCTCGCTGTTTGGCGCCGTTGGCTGAGACGCTGATTCAGTGTGGGGCTCTGTGGGTATGTATAAATATTGTTATTCATGCACTATGTTATCCTGATGAAGAACCGCAAATAAAGGTTCGAAACGTTGGTCACACCACTGCTTATGAGAATTTATTTTGGGTGAGTGCCGCCGTCTGTATGTATGTGTATATGTATATATATATATATATATGTATATATATATGTATATATATATATATGTGTATATATATATATATATATATATACATATATATATATATATATATATACATATGTCGGTAAAACTGCAACCACTTTTAGAGATTGCTTGGCTAACTATAGATCTGTGGTTCATGCAGCTTTATCTGCTGGTACAAGTGACCAGTCGTTGGCACGACATTGGCCCTTATTTTGATCGGCACGGTACGGCCCGCGTGCGGCCGTACCGCCGATGTTTTTTGTCTGCACATGCGCAGAGGTCATTCTGCGCATGTGCAGCCCCCTTCGCCGCAGACGGATTTCGTCCGCCGCAAAGGGGGCGGATAGGGGCGTGAGGGGCTTCATCCCCTCATTTCCCTATGTGTACGCCCCGCGTTTCATGGGCGTTCCCATGCAAACGCGGGGCGTATGCATGGTAATGAGGGCATGACGCCCTCATTACCATGACATGGGGGCGGAAAGCTGACGTCGCCGGATGTCAGCTTTCAGCCCCCATACAAGCTACCACACGGACGATTGTCCGTGTGGTCTTAGCTTGCGGGAGCTGCCGCGGCGTGCGGGCCTGCCTTCGATGGTCGTCGACCATCGAAGGCAGGGGGCAGCTCCCACCATGGTGGAGGCGTAGCCTCCACCATTTTTGTGCGGATCGCCAGCCGTCCGTGTATGGACGGCCGTGGCGATCCGTCCGGTGGGCGGCCCTTGGTTTGTGCGGTCGGAGCCCCGTGTGCGGCTCTGACCGCACCAACCAGAATAAGGGCCATTGTGAGGCAGCTGGCCACTCAGTAGCTAGCTTATGTACCAAAGTTATAGACCATGTCCCGCCGCAGAATTCAGAATTGAAAGTAGGTGGATTATGAAATTGGACTCATTGGCACCACAGGACCTCAATGAGAAATTGGAACTGCAATGCTTTCTCTGAATAACTTTGATATACAAGCTTTTTTTTATATAATTTATACAGTATGCTTCACTTTGATGGGTAATTGTATTCAGTACTTATGTGGCCTACTGTATCATTCCTTGCTGTCGCATTTGATTGATGTGCCAATTAATTGATATAATTATTGCAGAAGCTGCTCATTGCACATTCGGTACTTATGTATTATCTGGGCTCCCATGTTAAATGCACCCCATTGTTTCATACCCCTACTATCCAACTACGCATGGAGTTGATTTTATATAGTGTGGCGAGCGCTGCGAGCCACCGTGCCCGAAGCGTGGCGACCGCAGCGAGCCCCGCGAGGAGACGCGGTCTCATAAGAAAAACGGGAGCCCAGATATTACATAAGTACCGCACATTCTTTTAATTGTGTGTTTATGTTTTTGTATTTTTATTATAAAAAAAAATGTTTTACACCTGACTGGAACTCTGAACCCTGTCCTATTCTCCCTGCCCTGCGGGCTGTGTTTCTGAGTAACTGGAGGGCAGCTACAGGTGTTGTGAGCGGGATGGGCGGTGCTGCTGATGCCTCTGATTGGTGAAGGTGTGTCCTGTGTTTGAATAAATGTATGCTGTATATGTTAGCATTTGTTATTCCCTGACGATGGGAGCATTATGGTGTGTGGCATAATGTGTAATCGGCATTACGGTGTGCTGCATATTGTGTAAGGGGCATCATAATGTGTGGCATAATTTATAATGGGCATTACTGTGTGTGGGATAATGTGTAATGGGCATTACGGTGTGTAGCATGTGTAATGGGCATTATGTGTTATTGATACTTTTTATGGCAACACTCCTTTCCCATGAAGCCACGCTCTTACATTTTTGCCACTTGCCTTTGGCATGGGGGTTATTCTAGTTCACTTGCAAAGGCACAATCACTCTCTTATGGACAAAACCATATGCACTGCAGGTGGGCCTGATGTAACATGTGCAGTAGGGCGGAGTGAAAAAGTTGAAATTAAGATATTCAGAATCGCGCTAGTGTGGAAAAGTTGTGACTTGACCTGAATAAGAAACATGCAAAAGCGTTTTGCTCTAAGTCAATATCTTCTATTCCGGCAAGACACCTAAAGTTTTGCTTTTTAGATGAAAATAAACAAACGTATAAAGAAGTTCCTATCAAGGTATCTTTTGGGGAGATGGCAGGATATGGTCCTCACACAAAGGTATCTTTTCTAGGTCCAAAGATAAAAGATATGCAATGCGTACCCCAACTCACTCAAAAATGAGGATGGACGTTCTCATAAAGGTATCTTTATGGCCACACACCGTGGGTTCAAAATAGCGGACATTAATGTAATTTTCTTCACATACAGGGTAACACATAAATAAAAACTTTTTTAAAATGGGGATAGGTGCAAACACTTCCAGATCACAGATAGGACAGATGTAAAACAAAGTCTACCACCTGGTAAATATCCGGAATATTGTCCCATGGTGTGTTCAGACAAGGAGCCTCAATCTTTCTGGTGGCAAGCTTCTCCACTGCACCAACGCATTTCGAACATCAGCAACTAGGAACTTCTTCAAGGTATACCTTGAAGAAGATCCTAGTTGCTGAGGATCGAAACGTGATGACGCAGAGGAGGAGAAGCTTGCAACCAGATAGAAAGATTGAGGCTCCTTGTCTGAACACACCCTGGGACCTTCTGAACCATGGGACTTAGGATTGGTATTGGACTTCCTAAAATCAGACTGAACCAATGGAATTGGTGGACATTAAGTACTTTACCTGGAAAACAGCCATGCTTTTTGCTCTAGCTTCAGCCCCTAGAGTTTCAGAACTTGGGGCCTTGTCCTGCCGTTCTCTTTTTCTTGTGTTTCACAGAGATCGAGCAGAACTAAGGACTAAGGGTTTCCTTCCCAAGGTCGTTTCCTCTTTTCATGTAAATCAGCCAATTGTCATTCCAGTTTTATCAGGATCGGCGGAATCCTTGGACGTGGTTCGTGCCTTACGTATCTACGTTTCTAAAACTGCTTCGTTTAGAAAGACGGATAACTTGTTCGTCCTTTACAGGGCTGAAAAGGATGGCCGGCGTCTAAACAGACCCTGACCAGATGGCTATGCCTTACTATAAAGGAAGCTTACGTAAAAGCTGATCAACAGACTTCTTCCAGAGTCTGCGCTCATTCTACCAGATCAGTCAGTACCTCCTGGGCAGCAGCCAGAGGAGTATCTCTCCCACAGGTGTGCCGAGCTGCAACCTGGGTGGGATATAATACCTTTGCAAAATTCTACAGATTTGACAGGTTTACCAGGCAGGACTCTTCCTTTGGTAGAGCAGTCTTGCTGGAACCTCAGAGCTTGCCCTTCCGGGTTTAGTGCTTTGGTATTATCTTACACGTGATGACTGCAGTGTCCCCTGCAAGAGAAATAAGGAATTTGGTACTTACCGATAATTCTCTTTCTCCGATGCAGCAGGAGACACTGCACGCCTGCCCAGCACTCAATTCCTGCCATTTTGCATATTATGCGTGTTCAGTTTGACTGCTGCCACTGGCAAAATGTTGTTGTTACGTTTATTGTTTATTAAGAGGGTTGGACTAAAGGTCGTCTGCGCCAGATATGAATTACTTATGTTTCTATGAGAGAAAGGGTATCACCTAACCCAACAAGAATTTCTAGAGCATGCACTTTCAGATCGAAACGCGTTAGTGAAGACTCTTCCATTACTTCCTGCGGTGGGGACTGGCTCGGAGTGTGGAAAGAAGGGATTCCTCTTTGGATTGTCGGGGCCCCGTCTTATCCTCTAAACATCTTAGGAACCCTGACCTCTAAAACTTTTGAAGCTAAGTGTACCCACCTTCTACGTTTTATGTAATTTTTGTGCTGTGATTAAAGATATCTAAAAACTTTACACACTGCTTCCTTTGTGTATATCATTATCTAGTGATATTGCATGAGGAAGTTGGGAGAAAGCAAAAAAACTGGAAAAAGATCCATCAGATATGCAGTTTTACAAGTGACCGCTTGTGAGTAATTGGTTTAGGACCCCCAAACCCTACATTTTCTGAAGTGAGACACCTTTTGGATTACAATCTTGTGCAATGCCTGTTTAAATATATAAGCCTGTGAGTGCATTTGAAAGGGGGATAGATCCCCGAAAAAATATATATATTTTTTTTTATCCTATGAAAAAAATAATTGTTTTCTTAAAAGACCATACAAGTTAACAGTATTACACGAGGAGAAGTGTGTATTCTCTCTTTTATTTTTCATATATCCTTGTGACTACCTTGAGAATCCCAGGAAGGAACCACTGTATGAACACATTTACAGGGGAGTATTCCTAAGGATCATTAAACAATTGAAGCACTATTGTTTTAAGTGAGATAATTGTGTGCATGTTTATTGTTACTTATTTAACAGTTGTTCTATTCTAACTGTATGCTTTATCTTCACTAATATTTTCTCTTTGTATCATACATATGTCTTCCTATTACTGGGCATATGCCTTACCTCTTCCTCTCTCGGACACAGTTTTAAGACTGGGGTCTGGGTGGGGATAGAGGGGGAGGAGCCAGCCAGATCCAAATATTTTTTTTTTTCCTTAAAGTGCCGACTCCTCCAACGCACTCACTCTATCCCCACATGTGATGACTGCAGTGTCCCCTGCTGCCTTGGAGAAAGGGAATTATCGCTAAGTACCAAATTCCTGTATTGGTGAACCTGAATACTGTAGGTCTTTATAATATCATGATGAATATTGCAACCAAACAGACTGGGGTTCTCACAGCTTGTGTGATTTTACAATGTAGGGGTGGGGGACTGGAAGAAGGGACTACAGAAGGTGAAATCACAAGTTTGGAGGAAGGTTTGCGGAGAGTCTTGATGGATTGGATGTTTGCAGGTGAGTATAAGAAATTAAAGAGGAACAGGAAGAGTGAAAAATAGGCATGCAGCATCTTAAGCTTGGGCCACACTAGACCATCTACCTGGTAGATGGAACTGATTAATTACATTGAAGAAGTTCCTAGTTGCTGAGGAGGAGAAGCTTGCCACCAGATAGAAAGATTGAGGCTCCTTGTCTGAGACAATAACCCTGGGACAATATTCCGGATATTTACTAGGTGGTAGACTTTGTTTTACATCTGCCCTATCTGTGATCTGGAAATGCTTGCAACTATCCCCATTTTAAAAAAGTTTATTTATGTGTTACCCTGTATGTGAAGAAAATTACATTAAAGTCTGCTGTTTTGAACCCACGGTGTGTGGGCATAAAGATACCTTTATGAGAACGTCCATCCTCATTTTTGAGTGAGTTGGGGTACGCATTGCATATCTTTTATCGTTGGACCTAGAAAAGATACCATTGTGTGAGAGGACCATATCCTGCCATCTCACCAAGAGATACCTTGATAGGTTTCATTCACCTACGTTTGATGTGAGTTTGGTACGCAAGGTGTTCTTTGAAAGTGGATCTGGTGGAAGGGCACCCAAACACTATTTCCTCTAACAACAGGGGTGGAATAAGAATCAGCCCTCTCAAGACGTACTTCACCATATAGGTTTCATGTACTCTTCTTTTGCATGGTCATAATATATATGAAACACACATGCACATGCGGGTACATCGTTATTCCCTTGAAGAACCATTGGAAGTATTTCACACCAAAAAGGGAAGTAACGTTGCATGTTATTAAGTGCCAGTGTGCCTCCATTTGTTGGTTTTTGTAAAGAAATGGTCGCTGATGAAAAGAAACCTCTGCCAGGGGGAGCCGCAGAGGTAATCAGCTGGTCTTATAATGGGGCTGAGAACAGGAGCGCACACCCGGCAATTTATCGCCAGGGCACACTCTGGCAATATGGTCGCCAGCGACCATATTCCCAGCAATATCAGCCCCTATCGCTGCGTGTGTACACGGCTTAACTTAGCTTGCCCTATATTCAAGTGACTGGTCACAGGTTAATAGACACAATTTGTAGGCGAAGTAGATAGGGAAAGCATGTGTTTGAAATTAAACCTGTCCACTAGACACTGTTTAGCATCTGAAAACCATATTTAATTAAATGGTCATTGGATTGTTTATTACTCACAAGTAAATAATCTACCAGTGCTCTGTTCATGTCTTCCGCTTACTTAAAGTGGACAGCCACTTTATTACTATAGCACGCAGCATAGGATGAGAAGAATCCATCCATGTATTATTGTTTGAATGCAGTTGATATATTTTTTGTCATCCACTGCACTGTAGTACTTAAATGAAATAGCGCTGACACCAAAAAAAAAAAAAAGCCATTAGTGCTAGATGTGTATATTGGTACACATCTGAAACAATTGTTAAACACCAGACAGCTGCTTGACATATAGTAATGTATGAAGAAATGTTAGATGATAAACTGCTTACAGCCGCATCTAATGTGCAGTACAGCCCACAGGAGTCTCTATAGCAGGTATTCCCAACCTCAGTCCTCAATGCACACTTACAATTCAAGTTTTAGCGATATCCATGCATGGGTACAAGTGACTAAATAAGGACCAGTTATTTTGATATAACCAGCCTGGATATCACTATAGCTGTGTACACACGAGGGCTATAGGGGCTGAAATCGCTGGAAATGGTCGCAGGCGACCATATTGCCAGTGATGGGAGTGTGCCATGGTGATAAATCGCCGGGTGCACGCTCCCGTTTTCAGCCCCTTTCTAATCGCTGACGGCAGAGGTTCCCTTTCATCAGCGACCATCTCTGGTCGTTGATGAAAAGGATAAACTGAGCAATATATTGCTCAGCAATATATCTCCCCCGTGTGTACGGGGCTTAACACCTGCACTGCTAGTTTGCCCTGAGAAAAGAGGTTGGGAATAGCTGCTATACACTTTGCACAGGGACAAGATGGGTACACACTACTACTATTTGGATAATTGCTCCATATCAGCAAAGTGTGTACCCCGCTTTACCACCATCAGGAAGCCTCTGTATGCAATTAGTCATAGGGAACAACAAAGTTACACAGCACCATATGAACATTTACTCTTAATACCATGACGGGGGGAAAAAAACACCACACCAAGTTATTTTTTTTTTTTTATTGATAAAATATCTTTATAAACATTCTAGGCAGTCTATTTGATGTTTGATTACTCAGATGTTACATTTAGAATGAAAACAAAATAAATGTCTCAGCTAATGCCATATAAGTAACATAGTATGTACATAGATCTACTTACAATCTAGACATCACTAAACAAAAACAAAAAAATGATGATATCAAAATGTTTATCTTCAAACACTGGTAAAAAAAAAAAATATATGTACTATACAGGTATTTACAAATAAACATTGTTTCCCACCTGAAAATCTTGTATCCATCACGAACTAGGCCAAATCTGCAAAATAAGACCCAATATTCAATAAAACTACTACCATACAAACCATACCCTAAGTGTCTATTTCAACAACCCATATGATCCCATTCACACTCTGAATCTGAACATAAATTAAACATTTAGAAAAAAAATATATATATGTAAACCCCGCCCCCCTCACAATGTCCATAAACAAACGTTATGCTCTGCTTTTGTGCATATGTTTTGGAGACAAGCTCTTTGAAAAAGATTTAGCTTCACTTGTCACAGGGCGCCACAGCATGTAAGGGCTCTTCTGTTTGGCCTCCAATTCTTGGTCTTTCATAACATTTTCCACTTTTGTTGGAGTATCAGTGTCTGAACCCTGTATACATAAAAAAAAATTAAAATAAAGTGAATTGGGTTAAAGAGGAATAAAATAGAAGGCTATCTATAGAGGGGGGGGGGGGGGGGGGGTGAAACAAGAAAGAAGCACAAGGTAACAGTCAGTGGTTAATAGGCTTATCTAAATACCAGAGATTAGGGCAGGGCTCGACAAACCCTGGGCGCCAGGTCACCACAGTGACCAGATTTGCCAAGAAGCAGAGTGGTGGCTTGCTTTAATGGCAGAAGCCTGCAGAGCGGTGGACAACTCATGGGCGGTGCGGCTATTTCAAAACTCAAGGCTACTCACGAGCCAATCGGAGAGCTTGCAGTTCGGCAGCCAATGAGGTGTGTGTGGGGCGGGGGGGGATCTTTTATGCAGTGCTATGTGTGTATCAGTGTGAGATTTTGAGAAGTTTGAAGAGGGAGTATTGAGTACCAATGTAAAAGTAGGTCAGAACCTAGGTGGGTGAGGTAAATAAGGCTTTTAAAACTTAAGAGATTTAGAAGGGACTCCGTGGCATTCAAGAAAGTCTACTAGCAGTATTAAGATTGGAAACAGAGTGAAAAATTAGGTGGAACACCATAAGGGGGAGCTCATTTATCAACAACATTTTGTACGCGACCTGTGTGTGATATTATCACAATAGATAACAATAGTTACTCAGTTATAAACCAGCCATGTTTTCAGATGGTGGTGCCATTGATGGCAGAGATCCGATGATCTCCAGCGATGGTAGTGACCCATGTATGTTTTTCCAAAGATTGGTAGAAAGACCATTTGAAATTAGAATAGGTGAAAAGATGACAGAAGTTCTCAGATATTTTACTATACTTACCCTCGAACTAGAACTGTGGTGCCGAGATTTGCTTATCCTATGCTTAGCATTTTCTGTTTCAATTCTGGATTGCTGTAAAAAGAACAAAAATATTTAGCGAGAAATTACAGACCACTGCTAAAAAACAATATGGTAAGTGTGCACCAATATATTCACCAAATGCCCCTTACAAATTAAGAGTAGCAGGGTTACACATATAAAATGAAAACATTTGGATTCTGTATATGTAACACTTTCTTCCACGGTATAAGAAGCTGCAAACGTACTCAGGGATCTTTAACACATGTAAGAAGTTTAAGAGTACAAAAAGGTCAGTTGGCTTCTATGAATGCTCATTTTCTTTAAACTTGGTTCAGGACATTAATTCTTAAAATTATTTGTAGATTTGTTCAGTCTTTCTGCAATACTGTGCACTGTATCAAGCCTCCTATTTAAACTATGCAGGTGCAATTTGTTACATTAGGTCAATTATGCCTGAACAAGTATGCAGACATACGATCAATTCAATATACTGGCAATACATACTTCAGATCTAAAGCCAGATGCTTACAGCCAATATACTTTATTGCAGCCACCAGATTTTTAGAGTGGACAATGAGTTAGAAGACATCTAGATGAAGCATATAACAGAAGAGAAATCCAATACAAGATACAGCGGATTTCCCCTACTCAAGAGTAGGATATATACAATATGCAGCCATTAGCTCAAGCATTATAAAAATGCTAATGCTTACTATACCCATATACATTTGTCGCATTCTTTTACTGGTGGTGGGGGGGGGGGGGATACCAATGTATTTTATCAAATTAAACACAGTGGT
Source organism: Crinia signifera (assembly GCF_055691185.1). Classification (NCBI taxonomy): domain Eukaryota; kingdom Metazoa; phylum Chordata; class Amphibia; order Anura; family Myobatrachidae; genus Crinia; species Crinia signifera. The sequence continues at coordinate 208,880,552 of NC_139218.1, forward strand.
AGTGGTTTGAAGTCAGAGCTTTACATTGTCCACACTGTTAGAAACTGATCTTAGTTTGTCATAAGCCACCAAATACTTGTGAATTGTTATCAGAGGTGAACTGTGAGCAGTACTCCTCTAGCATTTCCACTTATGTACAGACAACCACCATCTGATATTTGGTACAGTTAACTTATCTGCAAACGAGACAGGCCTCTTCTTCGATATTCTGAATCTGGAACAAAGTTAATAGGTTATGAAGATTACCTGTGCCTGGCTTTTGAGATGATTCCCAATGGTTATGATTTTTTATTTTTTTTTGGAATTGTTGACTAGTATCTACAAATTAAGATTAAAATCGATTGGCAGTACCGTATATCTCAAATACACTAGGAAATCATAGCATCTTCTGCAACAGTTATTCACTATCTAGTGACTTAATGGACAAGACCAGAATCTTATTTTCTTATTTAGTATTTGAAGCTAACACTCACAGGACCTGAGAAAAACAGAGAACTAAGCAACACCTATAATTTGGCAAGTATAGCTGCACTGGATTTGTGAGGGGTTGCATAATTGTAAGAGACAAGTTGTCACATTCGAGTGACGTCTAGTATACATTTGAGGATCTTGAATATCAGACAAGAGTCTGATTAGACACGTAGTGCTGTAACTTGATAAAGCCTTCACAATTCAGTCCTTATGTAGGAATGGCAGGCTTATTACAAAAAAATACATTTTTGCTCCAACTTTTTCCATCTATAGCAACCTGAAAAGATTTAGGGCTCATCCATAACATCTGATGGAAAAAAACCAACAGAATGCTTCAAGATAGTCAGCACTGCCACCTTTGAATCATGTACCTATACCACAACATTACCACCCGGTTCTCATCCTCATAGGCTGGTGTTCATATTCTTTTCTATGAAGACAGAAAGAGCATGTAAACTGAATATTGGTCTGAGAGAGGGTAAACAGTTACCGCAGTTTGGATTTATCCAATGTATGCCATGATAAAAATGACAACTATTTGATGCACTTGACCACATGCAAGTTTGCAGAACTTCTTTCTTTCATTCTTCAGGATCATTTTATAAAGTTAAGTCTGACGAGAGGTTATTTGTAACAAAACATTAACTTTTATTTCTTACCTCTACATTCTTTTTCAGGCTTTCTGGCAGATCAACTTCTTTTCCAAGAATTTTTGATGCATTCATCTTTGCAATTTCTAACAACTCTAACTTTTCTATGAAAAAATATATATGTTTTAGGAAGAGTTAACCAAAAGTTTGCGATATAAAAAAAAAAAATATTTATTGAGATGAAATATTGAGATATGAAAGTCAATGTCTTCATAGCGTAAATTAGACACTAACAGAAGAATGATTTCTTACCCTTTTCACTTAACCGCAGTGGTGTTCTGCTGCGAGAACGGGTCCTTGATCGACTTCTCAAAGTTCTGAAAGTGGGAGAATATGGACGCCTCACAAAACCATAGTAACGGCGGCCACGAGAACGAGATCTGCTCCTTGAGTAGCGACTTCTGTAATATGATCGAGAGTGGGATCTACTGCGTGACCGATATCGAGGAGGAGATCTATAGTATCTTCTGTATGTAGATGAATATCTTCGCCTCTGCCTTGGGCTGTAGGATCTGGATCTGCTTCTGCAGTGGCTTGAACCAGAGTAGTTTGTACAGCGAGACCTAGAACGGCCACGGGAATAAGACCGTGAGCTTCTCCTGGTTCTTTTATGCCTATATTTTCTATCACGTGACCGAGACCTGCTCCAGCTCCTTGATGAAGATCTTGATGAAGATCTTGACGAGCTGGAAGAACTTGAGCTGCTGGAGGATGAAGATTTGCGCTTACTAGAATGTGTCTTAGACCTTGAACGAGACCGTCTCCCGTCTGGAGAACTTAGGCACAAATCATCCATAAAATTGGTCATTTCCTTTGTTTCTTTTTTGTTTGCCTCATTCTCAAAGGCTTGATTAGTTTGAGGAATGTTATCCTCATAAACACAGTCTGTTAGGAAGAGGGAAAAATAAAAAATAAAAGATACAAAATTAGTTATTTTACAGTAGAACGTTCTCATAATACAGAACTTAACGTATTGGCCGATATCGCATCCAATTTATCGGCCGCCGTGAAACTAAACAAGTACCATTTAATTTCCTCTTCTTTGAAGAAACATTAAGGTTTTTGCTAACATTACATTTCACATATTGTTAACCAATGACTCACATACATTACAGATGTATTGGAGGTATTGTTCTAAGGGCCCATTTATCATGTAATAATTGTGGCTAATGACCCAAATGTTATGGATCCCCGGAATGTATTTAGGAGGAACCGCAGCAGGATCTGCAATCCCCCCTTCCCCACTGGCAGTCGCATCCCCCATAGGTTTTTTATGCAATGCTACCAATGTATCCATATCGGGTAGCATTGCATCCGAGATGTCAGTAGCCAATTGCAGCCTATGAGCTACAGATCACGCTGTCAGAGCTAACTACGCATGAGCAGAAACCCAGCGAAACAGATCGCAGGGATAAGCTACTTTCAGAGCCCCTGTCCTGCAGGGATATACATCGTCCGAAACAATCGCATATTGCAAGGTTAGTGTTCCCGCTAGGCCCGCCCCCTTTGATGACGGCGGCTCAGGCACGCCCCTCTTGTTAAGTCGGCGACCCGGGACCGCCCCCAGCTGTGACGTCGGCAGGCCCGGTCCGCCCCCTCGCCCGCTCTTAATGCTAGAGTGAACACTACAATGTGATCATGGGCAGTTGATCCCCATCCAGAATTGTATTGCATATGCAATCCTATAGTAAATGGGCCCCCTAATCCCTTACAGACAACTCACGTAACCAGGAATGTTACAGACATTTAAAAACACAATGAAAAAAAACCAATCAGGGTCGGCACATTGGGAATTTACATGTTTAATTAACCCAGATTGTTCCCAGCTTTGCAATGTCAGAGGAATTGGGGAAAAACGAGGCAGCAAATGCATGTGTGCCATAAAAAAGGTGGAATAGTGTTTAAACAGCACTGAAACCATAAACCTAGATCAATACAAAATCCCCTATAAGTTTTGAAAAAAAAGCCCAACATTCCTCATTTTGATTAATTGACTACTCATTTTTCAGCATATGGATCATTCTTCCCTCTCACTTATAAAAATGATAAACTGAAATGTATTATTTTTTTTTCGATTTACTAAAGGTCCCCATACACGGTCCGTTCGGTACTTTGAGATGCGCGCTGCCACGCATCTCATCGTACAGTACAAAAAGTATGTGCTGCACATACTTTTTGTACTTGCTATATATGCTCATATGCAGGAGGAAACCTTTATTCCTTCTGTTTACACACAATGAGGGTGATTCAATTGTTTATACATGTGTGATCTAAAGTGGAAGTAGATTGATACCTGGGGGAAGGGGCTATTACATTTTTTGTTATTGTTCCCATTATTGACAGGCTTAGCCTTTTAAAGAGAGTTGTTCTATGGGCGTGCATTAAGCAGACAACTAAATGGCTGCCAATGAATGCACATTAAATAACTGAATTCCCCACAATAGGTTTTCTCAAAAGACCACAGACTCTCCATATTTCACCCAACAGGCTGTCCCTAAACATATGGGGCAAACATTTCTAGGTTTTTTTTTTAACCACTAAGGGGATTTGTCATATGTATGAAGTAGGGACCAAAGCAGGTATGATCCCTCAAATCCCACACGCAGTTGCATCCCTCTTAAGTTTATTTGGGGATTTTCCAACATTGGCACCTGCAATTACCAACATCTGAAAATGGGGGTATCCCATTGTAGTCTACAGGCTACTCACCTGTCGCTGGCCAGGCAGAACTCATCCAGCAGCCATCAAAGCACATGACAGGTATGCGTTCCTTTTGGAACCCCTGTCCCTGCGTGCAACTCCACACTTCAGATGGGAATCGGATATTGCAATAAGCTTCTTGGCAGTAAGAACCCATTGAATATGTTCCCATATGAACACCTGTATGAATACCTTTCCCGTAACATACTGTTTCCCCATATTTCTAACATCCTTCAAAGACATGGGACTAGAGCAGTAACTCACCAATCGCTGCATTGTCGGAACCACCACCTCTCTCCATCACCATAGCATAAATCCTGCAAAAACAAGAAACATGCCGCAGTATTAGTTGCCATGAAGTTGTTTTAAAGAGACACACCCTCATGGATTAGAAGGCTACAGCACAAACTGCATCATTACCACCACTGGAACCAGACAGCCCCCGGCCCCCTCCCTCCCCCCCTCTAATCAGGTTATATCACAGGTTCTCAAACTCGATCCTCAGTGCATGTTTTCCAGGTCTCCACACAGAAGCACAAGTAAAATAACTACATACCTCCCAACATGACCCTCTCCAGGAGGGACACATTGCTCTGCTCCTGCACGTCCCTCTTAATTTATAATTACCATCACCTGTGTTGAAGCACCTTTCTTATCAACTGACCTGTTCAACACAGATGAGGGTAATCATACATTAAGAGGAAAGTCCAGGAGCAGAGCATGGTGTCCCTCCTGGAGAGGGTCATGTTGGGAGGTATGCAACTAGCTCCTAGCACCTGTGGAGCTTTTAAAATGTGTTAAGTCAATGATGAGTGCACCAGGAAAAAGATAAATGTGTGGGGTCCCGAAAACAGAGTTTAAGAATTCATGTAAAGGTGCGTACACACGGGGGCGATTTAGGGCAAAATCGCGGGAAATATGGTCGCTGAGCGACCATATTGCCCGCAATGGGAGTGTGCACCCCGGGTGCGCGCTCCCGTTTTTGCCCCTGTGGTGATCGCTGGTCGCAGGAACATGCTCCTGCGACCAGCTGATTTCCACTGCCGGGCTCCCCCCGGCAGTTTCTTTTACATCAGCAACCATCTCTGGTCGCTGATGTAAAGGAGAAACTGAGCAATATATTGCTCAGCCATATATTGCTCAGCCATATATGGCTGAGCAATATATCTCCCCCGTGTGTACACAGCATTACACAATCGGTACAGCTGCGACGCCGCTGTGTCTAGATCAGGCATTCCCAACCACGGTCCTCAAGGCACACAAACAGTGCAGGTTTTAGTGATGCCCAGGCTTCAGCACAGGTGACTTAATTAGTACCTGAGTGATTCTGATTAAACCATCTGTGCTGAAGCCTGGATATCACTAAAACCTGCACTGTTAGTGTGCCTCGAGGACCGTGGTTGGGAATGCCTGCTCTAGATCATAAAATGGCGGCGGCAGAGAAGCCACCCGAGATGGCGCCTGACAGCTGAGCCGCGCAGCGACACAGACGAGACCGGGCTCTGCTACCGCCGGGCAGCTATACAGCTGCAGTTACACCGCTATAGCAGATTTATAGGGGAAGCGGTTACACGCACAAGGCATGCCCTACATGCCAGCGCCACCGCAAGCGGACCGCCAGAACCCGTAGCACCTGACTTACAAGTTCCCGAACGCGTCATACTGAGGCTCCTGGATCTCTATCTCCACAGTGCGAGTCATGGCGGAAAAGCGCAACCTTCAAAGAAAATTGTCCACGCAATGAAGGTTCTACCGCAAGCTCCCGGCTCCGCTGCTGTCAGCAACTAGCGCAGAATCAGAATACAGCAGAATCTTCGAGAAAGCTGCTGAGTGTATGATGGGCGGACGGGGATGAGGCAATTGCTGATTGGCTGAGCGTCTTTCTGCATGTATAATTGGATGGTATGCTTATCAATCACCAGCACCCAAGAGGCGGGAGCACCCGGGACTCCTGGGAGGGGTGGTTGAAAGAAAGTTCTAGTAGCCTGAGCCTCTGTCATGTTACATAATAAGATACATACAATACATTATTTACAACAGTTACACTGTTATCCTATCCACACATCCTATCCACATACTTGGATGGTTATGTACTAATAGCCTAATGCAGAGGTTCTTTAACTGTAGAGGTGCCCATACATGGTACAATTATTATATTTGATATTGAATACAATATCGCATCTCATCGCATCTCAGTTTTGCGATGAGATGAGATCTAGTACAAAAAGTATGTTTTTTTTTTTTGTTAATTCTATCAAATGGTAAAACTAGTACCATCGAATAGAACACATCGATGGCTATGCCACAGAAAAGCACTGATATGTGCTAGGGATGCAATATCATCCCTAGCACATATCAGTGCTTTCTGTGGCAGGAAGCAACACCAAAGGTGCATACACACGGGGCAATATGATCGCTGCCAATATATTGCTAGCAATATATTGCTCAGCAATCATATTGCCCCGTGTCCCGTTTTCATCTGCGACCAGAGATGGTCGCAGATGAAAATTTAAACACTGCTGGGTGAAGAGGCAGGGGATGTCGCTGGTCGGAGGAGCATGCTCCTCCAACTAGCGACCATTCAGGGGCTGAAAACGGGAGCGCGCACCCGGCGATTTATCGCTGGTGCACACTCCAATCACTGGCAATATGGTCGCCCAGCGATTTCAGCCCCTATCGCTGCCGTGTGTACACAGCACAAAATGTATTAAGATCTAATTGGTCAGTGTGGGGAACTATAAACATCCCCCTCCAGCGACACCCACTGGAGTAGACAGGGCATCCGCCTAGTGCTAGATCTCGCATGAAGAACAGGGCCGGAGCTGTCCCTTCTGTGGTGAACCACAACCCCTCTATCTGTCCAAATCGATAGCTGCATTTGTCGGAATGGTCAGTGCCATTGACCATTCATAAATTGCTTAGCATATCAGTGTGCTATATTGTAAATAGCAGTGCCTATAAAAAAAGGCATTTTCCAGGTAATTACTGCTTTCTTACATGAAGTTAAAGTGGTATCAGCGCACATAGGGTGCAATTTAATTGAATGAGAGATTCAGAAAGCGAAGGTTTGGTACTTGTTTAGTTTCACGGCAGCACTTCCCTGCGGATCCAATCGTATGCAAATAGCATCCAAATCGATCTGCGATGCGATTTAGCCCAACTATCCACGTCAGCCCGAAGCATGGCGAACGCACGTGGTATGCGTCCTCCCGACCTGTTCATACCCCCACTATCCACGTCGGCCTGGAGTAGATTTTATAAAGTGTGGCGAGCCACCAAGCCTGAAGCGTGGCGAGCGGACGTGAAAAATGAGCCCCGATATGTATTCCACGTCCCCTCGTGGGGCTCGCCACGCTTCGGGCTCGGTGGTTTGCTGCACTCGCCACACTTTATTAAATCAACTCCAGGCCGACGTGGATAGTGGGGGTATGAACAGGTGGGGAGGACATGTACCGCGTCCACTCGCCATGATTCGGGCTGACGTGGATAGTGGGGGTGTGCATTTAGCAGATCGAATCGTATGCAAATCGCATGGGATATCGCATGCGATTTGCATACGAACTACTGGAAAGTGCCGCTGTGAAACTAAACAAGTACCCAATATTTTTCCAGTTTTTTAGAAGTGGCAATCATTTTCCCTTCAGAATCAAACTGGTTTTGCAGTGTAACTTACTGCCGCTTTAAAAAAAACTGCAGAGTTCTTACCAAATCTCTCACTTTCTGAATCTCTCATCCTATTAAATTTCCCCCATAATGTGCACTGATGTTGCTTCTCCCCGATAACACCTAATCATATATCGATATCTGTGTATCAAATGTTAAAGACTCCTCCATTATGCTGGTGAACTAATTTCTTAGGGACCGAAGCGGTGAAATGTAATAGGATGAGAGATTCAGAAAGTGAGAGATTTGTTAAGAAATCTCCAGGTTTTTTTAAAGCGGAAATCATTTACACTGCAAAATCAAAGTGCTTTTGCAGTGTACATGATTGGCACTTTAAAAAAACAACGGGAGAATTCTTACTAAATCTCTCACTTTCTGAATCTGTCATCCTATTAAATTTCACCCCTGGGGCTTCAATAATGGCTGCAAGGTGTACTGTGCAGGGGGGCTCACACATCGAATACCCTGCACCCATTTAATCATACTCCCCTCTCTGGTGGTCCAGCACCAGCAGTAAAAATCACTAAGGAAATGGCTACCATGGCCATTTTCCAGTGATTCACATATGCACAATAGAGGTGTCCTCAGGAACTAGGTGTGCCCCATGTTCCTGGTGACCTGAGCAGTAGACTCTGACATTGTGCATGGCATAGTGCCAGAGTCTACTGCACCACCGGGGAGGAGGTGGCGGCCTACTTGGAGCCGGCACATGGTCCACCTCATCTATTAAAACGCCCCTCGTTATTGCTACTGTTGTTCCTTCAATTTACACTTAGCGGAGATATTTTCATTAAAACTAAAAACATCTTCCATAATATGGACCACTGATAACTGCAATTAATACATAGGCCTGGGGTATTTTAAGAGAGGAAATGACCCACGTGCAACCTCCGTTTCAGGCCCCCTTCCCTGTGATGGTGAGTAGACTCTGACATTATGCCAGAGTCTACTGTGCAGTTCTCTAGGAACATGGCGCCCACGCATTGTTCCCAGGGACATATCAAGTGTGCATGCGCATCACTCGGAAATGGCTGTGGCGGACGTTTTCCGAGTGATTTGTGTATTCGTTCCCAAGATGTGTGGTGTGGGCCACCATGGATCCAGGCAGTGGTGTAACTATGGAGGGTGCAGCTACTATGGGGCCCGGCAGGGTGGGGGCCCAAAGGCAATCCCCTGCACCCTTTTGACTTTCACCTTTTTATTAAATACTATGGCTGCGCCGTTGATCGTGCCCCCAACCCACCTTCAGAGGTGCAATTAAGGTGGATGCAGCGCTTATGATACGGAGCAAAAGACACAGCGCCGATTATAAGAAGCCCTGCGCTGAAGGAGACCTGTCGCAGGGCAGGGGGAACCCTGCACCGCTAGCACTGGAGAGGAAGACCCAGCACCAGGAAGGAGAAGCCCTGCACTGGCAGAGAGAAGGAGAGTCGGCGCCGGGTGCGGAGACAGGGAGACCCAGCGCTGGGAAGGAAGAGGAAGTCCTGCACTGCAGGAGAGAGGGAGACGGCGCAAATGAGAGGAATCCTGCATGCTGGCAAGGGGGAGAAGGAGATTCAGCGCAGTGGAGACGATGGAGTGGAACCTGTGCTGCTGGAAAATGGAATGAGGTGCTGAGAGGGGCAGAACAAGGTACACTAAACATTCAGAGTCACAATTAATTTCAAACCGCTGCTGAACCTGGTAATCTACCACCATACCTCCCAACTTCTGTGTTGGGGAAATAATGACGAGCGCCCAAAAAGGGGGTGGGGCATATGCATATGAGGGCGTGGCTTATGCTAATTAGCCACTACCTCATTTTCATACGAGAATAGACACTGTGCGCATGCGCACAGCGTCTATTCTACTAGATTGGGGGGTCTCCCAACTGCCACCCCCCGCAGCGGGACAATGCCTGCCGCGGGTAGGACAGCGGGACAGGACCCGAAAATCGGGACTGTCCCGCTGTAATCGTGACAGTTGGGAGGTATGTACCACCGCAGCCCCCTTTGGTCCTATATAACCCCCCACTCACCAACGGTCCGCTATCACCCTTCTCATCCTCTACCACCCCCTCTCTGGTAATCTACCACCGCAGCCCCCCCTCCCCCATCCTCTACCATTGCTCTCATCCTATATTACCCCTCTCATCCTCTATCCCCCGCCCCTTGGCCTTTACTCCCACCCTATCTATCCCTCTCTCAACCTCTACTCGGCCCCCCCAACCTCTACTCCCCCTCTTCCCCCCCTACTTCCCCTTCGACTTCTACTCTCCCTCTCTCCTCCTCTACTCCCTGCCCCCTCTACCTTTACTCACCCCCTCTGCTATCTATTTTCTATTTCTCCTCTCTATTTTCTATTCTCTATTTTCCACCTGCCCCCTTTATTTCTCTCAACCCTCTCTCACACTCCTCCTCTGTCTAACCTCTATCTTTCTGACCCCAATCACTCTCTCTCTCTCCTCTACCTCCCCCTCCCTCTTTCCCCATTCCTCTCCTCTCTGTTTCCTCCCGCTCCATCACATGTTTCTGACCGTCTCTAACTGATGCCTCTCTTCCTTACTCTATTCTGTCTCTCCCCCTTGCTGGAACCCTCTCCCACTCCCTGGCACTCTCACTCCCTGGCACTCTCTTTCTCCCTTCCTCTGATATTCTCTCAATCCTGCTCCTCCCCCTTTCTTTCTCTGAAACCTTTGTTTTCCATAAAGCGTCCCCTTTTTCCCTGATCACCCCTCCCTACTTCTCTATATCTCTCCCCCCAACACCCTTTTTGGGGTCAGTTAAATTCAGTATATGGTGGATATTGCCATAAAAGACCTCCCAGGGCTGCTCAAGTGATTGTGCTGCTAAGTCTGACTAGTGAATTTCTGCTTGCATTATAGAAGGGACCTCCTAGGCTTGTAATTATGCTGCCTGGCAACTGCCTGTACCTGTTAGTGCTCCATGGCAGTAGCCGGGCAACTCTGACTGCGGGTGATCTGCGGTTATTGCAGAGACAATTATGTCTCCAAAACAATATTTGGTCCATCAGGGGAGTTTCTGGGTACTCGGAACCCCCTCCTACTGTGACCAATGTCAATGATACATAATAGGAGGAGGTTACACACTGATCGATATAGCAACGACTCCGTCAAACAGGTGATATATCTGTTGATCAGGTGATATATAAGTTATTTGGTGAGCGTATCAACCTGATATTAGGGATGGCTATAATCAATGGTACCATTGATGGTTAAACTTGCTGGTATAAAAGCATTCGCAGAAGAACCATAATTTCACCCACTGATCGTTATGCCTGCTCTATTAATCACTCAGCTGTGGGCCTTACAAAACTTGAGTGCAGCGTTTTGCAGGGGAGACGATGGGGCGGAGCTAGGCTTTGTGTGCCGCAACAAGTCGAAAAAAGCTGAACCATTAGTGGGCTCTACTACCAATAGTGGCAAAACTTTGGTTCTCTACTGTCAATGGTAAAAGTATACTTTTTGGTTAGCCATCAATGTTTAGTAGATGTCGATGGTTGAGGTCAAACTCTACATGATATGCCAGGGAACAACATCGATCAGAGACATATTGTATCAGTAATGCAGCACAGCTGATATATCTTACGTATATATCTGCATGTATTGCTGTGTGTACAAACAGCCCGCTAATCTCCCATACATTGGCTGCAGGAACTAAATTGGTCTTCACAATCATCTGTTGTAGCAATTTTTTTATTTACTGGGAAAATGGTTGTTTCAACATCATCCTCTTATTTAAGAAAGGCATATATATGCCAATGTATTGCTAATTTGGTGCACACTTGTGATTAAAACATCATAATACCCTCTGCAACGTTGGTTTCCCACTGGGTTTTTTTCTGCACATGAAGGGACTGATTCAGACCTGATTGAATTTGCACAGTGGCAGAATATCGAATGACTGCACATGTGTGTGGGTCGCAGAATGCAAGTGCGAGGCCTCTGCACAATTAAATCCTACTACTTAATTTCCTCTTTGGCTGTTTGCAAGTTGATTGATAGGAAGATACTGTTTCTGGGAAACACGCTGTCATTTTTTGGAAGTGTCAGGGAAAACGCAGGCATACCCAATCATTTTCAGGGAGGTTGTGTGATGTCAGCTCCGGCCACACTCAGGCTGATTCCATCGCAGCCATCGAGTAAGTCCTGGGCTACTCCGAGACTGTGCATAGTGGGAAAATCAATCAATGGTGAGTAAGCTGCAAATGGATATACAGCTTTTCGCTGGGGTTGTGACATCTTCGCTACCCATTCACAGGGTTGCCAGAGTGTAATCCCACCCTTTGCAAGCCTGTGACTCGGTAGCTACATCTTTGGGGGTGGGATTACACCCTGGCAAGGTGGCGACTAACTATTTGCATAGTGATCACATAGCGCAGCTAATTCGCTGCCATTTGATCACTGTTAAAAGTGATTGGCTGAGACTTTTTCTCTCTCCACTTTATCTCTCATCAAGCTTTAAAAAATATCCCATAAATATTGACATTTTTTTAAATATAATTAAAATATAAACCAGTGTAATTTTGGATAGAGAAATCAAAGTAGAGACATTTTTTTTCTTATGTGGGAAACTTATATAGCCAACCTATCAACTCCTTCGAAAACACAAATACATGTAAGCCTAAAAAACTCATCATGGTATATGGCGCAATTAGCTTCAAATAATCCTCCAATCCAATCCATTTGTAATTAGAGGGAGAATGGTAATATAGACTTACATACTACATGAAAATCTTTTATGGGTTGGGGTTGCAGCGGGGGGAGGACGAGACGGCAACTATTTAGAATTTTAAGGTTTTTGACGACCCGGGCATATACTTGCCTAAAGGTGCCCATACACGGTGCAATGATCACATCCGTTATGGGCTGGATCGCATGGCATCGCAATGCATACGTTTTGCATGCGATTTGCAGCACCAACGTTGGGGTGAACCTAATTTACCCCTTTAACATGGCTGTTTTATAGGTGAAGCCTTAAGGCCCATACACACTGGGCAACTTTGAGCTGAAAGCCACTCAAAACAGCCTGTTTGAGCGGCTTTCAGTTCACAGCCGCCCAGTGTGTATGCCCCAGCGATGATCACTGCTGTGCACTCCCGCATCATCGCCGGGAAAGCCGTTCATCTGCTGGTTATACCAGCAGATGAGCGGCTTTGAGGACGGCTTTGCATAGATTTGCGCTATGCAACACCGTCCTCCCCCCTCCGTCGGCGCCGGGCAGGGGGAAAGCCGCTCAGTGTGTATGCACTGAGCGGCTTTCCCCGCAGCGGTGATTGTCATCATCGCTGTCCATACACGCTGGGCATAGTCGCCCAGTGTGTATGGACCTTTAGCCAGCAGAAGGCTTCAAGGAATGATGCGCAAGTGCAACAGTGCCACCTATACCACCTTGGTGGCATCCTTAACAAAATGATTGGAGTCATATGTGTCGAAATAAGTAATTTGTAATAAAGGAAGTTCAACACAGGTAATTGCAATCAGGATTTTGTCCCTCCTGAAATGGGTAATGTTGGGAGGTATGACTTATGTAGTTTAATAATGATTGGGTACTGTTTATAGCTACACCTATTTGAAAGACAAGTATCATCTATGCATATGTCTAGTGTCCATGTGTCTAGGAAACACTTCCATCTTTTAGCAGCCAGCAAAACTACATCTTATTCTCACACATGCACAAACACAAAGGCAAGTGTTTGTGCATGTTTGTACAAGGTAGCATACTAGCTTTCGAAGCATTAGATTTGAGAGGGCTTACTAGTCTGTAATATATATATATATATATATATATATATATATATATATATATATATATATATATATATATATACAAAGTATTTATGCAACAAGCAGAAATAATAGTCGGCACTCCTCCAACCATCCAGCATGGCACCCCAGGTAGTCGACTAACATTGGAAGAATGCAAAGAGTCGGAGACAAAAATGCCTCTGACTAAGAGCGCTTTAATCTGTGTTGCTTCCTTATAGCACCTGCTCAGGTGGGGTGAGTCGGTCCCCAAAGAAATCAGAAAAAAAGAAGGGTGATAAGAAGCGCTAAATTAATGATGGTGAATCAATTCTGTTAAAAAAGAATACATTTATTGCAATACAAATTAATACAATAATGATAAAAGATGTACATTAAAAATAGGGTACTTGTTTCCTAGCACGGCCACACCGATTAAGATCGGGGTGATCGTGCTGAAAAAAATCGGGTCGATCGCATCGCATGCGATTTGGTCGCATGCGATGCGATCGACGCGACCGACCGATTTTTCACCCGATTTTTTCATTAAATCCAATGTAAATTGGGTCCCTGGGACCCAATTTTACATTGGATTGAATGAAAAAAATTCCCAACCCCCCCAAATTCAAGCGCGTAAACCCCACCCCACGATAGACGGCAACCCGAAGCGTGGCGAGCGCAGCGAGCCCGCGAGGGGCGGCGGTACGCGTCCTCCGACCTTTTCATGCCCTACTATACACTAGGGCGTGGAGTGAGAATAGAATAGTGTGGCGAGCGCAGCGAGCCACCGAGCCCGAAGCGTGGCGAGCGCAGCGAGCCCCGCGAGGGGACGCGGATACCTTCACAGGTAAACGCGTCCCTTCGCGGGCTTCACAGCTGTCCGCGTCGCCACGGACACCTGTGAAGCCCGCGAAGGGACGCGTATAACTGTGAAGATATCCGCGTCCCCTCGCCACGCTTCGGGCTCGGTGGCTCGCTGCGCTCGCCACACTATTCTATTCTCACTCCACGCCCTAGTGGATAGTAGGGCATGAAAAGGTCGGAGGACGCGTACCGCCGCCCCTCGCGGGCTCGCTGCGCTCGCCACGCTTCGGGTTGGCGTGTATCGTGGGGCGACAACGGGGACATTTATAATGTGAAATGGGTCATATTGACCCATTTCACATTTTTTGACATTTTTACACCATTTCAATGTTAAAAAATTTTTTAACATTGAATCCTATGCAAAAATCGGGTGCATCGCGTCGCATCGCGTCGGGACCAATGTTAATGGTCCCGACCGACGCGATGCCCCCGATATTTTAACTTCCCGACAAGATTTCAATGTTAAAATTTTTTTTAACATTGAAGTCAATGGAAATATCGGGGGCATCGCGTCGGTCGCGTCGGGCCCAATGTTAATGGTCCCGACCGACGCGATGCCCCCGATTTTTGTTTCCTAGCCGGCAAAATGGACCTGATTTCAAAAGAAATCGGGTCCATCGGGGTAATCGTGTCCCTTAATTAAGGGACACGATTACTTAAGATTGTGGCCGTGCTAGGAAACAAGTACCAAAAATAGTGAAATAAGGGGTTGATCCAGATCTCACGTGGTAGGGAATGTCCACACTCAAAAACTTGTACAACCTGTATTGTCCTCACCATCAATGGTCCCTGTGAAGGGCAAGGTCCAGAAAGGGGATGAAAACCCTTGTGGGGTGAGTGGGATGGTTGAGGGAGTGGCTGATGTTTGGAGCCTAACTGCTACCTCACCATCATTTGTATCCAATTGGAGGAAAACGGTCCAGTTTATGGAGGTCCAGGACGGGAGGGTCAATTGTGTGGACAGGTACACCGATGAGATCCACTAAAACAACACGGATCTGGAACAGGAGTAGCACCACCAACGCGTTTCACTGGGCTGCCGCCAGCTTTATCAAGGTGTGCTGCTAGCTGTTCTGGGCTGGTATTTATGTCCAGTGTCATGTGGGGTTCATTTGCATAATGCATTGATTCACCCTTATTTAACTTACACAAATTCATTGGAAACTACAAGGAGACAGACCATCTATACTAAAAATGATACTCAATATGTATAAAACACAGAAAATATATATCGAAAGACCTAAGAACTTGATTAGTGATATGTTCTTATGTTATTAACATGATTCACTTCCGGGTTAAGGGGATAGCTTGGTGTAATTCTAATGGGTAATTTGGTCACATGATCAAGTCACGTGTGCCGATTATCACCAATCATTGGTGCTTTTCTAGACCATCATAAATATGACATATGCGAAATAGTGGTATATTTGGCTGTGACAGCCTTTTATAATCATAGGCGTTCCTATCACAGGAGTGCGCCTTCTGTCATTCACATAAGTCTAATGTATGGCGAAAGCTGGGGCAGTTA
Source organism: Crinia signifera (assembly GCF_055691185.1). Lineage (NCBI taxonomy): Eukaryota > Metazoa > Chordata > Amphibia > Anura > Myobatrachidae > Crinia > Crinia signifera. Next base: position 208,896,171 of record NC_139218.1, read on the forward strand.
GTATAGAACATAAAGTAGTTTGTGCAAGACATAGGGTCCCGCACTGATATGTTTCCCTGCTGCAGTGAAACTTTGGTTCCTAGTGGATAATAAGGGAACCTCTATTTGCAAGTTGCGGGACGTCACTTCCGGGTATACAAAATAGAGGTTCCTTAACCCGGAAGTGAATCATGTTAATAACATAAGAACATATCACTAATCAAGTTTTTAGGTATTTCGATATATATTTTCTGTGTTTTATACATATTGAGTATCATTTTTAGTATAGATGGTCTGTCTCCTGTCTCCTGTTTCCAATGAATTTGTGTAAGTTAAATAATGGTGAATCAATGCATTATGCAAATGAACCCCACATGACACTGGACATAAATACCAGCCCAGAACAGCTAGCATTACACCTTGATAAAGCTGGCGGCAGCCCAGTGAAACGAGTTGGTGGTGCTACTCCTGTTCCAGATCCGTGTTGTTTTAGTGAACCTCATCGGTGTACCTGTCCACACAATTGACCCTCCCGTCCTGGACCTCCATAAACTGGACCGTTTTCCTCCAATTGGATACAAATGATGGTGAGGTAGCAGTTAGGCTCCAAACATCAGCCACTCCCTCAACCACCCCACTCACCCCACAAGGGTTTTCATCCCCTTTCTGGACCTTGCCCTTCACAGGGACCATTGACGGTGAGGACAATACAGGCTGTACAAGTTTTTGAGTGTGGACATTCCCTACCACGTGAGATCTGGATCAAATACTTATTTCACTATTTTTAATGTACATCTTTTATCATTATTTTATTCATTTGTATTGCAATAAATGTATTCTTTTTCAACATAATTGATTCACCATCATTAATTTAGCGCTGCTTATCACCCTTCTTTTTTTCCAGTCAACTAACATTGTCCAGAGAGCAGAATTGCCATTTGTTTTATATATATATATATATATATATGTAAAGAAGGGGGGGTTGTCCAGAGTGCGCTCTAATGGTACCACCTAGCCAGAAAGGGTATATAGTCCCAAATTGGTGTGATCCTGCAGTCACTTATATTCAGACGGAGTGTTCGTATACATCAAAATAATACCGAAGACTTCGAGTATGAAAAGCAGTTCTTTATTGGAAGCCCAACGCGTTTCGTCTACACGACTTCATCAGGGGCAAAGGCAAGGCCTGATATGGCCAGAAATCCAGACAAAGGAAAAAATGGGCAGTGTCCCTTTACACGTACAGTTAAAATCAGTGTGGGTGGGTATGGAAGCTTAACGCCAAGGATAATAAATCCAAATATAACTCCTTCAGAGGACAGGAAGGTATATATAACCAAGGGGGTGGGATCCAAGGTGTGGGTTTAACCCACAGACTAGAGGGAAAGGGCTTCCTTTCTCACAATCAGCACAATAAAATCAAATATGATAGAATCCGCAGCAGGCGAATATGGATGCTTACTTGCAGTGGAGTAAGCATCCATATTCGCCTGCTGCGGATTCTATCATATTTGATTTTATTGTGCTGATTGTGAGAAAGGAAGCCCTTTCCCTCTAGTCTGTGGGTTAAACCCACACCTTGGATCCCACCCCCTTGGTTATATATACCTTCCTGTCCTCTGAAGGAGTTATATTTGGATTTATTATCCTTGGCGTTAAGCTTCCATACCCACCCACACTGATTTTAACTGTACGTGTAAAGGGACACTGCCCATTTTTTCCTTTGTCTGGATTTCTGGCCATATCAGGCCTTGCCTTTGCCCCTGATGAAGTCGTGTAGACGAAACGCGTTGGGATTCCAATAAAGAACTGCTTTTCATACTCGAAGTCTTCGGTATTATTTTGATGTATACGAACACTCCGTCTGAATATAAGTGACTGCAGGATCACACCAATTTGGGACTATATACCCTTTCTGGCTAGGTGGTACCATTAGAGCGCACTCTGGACAACCCCCCCTTCTTTGCATTCTATCTTCTGTCTCTCACCAACAGGAGAGTCGTTCCAGAGGTGCAGCTGGTCGAAAGACCCACTTTAAGCGCAATTCCTGACCACATTGTATGTTTTATATATATATATATATATATATATATATATAATTCTTGTAATAGGAGGCACTCCTACATACCCAAAAGTAAAGATGGATGCTTGTGCATAAGCCGGTGCCTTCCAGTATAGCTATCCTCAGATGCTGTAATATACGTGGGGGTGGGGGGGTGGCAGCACTCTGAATGAAATCAGACCACACAGTGGATACCGACGTTTCTGTGCCCAGCGGCACTTTTATCAAGGTGCAGGAAGAGATGGAACAATACAAACATGCATACATTTAAATACCTTACTCAGGCTTTCGTGCCACCCGTCACCCACCCAGCGGGCGTCTGAAGATGACGTCATACGCATAGGATAGCGGCGGGATGCACGGAAGGATCCTGTGTAGCGCCGTTGCCTGGCAACCCCAGCATGCGCTGTCAGTGCACTGGCAGCGGACCTATAAGACATATAAACGGAATTACATTACAGAAATACATTAACAATGCTATGTTATACAAAACACCCAAAATGTGACTGTCTGTACCTACATATACAAGTAAAAAACAACAACAAAAAAAAGGATACCAACATATGCTGCACTCTTGTGCACCTACCACTGTAAGCCCTACAGATATAACACGTTTAGTAGCTTCCTAGCTACTATAATAACTGGCTAACTATTGCCAATCCATCTCTGGGCATAAAATAACTATATTAAATGCAAGGACCCTAAACTACATGGAATGCTACTACATAGACATATCACGCAGATAAATTGAAATTCGATTGCCTGGCTCGCACTCAGCAAAGTTATAAATAACCTGGCTCACACTCAGCAAAGTTATAAAAAACATGACAGACCCAAATTTTCGTTGAGTCCACGGGGACTTAAAGTATCGAGTTTGAAGATCCATCGACTTTCCAGCCGGAGAAGTCGAATCAATCTATCACCTCCCCGATTTAGAGGTGATACATGGTCTATTACCCGATATCTTGAAGAATATATAATGTTTCCCGCAGGGACAGCTGATAAGATATACCACAAATCGGGTATTGCAACCCACACAGTGTCTGATTTTAAACTTTTTGCCCGAGAACGGATGGTGGAACAAATCACCTGATATCATAATGCTGCCCCAGAAAGTAAAATATTTTGGTGGAGGATAGGACACCTCATTTTTAACCAAAAAGTCTCTCAAGCTTCTTCTTCTGGTAAAGGAACTCATGAGAGACTTACCATTTAGCGAAGGGAGAGAGGGATCCGTGGACACTATAGGCCAGTGTTTTTTTGAAAGCTTGGTGATCTTATTGCTTTCAGGGTGAAATGCATTAACCCAAATAAATTTTTGATCTATATTTTTAACAGAAGCTCGGGGGATCAATGCCTCTTCCCTGGACATTGCCTGCACTCTAGATTTGTCATTTAATAACAATGGCAAACTGTATGTCCTATCGCTGAATTTGGAAAGTGGTGCCTACAGGTCACCCTGATCACTGGTGATCCTCCAGGCCCAGAGCATCTGGAAGAATGGGAGGCATCTTTTGAGGGGAACAGGATGGAAACTGGAGTTGAGTAAGATATTGTTCCTGTCCGTGGGTTTGCTATACAAAGATGTCTTAATCCACCCCTCCACCACCTGGATATTGACATCCAAGTAGTGGATTGAGGAAGTATCTGGAACATATGTGAATTTGATAGGGGAAGGTGATCCATTATGCCTCTCTATCAAACCCTGCAGAATGGTAATATCACCCGACCAGAAGACCAGGAGATCGTCAAGGTACCGCGGGTGTACAACAATAAGCCCGGTGACCCCCTGGTCACCGGGCTGTTGGTAAACAATTCCCTTTCCACAATAAACATATAGGAATTTGCAAACGATGGGGCCACTGAGGACCCCATCGTCCAACCCCTTAATTGCAGAAAGAATTAGCCATTGAAGGCAAAGTAGTTGCGTTTCAGTGTCAATTCCAACAGCCGAATAAGTAGGTCTACCTCAGGACCAGTATCTAGGAGATTAGCCGTTATTAATGACCTGACTGCATCCAAGCCTCCCGCGTGCGGAATGCACATATAAAGGCTTGTGACGTTTATAGTGCATAAATGGCAACCAACTGGAACCAGTTCAGGTCAATCAATTTATTCAATAACATGTTGGTATCTTTTAGGTCAGGCATGTCCAAAGTCAGGCCCGGGGGCCAATTGCGGCCCGTGCTCTCATTTCAAGCGGCCCGCAGCCTCCAGCTGGAAGTGGGCAGAGCATCAGATGTGGGAAGCACAGCACAGGACGCTAAGGTGGGGCCCCGGCGAGCGTGCTTTTACCTTGCTGTCTGCTGCAGTGAGGAGGTGCCGGCCGCCACAGTCAGATGTGTTTGGCGTCCTACCCCTGCTGCTGCAATTGTATATCTCCCTACTCCACAATCACAGTGACAGCAGTGTTTGTGGAGGGGGGCAGGAAGGGGGAAGCTTGCTCCCGTAACATGCAGAGCGGAGGAGGGCAGCAGCGGGAGCCCAAGCATCTCCTGTACTTGCAGTGCCTGCTTTGCCTCTCCTTCCTCTGGCTCACACAAGGGGCTGGGAAACATACAGAGAAGGGAGGGGGCAGAGTGGGGGACATACAGTGAAGGAGGGTCAGGCTGGGGGACATACAGTGAATGGAGGCAGTGATGGCCATTCAGAGAAGGGGTAGCAGGGGCAGGCTGGAGGACATACAGTGAATGGGGGCAGAGTGGGTTACATAGTGAATGGGGGTCATACAGTGAATGGGAGTCATATAGTGAAGGAGGGTCAGGCTTGGGGACATACAATGAATGGGGGCACTGATGGACATTAAGTGAAGGGGGGACAGGCTGGGGGACATACAGTGAATGGGTGCAGAGTGGGGAACATACAGTGAATGGGGGCAGGCTGGGGGACATAGAGTGAATGGGGGCCCATTCTGATGTGATTAATGATTCAAAGAATCTCAGGCTGAATGGTCGGCCCACACACATTTACACTTCACCAAATCTGGCCCTCGTTGCAAAAAGTTTGGACACCCCTGTTTTAGGTAAAATTGGTCCCCTTGGACACAAGGCTGCAGAAAGACATCAAGAAAACATGAAACGATCTGATACAGAGACCCCCGGGCGGAGATGATGGGCCTACCCGGGGGTTTCACAGGGTTTTTATGTATCTTGGGGATGGAGTATAGGACAGGGACAACAAGGTACGTAACAGACAGAGCCTCTCTGGTACTCTTGTCGATCTGGCCATCAATGCGATGCGATTTGTAATTGTACAAGCACCGTAATGTGTGCTTACAATGTTAAATGCACCCCCATTGTCAACACCACCCCCACTATCTACGCCAACCCGAAGCGTGGCGAGCGGCGGCGGTATGTGTCCTTCGATCTTTTTATACCCCCACTATCCACGTCGGCGTGGAGTTGATGTTAGATAGTGTGGCAAGCCCGAAGCATGGTGAGCGGACACAGATTACTTTACATGTATTCTGCGTCCTCTCGGCATGCTTCGGGCTCGTATTCCGCGTCCCCTTGCGGGGCTCGCTGCGCTCACCTTGCTTCGGGCTCGGTGGTGTGTTGGCGTATGAGGGGGGTGAGTCGAATACTGACAGGGCGAGCGGTGACTGCGTGCAGGAAGCCCTGCTCGCTGTCATCGCTTGCCCACGGCATTGAATAGACCCCATTGGCCTTACCTCCTAAACTTCTCATAGCAGGCCTCTGAACATTTCTAGATCCAGGCCCATTAATCCAGCCCTGGCCTTACATGCATATTAAATACTGCTAATGCATCATAATAATGCACCAGAATAATAACAGCAATACCCTGTAGAAAATACAACATATTAACCTACCCTTTCAGAAGCTGTGGGAGGCTCACAATTGTTTTGTGTAGTGCCAAGCAGCCCCAGAAAGGTAGGTAGCTCTCCTGCGGTAAAGGTGCCCATACACAGTACAATTGCCAGGTGCAAAGAAATGGCAATCCCGTGCACATGCGACGAGCGCAATTGCATCCTCGTGGCCATGCCCCCTACTGTACAATGCTGGTATTTCAGGCATTGCACAGTGTGAGGCAGAGCTACAATGATGCAGTTTGCATTATTGCTCCCGCTAAGTGGGGGTCACGGGAGACTGCCCGCATTCCAGGAAGCTTGCCCCCCTTTCCGGGGGGCCAGGAGGGGGACATGAATTCCGGGACCCTCCCAGCGATTCTGGGAGGCTGCCCACCACCAGTCCCTATGGAGCCCTTGGGGGTTATTCTGTTTGGTACAGTGAAACGTACGTACGGTCCGTCACACCGTGCGTTTTCCGTACGCTCACGGTGAGCGTAAGTCCGCCCACAGAACAGCCGCACAAGGACTGTCACAGACACCGACAATGGGGAGTGGCGTTCACTTGAGTGTACGCCACCGTGCACGGACGGATCTCACTCTTAGCCACCGATACCTGGCGTACATCAGAGCGTACACCATAGTGCACGGACAGATCTTGTCCGTTTTCCCACCGACACCTTCCATATATCTGAGCGTACGCCACATGCAAACATGTTCTAATATTGTTCAAAATAAGACTTTAGAGTGTGATAGGCAGATGTTGGGATCCTTTGTTAGAGATATGTGATTGCAATAATGTGCTTGGTGGCATCTTACATACAGAGTGTGCTACATAAAGTTCATAGCAGATATGAAAGTGCATAATGTATGTTCTTGGGAAAAAAAATACAGATTGTGTGCAAAATAGTGGCCGTGGCCTTAGGACATTGCTCCACCATTGCAAGTAGAAATTGAGTCCAAAAACATCATTGTTGCTCTTAGACGTGGTTTATGTGTCTTTTCATAATAAAAAAATGGTATGTTTGTGTTACAGTGAAAAAGTTGACACATGTCGACTCCTGTGAATTGAGTGTCCTGCTTTTTAAAGTATAAAAAAAACTTTCTGAATGGGTGTAGATGGTTATAAAATAACTACCTGGACATATATAACCAGGTATTAGAATTAATATTACCTAAAATTAAACCAACCTTTACATGTAGATAAGTGTAGAAAGATAAGGTTCCAATGTGTTTGAGGGGGATGCGGTCATCTATTAGAATGAACTTAGGTCTACAGTCATTAGGTCTACCCCACTAGGTCGACTGGCAGGAAGGTCGACCTGACTTAAGGTCGACATGGCCCAAGGTCGACATGACTTAGGGTCGAATTTGCGTAAAGGTCGACATGAGGAAGGTCGACTGGTCATAAGGTCGACATGGGTTTTTCACTATTTTTTTAGCCGACATGTGCCGACAGGCGGTATTTCATGCCCTACCATCCACTAGGGCGTGGTGGGAGAATAAAATAGTGTGCCGAGCGCAGCGAGGCACCGTGCCCAAAGCATTGCGAGCGAAGCGAGCGATGCGAGGGTCCGATTCTCATTGCCAACTGTGTCCATGTCGACTGTGTCGACATTCGGATAAAAAAACAGTGAAAAACCCATGTCGACCTTATGACCAGTCGACCTTCCTCATGTCGACCTTTATGCAAATTCGACCTTAAGTTATGTCGACCTTGGCCCATGTCGACCTTAAGTCAGGTCGACCTTCCTGCCAGTCGACCTAGTGGGGTAGACCTAATGCCTGTAGACCTAAGTTCATTCTGACAGATGTCCCGATTCCGTTTGAGGGCTGTGTGTGGCTTGCAGGTAGTGAAATAATGGTTTTCACTTAATAGGCTGCAGCATTGCTTATTACATTCAGGTTTATGAGTGTGACTAGTAATCAGCGTTAATTAGCAGACCCAGGCGTCCGCTCTCATACGGTAGCTCTAGGGGTGGTCAGGAGCACTCTTTGGCGTCCGCCTGTTTTTGGGCCAAAATGCACGGTGCGTTCGCTGATCGAGGCTCTTGTGGCACCGTGCATTTTGTGTGCACACCCCCGTGTACGCCCATGTTTACTCCCAGTTTTCCTCATTATTCCGGCCACTCCCATAAAAATGCCCACATGCCGCCCACAATGACCGTGTTCTTGCGGACAGGTTTTTTCGCACGGAGAGACCCGTCCATGAGCGGTGTGAGGTCGCCGCACATGCGCATTGCGAAAGATACGCATGCGCAGATGAAAAAAAAAGCCCGATCTGCCCGTATACGGTCCCACCGTACCAAACAGAATAACACCCCTTGTCCCTGCATCTGCAGAATAAATAATGCTGCTGATCGGATCACATATTGCATTATGTAGAACCCACCCAGATTGCATTGCATATGCAATCCATTATAAATGAGACCCCAAGACCTTTTTGCACTGCTAGGTGTAGAGAGGCAGTGTTACCACATAATTAATTTTATTGGTGGAGCTCTGCAATTTACTAAAATTTTTAAGCATCAGAAAAATAGCACACATGAAAATGGTAGTATTGTTCTTGCTGTGTCTACACACAGTTTAGGTTACAGAGAGGTATGTGTAACTGGCAAAAGTCCAGGAAGTGCTCCTCCCACTGTCACGATTACAGCAATTAATAGAGTACTTGCCTTGAACAAAGATTATTAGTACTACTAGAGAGCAGGGCAGCAGCAGACGGGGAAGGGCGTTGTATAACCAGTATTTTGCTCCTCGTGTTCTGTGTGATCTGAAATCCCAGGAGTCAGACACGCATCTATTTTTTAAAGATGACATCCACCAGCATAGATAAAATACTACCACAGGATTTCGCATATGTAATCCTAACCTATATCTACAGCTTTGTTGTTCTTATGTACCTCGGTATAAACGTAGGAAGAGCAAGGAAGAAGTACAACGTCAAGGTACAGTAATCAATCACCCTTGTTTGCTGCTGCTGCTGCTGTTATAGCTATATCTGCTAGTATAATATGCTGTATGGCTACAATAAGCATTGCAAGTGCATGTAATATGTTTCTACAATATATACTTTTTTGCTAACATTTGATACTATCTGTGAAATGCAGAACTGAACTATTCATTGTATAATACCTATTTCACTGTTTCCTGAAATAGCCAGTCATTCTGAAATCGTTCTATATACTTTTATTCATGGAAGATGAGTTCTGTTGAAAGACGATTATGGTCCACTTTTCACACATCTAAAATGTTTTTCAGTTCTAGCCCCTGAGTCTGTGTTTTCCATAATAATATCAGTCTGTAGTACTTGTGTCATTCTGCATGCTTGAACAACAAATACACAATTAGGACCATGTGATATAGATTTGTTCCCTCCTTCGGATTTCCTCTCAAGCTGAGCTTATAGCTGGTGTAACCCCATAGAAGCCTATGGGCTTCCTTTCCTGCCCCTTGCCCCAGACCAGTGGTCTCCTCCTCCCTGCACCACTGAACCGGGTGCAGGAAGGAGGAGGCGGAGCCCAGCAGCCCCTGCAGCCGTCTGAGCAGGGTGCTACAGGGCAGGAGGTGGAGGGAGAGCCACCCGTGACCTGCTCACACATCACCGGGCACAACACAAGAGCTGTCCTTTGCAATAATAATCGCATATGTTAGTGCATATGCGATTATTATCTATGCGGTAGCCAGCGATGTGTGGCAGAGAGGGGCGGTGGATGTTACTGCATCCCGCCCCAATTGATAAAACATATTTGTTGTAATGATTGATTATTTTAACAATATCCTAATGCTCTCTTTAAAATGATATAGGGACTGCAGTTTCTGCATGTGTATACCTCTCAAAATGACCCTCTTCAGGAGGGACACAACGCTCTGTTTCTGGACTTCCCTCTTAATGTGTGTTTGCCATCACCTATTTTAAACAGGGAAATTGGTAAGAAAGGCGCTTCAACACAGGTGATAGTAATCATAAATTAAGAAGGAAGTCCAGAAACAGAGCATTCTGTCCCTCCTGGAAAATTAACACTGACCGCAGTTTCAAAAATGCACGCATGCCAGCGTCATTCACAGAAAACGAGGGGAGAGCGGGACGCGGCAGCTGTGATTGGATACCACTGTTAAATCTTTAACAGCGGCATCAATTCATGTGTGTGTGTGTGGGGTGTGGGGGGGGGGGGTTGGTGTCAGAGTTGGGAGCATTGTAGTGTAGCACCGGACCGGCCAAAATGGGGATTTAGCTAGGTCTTATTTTTGGGGTAGGGCTTATTTAGGACAGTTCTGCAGAAGGAAGAGTAGGTCTTATTATCGGGGAAACATGGTACCTCTTTCCATATATACCTCTCTCCCTCTCCACAAACACTGAATATGTACTTAATTAATAACAGATCTATACACCAGCTCACCTTTAGGGCGAGATTCTATATAGCAGAGACGCGGTAAAAACCCCGTTTTCGGGGTTTCTACCGCATCTCTATATGCTATATTGTGCCTCCGCAGTGTCAGCGCTGCGGAGGGAATCGCCAGCAAAAGCTGGCGAATCCCTGCAGAAGCCTATGGGCTTCTTACCGCAGCGCTGTTTGAGGGATCCGTCACGGATCCCTCCCAGCGTGCCCTGCGGCCGGCGCCGGGGTCTGCGCATGCGCAGATGGACTCCCGGGTCACAGACCCGGAAGTCCAGCACCGGCACCGCATCGCAAGGGACAGCTCTTACCGCAAGAGCTGTCCCTTGCGTTAATAACGGCATATGTTACAGCATATGCCGTTATTAAAAATGCGATGTCTGGCGAAGGGGGGCCGCGGATGTTATAACATCCCGCCCTTAGTACTTGAATTATCACACGCATGCATAAACAGCTTGTATTAGGTTCTGATAGGAAGAGCCATAAAAGGTGCAAAGTCATTGCCCTACATTGCTTGTAAAAAGTTTTAACTCTAGCTTTGAATAGTGCAAGTCATGTGTGACAGTGCAGTAAGATTGATGTGACAAGACCAGTTTGTCTAGAAATATGTTGTAAACACAGGAATCTGAAAGTGAATATCATAGTAATTGCTTGACATATTTTTTTACATTTTCCAGGTGAATTATAATGTTACTTAAGGCTGAGCTGGGAAAACCCCAGGATCTAGATAAAATGTATGCTAGTGCCTAATGTTGAGCTGTAAATTTACCATTTTAATTTATTTTGAAACCTGGGGATTAAAACCTGATCTCTTCTCTCAATACAGTATCCACAGATGTATTCAGACAAAGAAAATGTCTTTAATTGTATTCAGAGAGCACATCAAAATACACTGGAAGCGTATCCTGGATGGCTGATCCTCCAGCTCATTGCAGGACTTGCATTCCCAGTAAGTAAATCCACATGACAAAGATAACATATATTTCATATTGACTTTGGTTTTGCTACAGTCTTCAAGTGACTTATACAAGGACTCTAGAATAGTACAGCGCTAAACTGGACAGCTGCGTTTCAGTGTCTGTTTAGTTGAGGCTGTTATTCCTGCTACAAGCAATTTCTGGCGTATCTGTGTCACAGGCCCGAGGGATCCTTGCAAACACCTGCAATGCATCAATAGGTGCTGTACATCTCCTCCTTAGCACAATCAGCAACAGTATAACAAATAACAACAGGCAGCAAAGGGTGAATTTGGGCAAGGATGGACATATTAAATAACAAGGACAGTGCTAAACTATAAAGTCTTGAAAGTGATGACAGCAACTGGTGGTAATGGGTCATGAGCCAGAGATCCACCTTTGAGTACTGCTGGACACCTTGCTGCCTGTCTAGTGGAACAATTGCCACTTTTGCGTGTAGAAATGGTATACCTAAGTATAGATCTGGGATTAACGTGGGGTGTGTTGTGAAGCAGCCACTGAATAGAGTCAGTCCCATAGAAACACAGAAATACAATAAAGAAAGTAGTGGCAGAACAAAATAGTCAACCAATAGGAAATTAATACCAATATTTAATAGTGAAATCACATCACATTTATATATAAATATGCTGATGAATGCATTTACCGCTCTATTGATCCATTCCTGTAATTTCTCAAAAGAGTTTACAATAAGGATTCCCAAATGATGATATGTCCCTTTAAGGCTATACTTACTGCAGATACCGCTAGAAGCACGAGTCCAAGCTGGAAGCAACGCAGCTTGTGTTTCCTCAGATCGTGTGATAGATGTAGGGATCTTTCACCAAGCAGAACGGGTCCACATATGCTAGTGGCAGTGGATAGATGTGGGGTGACTGCTCCGGATCAATAGCAGCAATAAAATAGCAATGGTGGGTGGTGGAAAGGCATTCAAAGCAGGGACTTATGCGTTTTGTGCTACAGCTTTTTTTGCGAATTGGCAATGTTATTGGAACGGATCAATAGAGCAGTACATTCATCAGCATTTTATATATGTAAAGCGCCTTGATATGTGATTTAACTGATTTTCTGAAATATTGGTATATAATTTCCAATTGGTTGACTCAGCACCACTACTTTATTTATTGTACCACTTGTGCACTTGAGCAGTACATGCATTCATCAGCATATTTATATATAAATGTGATGTGATTTCACTATTAAATATTGGTATTAATTTCCTATTGGTTGACTATTTTGTTCTGCCACTACTTTCTTTATTGTATTTCTGTGTTTCTATGGGACTGACTCTATTCAGGGGCTGTAATAGATTCCTCTGGTCCTTGTAATAGATCAGGGGTTCACAATCTTTTTTTAATCACAGCACCCTATAGTATCAGAATTTTTTTCATGGCACCCCTAGGCCAAAAAAAAACAAAAACCATACAGAATACATATAGTATAACACCCTCTGCTCTGTACATGCAGTCACTGACGATATTGTTGGATTGAGATGCATCTACAGAGGTGGGTTATTAATGACCCTTAGCCCTACACATTGTTAATGATATTGGCCAGTATTCAATGGCCAGGATCGCGGCTGGCAGCGAATCCTGTGTTGGATTCGCTGCACTTTCGCCGCAATTCTCCCTTCAGGGAGATTCGCCCGCCCGCTCTATTCAACGCCTCAGGGGCTCTCTGCCCATGGCGGCAAATTTTAACACCCCACACGAATGCCGCGGGGAGCTGGGTAAGTTGAGATTCCCCCCATTACAGCAGTGAATAGACAGAGGGCATGGTCAGGAGTTCTCAGAGGGCTGGCCAAACCCCCCCAGCGTCAAAACATTGCAATGGGCAAAGCTCGGTGATCTAAAGTAACCTGGCTTTGCCTGTGGGACCACTCATCGCCATCACTGCCGGGCATACACACAGAGCGATCATTACTCCATTTCTAAGCGATCTAGTCAGATCGCTTACAAAAGGGGCTGATTTCGCACCATGTGTATGCCCCTTTAGACCCCAAAGTTTTCAGTTTTACAGTGCAGGGCTTTTGTGGTTTCTTGTTCTACAGCTGTGCCAAGTTGGTACATTATCTGTGACAAAATGTATCTATACCTACATCACTTTGCAGGACTTGCAGCTAAAGTTGGGTACTTGGGTATTATTTATGCTTGTGATACCAATTACAGGTTTTGTATTGTATGTGCTGTCAGTGCATGCTGCAGCCAGTAGTGCTCCTGTAGAGCTGTCTAGAGCAGGGGTTCTCAAACTGTGGGTCCTGACCCCAAAATGGGTCCCAGCCTTCTCAGCATGGGGTCGCAACTCCATGTTGCTGACCATCAGGCTGAAGACTTTTCTAATCTCGGTGAGTGATTGAAGGAGTCTGAAACATCTGTTGAATTGTCTGTTATTATAGACTCCTCACATCATGTTGTGCCTCCACAATGCTGCCATGTATGTGCGGTCTGCTGACTACACATGTGATGTGATGACCTTCTGCAGAAACTTGATGGGGTCCCACAGTAAATTTTTTTTGTCTGATGGGGTCCCAGAGCAAAATAATTTGAGAACCGCTGGTCTTGAGCATCCTTTTGCAGGGTAACACATATATTAACCCTTTGAGTTCCAACCTCTCTGAGAGATGTGTAAAAATATCTACTAACAATTTTAGTGTCACTCACATTTGTTTTATAAATTAAAAAAATAAAATTGGGTAAAACCGATTGTATTTCTTATATAAGGTAAACATCACAGGTGATTTGGATGAATAAAACTGTTTGCTTGGCACACCTATTTTGACAAATTCACTTGGCACTCAAAGGTTTAACTAGGTGGAAACGCATTTAACCTTTTTTTCAAATTGCCCAGGATAGATTTATGGTGTGTACACACAGTACTTTTTGCCTTCCGATGTTGACGATATATGCAACATCGGATCGGAATCGGATGCAGATCGCAAGGGTTTTAACCCTTCAGATCCCGATCCGTTTCCGATGCGCGTTCACATATCGCAAGGTAGAAAGTCTTGTCTGCCTTGACTATATAGTGCATATCTGCACTATATAGTCAAGATTGTATGCAAATCGGATGTGCCTTCAGATACTATCCACGATCTGATCTGATTGGATCGTGGATAGTATCTGAAGGCACATCTGACCGTGTGTACACACCATTACTGTGGGCCTCTCTACAATGTGATCAAAATAAATCAGCCCACTATCTTTTAACCGGACAGGTGAAGATGCAGAAATGTTGTATGAAGGGTCTACCTCTCAGGGCAAAATGAGAACAATAAGGAGTAAATACAGCTAAAATGTGTAACTTTGAATCTACATTGTTGAGCGAGGGGAGCAAAGTTAAAACATGTTGACATCCAGTATTTAGAGCTGGAAAGGGGAGTATTGTAGCTGAACTCTAAATCACAGTATAAATAGATGCTGCTCAATATATTGTTACATGCAAAAGCATTATTTTCCATGCATTCAAAACCCTGTGCTTCCATGCTTTGCATAGCATCATGGTTTCTCCCAATGCAAATTTGCACCTTTCAGCTGCATTTGCTTCTAACGCTAATATAGCTTAGGGTGCTAAATGAGTGCTGTGTGACATGAGAACATGCCAGGATTTCCATGCATAGTGGGATCCCCTATGAAGCCATAGTGGAGATCCAGATTGGATCTATTTAACCAGTGCTCTCTGTATCTAAATGGATCTACTATGTAAGCTTCTGTTGGTAACAGATCCAATCCGTGGACATTCTATGATGCAAATGTAAAAGAGCCCAAATAACAGGAAACTGGACATTATTTGAAACACATTTCATAATAATAATTATTCTTTATTTAGATTTCTGCCGCTGTTCTTGGAGTAATCTGGGTGACCAGTCGTTTGTCTTATGCCCATGGATACTACACAGGAGGTATGTATTTGCAGATTTCCCAATATAGGGGTGTTCTTCTCTATCACGCAAATAGGTATCTAGCATTACAGTAAATAATAATCCGTTTTTTCAATGAAAAAGCAGTATATATTATGGTCCATGCACACTGGGCGATTTTGCCCAGTGTGTATGGTGACCGATGATGGGGAAGATCACTGGGCTGAAAATCTTTCAGTGCATACACACTGAGCATTTTTCGCCCATTTTAGTGATTTTCCCAGCAGTATGCTATGGAAAGCCGTCCATCCCATCGCTCATCAGATGAGCAGTGGCCACCAGCGATGATGTGGGAGAACGCATCAGCACTCACCGCTCATCACTGCCCCGTACACACTGGGCGGCTTTAGAGCTGAAAGCACCTCAAAGCACAAAACTGAGCTTCTTTCAGGTCAGTCGCCCTGTGTGTATGGGCCTTTAGTACTTGTGCATCTCTTCTACATATTAATATTATTCAACAACAATTAAATGAAAAAACATTAGCTGGTAACATTCCAAGTTTTTTTCTGAGAAGATAATCAGTAAAATGATATTAGAAATAACAATCATATCTCTGTTGAAATCATATAAAACGTTTCAGACAGATCATTAATCACTGACATCACACCAGGGGCATATTGAAAATGTGGTGGATGACACTACAGCTCTGGGCCTCCAAATAACAATAAGCCCATCATCATGGTAGTATAATACCCAGCCTCCATCATGTTCTAAACAAATTAAATAAGTAGTACATAACAACATATCATCGGCCACACCCACATATAATTAGCCACACCCACAAATCACTGGTAACAAACATGTAGCATTGACCACACCCACACAGCACTGGTCACCGTTCCTCCTCTTCCCAAAATATATGGTAAAAGAACCTTAATCTACAGTTGCATTTGTCTGTTTGGATACGAGTGGAATTGTTTTGCATATTTGTGGTCTGATACAGACTTGCAGACATTGCCATAACTAGTGTTGCTCAAGTGTCAGTCACACATATGACAGGTACCCGTAAGCTGCCCCATGGCCCTTGAATTGCTGCTGTAGTGCCGCCTGGAGGATCACACCCTGAAGTCTGTCTAGCTGCTTGGAGGGTACTAATATTGGGACTGCCAATGTCCCTATGACGCTGCTGGCTGCTTTAGAGCATACTGTATCTTGTGCGACGTCACTAAGGGGGTGCAGGACGTACTGGGCGAGGACTACAGGAGATCCATTCATGTGTCCTCACCTTTATAAATTTCTACAGAGGCTTTCCGTGTCCTATCACTGAGGCGTGTCAGCCAACATCGAGGCATGTGCATATAGCGCAGAGAGTTCCATTGTGCGTTACCACTTGAAACAGTGCTGAAACACACTGGGTAATTACAAGACCTTACAATGGTAGGAAGGCCCTGCTTGCATGCTTATAATCTACAGACATAGAGCAAAAAATAAACATAAGCAAAAAGATAATTTTGTGCTCTAGCTTGTCCATGCATATGAACAAAATTAAACAAAACAAGCAATAGCTTAATACTGCTAAATGTGGGTCACTCAGGGGAACAGGTGAAATAATTGCATCCAGAAATCCAGCTGCGGTTCACTTCCAACTGTGTCCTTGTCGACATTCGGGTAAAAAAACAGTGAAAAAACCCATGTCGACCTCGCCACCTGTCGACACAAAGTCATGTTGACTGTACATTCTAAATGTCGGTATTTTGACCAGCTAGTGTGAAACTCCCCGAAGCCATTTGCTCCTGTGGTTTGTGCATGCGGAAACACTGAATGGGATGGGGACGAATTCGGCCCATAAAGAATGGGTCTGAATCAGCCCGTATGTATGCCGTTAGGAAAATCTAGAACGCAAAGTGAGATTGTTATCTTTTTGTTTGTTTTCATATTTGTATAAGTTGATGCCTAATTGATATAATGACCATTGCACAAGTGTGATTACCATCGTTTCTTATAATGATGTCCTGTTTTTTTTACATGTATTTAATATCACTGAGCTTTTTTTTTTATTATTATTTACAGACCCCGCAAAGAGAATGAGAGGAGGCTATGGCTACATCGGGCTGTTTGGCGTTCTCATTTTGTCTCTTACAGCTGCACTGCAGCTTCTCCATATTGTTTGAAGACAAGCTGTTTAATGTACCAAGTCCCTGTCACACTGATTAAAGAAAAGTATCTATCACTCTGTCAGTGTCATTTTATTACAGTTACTGATGGTTAGACTGTACCTCCCAAATTTCCCGATATTCGTGGAACTGTCCCATTTTTGGGGTCCAGTCCAGTTCCTCCTGCCTGCTGCTGCTCTGCTCAGCAGGTATTAGATGCTGTGCACATGTCCACAGCATCTATTCAATGAAGCAGATGAGCTGAGGGCAGGTGACAAAAATACAAGGGCAACGGCATCATGTGAGGCCATGCCCCTTCAACTAAGGAAACACACTTTTTTTTTTCCGTGTGTGTGTGTGCGGCTACACCGTGCGAGCATCCCGATCTCCCAAGTATTAATGTTAGGAGGTATTGGTAGACATATGGGATTTTATTGCATGGAACTATGTATGTGTGCAGGGCTTAAAGTGGTCATTGAGAGGTGGTGGAACTCCTTTCCCCTGACATCAACCACCCCCCCTCCCAATTTAGGCAAACTTGAGCCAGTGCCAGAGTTTTTGGCACCACCTGCAACTATAAGTTTATGTCCTACCTCCCCTTCTTTATGAAGGGACAGTGGTCATACAATTGTACCCCCAATTTAAATGATTTCACACAGTAGCACAATCGCATACACATTACACCACATGCAATGCCCCTTACTCACTTTTCATGTTACGCTGCACAGTAGTACTCTTTATACATGTATGCAACACAGTTTCTTTACTTATACACAATGCCCATAGTAGTACAGCTCCTTACACATAATGCCCACAGCAATAGTACCATGTGACAGCTTGAAATCTCATATGCTGTGCCAGAGAAGAAAGCTGCTGGGACAGTCTTTTCTGTTGGAATTACTGTGCAGGTCTGTGCTGGAGGCGGAAGTAGTTTCCCCTACCATTAGAGGTGGTGGAACTCAGTTCCCCCTACCATTAGAGGTGGTGGAACTCAGTTCCCCCCAGTTCCCCCTCACTTTAACCCCTGTATGTGTGTATATAACGCTATCTATGTACCATGAAGGTGCAACATAAATGCTAAATTAAACCAAGCTCTATATAAGAATACAAATTTCAAAGGTAAAATTAATGAAGAGGTTGGTAGCTGGGGAGCAGTAGTACTTTGAAGTGATGTGTTTATCTGTGGAAGTAAGCAGAGATTTTAGAGTATTTCCAAACACCCTGAAGGTAAAAAGGGTTGGCATGTGCAACTGCACTGGGCAGAAATAAAGAAGCATTGAGAGTTTGCCGTTTTTCAGTAGAAAAGTTGTCCTAAGG
The DNA here is from genome assembly GCF_055691185.1 of Crinia signifera. Classification (NCBI taxonomy): domain Eukaryota; kingdom Metazoa; phylum Chordata; class Amphibia; order Anura; family Myobatrachidae; genus Crinia; species Crinia signifera. The sequence goes on from NC_139218.1 coordinate 208,914,717, forward strand.
TATGGGGACCTTTACAGTCTCGCAAGTCTCCAAATATCACATGTAATTATATGAAATTACCTCATCAGTATACTGTCAAACCTTATAGAGAAAAGTATGGAACCGCAGTGTAATATCCTAAAGAGCAGCAGTAGCAGCATTGTTGCTAATTTTCTCTGTCACTTTGAATCCACCTCAAGATGTCTATCTTTTTTTGGAGACATTACGCTGCTCAGAGTGTATAGACTGGGGTGAGAAGAGGAAAACTGTAGCATCCATCGCATCTGGGGCCTTGTTCTGGTTGCTTCTCAACCGTCCTGCATTCGCACGGGGACCAATGGTGGTGCTGTGCGCATGTGCATAGGCAGGGTGCGCGCACCCATGGTGAACAGACTGGTGCACCCAGGGCATGGGGCGCCCCCATTAGCATATGGGAACGCCAAGCATTTCATGGGCGTTCCCATGAGAACGCTGGGCATTCTCATTCTAATGAGGCCATGACGGACATGTGGGCAGCTGACCTCACCGGATGTCAACTGCCGCCCATTTCCTTCCCAGCGTGCACGCATATGTAAGTGACTTGAAAGTCAGTTTTATATGCATGCACCTTCCACATCTTTCAATGTTCCCCCTGCGAGTGAGTCGCCCTTGCGAATGGGTGGCGCCAGCCATCCATTCGCAAGGCGGGGTTTGGCAGACTTGCAAATCAACCACAATAACCCCCCTTGTGTACTTGTAAGTTGCCTGGGTTTTTTCATCTTCCCTCCTTTATGGATTGTAGCTTCATATCCGTTTTTATAGTACCTTCATTTAGCGGGACTGATGCTGTCATTAGGCGAGCTTAGGGGTCACCTAGGGTGCAAGGATGCGGTAACTAAAACTCTGGATAAGTGTCAGAATGTCGCTCATTCAGTGGTAAATTTACTAAAGCTTCTACAAATGAAAAGCGGTGATGTTGCCCATAGCAGTTATCAGATTCTACTTCTTTATTTAGCACCTTCTAGAACAGTGATTCTCAACCTCAAAAGTGCATGTTTTCCAGGTCACCCGCCAAGTGCACAGGTGCACTCATTATTCACTGATACATTTTAAAAGATCACAGGTGGAGCTAATTATTTCACCTGTGATTCTGTGTGGAGACCTGGAAAACGTGCACTGTTGGTGGGTCCTGAGGACTGAGGTTGAGAACCACTGTTCTAGAAGATAATGGATAGGATCTGATTGGATGCTATGGGCAACATCCCATCTGCAATAGAACTCCCATCTTAGTAAATTTGTCAGCATATACAATAAAATTGTCTTCCCCTACAAACCTGGCAGATGAGTCCCAGAACATTGCTTGGCTTCAGATCTTGATGCATAAACAAACTATTGAATTATAATGTTTGGTTAATTCGGTTAATTGAAACGTTTAAATATTTAAAGCTATGGGACCAAGATTCCTCTGTTATGTACCCATTATCTACAGTATAATACACCGACAGTCATTAGCCCGACATAGGAATCCTGACTGCTCCCCGGACATCAGGGGGAGCACAACGAAGCCCCTTGCAGGCTCGCTGCGGGCACAGTGGCTTGCTACGCTCGCCACCTATATTTTTCTATTTTATTCTCCCCCTATGGGGGTCATGGACCTCCATGAGGGAGAATAGCCGTTGCCCGTATGTCGGGCTTTTAGCAGTCGGGATTCCGACATCGGTGTAATGACTGTTGGAATCCCAACTGCGGGTTGGTCATCCGGCACCCTAGCTTACATGGTATCAGGGCTGCATTTATAGTAGGTACTGTAATGCTCTAAACTTTACAAGTGGAGAAAGCTTAAATTACTTGTGCTCCTAGTATCCTCCTACCCCTCTAACAACCTATTTGCTTTCATTCTGATCACCAAAATAGGTGGTCAGCAGTGGCGTAACTATACAGGGTGCAGGGGGTGCACTTGCTATGGGGCCCGGCGGGTTGGGGGGGCCCGCGGGCCCAGCAAGCTACCCCCTGCTCCACCTCTAGGGTAAACTTTGCTGCAGGCCCCGGGACACTACCCGGCCACGGCAACAGGGACACTACCCGGCCACGGCAACAGGGACACTACCCGGCCACGGCTCTGGGACACACTACCCGGCCGCAGCTCCAGGGACACACTTACAACCGCGGCTCGGCGGGGGAACACTTCCGGCGCAGCTCCATGGACACTTCATGTAAGCATGTCCAGGAGGGGACGGGGTGCGTGCTGGCAAGCAGAGACCAGTAGCCCACCCCCTAAGAGCAGCAGCGCAATGCTGCCTACCAGCAGATTCTGCAGTAGGGCCCCCACCAGGAGCAGCGCTGAGGTGTCGGCACTCATTGGCAAGAAACAGGGCCGTCCATTAACCAGGAGCAGGGAGATGGCAGCAACAGCACCAAGCCTGTCAGCGGTAAGCTGCCCTTTTGTTGTTTGTTGAGGTGCCGGGAACAGTGGCTCCCTCGAGTCACTCCTCTTACAAAGTAAAGTGTATATAGTCTGTATATAGATGTATGTGTGTGTGTGTGTGTGTGTGTGTATATATATACAGTATGATGTTCATACATGTATGTATGTATGTATGTATGTATGTTCATACATACTGTATGAACAGTATGTATGTGGGAAGCAGTGTATGGATGTGTGTATGGATGTATTTATTTTAGGGGCAATGTATGGACATATGTATGTATGTATGTATGTGGGAGGCAGTGTATGGACGTATGTATGTATTTATGTGGGAGGCAGTGAATGGATATATAAATGGGTATATATATATGAGAGCAGAGGTGTATGCATGTATATACAGTATAAGAGAGGCTATGTATGTGAGAGGCAGAGTATATATATATATATATATATATATATATATATATATATATATATATATGAGAGCGGCGATGTATGGATGGATGTATGTATGAGGGAGGCAGTGTATGGATGTATGTATGTTAGAGGCAGTGTATGGACGTATGTGAATGTATGTTAGAGGCAGTGTATGGACGTGTATATATATATATATATATATATATATATGTATGTATGTATGTATGTGGGTGGCAGTGTATGGATGTATATGTATGGATGTATGTTAGTGGCTGTGTATGGACGTATGTATGTAGGAGGCAGTGAATGGATACATAAATGGATGTATATACAGTATAAGAGCAGGGGTTAAATGCATGTAAATACAGTAATGTATGAGAGGCAATTTATGTATGTGAGAGGCAGAGTATATGTATGTATGTAATGTATGTATGAGATAGCGGAAGTGTATGGATGTATATATGAGAGACAGAATGAAATACACAGATAGTATGTGAGAGAATGTGTGTGTAAAAGATTGAGAATGAATGAGACCTGAGTTGGGGGGGCCCCTTTAAAAAAATTGCTATGGGGCCCACAAAGATCTAGTTACGCCTCTGGTGGTCAGTATAGACTTAGGGGGTATCCAATTAGCTGCTGTGATTCACCACCGCTAATAGGTTCAGTTGAGGCTATCCTATTAGCCCCCATGTCAGCATTTTTCCCACTATAATGCTGTTATCTGGGATTATGCTCATGCACACAAAGCATAATTCCCAATAAGCAGCCACCGAGTCCACAATAATACATGGGAGCGGGGACTTATCTGCTGAGTGGGGCTGGCCCTTGTACTGACAGGATCATGCTCGCTGTGTTCCTGAGATACATCCTGTGACATCATGCAGGGGTACGAGTTCCTCAATCACTCAGACACCGAGCAGATGAAACCAGAAGAATGGTTTATTTTCCACAGCACGCACAAATAGACAATAAACAGTGGCAAAGGTAAATTGCAGAGTAGAAAGATATTCAGGTAGCAGGCCCAAACAGACAGTCCTTGTATAGTCACAGTCCCAGATCAGTTCCACAGGGCAAACTATCACTTAATCCCCACAGCAGTGATAGCATATAAGTCCACACGATACCTAGACAGAGCATAACCTCTTAGTCCAGGACAGTCCATCAATTCTCCTACTAGATTGTAAGCTCCTCCGAGTAGGGCCCTCTTCCCTCCTGTTGTCAAAGCCCACTTCTCTTCACATTTCACTCACAGCTCTCCTTTACTCCAACACTCAGTGACCATCTTCATCTGCATACTCCTCTCCATCATTGGCCTCAAGCCTCTAGTTGTATGTTGATTGAGTCCTCACTACTTATATCCAAGCTGTAATGTGTATTGATCTGTGGCGCTCTTTATTTGTACTGTATTTTTGTTATTTATTCAATGTTATGCCAAGTTTTGTTTCCCTGTATTGTTCCTTTGTACGGCGCTGCGAAACACTTGTGGCGCCTTATAAATAAAATTATAATAATAATAATAATAATAATAATCATGAGTGGCCAACTATCAGTACAGCTCTGACTGGTGACATGACATCTGTATCACATGTGCTACTATGTCACTGGGATACATTGTTATACTATTTTATAGGTATATGTCCTAATGATTCTTCATTCGTTAGTGGTGCCACTATTTTCATCTGTAGTATAAAAACTCCCTTTGCCCTGAAGCAGCACATGCTACTGATGAAGCCTTAAGGTGAGAATGTACAGTAGGAGAGGAATGCTGCTATCTTCCTTCTGCAGATGCGGTTAGTATAGTGTTATCTTTCACCTACATACTCATGTGTTTTTGGAGTGCGCATTCCTCCTAGTAATTAGAAGTGGCTCCTAAACTAGATGCCAGGGGCACTTACAGTGTTACTATGTGTTGAGTAGGTAATGATCAAATCAAATTATTTATAATCAAAAATAAGTGCTCAACCCTGTCAGCAAAACATAAAAGAAATATGACAAGCTACAGTAAGCACAATTTACATTATTTAATCATTTTTGCTGAATTTTACAGTAATAACCTTCTGGCCTAGGGGTTCGGGGAAAAAAGTCTGATATTAAAGGATGCAGTGATCCAAGAAAGGTTAGGGAACACAGGACCCATGCATACAGTAATAACTTGGACATTTATCCACCAGAGGGCGCCTCTTGTTAGTCATGCACTTACTGTACAGTATATCTTTGTTTGTGTACAACACCTTTTGAATTAATTTGGTGATATAGAATTATTGTCCTTACATTGGATTATTGTTTAACTGCTATTTAGATTTTTAGTGCGAGCAGAGAGTGAAATGTGTCATTGTTAACTCTTTTCTCAAACTACGAATTCAAACCTTTTGATAATTATGCATAATTGACATGGTCTGTGAGTAAGCAAAAGGGCCAGCATGTAAGCATATTGAGGACCTGGTCCTTGTAGGTAACAACCATATTACATATTACACATTTGGCTTGCTCTGTGAGGATTCTTAGTATCTGCCTGCAGTGCTTATGCCACTGAGCCTCCCACTCCTAGGGATAGACATTTAATATTGCTCTATCAAAACTGAGCAGATTCTGTTACACATATACTGTACTATATTGTGCACATCATATATTGCGTATATCTGGTTCTGCTGATTGACATCCGCCTCCTTTCACTATTGACTTCTGTGCAGTGATATAATACTTTGATAAGATCATTTGTGGAGGGGAAAGTTAACCCCAAAACATGTGTGCAGGTTGTTGTACTGGATGCTGTGGTACTTGTTTCTACCACAAATGCGCAAAATAAAGATTTTGTTATTTCTATTTCCCTAATTATTTGATGTACTAAGGCTGCCCTTAGGAATATTTGGGAATTTCTCGCTATTGTGAAGTGCTCACACATAAAGGGTAGCCCCTGGGAGGAGCACCCTAGCTCTGAGTCCAGTTTCGGGGCCACCACCTTTTGGGTCACATTGGCTGCCTGTGACATCACTGCATTGTCCGGAATGCACCCCGCGCAATGCGCCGTCACCACCCCGCAAATGCAGAGTTGCCACTCCCGCTGGCCCGAACACTGCACTGCATTTGCAGTGCTAGTGAATGCATGCGAGTGAAGCTGAGTAAGGCCCCTGTACAGTAGCGGCTACACATGACTTCATTTTAGCTTGACCTTTAGCAGTAAACACGTTTAAGGGGGATATTCAGTCACCGGCGAGCATCTCCCGTCGGGACTTATTCAATGCTGTCTTCCCCGACAGCATTGAACAGGGTATCTTGGCAGAACGAGACCAACAAGCTGTCGGGCTCATTCTGCCGAGAACAGCCGGGAAGTGACGAGCTGCCGTCTGCAGCTCACCTCTACCCGGCTGCAGCTCGCGGCCATGCCGCCTTCTCACTCCCCAGCAGGCGGGACATCGAATCCCGCCTGCATGTTCTCGGTCGAGCTGACCGAGAACAGGACTGGGTCACGGTGGTCGAGCATGCTTGACTGCCTTGACCCCCACATTGAATACCCCCCAAAGTCATTGATTTGTACATAGCTGACGTGATTTGGCTACTTGTTATTTGCCAATTATTTGACCATGCTTTATATAATTAGCTAATAGACTTGCATTTGCATTTTTTTAATTATCAGTTGTACTACTTTTATTAAACTTGTTAATTAACTTTTTTACTTATAAATACGTTTATTGTGAATCATTTATGGTATAATAAAAAAAAATGTATATGCATGAGTAATGGCAACGGTATAATCATTATACAAGGGTATAATCATTGCTAAAGTCATACCTTCATCTGTTTCATGTCAGCAGATCCTCAAAACACATCCACACAGCCAGATGTCCCGATTCAGCTGCAGATATACCAGCTGTGCTGCACAGCCAATGTTCACAGAAATATCAGGGGTACACACTTGCGCTTGCCAATGGGCTCACAATATATCGGCGAGTGTATGCCAAGCTTAAACTAGGGATGTGCACTGGCCACTTTTTGTGTTTTGGGTTCTGATTACCTTCAGGGTTTGGGTTCCAATGGGTTTTGCCAAAACACCCCCTAAATGTTTTGTGTTTGGGTTTTGGGGTCTGATTTTTTATTTTTTTTAAAGCATAAAAACTGCTAAAATCGCAGAATTTGTTTATATTTTTTTTTTGCTTCTACACTATTATTATTAACCTCAATAGCATTCATCTCCACTCATTTCCAGTCTATTCTGAACACCTCACAATATTGTTTTTAGGCCAAAAAGTTGCACGGAAGTAGTTGGATAACTATGATAAGCGACACAAGTGGGCGGCACAAACACTAGACTGATATGGCACACCTAACAGCACCCCTGGACTGATATGGCACACTTAGCATCACCCCTGGACTGATATGGCACACTTAGCATCACCCCTGGACTGATATGACACACTAAGCATCACCCCTGGACTAATACAGCACACTTGGCAGCACCCCATGAATTATACGGCAGACTTGGCTCACCCCAGGACTGATATGGCACACTTAGCATCACCCCTGGACTAATACAGCACACTTGGCAGCACCCCATTAATTATACGGCACAGATGGTGGCACCTCTGACCTGATACAGCACACATGATGGCACACATGGTATTATATGGCACAGATGGCGGAACCCCTGGACTGACACAGCACACATGGAATTATACGGCACACAGTGACACTCCTGCAGTAAAAAAAGAGTTATTCTTTTAATAAAAAAATGGCAGCACCCCTGGATTGATACAGCAGACTTAACAGCACCCCATAAATTATACAGCACACTTGGCTCATCCCTGGACTGATACAGCACACTTAGCATCACCCCTGGACTGTGACGGCACACTTAGCAGCACCCCATGAATTATGCAGCAGGATGATGACGTTTTAACCTCGATTTGGACTTGGAAAGATGGGGGGAACCGGCGAACTCCTCGGATCCGGCGTCGGATCAGGTAAGTTCGAGGGGGTTCGAACCCGCTCATCTCTAGCTTAAACCAGATTTGTTTGGGATATCGAGATTGATTTAACTTTTCCCCACATACCCTGATTTCTATAGAAACAGTATTTTTATTTCCAAATGTTACAACTTATTTAGCTAAACATTTGCACAATGAACAGCTGGGCATGTGTAAAATATCAAAAGGCCCATCCATATATTTTTTAATGATTACATGTCTAGATAAATTACATTATTCATGTTTGACATAATACATTGAAATGTATATTTGCACAGAGAAGTATAGAAGAAAACTTGAGAGACAAAGGTACACACTAAAATGCTTAACTTAGAACTTTAATAACATAAGTCAGTCATTGACGGGATTAACAATGCATCTGAGAAACAAAATAACATAAATGGCCATAAAATAACAATGGATACAGTGTGTATTACTTGTAGTATATGTAATTAGAAGGCCTTTTTAAAACATTGATTACACTATTAAAATTTTTCTACATAATAAAATGTAATTTATATCTGGTAATTATCTTTCTGCAACACTTATGCCTTGTACACACTGTTCGATTTGGTTTATTTTTCTATTTGATTATTGGTTATATAAGCAAAATCGAATCGAAATTGAATGGACATCGAACGGTTTTCAGCTGCATTTGATGCTGATTTGATCCTGATGCATGGCAGCGTGTCATCGAAATCGAATAGAAAAATATCACTCAAAAAAAGCATGTAAACTATATAGTACAGATCTGTACTATATAGTCCAAATCGAATGCATTATGCTTGCCGTACGATTTGATCCCGATTCGATTGAATCTCGAGCAAAATCGCACTGTGTGAAAACCCCTTTAGTGCTACATTATCTAATGTGATTTATTTTATACACATTCCGGTCATGTTGGCAAAAACCTCTGCATCATATTTGTTGTGTCATTTCATCTGGGATGTTTAATTGAAACAGGTGTGATAATTATTTGTTATTTATGTCATGACTACAAGCAGGAAAGACATATGACCTGAGAATACATCCCATTCTTGTTTGTATGTCCCAAACAGAGATGACACATATTCGATTTGTTGTATCATAAAGTAAACATCTAGTATAGATTGCATGTGGATAAAAGGGACACAAACAGTAGAAGCTTTGGTAGAATTTACAGCTGGGAAACATACATTAACCCCTTCCCGACATTTGACGTACATTTACGTCATGGTCGGGATGTACTTCCCGACACATGGCATAAATGTACGTCATGCCATTTAACTGTCACCGCGTCTAGAGACGCGGTGACAGAGGGACGATGTCTGCTGTCCCTGACAGCAGACATCTTCCCTCATTGCCCAGGGGGGGCAGCGATGCCCTCGCCCATCGGCGATCGCTGTGATTGGCTGTTCAATGTGAACAGCCAATTACAGCGTTTTTCTGTGTACCGGCGAATAACGTTCGCCGGTGACACAGGGATCGGTGGTGATTGGTGCTGTAAAGTACAGCACCAATCACCACCGGGTGTAAGGGTGACACTGGTGGTCACCCCACCTGCCCCCAAAGGCTGTGATTGGTCCGTCGGACCGACGGACCAATCACAGCCATTTCACCTCAGATGAAATAACGGAGACAGCCCTGCAGCCGCCATTCCGGTCAGGAACAGCGTGCAGAGTGGTCTCCGTGCCCTATACTGACCTGATCAGCGTTGGTGCCAGCTCCTGGTGTGACTTCCTTGTGTGACTTCCTTGTGCTGCTGCTGCTGCTGCTGCAGCAGCGTCATTGTGTCAGTGATTTAAATTGTGTGCTTTAATTTTGTATCTGCTGCCCCCTGCTGCCCCCCTTTTGTGCTATAAACTAAGTGATCACCACCTTTTTTGGGGTGCAGGTTTTTTTTTTTATATATATATACCCTGTCAGGTTGCACCCACAGTTGTGTGCCTGCTGCCCCTCACTGCTAATCAGTGTTGCATCACTGCTAATCAGTGGTGCATCACTGATCAGCAGTTTTTTTTTTTTTTGAGGGTGTTGTGGGTTTTTTTTTTTTTATTTTTTTTACACCCACGGTGATTTTGTGTGTCCTGTGGCCGCTGAGCGCTGATCAGTGACGTACATCACTGAACAGCATTTTTGGCACAGGGTTGATATAATTTTTTTTCAGCAGTTTTTTTTTATTTATTTTTTTGGGAGAGTGCTGTGGGCTTTTTTTTTTTAATTGTTTTTACACCCACGGTGCTTTTGTGGGTGTCCTGTGGCCGCTGAGCGCTGATCAGTGACGTACATCACTGAACAGCATTTTTGGCACAGGGTTGATATAATTTTTTTTCAGCAGTTTTTTTTAATTTTGTTTTTTTTGGAGAGTGCTGTGGGCTTTTTTTTTTTAATTGTTTTTACACCCACGATGCTTTTGTGGGTGTCCTGTGGCCGCTGAGCGCTGATCAGTGACGTACATCACTGAACAGCATTTTTGGCACAGGGTTGATATAATTTTTTTTCAGCAGTTTGTTTTTATTTATTTTTTGGGGAGAGTGCTGTGGGCTTTTTTTTTTTAATTGTTTTTACACCCACGGTGCTTTTGTGGGTGTCCTGTGGCCGCTGAGCGCTGATCAGTGACGTACATCACTGAACAGCATTTTTGGCACAGGGTTGATATAATTTTTTTTCAGCAGTTTTTTTTAATTTTTTTTTTTTGGAGAGTGCTGTGGGCTTTTTTTTTTTAATTGTTTTTACACCCACGGTGCTTTTGTGGGTGTCCTGTGCCCGCTGAGCGCTGATCAGTGACGGACGTTACTGACCAACATCTGTGCTCAATTTTTGGCGCAGGAGCTTTTTTTTTTTTCTTTTAAACTTACACGTGTTAAAGCACTACATACACACTACATACCCCCTGTGTTGAAATAAAGTTTGAACCCCCCCCCCCCCCCTACACTATACACGTGTTGAAACACTACACTTGAAAATAATAAAAATGTCCCAATCATCGCAAAGACTGTTTTCAGCGGAGGAGGCATATGCCCTTCTTGCCTCTGACACTGACACAGCCAGTGAAGTAAGCGATGAATTGGCATTTGTCTTAAGCTTCTCTTCCTCCTCTAGTGATGAGGGACCCCCTCAAAGACGCCCCCGTAGAGCAGCTGAGACCCCCCCCCCCCAATGATTGATCTCGTATGGACCCCACCACCAGACAATTTTGAGCCCCAGGTTCCTGAGTTTTTGGCCAACCCAGGAATCCAATTTGATAGTACAGGCCTCAAAGAAATTGACTTTTTCAAAGTCTTTTTCTCTGATGATTTTATAAATTTAATGGTGGACCAAAGTAATTTATATGCCCAGCAGTTTATTGCCCAAAACCCCACATCATCATTTGCTAGGTGGACCCCTGTAGATGCAGTAGAGATGATGACGTTTTGGGGTCTGGTGTTACATATGGGCATAGTTAAAAAGCCAGAAATTAGGCAATATTGGAGTACAGATGTTCTGTACAGCACCCCACTTCATCGTATGGCCATGACCCAGACTTGTTTTGAGACGATCCTTAAACTTTTGCATTACAACGATAATGCACAGTGCCCACCCAGAGATGATCCCACCTTTGACCGGCTATTCAAAGTCAGGCCGGTCATTGATCATTTCAGCGCCAAATTTGCTGAGATGTACATCCCCCAAAAATTAATTTGTGTAGACGAGTCACTTATACATTTAAAGGAAGGGTTAAATTCCGCCAGTACCTTCCCAATAAGAGGGCAAGGTATGGCATAAAAATGTATAAGCTGTGCGAAAGTACCTCAGGGTACACCCACAGGTTTAGGGTATATGAAGGGAAGGACACAAGAATTGAACCGCCAGAATGCCCCCCCTCCCTCGTAGGTGTTAGTGGAAAGATTGTCTGGGATTTAGTGCACCCCTTCCTGGATAAGGGTTATCACCTCTATGTGGATAACTTTTACACCAGCATCCCCCTGTTTAAGGCCCTTGGTTCAAGAGGTACAGCAGCTTGCGGTACTGTGCGCAAGAACCAAAGAGGCCTGCCAAAAACGCACGTTGCCCAATTACTGAGAAAGGGTGAAAGCAGGGGAATATGCACCGAAAATATGTTGTTGGTCAAATATAAGGACAAGAGGGATGTCCTTATACTGACAACAATTCACGGAGACAGTACCACCTCCGTCCCTGTACCAGGTACCAGTACCCACACCTCAAAACCTATTTGTATCCTTGATTACAATAAGTACATGGGCGGAGTGGATCTTTCAGATCAGGTACTGAAGCCGTACAGTGCCCTGCGGAAAACAAAAATCTGGTATAAGAAGCTGGCCGTGTATATCATCCAGATGGCACTGTATAACGCTTACGTACTATTCCGTTCTACCAGCCAGACGGGGACATTTATGCACTTTCAAGAGGAAGTCATAAAGGGCCTAATATTTGGGAACCAGCAGGCAGACGGCCCCAGTACTTCTAGTACTGGCCCCCGTATTGTATCAGGGCAGCATTTTCCTAACGAAATCCCCTCCACTGGAAAAAAGGCTAGGACACAAAAAAGGTGCAAAGTTTGCTATAAAAAGGGAATACGAAAGCAAACTATTTTCCACTGTGAAACTTGCCCCGACAAACCCGGCCTATGTATGAAGGAGTGCTTTAAAATATACCACACATCTATGGATTATTAGGTTCATCATTTCACCGTGCTTCGGGGGTCTTGCTAATGCGACATAGCACCCACCATTCATTCCACCAGAATCTGTGCGGCAAAATCCAAATATCACTCCTTCCCTTCTGAGTCCTGCCATGCACCCAAATGGTATTTTTTGGTCACATATGAGGCATTGCCGTACTCGGGAGAAATTGGGGCACAGATTTTGGGGTGCTTTGTCTCCTTCATTCCTTGTGAAAATGAAAAATTTTGAGCCAGAACTGCATTTTTGTGTAAAAAATGTAATTTTTCATTTTCACAGCCCAGTTGTACCACAATTGGTGAAACCCCTGGGGGTTTGAAATGTACACTATACCCCTAGATGAATTCCCTGAGGGGTGTAGTTTGCAAAATGGGGTCACTTGTGGGGGGGTTCCACTGTATTGGTGCTTCGGGGGTCTTGCTAATGCGACATAGAACCCACCATTCATTCCACCAGAATCTGTGCTGCAAAATCCAAATATCACTCCTTCCCTTATGAGTCCTGCCATTTTTTGGTCACATATGAGGCATTGCCGTACTCGGGAGAAATTGGGGCACAGATTTTGGGGTGCTTTGTCTCCTTCATTCCTTGTGAAAATGAAAAATTTTGAGCCAGAACTGCATTTTTGAGTAAAAAAATGTAATTTTTCATTTTCACAGCCCAGTTGTACCACAATTGGTGAAACCCCTGGGGGTTTGAAATGTACACTATACCCCTAGATGAATTCCCTGAGGGGTGTAGTTTGCAAAATGGGGTCACTTGTCGGGGGGTTCCACTGTATTGGTGCTTTGGGGGTCTTGCTAATGCGACATAGCACCCACCATTCATTCCACCAGAATCTGTGCGGCAAAATCCAAATATCACTCCTTCCCTTCTGAGTCCTGCCATGCACCCAAATGGTATTTTTTGGTCACATATGAGGCATTGCCGTACTCGGGAGAAATTGGGGCACAGATTTTGGGGTGCTTTGTCTCCTTCATACCTTGTGAAAATGAAAAATTTTGAGCCAGAACTGCATTTTTGTGTAAAAAATGTAATTTTTCATTTTCACAGCCCAGTTGTACCACAATTGGTGAAACCCCTGGGGGTTTGAAATGTACACTATACCCCTAGATGAATTCCCTGAGGGGTGTAGTTTGCAAAATGGCGTCACTTGTGAGGGGGTTCCACTGTATTGGTGCTTCGGGGGTCTTGCTAATGCGACATAGCACCCACCATTCATTCCACCAGAATCTGTGCGGCAAAATCCAAATATCACTCCTTCCCTTCTGAGTCCTGCCATGCACCCAAATGGTATTTTTTGGTCACATATGAGGCATTGCCGTACTCGGGAGAAATTGGGGCACAGATTTTGGGGTGCTTTGACTCCTTCATTCCTTGTGAAAATGAAAAATTTTGAGCCAGAACTGCATTTTTGTGTAAAAAATGTAATTTTTCATTTTCACAGCCCAGTTGTACCACAATTGGTGAAACCCCTGGGGGTTTGAAATGTACACTATACCCCTAGATGAATTCCCTGAGGGGTGTAGTTTGCAAAATGGGGTCACTTGTGGGGGGGTTCCACTGTATTGGTGCTTTGGGGGTCTTGCTAATGCGACATAGCACCCTCCATTCATTCCACCAGAATCTGTGCGGCAAAATCCAAATATCACTCCTTCCCTTCTGAGTCCTGCCATGCACCCAAATGGTATTTTTTGGTCACATATGAGGCATTGCCGTACTCGGGAGAAATTGGGGCACAGATTTTGGGGTGCTTTGTCTCCTTCATTCCTTGTGAAAATGAAAAATTTTGAGCCAGAACTGCATTTTTGTGTAAAAAAATGTAATTTTTCATTTTCACAGCCCAGTTGTACCAAAATTGGTGAAACCCCTGGGGGTTTGAAATGTACACTATACCCCTAGATGAATTCCCTGAGGGGTGTAGTTTGCAAAATGGGGTCACTTGTGGGGGGGTTCCACTGTATTGGTGCTTTGGGTAATGCGACATAGCACCCACCATTCATTCCACCAGAATGTGTGCTGCAAAATCCAAATATCACTCCTTCCCTTCTGAGTCCTGCCATGCACCCAAATGGTATTTTTTGGTCACATATGAGGCATTGCCGTACTCGGGAGAAATTGGGGCACAGATTTTGGGGTGCTTTGCCTCCTTCATTCCTTGTGAAAATGAAAAATTTTGAGCCAGAACTGCATTTTTGTGTAAAAAAATGTAATTTTTCATTTTCACAGCCCAGTTGTACCAAAATTGGTGAAACCCCTGGGGGTTTGAAATGTACACTATACCCCTAGATGAATTCCCTGAGGGGTGTAGTTTGCAAAATGGGGTCACTTGTGGGGGGGTTCCACTGTATTGGTGCTTTGGGTAATGCGACATAGCACCCACCATTCATTCCACCAGAATGTGTGCTGCAAAATCCAAATATCACTCCTTCCCTTCTGAGTCCTGCCATGCACCCAAATGGTATTTTTTGGTCACATATGAGGCATTGCCGTACTCGGGAGAAATTGGGGCACAGATTTTGGGGTGCTTTGTCTCCTTCATTCCTTGTGAAAATGAAAAATTTTGAGCCAGAACTGCATTTTTGTGTAAAAAAATGTAATTTTTCATTTTCACAGCCCAGTTGTACCACAATTGGTGAAACCCCTGGGGGTTTGAAATGTACACTATACCCCTAGATGAATTCCCTGAGGGGTGTAGTTTGCAAAATGGGGTCACTTGTGGGGGGGTTCCACTGTATTGGTGCTTTGGGGGTCTTGCTAATGCGACATAGCACCCTCCATTCATTCCACCAGAATCTGTGCGGCAAAATCCAAATATCACTCCTTCCCTTCTGAGTCCTGCCATGCACCCAAATGGTATTTTTTGGTCACATATGAGGCATTGCCGTACTCGGGAGAAATTGGGGCACAGATTTTGGGGTGCTTTGTCTCCTTCATTCCTTGTGAAAATGAAAAATTTTGAGCCAGAACTGCATTTTTGTGTAAAAAATGTAATTTTTCATTTTCACAGCCCAGTTGTACCACAATTGGTGAAACCCCTGGGGGTTTGAAATGTACACTATACCCCTAGATGAATTCCCTGAGGGGTGTAGTTTGCAAAATGGCGTCACTTGTGGGGGGGTTCCACTGTATTGGTGCTTCGGGGGTCTTGCTAATGCGACATAGCACCCACCATTCATTCCACCAGAATCTGTGCGGCAAAATCCAAATATCACTCCTTCCCTTCTGAGTCCTGCCATGCACCCAAATGGTATTTTTTGGTCACATATGAGGCATTGCCGTACTCTGGAGAAATTGGGGCACAGATTTTGGGGTGCTTTGACTCCTTCATTCCTTGTGAAAATGAAAAATTTTGAGCCAGAACTGCATTTTTGTGTAAAAAATGTAATTTTTCATTTTCACAGCCCAGTTGTACCACAATTGGTGAAACCCCTGGGGGTTTGAAATGTACACTATACCCCTAGATGAATTCCCTGAGGGGTGTAGTTTGCAAAATGGGGTCACTTGTGGGGGGGTTCCACTGTATTGGTGCTTCGGGGGTCTTGCTAATGCGACATAGCACCCACCATTCATTCCACCAGAATCTGTGCGGCAAAATCCAAATATCACTCCTTCCCTTCTGAGTCCTGCCATGCACCCAAATGGTATTTTTTGGTCACATATGAGGCATTGCCGTACTCGGGAGAAATTGGGGCACAGATTTTGGGGTGCTTTGTCTCCTTCATTCCTTGTGAAAATGAAAAATTTTGAGCCAGAACTGCATTTTTGTGTAAAAAAATGTAATTTTTCATTTTCACAGCCCAGTTGTACCAAAATTGGTGAAACCCCTGGGGGTTTGAAATGTACACTATACCCCTAGATGAATTCCCTGAGGGGTGTAGTTTGCAAAATGGGGTCACTTGTGGGGGGGTTCCACTGTATTGGTGCTTTGGGGGTCTTGCTAATGAGACATAGCACCCACCATTCATTCCACCAGAATGTGTGCTGCAAAATCCAAATATCACTCCTTCCCTTCTGAGTCCTGCCATGCACCCAAATGGTATTTTTTGGTCACATATGAGGCATTGCCGTACTCGGGAGAAATTGGGGCACAGATTTTGGGGTGCTTTGTCTCCTTCATTTCTTGTGAAAATGAAAAATTTTGAGCCAGAACTGCATTTTTGTGTAAAAAATGTAATTTTTCATTTTCACAGCCCAGTTGTACCACAATTGGTGAAACCCCTGGGGGTTTGAAATGTACACTATACCACTAGATGAATTCCCTGAGGGGTGTAGTTTGCAAAATGGGGTCACTTGTGGGGGGGGGTTCCTAACTTTTAGCATCTTATGGTGCCTAGAAACCTACATGGTGCCTAAAAAATAATCTCATAAAAAGGAGGCTCCAAAATCAAGTAGGTGCTCCTTCTATTATGAAGCCTGTGGTTTGGTCAACGTGCACACTAGGGCCACATATAGGATATTTATGAAAACAAAAGAATTGGGGGAATCAATTTTTAGTCACATTTCTCTAGTAAAATCTACTGTGTTCCTTAGAAAAATGTATTAAAATTGAAAATCTGCAAAAAAAAATGAAATTTTCAAATTTCACCTACACTTTGTTTTAATTCCTGTGAAACACCTAAAGGGTTAACAAACTTCCAAAATGCTGTTTTGAATACTGTGAGGGGTGCAGTTTTTGAAATGGCATCATTTATGGGGGTGTCTCACATACAAGTCCCTCAAAGTCACATCAGAACTGAACTGGTCCCTAAAAAAATCAGTGTTTGAAATTTTCTTGAAAATTTGAGAATTTGCTATTCATATTTTAAGCCTCCTAGTGTCCAAAAAAATTAAAAGGATGTTGAAATAATGATGGAAACATAAAGTAGACATATGGTCTATGTTAGTTATTAACTATTTTGAGTGGTATGATTATTTGTCTCACAAGCAGAAAATTTAACATTTTGCAAATTGCAAAATTTTCAATTTTTTTACGACATTTTGGTATTTTTCACAAAAAAACACAGACTGTATCGACCAAAATTTACCACTAACTTGAAGTACAATGTGTCACGAGAAAACAATCTCAAAATCACTGGGATAAGTAAAAGCAAAAAAAAGTTATCCCCACTTAAGTGATACATGTCAGATTTGAAAAAAAGGGCTCTGTCAGGAAGGCAAAAACAGGCTGTGTCGGTAAGGGGTTAAGTAATGTATGTAAATATATTAGATAAACAAAATGCAATTGTATATACAGGAACCTACAGATTTCTAACACATAAAATAATATCCGAAAACAGTGGAATACATTATAGATTTAAATGTCTACAGAATAAACAGATTATATTTAATGCAGCTCTCCAAGCTTATTTCTAAACATTGGGCATGATTTAGAGATGGATGGTAATTAGACTGTTTTGTAATGAGCTGATCTAGAGATTTGATGTCACTCAAAGTACCCCAAACAAAGTTGCATGGTTGACATGCTGTTGGTGTTTGGGGTTAGTGACAAAGGGGCCGATGTATTAAGCCTTAACAAGAGATAAATTCAAGGGTGATCGGGAGAGATAAACGTCCAGCCAATCACCTCCTTACTGACTTTTTTCAAACACAGCCTGTAACATGGCAGTTAGCAGGTGATTGGCTGGACGTTTATCTCTCCTTATCTCCCTTGCATTTATCTCTTGTTAAAGCTTAATACATCTGCCCCTAGGAGTGTTACACATCACTAGCCATGCCCCCGTAGTAACGGGAAATGGGGGGCATGGCCTGCCACCATAGCATCCCTGTGAGACCACACCCCCTGTGACACAGGTAATGCCCCTTATTAGAGCGGCACAATTCTATAATGAACAAGTTGGGAGTTATGAACAATGGGGGCTGTATCATTGTGGGATAAGTCATAGATCTAACTGATTTGTTTAATTATAATTGCAATAATGCCCTCAGAACATGACATTACTGATTGGCTATAGTGCACTATATTTAATGGATTATTATTTTATCACAGCAAATGCATATATTGTTACATTGCACATAAAACAGAGGAATAATCCCAGGAGTAAAACAGCCAGCTCTGGATCCATCACTTGTGCTTTCCTAGATATGAGAGGCCAAATGAGGAAACTGTAATAAAAGAGAAAGCAATCATCTAAATATGGTAAAGCTGCTGTGAAACACATTTCTTTAATACATTTAATAAAATGAAATTAAATTTTTTGGACTAGTAAACAAAACACTCATCTATATATTACTGAAAATGAATCCCCTGGTGACAGTGAACAAACTGTTCTCTTGCACATAATCACATTACTCCTGGTACTCAGATTGTAGGAACAATGAGAGAAGATTATGGGACCATGGAGAGAGCCTCAATTTCCCAGGGGTGGGCATGCAGACAGATTTGGGATTAGCACAAGAAAGATAATGGCATGATTACTTAATCTTTCCGAATAGAACAGTTACGGGTAATAAAACAGCAAATACCTGACTCTACTTCTCACATCTCTGTCTGTTCCCTTTCCTACTTAACTGTTCACCAATATTTTCCCAAGCTTCCTCATTTGAGATTCAGGGTTGGATGCAATGTCCATTTTGTATGCAGTGGAGCATTTTTTATTGCCACTGCATGCGTATAAATTACAGCATGCGTATAAATTACACATTGCATATCATGATAGACTTGCCAGTAATGGTGAGTGAAGCGCCAGTGTGCCATCACCATTTCCGGGTCATCTCACAGCTTCCCACACGGCATCTTACTGCCGACAGCCATGTTGCATGACCATAGGATTACACCAGGTCAATGTTTGACTGACTGACATCCAATGATATCATCCTTGTGGGTAGTTGTGGATTATCACGGCTCCCATCGCATGCCATATATAGTGGCATGCGATGGGATGCGATTTTTGCCGGTTTTTAACGTTTTTTTTTACAAAATCGCATCGCATGCGATCGCATGCGTTTTTTAACAGAAAAGCATCCAAATGCATTGAAATTAGTATCAAACATGTTCAATGGTCCCCAAATGTCATTTTTGAGGCTGTACCACCCCCACTATCAACGCGAACCGAAGCGTGGCGAGCGCGGCGGTACGCGTCCTACGACCTTTTCATACTCCCACTATCCACGTCGGCGTGGAGTTGAGAATAGAAAGTGTGGCGAGCGCAGCGAGCCACCGAGCCCGAAGCGTGGCGAGCGCAGCGCGCCCCGCGGACACCTGTGAAGCCCGCGAGGGGACGCATATACCTGTGAATATACCTCGCATATACCTCGCGGGGCTCGCTGCGCTCGCCACGCTTCGGGCTCGGTGGCTCGCTGCGCTCGCCACACTTTCTATTCTCAACTCCACGCCGACGTGGATAGTGGGGGTATGAAAAGGTCGTAGGACGCGTACCGCTGTGCTCGCCACGCTTCGGGTTCGCGTTGATAGTGGGGGTGGTACAGCCTCAAAAATGACATTTGGGGGCCATTGAACATGTTTTATACTAATTTCAATGCATTTGGATGCTTTTCTGTTAAAAATCGCATGCGATCGCATGCAATGCGATTTTTTGATGTGCGATGGCCATCGTGGGAGCCGTGATACTCCACAAGTACCTCCTTGTGTACAAGCAGTGGTTCGGTGATGCTGCCAGCAGGCGTCTTGCTACAAATCCTGACTAAATTTTTAATAAATTTGCACAGTAGCTGTGGCAGTTTTAGCATAAATCTCAGAATCAGTGGTCTAGTGATACAGGGCGTGGCCTATTTCGGTGAGGTCACGCAATATTTTCGCCACTGCGGGGGCATAGCTAGCGGTTCTCTGAGCTGTTGGGTTGGCTATGTCCCCAGCCCCTCCAGCTGCAGAATAGACGCATGCGCAAAGCATCTATTCTGCAACCTGTGGGGCTGGGAGATAGCGACAGGAGGATCATTTACACTGCAAAATCAAACTGGATTTGCAGTGTAAATGATTGCCCCTTTAAAAAAACTGGAGTTTTCTTACTAAATCTCTCACTTTCTGAATCTCTCATCCTATTAAATCTCACCCATAGTGTCAAAAAAGATGATATTTTCTATAAAAGGTAAACATTACAGGTCATTATGATGAATAAAACAGTTTGCTTGCCAAATTTTACACCTATTTTGACAAATTCACTTGGCACTCAAAGGGTTAAAGCAGGTTACAAACTGAATCTAGAGTATCTGGATGATATACTGGTCAATGAGCCGTTATATTGTAGAGTGTGTATATTGCAGAACAATGTAATGAAGGACGAAGCAACATCTGTCCTTCATTACAGTGCATGGCGCTGCATGCTATATTGCCCCATTGGCCATGCAGCACCACATGCGACGTGCAGATTGAGCATGCACACTGTCCGATCCAACTGAAATGCCTTTTGATTCTGCAGGAAACTACATATTGGGCTGAGGTAGCTCTAGTGTGTACCCAGCATTACAGTAATCTTTTCATACACAGAGAATATATATCTTACCTCCCAGTATGGTTGATCATGAAACAAATGCCATTCTTTGGGGGGCCTCAATAATTTACATTTCAACAGGAAACCTGTTTGAGAAGATCTCATGGTTAATATGTTCTATTGTTACTACTATTACTTGAAAAAAACAAACAAACATGGATGATTATAGTAAGTGACTAGAATACTATACCTATCCCATTCGGATTATATCCAATGGTGACAGATATACCTGTGCATTTGCCTTTAAGTTTTAAGATCCAGGTTACCCCAAATGTCAGACCTATCTTGTTAAGGTGCCCACACACTAGAACGATTTTTGGGCCGATTTCCGATAAATCGGCCGATATATCGTCCGATGTTTACCGATAATCGGTCAAAAATCGGCCCATTTTGTCCGATGCGCGCTCCCGTGGATCTTTAGCTGAATCTTCTGATCTTACGTGCTGCACAAAAGATCAGAAGATTTAACAAAAGATCCATAGGAACGCACACGGGATCTTAGAAAATCTTTGGTAAAGATGTGCGCTTGTCTGAAATCTTTTGTCCAGGACGGAAAAAAGATTTCAAGGCTAATTTATGCGCACATCTTACGATCGCAGATTTTTCTACGTGGGCACCTTAAGTACTCACATGATTGCATTAATTTAGTTATAAAGAGAGGGTCCTTCTCTGTGTCCCCGAGTGCAGAACTGATTTCCCTCTGCTGGCCCTGCCTTCCCAGCGCTAATTTGACAATCTACGAATACCAACATAAACTGCCAATTTTGCACCCCGTTATGCCATGTGAACCTGGGGGCGATTTATAGATCCAAGGTGTGGAGTGTAAATACCACATGGAGAATTATTGCCACTGGGGGGTGGATTGGTGGTTAGCATTAATTCCTGATTTTTGCCACAGGGGAAAGGGGGGAACTTCCGTAGAGATCTACAGTCAATAAGGTTGTGGTGGTGAAACCACTGGAGGATCTATTGCTATTAGGGGGATGGGGATAAAGCCACTGGGGATCTGTTGTTACTTGTTGATCTCGGTTAATGTCTCAATGGGGAACCATAGATTTGTATGGGAATATTAGATGTATGGGTACATTTACTAAGATGGGAGTTCTATTGAAGATGGGATGTTACCCATAGCAACCAATCAGATTCTGTAGTGTCTAAATTAGGCATGTCCAACGTTGGCCCTCCAGATGTTGTGAAACTACACATCCCAGCATGCTTTGCCACAGTTTTTCTATTAGAGAATGCTAAAACTATTGCAAAGCATGCTGGGATGTGTAGTTTCACAACATCTGGAGGACCAACGTTGGACATGCCTGGTCTAAATGGTGTGGTAACCTTTTTTTTTTTTTTTTACCATGATTTCATAACATTTTCGTCTACAGGTAAGTACAGGAGGAATAGCAGGTGTTTGGTATTAACATTGTGAACCAGCCATACTTATATTCTAAATCAAGGTAAATTATTTAGCAATTAATGCTATATGTATCATTGTTTTGTTAAGCAGAGATTTTTCAATAAACTGCATGTACTGTAAATCCATTTATGGAGCTTTGTATGACATCTTTTAATGTTAGATGTTATAAGAACTGAAAATGATACTGACCTGTCAGAAGCCCACCAACTAGACTCAGTGTCAGTGTTAGAAGGACACATCCAACACCAACAACTGCTTGGTATTTCAGTCTATGAATAAAGCAAAAGAGAAGATCTGCATTTAATATTGTAGAGGTTATTCTGTGGGAACTGACCAATAAGACAAGAGAGCAAGCTTACAATTACAGACTATTCCAGAGGTGACTGATATCGGACAGGACCAGTCATAGAATAATGAGAACGTTGATTTGCAGATTAGCCTGCAACATTGTTTCTTATTTTCAATCATTTATAAATCACAATTCATAATTCATGATAATTTAAATGCAATATCTACAAACAGAAATGACTCGCAGATCTCTGCGTGTTAAAGATGATACTTACATGTGAATGCTTCTGTAGTCTGCCACAAGGATTATGATTGCATAGGCCATACCACCGAGAAGACCTGGCAACCCAAAAGTACAATGAACGCCACATGTGTCATGCACTAGTGCAGTAACATTCAAAGTGCCCTGCAAAATAGCATAATGCATCTTGGTTACAGCATATCCAGTAGTTGCAAAAGGTCTTGCACTTAGTACTTAAAGTAATTAAACCTCAGAGGAATGCTCACCCAGCCGTCATCTGGTGGCTACGGACCTGTACAGTGGCACATTTAATGAAAACGCCCACTCCTGTGTTAGTGACTGT
This sequence comes from Crinia signifera, assembly GCF_055691185.1. Classification (NCBI taxonomy): domain Eukaryota; kingdom Metazoa; phylum Chordata; class Amphibia; order Anura; family Myobatrachidae; genus Crinia; species Crinia signifera. The sequence continues at coordinate 208,937,875 of NC_139218.1, forward strand.
ATAATATAAACGGGTGCAACTGATCCACAAAGATGGTTACGTAGTATCCGCTGGTCAGTGATGTCAGCAGATATATCAAGGGTCATAATGTGTACCTGCTGGAAACATCCCACACCTTAACACAGCCACCAGTGACCATGGATTCACACTGTGAGTCTTACTAGTGCTTACTAAACTGACTTGACAGCTAAGTGTATCGGATACCCTCCCTCCCTCTCTCTTTGCTCTGAGGTTGTGCCATCATAGCCGCTAGTCTAATCCCCAGTGAGGAGATGAGACGCATTGCCCCCCTGCTGTGCAACAGTGAGAAAGAAGTCTATACAATACAATCTGTGCTTTCTGTAACCACCACTCTCTACAGCAGATCATGGAAGAGAACAGAATTACTTCAATAAAGTTAGAAAACACAAAGTTATATTTTCTAACAGAGATAAAGGTATCCAGATGGCTGACACATATTGTCAAAGTTGACCTTCAGCCTACACCATATGGTCAACATGGTCAAAAAGTTGGCATATGAAAATGTCAACTTGATGTTTTGGGGATTTTTCTTTGTTAATTCAGATACCACAAAAGTTCTTCTACGTTTCAATGCGGAAATACACTATGTACAAGGGTATAAGTGAAAGATAAAACTGTACCGTGCAAAAAACTGCATCAACAACTCCATATGAAAAAGAGATGTTTAATAATCATTAATTTTATAGACTTCTGATAAGCATATCTTACTTAAATATTAAGATTATCTAGGTCTAGGGTGCCAATCTACATTTGATGTGTGTATAAAATAAATATATATATATATTTATGGTATAGAAATAAAAAGAATTATCACGGTGTGTATATGTTTGAAGTGCAGCACAGTCCAGGGAAGCAACAATTAAATGCAAATGCCCATACCAGGAAGTTTGTGGGTCCCCATCTTCCTCACAACTCTGTGGTGAAGTTAGGGGGTAAAGAAGGAAGAGCGTGAAGAATGGGAACTCTGGAGGATGTGGAGGGTTGTTATCCTGAGCACATGTCAAATAAATATATATAAGGCAGATAGCTCGCCTGAAAATGCTTAGCTTCACCAAGGTGGTTGAAACTTAGGGGAAGAAATATGGTAGGTATATTGGCATTTCCCCGCTTTAAGGATTGGACAGCAGTTAAACCTGAAACTCCTCCAGCCAACACTGCATTACGGACATGTATCTGAAAAGGCAGTACATAATTACATGGAACATTTGGATAGTGTCCATTTGTCGACCTGCGAATCACATCGGGTTAACAGCTAAGCAGCGATCTGCAGGGGGCACTTCCTGCCTCCATGGTATTTAAATGGTGTAGTTGTCTATGGTGAGATATCTTCTGGGGCTGTGACCCACTCTCATTTTGGTGTTGACAAAGGGCCCGGCGTGGCTTGGAACGTCAACATTGTTATGAAGACTCTGGTGATGTATTAAAAGTTTTATTCTGCATCAAAAAGTTGGAAGTCTGGTGAGTGCTCTCTAAACAAAGACTGTATATTTGGCTGTACCCCTGGGACTGCGGCTTGAGTTTGGCACCCCAGCAGTTGGAAATGAGGATTGTGTGTGCTGGTTCTATGCTACATGATTATATATATATATATATATATATATATATATACATACTTCGAAAAATACCCCCTTAACGTTCAATTTCCACAAAAATACAGTATGAATATGAATGTATAATAGTTTTATCAAGGTCTTATATTGGACACTGTTATTACCACATACATTATTGTCCATTAGATGAACATAGAAATTACCTGCAGGTATACAAAACCATATGTGGAAATGATTCCAGCCAGTAACCCTAGTGTCAGTGCAATCCAGGGATTCTGAAGCATGTAAGCTGTAAGCCCAACTGAAACTCCTCCAGCCAACACTGCATTACGGACATGTATCTGAAAAGGCAGTACATAATTACATGGAACATTTGGATAGTGTCCATATGTCGATCTGTGAATCACATCGGGATAACAGCTAAGCGGCAGGAGTCTGACACCTACCATTCAGCACAAGATAGCTCCAGCATATTGTAGTGCATAACAATATGCAACTGTAAATGTGTAAATAATATATGTAGAATAATATGCTCATAATTTATAAATTCTAGTTTTAGACTATAAACAGCAATAATTGCTTTGGAAGTGAGCTACTTCATTGCAGAATACAGTCAATCAGACCTGGTGTTCTCAAACATGACAAGAGCAATGCTTCATGCAGAAATGAGAGAGTTCTGTCTCGCTGTTACAGAACTGCAAGTGTTATACACCAGGGGAAGACTGGCATTTGGCTCAGTCACTCATCGGTCATTGTCAGCTGTTAGCATCACCAAGATGTTCTACTTTTCATGACACATGGCTCCAACAACCTATAAAGGCACTTATCATTGTCAGCTCTTACAATCTGAACTCATAATAATCTCAGCAACTGCTGGATTTCACCTGTTTATGTATCATTCCCTTTCCTTTGTGCCTCCTCTGATTAATGTTCTGTTTTACATGAGCTATGATTGGAAGATATAATCAGTTCCCAAATGAGAGACCCATTAAGGTAATATTACAGGGAGGGTAGAATGTTTACTAAGCGTATCGCCATCTGGTGGAATGTACGAGCGCTGGGACACCCACTTTCTGTCTCCATGTCTGTGCAGATATAATGAGTATTGTAAACACCCCAACATCGACACAACATCGGTCACATCATCGACATTTGCGGTAGCTTAGGGTCTTCTTAAGGTCTACTCTAGCTCATACTTGCCTACTCTTCCAGATCCTGCCTGTCTGGAGCAGGCGGCAGGGACAAATAACAAGATTGTATGCTAATCGTGTCATTTTAGCCCTGCCCCTTTTACCTGCACCAATATGGGGCTTAATGACACAATTAGACTGGCACCACCCATGTCGCCAACCACCTGCAGAGAGGGAAGCATTCAAGTTAGCAGGTATGCTCAAGCTACTCTCCCCAAATCACATACAAGTATATGCGATTGGTAACACTACAGTGTTTCTAAACATGCTTATGGCACCCCATTACATGTCCAAGAAATGGCCCCTTTTCATACTCCCTTCAAGTCACCTCCCAATCTCCTAATTGACTTGTCCAGGGATCACAAACTCCTTCTGGAGTGTAAGCAATGCTGTACATAATTGTGAACATCATCCGGCAAGAGGGTCTGGGTACTTGTGTATTTTGGCAGCGCCCATCGCATACCATAACGCATACGATGGTATGCGATGCGACGCGATATCGTTCGATAGTGTGCAATGGCATACAATTTTCAAATTGTATGCCATTGTACATGGCATACAATGCCATACGATGCGATGCGATTAAACATTGTATAAGCACCCTAATGGGTGCTTATACAATGTTAAGCACCCTAATGGGTGCTTACAATGTTAAATGCACCCCCACGCCACCCCCCCACTATAAACGTGAACCCGAAGCGTGGCGAGCGCAGCGAGCCCGCGTGGGGCGGCGGTACGCGTCCTACGACCTTTTCATACCCCCACTATCCACGTCAGCGTGGAGTTGAGAATAGAATAGTGTGGCGAGCGCAGCGAGCCACCGAGCCCGAAGCGTGGCGAGCGCACGCGGATACCTGTGAAGCCCGCGAAGGGACGCGTTTACCCGTGAAGGTATCCGCTTCCCCTCGCCACACTATTCTATTCTCAACTCCAACGTGGATAGTTGGGGTATGAAAAGGTCGTAGGACGCGTACCGCCGCCCATCGCGGCCACGCTGAGTTCGCCACGCATCGGGTTCACGTTTATAGTGGGGGGGTGGCGTGGGGGTGCATTTATCATTGTAAGCACCCATTAGGGTGCTTATACGATTTTTCATCGTATAGGGAGTCAAAATCGCGTCGCATCGCATCGCATGCCATCCGGTACATGGCATGCAATGCGATGCGACACGTTCATCGTACGATGTACATCGGGGGCGCCGCTATAATACACAAGTACCAGGGTCTGTGCATGAACAGTAAGGAGTTTTCAGGATTTTTCATGCATGCTCAGTATCAAAAAGTTTCTCAACTGTGGGAACATAGAAAATGCGTCTATCTCTGTTATCAGGCCCTAAGTAAACTATTGTTATAATTTATCAGCCAACCAAATGTTCTAGTTAAAATATACTAGACACTGGAACCTGACATTTCATCCAGTATGTGTGACAATTCAGAAAATGAGCAGCTGAAGTGCAGGTGTATCTATATAACCTTGATAAAGTCAGAAGGACGAAACGCGTTGGAAACTCTAGCCCTCCTGCCTCATCTAAAGATAAGAACCTTATTTGTTTTTGTTGCACCTTGAATATATTTATTAGATTATTTTTATTCTGAGTGCCTCATCTCTGTTTTTAGGATAGGAGCTACTTTAATTGTCTGTTTTTAATTATCCCTTTTTTACTGTCTAAATAAATTTACTTATATTTTTACCTACATACAGTGACTTTTTGGCATATTTATATATATTTTTTATTATTGCTAATTATAGTGCATTAAGCCACGTATCGTGGTTCCAGGTCCTTACTTAACACCGGCATACCTTGTTTTAATAAGTGCAGATTGCATTATCTATATTTTATACATTTAAAGAGCAATTAGTCGCCGCATCCTCATCTATTGAACGTATCTATATAACCATTCAACTAAAATCCACAAAAATAACTATATGCATTAAATAAACATGTATTTATTTATTTAATTAATTGCTACAGGTATTATAAACTTTATCAAAAGATTAGTATTTCAGATCCATATGTTTTTACTTTTCTGGATTTTTCACATGTATCAAAGCTACAAGATAAAGCGAAGAGAGATACAGTACCATCTGTGAGGCACTTGAGATGGAAGAAGAACAAACACCTGCAGTTTTGCAAGGTAGAGTGGTCTGTTTACTCTCACAGCTGCATATAGTGGACAACCGTAACTTAAAGGTTACTGCTGCCGCAGGTCCTGTTATTTACCTTGCTATTCACACAGCTCCCCAACGCTAATTTTCCATAGCCTATCCCCTGGCCACTTGCTGGAATCAGGAGCTCTGACCAATCTCTCTAGCTCAGCTAAATAGGGAAATGTCTCTGAGCAATGTGAAGGATGCAACCTACCCTGATTCCAGGGAAACCTGGATTCTGAACTTTGTGATGTATCTCCCACACTAACCTCTTTAGCACCTTAAGCTGTGGAGCTTGAGCTTCTCTGCCACACAACCAGCCATGTTACCGGATGTGTTTGAAAATGAAATTAGCTGATTGGTTGGTACTTTATCTCTCCACTTTATTTTTCTCTCAGCACCATAAACTGCTGTTTTATATAGAGAAGCAATCATAAATATATAATGACTGATGGCTACAAAATCATTTGTTTTGTTATATTGTTCTTTAATAGTCTAAAAATATTATTTATTTTTATTAATAAGGTGGCACAGGGTGTATACATGGCGACATGAATGGTGCTTGGGAACACTACAATACATGCAATTCATTATAATTGAGTAAGGTGAACATTTGTAGGGGTGAACTGGGAAGCACAGTTATTTCAGATCACAATGACAGGTCAGACCTGGGATTATTGGGTCAGGCACTTTTACGCTAAACCGTCCAGAGTCACCCATTATACAGAGGGCGACCCAGGTTTAACCATTCTTATAAGCCGGGTCAAATTGTCAGTTTGGTTACCCGGTTTATTGGGTGTGGTGATTTCAGACTGCAGCACAACCCTGCAGCAACCCTGTAATACCCAGGTTATTTTTGCAACCTAAAAGGAGCATTAGTGGAGGATCAGATTAAAACAGTATTGAGTTATCCAAATGGCTGGTATTCTCTAATTAAAGGGTGAGTTGAATCTGTGGAAACCAGCAGAGCATATATTTAGACGAGTGAATGACTTCTAGAGGCAGTATTTAGAATAAACTGAAGTGGGGGGTAGGTGAGAAAGAAGATGACCGGAGAATAGGTTACAGTAATCTATGCAGGAATTTAACAAAGTGTGAATGAGAGTTTTGGGGCAAAATTCTGGCAATGTTTTGGAGCTGGAAGTGGCACGATTGAAAAGTAGTTTTAATGTGGAGAGTGAAGGAAACTTTGGTAGAACACCCAGTAAATGATGAAGTATGGTTAAAATATAGTTTTCATCACTTTAAAAAATGGGTGTTTTTCTGCAATTTTGGTACAGTATCACAACTTCATCTTCAGAATATTTTATATTTTTCCATTATGTCATAAGGTTCATTCTGATCAATTAAAAAACTGACTACTAATGCTTTTCCATTCCATTTTTGAGCTAAATGAGACCTGGGGCTAGATGTAATTGGATGTGCAATTTTTTTGTTAAAACATCCAAAATCGCCGGTTTACCACAAATCGTATTTAATAGTGTGCAAATTGCAGTGAAATTTGCATGTTTTGCCGTGACCCCAAAAAATGCACTTTAAAAAACGGTACTTGTGTATTATCACGGCACCCATCGCATCGCATACCTCACTATCCACATCGGCGTGGAGTTGATTTTATATAGTGTGGCGAGCGCAGCGAGCCACCGAGCCCGAAGGGTGGCGAGCGGACGCGTAATACGAACCCGAAGCGCGTCAGGCGCAGCGAGCCCTGCGAGGGGACGTGGATTACTTAACATGTATTCCGCGTCCCCTCGCGGGGCTCACTACGATTGCCACGTTTCGTGCTCGTATTCCGCGTCCACTCGCTACGCTTCGGGCTCGGTGGCTCGCTGCGCTCGCCACACTATATGAAATAAACTCCACGCCGACGTGGATAGTGGGGGTATGAAAAGGTCGGAGGACACGTACCGCCACCCCTCGCGGGCTCGCTGCGCTCGCCACGCTTCGGGTTGGCGTTGACAGTGGGAATTAGGCATCTGGGTGCTTGTACAACTTAAAATCGGGTCCAATCGCATGCGATGCAACGCGAGGTACTTGTTTCCTAGCACGGCCACAATCGCGGGCATCGCGGGTCATTTATAATGGTCTGCGATGCGACCGACGCGATGCCCGCTATTTCCCATTGAAATGCATTGAAGAAGTCAAAATCGCGTCGGTCGCATCGCATGCGGCCAAAAAAAGCATGCAATGGTACCGACGCGATGCCCGCGATTTCCCATAGGGAACAATGTAAAATGCCTCAATTTACCCAAATCAACATAGGGAACAATGTTAAATGGCCCAGAGACCCCAAAATACCCCCCTGAACAGTGAAATGGCCCCCCAAAAATAGTTAATGCCACCCCACGATCAATGTGAACCCGAAGCGCGGCGAGCGCAGCGGTACGCGTCCTCCGACCTTTTCATTCCCCCACTATCCACGTCGGCGTGGAGTTGAGAATAGAAAGTGTGGCGAGCGCAGCGAGCCACCGAGCCCGAATGTGGCGAGCGGACGCGGATACCTGTGAAGCCCGCGAGGGGACGCGGATACCTGTGAAGGTATCCGCGTCCGCTCGCCACGCTTCGGGCTCAGTGGCTCGCTGCGCTCGCCACACTTTCTATTCTCATCTCCACGCCGACGTGGATAGTGGGGGTATGAAAAGGTCGGAGGACGCGTACCGCTGCCCCTCGCGGGCTCGCTGCGCCCGCCACGCTTCGGGTTCACGTTGATCGTGGGGTGGCGTTAACTATTTTTGGGGGGCCATTTCACTGTTCAGGGGGGTTTTTGGGTGTCTCTGGGCCATTTAACATTGTTCCCTATGTTGATTTGGGTAAATTGAGGCATTTTCCATTGTTCCCTATGGGAAATCGCGGGCATCGCGTCGGTCGCATCGCTTGCGATTTTTTTGGCCGCATGCGATGCGACCGACGCGATTTTTTTACCTGCGATGCCCGAGATCCTAATCGTTGTGGCCGTGCTAGGAAACAAGTACCCAACGCGATTTTTTGGTTGTACAATGCCCTGCGATGGAAATCGGGGGCGCCGTGATAATATACAAGTACCCAAAAATCGCATCCAGATGTTTTCTCAATGAAGACATCAAAATCACAAACATTACCAAAAATCACCAGAACAAAAGACCTGGCCCTGGCAGATGAGTTTAACACAACCATGCACAGATCAGTGAGATCTGTGCATGGTTCTGTCTGTAAAAGTGTTTAAAAGTAAACTTTTTTTTACAAATGGTGTGGGGTCTCCCCCTCCCTTCCCTCGAGCATAACCAGCCCGGGCTCTTTGAGCTGGTCCTGGTTCCACAAATACAGGGGAAAAAGTCTTGGGGTCCCCCCGTATTTAAGAAACCAGCACAGGGCTCTTGGACTGGTCCTGGTTCCAAAACTATGGGGGACAAGAAGAGTAGGGGTCCCCCTGTATTTTGGAACCAGTACCAGGATCCAAAAACAGGTCTGTCCTCTTCTCTAGTAGGAAATCCAGGGGTTAAAACAACAAAATGAGCAACGTGCACAAGCGGACTTGAGGAGCCGCATGTGTGTTTACACATGCGGCTCCTCACCGATGCTGAGCTCAGCTCTGATTGGATGTACTGTAGCCGTCTGTCTCCATGTAGACAGTGGGCATTTTTGTGTCACTTGCCAATCTGCCTGCTTTTTATCAGCCTGCCTTTTGAAATATTGATACTCCATGATAAGCCCTTCTAGTCCAGACTGATGGGTTTATTATACTAGTGCGGGTTTATATAAGTGCAAATGTTGCCCTTAGCAACCAACCAGATACTACTTTTTTTTTGTATGATTTCACTTTTGCAGTAAACTACATAAATACATACAATGCCTGTCTGGTATCAAATCTTGTGCTATTTCTGGAAACTCTGCTTACCATTTTGAAGTTCCCCTTCTGGTTGAGGAAAGCGGATGCAGAAAACACAGTAACAGTACTAGCAGCCAGTGTAAAATAGGTGTTGTAGACAGCATTTCTTAACTGTGCATGATCACTCAGCAATACAGAGTTATATGACGGCCAAAACATCCACATGAAGAGCGTTCCTGGAGATCAGACAGCACAGTATTATACAATAGTATGTTACTGCAAATTCAGTCAATGATGTAGAATGTTTTATTTATTTTACTACAACAGTAACTAGTTTACTGCAACTAGAGGTGTTTTAAGAGAGGAGGAGGCCCGCGTGCAGCCTCCTCCGGCCGTGCCCCATCTAGAGCACTCACAATCCTCCCAACATTTCCACTGTACAAATCAGGATGCTCGCAATGCTGCAGGCCATGCCCCCATTTACCTTTACACTGGGGGCATGACCAGTGCTGTGTAAGCTGCTGCCTATGCCCCCAGCCCCTCTGCCTCTCTGAATAGTCTATTTCCCACTCTGCAGCACTGGGGTGCGGGGGATTCTCACTTCGCATTGTCGGCCTAATGCGTGCCGACCTATTTCAGGTGTCGACCTGAGCCATGCCGACCTTTAGTGGTCAACCTTCATAGTGTTGACCCTATGAACCATACCCCTATTATACATGAGGGAAGACATGTAGACAGCCCTGCAGCCACAGTACCAGAATGGAAATGTGATGAGGAGAGTTTGGATGTAGCAGTGAATCACAAAAGCCAGTAGTACGTCTCCTTCAGCTCCTGCGTATACAGTGTGCCATTAGCATCCACCTCTGAATCAGCTCCACTGTTTCATTTTGTGAATGATGTTATACCCATTCACCCCTGTATACTGCCTATTATGTACAGCACAACACAGTCTGAAACTGCAGAGCTACCATGGATAATGTACATATAGTGTTAGCCTTAGGGGCCTTTATTTCACAAGAAGCCTTGAGCATCCACATCCTGCAGAAATTGCTTGGGTTGATATTGTTATGTATTTGCCCATTCTTATATTTAGGTAGTCACTCACCTAACATGGACAAAAGATCTGAGGTAGCTTCAGATTTCTCATTCTCCTCACTAGCCCTTTTACCCAAAAAAGGTGGAATCATTGACCATGATACTGCCAGTCCAAAATATGCCCCAAAGATATGAGCATACATCATACTAACGTGATCATTCATCTGCAAAACACAAACACAGTAATAAACTCAGTAACTATTTAAATACAGGGACGTAACAAAATCCTAATAATATTACTATGCTGATATAAGAATACCAATCTTTTATCTCAGCAGATATATCTTAGTAGCACATACACTCTGACCAATCAGAGAGCTCATATTTATTGCACAGGCAGTGTCCCGTCATCAGGGCTACCATCAGAAACTGAGGGGCCCGGGACTGTCTAAATAGGCAGGCTCCCCTCCCCCCCATTGTTACAAACAATTACCAGCACACTGCCACACGCTGCTCTCCCTCCCTGCTCCTGACTCAGGAAAGCGGCGCCAGCTCCTCTTCTCAGGGTTGCGGCTAGAACCACTTAAGTTTTGTGACATTTCCCATCATGCCTGGGTCCACGTATACCTGGAGGGGGTATATAATAGTGTGGCGAGTGAAGTGAGCTACCGTGACCGAAGCGTGGCAAATGAAGCGAGCCCGCGAGGGTACAATCCTACTGCAATAAAATACAATAACCTTTTCCTACAGAAATTAGAGATAAAGTAAAAAATGCTGTAAGGGCAACTGCAACTTCCACCCTCACAAAACGTCACATCCTTGTACAAGTATTGAAGTGGATCTAGACACAACCCTCTTCTTGGCTCTTCACCTGGCATGGCTTGCCATCATTGCATCACGTTGCATGGCCCGTAGTGGCGGCTTTCTGTGGTGGCTCCCAGCTTTCCTGCTGCACTGCCTGTGTAAGCATCGCCAGGCTGAGTGACTAATGAATTAGGCTCTGGTTGGGGGGGCTGTGCCTGTACAATGGGCTGCGGACAACCCGTGGGCTGCCCCTGTTGAGGGGGGCTGGCTGTATGTTTGAGCAGGGCCTCGGGCTTGGGATAACCTAAGGCTGTTAGTGAGGGGGGCTGGCTGCCATGCAGTGATAGAGCAGCCTGGGCCCTCCCCTCTATGTCAGAGCGGCCGGGAAAGTTGTCCCCATCACAATGGGGGCCCTGACTGTCATCTCCAGCTGTTCATGGCAGAGGTATTGTGGAGTCTTATGATTTGTGTGTGTGTGTGTGGGGGGGGGTTGCCAAGTTTGTGAATGCTTGAGGTGCTATTTTTTATTACAGTATTTTTCAGTTTGGTGAGGTGTACTTTATGTTGTAACTAGTTGTAACATGCAAAATGACGGCTTCTGCAATGTACTTTGAGCTGTTTGCCTACAAACTCTCAACCCCATCCCCAGTCCCTATCTGCTCCTACCTATAGTGTTCACAGCTTCATCTCTCCATATCCAGCAAATTTGAAACAGATCAGCGTCCCTGCAAAAATTGCTTTCTGTTATGACATTTTTAAAAACATAAAGGAGTAATTTGACTGTCGAGTGGCCTCTAGTGGTCACTGGCAGTATTTCACCTCATAGAAGTGAGGAGTAGTTTATATATATATATATAATATATAGAAGGGAATAGACAGCGTCACTCCAAGCGACTTTTCAATAAAGACTTTATAGTTACTTAGGTGGCAATACAACACCAACACATCCGCAAACCGACGTTTCAATGTGCGTTGACATTTTCCTCAAGGTTAGATGCGTGATTAAATCTAGTTTGTCAATTTAACCAAGCATCTCACCTTGAGGAAACGTCGGTTTGCAGATGTGTTGGTGTTGTATTGCCACCTAAGTAACTATAAAGTCTTTATTGAAAAGTCGCTTGGAGTGACGCTGTCTACTCCGTTCTACCTAATCATTATCAGAAGGCACCCGGGGCAGTCTACACACATATTTGAGAGTGCCGGCTCGTTCCCTGCAGCTATATATATATATATATATATACACGGCTATTTTTCAGCAGGCTCCAGCAGGAACTGAGGCCCTTATTCTAGTTCACTCTTTCTGACAAAATATTTCTTAGATGGACAAAACCACGTGCACTGCAGCTGATGCAGGTATTACTTGTGCAGAGATAATTAGATTTGTGTGGGGTTTTACACCTGCCCCACCTGCAGTGCACATGGTTTTGTCCATCTAAGAAATATTTTGTCAGAAAGAGTGAACTAGAATAAGGGACTCAGTTCCTGCTGGAGCCTACTGAAAAATAGCCCTGTATATATATATATATATATATATATATATATATATATATATATATATATATATATATATCTGTAGGAAAATGTAGAAGGAAGCGCTTCTTAGTGTATTAACGTTTTATTAAAAGGCAATCTGCCACTTTGTAAAAGTTTAAAAAGAATTACAAAGACTCGTACCACACAATACATCAGTGTGGGCTTAAATACCACATGATATAAAAACACAATTTCCAAACGACACACGTCACCGTCAAAGATGTGGGGCTGGGGAACTCTCGCTGGTCACAGCGCGCTGGATCTGTAGGCTGGCTGCCACGATTTTTTCAGGTCACAGCAGCTCTCCCTCTCCCGTGCAGTGATCAATGTGCAGGTAAGCGTCTGGTGAGGCACGCCCAAACGCGTTTCGTCATGGACTTCGTCAGTGGGCTGTCTCACCAGACGCAAGCTTCCCTTTTTATGCTACCCTCCTTCATTAATTAGTACAATTTAATACCAACAGCTGTTTCTAGTGTCTCACCCATTGAGGCACATCAGCTTCGTTACATTCCAGTCATTAGTCCTATTGCACGTATCAAAAGCACGCAAAGAGTACAAGCACTCACTATAATACATTAACAGTTATGGCACACAAAACACAACAAAAAACCTAAAAAAGATCATACATAAATATGAAAACGTTTATCGCAACTGTGCAGATAATGCGTCTCGGCAGATAGAAGGTGTACTCCTTTCTTTCTAAATGTCCGCCAATTGAGATTTTTAGTCAATTTAACACAGTAATTCAGTCTGTGAACGAGAGAGAATAATTAGTAGCAAGTCAATATTTTTACCGACATTCCGTTTTTAAGCAGATCAAAGCCTGGGTGTATCAATGGGTGAGATTCACACTTTATGTCACTCCACAAAAACCTTTCAAAGATCGCATCTCTCAAACAAATGATTGTATTAGAAAAACTTTTGTATAGTACTGCACAAAACCTACATACAACTCCCGTGTCCCAATTAGCTACAGGTCTTTTCTAACAGGAAACTATTTTTCTCTTTCCAATCACCCCGCAATAGGCATAATTAGTTATTAGATAATTTTAGACATCTCTGGTAGTTTTTAGGCTAGGGCATGCGGAGGCTGTAAAGAACAACTTTCAGGTAACATCCACAATTAATACGCTCTTTTTTATATAGCTTTGTCCACTATATCGACATCTCAGGGTTCTGTCAACATAGCGCATGTCGACCCTGAATCCCTATCACAGTTATGTGAATTGAAAGTGATATTCCAGTTTTCCATATGGCAAGGCATTTCCTAGAACATACAAAGTTGGTCCAAGCCGGCTTTTACTAATTTGAATGTGTATTAGACAGATCTTATTTCTCAACGATATTTTTTTCAAAATAACCACAATCGCCACTTTTTTAGTGCTATCAATACTAGGGGCTGTTTTGGTGACTTTTTTTAGGTGTTATTAATAAATGGGGTAATCTCAAAATTTTCATTTAACCCGTTCGGGATTACAGTGTCCAATGTCAGGATCCACTGTGTCTCCCTCCTGGTCAGCTGCTTTTCTCTATCACCAAACTCTATTCTATCACCAAACTCTATTCCCTTGAATCTAAGACCACTTGTATCTCCATTATGATGTTCCAGGAAATGTCTTGGAATGCTGTGATTAGAAATCTTGTTTTTTATGTTACGTGTATGTTCCAAAATCCTAAGTTTTAAAACTCGCTTTGTCTTTCCTATATACATGTAGCCACAAGGGCATGTTAACATGTATACAATATATTTGGAATTACAATTTATGAAGGTTTTTATCGGGAATTTTTTCCCTTTTTTGTCACTAAATTCTTTTGCTCCCTTTTCGCCTAGCGGACATATTTTACAGTTTCCACAGGGATAAAATCCTGTGATCCCTCCAGGTATTCTACTCGGTTCTCTAGATATTAGGGGTTCTAGTTTGCTTCGTGAGACCATAGATTTAAGGTTTTTCGCTCTTTTTAAAATCAAGTCTGGTCTATCTGGCAGTTCCTTACTTAGCACCGGATCGAGCTTTAGGATATGCCAATTTTTTCTAAGTACCTCTTTGATCTCTCTATCCGCAGCATTATATTGTGTAACAAACGGGCAAAATATTTTATTAGTGTCCTTATTCGGTTGCTGTTTATCTTTATATGTTAGGAGTTCTTCCCTTGGTCTGACCAGAGCTCGCCCTTTTGATGACTCTATAAGGGATTGGGGATAACCTCTCTCAGTGAATCTATTTTCGTAGATTTTTGATTGTTCTTCGAATTTGGTAACACTACTACAATTTCGTCTCAGACGTGAAAATTGAGAGAAAGGGATGTTATGTTTCCAGGAGGGGAGGTGGCAGCTGTTATATTCTAAGTAGCTATTAGCATCTACCGTTTTAAAATGGGTGCTTGTTTCAATTTGACCCTCCTCACTTTTAAGGCATAGGTCCAAAAATTCAAGACAGGTTTCATTTATCGTATAGGTGAATTCCAAATTATACACATTTTTGTTAATTTCACCCATAAATATCTCAAAATCTGCTGCAGTGCCATCCCACACCACCAGCATATCATCTATATAACGTCTGAGGGTAATGATGCGGGGATCCTTATGTCTCTCTAGCATCTCTGTCTCCCACTGGCCCATGTACAGGTTTGCGAGACTCGGAGCACATATACTGCCCATCGCAGTCCCGCAAACCTGCACATACCAGTCATCCAGGAACATGAAATAGTTACACTTCAAAACAAATTCTAAACACCTACAAATAAAATCAGTTTTCTCTTTGGTCACCTCCATATCTGCTTCAAGAATCCGCCTAATGGCGTCTATGCCTCTCTCGTGCGGAATAGCGGTATATAGAGATTTCACATCTATCGAACACCACTTATAGGTACATTTCCACTCCAATGTTTCCACAAACTGTAATACCTGCGTAGAGTCCTGTATATAAGACTTGAGCAGGGGAACATATTTTTTTATTTGACTATCTACATATTCCGAAATCCTGGCTGTCAGTGATCCAATACCACTGACAATTGGTCGACCTGGGTAATTCTTTTTAAACTTTTACAAAGTGGCAGATTGCCTTTTAATAAAACGTTAATACACTAAGAAGCGCTTCCTTCTACATTTTCCTACAGATTGTCTTAATCCCTACGGATCCAGGGATTCCCATATTAGTTGGAAAGCAGCGGTCCTAAAGATTGTAAGGATCTAGTGTGCCCCGCGGAGCAGATACCTGAAAAGGACTGTGACCTCTATCTTCTCCCTAACACTCAGGTGTAGTGGTACAAAAACATTTACAAGCTAAAAAGACTAGCGCATCTCCAGCCTTTTCGATGTTATTTTGATGTGGATCCATTTGAGAGATTGCTGCTCGGTCTTTGCTTATTTTATAAGTTTCATGTCATTGTGATATTGCATTGTTCATTCGCAGCTCAAGGAGTATCTATGTCATTGTGTATTATGTTTTGTGTGGTTTGTAACATTGTCTATTAGTTGGGACATTGTTTATTTATTTTATTATTTTTGTTGAGTGTCATTTTATATTTATCTGTGTATGACCTTTAGTGCTATTGCATACCCCGGCCATTCATTCTGTGGTTTTAGGGAAATTGTGGTGTCTGCGCACTGATTAGAACCCAGCTGATTAGCTTGACTACGTGTTGTGCTAAAAAGCGTCACTATGTTTAGAAACGGTGATTTTCACAGCAAGAGAGATCAGGAGTGTGCGAGGATCTTTGGAGAGAGTAGTAGTGCAAATACCCAACCTATGGCACAAAATATAGAAATAACGAATAATGAGGAGGCGTTCCAGAAACTTGAACGGTTACTGGTAAAAGAAACTAAAGCTTGGTGGGATGTGATGGGGCTCGAAAATTACCTTAAATGTGGACGTATCCCTAGGGGTCTGAGGATTATAAAAAACCCCACCATAGGGCAGGATAATACTGAGTTCAAGGAGGCATGGGATAAGATCCTAGACAAATGCTCTTTTGAACTAATCAAGCTATTGATACTAGAAAAGAAAAAAGTCCTTAAAGAGACAGAGTCCCTTATCAACAAACTAGAGGTAGATCTGAGTGCTATCAAAGATACAGAAAATTTTCAGGTTCGGGTTAAAGAAATTAATAATAAAGTCCAAAAAGTTGAGGACAAAATTATAGATACCAAAATGAGAAAATACCAGAGGGACCGTATTGATTATGAACGTGGCAATATACGCAATTGGTCACGCCAAACTGAGACACAATATCAAGGACCAGACCAACAATATAGGATGAGGAAGAAATCCCATATCCGTGAAAGTGATAATTATAGAAGAGAGAATTTTGCTGCCCATAGGCGCACGTACTCTCAGAATAGAAAAAATCCCCAAAACTCAGGCTGGCAAAACCCAAAGAAATTCTTTCGTAGAGATCAGAGTAGGGAAACACACAGGAATTATGTACACACTAATAGATATGAAAGGCTGAGATCGCAAAATGACCAGGAGGTTTTTTTAGACCAAGGAGGACCTCCCAGGGGGGGGGGCTCACAGGACCCAAACCTAACACCCCTAGGAATAAAAAGAAGGCGACAAGACAGAGAGGAAAACGAGGCTCCAAACAGAGAGGCAAAACTAAGGACCATGAAATAGTAGTTCCCCAAAAAGGCATTTACAATCTATCCAGGTTTACACTGTCCAAAGAAGAGACTAGAGTACTAAATAAGGGTTTATCCTATGCCCCGACTGCACCCCTGAATAAGGTTAATCTATACATCGATTTAAATCTATATGTGCGCAATCTTACACTGAAGCGCCATTATTTGAGAAAATCAGATGCGATAGAGAAAAATTGGGAAAATAATAACACTCCCAACACCTCGGGGCTAAAATTAAAGTCGACATATTTCCCTATCGAGTCAAAAGGTCCATTTATAGAATCTTTCGCCAAAATGGTGAAGAATGATTTTGAAAAAATAGATGCAACCAATGTTAAACAAAATCTAACCCTAGCTGAACGCAGGGCTTTAAAGGGACTGGCAGACAATAAAGAGTTGGTAATAAAAAATGCTGACAAGGGGGGTGGGATAGTTCTTATGGATCGGGATTATTATGAGAAAGAGGCGTATAACCTGTTACATGACGGAGTGTCATACCGTAAACTTGAGGGGGACCCAACAGAAGAATATGTAAAAATTCTTGAACAACTACTCTGTGTGGGTCTAAAAGATAAATCTATTTCCAGGGAAGAATTCGCCTATCTCTTAAATAAAACACCGAGGATAGCAGTATTCTACCATATACCCAAGATCCATAAGAACGTATCCCACCCCCCAGGTCGACCAATTGTCAGTGGTATTGGATCACTGACAGCCAGGATTTCGGAATATGTAGATAGTCAAATAAAAAAATATGTTCCCCTGCTCAAGTCTTATATACAGGACTCTACGCAGGTATTACAGTTTGTGGAAACATTGGAGTGGAAATGTACCTATAAGTGGTGTTCGATAGATGTGAAATCTCTATATACCGCTATTCCGCACGAGAGAGGCATAGACGCCATTAGGCGGATTCTTGAAGCAGATATGGAGGTGACCAAAGAGAAAACTGATTTTATTTGTAGGTGTTTAGAATTTGTTTTGAAGTGTAACTATTTCATGTTCCTGGATGACTGGTATGTGCAGGTTTGCGGGACTGCGATGGGCAGTATATGTGCTCCGAGTCTCGCAAACCTGTACATGGGCCAGTGGGAGACAGAGATGCTAGAGAGACATAAGGATCCCCGCATCATTACCCTCAGACGTTATATAGATGATATGCTGGTGGTGTGGGATGGCACTGCAGCAGATTTTGAGATATTTATGGGTGAAATTAACAAAAATGTGTATAATTTGGAATTCACCTATACGATAAATGAAACCTGTCTTGAATTTTTGGACCTATGCCTTAAAAGTGAGGAGGGTCAAATTGAAACAAGCACCCATTTTAAAACGGTAGATGCTAATAGCTACTTAGAATATAACAGCTGCCACCTCCCCTCCTGGAAACATAACATCCCTTTCTCTCAATTTTCACGTCTGAGACGAAATTGTAGTAGTGTTACCAAATTCGAAGAACAATCAAAAATCTACGAAAATAGATTCACTGAGAGAGGTTATCCCCAATCCCTTATAGAGTCATCAAAAGGGCGAGCTCTGGTCAGACCAAGGGAAGAACTCCTAACATATAAAGATAAACAGCAACCGAATAAGGACACTAATAAAATATTTTGCCCGTTTGTTACACAATATAATGCTGCGGATAGAGAGATCAAAGAGGTACTTAGAAAAAATTGGCATATCCTAAAGCTCGATCCGGTGCTAAGTAAGGAACTGCCAGATAGACCAGACTTGATTTTTAAAAGAGCGAAAAACCTTAAATCTATGGTCTCACGAAGCAAACTAGAACCCCTAATATCTAGAGAACCGAGTAGAATACCTGGAGGGATCACAGGATTTTATCCCTGTGGAAACTGTAAAATATGTCCGCTAGGCGAAAAGGGAGCAAAAGAATTTAGTGACAAAAAAGGGAAAAAATTCCCGATAAAAACCTTCATAAATTGTAATTCCAAATATATTGTATACATGTTAACATGCCCTTGTGGCTACATGTATATAGGAAAGACAAAGCGAGTTTTAAAACTTAGGATTTTGGAACATACACGTAACATAAAAAACAAGATTTCTAATCACAGCATTCCAAGACATTTCCTGGAACATCATAATGGAGATACAAGTGGTCTTAGATTCAAGGGAATAGAGTTTGTCCCGCAGGATAAGAGGGGTGGTGATAGAGAAAAGCAGCTGACCAGGAGGGAGACACAGTGGATCCTGACATTGGACACTGTAATCCCGAACGGGTTAAATGAAAATTTTGAGATTACCCCATTTATTAATAACACCTAAAAAAAGTCACCAAAACAGCCCCTAGTATTGATAGCACTAAAAAAGTGGCGATTGTGGTTATTTTGAAAAAAATATCGTTGAGAAATAAGATCTGTCTAATACACATTCAAATTAGTAAAAGCCGGCTTGGACCAACTTTGTATGTTCTAGGAAATGCCTTGCCATATGGAAAACTGGAATATCACTTTCAATTCACATAACTGTGATAGGGATTCAGGGTCGACATGCGCTATGTTGACAGAACCCTGAGATGTCGATATAGTGGACAAAGCTATATAAAAAAGAGCGTATTAATTGTGGATGTTACCTGAAAGTTGTTCTTTACAGCCTCCGCATGCCCTAGCCTAAAAACTACCAGAGATGTCTAAAATTATCTAATAACTAATTATGCCTATTGCGGGGTGATTGGAAAGAGAAAAATAGTTTCCTGTTAGAAAAGACCTGTAGCTAATTGGGACACGGGAGTTGTATGTAGGTTTTGTGCAGTACTATACAAAAGTTTTTCTAATACAATCATTTGTTTGAGAGATGCGATCTTTGAAAGGTTTTTGTGGAGTGACATAAAGTGTGAATCTCACCCATTGATACACCCAGGCTTTGATCTGCTTAAAAACGGAATGTCGGTAAAAATATTGACTTGCTACTAATTATTCTCTCTCGTTCACAGACTGAATTACTGTGTTAAATTGACTAAAAATCTCAATTGGCGGACATTTAGAAAGAAAGGAGTACACCTTCTATCTGCCGAGACGCATTATCTGCACAGTTGCGATAAACGTTTTCATATTTATGTATGATCTTTTTTAGGTTTTTTGTTGTGTTTTGTGTGCCATAACTGTTAATGTATTATAGTGAGTGCTTGTACTCTTTGCGTGCTTTTGATACGTGCAATAGGACTAATGACTGGAATGTAACGAAGCTGATGTGCCTCAATGGGTGAGACACTAGAAACAGCTGTTGGTATTAAATTGTACTAATTAATGAAGGAGGGTAGCATAAAAAGGGAAGCTTGCGTCTGGTGAGACAGCCCACTGACGAAGTCCATGACGAAACGCGTTTGGGCGTGCCTCACCAGACGCTTACCTGCACATTGATCACTGCACGGGAGAGGGAGAGCTGCTGTGACCTGAAAAAATCGTGGCAGCCAGCCTACAGATCCAGCGCGCTGTGACCAGCGAGAGTTCCCCAGCCCCACATCTTTGACGGTGACGTGTGTCGTTTGGAAATTGTGTTTTTATATCATGTGGTATTTAAGCCCACACTGATGTATTGTGTGGTACGAGTCTTTGTAATTCTTTTTAAACTTTTACAAAGTGGCAGATTGCCTTTTAATAAAACGTTAATACACTAAGAAGCGCTTCCTTCTACATTTTCCTACAGATTGTCTTAATCCCTACGGATCCAGGGATTCCCATATTAGTTGGAAAGCAGCGGTCCTAAAGATTGTAAGGATCTAGTGTGCCCCGCGGAGCAGATACCTGAAAAGGACTGTGACCTCTATCTTCTCCCTAACACTCAGGTGTAGTGGTACAAAAACATTTACAAGCTAAAAAGACTAGCGCATCTCCAGCCTTTTCGATATATATATATATATATATATATATATATATAAATATATATATATATATATTTTATATATATATATATATATATATATATATATATACACACACACACATATATATATATATATATATATATATATATATATATATTTATATATAACCCTACACTCTTTGTCCCACTTATTTTTTCAGTCCCAGCTTTAGCTTAGAGGCCTGTTCTTGCTTTCATACCTTTTATTTTTGTATTATATTAGTAGAATTACGGAAGTACAGGGCATTACAAACGGACAAGGATCAGCTTGATTCTTTTGACAAGGTCAAAGGAAAACATTGATATATATGTATCCAATGCCAATCTATCAGTTTGCAAACACCTGCAGAACTGATGTTTAGTAACTTTACTCCCTTGTCTGAAAGTCCATTTTGCACGATGATGGAAAGCAGTTGTGATCAGTGTAGTATAAACACCTGTATGTACTGCTCTCTCTTAAACTAGGTACGCACCTGAAAGATTTGAGAAATTATCCACAATTTATTTTTACTGAAAGATGAAACAAGAACATCCAGTTTCCAGTGTATGCTCTACTCTTCAAAGGTGATGTTTTATAATGAACCATTGTGCATAAAAGTCAGACCAATCACATACATGCTACAATTACAGCCCAATAAGTTCTCATCATTACAGTACCAACAAATGTAATGCAGTAGACCAGATCAGATAAGCAGATCTGACATATTTTCAAACAAAAATTAAGATATTGAGGACAGGGAGTAGGCAGCCAACTTCTGGTGGGAGTACAGAGGCCAGAAAGCTGTGGCGGCGGTCATGGGTGACCCCATGAGTCACTCAGCTGGTCTTTGGTGTTGCAAGTGATCCAATGTCACATCCTAGGATTTAGCACAGGATCACAAAAGCATGCAGGAGGCTACTACTTATAGCAAATGTCTTCTGCTGCATTAACATATCTGTAGTACCATATCTGAACTTCCAAGTAAGCAGCAGCAATGTTCATTCCAACCACATCTAAATCAAGTCCACTGTGCAATGGATCGGACCAAACAGACGAAAACTTTATGTAAGGCCTGATTATTCCATAGTGCGTACGTTGCTTAAGCTAGATTCCAGGTATGTAACATAGGTGGATTATAATACTGTACTACTGAACAGTTACTTAATTCTAAAAGAAATTACATTGGTTTCCAATAATGTTTTGACTTTTGTCAACTGAAATAAACTATTTCAGTTTGGTGTATTTTATCAGCATGGCTCTTTCTGTGATTCTAACCATTCTTACCATAAGATATGTTGTCATAATGTATCTGCTTGCAGTGAATACAGGTAATTCCAGGACAGTCATAACTACCAACTGTAGTGGATTCGCTTTTCCTAGGACAACTCCACATGAGATTAAGACTGGAAAAACGCTCATTAGTCCTGTTCTCAAGCTGAAAATGAGAGGATGTTGTGTTAATTAACAGACATTTTAATGTATTCCTCCCCTGGTGAAAAAAAGATGTTTTACAAAGTGGGACTGATTCCGGACAAATCCATGTGCACTTCAGGTGGGGCTGATGAGAGAGTTAGATTTGGGTGAGTTATTTTGTTTCTTTGCAGGGTAAATACTGGGAGTGACATTTAATAGGATGCAATTTTTTGTAAAGTTCTGAAATCGCACCTTATTGCATTTTTTTCAAATTGCAATAAAAAAAAAATTAACTATATAATGGTATGCGAATTTGAGGCTGGAAAATGCTATATGGTGCAATGTGGTGTGGAAAACGTGCGAATTTGGCCGTTTTTTTTAACTAAAAATCGCAAAAGAAAAAAAATCACCTCATATTAAATGTCACCATGGGGGCTTTATTTTTACACTGCAATTTAGATATCATTTTGAAGTTCAAACCCCACCCACATTTAACTCTGCACATGTTACATCAGCCCCACCTGCAGTGCATATGGTTTTTGCCATTAAGGGAGAATTTGCTTTTGCAAGTGAACCAGTATCAGGCCCTGTGTTCATGCAGCATTTATTTTGTACCACATTATAAATACTACATTCCACTGGCACAATATAATAAACTCTGGGCCTAATTCATTGAAGAATACACAACCAGTGATTGCACTCAGTGAAAAAAATATGTGGGTCCTGGGGACCCTCACTTTATAAAGTTGGGGTCCTACTCCACTGTTTATGGTTCCCACCAGATATTATGTATTAGAGCCACCCCCCTTCTGTCACTACAATGCCCCTTATTGGAGCAGAAGATAGAGTGAGTGAAGTGAGAGACAAGAGGGTATCGAGGAAAGAGACAGCAAAAAAGAGAAAGAAGCGAAAAGAGAGGAGTCAGAAAGAGGGGGGGCTTCAAGAAAAAAAGAGGGAATGAGATAAAAAGAGAGAGTGTGAGCAACGATGTCAGGCAAGAGAGAGTGAATGACAGGAGCAAGAAATTGAGTGTCAGGGAGAGAGAAGAGTAGGAATGGGGTGTCAGGAAAAGGAAGAACAAGATTGTGTGTCTTGGGGTGAAAGGGGTTTAGACACGGAGTAAGAGAGAGAGAGAGACATGGCACCAGTTAGAGAGAGGGAGGACAGAGGTAGAGACTTTCAGGGAGAGGGATGAAAGAGAGAGGAAGCGTGGGGAAAGAGGTGGGGAGAAGAAGGAGAAAGAGACTAGGGACAGGGAGAGATAAGGGGGGCGATTCTCTAACACAGAAATGCGGTAAATCAGGGTTTTTACCAAATTTCTGTATGTTCTGTCCCCCCTCCGCAGTGTCACCGCTGCGGAGGGAATCACCAGCAAAAGCTGGCGATTCCCTGCAGAAGCCTATGGGCTTTTTACCTCAGCGCTGTGGGCATCGCAATGGACAGCTCTTATTGCAAGAGCTGTCCCTTGCATTAATAACCCTAGAGGCTTTTTTATTAATCCATTAAATTGGCTATTATCAAATGAGATCTTATAAGTAATCAATAAAAATAATACAGTTAGGCTGGGGGGGGGGGGGGGGGGGCACATAATTGTTGTGCCTAGGGGCTCCCTCAACCCATGCAGCTTTAGCATAGCAGCTATATTATTAGTAACAGTTATGTATATAGCACACATATTACACAGTGCTTTTTACACAGAATATTTCAACAGTCACATCAGTCCCTGCCCCAGTGGAGCTTACCATCTATATTCCCTACCAGTAGATTTTTTGAATGTGGGAGAAAACCAGAGTACCTAGAGGAACCCACGCAAGTATGCAGAGAATTTACAAACTCTACACAGTTGGGGTCATGGTGGGAATCAAACCCATGACCTCAGTGTGGTGAGGCAGTAAATGCTAACCATTACACTGTTCATGCTGTATGAAAAAACACAGTGTCCGTTTGATCTGCGTAAATCTCTGATTTAGCCCTTGACAACAGAGGTATAATTACAGCGTACCTTGTTAGGCCAACTATTGGAAAGTCTCTTGATTTATTAAATAGGAAAGAGTCCAAAATGATGGCCCATTGCAGTCCAACTACTGTGATCAGAAGGTTAAAAGCGACTCCACTAAAACCAAACTTTTTTAAGAATGTAAACAGGAAGCCAAATCCAACGATAAGCATAACGCTGACATCTTGAAATGCTAGAAATGGAAGATACAAAGACAAATAATATTTTGAAACACCAAAGCAATTTTTTTTCTAAAGAACACAATTAAATGGATAAAACAAATTAAATGAGCATATTACTACTATTAAAAATGGTATTACAGTATTGTAATAGTGAATGCAAAAACATATTGGGGGAAATTTAATAAGATTTTAACCCCTTCCCGACATTTGACGTATATATACGTCATGGCCGGGATGTACTTCCCGACACATGACGTATATATACGTCATGACTTTAAACTGTCCCCGCGTCTATAGACGCGGTGACAGTTTAAACATGTCTGCTGTCCCTGACAGCAGACATGTCCCTGCATGCCCAGGGGGGGTGGCGATGCCTCCCCCCCGTCGGCGATCGCTGTGATTGGCTGTTCAATGTGAACAGCCAGTCGCAGCGTTTTCCTGTGTTACCGGCGAATTAGACGCTCGGTAACACAGGTGTCAATCACCGCCGGGTGTGAGGGGGCATGAGGGGGTCACCGGTGATGACCACACCTCACCCCACCTCACCCCACCTGCCCCCAAGGCTGTGATTGGTCCGTCGGACCGACGGACCAATCACAGCCAAGGCGCGTCATTTAAACTAACGGTGACTGCGCTGCAGACGCCATTCCGGTCTGGAATTGCGTGCAGAGCGGTCACCGGCCACTCTGTCGTGCTATACATACCTGAACCTTGCCTGATACTTACCTGATCACCGCTGATCACCGCTGGTAGCGTGCTGCCAGCAGCTGGATGCTTCCTGGATCTTGTGACTTCCTGTGTCCTGCTGCTGCAGTGTCATAGAGTCACAGATCGTGAGAGATAGTGACAGATAGTGACAGAGAGTGACAGAGAGTGATAGAGAGTGATAGAGAGTGCTATATTTTGTGTCTGCTGCACCCCTTTTGTGCTGATCAGTATATCTGTGCTGATCAGCAACTTTTTTTTTTTTTTATATATACCTGTCAGTTGCACCAAAGGTTGTGCTGCCTGTGCAACTGACTGCTGCCCCCCCCCTTTTGTGCTGATCAGTTTAAATTAATTAACTGATCAGCAACTTTTTGGGGGTCCAGGGTTTTTCTTTTATATATACCCTGTCAGGTTGCACCCACAGTTGTCTGCCTGCTGCCCCTCACTGCTAATCAGTGTTGCATCACTGCATCACTGATCTGCAGTTTTTTTTTGGGGGGGGGATTGCAGTGGGGTTTTGTTTTTACACCCACGTTGCTTTTGTGGGTGCTTTTGTGGGTGTCCTGTGGCCGCTGATCAGTGACGTACATCACTGAACAGCATTTTTGGCACAGGGTTGATATCATTTTTTTTCTGCAGTTTTTTTAAATTGTTTTTTTTTTTGGAGAGTGCTGTGGTTTATTACACCCACGTTGCTTTTGTGGGTGTCCTGTGGCCGCTGATCAGTGACGTACATCACTGAACAGCATTTTTGGCACAGGGTTGATATCATTTTTTTTCTGCAGTTTTTTTAAATGTTTTTTTTTTTGGAGAGTGCTGTGGTATTTTTTTTTTTTTATTGTTTTTACACCCACGTTGCTTTTGTGGGTGTCCTGTTGCCTTTGAGCGCTGTTCAGTGACGGACGTTACTGACCAACATCTGTGCTCAATTTTTTTTTTTTTTTTATTGGGATCAAATTCCTGTATAAAGTATTTTTTTTTCTGCACTACATACACACTACACACTACATACCCCCGTGTTGAAATAAAGTTTTTACCCCCCCTACACTATACACGTGTTGAAACATTACACTTACAGAAACACAAAAATAAAAATGGCATCCCAAATGTCATCCCAAATGTGATCCCAGTCATCTAGAAGAATGTATTCAGCGGAGGAGGCATATGCCATGCTTGCCTCTGACTCTGACACAGCCAGTGATGCAAGCGGGGAATTTGAAGGAGTCGTCTTAAGCTCCTCTTCCTCCTCTAGTGATGAGGGACCCCCTCAAAGACGCCCCCGTAGAGCAGCTGAGACCCCCCCCCCAAATGATTGATCCCGTATGGACCCCACCACCAGACAATTTTGAGCCCCAGGTTCCTGAGTTTTTGGCCATCCCAGGAATCCAATTTGATTCAACAGGTCTCAGAGAAATTGACTTTTTCAAATTATTTTTCTCTGATGATTTTATAAATTTAATGGTGGACCAAAGTAATTTATATGCCCAGCAGTTTATTGCTCAAAACCCCACGTCATCATTTGCTAGGTGGACCCCTGTAGATGCAGTAGAGATGATGACGTTTTGGGGTCTGGTGTTACATATGGGCATAGTAAAAAAGCCAGAAATTAGGCAATATTGGAGTACAGATGTTCTGTACAGCACCCCATTTTACCGTATGGCCATGACTCGGACTCGTTTTGAGACAATCCTTAAATTTTTACATTACACCGATAATGCACAGTGCCCACCCAGAGATGATCCCACCTTTGACCGGCTATTCAAAGTCAGGCCGGTCATTGATCATTTCAGTGCCAAATTTGTAGAGATGTACATCCCTGAAAAATGTATTTGTATCGACGAGTCCCTTATACATTTTAAAGGAAGGGTTAAATTCCGCCAGTACCTTCCCAGTAAGAGGGCAAGGTATGGCATAAAAATGTATAAACTGTGTGAAAGCACCTCAGGGTACACCCACAGGTTTAGGGTATATGAAGGGAAGGATTCAAGAATTGAACTGCCAGAATGCCCCCCCCCCCCCCCCCCTCGTAGGTGTTAGTAGAAAAATTGTCTGGGATTTAGTGCACCCCTTCCTGGATAAAGGTTATCACCTCTATGTGGATAACTTTTACACTAGCATCCCCCTGTTTAAGGCCCTTGGTTCAAGAGGTACAGCAGCTTGCGGTACTGTGCGCAAGAACCAAAGAGGCCTCCCAAAAACGCACATTGCCCAAGTACTGAGAAGGGGTGAAAGCAGGGCACAATCCACCGAAAATATGTTGTTGGTCAAATATAAGGACAAGAGGGATGTCCTTATACTGACAACAATTCATGGAGACAGTACCACCTCCATCCCTGTACAAGGTACCAGTACCCACACCTCAAAACCTAATTGTATCCTAGATTACAATAAGTACATGGGCGGAGTGGATCTTTCAGATCAGGTACTGAAGCCGTACAGTCCCCTGCGGAAAACAAAAATCTGGTACAAGAAGCTGGCCGTGTATATCATCCAGATGGCACTGTATAACGCTTACGTGCTATTCCGTTCTACCAGCCAGAGGGGGACATTTATGCACTTTCAAGAGGAAGTCATAAAGGGCCTAATATTTGGGAACCAGCAGGCAGAGGGCCCCAGTACTTCTAGTACTGGCCCCCGTATTGTACCAGGGCAGCATTTTCCTAACGAAATCCCCTCCACTGCAAGAAAGGGCAGGACACAAAAAAGGTGCAAAGTTTGCTATAAAAAGGGAATAAGAAAGAATACTATTTTCCACTGTGAAACTTGCCCCGACAAACCCGGCCTATGTATAAAGGAGTGTTTTAAAATATACCACACATCTATGGATTATTAGGTTCATCATTTCACCGTGCTTCGGGGGTCTTGCTAATGCCACATAGCACCCACCATTCATTCCACCAGAATCTGAGCTGCAAAATCCAAAAATCACTCCTTCCCTTCTGAGTCCTGCCATGCACCCAACTGGTATTTTTTGGTCACATATGAGGCATTGCCATACTCGCGAGAAATTGGGGCACAGATTTTGGGGTGCTTTGTCTCCTTCAATCCTTGTGAAAATGAAAAATTTTGAGCCAGAACTGCATTTTTGTGTAAAAAAATTAATTTTTCATTTGCACAGCCCAGTTGTATCAAAATTGGTGAAACCCCTGGGGGTTTGAAATGTACACTATACCCCTAGATGAATTCCCTGAGGGGTGTAGTTTGCAAAATGGGGTCACTTGTGGGGGGGGGTTCCACTGTATTGGTGCTTCGGGGGTCTTGCTAATGCGACATAGCACCCACCAACATTCCACCAGAATCTGTGCTGCAAAATCCAAATATTACTCCTTCCCTTCTGAGTCCTGCCATTTTTTGGTCACACATGAGGCATTGTCGTACTCGGGAGAAATTGAGGCACAGATTTTGGGGTGCTTTGTCTCCTTCATTCCTTGTGAAAATGAAAAATTTTGAGCCAGAACTGCATTTTTGTGTAAAAAATGTAATTTTTCATTTGCACAGCCCAGTTGTATCAAAATTGGTGAAACACCTGGGGGTTTGAAATGTACACTATACCCCTAGATGAATTCCCTGAGGGGTGTAGTTTGCAAAATGGGGTCACTTGTGGGGGGGTTCCACTGTATTGGTGCTTCGGGGGTCTTGCTAATGCGACATAGCACCCACCAACATTCCACCAGAATCTGAGCTGCAAAATCCAAAAATCACTCCTTCCCTTCTGAGTCCTGCCATGCACCCAAATGGTATTTTTTGGTCACATGTGAGGCATTGCCGTACTCGGGAGAAATTGGGGCACAGATTTTGGGGTGCTTTGTCTCCTTCATTCCTTGTGAAAATGAAAAATTTGGAGCCAGAACTGCATTTTTGTGTAAAAAATTTAATTTTTCATTTGCACAGCCCATTTGTATCAAAATTGGTGAAACCCCTGGGGGTTTGAAATGTACACTATACCCCTAGATGAATTCCCTGAGGGGTGTAGTTTGCAAAATGGGGTCACTTGTGGGGGGTTCCACTGTATTGGTGCTTCGGGGGTCTTGCTAATGCGACATAGCACTCACCAACATTCCACCAGAATCTGAGCTGCAAAATCCAAAAATCACTCCTTCCATTCTGAGTCCTGCCATGCACCCAAATGGTATTTTTTGGTCACATGTGAGGCATTGCCATACTCGGGAGAAATTGGGGCACAGATTTTGGTGTGCTTTGTCTCCTTCATTCCTTGTGAAAATGAAAAATTTGGAGCCAGAACTGCATTTTTGTGTAAAAAATGTAATTTTTCATTTGCACAGCCCAGTTGTATCAAAATTGGTGAAACCCCTGGGGGTTTGAAATGTACACTATACCCCTAGATGAATTCCCTGAGGGGTGTAGTTTGCAAAATGGGGTCACTTGTGGGGGGGTTCCACTGTATTGGTGCTTCGGGGGTCTTGCTAATGCGACATAGCACACACCAACATTCCACCAGAATCTGAGATGCAAAATCCAAAAATCACTCCTTCCCTTCTGAGTCCTGCCATGCACCCAAATGGTATTTTTTGGTCACATGTGAGGCATTGCCGTACTCGGGAGAAATTGGGGCACAGATTTTGGGGTGCTTTGTCTCCTTCAATCCTTGTGAAAATGAAAAATTTGGAGCCAGAACTGCATTTTTGTGTAAAAAATGTAATTTTTCATTTGCACAGCCCAGTTGTATCAAAATTGGTGAAACCCCTGGGGGTTTGAAATGTACACTATACCCCTAGATGAATTCCCTGAGGGGTGTAGTTTGCAAAATGGGGTCACTTGTGGGGGGGTTCCACTGTATTGGTGCTTCGGGGGTCTTGCTAATGCGACATAGCACCCACCAACATTCCACCAGAATCTGAGCTGCAAAATCCAAAAATCACTCCTTCCCTTCTGAGTCCTGCCATGCACCCAAATGGTATTTTTTGGTCACATGTGAGGCATTGCCGTACTCGGGAGAAATTGGGGCACAGATTTTGGGGTGCTTTGTCTCCTTCATTCCTTGTGAAAATGAAAAATTTGGAGCCAGAACTGCATTTTTGTGTAAAAAATGTAATTTTTCATTTGCACAGCCCAGTTGTATCAAAATTGGTGAAACCCCTGGGGGTTTGAAATGTACACTATACCCCTAGATGAATTCCCTGAGGGGTGTAGTTTGCAAAATGGGGTCACTTGTGGGGGGGTTCCACTGTATTGGTGCTTCGGGGGTCTTGCTAATGCGACATAGCACCCACCAACATTCCACCAGAATCTGAGCTGCAAAATCCAAAAATCACTCCTTCCCTTCTGAGTCCTGCCATGCACCCAAATAGTATTTTTTGGTCACATGTGAGGCATTGCCGTACTCGGGAGAAATTGGGGCACAGATTTTGGGGTGCTTTGTCTCCTTCATTTCTTGTGAAAATGACAAATTTGGAGCCAGAACTGCATTTTTGTGTAAAAAATGTAATTTTTCATTTGCACAGCCCAGTTGTATCAAAATTGGTGAAACCCCTGGGGGTTTGAAATGTACACTATACCCCTAGATGAATTCCCTGAGGGGTGTAGTTTGCAAAATGGGGTCACTTGTGGGGGGGTTCCACTGTATTGGTGCTTCGGGGGTCTTGCTAATGCGACATAGCACCCACCAACATTCCACCAGAATCTGAGCTGCAAAATCCAAAAATCACTCCTTCCCTTCTGAGTCCTGCCATGCACCCAAATGGTATTTTTTGGTCACATGTGAGGCATTGCCGTACTCGGGAGAAATTGGGGCACAGATTTTGGGGTGCTTTGTCTCCTTCATTCCTTGTGAAAATGAAAAATTTGGAGCCAGAACTGCATTTTTGTGTAAAAAATGTAATTTTTCATTTGCACAGCCCAGTTGTATCAAAATTGGTGAAACCCCTGGGGGTTTGAAATGTACACTATACCCCTAGATGAATTCCCTGAGGGGTGTAGTTTGCAAAATGGGGTCACTTGTGGGGGGGTTCCACTGTATTGGTGCTTCGGGGGTCTTGCTAATGCGACATAGCACCCACCAACATTCCACCAGAATCTGAGCTGCAAAATCCAAAAATCACTCCTTCCCTTCTGAGTCCTGCCATGCACCCAAATGGTATTTTTTGGTCACATGTGAGGCATTGCCGTACTCGGGAGAAATTGGGGCACAGATTTTGGGGTGCTTTGTCTCCTTCATTCCTTGTGAAAATGAAAAATTTGAAACCAGAACTGCATTTTTGTGTAAAAAAATTCATTTTTCATTTTCACTGCCCAGTTGTACCACAATTGGTGAAACCCCTGGGGGTTTGAAATGTACACTATACCCCTAGATGAATTCCCTGAGGGGTGTAGTTTGCAAAATGGGGTCACTTGTGGGGGGGTTCCAAACTTTTAGCATCTTATGGTGCCTAGAAACCTACATGGTGCCTAAAAAATAATCTCATAAAAAGGAGGCTCCAAAATCAAGTAAGTGCTCCTTCTATTATGAAGCCTGTGGTTTGGTCAACGTGCACACTAGGGCCACATATAGGATATTTATGAAAACAAAATAATTGGGGGAATCAATTTTTAGTCACATTTCTCTAGTAAAATCTACTGTGTTCCTTAGAAAAATGTATTAAAATTGCAAATCTGCAAAAAAAATGAAATTTTTAAATTTCACCTACACTTTGTTTTAATTCCTGTGAAACACCTAAAGGGTTAACAAACTTCCAAAATGCTGTTTTGAATACTGTGAGGGGTGCAGTTTTTGAAATGGCATCATTTATGGGGGTGTCTCACATACAAGTCCCTCAAAGTCACATCAGAACTGAACTGGTCCCTAAAAAAATCAGTGTTTGAAATTTTCTT
This sequence comes from Crinia signifera, assembly GCF_055691185.1. Lineage (NCBI taxonomy): Eukaryota > Metazoa > Chordata > Amphibia > Anura > Myobatrachidae > Crinia > Crinia signifera. The sequence continues at coordinate 208,969,571 of NC_139218.1, forward strand.
GAAAATTTGAGAATTTGCTATTCATATTTTAAGCCTCCTAGTGTCCAAAAAAATTAAAAGGAGGCTGAAATAATGATGGAAACATAAAGTAGACATATGGTCTATGTTAGTTATTAACTATTTTGAGTGGTATGATTATTTGTCTCACAAGCAGAAAATTTAACATTTTGAAAATTGCTAAATTTTCCATTTTTTTACGACATTTTGGTATTTTTCACAAAAAAACACAGACTGTATCGACCCAAATTTACCACTAACTTGAAGTACAATGTGTCACGAGAAAACAATCTCAAAATCACTGGGATAAGTAAAAGCAAAAAAAAGTTATCCCCACTTAAGTGATACATGTCAGATTTGAAAAAAAGGGCTCTGTCAGGAAGGCAAAAACATGCTGCGTCAGGAAGGGGTTAAAATATGGCCGATGCCGTGTACGAATCCATACAACCAGCATCGCTTGTATTTTTGGGAAAATACAATTTCATAATTAGGGCTTTTAATTTCCTCAATAGCGTAGGCGGCCGTATGCCGGCATATTCATATTTAGTGGCGAGGGTCCCCTTGCGGTGAGGGTCCAATGAGAATGAAACCCATGGCAAGAAGCAGGTTATCCCTGGCAACAAGCATGTAGGCAATGGACGTCCACTAAACCTCAGGGGACCCTTGCCGCTGTCCGCCGATCCCGCTGGAGAGGCTCCGGGTGGGTCAGCAGACAGACTTACTCGGCGCTACAATGAACCATAGCAGATCAGGGCCGGAGCTGATGTCAGAGGTCTTCCTTTGAAACGCCTGGGTCCACCTGCGGTTTTCCCGACACTCCTTGAAAATTGCCAGGTTCCACTCCCAAATGTCGTCGCCTGTCTATCACCATATGCATGGCCATTGTTAAGAAGCCAACGCAGGCTTTGTTCACAGGAAGTCTTGCGCATGTACACTATGATCCATGAGCATGCGCAGTAGCTTGAAAATTGCTCAACCTGCAAATTCGCAGCCCAGCAATCTGGTCTGAATTTGGCCCACTGTCGCATCAGACTGTCAGCGATTTACAGTCTGAGGCTGTTTAGGGGAGGGGAGACATGTTGGCGCTGTTGTGGGAGAGGGACAACGTAATGATCTCCATGCTGCTGAGATGACTGGCTTGCACAATCTGATGGGTCATGCAGCCAGCAAATGGTGTTGCAGATGATCCGAAGTCACAGCTCAGATCAGTACTGCATCCTGCTCCATTACCATAATAGTGCAATAGCTGCAGCAATAGCAACTCCAACCACATCTGAATCAAGCCTTGTGTCATCTGCAGTAGTACCTTTATACTAAAAAAGATTATTAACAGCATTTAATAACTACTGTAGGCCCCTTATATCTAGATAATGCAGAGCTTAAGGGAGTAGCATGTTAACACAGAACTCTATTTCAATAGTTCTAATAGGGAACTTGTAGGGATAGAGGTTGGTGAATAAATCACCTAGCTCCTTTTTATAAGAGGCGCAGCTACACCCAGCACAATAAACACAATTTTATATATTAATAAGCATAATATTTTTATTTTCTTAGAATATCATCAGTTAAAACAATTTTGAAGTGCACTTCTAACACAATAAAAATAGACACACAACATATAACATATAAAATAACTTGATATGAGGTTCTATGTTTGCTGTAATGAGGCTTTGGAAATCATGGCTTTTGTAAATAGATATATGAGGCAATGGAATCACATAGTTACCAGTCCCGCATCAAGAGTTAATAGCCATATAGATGTTTGTATGGATATTCCTTCCTGGCGTAATTTGGGCATTCTTTCATATGGGGTATACAGTAAATGCCCCCCTTCCTTGCTCTTTGTACTCTACTCCAGACACCCAGGGTTTAAAGACATTAGGAGTGTGTGGAGGGGGGGGGGAGTTGGTAGGATTAGGCCATGCAGTGGGAGGTTTAAGAACTAAGAAAGGGGATAGGGTTAGGCTACAGGGGAGGGAAGGTTTAGATTTAGGCTAAGGAGAGCAAGGGTTAGTTTTGGGACATTAGGGGGCCAAACCATCGACTGAAAGTGGGGTGGTCTATGGGCATTTTCTGGGAGTGTCAGGATGCCCAGGGATTTTAAGGGTTGGGTGTGTGACATCAGCGCCGACCTCTATCAGCCTGTATCTATCGCAGTTGTGGAAGGGCCAGACTTACTTACATTTTCGCAGACAAGAAAAATAATTTGATGATTCCTGAATTGCGTATGGAAGTGTGACAGGATAGTGGATAACGATATTTTTACAATTCACTTGCAAATGTGCATGGGGCAGGTTTTCAGTCTGTCTGAGCAGTGGCTAACATCTGCAAATTTGCATATGAGTTATCAGATCTGAATCAGAGCTATATTCTCTTGAGCCTGGCTATTTATAATAAACTCTGACAAAGTTCCATGACGTTATATGAGTATAATGGACTTTCAGGCTATTTTTTATTATGCATGTCTGAAAAGTTGAAGTGGTGTTGCCAAAGGATAGGCATGACTAAATCAGGGTACAAACTATGCGATTCGCAGCAGCCGTCAATATCATTAACAATAGCATCAGTGTTCCTGGACGAGCGATATAGGGTATTCACAAGAACTCGTTCCGTGACGTCACCTGCCCCCCTTCGCTGCTGAATATGCAGTCTTTGAGGGAGAGACCAGCGGGACCTTTCATCCTTAACAATATTGTTATCATGCATATAGATTTAAAAAAAAAAATGTAAGTGGTAAATATGTGGCCATGGACATACTCATGACTTATCTCAGTGCAATCACAATAACCATATTTAATCATGAAGCTCTGTGATAATAAAACTAATTGTTATTTTCTTTTTTCGTTTCACCCTAGCATCATTTGATTAAAGGTTATCTCCTTACTACTAATACAATGATTGTAATAATACATCACATAGAGACTGCTCCCTACTCCCACCACTAAAGTAAGTGCCACTCTGCTGTAATGGCTTCCTCCTAATGCCAGCCATAATGGTCATTACCGATCCACACCACTGTCATTTCACAGCTCTCTTCAGCTTGTTGAGGGCACTCACACAATTTCAACTGGGAAATATTGGGTCAGGGACTTACAAAATAACTTTTTCTAAATCTATCACAAATTTGTGATTATATCTTATATATTCTACACACAGTATATGTGTGTCTGTGTATTCACAAAATGTTTCTGTAAATGCTAGTCACAGTAACACAGTAATAATGTAATTATATTATCCTGCAAAGAAACAAGGATAACTTTATTTGTATATAAAATAACACTTATAAATCCTTACTTTTGCATGTATATATATGCGTATATATATATATATATATATATATATATATATATATATATATATATATATGAAATGCAGTGGATTTTTACATCACAAAACTGAAAGGGTTCATGTTAGTGGAAACATGGACAAGCTATCCTACTTCTGAATAAGGTAATCTTTTATGCAATCTGATAAATAAAAAAAAACCTTACCTGGGTACCAATGGAGATTATTTTCAAATTTGTAGTTTTGAGAAAATAAGAACATGAAGGCCAATATAAATATTGTCTCCAATATAAGAAGTACCCATGGTAGGCGACCTCTCAAGCTGTCCGAGTATCTTGGTGGCATTTTTCCGTTTGTAACAGGAGAGAAAAGTTCCTTTGCTCTGCGTTATAAAGGACACATGAGGAGTGAGGTTGATGGGTGTTAACCAAATGATGAGGGTGCTTATCTTTTTGCAGGCTTTACAGTTATCAGTGTGCCATATTTTGTCAACAACTGACTTTTCAGATAGTCTTGGGAATGAAGAAGAGCAATTGAAGACAGTGTCTTGTTCACCCAGTAATTCAAGCTTGTAGTTCCCCTTTCCTTGCCTGTCTTTCAAGGCAGTCTGCAGTGCATGGAAGAAATATAAAAGTGGTGACGTCAGCGGCCCTCCCACCAAGGCTGGGGAACACCTGGGTTTTCTGGGGAACATCCAGAAAACGCAGACGACACTCCCCAAACGCCTGCAGCTGTCAATCACACAGCGAGTGGTCATCGATCAGAGGTGTTTGGAGTGTGATTGCACAGAGAGCTTGCGCATGCGCACTGTGGACGATACGCACATGTGGTCCTCTGATAATTGACAGGCCTGTGAATTTGCAGCCCTGCAATCAGGGCTGAAGCATGCCCAATATACTGCCACTGTGGAGACAGAATGATAGTCACTGTATTAGGAATATGGGTACTTGATTCCTAGAACGGCCACACCGATTTTGATTGGGTCGGAAAAATCGCGTTGATCGCATCGCATGCGACCAAATCGCATGCGATGCGACCGACGCGATGGGCCCGATTTTTACATTGATTCAAATGTGAATAGGGTCCCTAGGACCCTATTTTACATTGGATTCCAATGTAAAATTGTCCCCAGACCCCAATTTTAACCCCCCTGATGGCTCAAATGCCCCCATTGTGAACGGCACCCCTCCATTGACGCCAACCCGAAGCGTGGCGAGCGTAGCGAGCCCGCGAGGGGCGGCGGTACGCGTCCTCTGACCTTTTCAACCCCCTGATGGCTCAAATGCCCCCATTGTGAACGGCACCCCACCATTGACGCCAACCCGAAGCGTGGCGAGCGTAGCGAGCCCGCGAGGGGCGGCGGTACGCGTCCTCTGACCTTTTCATACCATTACTATCCACGTCGGCGTGTAGTCGAGAATATAAAGTGTGGCGAGCGCAGCGAGCCCGAATCGTGGCGAGCGCACGCGCATAACTTCACAGGTATACGCGTCCCCTCGCAGGGCTTGCTGCGCTCGCCACGCTTCGGGCTCGGTGGCTCACTGCGCTCGCCACACTTTATATTCTCAACTCCATGCCGACGTGGATAGTAGGGGTATGAATATGTCGGAGGACGCGTATCGCCGCCCCTCACGGGCTCGCTACGCTCGCCACGCTTCGGGTTGGCGTCAATCGTGGGGTGCCGTTCACAATGGGGGGACATTAATTTATACCCATGACGGGGGCATATAAAATGAGAAATGGCCCATATTGGGCCATTTCCTATTGTTTCCTATGTAAAATGTGGTTAATTGCGTCCATCGCATCTTGTGCCATTATAATGGCACAAGACCGACGCGATGAACGCGATTGCAATGTTAAAAATATTTTAACATTGAACCCTAAGGCAAAATCGCGTTAATCGCGTCGGTCGCGTCGCGTGCCATGTTAATGCACGCGACCGAAGCGATTAACGCGATTTTGCCTTTGCCGGCAAAATGGACCAGATTTCAAAGGAAATCGGGTCCATCGTGTTACTCGTGTACCTTAACTTAAGGTACACGAGTAGTAACGATTGTGGCCGTGCTAGGAAACAAGTACCGGAATATGTTACAGGGAGTATGACAACAGATAATAAAGGAGGAGTTTATGGGACTTATGCATACATAAGTGCATGCCACTTTCTGGGTTTGGGTAACATATTGCAGGATAAGATGGAAATAAATGAAGAAAAATTACATTTTAAGATATGTTTGCAGCTACTTTTATTAATTTAAAAGTTTTACAAATTCCTCTGAAATATGAATTTTACCTTTAAGTCATGATAGTAAGAGCACCTGAGGCCTGTGGTAATTACATGTATCACCAATACTACATAAGAATACCAATAGCAGCAAGCCATGCTACAACTATAGGGACCCTGTGAAATTCAAGTCCATAAAGCTCATGGCATATAGGCACTTTATATACCCATAAATATAAATAACTTTTGGCCTGATTCAAATTTGTACGCAAACCTGGTTAATACACAAATCCGACAGTGGGGGGGACTGCGCATCTTGGTCCCAATTACTATCCATGGGGACTGTGGTCTGACCCCTATGTACCAATCATTGGTCCCAGATGATGACCATGTTCTTGTCATCCCTGACCAGAGGCGGAACTACCATTGGTGCAGCAAGTGCATTGCACTGGGGCCACTTCTGCCTATACCAGCAATTAGTTATCCCCATTTTGAGCAATGTCAGATGAAAGGCCCAGTGCAGAGAGCAGGGTGGACCCCACTGCCTGAGGACCCTGGCACTTACGTTGTGGCTGCAAAGATGACAGCTGACTGATAGAAGAGTCCTGCAACCTATCAGAAATAATGATCACAGCCATATACTGCCTCTAGTTAATAGAGCGCTGTACATGTTTTCCCATTCACAAGCATAAAGGGTAGACAAAGTAGGGACCACTGTATTCCTGCCCCCATGGTATGCCCGGAAATTTTACACTGGTGCACCTTCTCTAGAGCCCCCCGTCTCTCTCCCCAACCCCCTCATCACCTTTGCTCCGGCGAACGTACACCAGAGCTCCCCTGACTCACTCTTCCCCAGCCGCCATGCAGTTTCAAGCAATGACGTAGGCGGCAGGCTCGGGATGCTCGGGGGACTCAGGAGAGTTCAGACGCCCGAGTCCGTGAAACATCCCTGAGCCTGCCGGCTGTGTGATGACTGAGGCAGCGGCGGCAGGGTAGCTCCGGCGTAGTAACAATGGAGTGAAGGTGATGGGGGCTTCCTATGATCTGTGGTGGGTTTTGCTGAGGAAGGACAAACTTGCCCTGGTAGGTTTGTCCTGCCCCAGCAAAACTCACCACTCAAGGGTTTGGTTCTTACCAAATAAAAAAAAAAGATCCTCACCACTACAATCCATCCTGAATGCAGCTGCAAGGCTAATTCTTCTTGCTAGATGTTCATCGTCTGCTGATCTGCTCCCATTGGTTACCTGTATTCTACCCTATTCAATATAATGCTGCTTTCCCACTGCTTAGATGGGTCTTTAAATGGGTAAGAGCCATTAGGACCCTTTCCCACTGCAGATTTTATACGGTAAATTACCGTTTAAAAGCCGTTTTTGTCACATTCACACTTACCCGTTTAAAAACCTGTTTAACCCATAGTAAAGATGGGGGGGGAATTGAAAAAACGGTGTGGGGTCGTCCCCCCCACTGCCATAACCAGAACCAGGCTGAAAGAGCCGGGGCTGGTATTTAAAAAAATCAGGAAACCCAGCAAATAGGGGCTTCGCACCAACCTCAGGGCCAGGTCCCAAAATACGGGGAACCATCCCCAGGCCCAACCAGCCGGCAGGGTAATGCCACGGCTGGGGGGATACTTTTTATACAAGTCCCCCCCAGCCAAAGCATTCAGCCCTTTGACCGGTCAGCCTGGCCAGGAGCCCTGGGGAAGTGGGGGAACCCCCCAATAAAGGGGTCCCCCCCCCCCCTCCAGGACCTGGTGCTGTCCCCGGTGACCCTGGAGTGGTGGTCACCGGGCTAATTAAATGGTGTAAAAAAAAAGAACAAACTATTGTCTTATACTGTGGAACTATGAGTCCCAGCAAGCCTCACCTGCATGCTGGGACTTGGAGAACCACAAGTCCCAACATGCGGGGCATTAAAGGGCCCGCTGGCACTTGTAGTTCCACAGTACAAGAAATAGTTAAATAAACACACACTGACAACCAAGAACAATAAAAGTTTAATGCATACATTACACACAAATACCGATACTTACCTATCTTGAGCCCGTAGGTAGGTCCCTGGATCCGGGGTCCAGGGTCTGGGGCTCCAGAGTCCATAGGGGTACCTGTGGAAGAAAATCCTACTCACCAAGGTTCTCCGGCGAAGATCCCGTCCTCTTCTTCCTCCGTAGTCCAAGTAGCGTATCACCCGGCTGATACCCGCTCACGGACTGAGGAGAGACGCTGATGTTTTATCTTCAGTGCCTCTCCTCCAAATGATTTCTATTTGCCTAGCGGCCAATCAGGAGCCGAGCCGGCCGGGTGATACGCGACTTGGACTACAGCGGAAAGAAGAGGACGGGATCTTCGCCGGAGGACCTTGGGGAGTAGGATTTTCTTCCACAGGTACCCCTATCGATTTCTTCGGATCCTGAAGCCCTGGAGCCCAGACTCTGCAGCCCTGGACCCCTGGAACCAGGGACCTACCTACGGGCTCAAGATAGGTAAGAATCAGTATGTGTGTGTAATGTATGTATTAAACTTTTATTGTTCTTGGTTGTCAGTGTGTGTTTAATTAACTATTTCAACTACAAGTGCCAGCGGGCCCTTTAATGCCCCGCATGCTGGGACTTGTGGTTCTCCAAGACCCAGCATGTGGGGGAGGCTTGCTGGGACTCATAGTTCCACAGTATAAAACAATAGTTTATTATTTTTTTTACACCATTTAATCAGCCCGGTGACCACCGCTCCAGGGTCACCTGGGACAGCACCAGGCTTCGGCCTGGCCAGGTAAGTCCTGGAGGGGGGGGTCCCCACTTCCCCAGGACGCCGGGCCAGGCTGACCGGTCACAGGGCTGAATGCTTTGGCTGGGGGGACTTGTATAAAAAGTCTCCGCCCCAGATGTGGCATTACCCTGCTGGCTGGTTCGGCCTGGTTCTATGGAACATGAGTCCCAGCAAGCCTCACCTGCATGCTGGGACTTGGAGAACCACAAGTCCCAACATGCGGGGCATTAAAGGGCCCGCTGGCACTTGTAGTTCCACAGTACAAGAATTAGTTAAATAAACACACACTGACAACCAAGAACAATAAAAGTTTAATGCATACATTACACACAAATACCGATACTTACCTATCTACCCTGGATCTGGGGTCCAGGGTCTGGGACTCCAGAGTCCATAGGGGTACCTGTGGAAGAAAATCCTACTCACCAAGGTTCTCCGGCAAAGATCCCGTTCTCTTCTTCCTCCGCAGTCCAAGTAGCGTATCACCCGGCCGATACCCGCTCACGGACTGAGGAGAGACGCTGATGTTTCATCTTCAGTACCTCTCCTCCAAATGATTCTATTGGCCTAGCGGCCAATCAGGAGCCGAGCCGGCCGGGTGATACGCGACTTGGACTACAGCGGAAAGAAGAGGACGGGATCTTCGCCAGAGGACCTTGGGGAGTAGGATTTTCTTCCACAGGTACCCCTATCGATTTCTTCGGATCCTGAAGCCCTGGAGCCCAGACTCTGCAGCCCTGGACCCCTGGACCTACCTACGGGCTCAAGATAGGTAAGAATCAGTATGTGTGTGTAATTTATGTATTAAACTTTTATTGTTCTTGGTTGTCAGTGTGTGTTTATTTAACTATTTCAACTACAAGTGCCAGCGGGCCCTTTAATGCCCCGCATGCTGGGACTTGTGGTTCTCCAAGACCCAGCATGTGGGGGAGGCTTGCTGGGACTCATAGTTCCACAGTATAAAACAATAGTTTATTATTTTTTTTACACCATTTAATCAGCCCGGTGACCACCGCTCCAGGGTCACCTGGGACAGCACCAGGCTTCGGCCTGGCCAGGTAAGTCCTGGAGGGGGGGGTCCCCACTTCCCCAGGACGCCGGGCCAGGCTGACCGGTCACAGGGCTGAATGCTTTGGCTGGGGGGACTTGTATAAAAAGTCTCCGCCCCGGATGTGGCATTACCCTGCTGGCTGGTTGGGCCTGGTTCTTCAAATACGGGGGACCCCTAGTCATTTTGTCCCCCGTATTTTGGGAACCAGCCCCAGCCCTGGAGCCTGCAGCTGGTATTAAAAAAATCAGTGGAGCCCCTATTGGCCGGGTTTCCTGATTTTTTAATACCAGCCCCGGCTCTTACAGCCTGGTGCTGGTTACGGCAGTGGGGGGGTCCCATGACATTTTTTTTTATCGGGTAGAATGAATACCCCTTTCCCACTGCCGAAAAAATGGCTTTTAAACGGGTAAAACACTGCTTTTTACCCATTTAACAAATACCTGGAGCATTCACACTGCAGCTCTACCCGTTTAAAAAGGATAAAAAAACGGTAACTTACTGTTTAAGAGCTGCAGTGGGAAAGGGGTATAAAATACTTTTTTTCACACACAAGGCCATTAATTAAACTACACCAATGTACATCTATTTGCTTGTCTTAAAATATCTCCCAACCCACCTCTTCACAAGATCCACTTTTCACACAAAAATGATTTTTTTTCTCTCCCATTCACAATTGCAGGACTCTTCCAGGCTGCACCCACTATGTGCATACCTCCCAACTTTGTAGCTGCAGAAATAGGGACACGCGCGAGCGTCCAAAAAGGGGGCGCGGCTTATGTAAATGAGGGGCGCGGCTTACGCAAATGAGCCGCGTCCACGTTTTTGGCCGGGAATAGACGCTGTGCGCATGCGCACAGCGTCTATTCTGTCAAATTGGGGGGGCTCCCAATTGCCCCCCGCAGCGGGACACCTCCGGCCGCGGGTGGGACAGCGGGACAGGACCCGGTAATCGGGACTGTCCCGCTGAAATCGTGAGTGTTGGGAGGTATGTATGTGGAATGCCCTCCAACACACAATAAGATTCTCCTCTATCGCCACATGTATCAAGCTTCAAAAAGTGATAAAGTAGAGAGTGATAAACAATCAGCCAATCAGCTCCTACCTGTCATTTTTCAAACCCAGCCTGTAGCAGCTGATTGGCTGGCTGTTTATCTCCATTTTATCACTTTTTGAAGCTTGATACATCTGGCCCCTAGTTCCCCAACTCAATTGTTCCCTGAAAGCTCACCTCTTGCACTCCGAGCCACCCGCCGAGGTCTGCCTGCTCCAGCCCCTCGCCTGTACCCTCACATTCTCACGCAGCAGGGCATCTGCGTCTCCAATCACCTTATGCCACTCACCCGCCCACCGATGTCTGCCTGCACCAGCCTCCCACCCGGCACCTGTACCCTCACACAGCTGGGCCTGTGTGTCTCCAATCCCCCTATGCCGCTTACCCGCCCCCGCCGATGTCTGCCTGCACCAGCCACCCACCCATCCAGCACCTGTCACATTCTCATACAGCTGGGCCTATGTGTCTCCAATCCCCCTATGCCCGCCAATGTCTGCCTGCACCAGCCTTTTCCCTCACCTCCTAGCATGGCCCGGCATCAGGGACCCCCTTGCACTCCCACTGCCCATTGGTACAAAGCTTCTCTGTTCTCCCCTGTGTAGCTGTGTGTGTATTGTAATTATGTGTGTGGGGTGGAGGGTATGTGTGGGGGGAGTGTTTGCTACCTACAATTATGAATTTAGCTCTATACAGTGGTCCAAAGGCCAGTCCCCTTGATCCCAAATTTAATTGAATGAAGATGTGCAGAGGGAGCTGTGCAGCAGGAGGCGTGGACAATGACCAGCCTGCTAAACATACAGGAAGCTGCTCTGCATTGGTGTCCACGTAGTTTTAAGCTCCTGGTCCCCTCACAGCCTCCACTGGCGCCTGCTCGGTGCCCCTGATCCCCAGAAAGCCATCGCTGGGGCCCACGGGACCCCTACACCTGGCTATCATCCATGCTGTCACTGGAGCCCTGCACCCATCATGTCTGGTAGGCCTGCTGTGTCCCTTTTGTCACTCTCCCTGTAGTGTGCCGGACGGGATCCCGACTATCAAAACACAGACAGCCGGGTTCCCGACGGCCGTTGGCTATTTTCCCTCATGGGGGTCCACAACCCCCATAGAGGGGGCGAGCGCAGCAATCCCGCAAGGGGCTTTGTTGCGCTCGCCATACTGTCTGGGTTCGGCCAGTCGGGATCCCGACGTAGGGATAATGACTGTCGGGATCCCGACTGTCAGACCCCTATACTACACCCCTCCCTGTATTGCTGCTGTCTTTCACTGTCACTGCTCTCTCTGTGTACCTGCTGTCATTGTGCCCCTGCTACCTTTGTCCCTATATTTTGGCTTATTCCGTGTGTTATAATGTGAGTGGCCACACCCCCTTTTCTGGAGCACACTCATACCTAAAGCCTTGCCTTTTTCATAACCCCACTTCAAAATTTCCACTTCAACCACTGTATTTATATACAGTATATCTATATATCACTTTGTGCTATTTACATAGTTGTCTACCCTCCTGCATTCTGCAGGAGACTCCCTGAAATAGCAGCAATCTCCCTCATTTCACCTAACCCACATAATGCAGTTACATTTTTGGGGAAAAAAGGAATGAGAGATAGATACATTTACTTTACAGTATACTAGCTCTTATTAACTGCTTTGGGGCTCATCTACATTTGGATAGAAGACATTTTTAAAGATTCCTCTCAGATATAGCTGTACACACCCATGGGTGACCCATGCTTCTAGGTGCAATGTGCACAATCTCTTTTCACAATCTCCATATATGGAACTAGACACACCCCCTCAATGGAGCATTGTGCAAAATTCTATTACCAACTATAATCTCCCTGAAAGTAGTTTTTAAAAGTAGGCAAGTATGGCGGTACTTATGTATTATCTGGGCGCCCGATTTTTTCATTGCATGCCACTACTTAAGGCATGCGATTTTTTCATTGTAAAGACCCGATTTTTAATTGTATAGTCAACCATGGGTGATTTCATACCCCCACTATCCAACAATGCTGGAGTTGATTTTATGGTACTCTTTACCTAGATGGGCGCCAGCGATTGAAATCGCGGGCGTCGGGGGTAAAAATCGCGGGCATCGCGGGCAAATCACGGGTACATAAAAATCTGCTACCCGCGATTTTCCCATAGGGAACAATGTTAAAAAGGCTGATTGAGCGCGATTTTCATGTAAAATGCCTCAATGCCCGCGATTTGGCCATAGGAATCAATGTTAAATGGGCTACAGAGCCCAAATAGGCACAATTAACCCTTAAATGTCCCCCCAAATTTTTAACGCCACCCCACGATCCACGCCAACCCGAAGCGTGGCGAGCGCAGCGAGCCCGCGAGGGGCGGCGGTACGCGTCCTCCGACCTTTTCATGCCCTACTATCCACGTCGGCGTGGAGTTGAGAATAGAATAGTGTGGCGAGCGCAGCGAGCCACCGAGCCCGAAGCGTGGCGAGCGCAGCGAGCCCCGCGAGGGGACGCGGATACCTTCACAGGTAAACGCGTCCCCTCGCGGGCTTCACAGGTGTCCGCGTCGCCACGGACACCTGTGAAGCCCGCGAGGGGACGCGTATAACTGTGAAGGTATCCGCGTCCGCTCGCCACGCTTCGGGCTCGGTGGCTCGCTGCGCTCGCCACACTATTCTATTCTCAACTCCACACCGACGTGGATAGTAGGGCATGAAAAGGTCGGAGGACGCGTACCGCCGCCGCTCGCCACGCTTCGGGTTGGCGTGGATCGTGGGGTGGCGTTAAAAATTTAGGGGGACATTTAAGGGTTAATTGTGCCTATTTGGGCTCTGTGGCCCATTTAACATTGATTCCTATGGCCAAATCGGGTCCATTGAGGCATTTAACAGTAAAATCGCGTCGGTCGGGCCATTTAACATTGATTCCTATGGGAAATCGGGTGCATCGCGTCGCGGGCATCGCGGGTACATTTATGGACGGCCGCGACGCGACCGACGCGATTTCCATGTTTAACATGGGTTTCAATGGGAAATCGCGGGCATCGCGTCGGTCGCGTCCAGACATAAATGTACCCGTGATCACCACGACGGGCGCCCTTCTAGGTAAAGAGTACCGATTTTATATAGTGTGGCGAGCGTAGCAAGCCACCGAGCCCGAAGCGTGGCGAGCCCTGCGAGGGGACGCGGATTACTTTACATGTATTCTGCGTCCGCTCGCCACGCTTAGGGCTCGGTGCGCTCGCCACACTATATAAAATCAACTCCATGCGTAGTTGGATAGTGGGGGTATGAAATCACACATGGGTGACCATACAATTAAAAATCGGGTCTTTACAATGAAAAATTGCATTGCATGAATTGTATGCCACTATATTGCATGCGATGCGATGAAAAAATGGGACGCACAGATATTACATAAGTACCAGTATGGCTATTTGGCTTCTATGTAGGAGACCTTATTATTTATCAAACAGCAACAAGGCCATTGCAGTGCACCCGTAACTTTTACAAAACGAAAACCAATCTTCGGCCATGCTACACTATGCAGAGCACAGGAGTACTGGTTCCGTGTGGCCCCCACAAAGCAGCGCTGGGCACCACCTGTGCAGAGCAGGGAACACCAACTTGACAAAATGATTTTCCAAAATAAAACCCTAATACCCAGCCTGCACAGCCATGATACTGCTCACAGTGAACATTACTACTGCCCTAGAGCCACGTCTCTGCTACCATGCTATATGCTGCAGCAGTAACTGCACGTGTGTACTAACTACACCCTGACCCAGCGCTTTGCTTTCCTAGTACAGCACACGTTCTCCCACACGCCCCCTCACACGCCGCCCTCTCCCTAGTCTCTGGGCCTGGGACATGCTGTTGCGGCTGACACATCGGCTGTCTCTGCTAACAATACCGCTAAGTGGCTGCTACGCCGCTACCCGGCCCATTCTCCTCCTCCCCGATCTCACAGTGGGCGGGCTCCTCGGTCCAGCCCTTCATCCTGCGGACGTGGAACCCAAAACAAACCCGCCCAACGCTAAGCTTGCAGTGTCAACGTTGGCCCCGCCCCACCACTCCCACCTCCTTATTGGTTACGCCGCTGTCACCCTTTCCCGCGCGCCGCACTTGCCAAACGCTTTCCTCCGCCCCATTCGCTCTCTAATGGCCCCCATTGGTCAACCACCCCGTCACTTACCCCAGGACCGCGCCTACTCTTTCGGCTTTTCTTTCTAAGGCCAGCAAAGCTCCAAAAAACTCCCTGCGTCATTATTGGCAGCTTGCCCTTGCCCCCCATTGGCTCTTGTCGTTGTCCCTTTACGTATCCCGGGCCCTGGTTGGCTGTATGTGCCGTCAGTCAGGGAGTGGGCGTGGCTGCCCGCTGTCCGCCCCTGGCTGCGCCGCTGCTGAGGGGAGGAGGAGGAGGGGCCTCCATCTTTATTTCTTTGTTTCAAATCCTTCAAACTCGTTACAACCCCATTCATTTCATGTGTGTTCCGGTGTACTTCCGGGCGGGCGGCCCCTGGTGATCACCGGAGCAGGTGCGGACGGTGCCTCGGTGGACGGGGAAGGCCTCAGGCGGCCGGAGGAGGCGGACACCGGGAGAATGAAGCGGCGGAATGCTGACTGCAGCAAACTCCGGCGCCCGTTAAAACGAAACCGAATCACGGATGGGATCTACGGAAGGTAAGTGCGGAGGTCCGCTTCCCTTAGTACACAGGCGACATCCGGGAGACATAGGCCGGAAATGAAGCCGCGGCCTTTCCTGCTTGTACTATCGCTGAGTGTCACTGAGAGGCCTGTGTCTCCCTTCAGCTGCTGCTGCTGCTCCTCCTCACGTTGCTGCAGTGCTCTGTTATTGCTGTGCTGCCTGTAGTGTCCTGTGCCATCTGCCCTCTCAGCTGCACAGGTACTAGGGACAGATCTAGTGAGATCTAGTGGAACCTGTTGTTCTATAGAACGTTCTAACCCGGCTGCACAGTTCCATTGTGTATCCCTCTGGTTGTGGTTAGGGGAAGGTGTCATTTTCTGTCAC
Source organism: Crinia signifera (assembly GCF_055691185.1). Taxonomy (NCBI): domain Eukaryota; kingdom Metazoa; phylum Chordata; class Amphibia; order Anura; family Myobatrachidae; genus Crinia; species Crinia signifera. The sequence continues at coordinate 208,984,947 of NC_139218.1, forward strand.
CTGTCACAGCTGGTGGACACTTTGTGGCCTACTTCACTGCACTTTCCTGACCCTTTAGCTTTCATATGGTGTCTAGCCTCAGCCTGGGCTGTCAGGTTGTAGCTGCTAGTTTGGAAACTTATAAACTTGAAGTGTTGAATCTAACTAGATCACTTAAAAGTAAACACCTATCACTCCATGTGTATGCCCCTGACAGATGACAATGCGAAGAGCCTCGCGTCGCTATTGCCCGATAGTTAATTCAGTGCATGCAGTCCAAATCTGGTCAAATTGCTTAGCAAGAGACTGCAAATATCTCTGTGTACAGAATGAGCGATAGCGATCGTGATCAATGTCATCCTGAACTCTAGACAACGGGAATTTGCCTACCCTTAATAGCTTAAGATCTACATCTCAACGTATGTATGCCTTAAGCCCCATGCATACGGGGCAACTGCTGCCTCCGTGCTGAGCATCGGAATTAAGCACTATCACTCAGCACATCTCGCGGCACAAGCGATGCACCCGGTGGTGTTATGTGATGAGCAAATATTTACCTATTGTTTATAGGCAAAACCTTGCGATCTAGCAGGAAAGACTGTGCAAGCGCAGTCTTTCCCTGCAGGCAATAGCGATGCACGGGCCTGCGCAATGCCATCGCTGTAGAGCATACATACAGAGCGATCAGTGCTCCATTTGTAAGTGATCTAGTAAGATCACCTAGAAATGGGTCTAGAATAGCCCTCTGTTTATACCCTGCTGTTCTTTGTTTATAGCAATCTATGGGTGCACATCCCTGTACCTGCATATTAACCTGACTGTTCATGGGCATGGTTTGTATTTGTGCTTAATAAACTGCTTTAACCTACGACAAACTGTATTGGAAGAGTTTAAAATGATTCACCATATTACAATGTATGATCCGTGCATGCATAAACACAAATGTGTGGTCTGGTTGAACTTTTAATTTTCAATAGAATTAAAAACATAGTTTTAATGCAAGTAGTTAAAAGCATCAAACAATTAGGCCCTACTTGACATTGGCCATACAAAAGCATCAATTAGGTCCTACCTGACATTGGCCATGCTGATATTATTCTGCCGCTTGCATGGGTGGTCCGGTTTCCTCCCACAATCCAAAAATATACTAGTAGGTTTACCAAGAGTTATGTGTGTACATGTGGTGGGGAATATAGATGGTAAGTGCCACTGGGCCAGGGGCTGATTTGACTGCTCAAATATTATCTGCAAAGTGCTGCGGAATATGTGTGCGCTATATAATAAGAAACTGTTAATAATTCCGTTGCCTTTGAACACCTTTGCTGTCAGGTACATATTTTATGCAACTGTCTTTTAAGGGGGATGTTTTTATAGTCTTGGAGAGATAAATCGGGTACCATCCAATCTGCTTGGCATTTTACAGGCCATGCTAGAAAACCAATACAGTACGTGTGGGTAACTTGTAAACTTTTTTGGTGACCATGATTTGATAAATGTACCCCTAAATGTGTCTCGTAATTAACATTTCAGTACTTTTTTTTTCTCCAGGTTTTTAAAGCTGACATGAGAAATATTGTGTGTATTTAGCTTATGAGTTTTCAATTGCTGTGAATAATATTAGTCTAAAAGCTGCTGTATGTGGGCGTTCTGCTGTACACTATAGTAACATTTCACAAAATCAGTAAAAAATGTCATTTTGTGAAGTCTTATTATACACTAGTTAGAGGTAGTTTCTAACCTTTAAAGTCGCATTTATCTTCACTAGTCTTAAGTGACTATAACTTGCAAGAGGTATCTATTCATATATGTACTGTACTAGTTTGGCAGTGCATTGTATGATCATCCTACAGGCAATTAGAATGCCACATTCAAAATATGGCACCGGAACCTCAAGGATCAGCATGCCAAAGCCGGAATACAGAAAGCTGGCATCCCTATCAGAAAGTATGCAGGTTGGGCTAACTTGTGGGTTGTTGTTAGGCTGCTGCAAGGGTGTTGGGGTGAGGGGGTAGGAAGAAAGGCTTGTCGGTATTGGGATGCTGAGATTAGTCTTATGACTGCCGGCATCCTATCGTATGTATCCTGCTGCAATGTTGTATAACTTGTGTACAAAATACAACCTGGGAGATGTGTATGCTAAAAGTGGAGCAACCAACATGGATCTCCAAAAAGTGAAAACTGAGATAGGTATTAATTCTCTATGGTCCGGCTTTATATATATATATATATATATATATATATATATAATTTTTTTTTATTTATTTTTAATGGTTTAAATGATAGTAAGTGTTTTTCATCAAATGGACGTTTTTTACAGCACTTTGGACTACACAAAAACGTCTATAGAAATCTTTCAATGTGCTTACAAAAGTTTGTTAAAAAAAAAAAAAAAAAAAAAAAAGGAATGAACTGTTTGGGGGTGATTTCTATTGGCTTCCCCCTCCCCAGGTAGTACTAGGGTTTTTTTTTTTGTGTACCTCCTTCAATAAAGTTGTTACATACATTAAATAAGTACTGCACCAGAAGAATAACGTGTTTCTCACCTGCAGGTGTCCGGAACTTCTGTGGTATTAGAGCAATTTAATCTTTATATCTGGTATGCAAATGAGTCTTTCTGTTTGAATATTGGTTTTACATATTCCACAGCCATGGACTGCTTAATGTTTCTTTAGCAGAGGTGCTTATTGTCTGATTAAACCAGACAATAACTAATAAGCTGGGCACTCCATTTGAAAGAAGGAACTACTTTTTATTAAACAAGTGTGCCCTGAGTCGCCAGGTACCAGGATAAGGGAGGTTGTGCCCACGAATTTACTGTATTTAGTGGGAATACAGAAGTGGCAATGACATAACCATTGCCCTGCCTCCTCCCCAGCCTTGTGACAAGAGATTTATTTATTTTACTGTAAGATGCTTTCTAAACATTTACTTCTATAGCACACGCATATTCCGTTGTTCTTTGCCAGTGGGAACAAAATGACAATGCTCATTAGTGCCTGCTATTCAGGGTCATACAAATGTACCGCTTTTATAAATGGTCTTCAGGATCAGAAAATTGTGGCTTCCTTTTCCCCCCAGCTAATTTGTATTCTGTTGGCAGACTGAGGGGGATATTTAATCGTCGCCACTATTTCCAACAGGGAAAAAAGCAGCGGGCACCTATTCAATGCGGTCTTTCTGACACCATTGAAGAGGCAAACTGACAGGACAGACCCGACTTTAAAAGCTGTTGGGCACGGTTTGCCGAAAACGGGTGTGGATTGTCAAGTTTGTATCTCGACAATCCACAACCGTTTATGCGGACACGCCCCCTTTTCGCAGATAGTCAGGTGGGACAATGAATCCTGCCTGCTGATATACAGGTGAGCAAAATGCAAATGGTCCATGGTCACGGCTGTCAGGACGTACCGACAGTCGCTACCCAGGATTGAATACCCCCCTGAATGTTTATAATGGTACTTGCCAACCTTTTTGATTGGCACTTGTCTCCCAAGAGATATCAGATCCTTTTTTTTTTTATTTATGATAAGGTTGAAATATTTTATAAATCTAATAATGAACTAGTTTTTTGGGTACTTATGTAGTAACTGGGCTGCCGATTTTGAAATCGGGTCCATCGCATCGCATCGCACCCGACCATATCGCATGCGATGCGATGCGATGCGATGGACCCGATTTTTCCATAGGATTCAATGTTAAAATGGACTGAGTCCATTTTAACATAGAATTCAATGGGAAAAGGGGTCCTTTTCATACCCCTACTATCCAAGTGGGCATGGAGTTGGATATAAACCTGTGGCGAGCGTAGCGAGCCACCGAGCCCGAAGCGTGGCGAGCGTAGCGAGCCCCGCGAGGGGACACAGAATACCGTCCCCTCGCGGGGCTCGCTTCGCTCGCCACGCTTCGGGCTCGGTGGCTCGCTACGCTCGCCACAGGTTTATATCCAACTCCATGCCCACTTGGATAGTAGGGGTATGAAAAGGACCCCTTTTTCCCATTGAATTCCATGTTAAAATGGACTCAGTCCATTTTAACATTGAATCCTATGGAAAAATCGGGTCATCGCATCGCATCGCATGGTCGTATGCGATGCGATGCGATATCGCATCGCATCGCATCTGATTGTATGCCTTAACTTAAGGCATACAATCAAAAAATCGGCAGCCCAGATACTACATAAGTACCGTTTTTTGTATAATAAAGTGAATAAAAAAACTTTTTAATTATGCATATACTATTATAACAATTTTTTTTTTTTTTTACATACATTCTGCTTGTAAACCGTGCATGAACATACATGCAGAAATCGTTGCTATCAATTTTTCAATAAGATTAACCGATTTCTCTGAGCACAAAATGAACTGCCTTTGACGTTGTTGTAATAGTTGACCTCTTTAATGCGAATATCTACCCATACTAATGATCTAAAGGTTACAATCCTTTCTTCAAATAGAATAGCATTAGTGGTCTGAATTCCAGGGCCCCCACTGTTACTGAGCTACTTCAGCCTGCAGGTGCTGTACCTTTGTAACGTCATGTCCTGCCCACTGCTACAGAAGGATCCTTTATCCATGCCTTCCCATACTTTGTTCATGGTTTTGCCTGTTGTGCTTTAAAATAGAATGTTCAATGGCCTGAAATTATTTTTTATGTACTTGTTTAGTTTCACGGCGGCAGATATATCGCATGCGATTTGCATACGATTCGATGTGTGATTTAGTACCTGTTCATAACCCCACTATCCACTAGAGTTGATTTTATATAGTGTGGCGAGTGGACGCGGATTACTTTTACATGTATTCCGCGTCCCCTCGCGGGGCTCGCTGCGCTCGGCACGGAATACATGTAATCGGTGTCCCTCGCGGGAGCGGTGGCTAGCTGCGCTCGCCACACTATATAAAATCAACTCCATGCCGTAGCGGATAGTGGGCTTTTGAACAGGTAATAAATCGCATTGCACATCGAATCTTATGCAAATCGCATGCGATATCTGCAACTAAACAAATACCATTTTTTTTTTTTATATTAAAAATATTTGTCTTGCCGATAAGTTAAGCAATGGAACTTAAATAAGATACAAACTTAGGGGGGAATTGAAAAGCTTTTTTCACGTCTGCTGCTAGAATGCTCCTGACAGTGATTAGATGGGGGGAGGGGGGGACATTCTAGATTGCAGTCCCGTACTTTAAACTGATTTAGCCGCTTTGGGGGCTAAATCCGGTACTACTGGGAGCGCGCACGCATCACATGCAAACTATAGGGGAATAATTGAATTGTTTTATTAGGCACGTACTAAACAAAGTGCTTAATTTTGTCTAGGTTCTTCACATTTCTTACCAAATATTCCGGTCCAATGTGTTTTTTTTTTTTTTTTTCTCTATGGGATAGAAACATTTTTTTTTTTAATAAACACTTAAATGCATCTCTAACATGGCGTGGTAGATACCATTTCTGCAAACTGCTCTTGTATAATTGATGTGGTTTTCCATAATTTTGGTTCGGGGTGAAGGATTCATGTGCCAAAGGTAACTGCAGAATTTGAGGTAAAAACTGAATCCTGTTCATCTATGAAATGCAAATGGGTCAGAGAATTAAGATTTAGCCTATGACAAAGTGGATATGGTCATAGATGCTATGGCAAAATACAGGGACAAGCAGCAATAGTATACTACACTTACTGCAGTCTGTTTGTTATGACTACCCCTTTTCAGTGTGATTATATAGATGGGCACTAGGCAACTATCAAGAGAATTTCCTTCCTGGTTGACAGTTGACTGGAATCAGCAGATGCTAGTGGTGGTGTCTGATATGGCTCCTGTCCTTATCTAGTCTGGCTGGACACCATAAAAAAAAAACAATTATATTTGGCTATTGCTTTGTAATACATACAATGTATTTTTAGTCTGAGTTCTTCTATACATATGGGTCAATCCTATTACCTGCGAAGTCTGTTGCGACAGCATTTTAAAGCTGTCAACGGCACCCAATCTCTCACCCTTGTTTCTGCTGCCTGAATTCTCACTAAATTGTGCATATTCTGGCCACTGTGAAGTGCGCCAGATTTTGCCGTGAATCGCACTTGCAAGATCATTGCGGATAATTGGATTGACCCCATGGACTTAACATAATTTCTTCTCAGTATAACAATTAAACTATCCAGTCTTTTTTTTAATTAGCTATTTAGATGACTTTTCTTTTTAACAATCTGTTTTTTTTTTTATTAGCGCGCAAATAACTGTGGAGGGGTATATTTCTGCTATTTCCCTAGAAGATGAAGTGTCTTGTTTGGGTGACTAATTGGAGTTCAGTTGGTTTTAACCTTTTTGCGCTGCTAAACCAAGTACTTATGGCTGCCCCAAAAAAACTATTGAATCAACCCATAGAATTGCTTTTTTGGCGCCCATAGGAACAGTTCAACTGTTGCTTCAGTTGGGTTGCACATTCACTTTGACATGCCTAAAGCACCACATAAAGTGGCTAAATCCAAATAAAGTCATGCCTGCATCACAAATGGGGACACTTAGCCTGCGGTACTCACAGTATAATTTAAAAGCTGCCGGAGGGCACTCAAACAATTAAATATGTCTGGAGAGTTTGAGACCTGTGAAACACCCTTGAGTGATTCCCAGCCACTGGTGTTTTTCACATAGGAAAAAAAAAATTTGATTACTACTTCAGGCTACTACTTGATGGTCTACTTCAGGCAGCAATTTTACCAGGATGGTTTCTTTGCCTTGTCTGTGGGCCCAATTCAGATCTTATCACTGCCGATCATCGAATGACCGTGCACTGTACGCTGTGCCCATGCTTGGGATAGCCTTGTTAACAAAGCCAGCGATGGCTAGCCAATGTCATCTGTTCGCAAGTTGATGTATAGACGGGGAGGTGTTTGTAGCACCCTGGCATTTCCCGAGTCGTCTAAAAACACATATGGGCACGGCAATGGGGAGGGAGGACCGCTGATGTCGGCACCAAGTAATTCTAGACTTGGTGGCTACAAACAGGGGGGAAACCATTAGAAGGCTGAGTGATTGCGAATGGTTTTTCCCCTGTGTGCTTGGCTTCGAACGTATCTGCAGCCATGCAAAGGGGCAGAGGGAGACTGTGGCGGTGCGGCGTTTACCTGATCTCTGGGCTCCAAACATTCTCAGCCGAGCGATTTGGTCTGAATCGTGCCCTGTATCTTGTAGTATTGTTTGAGTTTTGTGCATGTTTTGAAATAATTAGAATTAAATGTTTGATTAAAAAAAAGTAGTGATGTGTTTGTGTATATTTAATTAACATTCTACAATTTAAAAATTTCCCTTTCCTGTGTTTGACTGTTACAAAAAATCAGGGGTAGATGTATCATTGTGCTTTTTTGGTTCTTTAAGTGACAGGACCCGCTTCACCATATGATTGAGGTGAAGCCGGTCCTGTTATCGGCAGCATGTATTATTGTTATGAGAATGTTTTCTCCTACCTCCGACTGGGATATGCATCCTTCCATAACTGATATCGGCTTTGTCTCCAACCTTCTAATGTTCTGCACCGCTTGCTGGTCTTTGGTGTTTTCAAATTAAGAGTGCATGCACCAGGTACTGTTCACATGGGATGCTGGGAAATGGATGGCGCGGTCTACCAGATGCATGCTCTGTTTTAAATTGAAGACACCGAAGACCAGTAAGCGCTTCACCACATTAGAAGGTTGGAGACCCGCAGTACCAGAAAAAGCTGGCGATCAGCAGCAGGGTCGCATAAAGAACGCAGCACGTGATGGTACATCAGGTAAGAGCCTGGCGTGCTATTTAAAATATAGCAGCGCTGATGAGCTTCCTGCCCCATAGTGCTGCCGTTGTAGTACCTGCATCGCAGGTATCAGATGAAGCACTATCCCCTGCCATAACACACAGGGATAGAATATATACCCCTGATGGCAGCTTCTTACATCTACCCCACAATAACTATAAAAACGGTATTGCACACTAAGGGGTGAGTTCAATTAGTCATGGTAAATGACTTCCTCAAATACTACCTGGATTTTTCACAATTTTTTATTAATATAATTTTTATTTATATGTTACCATAAGGGGTCCTTAGTGCCCACTTACAGAGTACTTAAACAAATAAGCAAAACAATGACTGATTGAATACAATAGAGGACGGGTACATATACATTGCTGCATCAGCAGAGGACACTGGGATAAGTATTCGAAAACAGCAGGATTTGATGCCATCAAAGTTGTTTTGAATAAGAGATGGAAAAGCACATTAGTGCTTGTGAGAGCTTAATGTCCTTTTTTCACTGAATAGTATACCCCTTTCTCTGCAAAAATCACATGGATCCGGGATAAGTTCCCCGGCCCATGGGTTTTTGTGGCCGTGAAAAAAGACTATTTATTTGAGAATTTTTCTCCTTGCCTCCAGGCAGGTGAAATTAAATCCCTGATGGTGCCAGCTATAGTGAACAATTTGATCCCCCTCCCCGTCTGTTCCTGGGTATCAATTTTTCCTGGGTATTAATTTTTATGGTTACCTAAGTGGGTTGATTCAATTGGCTGACCGAGCTATTCTGTTGTTCCAGGTACCCATTAATTATTACATTTCTTTGTACCCAAGTAGAGTGGGGATAGCCACGTACATATCTAAAATCCTGGTTAGGCTGCAGTCAGCCATTGGGATGCACAAACCAGAGTTTTTGCACGTTTCTTATTGCAATCTCTGGAAGCTATGAGAAGAAATATGTACCCCTGTGGCACTCCCTCCTGAACAGAACTACAGTTGAATTGCAGCAGAAGCAATTTAATCAGGTCGTTTTTTTAAACCGATTTCAAAACTGTTCTCTACTTTTTAAGATTTTATAGGAAATGCATACCAAAGGCACCTCAGAATGTGAATCTGCATTATTGTGCTTACCATAGAGCCAGTATGAGAAGGTAGATAGAAAAGATGCCTGATCTTCTAAATGTTATACTCCAAAATATGTTGCCGGAAATACAGGGGCAGATTTATTAAGCTCGGTAAAGTGATAAACTGTCTGGTTTTTATCACCGGCCAATCAGTTCCTACCTGTCATTTTTCAAACCAAGCCTGTAACTTCACAGGTAGGAGCTGATTGGCTGGTGATAAAACCCAGACAGTTTATCACTTCACCGAGCTTAATAAATCTGCCCTACAGTTTGTAAAACAAAAAATGCACCTAGATTGCTGGCGGTGTTTAATAGCCTTTTTCTAGACCCCTATGTGGGCTGCTGTTGGCAGCTGCTTTATCTCTAGCAGCTTCCATGTGGCAAGAAGAGTTCTAACCTGGACATGAGGATGCCTAGCTTTATACTAACTCTATTTAGATTTACTTTATCTGCCTTTATCTGATCAAAATGTTTGCTGTTGATTTCTACAGAGTTCTAAATATTTAGTAAAGTTCTACAAATGTACATTGGCTTATGTGAAGAAGTTTAAACATATCATTTTGGTGCATATTTCCAACTTTATATTGTTTCTCTTTCTTGCAGCACCTTCCTGTATCTGAAGTTCCTGGTTGTCTGGGCCCTTGTATTGCTGGCAGACTTTGTGCTGGAGTTCAGATTTGAGTATCTGTGGCCATTCTGGCTGTTCATCAGAAGCGTGTATGACTCCTTCCGATATCAAGGCTTGGTATGTATGCGTTAAGCTATTATGATCCTTTCATTGGTTACTTCTACAGCCGTGTTTCCCAACATCAGTGCTCAAGAGTCAAGACACACGAACAGTCCAGGGGTTAGCAATATCAATGCTTGAGAACATACGGTTAAATCAAAATAACTGCAGTAATTATTTAGTAATTTGTGCTCTCAAGTAGTATGACATTAAAAACAGTTTATACTGTATGTGCAGATATTTGTGCCCAAGAAGCAGAAAATGAGTACAAGCAAAACCTTTTTCAACCTTCTAATGAGCTCTTAATTAAAATGTGCTATTACACTGTGCATAGATGTGTAGCATGTAGTGATTTATTTTACCTTATGTATTAGAGACTTTACTTGTTAAGTGATAAAAATTCCCAGATTGGCCAGTTATGCTGCATTTTGTAGGTATGCACTATGGTGTAATTCGTAAAAACACTTGGGTTGTTTCTTTTTATTGACACTTCTTGTATAGCTGTAACAATAATAAATGGGGATATCTTAAGGTGCCCACAAACTAGAACAAGGTTTTTATTTTTTTTGCCAATTTACACCGATCGGCCGTGTATTTTTTTTTTTTTTACCGATAATCGGTGAATATCGGTCAGATGTACGCTCCCGCAGATCTTTTGCTAAATCTTCTGATCTTACATGCTGCATGAAAGAGAAGATTTAGCAAAAGATCCATAGCCTTCTGATAAAGATCTTAAGAGAAGTCTTTGGTAAAGCTGTGCGCTTGCCTAAAATCTTTAGTTCAGGATGGATAGAAGATTCAAGGCTAATTTATGCACACATCTGAAGATCACAGAGATCTTTTTAGTGTGTGGTCACCTTTAGAGTTGCCCATACATGGGATGATTCTGGTAAGCATGAGCTTCTGGTGGCTCTGTCTGTCAGTAGTCGCCTCCAATTGAGTGCGAGTCATTGAGGTTCTGACTGCTCCTTTTGAGCATAGTGTTTATATAAGCTGAACATGCACTCAGGCCCATAAGTCATCAACTTTTACTAATGTTACCAAAATGATTATTGATTTTGGTCAGTTCCCTACCAGTCATTAATGTACACCTGAGCCGCATGCTGTTAATATAATAGTGTATGCAGATCTCAAAGGAGCATAAACTGCTATAATGTCTAAACAAATGAATGCAGGAATTTTTTACATGGAAATGTTTGTGTATGTGTAAAGGTGTACTTTTAAGTATTTAAATACAGCTTCTTGAATACAAACCACATTTGTTTACATTTTTCACACATGTCCTCTTTCATTAACATCTGTGTACCAGAGTAGTAAAGAAAGTTTTGTATAAATGTGAATTTACTGCAGGACAGAACCCTGCAAGTGCAGGAGAGCCACAGTGGTCCAGCTGGAAGCAAACCTAGGAACATTTAACTCTGAACCTTTTCCAACATCACCTGCGTGATATATTAGCAGTTACCCTAGTCTTCTTAAAAGGATTAAGCTACTGTATTCTCTGTATATATGTTACTTTGTTTGGTCTTACAGTAACTAATAAATAAGAAGTTGTAACAAAAATCTACTTTTATTTCAAACAAATCCCTAGATTTTTGAGCCAGACATCAGAAATGAGTTGGGGCCAGATAAATGGCATAAAAAGACATGAAAACTATACGTGTACTTATTGAGTTGAATTTTTATGAATCGATGATTAATGTGTCGCCTGCAAGGGTGTGCCTGAACATCACATTTTTAAACCATTACAGTAGAAACTTGTTATGCTGAAGAATCTGCAATGAAATACTGTCATGTAATGCGCAAGAGAAGCTACAATAGCTACAATAACTTGGGAAGGCGTGACTTGGCATACGCCGCTCCGATAGGTCTAGGTTTTTAGGGTGGAGCCTTTAATAAATGTGTATATTGCTGAGTTATTAGTCCATATTAAAAAAAGATATATATATTGTTGTTAGTCACAGGGCACGTTGCAAGGCCAAGTCACACCTGGAAAAAGAGGGGCCAACACACCCCATTTTTTTGCAACGCCGGTCTTGTCTCTGCCAGAATGTCTGTCTGTTAATCAGTCAGGTTTTCACTAAACTGCACTGCAACACGTCCTGCGCACGATAATTGGGAAACTACGGTACTGATATTACAGTTTAGTTATATTGCTAACAGGCAGTTGTTGGCTCATATCCTTTAATAGATGTCACACAGCACAGGACTTGACTGAATAATAAAGGATTCCAGCTTGTCATTCACATGCTTTGATCATACATTACATTAGGATTGTGCATTTATCTGCTCTATAGATCTGATAGGCAAGCCTTTAAAGAGCATGCAGCCATGACCACTTCGCAGTTGTAACCTTTTTGAAGTACATGGTTTGCTCAATATTACCATAATGATAACTACCTTTTTCCCCCAGTGAAGTACATAACTGTAACATTACTTTAGTAGTAAGCCACCAGTACCTTTTTAGTGGAAGACACAAAGATTAGCAGTGATGGGAATAGTTTTGTAATAAACAATTGGACAAATAACTACTTATGTTGCGCTTCAGCAAGTAAGGCTGCTCTTGTGTCACTTATACCCATTATGCCATCCGCCATTGCGAGTTACAGGACATTTTGCCAGGTGCAGTCTGACTCCCTTTTATGAACCGCAAATTACCAGGTTAAGAATGTCAACACAGTAACTTGCTTAATTACACAGGTATTTCTTCATTGTTAAAGGGTCAACCCGGGTTGCCGACCCTGGTAAACCCTCTTACACTTTTTGTTGGAATTGTATATTTGTTTAGGACATTTTGTGGCTAATGTAATGGGCTCCAATTTAGGGGAAAGTCCTTTTTGAAGCACAAATTTAGCTTTTTGTAGGTTCTAGTCTTAAGGTGTGTAAACCTAGCCGGTTGCCATCCCGAACAGTAGTGTACAGCCAGTTGTTTTAAGCGGGGTACACACTAGATGTCAATTTTTTTTTTTTTTTACAATTTTATCAATTCCAACAGCTCTGAAAAAAAGCAATTTAAAATTGTCCAGTGTGTAAACAGTGTCGCTGACTATGCATAGTGAGCGACATCCTTAGTCTGCCCTGCATGCAGCTTTATCTGCTCTAGTCAATGACTGCATACTTTTGGATGTGGCCACTGACTGCGCCTTCTTGCAAAAAATATGAAGGGAAATTTCCAAAGATGGGAGCTCTATTTCACATGGGATCTTGTTATGGGCAACTAATCAAAATCTATTTATTTAGCACCATTGTGAAGATAGTAGTATCTGGTTGCCCATAGCAATATTCATTGTGAAATAGAATTGCCATCTTAGTAAATTTACTCCATAGTGTGTATACCAAGCAGGTTCAAACTGTGGCCCTCCAGCTGTTGTGAAACTACAAGTCCTATCATGCCTTGCCATAGTTTTGCAATTAGGGAATGCCAAATCTATGGCAAGGCATGCTGGGAAGTGCAGTTTTACAACTGCTGGAGGGCCACAGTTTGGACATGCCTGGTGTATACACTATCATTTGTCCGGAAGTTCAAGGTTAATTGTTTGCATGTCTATCCAGCTTTATTAATTCTTGGTTGGGGAAAACTTCTTCCATCCAAACTGCTTATGTAAATGCTCCTCTCATTGCCAATAAACAAATTATTTATGAAAGCTGCAGTAATAAGATCTATTGACGTTACTGAATAAAAAAGGAAGAAAAAAAGTTTCCAACTAGGATTCGCGCTCCTGACTCTTTAAATGCAAGTCTGTGTTATTATCTTTTGCTATAGCACTGGTTATGTGAACTTTATTCACCTGCTAGCCACAATCTCTCTAACCTGGTGTGCACATCCAGCATGCAGCTTCGTTAGCACTTTTCTAAGCTGCCAGTGTTCCATATTCCATTGAAGGTACTGGTACAGCTGCTCATTGCAGTGGCTATTTATATCTGCTTTTTTTATATCCTATGGAAAACTATTACAGCAGTGAGCATATTATTCATATTGTAGTGTGAACAGATTAAAGTAGAATCCCCTACGAAGTACTTGCCTCAATGGGTTCCTATTCAGCAGCAACTTCAATATATAAAAGGATTCCAATTCTATTCTTTACCCGAGATTTTAATATTATTCAAAGGCAGATATTCTTAATGATTCCAAAATTGACCTAATTACAAGGTGCATTACCAAACGTTTGCTTTAACAGGATGATTGTGGTAATGGATGTAAACTGTTTTTAATAGCGCAGCTTATGAAAATGATTTAATTCATTTCTATCACTTTGTCAATTCTACAGGTCATTGAGGTATTTAAATGAGGTTTCACAAACTCTTTGACTGCTGCAGATGTTATACCTAAATATTTATTAAATATCTGTTATAAAATTAGCTTCCTATTTATTTGAGATTTCCTTTTTAAATGTGGATATCTTTTGAGGGTTTTGAACTTATATGGAGGCGCCTAGACCAGGGGTTCTCAAACTATTTTGCTCGGGGACCCCGTCAGACAATAAAAATTATTACAGGACCCCAGCAAGTTACCACATAATGGCCGCCACATGTGTGGTCAGTGAAGTGACCGCTATTGTAATAGGGAGTCAGTGGGAAATGAGGGGGTGTAAAAGGGGGAAAGGGTGGATGGAAGAGGGAAGCAGAGGGTGTTTACTTAATGAGTTATCCCCTGACCCCCCCTCCACAGACACATTAATTTGATGGTCATTATCATGGAGTCGTGACCCCATGCTGAGGGGGTCGGGACCCACTTTGGGGTCAGGACCAGCAGTTTGAGACCCGCTGGCCTAGACTTCCAATGTCTACATTTTCCGTTCGTTTACATTTTTTTCTTTAGAGGTTTATTTCACAGGCAGTATTTCTCATGAGTAGTAGCTCTTGATACACCAAAGCAAATTTATTTTTGTTTGTTTCCTTTATTGGGTGGAGTGAAAAGTGGGAACGGTGTATGAAAAGTACACCCCATAATTTGGTTAGCATACAACACTAACATTAGCAGCAATAACTTTAAATTTACTAAAGCTTCTAAAAAAAAAAAGTGCTTTTTGCCCACAGCAACTAGATTCTATTGTTTTTTTATATTGCATCCTACAAAATGATAGACAGAATTTGGTTGCGATGGGCAAACTATCCTTTTTAGAAGCTTTAGTAAACCCCCTTAAGTGGGGTATTCGATGTTTCCGACTTTTGGAATATCGACTAGTTCAACAGTCGGAATTCAATCTTCTGACTGTCCGAAACATTCGGACAGTCACAATACACATAGATTGTTGACTTTACATGCATTTTGTCGAAAACTAACACTAATTCAGCAATCCAGCTGGCATTTTCGTCAATGCAGATTCGACTTTTGTGGTAAAATCTGCAGACTTGAACGCGGTTGAAAGTCTACATTGAATAGATGTGTTCCGATATTTCCGACGGTTGGAACTATCTGCACACATTGAGTACTCCTAAGAATCTAGCCAACTCTTGCATTGTAATTTAGGAATGTAAATATTGTAAGGGCATTCATTTAAGTGGTTACCAATATTTTTTTTGGCTTTCTACAAATACTACTGTCAGACCAAACTACTATTCTTTGGAGTTCTCTGTCCAGTAGTGTGACTTGTAGGCTTCTCAGTTCTACTGTAAATAAAATGCATATCTGCAGTGAATGCTTCTGATATGATTGTCCGAGACTAGACAAAGGATTGTTTTTTATTTCATCAGGAAGTTTTTACCTCTATATAAAGTGGACTGATTAGAGAGGCTCCAGGCTCAAATTATCTCTTGATTTTGGAACCTTAGCTGAGTTATTTCAGGCGTACATTTATGTTGGTAGAAACAACCAAATGAAATCTGTTGTGCAATGGTGCGATGTGCATCCTGTGTTTTGAACTAGATCGCATCATATCTAGTTCAAAACGCAGTTAAAGCACCATGGCCCTTATTCTGGTTGGTGCGGCCAGAGCCGCACACGGGGCTCCGGCCGCACAAACCAATCCCCGCCCACCCTACGGATCGCCACGGCCGTCCGTACACGGACGGCTGGCGATCCGCATAAAAATGGTGGAGGCGTACGCCTCCACCATGGTGGGAGCTGCCCCCTGCATTCGATGGTCGTCGACCATCGAAGGCAGGTCCGCACGCCCCGGCAGCTCCCGCAAGCTGAGACCACACGGACAATCGTCCGTGTGGTAGCTTGTATGGGGGCTGAAAGCTGACATCCGGCGACGTCAGCTTTCCGCCCCCATGAGTTGCGTCATGCCCTCATTACCATGCATACGCCCCGCGTTTGCATGGGAACGCCCATGAAACGCGGGGCGTACACATAGGGAAATGAGGGCATGAAGCCTCTCACGCCCCTATACGCCCCCTTTGCGGCGGACGAAATACGTCTGCGGCGAAGGGGGCTGCACATGCGCAGATTGACCTCTGCGCATGTGCAGAGTAAAAACATCGGCGGTACGGCCGCACGCGGGCCGTACCGCACGAAGCAGAATAAGGGCCCATGTGTGTTTGAACTAGATGCGATGCAATCTAGTTCAAAAAAAGGTACGGGTAGCACATAATTTATGTGCTGTCTGATCTCATCGCACCTGTTTGTCGCACTGTGTATTGGTATTGGATATCAATTTCAGGATTTGGTCATGATTCTGTGAAGTGTGACCTGGTGTATAAAGTACTCTAGTTTAATACTCCCCTGGCATTAATGTTGTCCAGTGTTGTATTTTTTCTTTTTTATTATGCATTTTGTACCAGTAACATTTGTTGGGTTGTTTATTAATGCTTTTCTACTCTGTTTGTGTTTCAGGCCTTCTCAGTATTTTTTGTGTGTGTAGCGTTCACATCGGACATAATATGTCTCCTATTTATACCAGTGCAATGGCTATTTTTTGCAGCCAGTACCTATGTTTGGGTACAATATGTTTGGCATACAGGTAAGAATTATGTATGTATTTCTTTGTGTATAAAAATATAAAGTGTTTTATGAACAGACTTTTGCCTGCATTTGACAGCTATTTCCGAAGCTTGAATAAGTTAAGGTTTACAATATTACTTGCCTCTTTTCACATGGATCACTATGCATCTCCCTGTGCATAGTGTTGATGTACATATGGTGCAAACAAACCACTCTACTTCTAAAAAAAACAGGGGACACCTGCACCGTCGTCCACTTGGTCATGTTTTTCCCACCAGTGTATTCTAGTCTTAAGGCACACTTAACAGTCAGAACCAAAATACTGTACATTTGTGCTTAATGCACATTACACACAGAAGAAAAATGTGACTTTGGTCTCCTTTATCATACTTTATCTGAAAGAGATAATCTAATGCAGATGTTTCATCATGGGTTGTTGGCAAATTTAAATTTACTTTTTCTTGTTATAAAAGCTTAAGTTGCTGCCTGTTATGTGATACAATTGTGAGTAGTACGTAATGTAAAGCACTTGTGTAGAGTTACATGTTCCCTTTCAAAAGGAATAAAACCCATATTTTACTATGTCGTAAACCCTTGCACTTGGCACTTTAACTGCATAACTGCAGCTTACATTGTTTGCGTACTCCATTTTTATTTTAACATCAGATTCTACTTTTATTTATTTATTTTTACATATATTTTTTTCGTGCTTATGCACGTGACTTGAATGTTAGAGTTGAGATCATGTGGGGCTCAATTCACATATACCACCAAGAGATTTATTGAGCTCTATGTAGCAGTGCTTTCGATTGGACAGCATAAAAATATGCAAATGAGAAAATAATCCAGAAACCTTTTTACTTTTAAATGGCTTAATTGATCCATTTGGCAATAAACCGTGGGCTGATGGAGCAGTTCAGTGAACTCTTGCTTTAAGGGGTGCCATAGCCCCCTTTTTTTTTTTGCATTTTTGTTTTCCCCTATCCAAATTAAACCCCATTTCTTTTTTTTTTTTTTTTTTTTTAAATCGGAGTACCTATGTATTTTCACAGCTGTGATTGGGGGGGGGATCATTCTTATCGGGGCTTGGTTAGTGCTGGCATTTGGGACCATTAGATAGCCCTGTGTGTGTGTGTGTATAGATATAATATAATAAGTTTCTTCTGAATTTGAATTTTGCGGTGAGGTTTTTCTTCAGGAAGATATTGTAGCACATTTGTATAAATGGAAATCAAATGTAATTTGAATGTTTAGATGAAATTTCTATCATGTCGAATTCTCTTTAACTACATAGTTACTAGCTTAAGGGGGAAATCAGTTGTGCCTGATTACATTTTTAGGCAGTCAGAAATGGTCTGTTAATGCATTTTTTACCCGATGGTGGTTTGTGATAAATTTTAATTGCAGGCCTCCCTTTTTTGTTTTGGGTGGGGGTGCATAATTTTCAGGTGAAAATGCATGGATCCGTGATAGGTTACTGTGATATTGTGAAAATGGATCAGATGTTGAATATCTTTTTATTTTGTTTCTCTGGGCAGCTGAGAAATCTTGAGTAGCACCATGGGATTTACCACAGCTAAATGAATTTCCCTTTTTCATGGGAACTTTAGAAAAAAAATGAGCTATTCATGCTTAGTGGTAATATGGCCATTTTGGTTCCTGGGCCTACCTCTTTTTGAGAGGAGTGTCACACATTATCATTTTATAATGCCGAGGGTGTATTAAACATAATAAATTAGAACCTTTGCAGCCTTCTGGGATGCTGTTGAATGTAAAAAGGTCAATAGTCATTCGGTTGACATGAGTTTTTCACTATTTTTCCCCCCAAAAAAAACTACTTGTTCGTACTTTACCATCCCAGTGGACATGGAGGTGGAATATAATGGTACTGCTCCCAAAATGAGCCATGCAAGGGGATGTTGTACACTTATACAGCGTCCATGTCGACATAGACACCCAAAAAAAAACTCCTGTCAAATTTTAGCTTGTATCCACCATTTGTCTGTTGACCTAATGCATGTCGACCTTCTTGGTGTTTGACATTTGGCCTATCATCCTAATTACTGTCGCCCTTTTCACTGGTAACAAGTCGACCCATACCCCAGCCTTTCTGCCATGCTCTGTGGACCACTTCAGACATGGCAACTAAACTGACTTAATTTAGGTAACCATTTTAGTATGTTTTACACATTCTTGCAGAGGCTGGAGGAATAAACCATCTCTAGACTAAAACAGTGTTTTTGAGACCGTTCATTTTCAGTTGGGTAAAATGAGTTACATGGAAATAGCGGTTTTAACATTTGCTTATATAAATGGTTTTTCATGTCCTATTTATTTTTTTTGTAATCTGTTTCTCTTCTTTCCGCAGAAAGAGGCGTATGTTTACCTACAGTATCGCTGTGGATATTATTTGTATATATCGAAGCAGCAATTAGGTTTAAAGATCTGAAGAATTTTCATGTAGATCTATGTCGTCCATTTGCTGCACACTGGTAACGTCTCTGACATTTTTTTTTCTTGCACTGAAAGTATCTTAACTGTTCTGTCATCTGTTTAATATAATGATTAAATCACTGACTAAGCTACTATTGTGTGCATTGAGAACAGCATGTTTTTCTGGAAAAGCATGTTCTAAAATAGTAAACTCTAGGTTTATCTTCAAAGCAGTATCATTTTTGCATAGGGAGCACTTCAGCTGCTAAAACAATGCTCTTGAGGGTCACATTATTTGAAGTAATTTGCACTGCATTTCTTTGGCAGTGAATTTTCCTTGGTAAAGCTTACCAAAGCGTTTTGACCATGGTATAAATCGCGGTCTTTTTGTACAGCTGTGCGTATGTTATTTGGTGTGTGTGTGTGTGGTTGGTTGATCAATATTAAAATATTTGTGGCCCGGACCAAAAACAAAACCCACAGAAGTATAAAACCTCAATGTCTAATTTTAATTTCTTTGTTCTTGTTGACAGTATTGGGTATCCTGTAGTCACTTTAGGCTTCGGGTTCAAAAGCTACGTCAGTTATAAAATGCGGTTAAGAAAACAGAAGGAGGTCCAGAAAGAAAATGAGTTTTATATGCAGCTTCTGCAGCAAGCACTGCCCCCAGAACAGCAGATGTTACAGAGACAGGAAAGGGAAGCAGAGGAAGGTAGGTACTTCTACAAACTGGACTCAGGCCGAACATTTAATGTATGGGAGTTCTACATATATGGTTCTGTTTATAAACCTTGTAAAATCAGAAATGAAAATCTCTTAACAGTGTTAACATTGCATCTCCTACATGGAATTGTCAGTGTCACTTATACCCCGTTCTCACTGCCATAAAAATCCGGGTATTTGCCAGGGCAAGCAGTAATTTCCCATGTCCTGTCTCAGTGTGAAAGGGTCTTTGTGAAATTCCCGGGTGTTATGCCCTGTGAATTAGACACGTTTTTTTGCAAGGTTTTTCCTGGGTAATACACGGGTGTATGGCAGTTTGAACAGCACAGACCCGGGTTTTTCTCACAAAATGCAAAAAAGCAAGTTAATTGGGGGATGTAATCATGTGATATGTGACAGCCAGCGAATAAAAGCTGTTTTTTAAACAGCCAATCACAACAATTTGTACAAATTTCCGAACACCCAATCAAATTCCACACACTTGTTGGAAGGCAGACCATGGAAAGTAGTATGAAAGGGGCGGAAACAGGAAATTCACGGGTCTGAGGTGCAGTATGAAGGGGGTCTGTTGAGCTGAGAAGCTCTGTGCCCCGCCAAATATCCAGCAAAAAAAACTCGGGATTTTGCAGGGGCGGCAATGAGAACGCAGAATTAGTGGTATGCATGGTTAGGGCAACTTGCCTTTCACCGTAGTAACTTATTTTAATTTTTTTCACACTACAGCGGCCAAGGGTTTATCGGAAATGGATTCTACAATACTGTTACAGCACAACGGGATCTCGACAAATAAAAAGATTTCCAGCACATTACCAGAGCTGGAATACAAAGAAAAGAGCAAAGACAAGGATGTGAAAAGACACAATTTAGGGATTAACAACAACATCCTGCAGACTACAGACTCTAAAGTACAGGAGATCGAATATATGGAGAATCATATCAACAGTAAGCGACTGAATAATGACTTAGGGAGCACAGAAAACCTCTTAAAAGAGGACACGTGCACCACTTCCTCTAAGAACTACAAGAACACCACAGGGACAGCTAATTCTTCTCCTCGGAGCCACAGCTCATCTAATGGGAGTATCCCCTCCATGTCCAATAAAAATGACAAGAAGAAATGCACTAGTAAAAGCCCAAGCACTCACAAAGATCCGATGGAGAACTGTATCCCAAACAACCAGCTTAGCAAGCCAGATACTTTAGTAAGGTAAGCGACCTACAAGTTCTACTTAATTGTGAAATGTTGCACTAGTCTTTAGGCTCGTTTGGGTTTGAATATCCTTAACGTATTCTCAAGTATATTTTGGCTAGCTTGTTGCATACCTTTAGTGTCTTCCTTCTTTTTGGAGCACTTGATGTAAACAAAAAGTGCATTGGTTGTGTAATCCTAAAATATGCTAAATTTCCATCCTTTGAGTGAGAGCTTAGTGGGTGAGATGGTTGAGTTTTTGTTTTGATAAGTGATTTGATACATATGCAAGTGGAAATGTAGCCTTCATTGTACATCAGGGTGAGAGTAACTGTTATGGAGAAAACAAGTGTATGGATTTACAAAGTGGTATTGGAGTTGTGTAGTGGCATGTACTGTAAGATGGACTGATGGGTGAGAGGATTGACAAAATCGTAGAGGTTGTAATGTGAGAGTTGATAAGATTTCTTCGTATCCTATAGGACTTGGTGAAACGCACACCAAGAGCAGATTTGGGAGGCTGCGGAAAGTGGTGAGGGATAATGGTAATTCTAGTAGGGGGGAAGATAAAATGTTGATCTCTGTGGATTCTTCATTTTTGAAGGCGCAGCTTCTCTTAACTTTTTGTGTGGCTCTTACTGTATATTATCATGTCGTTTTTCTGAGTGTAAACCCACAGGTTAAATGCATTACAGGTAACACACTATAAACTGGTGTCAGATGACGCTCTCCGACAGGAGGGATCCTGACTGCCGGTGCTCCGACAGGGGGGATCCTGCCCGCAAGGGACCACTTTGCGCTCGCCCCCCTGTCGGAGCCCTGGCGGTTCGGGATTCCGACCGTCGGGGCGCCATGCCACACCCCTATAAACCATTGATTCTGTGTTGCTACATGGTAATCATCAGCAGGTGCAATTTATCCTGAGGATGCAACATTGATAATTTTTAAGTGCACCACCTCAGGGATAACTGCATGTGTCACTAATTCGGCAAAATCACTATGGCTAAGTGAATCTGCCCCAAAACTCATGTGTTTGTTTTTGTTTTCTCTCCCTTCATCAGATGTTTATGTATGTTTGTGGGATGTAGTTTTATCCTAAATCTGGATCTAAGGGCCTACCCATTAAGGCACATTGGCCCTTATTCTGGTACACTCGCAACAGCAAATTCCTTCTCAAAAGTAATTATTTACAGTTTCTTATATTCCATTGCACTTTACAATTGTGGACAAAACCATGTGCACTGCAGGTGGGGAAGATGTAACTTGTGCAGAGAGAATTCGATTTGGGTGGGGTTTTACTTAAAAGGGAGATCTATATTGCAGTGTAAGAATAAAGCAGCCAGTTTTTACCCTGCACAGAAACAAAATAACACCCAAATGTAACTCTCTGCACATGTTACATCTGCCCCACCTGCAGTGCACATGTTTTGTTTTGTTTTTTTTTCCATTTGAGGAGGAATTTGCCTTTGCAAATGAACCTAGGATAAGGGCCTTTGAGTATCTAGCCTTAAATATACCACTTTGAAATCTTAAGGTGATGTTTTGCCCTACATTGTAGATTGAAGTGAAATCTCAAGTACATCCTCTAATGCAGTGGTAGCCAACTCCAGTCCTTGAGAGCTACTAACGGTTCACGATTTCTAGATCACCTCACAGTTGCACTCATTACTGACTGACACATTATAAATGATCCACAGGTGGAGCTAATTACTTCACTTATGATTTTGTGAGGAGACCTGGAAAAAACGTTAAATGTTGGTAGCTCTTGAGGACTGGAGTTGGCTACCCCTGCTCTTAATGTTTATTTTTGATATGCATGCTCCCACAGGTTGCTTGTGACATTCACCATCAGCCCTGCAGCAGGGCCAATGGGATGTTGCTAGCCTTTATGTACTGCAGAATGCTGCATGTCATGTGGCTACCCTTCACTGGACTCCATCATAAAGTATGTGTGTGCACTTGCCGCATTCTATGTCCAATAGGCAGCGATGTCTGGCTGGGTACACATTGTCTAATGTTAGGGTGGGCAATAAGCGGCCTTCCATCTACTGTGAAACTACACATCCCAGCCTGCATTGCTACAGTATTTCTTTTTGGCCATGCTAAGATTGTTGCAGGGCATGCCCACCTCTGGCCTAATGTGGACCCAGTGTTCGTTCACTGCATCTTGTACAATGCACTCCATTGTTGTAAAAACTCAGGGCTCAGCAATAGCATTATCATCAGGTCTACTGTAACACTGGGTACACACTGGAGAGATGAGTTTTATTGCCCATACACTTTTCAGTCTTTCATTAGCACAATATACTGTATAATGCTGTTTTGTTTTTTGTGCAACACCTCTAAACTTTGTTGCTAGCGACCGCTGTCACCTGCTTATCCGTCATTCATCCTACCCAGATCACGTGTGATTTGTCGACATGCCACTCAGTTTGTACCGTTAGTTGTACAACGTCCAGTCCCATTCCTTATCTTATCTTTCGGTCATCTCTCCATTACAATAAGTGGTACTTGTGTAGTTTCACGGCGCCAGCATGGCGCCGTGCTACTTCCGGTTTCTACGCTCGTCAAACTAACTTAACTCCATACCAACATGGATAGTTCATACCCCCACTATTCATGTTGGCATGGAGTTGATTTTAGATAGCGTGGCGAGCCACCGAGCCCCGCAAGGGGACTCAGGCGCCATGCTGGCGCCGTGAAACTACACAAGTACCCAATAAGTGAACTTCAAATCAATGATTTATCTCTCTCCACCCCCCCCCCCCCTCCCCCTTCCATCAATCTGCCTTTCTATAATCAACTCCTTTCAGTTACACTCACTTCTCTGTATTTACTGTGTGATCTGATCCTGCATCCATTCCCCTCTGAGTATTTCTTTGCAGCTACGGAGTATGAGCTTGGTCGGAGGAACTGGTAACATCCTTATTTGCAAATTAAACTTTGGTAATTCATAATGCCTAGCAGTATGTTTAGTGCATCAGACATCATACTGCTCTGGTGTATACAACAATGCCTTCCCAGAGTGTCTTGTGATTCAGTGGTACTGGATGAGGAAGCTTTTGACACTGTTGACCATTCTCTTCTCATACAAACACTACAGTCCCTAGGTCTTAAGGCCCCTTTTCACTGCGGTGACTTCTCCCCTTGGAGGTTTCATGCAGTGCTTCCTTGAGTCGCCTGGGATATAGAACATGCAGTCCTTCTGCATGCAATATATTGCATGCAAATCCAGCCAAGCCAGGCCAATCAGAAGCAATCCGAGAGATTGCTTCTGCAGTAGTGGCGACTCGGTTGGTCTGGTGTGGTGTGCATGGGACCTCGCATTGCATTGGACATGCTGTCGTTCAAATGCAATTTGGGTTACTTTCCTGTGATTGATTGCTGCAATCACAGGAAAATATCCCAAATTGCAGGTAAATCGTCCAGTGTATTGGGGGCCTTTTAAGGACACGCAGCCCTTTCTAAGTGCTCTCCTTCATGTCTAAACTTTTAGGGATTGTTTCTATGACATCACCTTCTCTTTGCGATCTCTCAGTTGGAGTACCTCGTTGCTCGGTCTAAGTGGGCCCACACATGGGTAGATGCCGACGTGTTCTGAGCTTTGCTAGATCGCGCAGTATGCTTCAGCAAGATTGCACAGCGATGTGTCAGCGTTGTGTGCTGACCAATCAGTCGGGGTCAGTGTTCTCACCAGGGAGTACCCGGAGATTATTACTAGATTTTTCCAGCATGCTGGCTATTAATCACGGGGCGATAGCGACGTGTGGGGCTGTGCATCGCTATGGCCCCTAAACCCAGAGCAATATAGGGGCATTTTCGAATTGATCAAGTGAGACATAGAAAATGTCCTTAAATCGCTAAGTGTGTAGGCTCCATTAGGTCTCAATCTATATATCCTCTCTTGGCAAACTAATCACCTCTTTTGAATTTCCATATCCTCTGTATGTGGATGATACTCCAATATACCGTTCCTGCAAAGACTTGTCACAGTCTGTATTAATCTGTCTGGGTGTCTTTCTGCTGTATATTTCAAAAACAAAATTCTATTTCCACTGAACCAATAGTATTTACCCCATAAGCCCGCTATCTACGTGTCCTCCTTTGTTCCCCTCAATTTCATATGGGTACATGGAAGTATAAAAAAGATGTGTATGGGGAAGTACAGTTAATTTATTTACATACGTTCTTGCCATGGATGTTTATTTAATACATTAAAATATATATTAAAAAAAAAAAAAAACACACCCGTGGGCAGGATAGACAATGCAATCAGTAATTACCAGAGGATATGAACGGACATATAGATCAGTTCACATACTCTTAGTGCAGTGCAAAACCCGGGTGCTGGCTCTGATCTATGCTCCTGATGTTTAAAGGATCTCTGGCAAGCAGATAGCAAAGCGGAATCCTCACCACTGTGCTCCTGGTGGCCCACGTTTTCTGACCCTTCTCGTGGGTCTTTCTCAAGGTCCAATACAGCAAGGTCCCACCAAGAACCTTTGCAATTTGGTGGCCCATTATGCAAGAGGTTGCACCTATCCTTGTGTCCAAGCCTATTTCCCTATAGTTTGTAAGCTTGCAAGCAGAGCCTTCCTACCTATATGTTTGTCTGTAACTACCCAGTTTGTTTTTATCACTGTTTTCAATTGTAAAGCGCAACGGAGTTTGCTGCACTATGTAAGAAACTGTTAAATAAACATCAGATTGGCATGTTGGTGACTTAGTTACTGGGTTTGTCGAGCCGGTTTATACCTTTTAAACACCCTATTACATTTCCCTGTTTACCCCCATACCATCCTATGCATCTTAGCTCAGCCCTCTCTACCATGTTGGATTTTTTTAAGGCAACCAAACACTAGTCCGACCAGTTTGCCCTTGAGAGCTACCTGGGAGGCTGCTTACGATTTGGCACTTGATGTGCCAAATTATACATACATGTGTTGTTGCATACCTACGGATCGGACCAACACATTGTGGGTGCTAAAAAAGTGCCGCTGATGGGTCCGATGTGAAAGATTGAACCTGAAGCCGGTCCAATCTGTAGGGTCCGACCCAATGCTTAGGAGACCAGGCATCGGGTCAGATAAGGTGTTAAACACATCCGATTTGGACCGATTTCTCGGCTGGATCAGTCGGACCTTTAGGCTGATCAAAAAGCTATACACTTGCTGTAATATATTTGCTCAAGTAGAATAAATCACTTTGTGATTTTGTGGCTTGTTTCTTTTTATTCCTGCCACACTAATTGCACCCTATACAGTCAGGGAATCTTCCATGCAGAACACGGCTACAGAAGATCTGTCTAGTTTCCTTATTATGCAGTCCTGCACAGCACTCATGAGGCCAGATTCAATAAGCCGTGATTAATTGCAAAGGCTAATTGATCTGTTTGGGCTATTCAAATAAAGCCCGCTATCAGCCAGCCGCCTGCACTTAATGTCAGTGCCTGAGGGATGAAGTGCCTGTATTACCAAATTCAGACTGAATAGATCACATATCAAATGCCCCTCTAAATTGCTAATGCAGAGGAAGTGACAAAGCAACTGGTAAAATTAACTTTGTACTCTTCTAAATGATTTTCCTACGGTTGTCTATCAAACTTTCATAGTAACGTTTCCCTCACACAGTCTGTAAACTGTAAGAAGTATGGCTATTAGAAACAGTGGGGTTGGTTTAATTACACGCAGGTACGTGTGGTTAACATACTGAACGTAGGATAGTTTGTAGCTCACAGATTATTTTTTTTTTTTTTTTTGGTTGTAGCCCAACAGGAATGAGATGTAAAAAAATTGAGGTGGGTGAGATCAGCTGGTGTTTCTGCACTGTTGCAACAGGAACTCTTCCCCCTCTTGGCGAATTGACTTGACCCCAGTTTATTCTCTACTCCCTCGGTCTTTCAGCTGAACTTAATTTTTCAATTTTAAATGTGCGTGTTATGTCTTTGTAATTTTTTAAATATTTGTTCTACAGAGAGCCCAATGATGGTGGAAAAAAAAAAAAACAATTTAGAAATTGTGTCTAGTAAAGCTCTTTGTTAAATCATGTAAACTCAGATTTTGAGAACTGATTATCCATCGATCTGTTGCTATGAGAAAACCTATTCCTTACTACGTTATTCCTTTTTTTTTTTTTTTTTCTTGATCATGTAAGACTATTTCCCTAGGCTTACACATCTGGATCAAACTTTCATATATATATATATAATTTTTTTATATTTGTGTAACCCTTCTCTGCTTCACTAAAACATAGACAAAAAAAATACAAAAAAATGGAGTAAACCTTTAAATTATCACCTATATCCAGTAACAGCACTGAATTAAACCCATTCTAAACAGCAGTAATTTATTATGATAAACACTCCTGCAGCAATTGGTATATTTGGGCAAACACAATTATAAATAATAGTTAACCAAATTGTTAAATCGATTACAGAATCACTGCAAAATTATTCCTGTGCCTTTACTTATTTTTGTTAAAAAATTATTATTATTTTTTTTTTTTTTGGGGTTTAGTTTCTGGACAAGCCAGCATTGTTTAACATTGAACAGAAAGTTGGTTGGGTTTTTAAATGTTTTGAGAGTTGTTTAATTTTATCATATCAATTTCTAGGTTGGAACAAGATGTAAAGAAATTAAAAGCAGACTTGCAGGGAAGCAGACAGATTGAACAGGATCTGCGCAGTCAGATCAATGTACTAACGAGCACAGAGCGGGGAATTAGAAACGAAATAGGGCAGCTCAGACAGGAGAACGAGCTGCTGCAAAATAAGTAAGTCTTTTTATAGTGTATATACGTATGTTTGTGTGGGTTTGTGATAGATTTTATATATAATGTTGTATAATCTAGTTGGCCAAATGACCTCTTACTTTTGTTGTCACAGGTTGCATAATGCTGTTCAGATGAAACAAAAAGACAAGCAGACGATCAGTCAGTTGGAGAAGAAGCTGAAAGCAGAGCAGGAAGCCCGAGCATTTGTAGAGAAGCAGCTTATGGAGGAGAAAAAAAGGAAGAAATTAGAAGAAGCCACAGCAGCCAGGGCTGTTGCATTTGCTGCAGCTAACAGGTAGAGTGGGTGTTACACATTTGTATGGTGGACTTAATGATTTCTTTTCCCCTTTATGTTCATGTATTTGTACTGATATTCTCTCTT
The DNA here is from genome assembly GCF_055691185.1 of Crinia signifera. NCBI lineage: Eukaryota > Metazoa > Chordata > Amphibia > Anura > Myobatrachidae > Crinia > Crinia signifera. The sequence goes on from NC_139218.1 coordinate 209,012,922, forward strand.
CCATCAGAGGTGAATGTACAGAAACATTAAGAAGTCGGATCAGAGATTTGGAGAGTGAATGTAAAAAATTGTCAATAGACATGAAACTAAAAGAAGACCAGATAAGGGAATTTGAGCTAAAAGTTCAGGTATTGTGCCCTATAAATATCATTGTGTCTTGTAAGACGCTGCCATCTCCATCCAGAGCGCTCACAATCCATAGTATGACCGGTTCAATTTCATGTGACAACAGCAGCAAATTTAAAAATGTTTTTTGCTCCATGCACATATCAAGCATGGAAAATTCCTATTTCTTATGTGTAAAAAATAAAAATGACCCATTCTATATATTCGATGTAATTGGCACAACTGAGGAAAAGGAATATTGCAGTTTGTCTGTATTAACTGTTTACACTGCTGTAAAGGTTTCTAAATAGGTGTGCATTCAAGTTAAGGTGCCCATACATATTACAATTTTTGTATCCAATATTGGATACAATATCGCATCTCATCGCATCTCGGTTTTGCGATAAGATGAGATGATATGAGATCTAGTGCAAAAAGTATGTGCTGCACATACTTTTTGGGTACTTATGTATTATCTGGGCTCCCGATTTTTTTTTCATTGCATGCCACTACTTAAGGCATGCAATGAAATGCTTATTTAATTGTAAAGCATGCAATGCGATTTTTCATTGTAAAGACCTGATTTTTAATTGTATAGTCACCCATGGGTGATTTCATACCCCCACTATCCAACTACGCATGGAGTTGATTTTATATAGTGTGGCGAGCGGACGTGGATAACTTTACATGTATTCTGCGTCCCCTCGCGGGGCTCGGTGGCTCGCTGCGCTTGCCACACTATATAAAATCAACTCCATGCGTAGTTGGATAGTGGGGGTATGAAATCACCCATGGTTGACTATACAATTAAAAATTGGGTCTTTACAATGAAAAATTGCATTGTATGCCACTATATTGCATGTGATGCAATGCAATAATCTGACGCCCAGATAATACATAAGTACCACTTTTTGTACTAGATCTCCCCTTATCGCAAAACCGAGATGCGATTTTGTATCCAATGTTGGATACAATAATTGTAACGTGTATGGGCACCTTTTATACCTTTAAACCTCACAACTAGTCTTCATCACAAGGTTGATTACTCTGTGTTAGTGAGATGGAGAAATAGGAGCCACTGTGGAAAACAAATGTTACATCATACAGTGTGTGTAATAGTGATGTATAGGGAACATCGGAATGCTAGTGTGTAATAGTGATGTATAGGGAACATCGGAATGCAAATCGCATGCTTTTTTATGGCTTGCGAGCCGGATGTGCGCTCCCGTATGAGCGCAAATCGGCAGCCAGATAGAGAGGGCAGGCAACACTATATAGTGCAGATCTGTACTATATAGTGTCAATTGTGCCCCTCTAGCATGCCGTGAGATGCGAGTTCCGATGCGATCTGATCGCGTCGGGACTCTCATCTCACAGTATATCCTGCCGTGTGTACACACCTTAAGTTAGAAATTGAAATTGTGAGGAAGATACATGCAGGTTTTTGTTTTTTTAACGGGGGGGGGGGGGGGGGGGGGGTTGTGTGCCTGATGTTTAGGACAACACACGATATTTTGAATTAAATATTTATATTTTACTAATAATGGTGTCCTTTTATTGCTTACATAATATTGTTGTTGATATTATGAAATAAATCTAAATCCCCTACTCCCGCCTCCCACCACTGCTCTCGCCACCACACGATCCCATCTAGTTGAACATATTGTCATATTGAATGTGAAATGTTTAGGGCTGTATTTCATGGATCTCTGTAGAAGTGGGTGGGCTCTGAACCCATCCCTAGTTTAAAAACATATGCCATCACTGGACCCTGACTTTCTCCCCCCAGATTCTGCCAACCGCTTTCCCGCTTTTTTATATTGCCCTTAACACTTGATTTATGGACTTCTACGTTTTTGACTTCTTATGTGTGGATTACATTGGTTGCTTCTGACATTTGGGTAACATGTTATTACAATAGCACCATTACAAATATATTTATTTTATTGAGCATAATGGTGGCAATTAGAGACTGAAAGTTAGCTTATGTAAATGTATTATCTGTTTCAGGAGCTGAGAAAGTACAAAGAAAATGAAAAAGATACAGAGGTGTTAATGTCTGCACTATCAGCCATGCAAGATAAAACACAGCACTTAGAAAATAGCCTCAGTGCAGAAACCAGGATCAAGCTGGATTTGTTCTCTGCACTAGGTGATGCAAAAAGACAGCTGGAGATTGCCCAAGGTAACTGGTACTTTCACGGATTTGAATTATCTGAAGGCAGCTTTGTGTGATATTATATCCTTTACATTTTGTCAATATTGTGTAAATTTGGCGAGATATAGATTTTAGAATTCTTTCAGCATCTATTTAATCAGTAGTCTAGTTTATAAATGTGTTTTTACGTTCCACTCATATGTTAACTGGTTTTAATGTACCGTTTTTTTTTGTTTTTTTTTTTTTTTGTTACCTGGTCCGTCATGTTCTAATTATTTTTTAAATACTTTTGTGGAAGGTTTAACTCTTAGGGGGATATTCAATCGCCGTCGAGCATCTCCCGTGGGGGAGATGCTCGACGGGCCCTATTCACTGCGGTCTTCCCCGACAGCATTGAACAGGGTTTCCTGGCAGAACGAGCCCGACATCTCTAGCTGTCGGGCTCGTTCTGCCGAGAACAGCCGGGAAGTGACGAGCTGCCGGCTGCATCTCGTCACTTCCCGGCCGCAACTCGCGGCCACGCCCCCTTCTCGTCCCGCTGCAGGCGGGACGTTGAATCCCGCCTGCATGTTCTCGGTCGAGCTGACCGAGAACGGGACTGGGTCACGGCAGGCGAGCAAGCTCGTCTGCCGTGACCCGAAGATTGAATACCCCCCTTAGTAGGAAATAGAGGGGCAATCAATCAGCTGCTCTGGATAATTTTATATATTTCGCAAGTTATAGATGTTATGGGCCCCATACATCAGCAATCACAATTTATGGATTTTCAGATATTGGGATATTTTGGCCAGATAAATGGATTTTACAATCTATCTGACTTTGCCCACACATTACAGATTTATTTCAGTGATCGGCAGATTTTTCCATCTAAAGATTGCATCTTCATATCTGGAAATTGCCCCAATCGATTGTCATTTCAGCTGTTCATAATGTAAATAGATGGAGAAGACGAATTGGGAATGCCCACACATCTAAAAAAGATCTGCAGATAATACCAGATTATTAAACATGTTTAAAAACCTGATTAAGCAATCGATTGGCGATTTTGATTGGGATTGCCAAAAGGGGGAGCCCACACATCTAAAATTAATTGTGGCAATCATCTCCATATCTTAAAATTGTCACAATTAATTGCTGATGTATGGGGCCCTTAACTTCAGTGCTGATTGGTTACCATGAGCCACTTCTCCCTTATCCCTGCTTCATACGTATAGCCCACGGTTCTGGGCAAAGTATTTGAAGCGTCTGTAGTAGCATTGGTTTTACAGGGCAAATAGATTTTCCCCCAATTGAATGCCCACCAAAGCGATGTATTCAAGATAGAACTAATATCATCACAAGGGTTCCTTGTGGTAAATAAGCTTATGTTAGGAAATGGCTGCTTTTGCTATTTTAATCAATACGTGCTGTTCTTTAAGTTAATTGGCAAACTATCCTGAGTATATAATTACTGTTAATAAAGATAAAAAATCTGCACTTCCACTTGGATGCAGCAGGGTACCCGGTAGGATCACCCCCTACAAATACAATGAACAGAAAGGGGGAAATAAAGGAACCCGCGCTTCCTATTGGGGTATCTGATACTTGATTGGGAAGATAATTTCTATGTTAAAGTTCTTTTTCCTTTGAAGTCCTCCATCGGAATTCACACCTCAAAAATAAAACAAGGATTTCATGGTGCAGATTTCCAGTAGATTGGAATATAATAGCTTCAGGAAATGTATATGGGCCTTTCCTTAGGCCAAAGAATAAAGCGTAGATCGGGGGTCACACTTTAAACTTGAATCTTTCAATCTTATTCTCCCTATTCAGGAGATATTTAGTGATACTGTGCAAAAGGTTTTTACATGTAAAAGTAATGCTACTGCTAGCCCTTGTTCCTTGGTGTAGAAGAAGAAAAAATTGGCAAGCTTCACAACAAATATGAAAATAGAAGCAAGGACTTGTGCATTGGCTATTGCTCACATCTAATGTTTCCCAGAGTAATTACACTGTGTGGCTGCCTTTTCTGTCAGGGGAAAGCACCACTTGATAGTCAGTAGACTAGTTGTTGGCAAGTGCCTTACAGGTTTTTCAAAGCCGCTGATGATTGGCTTTGATTGATGGATTTCAAACAGCAATACTAAACAACCTGATTTAGTTTTATGCTCTAATACTAGTTGAATTCAATCACTCAAAGCTGCCAGTCATCATTGACATTTGACAAACCACTGGTTAGTAAATCTAGGCCTTGACATTTATACTGGATCTTTTTGGTCACCACTATTACAATAATGGTTTAAGCTTCTGCGTAATTGTGTAGTATGCAACAACAAAGCATCTGGATTATTTAGTTTCATGAATAGTAAATATGCCAAATCCACTTAATTCCAATATTGCAATGGTTTCCCAGGATAGAACAGCTATTTATAGAGTATGCAAGGTTGCTTACCGTATTGAAGTGTATAATGAGGATCCGGCTGCCTTTTTAGTTATAAATAGTAACAAAGCTTTACAGTGTGTATTGTCACTAACACAGTATGCATGACCTGAATCTACATGCTGCTGGAGGGTACCTATGAAGCAGCATGACTGTCAGTGGCCTAACCATAGCACCGCAGACCCTGTGGGCGCCGGGGGTCTGCGGGGCTATCATGCGCTACACTGCCACGTGGGCCCAGGATAAACCTTGCCCCTCTATTCGCTGCAGCCAGGACAGGCAGATCTACTTGTCTCTATCTGCTGTCCCGGCTCTCCTCTTTGCAGGCTTGTTGATGAAAATGACCCTCAAAAAAATGGCCACCCCCTTACAGCAGACACTTTTTGAGGATGCTAGAAGAGGTGTCTGCCCCCTCCTAGCATCCTCAAAAATGGTCTGCTGTTAGGGGGCGGCCATTATTTGTGTGTCATTTTTATTAACAAGCCTGCAAGGAGGAGAGCCAGGGCCGCAGATAGAGACAAGTAGATCTGCTGGTCCCGGCGGCGGTGATCAGAGGGGTAAGTAGCAGGATTGGAGGTGGGAGTTCATCTTCTGTGTATTCCACTTGATGCATTCTTAAAGTATAATGACACGTTAGGTGCAGGTGGTGGTAGTTTTTTGTATTTTTAACTTTTTTTTACAACTTTTTTTTTTTTTTTTTCTCTCCTTTTTCTAGGACAAATACTTCAGAAGGATCAAGAAATCAAAGACCTCAAACAGAAGATTGCAGAAGTAATGGCTGTAATGCCCAGCATCACATACACTGCAGGGACAAGTACCCTAAGCCCTGTTTCCCCACACTACTCTTCCAAGTTTGTGGAAACAAATTCATCTGGACTGGACCCCAATGCATCAGTTTACCAGCCACTCAAGAAATGAATGCCAGCTGACATCAGCCCACCCAATCCCCCATCATTTTTTGTTTGACTGGAGTCAACATGCAAAAGCATCTGTTGAAATTAAAGATGGAATTGTATTACAAGAACTGTATTTGTTGTAATTTAAATGGAAAAAGCAAAGCTGATAGTATCTTGTTGCAATGGGATGAGCGCAGTTTTTTTTTTTTTTTTTTTCATTTGGACTTTTTTAAAATAAACCTCACAGAATTTTGCAGTTCATCTCTTAGCGATTTACACATGATTCACTTGAGTTTAACCCATTGGCCACCATTTTACTTTCATCTGTAGTTAGTCCTTTTGGTCTCTATGGAATTTTATGCATATCTAACAGGCTTTAAGGGAACAGTTGGTCTTCATTGGTCCCATCCCCCTCACCCACCTAATCCTTAAGCAAAAGTGGGTGATTGAGCACTAGACTTTAAATGCAGACCATTTTTTCTCATTACCGTTTAGCGGTTTCCATATAAATTGCACTTTTACCCCCCCCACCAATATTTTAAAGCATGGGAATATATTTCCATGTGCATGGTCTTCAAAAATAACAGCTTAGGGTACCATTTTTATTGTTACAACATATTGATTGTAAGTCTGGTCCCTAGGTTACTTTTTTGTACTGGCTTTCCTTCATTGGGGTAATACGCTGAAAACCATAAACCTAGTTCATTTTACTGAACTACAAAATAAAGTCATTGACCAAATTAACTCTTAATTTATAAGGTTTAAGTATGGACATTTTAGTTACTTGAATTTTCAAAGGGCCGTCATTGTATTTGTTGAACATCGCAGTTTGGAATCACTACTTACTATAGGTGTGGATTTGCCAAAAGCATGCATCACCTTCCAGCATTGTCTAAGCCACTGTCTATTAGATAGCACTGCAGCCTGTGAAAATAAAACACCTGAGGATTTGAGGCTGTTCCCACATAAGCTGCCCCAGCAGTTTTACATCCTAAACTATGTTTTAAGGTCCCCATACAACGTTCTGACTTGTCCAAAGGACAAATTGGACCTGATTTCCTTTGAAGCTCCCCAGCAGCACTTCATACGATTTGGCTATTTTTTAGATACGGTTTATCACATGCAATAAATCAAATATTAAAGGACTCCAGGGGAGATTTGGTAGTGGCGGTCTGGGAGGAGACTTTAAAACATCCATACATATGAATGGGCAACCACTGATTGGCTTATCGCTCTCAACCAATCAACGGTTGCTCATTCATTTATAAGGGAGTTTTCAAATCTGCTGATGCAAAGCAGGGAGAGCACCTCTCCTGCCCGTCTCTTCCCCACTCTGCAGACTATAGGGGTGTGCTAGTGATGGCCCTGCTTGCACACACCTGGACCTGATCGGATGTGATGCATCCCATTTGAAAAAAAAAAAAAAATAAGCACTTGCTATATACACAAATACATCCAATCCCAATGTATCGAGCTGCACATGAGATCTCCAGTCTCCGATGCACACCGGAAAACGTATCTGATCAGACCTGATGTCAAACACCTAGAATTTGGCCAGATCTCATCCAATCCAACTGAATCAAATGAAAACAGGCCAAGTCGGAGCAGTGCATGGGCTCCTTTTCAGTAAAATGAAAAAGAAAAGCAATGCCTTTCTCATACTTTGTAGCATACTGTAAAGCAGCCATTTGGCAAACAGGAAACTACTTTTTAAACATGGTCTCCATGTTTTTCAATATATTTTTTTTTTTTTTAAATAAGTATTGCAGTGTTTTTCTAACTTGATGCAAAATTAAATGTAATTGAACTCTGAAATGCATTTTTATTACAATTTTTTTTAGTTTTCTTTCAATTATTTTTTTTGCCAGTTGTACTTCTGTGTAGAGAACATACAGATAGTGGTAGATGCTCAAATTAGTTCAGTAATACCATTCAGGTGCATGCAAGGGAGGGGTTAATACTGAGTAAGTAAAGCAAGACATTGGTTCCCCAGCACACTGAATGGTATTCGTAACCAATCTTGAACACTACATGATAATAGAATTCAGAGATATTGGTTACTTATACTTGCGCAGGGGTATGATATGCCACGTCAAGGCTTCTCTCTGTGTGTAGAGAACATATAGGCAGTGACTAGGTTGAAATAATACACTGCACCTTTTTAACCACTTGCCTGATATGGTCGGATCAGATGTCACCAGTCAGAAAGACCACAGTGAGGCTGCTGGAAAATAGACCCTCCCTGCTCATCTGCTTCCTTGTCACCCCTACGCCCCAACCCCGGCGCCTTCCATGCTGCTGATCAGACAGCACCCCCCCAATCCCACAGCTTCAGAGATGAGCAGCCAGTAATGAAATGTTAAAAATCAGCCCATGTTTTAATGTCTGATCATCGAATAGTCCTATATATTGACCACTAAACTTTGTACCATTGTTCTATAATGTTCTTTACCTCATTCAATGATATATATATATATATATATATATATATATATATATATATATATATATATATATATATATATATATATAAAATTTTGTAGTACAAGTGAAGTGGTTAAGAAGAAGGCACTGAACGTATATAATTATAATAGGCAGGACCAAAACCTACACCTAATGCATCCTTCTGAGACAGGGGTACAGATTGCCTCCCTTTTATCATTACTCCTTTTGATAAGGTGCTACAGTTTTCATATCAAATTTTACATCTCAGTTGTCATAAGTAGCTTATGCCAGGCATGTCATACACTTCAGAAAATGCATGGCATTAATAAAATGTATAGATACTCTTATACTTTATATGGCTGTCTTGTGTATGGGATTACACATTTTTTTCTAGCCCATACAAGCATTTATCAGTGTCAGTAATGCTTTTGCAAACAGCCAATCATAAGTTATTCTTGCCAACTATCATGCAGTATTTGCATCAGCTCTTAACAAAAATAGGTCTATCCTGGTAAGCATCTGTATCCATACCCTTATGCTACATGTTTGTCAGAAGGCTGCCATCCTACCCTATATTCCCTCTCCAGGCTTAAGGCCCCAACACATTAGGGCCTAATTTCCCCCCTGAGCTCCCCTAGCAGCTGCCTGGGAGAGCTCACTACAATTTGGCACTTTATGGGCCATTTTTTTTTTTTTACATGGAATAAATCATATGCATTTTATCCCATGTAATTTCTGGGGAGCTGCAGGGGCAGGAGAAAAACAAAACTGAGCAGCATGTGGTCCGGGCTGCGTGAAGCGCCCAGGGGCTGTGGTTGCAGCGGTGGTGCAGGCAGTCCGCAGTATCCAGGGAATGCTGGGCTGAGAGTTGAATTTATTTATTTTTTCAAATTCTGCCACTGCTATCCGGTCTGTGTTTCCTGGACACTACGGACTGCCCACAACGCTGCACCCACAGCTCCCGGGCACTTCATGCTGCCTGCCCCCTTCACACCTACAGATCAGGCCAACACATCGTGAGTGCTAAAAAGCACCCGCGATGTGTTGCTGATGTCAGATCCAACCTGCTGCAGGTTCAATCTGTAGGTTCCGACCTGATGCTCATGGGACCATGCATCGGGTCAGATGGGATGCCAAAAACATCCGATTTGGGCTGATTTCTCAGCCCAATCTGTCGGAATTTGGTGAAATCATCCCAAATGTATGGGCACCTTTTTAAGTTTTTAATAGCATCAAGCAAATGTGCATACTGTAGGTGTTTACTCTGTCACACAAAATAAGCTATGCAAATGGCTATGGTATTTACTCTGCATCAAGACTTCAGTGTTTTAATGCAAGTGATTTTCAAGGGTCATAGTATTCTAATCAAACCAAGAAACCAGTGTGAAAAATCACATTGATAAGTCTTCTATTCCAGCTGTGTACTCCGTGACCAACTTTAAAAACACAAATAAAAACAAAAAAACCTTAATGCTCATGAATTGTATTTTACACTACCATATTCTAAAAGCACTTTGTTCCAACTTATCCATAAAAATAAAGAGCTAGGATTCTGTTTTTGAGCGTTTCAAGCCTATGGACACACTTGTATTGGCTAAGATTTTAAACTGAATCTGTGAAGATAAGTAATCCTACCAATTGAAAATTGGCTTCTCACATTTTAAATGGGTTGATTGTGTTGCGCATTTGTACACTTTTTGGATCTATTTCAGTTGAGATTGCACATTCATAATTGTAATGAAAGCAGTGATTCAAGAAATGTTTCCTTATTTTTTGGCTTCTGCAAAAGAGTTACTGCTTTGCTCTAGAAAATACAGGTTGAACAAATTGGTGATCCCATGAGTAGTTGCATCTACTGCATTTTAACGTAAATGTGTACGCTTATGATTATATATAATCTCTTTGTATACTCGACACTCTCCCTCTTCAAAAAAATCATATGTCCTGGGCGACCTCCAATAATTTCATGCACGCATGTTCCAACAGATGGCACTCTCGGTTTTTTAGCATAAATAAGACTCAAAGAAGCTGTCTTTTTAACTCAATGTTTCAATTTCTTTATCCAAAACAGGTCTCTGTCTTCATTATTGCAAGACACAGGAGTGCCGCCCATACATCTGCTATACATTGCAAACGCAGTAAGGTTTGCTTAGGAAGGGCACCTGGTGCACTATCATCAAATAGAGCTATGGAGTGCTATATTTTTAGTCTGCCAACTAAAAAATAAAACTTTTTCTTATCCCCGTTTTACATTGATGGAAAATAATTCTCCAGCTGAGTGATTTTGCATTAGTAACATTGTGATTAAAACCATAAGTGCACCATCCCATGAGCGATTAGACAGAACTCTCCCATTAAATTGTTGAGAACAAGTGTCAGATCTGTAGCTGAAAGGTTTAAAATTTTTCAAAAAAGTGGTTTTGTTCCCTGTGGGGTTTATTTTATCCTTTCTTTTTGCACTTTATGTACCAACATAAAAACAAACAACAAATGTTGAAGTGATGACATAGGTGCAAGGCTATTGAGATTTGAACAGTATTGCAATTTTATTCTGCAAAATAGATGTCATACCTAGAACATTACAAAGTTATTCTGGAATCTGGGCTTCAAGTAATTTTGAAGTTGTCGAACTCCCAACGAAGAGTTAAATTTATACTGTAAATCGCCCCTATATTTGGCTAAAGCTGGCCATACATCAGAAAGATCGATCTTAAGATCGATTGCGCTCATGATTGTGTACAATTTCCCTTGAAATCCCTGGCAGTACTTGGTGATTTTTGGAAACTCAATCTACTCACAATCCATCATACAATCAGTCATACATTCCATCTGCTGTATGATTGTGTACATAAGATGTGCACACAATCTGCATACAATCAATTGAGATTGTATGATTGGGTACAATATCTTTCTGATGTATGGCCACCTTTTAGATTTTGTTTTATTTTTTTTACTCTGGAGCTATTTAGTACATTTAATTGTGCTACTTTCACCTAATAACTGTTCTAAATGTACCCATCTGTTTTAATTGGGATATTTTCAGTGAGAGATTTTAATATTTGTTTTTTTTATAGTACAAATCAGAAAATGTCCCGTCGCCCCCGGAACTGTTGTGATGGACCAAAAACCAAACTATTGTGAAGATAGGCTTGTGTGTTATGGGGAGTGAGATTGTGTAGGTTGTACTGGTCAGTAGAGATGTGAATAATGTATTACTATTGGTGTTTGTAGTGGACTGGGTCTTGTTCAGTGCCTTGAATAGACTGTTACAGTGCAAACAATTAGCATCTGGGATTTGCTTCCGTTTATACAAAATAATTTGGGGCCTTTTTAAAAGTCTGATTTCCATGACAACAGTGGAAGAAGGCCCTGCTGTAAATAACATACTGCCCATTAAAGCAGGTTTGGTTTTATTTTAATCATAAGATATTTGTATTCAGTCTCATTTAACAACCACCAAAGAAACAATAAATCTTGCAAACATAACTTTAATTGTTCTCTTGACCTTTCAAAGTTTTTTTGTTTTAATTTCTCCAAGGTTTCAATTCCGACATGCCTAAAAGCATATGGAAGGATCAGCTGAAGTCAGATTTCTATCTATATGTTGTGTTAATGGACAGTGCTTGCATAACACATTCTATACATTAATCTGTATAGTCATAGACATGGCTATCTCCTAACCTTAATTTTATGGACAATTTAAATGCTGCCAAGGACATATCACATTCAACTTATATTACATTTTCTTGAATTCCAGAAGTAATTGTGTATTAAAGTACATTGCCGCAAAGTTTAAAACAAAGATGTCAGCTACTTGAAGGACCGTGTATGGTAATCCTGTATTAGCTTGGGGCAATCATTTCACAATAAAGCAGAACTAGCCAAACCATATACAAATGATTTATTCATTATACTTTGGAGTTTAGACTTCAAGCTTTAGCAAGATGTTTCTGTTGCAATAATCCTTGCATTTTCAACCACCTTGTAGTTCTGTCAACATTTTAAGTGTTTTCCCGATAACTTTGCTTTATTCCAGCTTTGTGCAAAATACACATATCCATCCCCAACTTGTATTAAAAGTTCCTCCTCTTTTTTTTGCAGCCTTCATCGTGATTTTGGTTGATTTACTTGATCTTGGCTTCATCCAGAAATAATAAAAATGAAGGGGTGCTCCCAGCTTGAGACCTTTCCCTGGAGCCAAATTAACAAAGACTAGTAGGGAGGGGCACTCAGCAAAGCGTCATGAGACCGTTACATTAATTACACAGTTTGTCATATGTCAATGTTTTGCTCATGCTTGACCTTTTATCAAGACAGATATCATAGCACTTTTAAAAAAGCAGCATACATCAAGGCATCATACAAGTTTTATAATGCATTTGCTGTATGCTGCTTTCTTGAAGCTGCTATGATGTCTGCCTTGTATACTGTATTCTATTTATATATTGAAAACCTATTGCTGCTCTTATCCCTATGGGGGTATTTATTCGATCTTGTTTAACCCTTTGAGTGCCAACATCTGTGTGAGAGCTGTTCAAAATATCTGCAAAAAATTACCAGCGTTTCTCACATTTGTTATATAAACTCAAATAACAAATGTTGTGTAAAAAAATTATATTTCCTATATAAGGTAAACATTACAGGTCATTATGATGAATAAAAATGTTTGCTTGGCAATTTTTTACACATATTTTGACAAATTCACTTGGCACTAAAGAGTTAAAGCAGGTATGTCCAAACAATGGCCCTCCAGATCTTGTGAAACTACATGTCCCAGCATACTTTGCCATAGTTTTAGCATTCCCTAATAGTAAAACTGTAGCAAGGCATGATGGGACTTGTAGTTTCACAACAGCTTGAGGGCCATAGGGGGTTATACTGATTCACTCAGAAAAGGCACAATCACTCTCTAATGGACAAAACCATATGTGCTGCAGGTGGGGCTGATGTAACATATGCAAAGAGATTTAGATTTGGGTGTTTTATTGTTTCTGTGCAAGATAAATACTGGCTGCTTTATTTTTACGCTGCATTATAGATCTCACTTTGAAGTACAAACCCCACCCAAATCTAATTCTCTCTGCACATGTTACGTCAGCCCCACCTGCAGTGCACATGGTTTTGTCCATCAGACAGTGATTGTGCCTTTCCGAGTGAATCAGAATAACCCCCATATTTTGGACATGCCTGGGTTAAAGGGTGGGGAGTGTTCTCCCACTACACCTGTACAGATTAGTGCCTGATGACCAGTGTGGCCACCTGGCATCTGTAAAATTAGAGACACTCATTATAGAAAATAAATCTGTACAAAGGTCCAACTTTAGGCCAGTATTCAATGATATTTTTCACGATGTGCAGCGTATCCTGTTTAGGATTTGCTGCACATTTGCCGGGTTCCGGAGGGCTGGAGGATTCGCTGCCAGCCCTCCCTCTCCCCCTATTCAACACGTCAGGGGCTCGTTGCCCCGACGGCAAATTTTACCCCCCCCTGCGAATGCCGCAGGGAGCCTGGGGGACGGCGGAAGGACACTGTGTGGGGGAGAAGGAGGGCTGGCGGGGACACAGGCAGCAGAATCTGGCAGTGGAGGGACAAGTGCAGTGAATATATAATGAGCGGCTCCCCGCCTCCTGCTGACGTCATGTAAAAAAAAAAATTAAATATATATGCATGTGCTGCAAATAGCATGCCCCTTCACATAATAAAAGGGTACTTGTTTCCTAGCAGGGTGCCACCGATTTTAATTGTATGAAATCGGGTCGATGCGACCGACCGAAATCGCATGCGATGCGACCGACCCGATTTTTACATTGGTACCAATGTTAAATGCTCCCCAGACCCCATTTTTCATTGTATACCCACCCTGATGGGTAATTACTATGTGAAATGGCCCCCCATTGTTAAAGCCACGATCAACGTCAACCCGAAGTGTGGCGAGCGGCGGCGGTATGCGTCCTCCGACCTTTTCATACCCCACTATCCACGTCGGTGTGGAGTTGATTTTATATAGTGTGGGGAGCCCCGCGAGGGGACGCGCATTACTTCAGACGTATTACGCGTCCCCTCGCGGGAAACGCGGCGCTCGCCACGCTTCGGGCTCGCTGCGCTCGCCACACTATATACAATCGACTCCACACTGACGTGGATAGTGGGGGTATGAAAAGGTCGGAGGACGCGTACCGCCGCCCCTCGCAGGCTAGCTGCGCTCGCCACACTTTGGGATGACGTTGATCGTGGCGTTGCGTTAAATAATGGGGGGGGGGCATTTCACATAATTAACCATGAGGGTGGGTTTACAATTAAAAATAGGGTCTGGGGGGCATTTAACATTGGGTCTAATGTAAAAATTGGGCCCGTCGCGTTGCATCGCATGCCATTATAATGGCATGTGATGCGACCAAAAGTGTATTAAAAACGTCTTTAAAGCCAGAAAATCGGGTCGGTCGGGTCCCATCGCATACCTTAAGTCAAAGTATGCGATGGGACCCGACGGGCGCCGTGCTAGGAAACAAGTTCCAATAAAAGTACTGATTTTTTGACACCAAAAAAAATACCTTTATTTTAAAAGATCACTTTCCAGTTCACCTTAAAAAGATGTTGAATGCAAAACAGTGAATCATGGCGAAAATCATGGTGAAAGCAGTTCTCCATCCTGGCATTGAATACACTCTCGGCGAATCACAGTGAAAACCCCATTGAAACACACCAGCGAATTGCAGCGAGCATGAAACGGAGAACTGGCCGGCATTCACTGTTCACTTTCGGCAAACTGTAAACATTGAATAGGGTGAAACAGATTTTCAGTGAAAAGAGTGAAAAAAAACTCGGTGAATCCAGAGCATTGATTACTGCCCTAGACTCTCCAATGTTGAAAGGTATGGCAAAGACATGGGCAAGTGTACAGTATACACTTGCTATGTTTTTCTCTCATTTTGAGGAAAGATATTGGCAAGAGCATCCATCCATGAGACCACCAATGCACTCACATAGCAGTATTCAATGAGGCTGATTCGCCATGTTTTATGGCGATTTTGTGCTATTTTCGTGCTGTACGGCGATTTTTTGACTAAAACGGGGAATCACCCTATTCAATGACCAGATGGCGAATACATTTCAAGGTTTTTATCGTCATGATTTACTGAGTAGCAATCGCTATCTTTTTATGGTGAAGTGGAATGTGAACTTTTAAAATAAAGTGTTTTGTTTTTACATTTGGTGTAAAAAAATCAGGAATTTTATTCTGAGAAGGGGCATGCTATTTTTATTCATGTGCTGTAAGCACATGAATATATATTTAATAAAAAAAAAATATATATATATATATATTTTTTTTTTTTACACAGAGCAGCCAGCAGGGGGCCGGGAGCCGAGCCGCTCATTAGATATTCATATATTCACTGCACCCGATCATTACATATGCACGGGGTGTAGTGAATACCCGGTCCCCTGTTGGCTATCCCGGGGGGCAGCCTGTGCTGCCTGGCTCCCGGGGAGCCCACCTCCCCCCCAAACGTTCTGGGGCAGGCAGAGAGACTTCCATCCCCCTGCCTGCCACCGTCCTCAGGCTCCCTGCGGCATCGCCGCAGGAGTTAAAATTCGCCGGTCAGGGGCAGTGAGCCCCTGACTCGTTGAATACTGGAGCCGGCGAGGCTCCGGAACGCGGCGGGCAGTGGCGAATGTGCAGCGAATCCTAAACAGGATTCGCTGCACATTGTCAAAATTCTCATTGAATACTGCCCACTGCCTCTGTCATTGGAAATTTGTGCTGACAGAAGATCTAAGTACTTTGGAATTGTGGTCTGTTGCCATAATGTCTGTTTGGGAGAGACTGCATTTTTTTTGCAGCAGCAGCTGGAAGGCAATCCATTGTAAAAGTCATTCCCATAAAACTCTTGACTTTATTAGTTGACTAGAATCAGGAACAAACCGCACAACTACATCTGTCCTCCGAATTGATCTCAATTTATACACTATGGCAATGCTAATGATCGAATTTAATATCTACACCGCTAAAGCTGGGCATACTATACACCTGCAAATAAAATCTTGTCAGATCGACAGGCATTTTTTCTGTCAGGAGATGATACCCTGCAGTTATCTCCCAGTGTATGGCTCCTGATATCTGCACTCTTCCAGCCAGTAAGAAACCTTTTCATGTTCCTTGACTATGAAGCATATGATATGAGAGACAGGATTATATGCAACATAAAAATCTTGAAATATGCATGCAAATATGCATGAAAAATACTTAAAATATGCATTAAAAAGTGTTAAAATATGCTATGTTAAATAAAAAAAATATATATTTTTAACTTATTTATTTAAAAATCAGCATGCAATTAGTTGCAAATAAACCTCAAAAATAGGCCCAGAGCAGCTGCAGATGTCTAGTGCTGTTCCCCTTTTATTTTTTCTTCCTGGCTGCTACATCATACTGCAGCGTCCTAGGCTCTTCTTGCATCAACTACACGGACCCTCATCTCCAGCGCCGATGGATCAAATGTCAGCATAGCATGTGAGTGCGGCGCAGTGGAAGGCTTCCTCCCTGCGCCGCATACTCACTGTGACACGGCATTTCCTCAGCGCCGCGTGATGTAACAACCCTTCCACCCACCTCATCTGCTGCAGAAGTCTGTCTCTGGTGTAAAGTTCCAGGCCAGGGGCAGGCAAAGGTTCAGGAGCTTCGTAATGGCATCAGCCCGACTGACTTTTATCAACATGGATTGGCAGCCTAGAGCAGTGTCAGACATAGCGTACATCCAAGGTTCCCCACACTGCGCACATATTGCCCCAGCCTGCACACCACTAACTGGCCAGCAGCAGCAGGGCAAAGCAGTGCTGTAACTCATGGGTGGGAAGAGGGCGGGACCTAAAATATGCACCATCACTAGATTTTAGGTAAAATATGCAATACACTTTTGTTGGTAAGCTGCTCAATCAGAGGTGTGTCATTCAGGTGCCAAAAGGGGGTGCAATTCTGTCTAGGAAAAAACATTTGGTATCCCAATTGCACACTGAGTGAAACATAACTACATATTAATCAGATAACACAGAGATTTTGGTTGCGTATATCTGCAGATATAGGGCTAAGCCCCCAGGCCATTTGTCAAGGCATCTCTGTCACTGGGGGTCCCTAATACTGGGTATGGGTCTGGGGTGTGGGCCCCCAACATGCCGACACAGGCTGAGTACTCCAGGGCAGCACACAAATGAAAATTAGTAGGGGTTAATAAGAAGCACATAGGTGCTATGTAGGGAAGTGAAGGTGTGATTAAAATACAAAATATATACAATGTGATAGGAAAAAATAAGTGTTAATAAAGTGTTAGGGTGTGCTAACCTGGAGCAGACCAGCCATATCAACATGAGGGGGACCACACTCCCAAACCCATCCCTTAAGCAGTAACATATATGTCTGGGCTTAATAGCACAGTATAAGGCCACATGATAATGGCATATAACATCTGAGAGCCAGCTTACCTGGCGCTACCCCTGGCTTCTCCAATGGCACTCAGGTGTCAGCAATCCCTCCTAATGCTGACCCATCTATGCCTCTCAACTGCACAACACTTTTGTTGGTAAGCTGCTCAATCAGAGGTGTGTCACTCAGGTGCCAAAAGGGAGGGGCAATTCTGTCTAGGAAAAAAACATTTGGTATCCCAATTGCACACTGAGTGAAACATAACTACATATTAATCAGATAACACAGAGATTTTGGTTGCGTATATCTGCAGATATAGAGCTAAGCCCCCAGGCCGTACGTCAAGGCATCTCTGTCACTGGGGGTCCCTAATACTGGGTATGGGTCTGGGGTGTGGGCCCCCAACATGCCGACACAGGCTGAGTACTCCAGGGCAGCACACAAATGAAAATGAGTAGGGGTTAATATGTAGTTATGTTTCACTCAGTGTGCAATTGGGATACCAAATGTTTTTTCCTAAAATATGCAATAACCCGTGAGAATGGGCGAAATATGCAAATGCATATGCAAATATGCAAATGCATATAATCCTGTGGCTGACCATTGGTCAGCCACAGCAGCGCAATTTAAAATTATATTGCAGTGGATGGACATAATGAATGATCTGGCATGTCCTACTAATCAATATTATTGGATTGGTTGCCTGCATACACTGTACAATTATCTGGGTGTAATTGTAGCTTGTAAGTTCAGCTTAACTCAGTCACCCCCTCTCTCTGTCATGTGGAAGGCCAGATCTGTCTGTACTAAATTGGTCCCTATGACCATCTAAAAATCTCCTAACCAACACTGAGATTTAAATTGACAGACATTTTACATGTAGGCACTAATAATTTTAGTTTGGAATATATTCATATTTTTATTTGATTTAAATACTGTTAACTTCTTCGACATCATGCCGAAAGAAATTATTCTTTCAACCAGCTGAAAATTTGAGAAAACGTTAGTGGAAATTAGAAGCTATGGGTTCACGTTCTCCCTAAGGTTCACTTGGAGCAACAAACTAGGAATAGTACCATACTGTAGATTTAGATTATACTAGACAGACAACACGAACAGATGTTACAACAAAACTGAGAGATTATTGATAGGAGGGAGAAGGGTTCATATAAATACTGGGAAATGGTAAGGTGCGCTGCTAACTGCGGCTGGTTGAGGGATAGTCAATCCCTAAAAAGTAAGCAATAAACAAAACGAATAACCAGCGCTGGCTATGTTATAAAAGAAACAGTCTAATAAAATAAACAACATATATAATGTGGACACATTTAAAAAAGGAATTATTGGGTTCAAAAAAATGTGTGTATGTCCCCTTTAAGACACTAGTAATCTCCTATATCCAGGATAAATGTACTGGGAGGGATGTCTATATTGTATAGCAGTGATATATAAATGACCAGGTGGCCGATATCCAGATAAATGATGCAATAACAGCAGTTGGAGTCTGGTGAATTCTCCAGTAAACCTGGGTAGGAATGAAGTATTTGCTGCTGGTCCAATCCTTTGTGAAGATGGAAAAACGGATGACCAAGAAGAGAAAGTCTATCCCGTAGCCAGTTGGAATGTTGGAAAAGTATTGTAATCCTCAGGAGTTGTAGTGTCAAGGGTGTTATAATTCAAAAAGGCTCTAAGCGTTTCTCTGGGAAGGAAACCCCAGCTTCATCAGGAGCAAGTTAAAAGTGTATGTCCACTGGTGTCCATATTTATACCCCCATACTTCAATTAGGGATAGAGTGCAGCTGTGTGGCTGCTACAGAGAAAAAGAAACGTCAAATAAAAATACTAAGATTCTTTAACCCCTTCCTGACAGAGCCAGTTTTTGCGTTCCTGACAGAGCCCTTTTTTTCAAATCTGACATGTCTCACTTAAGTGGGGATAACTTTTTTTTGCTTTCACTTATCCCAGTGATTTTGAGATTGTTTTTTCGTGACACATTGTACTTCAAATTAGTGGTAAATTTGGGTCGATACAGTCTGTGTTTTTTTGTGAAAAATACCAAAATGTCGTAAAAAAATGGAAAATTTAGCAATTTGCAAAATGTTAAATTTTCTGCTTGTGAGACAAATAATCATACCACTCAAAATAGTTAATAACTAACATAGACCATATGTCTACTTTATGTTGACATCATTATTTCAACTTCCTTTTAATTTTTTTGGACACTAGGAGGCTTACAATATGAATAGCAAATTCTCAAATTTTCAAGAAAATTTCAAACACTGATTTTTTTAGGGACCAGTTCAGTTCTGATGTGACTTTGAGGGACTTGTATGTGAGACACCCCCATAAATGATACCATTTCAAAAACTGCACCCCTCACAGTATTCAAAACAGCATTTTGGAAGTTTGTTAACCCTTTAGGTGTTTCACAGGAATTAAAACAAAGTGTAGGTGAAATTTCAAAATTTCATTTTTTTTGCAGATTTGCAATTTTAATACATTTTTCTAAGGAATACAGTACATTTTACTAGAGAAATGTGACTAAAAATTGATTCCCCCAATTCTTTTGTTTTCATAAATATCCTATATGTGGCCCTAGTGTGCACGTTGACCAAACCACAGGCTTCATAATAGAAGGAGCACCTACTTGATTTTGGAGCCTCCTTTTTATGAGATTATTTTTTAGGCACCATGTAGGTTTCTAGGCACCATAAGATGCTAAAAGTTAGGAACCCCCCCACAAGTGACCCCATTTTGCAAACTACACCCCTCAGGGAATTCATCTAGGGGTATAGTGTACATTTCAAACCCCCAGGGGTTTCACCAATTTTGATACAAGTGGGCAGTGAAAATGAAAAATTACATTTTTTTACACAAAAATGCAGTTCTGGCTCAAAATTTTTCATTTTCAGAAGGTATGAAGGAGAAAAAGCACCCCAAAATATGTGCCCCAATTTCTCCCGAGTACGGCAATGCCTCACATGTGACCAAAAAATACCAGTTGGGTGCATGGCAGGACTCAGAAGGGAAGGAGTGATTTTTGGATTTTGCAGCTCAGATTCTGGTGGAATTTTGGTGGGTGCTATGTCGCATTAGCAAGACCCCCCAAGCACCAATACAGTGGAACCCCCCCACAAGTGACCCCATTTTGCAAACTACACCCCTCAGGGAATTCATCTAGGGGTATAGTGTACATTTCAAACCCCCAGGGGTTTCACCAATTTTGATACAACTGGGCAGTGAAAATGAAAAATTACATTTTTTTACACAAAAATGCAGTTCTGGCTCAAAATTTTTCATTTTCAGAAGGTATGAAGGAGAAAAAGCACCCCAAAATCTGTGCCCCAATTTCTCCCGAGTACGGCAATGCCTCACATGTGACCAAAAAATACCAGTTGGGTGCATGGCAGGACTCAGAAGGGAAGGAGTGATTTTTGGATTTTGCAGCACAGATTTTGGTGGAATGAATGGTGGGTGCTATGTTGCACCAATACAGTGGAACCCCCCCACAAGTCACCCCATTTTGCAAAGTACACCCCTCAGGGAATTGATCTAGGGGTATAGTGTACATTTCAAACCCCCAGGGGTTTCACCAATTTTGATACAACTGGGCAGTGAAAATGAAAAATTACATTTTTTTACACAAAAATGCAGTTCTGGCTCAAAATTTTTCATTTTCAGAAGGTATGAAGGAGAAAAAGCACCCCAAAATATGTGCCCCAATTTCTCCCGAGTACGGCAATGCCTCACATGTGACCAAAAAATACCAGTTGGGTGCATGGCAGGACTCAGAAGGGAAGGAGTGATTTTTGGATTTTGCAGCTCAGATTCTGGTGGAATTTTGGTGGGTGCTATGTCGCATTAGCAAGACCCCCCAAGCACCAATACAGTGGAACCCCCCCACAAGTGACCCCATTTTGCAAACTACACCCCTCAGGGAATTCATCTAGGGGTATAGTGTACATTTCAAACCCCCAGGGGTTTCACCAATTTTGATACAACTGGGCAGTGAAAATGAAAAATTACATTTTTTTACACAAAAATGCAGTTCTGGCTCAAAATTTTTCATTTTCAGAAGGTATGAAGGAGAAAAAGCACCCCAAAATCTGTGCCCCAATTTCTCCCGAGTACGGCAATGCCTCACATGTGACCAAAAAGTACCAGTTGGGTGCATGGCAGGACTCAGAAGGGAAGGAGTGATTTTTGGATTTTGCAGCTCAGATTCTGGTGAAATTTTGGTGGGTGCTATGTCGCATTAGCAAGACCCCCCAAGCACCAATACAGTGGAACCCCCCCACAAGTGACCCCATTTTGCAAACTACACCCCTCAGGGAATTCATCTAGGGGTATAGTGTACATTTCAAACCCCCAGGGGTTTCACCAATTTTGATACAAGTGGGCAGTGAAAATGAAAAATTACATTTTTTTACACAAAAATGCAGTTCTGGCTCAAAATTTTTCATTTTCAGAAGGTATGAAGGAGAAAAAGCACCCCAAAATCTGTGCCCCAATTTCTCCCGAGTACGGCAATGCCTCACATGTGACCAAAAAATACCAGTTGGGTGCATGGCAGGACTCAGAAGGGAAGGAGTGATTTTTGGATTTTGCAGCACAGATTTTGGTGGAATGAATGGTGGGTGCTATGTTGCACCAATACAGTGGAACCCCCCCACAATTCACCCCATTTTGCAAACTACACCCCTCAGGGAATTGATCTAGGGGTATAGTGTACATTTCAAACCCCAAGGGGTTTCACCAATTTTGATACAAGTGGGCAGTGAAAATGAAAAATTAAATTTTTTTACACAAAAATCCAGTTCTGGCTCAAAATTTTTCATTTTCAGAAGGTATGAAGGAGAAAAAGCACCCCAAAATCTGTGCCCCAATTTCTCCCGAGTACGGCAATGCCTCACATGTGACCAAAAAATACCAGTTGGGTGCAAGGCAGGACTCAGAAGGGAAGGAGTGATTTTTGGATTTTGCAGCTCAGATTCTGGTGGAATTTTGGTGGGTGCTATGTCGCATTAGCAAGACCCCCCAAGCACCAATACAGTGGAACCCCCCCACAAGTGACCCCATTTTGCAAACTACACCCCTCAGGGAATTCATCTAGGGGTATAGTGTACATTTCAAACCCCCAGGGGTTTCACCAATTTTGATACAGCTGGGCAGTGAAAATGAAAAATTACATTTTTTTACACAAAAATGCAGTTCTGGCTCAAAATTTTTCATTTTCAGAAGGTATGAAGGAGAAAAAGCACCCCAAAATCTGTGCCCCAATTTCTCCCGAGTACGGCAATGCCTCACATGTGACCAAAAAATACCAGTTGGGTGCATGGCAGGACTCAGAAGGGAAGGAGTGATTTTTGGATTTTGCAGCTCAGATTCTGGTGGAATTTTGGTGGGTGCTATGTCGCATTAGCAAGACCCCCCAAGCACCAATACAGTGGAACCCCCCCACAAGTGACCCCATTTTGCAAACTACACCCCTCAGGGAATTCATCTAGGGGTATAGTGTACATTTCAAACCCCCAGGGGTTTCACCAATTTTGATACAAGTGGGCAGTGAAAATGAAAAATTACATTTTTTTACACAAAAATGCAGTTCTGGCTCAAAATTTTTCATTTTCAGAAGGTATGAAGGAGAAAAAGCACCCCAAAATCTGTGCCCCAATTTCTCCCGAGTACGGCAATGCCTCACATGTGACCAAAAAATACCAGTTGGGTGCATGGCAGGACTCAGAAGGGAAGGAGTGATTTTTGGATTTTGCAGCACAGATTTTGGTGGAATGAATGGTGGGTGCTATGTTGCACCAATACAGTGGAACCCCCCCACAAGTCACCCCATTTTGCAAAGTACACCCCTCAGAGAATTGATCTAGGGGTATAGTGTACATTTCAAACCCCCAGGGGTTTCACCAATTTTGATACAAGTGGGCAGTGAAAATGAAAAATTACATTTTTTTACACAAAAATGCAGTTCTGGCTCAAAATTTTTCATTTTCAGAAGGTATGAAGGAGAAAAAGCACCCCAAAATCTGTGCCCCAATTTCTCCCGAGTACGGCAATGCCTCACATGTGACCAAAAAATACCAGTTGGGTGCATGGCAGGACTCAGAAGGGAAGGAGTGATTTTTGGATTTTGCAGCACAGATTTTGGTGGAATGAATGGTGGGTGCTATGTTGCACCAATACAGTGGAACCCCCCCACAAGTCACCCCATTTTGCAAACTACACCCCTCAGGGAATTGATCTAGGGGTATAGTGTACATTTCAAACCCCCAGGGGTTTCACCAATTTTGATACAAGTGGGCAGTGAAAATGAAAAATTACATTTTTTTACACAAAAATGCAGTTCTGGCTCAAAATTTTTCATTTTCAGAAGGAATGAAGGAGACAAAGCACCCCAAAATGTGCCCCAATTTCTCCCGAGTACGGCAATGCCTCATGTGTGACCAAAAAGTGGCAGGACTCAGAAGGGAAGGAGTGATATTTGGATTTTGCAGCACAAATTCTGGTGGAATGATGGTGGGTGCTATGTCGCATTAGCAAGACCCCCAAAACACCAATACAGTGGAACCCCCCCACAAGTGACCCCATTTTGCAAACTACACCCCTCAGGGAATTCACCTAGGGGTATAGTGTACATTTCAAACCCCCAGGGGTTTCACCAATTTTGATACAACTGGGCAGTGAAAATGAAAAATTACATTTTTTTTACACAAAAATGCAGTTCTGGCTCAAAATTTTTCATTTTCAGAAGGTATGAAGGAGAAAAAGCACCCCAAAATCTGTGCCCCAATTTCTCCCGAGTACGGCAATGCCTCACATGTGACCAAAAAATACCAGTTGGGTGCATGGCAGGACTCAGAAGGGAAGGAGTGATTTTTGGATTTTGCAGCACAGATTTTGGTGGAATGAATGGTGGGTGCTATGTTGCACCAATACAGTGGAACCCCCCCACAAGTCACCCCATTTTGCAAAGTACACCCCTCAGGGAATTGATCTAGGGGTATAGTGTACATTTCAAACCCCCAGGGGTTTCACCAATTTTGATACAAGTGGGCAGTGAAAATGAAAAATTACATTTTTTTACACAAAAATGCAGTTCTGGCTCAAAATTTTTCATTTTCAGAAGGTATGAAGGAGAAAAAGCACCCCAAAATCTGTGCCCCAATTTCTCCCGAGTACGGCAATGCCTCACATGTGACCAAAAAATACCAGTTGGGTGCATGGCAGGACTCAGAAGGGAAGGAGTGATTTTTGGATTTTGCAGCACAGATTTTGGTGGAATGAATGGTGGGTGCTATGTTGCACCAATACAGTGGAACCCCCCCACAAGTCACCCCATTTTGCAAACTACACCCCTCAGGGAATTGATCTAGGGGTATAGTGTACATTTCAAACCCCCAGGGGTTTCACCAATTTTGATACAAGTGGGCAGTGAAAATGAAAAATTACATTTTTTTACACAAAAATGCAGTTCTGGCTCAAAATTTTTCATTTTCAGAAGGAATGAAGGAGACAAAGCACCCCAAAATGTGCCCCAATTTCTCCCGAGTACGGCAATGCCTCATGTGTGACCAAAAAGTGGCAGGACTCAGAAGGGAAGGAGTGATATTTGGATTTTGCAGCACAAATTCTGGTGGAATGATGGTGGGTGCTATGTCGCATTAGCAAGACCCCCAAAACACCAATACAGTGGAACCCCCCCACAAGTGACCCCATTTTGCAAACTACACCCCTCAGGGAATTCACCTAGGGGTATAGTGTACATTTCAAACCCCCAGGGGTTTCACCAATTTTGATACAACTGGGCAGTGAAAATGAAAAATTACATTTTTTTTACACAAAAATGCAGTTCTGGCTCAAAATTTTTCATTTTCATAAGGTATGAAGGAGAAAAAGCACCCCAAAATCTGTGCCCCAATTTCTCCCGAGTATGGCAATGCCTCATATGTGACCAAAAAATACCAGTTGGGTGCATGGCAGGACTCAGAAGGGAAGGAGTGATTTTTGGATTTTGCAGCTCAGATTCTGGTGGAATGTTGGTGTGTGCTATGTGGCATTAGCAAGACCCCCGAAGCACGGTGAAATGATGAACCTAATAATCCATAGATGTGTGGTATATTTTAAAACACTCCTTTATACATAGGCCGGGTTTGTCGGGGCAAGTTTCACAGTGGAAAATAGTTTCCTTTCTTATTCCCTTTTTATAGCAAACTTTGCACCTTTTTTGT
This sequence comes from Crinia signifera, assembly GCF_055691185.1. Classification (NCBI taxonomy): domain Eukaryota; kingdom Metazoa; phylum Chordata; class Amphibia; order Anura; family Myobatrachidae; genus Crinia; species Crinia signifera. The sequence goes on from NC_139218.1 coordinate 209,038,604, forward strand.
GTCCTGCCCTTTCTTGCAGTGGAGGGGATTTCGTTCGGAAAATGCTGCCCTGGTACAATACGGGGGCCAGTACTAGAAGTACTGGGGCCCTCTGCCTGCTGGTTCCCAAATACTAGGCCCTTTATGACTTCCTCTTGAAAGTGCATAAATGTCCCCCTCTGGCCGGTAGAACGGAATAGCACGTAAGCGTTATACAGTGCCATCTGGATGATATACACGGCCAGCTTCTTGTACCAGATTTTTGTTTTCCGCAGGGCACTGTACGGCTTCAGTACCTGATCTGAAAGATCCACTCCGCCCATGTACCTATTGTAATCCAGGATACAATTAGGTTTTGAGGTGTGGGTACTGGTACCTCGTACAGGGACGGAGGTGGTACTGTCTCCGTGAATTGTTGTCAGTATAAGGACATCCCTCTTGTCCTTATATTTGACCAACAACATATTTTCGGTGCATATTCCCCTGCTTTCACCCCTTCTCATTACTTGGGCAATGTGCGTTTTTGGGAGGCCTCTTTGGTTCTTGCGCACAGTACCGCAAGCTGCTGTACCTCTTGAACCAAGGTCCTTAAACAGGGGGATGCTAGTGTAAAAGTTATCCACATAGAGGTGATAACCTTTATCCAGGAAGGGGTGCACTAAATCCCAGACAATTTTTCCACTAACACCTACGAGGGAGGGGGGGCATTCTGGCGGTTCAATTCTTGAATCCTTCCCTTCATATACCCTAAACCTGTGAGTGTACCCTGAGGTGCTTTCACACAGCTTATACATTTTTATGCCATACCTTGCCCTCTTACTGGGAAGGTACTGGCGGAATTTAACCCTTCCTTTAAAATGTATAAGGGACTCGTCTATGCAAATGAATTTATCTGGGATGTACATCTCTTCAAATTTGGCACTGAAATGATCAATGACCGGCCTGACTTTGAATAGCCGGTCAAAGGTGGGATCATCTCTGGGTGGGCACTGTGCATTATCGTTGTAATGCAAAAATTTAAGGATCGTCTCAAATCGAGCCCGGGGCATGGCCATACGGTAAAATGGGGTGCTGTACAGAACATCTGTACTCCAATATTGCCTAATTTCTGGCTTTTTTACTATGCCCATATGAAACACCAGACCCCAAAACGTCATCATCTCTACTGCATCTACAGGGGTCCACCTAGCAAATGATGACGTGGGGTTTTGAGCAATAAACTGCTGGGCATATAAATTAGTTTGGTCCACCATTAAATGTATAAAATCATCAGAGAAAAATAATTTGAAAAAGTCAATTTCTCTGAGACCTGTGGAATCAAATTGGATTCCTGGCATGGCCAAAAACTCAGGAACCTGGGGCTCAAAATTGTCTGGTGGTGGGGTCCATACGAGATCAATTATTGGGGGGTGGGTCTCAGCTGCTCTACGGGGGCGTCTTTGAGGGGGTCCCTCATCACCAGAGGAGGAAGAGGAGCTTAAGGCGAATCCTTCAAATTGCCCGCTTGCATCACTGGCTGTGTCAGAGTCAGAAGCAAGCATGGCATATGCCTCCTCCACTGAATACATTCTTCTGGATGACTGGGATGACATTTGGGATGACATTTGGGATGACATTTGGGATGCCATTTTAATTTTTGTGTTACTGGTAGTGAAATGTTTCAACACGTGTATAGTGTAGGGGGGGTACAAACTTTATTTCAACCAGGGGGGTATGTAGTGTGTAGTGTGTATGTAGTGCAGAAAAAAAAAATACTTTATACAAAAAAAAAAAATGAAGGGGTTAAAAAAAAAAAAAATTGAAGGGGTTAAAAAAAAAATTGAAGGGGTTAAAAAAATAAAAAAAAAGGTCCTGCGCCAAAAATTGAGCACAGATGTTGGTCAGTAACGTCCGTCACTGAACAGCGCTCAAAGGCAACAGGAATTTGATCAAAAAAAAAAAAAAAAATAGATCAACCCTGTGCCGAAAAAGATGATCAGTGATGTACGTCACTGATCAGCGCACAGCGGCCACAGGACACCCCCAAAATCACAGTGTGTGTAAAAAAAAAATTAAAAAAAGACCCCACAGCACACACAAAAAAAAAAAAGGTGATCAGTGATGCGACACTGATTACCAGTGAGGGGCAGCAGGTGCACAACCTTTGGTGCAACTGACAGTGCAACTGGCAGGTATATATAAAAAAAAAAAACCTCTGCACCCCTAAAAAGTTGCTGATCACCTCAGATATAGTGATCAGTACAAAAGGCGGGGGCAGCAGACACAAAATTTAGCACTCTCTATCACTCTCTGTCACTATCTCTCTCTATCTCTCTATCTCTCACTATCTATCACTCTATGACACTGCAGCAGCAGCACTGACAGTTATATATATGAAAAATAACCCCTGCACCCCCAAAAAGTTGCTGGGGGTGCACAAAAGGGGGGCAGCAGACACAAAATATAGCAGTCTCTATCACTCTCTGTCACTATCTCTCTCTATCTCTCTATCTCTCACTATCTATCACTCTATGACACTGCAGCAGCAGCACTGACAGGTATATATATATATATATAAAAAATACCCTGCGCCCCCAAAAAGTTGCTGATCAGTTAATTTATACTGATCAGCACAAAAGGGGGGGCAGCAGTCAGTTATATAAAAAATATATAGCACGATCTGTCACTATCTCTCTCTCTCTCTCTCTCTCTCTCTCTCTCTATCTCTCTCTATCTCTCTATCTATAACTCTATTACACTGCAGCAGCACAAAATATAGCACTCTCTGTCACTAGGCCTCTCTATCTCTCTCTCTCTATCTCTCTCTCTCTCTAACTCGATGACACTGCAGCAGCACAACACAGCACAACACAGCACAGGATGTCACAAGATGAAGCAAGATCCCAAGCAGTGATCAGGTAAGTATTGAGCAAGGTTCTGGTCAGTAAATGGCGACAGCTGGGCACGGTGACCGCACTGCACGCTATTCCAGACCGGAATGGCGTCTGCAGTGTAGTCCCCGTTAGTTTAAACCCCCCTCCATGGCTGTGATTGGTCCGTCGGTCCGACGGACCAATCACGGCCTTTGGGGGCGGGGTGAGGTGGGGTGACACCAGTGTCACCCTTACACCCCGCGGTGATTGGTGCTGTACTTTACAGCACCAATCACCTCCGATCCCGTGTCACCGGCGAACGTTATTCGCCGGTGACACAGAAAACGCTGTAATTGGCTGTTCACACTGAACAGCCAATCACAGCGATCGCCGACGGGGGGGCTGCATCGCAGCCCCCCCTGGGCATGCAGGGACATGTCTGCTGTCAGGGACAGCAGACATCGTCCCTCTGTCACTGCGTCTCTAGACGCAGTGACAGTTAGAAGTCATGACGTATATATACGTCATGTGTCGGGAAGTACTTCCCGGCCATGACGTATATATACGTCAAATGTCGGGAAGGGGTTAATACATCAAAAGGTAATTCATATGTCAAAGTGGTCTGAATAATAATAATTGTAAATATAAATAAAGTTTTATTGTGAGAATTCAATTATGTCATAGGTGGATTCGGGTCATGTAATCGGAATCCGGACCACATGACCCGGAAGTGAAGAAGGCATTTCATCTTATAGTTCACATATGTAGAAAGGGAGTAGAATAGCGGTTTTGCCACATATTAGCAGGCATCAACGATCCGGGCGAGCGGAGATATTAGATGCTGCCGATCGCCTGGTTTTGATGGCTATCACAACCGGCTTATTTCCGTATGATATGGCCGGTGATTTGTTAACATAGGTCATGTGATCAAAGCACGTGACACAAAGCCGGCTTGTTTCGCAATTCTTATAAATACTGTTTAGTTTCTTATATTTCCAAAGTTACCAAACTCCGAAAAACCTAAAATTGTCAAAACAAATGAAGACCAATATTCTCAAAGTAGATATTGTTTTATGGAAGCAATTAAATAATAAGTCTACAATTGTTGTTACAACAAAAATAAAATGAAAGAATATTTTAGCTTCTAATTTTCTATCAAATAAAAAAATGCTTTACTTATAGGTACCAACCAAACTAAAGGCGGTATTCAATCTCAGCCGCTATTTCCACAGATGGAATTATAGAATTCACAACCGTTTTTCGAGAATCCTCTGCAGTTTTGCTGACACGACAAATTTCTGACACTCGCCAGCCGAAAACATTGGATTCCCGCTGTTGTGTTAATCGAGCTGAGCCCGGGATTCTGACTGTCGGAATGTTCAAACAGTTGGAATGTTCCGACGGTCGGAATACCGGACTGAATACTTCCCTATGCCTATACAGTGTTTTTGCCCATAGGCTGGTGATAGAACTAAAGAGATCACTTGCACAATTTTGTATAGATCCCCATATGTCAATTTATCCACTATATATGACTTCAATACAGATAGGACAACGTGCATGTTAGAAAATACAGAAAGAAGGTACTACCTCTAAGTCTGTCTGTTGTTACCCAGTTTGTTTTATCACTGTTTACTATTGTAAAGTGCAACGGAATCTGCTGCGCTATATAAGAAACTGTAAATAAATAATAAATAAATAAATAGACATGAAATGAAGTGGAGTTGCATATAGTTGCATATAGTTGAAATGAATTGCATATAGTTGAAGTAAATTGCATATAGTTGAAGTGAAGTGGTAAAACTGTAAACAAACATAAACATGCAATTACAATTTGCACATAGGAAAATGCAAGGTAAACATATGCAATACACATAACATTGTGCATACAGACATTGCATTACATATAAAAGATATATGCTAGAGTGTACAAGAAAAAACAAAGGAGGTCGATTGCGCAAACACTAAAGTATAAGTGTACGATATAATATATGCAAGGAAATCTGGTCAGGTGTGAATATGAATAACACTTTTATAAGAAAAAAGCAATCAATAAAAAAATTAAAATCAGGAAGGTAATTAAAATAATACGGACAGGAGGTCAATAGTCACCCATTTGTAGTTGAAGTAGTGTGCCAGTCCTTTATTCCTTCTCAAAGGACTGGATTAAGACATTGGGCATTTTTCAAATACAGCTAATTCTTATGATCAGTAATGATGTTAATAACATGAACTGCCCCTTCTTGATCCCCTATAGCATAATTCTGTTCTGCCGGGGAGAATTTCTTGGAGAAAAATCCACATGGGTGCATCTGTCCGTCAGCTCTCACCTGGGAAAGAACTGCACCTACGCCAATGGCAGAGGCATCAACCTCGAGAGTAAAAGGCAAAGAGAAATCTGGTTGAGTCAACACTGGTGCAGAGATGAATTTCTTCTTGAGTAACAAAAAGGCGTCAGCGGCTCTAGTATCCCATTTGGAAGGTTTGGCATTTTTGCGAGTGAGAGCAGTTATTGGGGCAACGATGGTGGAAAAGTCTTTAATGAATTTCCTGTAATAATTTGCGAATCCAAGGAATCTTTGGATACCTCGGAGAGTATGAGGACGAGGCCATGACTGAATGGCTTCCACTTTTGCTGTATCCATCTCCAGACTGGACCCCGATACAATGTAAACTAAAAAAGGTATGGATGACACTTCAAAAGTACATTTCTCCAATTTACAGAAGAGAAATTTTTTTCTGAGGTGGGAAAGCACCTCCCTGACAATCTCTCGATGTTTTTGAACACTGTTGGTGAATATTAAGATATCGTCGAGATAGACCACCACATGTTTCTAAAGGAGATCACGAAACAGTTCATTCATGTAAGACTGGAAAACTGCTGGAGCATTACTTAGACCAAAAGGCATGACAAGATATTCATAATGTCCATCTCTTGTGTTAAACGTGGTTTTCCACTCATCCCCTTCACGGATGCGAATGAGATTATAGGCTCCGCGAAAATCCAATTTAGTAAAGATTGTAGCTCCTTTAATTCTGTCGAAAAGTTCTGTGATGAGTGGTAGTGGATATCGATTTTTGATAGTGATTTCGTTTAACCCCCTATAGTCAATACAGGGACGTAGTCCTCCATCCTTTTTCTTTACAAAAAAAGAAGCCCGCACCTGCAGGGGATGATGAAGGGTGTATGAAACCTTTGGCCAAGTTTTCCTCAATGTACTCTGACATGGCTTGTGTCTCAGGTACAGACAAAGGGTAAGTACGACCTCGTGGTACTAATTCGATAGAACAGTCCCATGAACAATGAGGAGGCAATTTATCAGTGGCTTGTTTAGAAAAAACATCAGAGAACTCTTCTGGTACTTGAAGAGAGACTTGATGGGTTGGTGTCAAAGAGTTAAAACATGATTTTGTACAATTAGTACTCCAAGTTTGGACTTGAGAAGTTACCCAATTTATACTGGGATTATGGGTACGTAACCAGGGAAGTCCCAGGACGATTGGGTAGGAGGATTTGGGAATGACAAAGAACTGTATTTTTTTCTGTGTGTAGACCAATTTGCAGAGTTAAAGGTTGTTTTTTTTGTGTGACAGTCTCTCCCAGTATACGACTCCCATCCACTGCAGTAAGGTATACAGGGCGGTGAAGCGGTGTAGTGGGTAGATGCCAACGCTTTACATAAAAAGAAAGAGGTAATCAATGGTTACACACAACTCAGTCCCAATTAAGAGAGGAGATGATATGAGGTAAGTAGATGTAAATGTATGGGCGTACCCCCACTTGAAAAAGGTGTTCCTAGACACCGAAACGCGTCGACTATTCTGTGGAGAGTGAGCAGCCATCACCTTCCTTTCCGGACACTTTGGATATACTGTATGTATTTTTAAATTTTTTTATATTTTTTGGATTTTTTTTTTTTTAATTTTAATTTTTTTTGGGGATTTTTTCGGTTTTATTGTGGATATCTGTGGACAAATTGGAACTCCTTGTGATCCTTCCATTGTTGGGATGGAGGACATTTTATTTATTTTTTCTATGGTATAATAAAGACATTTTTATGAAGTAAAATCTCTTTTTCTGGTTCAAATATAACTGGGAGGAAAAATAGCCCCACAAACGGATCACCACTCAGAGCTAAAGAAACCGCTATAGGTGGTGAAAAGCTTACACTGCTGTAAGTTTTGGTACGCATGTCACTTATCCTTTGGATTAAAATTTGGGTACATACATAATCAAGTTTTATGAGCACAACACGTGGTGGAGTCAGTTATCCTCTCTAAAAGAAACATTTTTGGGTGTCCCTCTACACACCAGAGTGTGAGTCATGGTACGCCATCAGTACCTCTATTTTCACCTTTAAATACTTAAAGGCACCTGCATCCTATACTTACCTTCCATGTATAAGGTTATAGATAAATAATAAATACGCATCCACTAATATTAATTTTTTCATCATCTTCATTCACTCAATACTTGCACCTGAGGAAAATCTGGTTCCACTGTGAGACAGAATTCCACACAAGAAAAGAACACGCTACGGGTATATACCCATCATCCGCCCACAATTTTTTCCACCTTGGTCGACACAGTTACATCTAAAAAGATACCTTTACACATGTATCTTGCTCTATTCTTGGGTGAGTAAGGTACGATCACCACTGTTCTCTATATCCGATCTACAAGGGGTGTCTTTGAAATAATTCACAGATTTATTCATTAACCTCCAATTTTCACTTCCATTTTCACGGAGACAAACCAATCCACTCAGTGGAGAATCACCAAAAAGAAAAGTTGAAAATAGAGGAAAGAAAAAAGAAATAGAAAGAAAAAGAAGAGAAAAGAAAAGAAGAAAAGAAACCGATACGTGTCTGTACATCTCCCTACTTACCGTGAGTGGGGGCACGCCCATACATTTACATCTACTTACCTCATATCATCTCCTCTCTTAATTGGGACTGAGTTGTGTGTAACCATTGATTACCTCTTTCTTTTTATGTATAACTGAGAATACCCTTGAAAAAGTGTGAAAATACCTGAAGATTAAAGACCTTCAGACTCACTTCATTCAAGTATTGCGCAAGAGACTTGGAAATCCCCACTGTTTGTATGTTTGGTATTTGGAGGGTTATTCGGGTGATAACCAGTGTTGAGTACAGTTCTCAGGCAGCAGCGCGCCACTTCAGGTCATATCCTAAACCTTGTTTTCAGATGCCAACGCTTGACAACATCAGTGATGATGAAGCTTTCTGCTGCTCCTGAATCGAGAAGAGCTGGCAACTGTCTGAGCTGATGTTTAACTTGCAAGGAAACTTGAAGAATACAGTCTTTGTTGTTTAGAGAGGAAATAACAACCCCTAACCTGCCCTCTCTTTTACAAGTTAGGTTCTGGCGTTTCCCGGCTTCTTAGGACAGGAATCGATGGAGTGCTGGGGATCAGCACAATAAAGACAAAGGCGTTCATCTTGGCGACGTTTACGCTCAGTTGGTGTTAGTTTAGAACGGTTAACTTGCATGGGTTCTTCCGTTGATAAAGAAGATGGCTTGGAAGCAAGAAAAATAGGTTTAGGGTCAGATCGATTTCTCTCTTGACTCCTCTCTCTGAGCCTCAGATCAATTTTAGTACATAATGAGATTAGATCTTCTAGTTTGGAAGGTAGGTTTCTAGCAGCAAGCTCATCTTTGATTTTGTCTGAGAGTCCGTTCATAAATGCCGCTAAAAAGGTCTCCGCATTCCATGCCGACTCATCTGCTAGACCGGACTGAATACTTCCCTATGCCTATACAGTGTCTGCTAGTATTTTGAACTGAATTAGGTATTGACCCACTGTCCTGGATCCTTGGCACAACCTTAGGATTTCGGTAGCAGCGGAACTGAGATGCCCTGGTTCATCAAAGATGATTCTGAAGGTGGCGATAAACTGGGTATAATCTGTTAGTAGAGGATCTGATTTTTCCCATAAGGGAGATGCCCAATTGAGGGCTGAACCAGTAAGGAGAGATATCACATAGGCCACTTTAGACCTTTCAGTAGGAAAATATGAGGATTGAAGCTCAAAATGAATCTCACATTGATTGATGATACCCCTACAACTTTAGCTGGAGTAGGAAGTTGAAGGTGAGCGGTAACTCCTGTTGCAGGGACATAGGTCTAGGCGATGGCGCCAATGTAACTACAGGACCCTGGTCTTTTTGCAACCTGGTTTGAAGAATGTCCAGTCTTTGTGTCAGGCATTGGAGAGCCTGAAAGGCTAGCTCCTGAGCAGTCACCTGTAGATCCAGACGAACCGCAAGTTATGCAATCGTTATGTGCAAATATGCAATCAATCAGGTGAAATATAATATAGTATATATACACAACACAGGTGTATACATACATATGGTACCTCATATCACATACATATATAAAACAAAAACAAGTGTATAATAACGTGAACAATCAAGTGGTCCGCAGTAGAAAGTACCCAGGGGCTGTACCAGTGTGAGTGCATCTGAAACAGACAGGTAATTATGTAAACATTGTACAAATATTGGCAACATTGCATCATACAGGTCGAGTATCCCGTATCCGAATATCCGTTATCCGAATTATTCCGAAATACGGACATTCCAGAAAGTGAAAAAAAAAAATTTTTTTTGCTAAAAACTCACTGGGGACATTTGTAACAGCATTACTGGGGACATGATATGTAACTGGCACTATATATGTGCAAGACAATGATTGCTTGGCATTCAAATTCAGTGCTGAGATAGTACACACATTTTGTTTCACGTTTTGAAACCTTGTTTTTTGAACAATTAAAATATGTTTGTGTGTATTTTATGTGGTAATAAAATATATTTGTGTGTATATTATGTGTTTATACAGCATAAATGCAAGATACTTCAAAATACATCATTGAAATATTAAAATATTCCGAAATACGGAATAATCCGTTATCCAAAATTCTCCTGGTCCCGAGCATTTTGGATACGGGATACTCAACCTGTATCATATATACAGTTGCCAAAGTTATAACAACACGGATGTCCCGAAGTGCTCATTCAAACCATTGGGCGCCAAGGTCCCAAGCCTAGCTATCCACCGTGCCTCACATCGCAACAATTTCAGAGGCCTGTTACCACCCCGTATCGACACGGGGACGCAATCAATCATGCGGTATTTAATGGACGCCACACTATGTTTGGCGTTAATAAAGTGGTGTGGGATGGGCTGGTCACTGGCACCACTGATAAGGGCATTGCGTATGGCTGACCGGTGTGTCGTCATACCTGTCTTGAATGGTGTCTCGGTTTTACCTATATACGACAATCCACAGGGGCATAATATTTAATATACCACGAATGTGGAATTACACGTCAGTGTGTGCTTAATCTGGATAGCTTTGACTGTATGTGGATGGTTGAATGAGCATCCCAGGATCATAAATCTACAGGTTGCACATGTACATCTCACACAACCCAATGATCTATGTTGTGGTTTTGCTGTTAAGGGGGAAGCATCTGATTTAACAAACATATCTCTAATGCTTTTAGAGCGTTTAAAGCTCGCTAATAATTTGGTCTCAGACAGACCAAGTGATCTAATTGTACAATGGGCCAATGCTTGCGCACATTCTTAACAATCTCAGGGCTATGTTGGCTGGGTTGGTACCCAGCAATTTTGTGCCTTGTTTAGGGACAATAAGAGACTTTATTTTTTTTTATTTTTTTTTAAATCATTTTTATTTGAACTTTTTAAAACAACATATGGACATATAAACACGACATATACATTAACATCAGACTTAAATGTACTTTACCATTCACAAACATAACAAACGTTACAGTTCTTGCCTCCAGTACCACATATCAAATTGATACATCTTCCCGTTCTTAATCCTCCATTATTTTTACGCATAGTTACCATCCTATACTTTAAACATCTGCTTTACCTAAATCCCTCTAATATTATACCCTCCATCCTGGCATTACTGTTCTTCCTACTCTTTTCGGGCTTCATTTACCTATAGTGTTTAGTTCATTTTCATGAGTTTTTAAGTGATTTTTTACCCTCGTGAATTCTCCCCCCCCTCCCTCACATCATTCTGATATGATATATAACTATAGCACTTATTTTAACACCCAATATGTGTTCAATCTTTCGTGCCCTTTCTTTCAATCATTTCTATTAGTGCTTTTCCCCTCAATATAGCCTTGCCAAGGCCTTACTAGCTAAACAACGTGTCATCCTTCTTCTTATATACCATCATAAAAAGAGAACGGAAATTTAGAATTAAAAACACAAGATATACATAACTTCAATTCTCTTCGATTCTCTTTAACCCTTTATATATTTTCCCACCCCCTATATATATCCCTTGTTATACCACCCCTCCCATATCCTATAGAATTTTGTTACTGTCTTCCGTGACATGTGTATATATTTTTCGTGCTCTATTGTGCTATTTACTAATTCCACCCATTTCCTAATATCTGGGCCTTCTTTGGCCATCCAGGATCTGGCTATGCTGACCTTTGCTATTGCACATATATTTAAAGCAGTTTGTCTTTTTTCGGATGTGGTGTCCTCATGAGGCCAAATACCCAGAATGCAGCTACTTGGGTTCACATGTTGATTTGGGATTCCCAGGTCTACCAAAATATCCCTAACTTTTTCCCAAAGGATTTGCACCTTTTTACATTGCCACATCAAGTGAAAGAACGAGCACTCCAATTCCCCACATTTTGGGCAGCTATCCCCTTTATTTCCACCAAATCTACTCAGCTTCACAGGGGTTATGTAGGTCCTATGAAGTATATTTATCTGGACCTGCTGGACCCTTAGGGAATTGGTCGCGCCTTTTGTTGATGCCATGGCCATTATCCATTCCTCATCACTAAACTCTGGAATGTCCACCCTCCACTTAGTTCTAAGTTCTGTAAGTTCATTTTCTTGACTAAAATTTAGGAGGTACCTATACATCTTAGAGACTCTCTTTCCCTGACTAGTTTTATTGATAAATTTTTTGACTGGTGTATCTATAATTGTATGTGAGTTCTCTCCCCCAATACATTGGGAGAGTGCACTCCGCATTTGCAAATATCTGAAAAACATTGATTTAGGTATCCCATATTCGCTCTGAAGTTGTGTAAAGGATTTCAATACGTTGTTATCGTACACCTGCCCCAGTTTATTAATACCGTATTTGTTCCATATTTTATCCCCTTGTTCTGATTTTAGTTTTCCCATATGTTTGAAGGAAAAGATGTACCTCTCAGGGTCAATTCCTTTGTAGTTGGTGACTCTGCCCACATGTTTCCACACCCTACTGGCCTGTGTCAAGATCGGTGGTGTCCTCCGGCCACATCCCACCTCCAGTAAAACCTGCAGTGGAGTGTGCCCAGGGGCCACCACCCCCACCAAGTCCACCAGACCAGGTGGCTCCTCCCCTTCCCGGATCCAGCCACTGATGTGGGCTAGCTGAGTCGCGAAATAATACAACCTGAAACTGGGCATCGCCAGCCCTCCCCGTTCTCGCTCTCTAATCAGGGTATCACTTTTTATTCTTGGGCGTTTGTTTCTCCAAATAAAAGATGTTACAATACTATTAATTTTCCTAAAAATGTCTTCGCCTATAAATATAGGGGATTGTTGCACGATGTAAAGAAACTTGGGCAGAATCACCATCTTTATGAGATTTATCCACCCTATCAACGTCAATGGTAGCTTCATCCAACATTTACACTTCACTTTTATTTCTTCAATCAGAGGGGCCACATTATCAGAGTAAAAACTTTTGGGGTCACTTGAGATAACAATCCCCAGATATTTACATTTTTTTGACACTTGGAGAGGGGTATCTACCCTAGACTCCCCCCGTCCCTCCTTTCCCCTTATCAACAGATGGGATTTATTCCAATTTACGGTAAGGCCAGAGAAGAGCCCAAACTCCGTGAGTATGGTTATCACCCTCGGCAGATCCCTTTGGTAGTTTGTTATGCCTACCAACAAATCGTCTGCATATAAAGATACAATATTATAGTTTTCCATCCTTAAATCCCTCTCTATCCCAATTGTCTCTCTTATTTTACACGCTATTGGCTCTATCGCCACCGCAAACAGCAGAGGCGATAGGGGGCACCCCTGACGTGTGCCCCTTGACAGGGAGAAGGATTCTGATACCAATCCATTTATGGATACTCTGGCTGTCGGATTCCCATACAGCAAGAATATCCAACCAATATAGCGCGGTCCGAAACCAAAGGCCTTCAGTACTGCTCGCAGATATGGACACTCCACCGAGTCAAATGCCTTATTGGCGTCGAACGACGCCAACGCAGCATCTGCCCCTATAAAGTCCAATGTCTGAAGGTACGTAAAGACCCGTCTAATATTTTCAGATGTAGCCTTCCCACTCATGAACCCCGTTTGATCTGGGCTTACAATATCCCTGACTACCCGATTCAGCCTATTGGCCAATACTTTAGCATATATCTTCGCATCGGCTGTAATCAGGGATATTGGACGATACGAGTCTACGTTCATCGGGTCCTTCCCACTTTTTGGAATGACAGTAATCACTGCCTCTGCCATAGAGTCCGCTATTTCTCCCTCCCTCTCCATTTCCTGGAACAGCTGCATTAGTCTGGGTATCAGGACCGACCCATATTTTTTATAAATTTCCCCCGGCAGCCCATCAATACCTGGCGCCTTCCCGTTTGCCAGAGCAGCTACCGCCTCTCCTATTTCTTCAGACGAAAAGGACTCTTCCAAAATATTGGCTATTTCGGGGGTCAGTTTTGGTAGATCAATCCTACCCACATACCTTTGTATATCCTCCTCCCCTTTATCCTCTAATCTTGATTGGTATACCCCCTTAAAGTGTTTTACAAATACCTCAGAAATTTTAGCAGTATTGGTGTGAATTTCTCCAGAGTCTGATGCTATTTTGCTCACTATATTTGTTGGTCTATCTACTTTGGACAATAAGGCCATAAATTTCCCTGCTTTATCCGAGTTTACATATATTTGATGGGAGCTTTTGAGGATCCTATTTTTGGCCATATTTTGCAGATGTTCTACCCATTTTTCCTGCGCCCTCACCCATTCCTCTCTATCCCTCTCTGTTTTACCTAGGATATACCCTTGTTCGTACTCTTTCATTTTCACCTCCAATTCTAAGGCTTTTTCCTGCGCCCCTTTTTTAATCATACTTGTCTTCTTGAGCATATAACCCCTAAGAAATGCCTTAAATGTATCCCACACATTAGTAAAATTGGTTGAGCCTATATTTGTGTCAAAAAACCTCTCTATTTCTTCCACTACCTCCTCCGAATTATCCATCTGCTCCAACCACCCTGCTTGAAATCTCCAATACCTAAAACCTTCCTCCTTTTCTAGCTCTATTTGCATTACCACTGGGGAATGATCAGATATTCCACGGGCTTTATATTCTACCGCCGAAATGCTGTTCAACATATTTCCTGATATAAGTATCATGTCTATCCTGGAGAATGATTTTTTAGCTGGAGAGTAGCATGAATATTGTCTTGCCACCGGATATCTTTCCCTCCAGATATCAAACCATCCTATTTCCCTTATAAAATCGCCTATACCTCTCCTCGCATTCACCAACGCCCCTTTATGACTCCAGCTGTCCATTTCGGGGTTCAAAACAGCGTTTAAATCCCCTAGACATATTACATTATTTTCTGGGTACGACGCTGAGAAATCTACCGCCATCCTCAGTATCTCATACGTGAAGGGGGGAGGTACATAGACAGACATGATACAAAACCTAACCGCATTAATGAAACAGTCCAGGAAAATAAATCTACCCCCGGGTCGATTTTGGAGGTAATACATTCAAACGATATACTTTTTTTAATTAGGATTGATACCCCCCTAGAAGAGGAGGTGAACGGGGCATGGAAGTAAGAACCAATCCAGGGGCGCTTTAATGAGAGGATTTTGTCCCCATACAAATGCGTCTCCTGAAGACATATAACATCAGCATTTAATGATTTACATTGTTTAAGTACCATTGACCTCTTGACCTTTTCATTCAGTCCTCTCACATTCCAAGTCATACACCTAACCATAGCTTTTCACTCTGGCAAACTGTAGACTTCCAGGTAACACAATAATCAAATTCGGGATCATTTTTAAACTTTTTGGTTGCAAGATACATACATACTTCACACTTACACAAATCACATTTAACACATACCCCCCCTCCTCCCCCCACCCTGTATCACCTACCCATTTAGGCATACCTATTCCCAACTTAACCCCTTACTCTAAGAACACACCAATTTTCCCCTTTCCCTACCTTTTAACCAAGGGGTTGATTAATTAATAGCCACCAAACGCCCGGCCGGCTCTCCAGCACTTATTCATATTTTCCTTCAAAATTTCCCCCGATCCCCCCCCCCCACCCCACCCCCCACACTTCAATATAGCTTAGTTCCCATTCAATTTTCCTGGTTGTTGTTATCACATCCTTATCCCCTGCTCCCCTTCTTTATATTTATTCTTCACTACTTATAAGTCAAACAGAGAGTTTCAGTCCTGGCCCAGTTGCTTCCTGCCGGGATAGTTATTATCTAGCGACTTGGCTGCTTCACCCGGGTTCAGAAAGAATTTTGTTTCCCCTCCCGAGATCACTCGTAGTTTGGAGGGATACATCATTGAATATTTAACTTCGAGTTCTCTCATCCTGCTCTTGACTTCTCGGAATTTGGCTCGCTCTCGTTGCACTTCCAGAGGGAGGTCGGGGAATACTGAGACCTTTGCACCCCTGTAACCAAAGTCCCCTTTATTTCGAGCCAGCCTTAAGATTGTGTCTCTGTCCTTGAAATGAAGGATCTTGGCAATAAAGGTCCGAGGCGGGCCTCCTGGAGGCGGCGGGCGACCTGGCACTCTGTGCGCCCTTTCCACGGCAAATTGAGCCGTAAAAACTCCCCCCCTCCAAACTCCTCTTTCATCCACTCTTCAAGAAATTTTTCAGGGGCTCTTCCTTCTACCCGCTCCTCCAGACCCACAAATCGAACGTTATTACGCCTCATCCTTCCTTCAATGTCCGATATTTTAAAGCGCATCTCACTTAGCTGCCCCGTCAGTATTTTGACTTGCTTTTGCAATGGCTCAGCAGCATCCTCCATTATAGACATACGACTTTCAAGTTCAGTCACTCTCTCTCTAGTTTTTTGGGCATCACTCCTGATAAGCATTATGTCTGACTGAACCTGATTTATTTGTTCAGAGAGGCGAACTTCACATTTATTAACTGCATCGAGGACCTGTTGTAAGGTCACTTCTGGAGTTGGCTGTACGCTGGTTGTTTTAGTGGGGGTTGACTGTGGGGTGGCTACCTGTGAGCTGTTAGCGGCATTAGTTTGTGTACGAGTGTATTTTTCTAGCCTCGCGGCAGCGGGAATTTGTGCCTGTTTTACCCATTTTGGGGCACTTGGGTTAGGGCCAAGATTAACAACAGTCTATGTCCTTTAGCCTTTTGCCTTTGAACTTTTTTATCTATTCAGCTCTTGATTTGCTGCGGCAGGATATTTCTTAGGTTGGGTGATATAATCCTGCTGCTATAATACAGGAGTTCCTTATCCCCAGCCAGACTCAGAACACAAAAGCAAATAAATATAGAATAGGGCTTACCAGCCTAGGGTTTTCCACAGGTTCCTTAATGCCCTCAGAGCCTTCTTCGTCCCCCCTGATGGTGCTGGCTGCTGGGCTGGCTTTTATTGCAGGTCCTTGCTCCTCCAATTTATGCAGGGACAGGTACCAAGACGTTTTATCCCCCTGCCTGCTCCACTTGCGTTTCTCAGAGTCAGCCAGCAATATCCACTGGCTTAGGGGGTTTACAGCAGGATTTTTCCTCCTCGCCGTCCGCTTGCTGCTCTCCCTGAGTGCTCAGTCCCCTCCGTAGGTTAGTGCTGGTTAGTGCAGCCAGAGGCGAGACACAGCGAGGGGCTCCAGCGTCTCTTTCTCCCCACTGCGCCCGCGCCAAGACGCCCGCTCACGTGACTCTCCTTCGTCACTGCCCGGCGCCTGCGTCTCCGTACCGCTGCCGCTTCCGCTATGGGAGACCTCGCTCCAGTCACACGCAGCGACCACCAGTGCGTTCCTCCGTCAAGGGCTCACCATCTCATCCTCTCCCAGGTATATGTTCAGTGTGGCGGGAAGGGGGGGGAGGAATCCACCGCTGGTTCAGCTGGAGAGCCGGACCTCTCTCCTACACCTCACTCACAGGCTGCCGTGGCCGAATAAGAGACTTTCTATCAATAATTTTAACTTTCTCTTTAGTATCCTCCAATAGCGGGCGGGGATACCCACGTGCTGAGAACCGATCAATCATCGTTTCCATCTGTACCTTAGCTGTCAGTGGGTCAGATACAATTCTTTTAACCGTAAGTAGTTGCGAATACGGCAAACTACGTATCATGGGTCTAGGATGGCAACTATAAAATTCAAGAACATTATTCCTATCTGTAGGTTTAACAAACAGATCGGTCACTATGTTCCCATTCACGATCTGGATCCTCACATCCAGAAAGTGTATGGAGACATCGCTGTACGTATAGGTAAATGTAATCGGGCTCAAGCAAGCATTGTGGGTGTCAATGTATGAACAAAGGTCTCCCGGGGGCCCTTACCAGAACAATAGGATATCATCGATGTATCGATAATAGTAAACGATACGATCGGCAATATCCTGGTTGTGAAAAAATAGAGATTCTTCTAATTCAAACATGAAGGTGTTTGCATATGAGGGGGCTACCGCCGCCCCCATAGCACACCCGGTGACTTGTAGATAGAATTGTCCATTATACACAAAAAAGTTTTTAGTCAAAATCAAATTCATTATCTCCAAAATAAAATTGATATCAGGGCCCTTATAGTCCTTATTGTCTGTGAAAAAGTGTCGCAGAGCAAAGAGACCCATTGTATGGGTTATAGAGGTGTATAATGCACATACATCGTTGGTGAACATATTAATGTCACCATCGAATTGCGGGAATTGGTCCAATTTGTGCAATAAACTAGTGGTATCTAATAGGTAGCGAGGATGTTTACATATGCAAGGTTGTAGCAGGCTATCTATATAAATTGATGCCGGTTGCATCAGTGACCCCAGTTGCTGCACATGGCAAGGCCCCTACCAGGGCCAAACGGTCACGAAAGTGAAATGGCCTCCGCATTAATCTCCGCATTAATCTCCACCCTTATGTCTTCCCAAATCTTTCATTTTGCTGTGTGTGTCAACCTCATGTGTGCAACCCAATCCCGTGCAAAGGGTACAATTATTTGTATGTTACCTTTCTTTTTTGGCATGTGCCAAATAACATGCAAGAAAATTCATATGTTTTCCACCAATTTAATAAATGTTCTTTTTACCCCCAAATGTGTGCTGTTATTGCTGAATGTAAAAGTGACATGTAAAATTATATTATTGGTACCAATTTCTGACCATTGCTTGCAGTGTAAATGTGGGTAAAATAGCAAACATGCAGTGATGTTTTAGCTTATATTTGTGTATTTAGTAATGCTCCATTTAGGCAGCAATGCTTCCAAATGAAGCAATGAAAAGAGTGTAATTAATGAGTAATGAGTAGAGGAGTGGATTGTATTGTGTTCAGCTGACAGTGCTTCAGGTGCGGGCGTACTAATTGGGCGAACCGAATGCCTAGCACATGAACAAGTGGTCTCCGCAAAGTGAAACTTGCTTATGAAGTCCGCATATTTCATTCGTGTTGGTTCGTTTGCAGTCGGTGTGCTGTCCGAATGCACGCCTACCACAGTTAGTGCACTCCCTCGTGTACGCCCATATTTACGCCCAGTTTTTCCCACTTTGAAACCATGCCCTTGTGTAAGTCCGAATGACGCCCATATTACGCCCATATTTCCAGAGTCAATTCGGTGGACATTTCTGTACGGTATTAGTGAGAACGAGTACGGAGACCATGTGTGGCACATGTGCATAGCGTTGCCTACGCATGCGCAGATGGCTAAAAAGCACCCTCCGAATGAATTCGGACCGGACCGCATCGACCAGAATAAGGCCCTATATTTTAAACAACTGAGAGAAAACAATGGTCCTTTAGGTACATACACCCAATGCCTCCTGTGGCAAAGGCCTATTTTGGATTTGTAGCTCCATATTTCCTGAGCTCCATAAACATCAACATTGTGATAATATAGCTGTTATTGAAAACTTAGCAGCAGCAGAGGGCAGGAGTGTGCAGCAGATGCACAGAAACTAGGTGGTACATACAGTATATACCTGCATTAGTGTGTATATATATATCCCATTATGTAATTTATTACTCCAGAAGTGGGTTCACACTTTTTTGCAACACATTGTAGATTTAATATACAGTGTATCCTGTATGTACTAATTGGTTTTGTTTTTCTATCTGTGCTATAAGAAAGTGTCTATAATAAGTCGACTTTGCTAAAGTGACACTGATAAAGTGACTTTACAATCACTCTTATGAGTATACTTTTCTAAAAGGACTATTACAGATCTTGACCCCAGACAAGAAAGACCTCAGCTGAAGAGAACTTGGCTATCAGGGGATACGTGGGTAAATAGGGTTAAAAGGTATTGATAGGTCAGGAGTTTTAGAAATTGCACAAGCAAGAGAAATACCCACTTCTGAAAAATGCTCCTAAAAATTTCCAGATTTTAATTCCAACCAGCCAGATTAGAAGGATGATTTTATAGTGTGTATCTAGCTTTAAGGTTATTTCCTTCTGTAAAGTGACTATGAAACAAGGTTTCTTTTTGTGCAGTGTAATAATATCCCTTTCACCCTGACAAATATTTCCTGGGTTATTGCACACGAACGCTCAAAAACCCTGGGAAATTGGTCAGTGTGAAAGGGTCCTGAAAGATCGTCCCGGGTCCAGCATTCCGGTATTTCAACCCCGGTCTTGACCATGGTTGGGTCTATCGCGGGTCCAGGGGCAGTATGAACGGGTAACTAGGGTCCCGTTTGCTGTACGGTAAAGGCACCACTAGGAGATGCTGTCATCTCCCAACGCCCGCCCTGGCCCTGCCTCCTGATGACGTCATCCACCCGGCTTTATGCTGGGACGGGTGAGTAATCTGAAAGTCCAAAATCCTGGGTGCAACACAGTTTGCCAGTGTGAATGGGGTATTACTGAAGAGCAGTCAGAGCATGTTTAGGGACTTCCATTTTTCTACTCCGCAAAAGGATTTTTCTTCCCAAGAGGTCTGAGTTAGTCTGAGCCTATTGTTCTACTCAATGTACTGCGGAGAACCACATTTCAAGGTCTACTCTGAGAAGCTAAATATATATACACCATAACATTAAAAGCATAGACAGGTGAAGTGATTAGCACTGATTATATTATTTCAATGGCACCTGTCAAGGGGTGGGATATATTAGGCTTAACGACTGGGTCAGAGCATTTCCAAAATGGCAGGTCTTGTGAGTTCTCCACTGGCATGCAGTGGTTTATACCTATGAAAAGTGATAGAAAGAAGGACATGGGACAGCGTTATGGGTGCCCAAGGCTCACTGATGCACTTGGGAACAGCTACTTTAACTGAAAAAGTTTATGCTGGCTATGATAGTAAGGCAGGGGCGGATTGGCCCACCGGCAAACCAGGCCATTTCCCGGTGGGCCGGCACATTTTAGAGGATACAAAAAAAGAAGGGATATCAGATCACACTGGGGAGCTTAATGAAATGACTGGTGCTACCTCATTATCTATAATTTTAATGGACTTAGTCCTTGTTATGTTGAGATGTGCTGCCGCAAGACAATAAATTGGGTTAATTTCAGGAGAAACAAAAAATGTCTGATTTGCGGTGCACAAAGAGTAAACGTATAAAATATATATATTCTCTCTTTTCTTTCTCCTTTTCCTCATCTTCTCATTGAACCTATTATTCTTATCTTTAAAATGTTTCAGATCTTCATTGTGTGTGGCATTTTCTCTCATTTCAAATCCACATATTCCCTTCCCAGATTTTTGGGAATTGAGAGGCGAGTAACAGGATTAAAATTTTTTTAATGACTCTTGCAACATTTACATCTATTTCCCTGTCTGATATGAACCTTTATGGTTTTAATGAACGCACCTATGGACTTCTTGAGTAATATTTACAAACAGCCAAACAACCATTTTTAGTGATTAGGGACTTTATTTGCATCACAATACCTGATACATCGGTTTTTTTTTTAAATAGACTCGTGCAATTTGTTATATCAAGCTCCGACTTTAAGTGGAACTAATTCCACATACACACTTGATTATTCATAATTTTAATAATCATTCACAATCACACAATTTACAGAGATCAACACACCCTCACCTCCTTCACATTTATATGTGTTCTCAATGCGACACAACATGAGTGTCTCTCCGAACTATAAGTACCAGTTACATCTCAGTTTCACAATACACAATACTATCCATCACGGATCACACTCTGTCACTTTAAATGGAGACAACACACTTTCTTGATTTGCTGTGTACACATTTTATTATTTAATTTGCACAATTCACTCATTATTTTCATCTCTCTTCTAATTACACTTTTTGTGAAACCGTCAAATTATTATATTAATTTCACTGTGCACGATCAAAACATTTTACATATATTGCCAGTATTCCCACACGAACTTAGACAATAATTCCCCATGATAGGAGATTGGTGAGATTGTATGTCATCACATTAATTACCCTGTTTCTAAAGTGTATCATACTCAGCTATTTCTTCTATTTGTATATTGTATTTCTTATACACCAACAGTTTGACAACGTTCATTATAACTCCGACCTCAGGGAATTTACACGTTATTGAAATCTGCCCAGAACATCGTCATTATGGATATCACTTCCCTTTTTGAATCAACTGATGCGTTATCTCTAAACTTATATAAACTTTTGAAACTTATCGTGCAGTGATCAATGAGGAGAGGGGACACACCCCCATCTCATGAATATGGATGAGGGCAAAGTACTTTAACGGCTTCTGGGCGCCCACCCGGTTAGCCTTGAAAAAGATTATAGCGAAACGCGCGTCGGCGTTTCGCGTTAGCGGGGGGCTTGATTGATCTCTAATATGCTGATTTACTGTATTGTTACAATGATTGTTTAGTTTAAGATAGCGACCGAATAGTGTGTGCCGAATCCGGCACCTTCCCTAAAGGTCGGGGTTTGCGCATGCGTTAATATGATTGCCAAGACATTTGCTCCATAGTGGGAGGGCCAGAGGTGGGCAGGGGGCTGGAGCAGGGCAACACCCAGCGTTTTATGGGCATCCCCATAAAAATGCTGGGCATCCCCCTGCAGATGTGGTGATGGCTGCTTGGAGCGGGCAGCTGACGTCACATGAAGTCAACGCCTGCCCGGAATTTTGAGTACAGTGGGCGCTAGAAAAGTCAGTCCTGAATTTTCAATGGGGAGGCAGGAGAAATCACTATATGGTGAGCGACCACCAAATGATTTCTCCTCCTTTCGGCCACGTGCGCAGGGATGTGTTAGCCTACACATCTCCTCCAGGGTTGCCTACCCTCCCAGAATGGCCGGAAGAGTCCCAAAACCGGGTCCCCCTCCCGGCCTCCTGGAAAGGTGGGCAACCCTCCCAGATTCTGGGGGACCCCGCTCCACCCCCCAATTGCGGCATCCTCCCCCCTGACTGCGGCATTTAAATACTGCAATCCACGGGTCTCTGAGGAGGAGGCGGGGCTAAAGTGTCATAATCGCCTCATTTCAGCCCTGCCCCCTCCACAGAGATCGGCAAATCGGGTTATTTTCCGTCCTGGGGTAGGGGCTTAATGACGGCATGCTCAAGCCCCCTGAAGTGCTGCTGAAAGTCTCCTCTCCCGGCTTCTCCCGGAGAGGAGACTACAAAAGTTGGCAACACTGATTTTCTCACATGTTAGAGAGGGGATTCAAGAGGTCTGAATATGGCCCACAGTCTGTAAAATGGCAGAAGCTAGATGATAAGTACTTTATCACTCTCCTTTTTATGCACTAAGCTTCAAAAGTGATAACATGGAGAGTGATAAACAGTCAGCCAATCAGCTCCTGCCTGCCAATGTGTTTGAAAAATGTCAAGCAGTAGCTGGTTGGTTGGTTGTTTATCACTCTCCATTTTATGACTTTTGAAGCTTAGTGCATCTGGCCCCTTATTTATCCACGGTTTAGAACGTCTCACCCTCATTGAGGTATATAACTTTACTTTGTGAAGAAAAGAGTCCTGCAAATAGATCACTGACAAATTCAGAGTTAGGAAGTATTTCTATATTTTAACACAGTTCACATGATAGAGGTTTACATTTGTTTTTAATTAAACATAATTTGCTGAATATAATTAGTATTATGTAATTTAGCAAAATCTTCAAAGTAAGTAATAAACGCTGATTTAACCAGGACAAATCATGGTATTCTTTCCGCACCACTATTTTAATAAAAATATGATTGTGGTTTATTTGCAAGCCTTTATACAGCTATGAACCATGAGAACAATGCATGTAGAAAGGTAGATATGAATCTCAGATCATTTTACCCACGGAAATTAGGAAGGAAATTTATTTTTATATGGATTTTGAGGAAGGAAGGGTGTGAACTCTGAAATATACAAACACAGGCTCTCACAAATAACACTTATTTGAGGAATAAAAATGAAAGAAATTACGTTGTCAGTGAATAAAGACAGAGGGGGCATTGTCAGGTATATCCTTTAAGTTTTGGGGGAAATATAAGTAAAAGTCTGTCCCAGATGTTTTAGAGATCATCAAGCTGATTCTGAGTCAAATGCTGCAGCTTACAGTTGTGCGTCTTTTTGCCAGGATTGCTTCTGAACCTATATGGGAATGTTGCTACAACCCTTCCCTGGTGTACAAGCTGCGTCTGAATCATACTTGCCTACCTGACCCTCTCCATAAGGGAGAAAATGCTCTGTTCCTGGACTTCCCTGGTAATGTATGATTGCCCTGACCTGTGGTGAAACACCTTGCTTACCCAGCTCTCCACAGGTGATGGCAATCATACATTACCAGGGTAGCCCAGGAACAGAGCATTTTCTCCCTCATGGAGAGGAGCAGGAAGCCAGGTATGGTCTGAATGTGCATGGAATAAGATGGCCACTTTGAGCAGACTTAAAAGCTCATATACCGCTTGGTGCGCTACAACATATCTAGAATTTGCAACCAGACCCTACCAGACCCCCCCCCCACCCAGCCATTTACCTGGGTGGGGGGGGGGGGGGGGGAGAGAGAGAGATATCCCCTTCACCAGCTTGTAGTGTCCAGTCCGGCGTTCCGGGGTCTTATCCGGGTCTGGTTTTTACTTAATCCCGGAGCTGTGTGCATGTTAGTGTATAAATAGGAGGGGCGCACTGTAGCCTGTTAATGCTACCATATGTCATACCATAGTAATTTGGATCAGCCTCCATGGTTTGTGCATATTCTTCATCAGAGAGTGTGGCTTTCTATGTGACTATTTATGCATCTCGCAGCGTGTATGGGCACCTGTAGATTTGGGTGGGGGGTGTTCAAACTGAAATCTAAATTATAGTGTAAGAATAAAGCAGCCAGTATTTACCCTACACAGAAACAAATAACTCACCCAAATGTAACTCTCTCTGCACATGTTACATCAGCCTCCATTAAAAAAGGAGTTTGCATTTGAAAACCAACCTGAATCACCCCCTAACTCCCTATAGGGCCGCTTACACTTGTGAGATTTTGTCAGATTTGACCCAATTCAGATGGATTGGGCCAATTTATCTGACAAAATCTGATGTGCCTGATGCTGTAGGACCCGATGCACATTCCCATTGGGTCTAACCAAGAGATTGATCCTCCTGCACATAGGATAAATCTCAAGTCAATCAGGTCCAACTTGTCCCTCAGTCATGTTGGACAAGTGTAAGGGGGCCATATGTCTGCATAGCAACCCTACTGTTAGCTCCCAGGGATGATCAATATATTTTCAAGACATTGCTAAAGACTGTATGCAGGGCCGTAACTAGGGGGGGGGGGGGGGGGCTGGGGGTCACACGCACCGGGCGCTACATGGGTGGGGCGCTGTCAGGCAAGGCAGCGGGGGTCCGGGGACGATGGGAGTAACGTTCCCTTTGTGTTACCTTCTGCATGGCGGCGGGGGGTGATCTCAGCCTTCCCCCGCTGACGGAGACCTCGCTGCTGGAGCTTCCCCACGCTCAGCCTGAACCCGGAACAGACCAACTGCTGCTCTCTCACGGGGGGATCCTGCAGCTGTGCCTATACCTTCCGCAGCCACAAAGGTCGGACACAGAGTGCCACTGCCAGCACCCCGGCATGCACACTCGCTCACTGGCCGGCTCCCTGAGGTACTGACACAGATAGCAAACCGCTCAACACAGCCGCTAATCCCCTCAAAGCCCGTTCTGTGCACCCCTCGTCGGCGCGTTGTGGGGATGTCCCAGAGCCCTGCATGCTGCGAGCATCTGCGACGCGCACACGCTTGGTACATCCCGGCAGAGGGGGGGATGGAAATGTAACAGTCCTATGCACGGCAGCTGTATAGCAGCTGCATGGCATTTATCTCAGTGGGTTATTGCACCTACGCTGTATCTGTGTCACCCCACATGTACTATGTCAGGAGCACAGCTGTGGGCTGTCTCACTCTATTCTGCTAGTGTACAGCTCTGAGCGGCGCTGTGTACGTCAGGTGATTGACGCTATACACAGGAGAAACTGCGGCAGACACAGCACCGACCCCCTGTATATCCCGTATCATGGACTACTCCACAATCCCCAGACCCCGCTGCACAACAGAGGTATGTGGGCACAGGTTTCACTCAACCTCCGGCGCCAGGGGCAAGGCAGTCATTTCCCCCCCCCAGTCAGGGGGGGCACCAAATGACTGCCTTGCCCCGGGCGCCGGAAACCCTAGTTTCGGCCCTGCTGTATGACTTAATTGCAACAGCAACTGTGTGAAGTCACTGTACGCATTCACAGTGAAAAATAATCACGTAATCAGCTTCGACATTGCATGCAAGTCAGAATCAGGCAGTAGTATTTGGCATGTCCATTAAAAGCTTTTGCCCAACACTGTTCCCCATGCTGCTGCACTATCAGTGTGTGTCGGTTGTAGTCAAAGAGCTGCCTGCCGAAATAAAATTTTTAATAGCCGCTAACCCCCCCCCCCTCACTACTGGTGCCTCTGGTGCATGGCCTATTGGTGCCCTGCATTGTATCCTAGTTGAGCAATGCAGCAGTCAGCATATGTGCTGTGCTCGCCCCTGGTGCATCGTTTCCAAGTACACCTCCACCCCTTCGGGATCCTGGTGGGGAAAAGGGAAGGGGTGAATATTATATTAATATAAAATATAAAATATTTTAACATTGAAGCCTATGGCAAAATCGCATCCATCGCGTCGGTCGCGTCGAGGGCCATGTTAATGCACGCGACCGACGCGATGCCCCCGATTTTGCCTTTGCCGGCAAAATGGACCTGATTTCAAAGGAAATCGGGTCCATCGCGTCCATCGTGTACCTTAACTTTAAGGTACACGATGCCCGCGATTGTGGCCGTGCTAGGAAACAAGCACCGAACAATATTACTTCATGCACAAGCTATCAAGCCTGCACACACCGCCCATGGGTGCAGGGGATAGCCCTAGGCTTCCACCCAATCCTGGGGTGTCCTAGAGATGGGGAAACCCTTTATTTGGGGGGTCCCCACCTCCCCAAGAACTCCCGGCCTGGGCTGACTAGTTAGGGTGGGTAATTCTTTGGCCATGGGACCCCGTAAAGTGTGTCCCCTGGCTATGACATTACACCTCCTGCAAGTGAAGCCTGGTGCTGGTCCGCAAAATATGGGTGACCCCCACTCATTTTGACCCCTGTATTTTGGGAACCAGGGTCAGCTCAAGAGCCTGTTGCTAATTCTAAAAACATTGGAGAACCCCACTCATTTCTCTTGCCAAAAAATGCATCCAGTTAAAATGCAATGTGTGAACTCAAGAAGTTGTATCCTGTCACACAGGCCCTGTTTAACTGCATCCTGCTAAAACACAATGTGTGGTCCCAGTCTCAGCTTTAAAACTCAGGCGTCAAATGGGAATCAACATAAGGCTTCACACACTACTTATCCAACCCCAGATTCCTCTGAAACTAGCCAATGTCACATTACCTGGGAAATAATTATCACGTATTTTATATACATGATTATATATATGAAGAAGTCACTTAGACGAAACGCGTTGGGTGATCTTTCCTCCTTCCAAGATAAGCACCTTTCTCTGATTTGATTTTATTAAGTATCCTGTGTAGATGATAAGTACTTTATCACTCTCCTTTTTATGCACTAAGCTTCAAAAGTGATAACATGGAGAGTGATAAACAGTCAGCCAGTCAGCTCCTGCCTGCCAATGTGTTTGAAAAATGTCAAGCAGTAGCTGGTTGGTTGGTTGTTTATCACTCTCCATTTTATGACTTTTGAAGCTTAGTGCATCTGGCCCCTTATTTATCCACGGTTTAGAACGTCTCACCCTCATTGAGGTATATAACTTTACTTTGTGAAGAAAAGAGTCCTGCAAATAGATCACTGACAAATTCAGAGTTAGGAAGTATTTCTATATTTTAACACAGTTCACATGATAGAGGTTTACATTTGTTTTTAATTAAACATAATTTGCTGAATATAATTAGTATTATGTAATTTAGCAAAATCTTCAAAGTAAGTAATAAACGCTGATTTAACCAGGACAAATCATGGTATTCTTTCCGCACCACTATTTTAATAAAAATATGATTGTGGTTTATTGTGATTGTGGTCGCGTCGAGGGCCATGTTAATGCACGCGACCGACGCGATGCCCCCGATTTTGCCTTTGCCGGCAAAATGGACCTGATTTCAAAGGAAATCGGGTCCATCGCGTCCATCGTGTACCTTAACTTTAAGGTACACGATGCCCGCGATTGTGGCCATGCTAGGAAACAAGCACCGAACAATATTACTTCATGCACAAGCTATCAAGCCTGCACACCGCCCATGGGTGCAGGGGATAGCCCTAGGCTTCCACCCAATCCTGGGGTGTCCTAGAGATGGGGAAACCCTTTATTTGGGGGGTCCCCACCTCCCCAAGAACTCCCGGCCTGGGCTGACTAGTTAGGGTGGGTAATTCTTTGGCCATGGGACCCCGTAAAGTGTGTCCCCTGGCTATGACATTACACCTCCTGCAAGTGAAGCCTGGTGCTGGTCCGCAAAATATGGGTGACCCCCACTCATTTTGACCCCTGTATTTTGGGAACCAGGGTCAGCTCAAGAGCCTGTTGCTAATTCTAAAAACATTGGAGAACCCCACTCATTTCTCTTGCCAAAAAATGCATCCAGTTAAAATGCAATGTGTGAACTCAAGAAGTTGTATCCTGTCACACAGGCCCTGTTTAACTGCATCCTGCTAAAACACAATGTGTGGTCCCAGTCTCAGCTTTAAAACTCAGGCGTCAAATGGGAATCAACATAAGGCTTCACACACTCCTTATCCAACCCCAGATTCCTCTGAAACTAGCCAATGTCACATTACCTGGGAAATAATTATCACGTATTTTATATACATGATTATATATATGAAGAAGTCACTTAGACGAAACGCGTTGGGTGATCTTTCCTCCTTCCAAGATAAGCACCTTTCTCTGATTTGATTTTATTAAGTATCCTGTCTTTTTACTTAAAAAAATTTTTAGAATTTTTTTTTTTAAGTTTTTTTTTTTAAGTGATCATTTTTTACTACTTCGTGTTTTTCTTTGTATACCAAATTTGTCATGTAATAAATTAATTTTTTTATATATACAATTTGCTTTTTATATATATATATTTTTATATTTAATAGCTATTTTACAATAATTAGTCGCCGATATCTTTATACACTGCTTTCTATGATTATATATATGCTTATATGTGCTAAGCAGGCCCCTTGCCCAGCAATACAAGGTCAGCGGTAGCTGCCACTGCTCATACCTGTCTGGATTATGGCAGTTTGGATCCCGGTGTCTGTATTCTCACCCCCAGCATCCTAGCTGAATTTATCCCATAACCAAATAGGGATGGCCATCGAAGCTATTGTCATCATAGGTCATCCCTTTTATTTGACTGAATGGCCCATGACCCAATCAGAACCTTATGGCTGGGCTTTATAGATGTCAGGGGCGGAGCTATGCTTCGTGTGCCCGGCCCCTCGGTTAAGAAAAAAAACTATTCGGTTATGCTTTCATATCAATGGAGGGAAACTATCTGGTTCTCCCCTATAAATGGCAAGACTATTCTACTATCGGTCATATATATACCATAGATAATTTTGAATCATTGATGGTCAATGGCCATCCATATACCCAACCCATTCTTGTAACCTGGATTTGCTGTTTGACTCCCTGTATATTGAACCTTGTATTTGCCTGACTTCCACTCCAGCTCTAATTTCCCTAGTATTGTTCTACCTGTGCACTCAACTTTTGGCCTTGTCCATAGCAATACTCTATTTAACTCTTCAGTTATCTACTGGAATTCGTCCCTGAGTCTACACTTTTGCAGCTTCTGAAGTAAACTACACATACATATGGGGCCTTATTTTGGTTGATTCGCACCCCCATGGGTCGCACATGGGGAGCGATGTTTTATTCATGTGCATTTCTGCGCATGTGCATACGCTGCTAGTTCGCCATCCTGTTCACACCTAGCAGTGCTGGGGTGGTGGTGACACATGGGAACGCCCAGTGTTTCATGGGTGTTCCCATGATAAGACTAGGCTTTCCTATGGAAAATAGGCTGAGATGCGGGCGCCAGGGGCGGACAGCTGACGTTAGCAGGTATCAGCTGCCCGCCCGCTTTCCATACAGGGAGTTCACAAAGCGAAGACATCGGAGAATGTCTTCATTTTGTGTGTTCCTTCAAAATCATTCCACGGTCGGCGACCATCTAATGACTTGGCCCCTGCACCCAAGGCTGCGAATGGATGTTTACGCAAAACATCCATTTGCAGCTGTGGGGGGGAATTTGCCGTGTAAGGGGGGGTGGCGTTACATACAAACGCAACAATGGGAAATTCGCAGCATTGCATGTGGACCAGAGTAAGGTCCATGGATGATAGAGTGTCATACACAGATGCCAGGAATTCGAGATAGCTTGATCAGAATACCAGGAAGCCAGTGTAACAGAAGCAGGACTGAATAACAGGAACTGTAACTGAATGACAGTATAAGCCCTTAATGATATGTCAATGAGTACAGAGACAGAGAAAGTTGTAAAGGCCAGGAAACAGATACAGGATATAAATTTGTATATAAATTTGTTCCAACTCATGGTTGGAAGAAAGAATGACAACTACAAACTCCACAGCAATGCCTACCAGTGATGTAATTTGACTTTGACTCAGGGGCGGGCTGGGCCGGGGGACAGGGTGCCATGTGCCCACCGGGCCGCTTACCCAGTCACTGGCTTCGGACCACGCTGGATCACCATCCTGGTGATCCTGTGCATTGTCCACCTCCTCCAGCCCTCCTGCACTGACCGCGGCTTCCAGAACACAGCCGCGGCTACAGGAAAATGGCCACCGCCCCCCTGCACTGAGGACATATACTCAGTGCAGGAGGCCGGCAGCCATTTTTCTGTAGCCGCGGCCGTGTTCTGGAAGCCGCGGCCAGCGCAGAAGGGATGTCGGTAGTAGCCTCACCGGACTGGGGTGTGGGCAGGAGGGCCATGTACTGCGCTCTCCCCTGCCCCCCCTACACCCAGCAGCAGCAGCAGATGGAGAGACAGCAACAATGGTGAGTTGCTGGTGGGAAATTCTGGCACTGGGGGGCATATGTGTTTCTGGCACTGTGGGGGCATATCTGGCACTGTGGGGGAATATGTGTATTTGGCACTGTGGGGGAATATCTGGCACTGTGGGGGCATATGTGTCTCTGGCACTGTGGGGGCATATGTGTATCTGGCACTGTGGGAGAATATCTGGCACTGTGGGGGCATATGTGTATCTGGCACTGTGGGGGCATATCTGGCACTGTGGGGGCATATGTGTCTCTGGCACTGTGGGGGCATATCTGGCACTGTGGGGGCATATGTGTATCTGCCACTGTGGGGAATATCTGGCACTGTGGGGGCATATGTGTCTCTGGCACTGCGTAGGCATATCTGGCACTGTGGGGGCATATGTGTATTTGGCACTGTGGCGGAATATCTGGCACTGTGGGGGCAAATCTGGCACTGTGGACATCACATTGTGCGGTGTAATGGGCATCATGGTATGGGGCGTAATGGGCATTACGGTGTGGGGAGCATTGGGTAATTGCCATCACAGTATGGGGTGTAATGGGCATCAAGGTATGCGGCATAATGTGTAATTAGCATCACAATGTGCAATCTGCAGGTACACAATACAATCATGGTACAGGCCATGCCCCCTTATGATATGCCACATGCCTAATTTTTCAGCGCGCCTCCGCCACGCACAAGCATTACGTCTTCCAGCATTTTGTCCTCTCCAGCTGATAGTACTTTATTAACCCCCTTTGCTAATAAGGCTTTTCAAATCCATGTAGGGAGTAAATAATGATTCATTTACAAGCATTGTTTCCAACATCAATATTAATAATTTTGTATGCAGAATGCAGTACCCACATAAATCAAATCTTGTTCATGAGAAGACTTGGCTCTCCTGGGTTATCCTGCTGCCCCCCCCTCCTTGACTCATGGCATGCCTCCATGAGGTGTGGATGAGCCCCCTTGTCTTCTTCAGATGTGGCCACGCCTTCTTGCCATGTGTGCGCACAGTTACATTCCAAGGCTGCAGTCGTACCTGTTCCAAAACAGCAAAATGCCGATTACTACATCTAGACTTCCAGAACAGAAGCTGCTTTTGTAAATAATAATACATTTTTAGTGAGGTACAATGCTTATCATATGTAAGAATACAGGAAAAGAATCCGTTATCTGGATATCCAAAAACCAAAATATTTGTTTTCAGAATATTTCTGGTTTGTTCTTTATTCCTCACAAACCTTTTTTCATACTCACCTGGTCCGTCAGCGTCCATAGGGTTGTTCTTCAGAGGCATTCTTTGGGCTATTTCACACGCTCCGGCTCCTGCCGGGTGGCGAAATCCCACACGGGCCAGGAAGCCGTGCCGCACACAGCAGTTAATAATGGACACAAATTTGTCCGTTCACACGGGACGGCCACGGCCCGGCCACCCGGTTGCAGACGGATCCCACCACTGGAAGGGACGGAGTGTGTGAAATAGCCCTTTGTCCCAAGTATGCATTGTGGGGATGTGCCAGTGATGTTGTGGCGTCACCCGCTCCGCAATGCATTCTTGGAGCCGGAAATGCTTCTTAAGACAAACCCAAAGGCCGCCATGGACATCGGGGTCCACCTGGCGGACCCGGTGAGCATGTAAAAACAATAATTCCAAATTCCAAGAAGGCCTACCATCTTTTTATCTGGAAAACCATATTTGAGGGGAACCCTAATTTATTTTTTTATGTAAGAGAAGATGAGGGAAATCAATTATTTAGAGCCAACCATCTATTGAAATGAAAAAATTGTGTCCACTCTATCAGATAGTGGTGTAGATGTACTAAGACTCAAACAGTGATAAAAGTCTGATAACAATAACAAATAGCTCCTTTGTCACCCTGGTCCTTCACTCGGGTAAGCACTAAGGAATTACTTGCAGACCCCCCCCCCCCCCCCCCACGCGCCGGTTAACATATCCCCCCCACCCGTGCAGCCGGTACCTCCTGCGACGCGTTGAGGATCCCGGCAGTGTGGACAGATGCACTTGTAAAAAAAAAGTGTCTTTCGGAAAATGGCTGCCCCATAGGAAAAAACTGTCTTTCATATGGGGGCAGCCATTTTCCGAAAGTCACTTTTCTTATAAGAAAAGTGACTTTCGGAAAATGGCTGCTCCCATACGAAAGACAGTTTTTTTAAACAGGTTTTCCTAAGGGGCAGCCATTTTCCGAAAGACACTTTTTTTTACAAGTGCAATGCATCCGTCCATACTGACGGGATCCTCAATGCGTCGCAGGAGGTACCGGCTGAACGGGGGTGAAGGGGTTTCTTAAACACATTGGGAGGGGGGGGTGCTAGCCCTAGGGGGCGATGTTAACCCGCGGGGGGGGGGGGGAGTTTGTGTGTGTGTGTTAACCCGCTGGGGGGGGGGGGGGGGGCCCGCTGAAGACCACACTGGCTTTGACCCTGTATTTGGAAAGCTTCCAAAAACGGGTCTGCCAGTGTCAAAAAAACGCCACTTAAACGGTAATTTACCGTTTAAGACATGGGTCTTCAAACTGTGGCCCTCCAGATGTTGTGAAACTACAAATCCCAGCATGGCTTGCCACAGTTTTGCTATAAGGGAGTGTTAAAACTGTGGCAGGGCATGCTGGGATTTGTAGTTTCACAACATCTGGAGGGCCGCAGTTTGAAGACCCATGGTTTAAGAGATGCGGTGTGAAAGGGGTTTTACCTGGCAGACCCGTTTTTTTAAACATTTTCAAATACAAGACTCAAACAGTGATTTGTAGATGTACTAGACTCAAACAGTGATACAAAGTCTGATAACAATAACAAATAGCTCCTTTGTCACCCTGGTCCTTCACTCGGGTAAGCAGCCTCCTCCAGTCTTTCCTATCCTATTACTTTTATCCAGGGTCTTCCTATTTCATCTCCCACTCCAAGTGTACTTCTTTTTGCGGGTCCCCAGTGGATTAGGGAGCTTCTCTCTCCCTGCTTTCTGACACCAGAAAAGGCGGTCCCCTCTCAATTCTGCCCTGCATATTTGGCAACTTGGGGGACCCAATCAGCTGGAGGCCATGTTTCCTGGGTTTTAGTGTTGCTGAGCAGATGATGACACACTTGTATAGTCCCTATTTTTTTTTTTTACATAACTCTGGGGTACTACAATAGGGTCACTAGTGCCCCTTTCAGACCGCACTTAAAAAACGGTATTTTGCTGATTTTTAACCGTTTTAAAACAGTAATCTGTGCGGTCTGAAAGGTGCAGAACCACTTTACCGTTTTAAAAAAGCAGTTTTTTTTAAACCGGTTAAAATGGGGGTCCTACCCGTTTCAGACCCAGTATTTTGGCATCAAAATCGGGTCTGAAACGGTATTTGTGACCCAGCCAATGAGCGGACCCAGCGCAGTGAATATTTAATGAGTGCTCATTAAATATTCACTGCGCTTCACCCCCTGGAGCCCCCCGCGCGCCGGTTAACATATCCCCCCCCCCATGCAGCCGGTACCTCCTGCGACGCGTTGAGGATCCCAGCAGTGTGGACAGATGCACTTGTAAAAAAAAGTGTCTTTCGGAAAATGGCTGCCCCATAGGAAAAAACTGTCTTTCGTATGGGGGCAGCCATTTTCCGAAAGTCACTTTTCTTATAAGAAAAGTGACTTTCAGAAAATGGCTGCTCCCATACGAAAGACAGTTTTTTTAAACAGGTTTTCCTATGGGGCAGCAATTTTCCAAAAGACACTTTTTTTTACAAGTGCAATGCATCCGTCCATACTGACGGGATCCTCAACGCGTCGCAGGAGGTACCGGCTGCACGGGGGGAAGGGGTTTCTTAAACACATTGGGGGGGTGCTAGTCCTAGGGGGGGGATGTTAACCCGCGGGGGGGGGGGGGAGTTTGTGTGCGTGTGTTAACCCGCTGGGGGGGGGGGGGGGGGGGCGCGCTGAAGACCACACTGGCTTTGACCCTGTATTTGGAAAGCTTCCAAAAACGGGTCTGCCAGTGTCAAAAAAACGCCACTTAAATGGTAATTTACAGTTTAAGAGATGCGGTGTGAAAGGGGTTTTACCTGGTAGACCCGTTTTTTTAAACTTTTTCAAATACAGGGTCAAAGCCAGTTATGCGGTCTGAAAGCAGCATAGGAGTCCTTTGTGCTGTCCAAGAGTCTAGTGTGCTTGTGCAGGTTATTTTCCTACTGCACAGATATGAAGTGGCTGCCCCACTCTCTTTCCAGTGGTTTCTGCAGCGCTGCTGCTGCTGCCAATGCGAATATTTACAAAAAAGGGTTGGGATCGTTTGGTCGAATGCATTATGGTCGAATGTCATTACATCGAATCCATTAGGTCGAATTGCTAAAAGGTCGACATGATTCTAGGTCGACATGGGAAAAGGTCGAAATGATTCTAGGTCGAAAGGTCATTAGTTCGACAGGTCATTAGGTCGACAAGGTCATTAGTTCGACATTGTCTAGGTCGACATTCACAAAGTCGACATGGGGTTTTTCACTGTTTTTTTACCTGAATGTCAATACAGTCGACATGGACACAGTTTAAAGTGCACTGCATCCCCTCGCATCGCTCGCTGCGATCGCAATGCGTCGGGCACGGTGCCTCGCTACGCTCGGCACACTATTTTATTCTCCCACCACGCCCTAGTGGATGGTAGGGCATGAAATACCGCCTGTCAGCACATGTCGGCTCAAAAAACAGTGAAAAACCCCATGTCGACTTTGTGAATGTCGACCTAGACAATGTCGAACTAATGACCTTGTCGACCTAATGACCTGTCGAACTAATGACCTTTCGACCTAGAATCATTTCGACCTTTTCCCATGTCGACCTAGAATCATGTCGACCTTTTAGCAATTCGACCTAATGGATTCGATGTAATGACATTCGACCATAATGCATTCGACCAAATGACCGCATCCCGTCCAATGTGTAAAATAAAGGTATTGTTGTATCTTCACTATTGTGTCTCCTGTGCTGCGGTTCAAGGGACTCATACGAGGTGTATCCACTGCCTTTTTTTGCAATCTATATTCCCTATCACCTGGACACATTTAATAATTTTAGACACTCCCTTACTAATATGTGTAAGCCTGAATCTTTGGTGATGGTCCCTAGGACCAAGGGAATGCAGGGAAGTGGATGGTGCTGAGATAATGGGGGTTATTCTAGTTCACTCTTTCTGACAAATTCCTTCTTAGATGGACAAAACCATGTGCACTGCAGGTGGAGCAGATGTAACTTGTGCAGAGAGAAATAGATTTGGGTGGGGTTTTACTTCAAAGTGAGATCTATATTGCAGTGTAAAAATAAAGCAGCCAGTATTTACCCTGCACAGAAAGAAAATAACTCACCCAAATCTAATTCACTCTGCACATTTTACATCTGACCCCCTGCAGTGCAGGGTTTTGTCCATCTAAGAAGGATTTTGTCAGAAAGAGTGAACTAGAATAAGGCCCAGTGTGTCTGGAGTTGGATGGAATAAAACAGCACAGCAGTGAACTCACATGTCTCTGTATTCTTATGACTGGATTTACAAACATATGAACAAGACAGGGTGTACACACAGAGCGACTTTGATTAAGTGATTTTGTCTATGGGCGATTTTGACTATACTAGAATTAACATACTTGGTTGGCATTTAATTGAAGATCGCCTACTGAATATCGCCCTCAGCAGTGAACACCAGCGATTTTGATTAGACAGCCAGCGATCTAGTCAAAATATTCTTGCCTGGCAACTCTTTTTTACTAAGCGGTATTATAGGGAGATTTGTCTAACCTTGACAGTGTTCTTTACTAACCTTCTAAGCAATTTTGACTATGTAGTCAAAATCACTTAGAAGGATCGCTCCATGTGTACACCCCTTCACACTAGGGGCCACTGCAAATGATAATAATGCTCATTTGCAAATCTACTCATTAAATCATTAATTTGGGGATAGGAATTTAAAATACTGAATATGTACTTTAATAGTTCTTTTATGCCCATTTAAAATGTTAGAGAATTTTGTGTCAAAATGTAAATTCTGACATTTCAGAGTTTATATGCTATAACACTTTATTACAACAATTGAATACATAAAAGCTGAGATTGTTTTGTCAGCATGTTTATTATTATTAAAATAATAATAATAATAATAATAATAATAATAACATCTAAACCAGAGCACTCATACTATACCGTTATTACCAAAACTGTTTACTTATCTGTGAATAGATAGCTAAAGCCTTGTCACACTGTAAACATTGCTATTTACAGTTCAGTAGGGCAATCTACAGTGCCATACGTTGTGATATGCAAAAATACAAAAGTGTTCTTTGCTGTTTAAAAGTGATAATAAAAATAAAAGGAATATGCCAGAACAGTGTATGAACACATACGACTTTAGTCAACACACACCGTATTTTGTCCTCTAATGGGTTCACTAGGTATACTTTGTTTAACTGTTTAACTTTTTTATATATATCCATCCAAACTAATTTTAGATATATTTTCTCAAAGACAGGCAGACTTTAAAATTATACCAGAAACATAAGAAAAAGTCCCAGGGCGCAAATCAAGTCTCTGCTGCCTCACCACCAGAAAAGGACCACCAAATTCAGTATATCTGTTCTCATATAGGGCCAGGTGCATGAAAGGCCCCCATACACTACGTGATTTGGCCCCGATTTCACCCGATTCTGGAGGATTGGGCCGAGAAATCGGGTGAAATTGGCCAAATTGCGTATGGTATGAGATCTGATCTGATGCGCGGTCCCGTGCGCATCGGATGAGATCCGGATGTCGGATGGTCTGCACATAAGATAAATCATGTGCAGCCGTCTGGGGAGTGGCAGGAGCAGCCTGGGAGTGGGGAACGGTCCGGGGGAGCGGCACGAGATGTAGAGGCAGTCAGGGAGCGGGGACCGCAGATGCCGAGCAGAGACCGGGGGCGCAGTGGGAGAATAGAAAGAAATCCTATTCAAAAGACTCGGCGGCTGCTGTCCCTCCGGCGAGCGGGAGAATAGAAACCATCCTATTCAAAAGACTGGGCAGCCACTGATTGGCTGAGTTCCCAGCCAATCAGCGGCCGTCCAGTCTTTTGAATAGGATTTCTTTCTATTCTCTCACTGTGACCCCGGTCTCTGCTCTGTCCCCGCTCCCTGCCTGCCACTACATCTCGTGCCGCTCCCCGGACCGGTCCCCACTCCCAGCCTGCTCCTGCTTCTCCCCCCCTCGGACTGGTCCCCGCTCCCACGCTCCGCTAGCTCTCCTGCAGCTCCCCGGGTTTTTACATGTGATAAATCGCATCCGATTTATCACATGTAAAAAATGGCACATCAAGTGCCAAATCTGATCAAGCTCCCCCGGGGAGCTGCCGGAAAGCTCAGTGGAAATCGGGGCTGACTTGTCCTTAGGATAAGTTGCCCTAGTGTATGGGGGCCTTAAGCTTTATAAAGTGATGAATTGGAGAGTGATAAACAGCCAGCCAATCAGCTCCTACCTGTCATCTTTCAAACCCAGCCTGTAACATGTCAGTTAGGAGCTGATTGGCTGGCTGTTTATCACTCTCCACTGTATCCCTTTATGAAGCTTAAGGCCCATACACACTTGTTGATTTTCAGCTGAAAATCGGTCAAAACAGCCGTTTTGAGCGATTTTCGGCCGAAAATCGCCCAGTGTGTATGCCCCGGAGATTGCCGACTAGCGATGATGCGCGCTCCCGCATCATCGCTAGGAAAGTGGTTCATCTGCTGGTTTTACCAGCAGATGTGGCGATGATGGATGGTTTTTCATCCATCATCGCCATGTGTGTACGCCTGCCGGGCTGAAAGATTAACCACTTTCAGCCCGGCGGACCGCCCCCCGCCCCCTCGCCCCCTCGCCTGTCTGTACTCACCCTGTGCTCCTTCTGGTCCGCCGGCTGGATGCTGCTGCTGCTGCAGAGCCCTGCTCCCCAGCCAGGCTGGCCCCGCCCCCAGCCTTGCTAACTACGGAGCAGACAGCACTGCTCTCTGCTAACACCCTGCTGGCCACCAATGTTTATATTATTCTGCCCACTGCCACCAATGAATTCATTAAATGCACCAATATAATATATATAATATATATATAATATATATATATATATAAATATATATATATATATATATATATATATAAATATTTATATATATATATATATAAATATTTATATATATATATATATATAAATATATTATATATATATATATTATATATATAAATATAATATACATATATATATATATATATAAATTATATTATAATATATTGTTGGTGCATTTAAATGAATACATTGGTGGCAGTGGGCATATAAAAATATAAACATTGGTGGCCAGCTGTGTGCGTCATTATCTGCTGGGGACGGTGTAGGGCACGGGGCGCCCCAGGCGGGGGGGAGGCGGTTGGTTGGTGCTTACCCGCTCCACTGAGGGGGGGGTTATGCGGCCAGCGCGGTGCTCCACGGGGGAATTATGCGGCCGAGTCGCTCCAGGGGCACACGGGGGGGGGGGGGGGGGAGATGCGCACCCCGTCTAGTACATGCATGCCATTTAAATAAATACATACGTGGGCAGTTTTCATTTAAGTAAATATACATTTGTGGCAGTGGGCATATAAATATATAAACATTGGTGGGCAGTGTTGGCGCTAACGTATACATTGCTGGTCTGTGCCAGCAATGCATAAATTAGTGCCAACACTGCCCACCAATGTTTATATATTTATATGCCCACTGCCACCAATGCACTGTATATATGGAACCCTTGGAATTCAAACCCAGCCCATTTATAATGAAAGATTTTCAGCAAAGTCTTTTGCCTCCTGAAAATCTCTTGCTCTTTAGGGAAAATAGCTCAGTGTGTACGCACTACTTTGGGGAAAGATATATCTATCAAAGATTTTGGCAAAGTCTTTTGAAATGAAAATCTTTAAGTGTGTATGGGCCTTTAGTGCATCTGGCCCATACAGAGAAAAGATAAACAAAAAACACAAATGGAACATTATGTACATAAAAGAGGTGATGGGTTGGGGATTTTAGGGGGGTTAACTCTAGACAACAATTAAGTGCATACCCCACTCAACATCAAGATTATATAGACATGTGTATAATAGTATCTTTATCTCAACAGTAAATGGCCATTTGACAGAATGACAAAAAGTCATCGCCATTAAACACGATTTCCTAGATGCAGGATCATACTGTACTCACACGACTACAAATGGAGTCAGCACGTAGTGGTTGCTTCAATATACTAAGAAGGCGCCACCTTATTTTTTTGCTTTGACCCCAATTGTGGGGCTTTGGGCATGGAAAAAAGAATAGAAGTCTCTGTGGTAATAACATAACATTTATTTCAAAATACAAGCTTTAGATTAAAGAACAGTAACGCTAGCAAGAACGAACTTCTGCCGGAAGTCAATGAAAGGTGTATTGGTTAACATTACTGCCTCACAGCACTAATGTCAGGGGTTCGATTCCCACCATGGCTGAAGTGTGTATATTCTCCCAGTACTTGTGTGGCTTTCCTTCGTGTATTCCGGTTTCCTCCCACAATCCAAAAATATTCTCCTACTGTAGGTTAATTTGGCTCCCAACAAAAGTAAACTCTAGAATGAATGTGTGTGTGTGTGTGTACATGTGGTAGGGAATATAGATTGTAAGCTCCACTGGGGCACTAATAATAAATAAATAATACATTGCAGGGATACATAATATTTGAGTCTTTCCCCCAAAACCGGTAGTTTTTGGGGACACAGCCACAAATTTTGTTTGATAAATGGGACCCTATACCAAACAACTTTATACATTTTACAGAGAGCAATACATCATTCACTGATGTATATCTTATGAATGGTTAAAATAAATGAAAAGTACATTAACATATAAATTGCTATGTGAGAATTAAGCTTACTGTATATAATTGAAAATATTTATTTCATGTATTAGAACAATTCCCAAAATGAAGAAACCTTACATGTCAGAATGAAAAATGTACATTACTATACTAAATTGCTCAAAAATGAATTTCCTTTCTATGATTTATATAGTGACTGTCAAGTGTGGTGCGCAAAACGTGTGAAAAATGAAAAATTAAATTAGGATGAAAAAATATAGTGATTGCTCATTTGAACTAAAATATGAATGAATTATATTAATAATACAGTTGCCTGTCTATTAATTAAACAAGCAGCATAATAGACCATTATGAGAGGAATTAATTATAGCCCAATTTACTGGCAGTACAGCAATAGCATTGAAATTGGGAAGAATATTTCTATTGTTTCATTTGAGAAAACCACATGACAATGTAGTATATTATACAGGTTTGTGGGATGAAAATTGTGCATACTTTTAATCACGTCTATGAAACAGGGAAGTGAGATTGGTAGTTTTTCTGCAATGGTGACAGAAAGTGACAAATGTGACAATAATAACAATAATAACAATAATAATAATAATAATAGATTGTTTATACAGCACTTTTCTTGAAATAAGGGGTACATTTCCTAAGATGGGAGTTCTATTAAACAGGGGATGTTGCCCGTAGCAACCTATCAGATTCTACTTCTTATTTAGGGCGTGACTCAGGTTCATTAGCAAAGCACATTTGGGGTCCGATTCTGGTTGAAACATAGTGAACCGAATTTGGCCCCTGCCCCGATGGTCGGGGTTTGCGCGTGTACCATGGAAACTCCCAGCGTATCTTGGGCGTCCCCATGAAATGCTGGATGTTTCCATGAGTAAGCGGGTGGGCCGATGCCTGCCAGGGGCGGGCGGCTGACGTCACATGACTCCAGCCACCCACCCTCTCTTTGTCCAAGCGGCTGCCAATATAAGTCAGTCTCAAATGACTTATATTTGTGAAAACAGGGGAAATCTTTCGATGGTCGCCGACCATCAAATGATTTCTCCTACTGCGGGCACATGCAAGGGGGATCCCCTTCCTAACACACCCTCTCACATAGTTGCGAGGGGATACGGCGGCGGGAGCGGGGATTTGCTAGGCAGACTCGGTAACCTGTGAGCTTAGATTGACATCCTTGGTTTGCTAATGGACAAAACCATGTGCACTGCAGCTGGGGCCCCAATTAGTGTATTGCGTACCCTTGCATGATTTGCTTTGCTCACAATGCATCTCACATGGTGCCTCGCTCCGCTTCACATGGCGCACTTTATCGTTCTCACTAGTAGTTGACATGGATCTTGTTGGTAAAAAAAATGCTATCATATTTAAATTCTACACGCATAACCCTCTGAGGCACTTATGTATTATATAGCTTCCCTTCTGGACTTGTAACTTGGTGGGACTGCTATGCTATTACTGGTGCCTGTCCTTGTGTTTCCCTCCTATATACCTATAGATTGTAAGCTTGCAGCAGGGCCCTCTAACCCCTAAGTCTGTCTGTTGTTACCCAGTTTGTTTTATCACTGTCTACCATTGTAAAGCTCAATGGAATCTGCTGCGATATATAAGAAACTGTAAATAAATAAATAATAAATAATGAAAAACGCATGTAGACCTTTTCATGTGTTGACCATTGATATGTCGACTTTTGTCAATGTCGACCAAGTGACTATTGACCAAGAGTGGCTGACCTATTGACTGTTTTTTGGGTGTTAGCCGCAAATATTGAGTATCACCAGAATGTGTGAAGGAGTGACTGCAAGAAGTCATCTCTGATACCTGCTGGGATCCCTCCTGCCACGCTCATGGCTGCATCACCCATAGGTTTCTATCCTATTCTAACCTGCACACTTACAGCAGCAAATTACCGGGTGAAGCAGTTCTACCTGGTAATTTGCTGAAAAACCTGGGTTTTTCTTATATGTCTGAAAGGGTCAACCCGGGCCGTAAATCCAAGGTCCTCAACCCAGGTAAAAAGAAGGGTCGGAGGCCCAGGTTTTAACACCCGGGTTGACCCTTTCAGACATACCAAAATCCCAGGTTAATGTGCGTTCATGTGCAAAAACTTCGGATTTTGGAGTATGTCTGAAAGGGGTATTAAAGGGGTATATCAACTGTCCCAACTTCTGGTCTGTTCTCGAGGACTTCAAAAAGAGGCGCGGCTAACACGGGAGCGGGTCACATAATACTAGCGATTTTAATAAGGCCTGAAAACAGGAGTCAGTCACCCCTGAGGGGTAGCTGCAACACCGCCAGTGTCTGCCGCTAGCAGGGGACACTGTAGGTAACCCGGATGAGTCCTAGCGGCGGCGGTAGAATAACTTTGCAGCGCTGCCGGCCAAGCGCTATTACGGGGGAAGGGCGTGTCTGGAATGTGTCAGGTGACCATATTTACATATATATCACCACCCCAAGCAGACGTGATCATTCATCGACACCTCTGGCGGGCGGGGAAGGGAGGGGGCAGAAAAGTTTTTACAAGTTGGAAAGTTGGTGGCGGAGGGTCTGAGCGGTGGGAACTGCTCCGGGGAAGGATGGACGCGCTGAAGTCTGCGGGAAGGGCGATCATCAGGAGCCCCAGCATAGCTAAGCAGTCCTGGGGAGGCGGCAAGCACAAAAGTAAGTGGAGCGGATCCGTCTGTGTGTACGGTGTATAGCTCGTGTGTGTCCGCCGCTGCCCCAGCAGACCGTAGCCCGGGCTCATTTCCCACGGCAGGTCGGTGTTGCGGTCACCCGTCCTACTACAGCGAGGAGCTGTCACTCCATCTGCTGCTCCCGTCCCAGTGACAGCAGGGCTGCTGCCCGCTACCCCGTAACATTAAGTATCTGGGTTTTTTACGCTGTAGCTATGATTCTTTCAAATTCCCCACCGGTCAGTAATGTTACGTGTGACCCTTATCCATCTGTATAATTTTTCTCATTAAATTGTCACGATTTATGTAGCTGACACGGGACGGACATCACTATAGCTGCCTTAAACATAAATTAAAACCCATGTTTACCTCACTTGGGCGCTGTGGTGGCTTCCTAACCTGTTGATGAGACTCTATGCCTAACTATGTAGTGCAGCATAGCTATAGACTCTAGAGTTGGGAAGAGCGAGAATGTAGCTGAAGTGGGTACTGGGTAACCTTCCATAGGAACTTCGTCTTCTCCTATAACAGAAAAGCGCAGCCACGGGATGTTCCAATATAAAGTACACC
Source organism: Crinia signifera (assembly GCF_055691185.1). Classification (NCBI taxonomy): domain Eukaryota; kingdom Metazoa; phylum Chordata; class Amphibia; order Anura; family Myobatrachidae; genus Crinia; species Crinia signifera. The sequence continues at coordinate 209,082,316 of NC_139218.1, forward strand.
CGCATGCTCTGTGTGTCCTGCTAACGGAGTAAACACATCTGTTTGTGATTTAAGGACATTTTTAGAAGTTACTCTTCGAGGCTACTCCTTTAGGAATCCTGGCCTTAAGAATACACTCTGTTATAGCAGGGCTGTCTTGGCACAGTTTTGACATGTCCTAATTGCAAAGCTTTAGCTGGGATGTGGTGGTCCACAGTAGGTGGAGGGGCACACGTTGAATAACCCTGCTTTATACACTGGCTTGTAACTGTATACAGATTTACTATAGGGAGTGAGTATTTTCTTTCCTGCTTTAGGCCTTGGATGCCTAGAATGTGAGAGTTGATGACATACTGTACACACCTGCCCTGACACGCATTCTCATTATTAGTGCAAGCCCAGTTCTGTCTCTGGAGAAAGATCGATGGGTGATGTGAGGTCATTGTGAAGTGTAACAGAATGTATTTGCTTAAGTATCAATCTCAGCCACATAAATTGTGATCTTAAAGCCCCATACACACTAGATAAGTAAAAGATTGTTCAGAAAGGCCTTTGTGAGGCGATAGCTCCCTGTTTTCTCATCAAGGACCAGATGTATCAAGCTTCAAAAGTGGCAACGGAATATGCTGTGCTATATAAAACTATAAATAAGAGTATCATAAACAATCAGCTCCTAACTGCCATGTTACAGACTGGGTTTGAAAAATTACAGGTATGAGCTGATTGGCTGTGTCATCACCTTCCACTTTATCACTATTTGAAGCTTGATGCATCTGACCCCTAGTGTGCACACTCCACATAATTAACATTGTGTGCTCTCATCCCCCCCACCCTCTCATCTGTTCAGTGCAGATGAGGAAGGCCCTCGTTAACAAGGGCCAGGCTCCTTCTGCTGGCATCAGCATGTGTATATGTACACTCCGGTTTTGCATCAGGTTCCTGCCGCTGCCAATATTGCAGATCACTGCTAACGGTATTGTCAACTCAAGTGAGTCAGAATATATAATTATATATTTTATTAATTTTACAGGTTTGTACTTGACAGGTGTATATTCTTGGCTTAAAGCAAAATTCTTGTGGAAAGTTCTTCAACCCTGGTTACAGTACTTTTTTTTTTTTTTTTTTTTTTATATATATCTATATATCATTTTTTTTTTTTTATCATGTCTTCTAGGAGTTCTATGTTTAACTGATAGGGTTATACATGCCAAGGTCAATACACACTGGGCGATTATGGTCCGCTGTCATCACTGGGGGAAAGTCGTTCAGTACATACACACACAGCGCAGTACTATGCAAAGCCGCTCATCTGCTGGTAATACCAGCAGATGAGCGGCTTTCCCGGCGATGATGTAGGAGCGCACAGCAGCACTAGTCACCGGGCCGTACACACTGGGCGGTTTTCAGGTGAAAGCTGCTCAAACTTGCTGACAACTAGAAACAGAAAAATGACACTAGTACTGCAAGGCTAGTAAAATCAAATATAACACTAACATATTGAAAGGCTGAGGTCTTTATTATTTCTCTTCCCCCTCTCACGTTCGTCACTTCACGTTCCTTGTTTTTTTTTGTCTTTTTGTCACGTTTTTTTTGGGTAGTGTGGTCGACCCTTTCGGGCCTTCCATTTCCCCAATGTGCCGAAGCTCTCGCCTTTTGGGGAGAGCTTCGGTCCCCTCGAGGACGACCCCGAGCCGCAAGGCGGAGGGAAGTCTACTGAGGGTCTCTCCAAACCTTCGGGTGCGGAGGACCCACCGTCCTAACCTTTCCGGGGGCTGAGGAAAAAGGGTCTCTCTAAGCTTTGGCGAAGAGGACCCACCTTTTCCTATTTTCCCCTCTTCGGCCTTATGGCTGAGAGGGGTTAGGGTAAAAACGGGGCCCTTCTCCTTCGGGAGATATCGCACGACCCCCTATGCACGTGTTTAGGCACAGCACTGGTGGTAGGGAGCACACCTCGGGTTCCTGAGTTTTTTTCAAACTAACATATTGAAAGATTTATATTCTTAAATCTGATTCTTGTGTATTGTCATACAAAATACCATGCAGTGTTTGATTTGCCTGGCATAGAGAATATGATTTGCTGAAAGGAACATAATCTTATCAAGCGGTCTATTTTTAGTGACAGATGTCTCAGGCCCACGCACATGGCTATTTCTGGCAAGTTTGGTGTAAAAACAACCAGTTTGGCAGACCTATGTGTGAATACTACTTTTCAGTTACCTAAGAAACCGGTTGCCTAGTACGACTCTAAATGAGATCAAAACTGAATCTAGAAAATTCATTTATTTTTGGAGTTGGGTTTTTTTTCCTTCTATTTTTAAAAAGTTTACGTTATTAGGGGAACTGTCTTGCACAAACTGTCGGTACAACAAAGATGTTGGTGGTTCGCAATCTGCCATAATCCGGGATCATCGAGTGTTAATCCAGATTAGAGTATGGTGTGAACATACAGTTGGCTCTAGTATTTTTATTTACTGATTTGTAATATACTTAGAGATTACATTAGATATTGTAAGGTATCACTACAGCAGCTATACTATGGTGACATAATGCAGTTTGTTAGAAGAGTAAAATAATGTAAGGCTTTTACACTAAACTCCAGGTTACACGTGGTTGTTGGCTTTTTATTTATTTTTTTTATCCCTTTTTAGAGTACTGACCTGGCATAATGCTGTGCGGGTGATGTCACTGGAGGAGGGTTCTGAGCTATTAGTGGGAGATGACTATCTCCCAGTGCCAGGTTTTCCATTGCTGTGAACAGGTCCCCGGTCACCCATTTACACTGCACCGTGGTCTGAGTGGAACCTGTGTACAACCCGGAAAATGAGCTTTTACATCGCCTGCAAACTCAGATTTTTGCATGCTCCAGTGCAAATACCCCGGGTGTTAGGGCTGGTATTAAAGGTTCTAAAAGGTTTAATTTATTTACAGTTTCTTATATAGCGCACACATATTCCGTGGCACTTGACAGAGAATATTTTGAACATTCACATCAGTCCTGACTCCCTACCCCAGTGGAGTTTACAATCTATATTCCCTACCACATGTACACACAGGCATTCTAGGGTTAATTTGTTGGGAGCCAATTAACCTACCAGTATATTTTTGGGTTGTGGGAGGAAACTGGAGTAAACCCACGCAACTACAGTTTGCTTATGGCAGAGGAAGACATTTGGATGTAATCATGAAAAACAAATAGTGTAGAATGGTGGTAATCCCTTCACAGTATATCCTATTGATGGGAGAGATTATAGATAGCTGTTCAGTAATTCTTTCCAGTAAACTCCATAAAGTTGCCCATTTTGCAAAAAGCCAATCAATGCAGACTGAAATACAATACTTTAGGACATTCTTGTGCATGTGTTGCTAGAGCCTTGCTATACATCCATAGATATCGATATAAATGGTTAAAGTAGAAACGGGTGCTTTTTTTTTTTGAATTTTTTACACTTATTTACATATAAATATAGATGAGGCTTTTTATATAATTACATGTTGGTACAGTGCTCTACTCCTGAGACCAGTATGGACAAAATACAGCCTATGGGCCATATGCATTTTTTTTTTTTCTTCTTACAGCATAATGCTTTAGTTTAGCATGAGGTAGGACATAACATTATTACAGGAGCTTGTTTGACTATAGAACATACTATTAGAGTTCTGTTTAGCATGGATCAAACTTCTGCACCTGCATGTATGTGGGTTTGAAAACCCACAAAAAAAACATTCTGGTAATTCTGTATATGCTGTACATTTCCTCTGTCCCTTCTATATTGACAAGCATTTGCTAATTTGTCCAGCACACTGTGTAAAGTTCTACCCCTGCAGTTCTAGACTTTCCAGCATGTGTGCTTCATATACAACCCCAGTGAAAGAAACAGGCTTTAAATAAACACATTGAAAGAATCCATTTGGCTTCATAGAATGGGGTTAAAGTTGGGACTGGGAGGCATTGTTCTTAGCCAATTCCAAACCTTCATGTCTTTTGAACTGAAGGTTTTTGGTTTGAAGACTGGCACAGGACAGGTTGCTTACTGTATAAGCAAGTATCAGTTTTAGATCATTGTTATACTACTCTAATTGGAAATGTGACTGTATTTTCAGAATGCATTTTATAGAATCCAGCTATTGCTTCTGTAGACCGTTATTACATATCTGCCAATTAAATTCTCAGCACAGTTTGTGGTATTGGCTGTGTTTGTAATCCCTGGAATTTCAGGCATGCATGTAGTTACAATGCATACAGTAAAATGTCCCTTCTGAATGCCGCATCCTCCGCCTTTTGTTCAATGCAGTGGCCACAAACAAAATAGATTCTTTAAAGAGATTAGGCTGTCTGACTTGCGATGGGCACTGTGTAATGCACGGGTGTGGTATAGGGTTCCGACAGTCATTAGCCAGATGTCGGGATCGTGACTGGCCGGACTCAGACAGCATGGCGAATGCAACAAAGCCCCTTGCGGGCTTGCTACGCTCGCAACCTATTCTATTCTCCCTCTATGGGGGCCGTGGACCCCCCACGAGGGAGAATAGCCGGTGGCCATCGGGAACCCGTCTGTCTATGTTTAACAGTCGGGATACCGACGTCTGGTAAATGACTGTCAGGACCCTGTCCGGCACCCGTAATGCACACGGCCCCTACAGATTTGAATATAAATTTCAAAAAATACATAGGCTTGTCTTTGTATATTTGAAAAGAAAAAAAATCCTAGTAGGATAATGTTCTTGTGTAACTTTCTGCCACACAATCTCGGGAAATGTGTATGTAGTGCACCAGGACTTAAACAATTTCATGGGTGACACTGCACACTCTGTATATGCTAAATAGAACATCTATAATTTAGCTCAGTGTGTTTTACTATGCTGGCACCTTACTGCTGCCAGGATATGTCACTAAAATTCCAACATCAATAAGGCATCCTAGCAGTTGCGTATCCGGCACTGCTGTCCTAACCTTAGTATACTTGTGTGGGTGCTATCTTGCCTGTGATTGTGGGTTTATAGCAGTTCGTACATCGGCAAACCCCATTTAACTATGTTGAGACCTCTACTAGCAAGCTGTAAGTACGATGATCCTCGTACAACTAGTACAGGGCTTTAGGGATCCAGAAGGCTTGAATGTTATCTCCTTGTTGGACAACTATAAACTGATCCTGATTATTCTATGTATTTGCCCAACATATTCAGATGTGGGCGCACTCATATGAATGGCTAGAAGAGGTATCTGCCATGCTTTAAATTACAGGCGGTCTATCTGGCATCTGTTCCCTATTCCCCTGGCACCCTCTAAAACATTTTTCTGGTAGAGATGGATCCTGGAAGTAGTGCTGGATGTGTCATTTGCTTATCACACTGATGTTGATGGAGCCATAAATCCCTCCCACAGTGCTTAGAGGTGGGCTTTCTGTGCCGGAACAGACCCCTCAGGGAAGTGAGTGGTCATCCAGTGTTCACTCTTTGTTCAATGTATTATCACAAGAGCTGTTAAACTTTTGTGGAGCTAACAAGTGGGGGGGGGGGGATGAGGATTATTTAAATATATATTAAATTTAAATTGTTATGATTTAAACATTTTGACAGCCCCCTTTTTTTTGAGTAGCACACTGGGCATCCAATTACCTGCAGTCATTGAGAGGATGTAACTGCTTTGCTGTTTCACTACCAATGTTTTAACACAGTAAGTGGATATCAACTGTAGTATTTTACCATGCAGTAGTACTTTAGTATTTTATCATGCAGTAGTACTTTATTAGTAGTTTAACAACACCTCGAATACATTCTGCCATATGAACATTTGGCAGGGAGAAAAACAAGGATAAGGTTCTTTCAGAATCTGTCGAATATGACCCTAGAGGTATCCTTGACCTATAAACCTATCAAGCCATACGTTAAGAGATCTATCTGGGGAAAACAAGCTGCTTATACAGGTTGAGTATTCCTCATCCAAAATGCTCGGGACCAGGATAATTTTGGATAAGTGATTATTTCAATGATGTTTCTTGCATTTATGTTGTACATATACATCAAACACATGAAATACAAATATATATTTGTGCATAAAACAAGGTTTCAAAACATGAAACAAGTTTGTGTAATATCTCAGGCACTGAATTTAAATGCCAAGCAATCATAGGCGAATCTAGAAATATGGTAATGGGTGGTCCCAGACTAGAGACAATGGACTTGCGCGCAGCTTAAAAAGGGGGCGTGTCATTTCAGGGGTGTGGCTTAACAGGGGCATGTGCCATGTCCAGATTCATTGGGGTGCCCAGCAATGGCTTTAAAAAAAAAAAAAAAAAAAAAAAAAAAACACTATCTTTCGCGGCAGGGCACTGAGATTACAGCTTTTTTTTTTTTTTTTTTTTTTTTAAATAAAAGCCATTTTATTGCTACATTGCATAATAGAAATCACAGGCAGCAGGGAGTCACTCACTGCTGCACGATGGGAGACAGTGGGAGTTTGCCAATTCCCACCTGATGCGTGTCCTTTGCTGGCCGGGCTGCTGCGCCACACACGTGCGCGCAAGCCCCCGCCGCAGCAGCGGATGGAGTATGAAGACACAAAGGACCATGGGAGGAGCCCTCCCGGGTCCTATGAGCATATTTATAATTTAAAATCCGGACAGCTGCGGGCCATACTTGCCTACTTTTGAAAACTAGTTTCAGGGAGATTTTAGCTGCTAGTAGAATGCACCTTGCCACCGAGAGGGTGTCTAACTTCACCTATGGGCGTAACTATTGCCATTAAGGGGTGTGACCTGCAGTGGCAGAAGAAAACTGACACAGGAAATGTGGCAAATTCACATTCTGACACTGGGAATGAGCAAAAAAAAATTGTTCTGAACGGGGAATTCTGTTATGCTGTTCTGTGTCTTCACAAGTGCAAGTTCATCCCAGTTTCTGCCTGCGATGGGGAGTACAAAACTCCATAACATGCAGCATCTGTGATGAAATTACAATTGTAAATACACCCCTCCCCCATCCCACTGCATAAAAGCATATACAAATAAAAAAACTGGACTGTATAGAAACTCATCCCCCCCCCCCAACATGCAGGGCATATACCCGCATTCTAATATTACTGTGCTTTGCAGCTGTCAGGATCCCCACTGTTAGGTCCAGCTTGGAGCTTCCTGATGATACTTCACTGTGACTGCTGCCACTCCCCCCACATTATATACACCCTCCCCCACGTTATATATATATATATATATATATATATATATATATATATATATATATATATATATATATATATATATATATATATATATATATATATATATATATATATATATATATATATATATTTATTTATTTATGGTAGAGATGTGACCCACTCGGGGTGAAGCATCACACGGTACTCCAAGGATTTTCAAGTGAATTCAAAATGGTATTTATTGCAACAGTTTCGAGGCTGCTTGGCCCCTTCGTCAGGCTTACACTGACGAAGGGGCCAAGCAGCCTCGAAACTGTTGCAATAAATACCATTTTGAATTCACTTGAAAATCCTTGGAGTACCGTGTGATGCTTCACCCCGAGTGGGTCACATCTCTACCACTATCTACTGCCTACAAAGGCACCCAGGTTTTTGATTCCAGGACAGCGGAGTGCCGGGTCGACACCACTATATATATATATATATATATATATATATATATATATATATATATATATATATATATATATATATATATATATATATATATATATATATATATATATATATATATATATATATATATATATATATATATAATATTATGCGCACCGACCTGGCTGTGTTGCTCCAGCCTGGAAGGTGCAGGGGCCTGGCAGTGTGGTGGGGCAGGCAGCTCACCACAGGCTCAGTCAGAAGCAGCCATGAAGAGCAGGGAGAGCTGGCCTCACGGAGCTCAGCCTCACAGTGAGGTGGGCGGAGCCAGCCTCGAGGAAGAAGCAGAGCTCTGGCTGTTGGCTCTCCTTCCGATGACTTCCTGTCAGCAGCCGGCTTTACAGGTGACAGCAGCTCAGCCACGGGGGGAGGGTAGGCAAAGCCTGTGACGGGCACATTTAATATTTAAAGCTACAGGCACCGGGCAGTCTAATGGGTGGTCCAGTGCATCCCCGGACCACCCCTTAGATTCGCCTATGCAAGCAATCATTGTCTTGCATATATATAGTGCCAGTTACATTTTTTTTTTTTTCACTTTCTGGAATGTATGGTTTTTCGGAATAATTCGGATATGGGATACTCAACCTGTATGAGGAAAGATTAATACGGGAGTTTAAGCTGCAGTGACACTGCCCCTCTTCTGTGTGCAGCGTGACCTCAGAGTTCACGCTGCGCAGCCTAACATCCGTTTCCAGTCCAGTGTGCCAGTAAGCACACAGAGGTTGGTAGGAGGGAGAGGAGATGGATATAGAGAGGGCTGACAGGGGAGAGAGAGATAGAAGGACTGTGGAGGAGAGTATATAAGGACTTAGGGACAGGTGGTAGAGCTAAGAAGGAAGATGCAGTGCAGCTAAAGAGCCCTGCTGCTACCTGCTTTTTCACCATTAAGTCAATCCCAGGATTGAAAAAATGGCCTGGGATTGGCGTCCCTAATTCCTACTTGTAATGCAGATGCCAACTAGTATTTTAAAAGGGGGAGGGGGAACCTTATAATGTGGTTGTAAACATCATACCAAAATACAAATATGATTCTTCTGACCACATCCTCTGCTGCTTGGCTAGTGCATTGCCTGCATACCCCTGAGCCTTAAACCTGCATGGCATGGCGTGATAAACAGTTTGCAGTCTGTAGTTAAGCCCCATACACACTTGCTTGGAAGGGCTAACCTGAGCAATATTTTACTATCTCCTCTAGTGTACATGCAATATCGTAACTGTGTGCTTCTGAGCGTCATTAACAACCTCATCCTGCATGTACAGATGAGGAAAGTCCTTGTTAATGACTGCCATGCTGCAGCCCTCACTCCCAATGCTGACATTGGAAAGTGCCAATGTTGGCTGGGTGCCAGCATTGGCAAGTGCACGCATGCCTGTGGCATGGCCGTCATTAACAAGAATCTCCATCAGTAAGTGTGTATACATTTGCTGATGCCTGCATCGGCAAGTGCATACATACTTGCCGATTGACTGTGGTGGGGGTCTTCTAGTGTGTATGGGGCTCTGCTGTCATCCTGCTCTGACTTTTGAAGTTAGCTGCTCATACCACTGGTTGCTGCAGTCTGACCTGCATTTGCTCACACAATTTACTGCACCTTGCATATTGTAGTAATACTCAGATATTCTTATTCCAGGATATGTTCTGATCTACTTTTGGATTTTGATAATGAAGCACTCCCAACAATCCTGTCACCAAGATCTATTTAAGTGGCATGGTTATAGGAAACCTGAGTAGGCCAGCACTTTTTATAAATGACCCTGACCATGCTGAAATATTAGGACTAGACCTTGCTTACTTACTGTAGAACTTGCATCTTTTTGAAGGGTCATTATTTGAATCTTCTAAAGGTTGTTGTTTGTACATGAAACCCTATAAAGTAAACTAAAGCTATAGTTATGAAATCCAATTCCATTTGCTAACATCGAGCTTGCATTATACACACTAGATGAGACTACAACTCTCTCCCTAATAAATTGGTAGCTGCTAAAGGACCTTCCACACCCAGGGGGAGGAGCAAGGCCATGGGCCTTGCAGTTTAGCTATCATGCTACCACTGGTTGCCTTTAGGAACCAGGTCCTGAGCAGAGAGCCGCTGTGCCTGAAGCGTGGTGAGCATATACAATTGGGTAACATTGGGGTAGATGTATCAAACCATGAAAACTGATGGGTTCTAGAGACACAAATAGGATGTCATTTGTAAAGTACAACTGAGCAGCATTGCTGGTGTGACTTTCATGTTTGACAATCTATTTTATTAGTAAACATAGCAAACACGTGACTTTGAACATGGTAACAGTAGTAACCTATTTATAGAACAACCTGTAAATACTTGCAAGGAATTTGCTGTCCCTTTGTGGATGAGAGAAGTGACTTTATTGGGAGTATTTGCATTCCTGTTAGAAAAAATACAGGAAATTACCATTAAAGAATCATCCTTCATTTATGAACAATAGATTAGAAAACAGAATTCCATTGTGCCCTCTATCGAGAAGCCTTATTTCAGGTTTAGGCCTATGGGGGGGGGGGGGGGGGGGGGGGGGAGGAGAGAGACTAACATGCAGAATATCTTTGGGACCGATTCATTGTGCTTAATCCAGAGTCATTTGAGATGGACTGTGACGCCTTAATCGTGGCATAAGGGTGGAAGACCGTAACATAGTCTATATAAACCCCATCGGCCCGGTGTCACTATACAGTCTGCCATCACCTAACTAAATTCTAGAATGACCTTTTAAGCATAATTACTTAATAGAACACATGTCTGAGTCTATGCAGTTTAGGAGCATATAAAAGGCATGATTGACAGCTCTAGCACAATATTTAAGTGGCAATTTTGTGATTAAATCACTCTAGATTGGTATTCTTCAGTTGGGGTTTTTTTTTTCCTTTTTAAAAAAGATTCCTTAATTATGAAAAAGCATTTCAGTCACAGAAACTACCCATATAGTCAATGAAGGGGTAGGCACAATTCCAGCACTCTGCCTCCTACCTGTGTGCTATGTGCTGACCTTGCCTCAGCAGACATGCTCCATCTCCAGACAGTCCTCCAGAAGCTGTCTCTTCTAGAGATGCTGCAACTGGACATCGTTGGGTAGGTGAACTTTACTCATGGCGGCCTTCTGGAGTTTACAGAGTCTGTAAAATATATATAATTTTATTTTCTCTACCATCCAATGGTATACTACTGGGTTGAATACTATGGGGATAGAGATCCTCCGCAGGAGAGACATGCACATTAAAACTTTCAGTGTGGGTGCACTGGCTCCTCCCCTCTTATCTCCCTCCACTAATCAGTTTTTAAAAATGTGCCTCATGAGAGGCAGTGCTTCTGGATGCTCCAGATTTTTTTTTTTCTTTCTTCATTTTAGTTTGTTTTGGGGCTCTGCTTTGACCAAGCAGCTGTCCTGCTTCGTGGGAGTCAGGGGAAGGGTCAGTCCCTGACCTCTTAAGGGGCAGAGCTGACCCTGCTGCAGGACATCTGTCCTGTGTGGGACTTGTCACTGCACAGCATTGCGCTGTAGCGAGCAAGTCCCCCAGCTGCCGCACACCCCTGACAGGTCAGAAGCCGTCTGTGGTGAGTACAGGTTAGGGGTCCCACAAGGGGACACCCCAACCGCTTTGTGTGGCAAGATGGCGGTGGCCTCACGCAGGGACTGCGCGACACCCCACACACACACTCACACACTCACACACACTCACACTCTGGCATAGGGGGATTGCAGCTGGACCACCAGGGATACCCATTGCTGTTTTTATAAGACGCTTATGCCAGTATAAATCTTCACTCAGAGCGGGACCAGGCTCTGCTGGGTGCCCTCTGTCTCTACTTCCTATACACAAAAATGGGTCGGTTGCGCTAAAAAGAAATATTCAATTATACATGAAAAACACTTGTATTTATTGGGTTAAAAAATTATTGGTGCACATACTCAGCTAAAAAGCTGTTAAAACGATCCTCATAAAATATGAATGTACAAGAAAAGAGAAAATGCTGCAATTATTGTAAACGGGGTTATGTACCCAGTCACCTCAATTCGAGTTATGTCTTGTCCTCTTATGGGCCCAAAAGGAAAGCGTTTCCATAGGTGGTGTGTGGCCGTGGGATGCAAGGGGTCTGCCACTGTATTCTCACCGCTTACTGTGATGGTGGGATTACTCCACAGTTAGATTATTGGGAGGTTGAAGGTGTGGGGTCCTGGTTGCAGCAAACTTATACCCCTTTTACACCGCCGAAAAATCTGGGTCAGCGGCGGGTCAGACCCGTATCTTCGGCGGTGTAAATCCCTAACGCCGTGTCCCTTTACACGGGACTTCTACCCAGGTCCTGACCTGGGTAGAACACGGCTAGGACCTGGGTCGAGGGCGGTGTAAATGGGAACGCTGGGTCGGATGACCCGGCTCCCATTTACATGAGTGGGGAACGTCCAACCTGCGGTCCGCAGGTTGGACGGGTTGTCATCCTGACACTGACAGCCGGCGCTGCTGTCTGCTATACCCTGCAGACAGCAGCAGTGGCGGGGGAGGGAGGTGAACGGATGCCGGTGTGCGGCATCCATTCACCTCCTGTGCGACGGCGGGGGGGTGCGCGCGGTGACCTTAGTGCTGGGCTGCCCCCAGCAGCGGTCCGGTGGCGGTGATTGTCGCTTGGAGATGACATCATCCTGTCATCTCCAAGCACTGGGAGAGGGGGGGTGCGGGCCAGGCTGTCCGCCCGGTGTAAATTGCACCAAACGCCGGGTCGCACCTGGGTCTAAAAAAGCAAGGTGCGACCCGGCGTTTTGGTATAAAAGGGGTATTACAGAGGTGGCGTTCCTCCACAGAGATGGTGTTGCCTGTCCTGGGATCCCTCACTCCAAAAGGTGATGACGGTCTCAATCGGTTTGTCAATTCTGGAATGGTGCTGGCAGGCACAAACTGGAGAGGGTGATGGGTGGTTTAAAAGCAGCTGGAAGGATGTACCAATTGCCAATGCGTTTCGCTGCCCCTGCAGCTTTTTCAAGGGGGTCTCTACTTCCTGCTTCTTCATGCTGACCGAGGTCACAATGACAGCTCCTAAGTGGTGTGGTGGATTTTGATCCTTGCAGCGCGGCAGAGACAGCAAGCTATTTAAGCGTTTTAGCGCTGCTGCGCTATATTGTTTGTATATTACACTGTTATTTCACTGTTGTGCTCCCAGATCTTTGAGCTAAGGTTTAGGGTGTAATGGTCCCCCATTTTGCTCTGATTTTTACCCCACTAGTTAGTTAAGCATTACACACTGCAGTAGTCACTGACACCTAGTGTACACTGACTCTGCTTAGTGTGTGTGTGTGTGTGTGTGTGTGTGTGTGTGTGTGTGTTAGTTACTGTGGGGTGATTGGGTGCAGCCTCATCATGGTGAAGAAATTAACCTGCATGGAGTGCAGCACCAAATTCATACCTGCATCAGTCACAGGTTACATGTGAGCCCTGTATGTCACCACAGCCTACTGGTGTGGCCACTCAGGTCAGTGGGGTACAGCTTGTGGGGGGACCGCAGGCAGATAGTCAAGAGCCTGCTTGGGCCAGCAGCATGGAAACTGCTGGACTCTGTTGCTTCCTAGCTTTCCTCAAACACTCGGCAGACACAGAGGGTGCTAAGAGAACTGGCCATCTTGTCTGCAAGGGTGGATATTCTCACCCCTTAGCCTGCACAGCCTCAAAAGAGGCCTGCTGCGGCAATGGCCCCTGATACTGAGGATGATTTCTCACAATGTTAGGGCTTGTCATATATGACTTTATTCTGCAGTTTGGTGACTTCAGAAGTTATGATTCACCATTTCTTATTGTTGGTTTGAGTGTGCTTTGAGAATCTCACGTTATATTGTTCACATAGCTCTCCTTCGGTACAGTTTTTCATTAACTGACTAGTGGAGCGAGATGGAGGGGAGGAGCCAGTCCACCCACACTTAATGTTTTAATGTGCCTGTCTCTCCTGCGGAGGATCTCTATCCCCCATAGTATTCAACCCAGTATCCCATATGGACTACGAGAAAAGGATTTACCGGTAGGTACCCAAAATCCTATTTTTATTGTGTATGTTGTCGCCAACCTTTTTGTCGTAGGTTATCTGCAAGTGCAGTTTCTTGCTCCCCCAGAATAAACACATACACATCTATCTATATATAACGAGTAAGCTGCACACTCCGGACTTGTCAGATGGAATAAATTCAGCCAACCATATAGGTATTCAGCAACATTTCGGGATTTTATTTCCCGTCCTCAGGCTTATACAAATAAAATCCCGAAATGTTGCTGAATACCTATATGGTTGGCTGACTTTATTCCATCTGACAAGTCCGGAGTGTGCAGTTTACTCGTTATACCAATATTAGACATGTTGATGGACTTGATGCAGTCAGGAGTCTAGTTACCACCAGTCCTTATTATGTTGGGCCTAATGTCAACTTTTTGTTATTATTAATGGAAATAGTTTTAACAAAGAATTATTTTTTGTTTGAAAGTTCTTTTTTTCTGCAATTACAAGGCACGTCCATGGGGTCAAACATGGCCCCAGCCTATGCCAATCTTTATATGCATTTATATGAGAACCAACACATTATGGCCAATAGTTTATTTTCCAGACATATACATTTTTATGTTAGGTATATAGACGATTTATTTTTGATTTGGACTGGTGGTGCTAGGCTCCTGACTGAGTTTTTGGATTATTTGAATTCTTTGGCCACCACTAAGATTTACTATGTCTTTTAGTGAGGCGACGCTGAATTTTCTTGATGTATGCATCAATAAGGATGGTGCATTAAGTACTCAGTTATATAGGAAACTCACCGATAAAAACACTCTGCTTTATTGTGACAGCTTTCACCCTAAGCCTTTAAAAGCAGGTCTTCCATTGTCGCAGTTATTGCGAGTAGTGAGGATTACGTCTGAGGTTGATAAATTATATGATGCTTTACGCCTGATGGGTGACTTGAGCGGGGTTACCCTGCCATTGAAATAGATGAAGCTATCAACAAATGTATGAATATGTCACAACACACATCGTTGGTTCAACAATCTCAAACATCCATACAGGAGCGATTACCATTTATTTCAACTTATTCTATTGCCTCAAATAAAATCCGAGATGTGATACTTAAAAATTGGCATATACTCCAAACAGATGGCATCATGAGGGAATTCTGCAAGGAGGCTCCCTTATTTTGCTACAAAAAAAGTCAAAATGTAAAGGACATTGTGGCTAAATCAGATCTAGAACCCATGAAGAGATCCACTTGGCTATCCCTCAAAAAAGGTAGCTTTAAGTGTGCCCACTGTGTTAACTGCCAATTCATCAAAACTGGAACTCACTTCACGGATCCTACAACTTTACAGCAATATGAAATAAAACATCATCTGGACTGTGATAGTCGCTATGTCATCTATGCAATAATCTGCCCCTGCCCTCATGTTTATATCGGTAAAACAATCCGGACTTTGAAAGAAAGAATATGTATGCATCGCTCTTCAATAAAAAAAGCTTATAATACCATCGACTCAAACACTCCGCCTGTTGCTAGGCACTTCGTCCAGTGTCAACATCGATTAAGGGACTTCTGCTTTATCCCTATAGATCATATACCCCCACTGCGACGGGGAGGGGATAGAGGGAGACTCTTGTTACAAAAGGAGAGCTTTTGGATCCATCAATTGAACTGTCTCTCACCTCAAGGACTTAATGAGGATTTGTCTTTTCATTGCTTTCTATGATAAAAATTCATTTTTTTTTTAATAATAAATTTATTTATTTTTTCATTATTATCTGTAATGCTTTAAATTACTGATATGATTGATTACATATAATACCAATAATACCCACTGTTGTATACGCAATGTACCTCTTGTGGTAACCAACATGGAGCTTAATTCATTAATTTTTCAGCCATATCATTCCCCCGCTATGGCGATCGGTGCCGGCTGGGAGGGGACTGTACCCTGGGAGCAGGGCTGACCTCTATTCCCCTGTCCGGCATCGGATGGTAGTTAAGCGCTGACCTGTGGATCACCCCTGGATCTTTGTTTGGGGGTGATGACAGGACAAGCGCTACGCTATCTTGCGTTACCTAGGTGATGGACGCGGTGTCAGGCTTCTGCCGTGACCCGCGTCACTTCCGGCGACGCTGCCAGTAGTTTCCACGGTGACAGACGCTTGCCTAGGCCGGTTGCCGTGGCTGCGCCTTGTCACTTCCGGAACTTGCGGTAAGAGGAAGGCTGTGATGGCGGACATCGCGCCACTGAAAGCTCACGTGTTTCCACACAGGTGAGATTGTTTGTCTCTAATGTTGGTTGCTATAAAGGGGTGCAATGTGTGCCAGTTCAGTGTGCTCCTGACGACGGTGATACCTACACCGAAATGGCTGTAGAGCTCGAACATGGCGTCCTTGCAGTCTTTTTTGCACATGTAAAGTATGGATTTTTTGCCCATGTAAAGCATGGATTTCTTAACTCTGCAAATGTACTCTGCTACAAAGATTTGTTGTACTGCAAGTATGGACTGATGCCTCTTTTTACATAAAGTATTTTTCATCTTCTACTAAACTGGTGTACTTGCTTCTAATTGAGATATATATATATATATATATATTTTTTTTTTTTTTTTCCTTTGTCTGCTTCTGCAGTAATATGGGAAAACAATCAAAAGGAATTATTCCTTCACATCTATACTATGTTTTTGGTCATCTGTCTTGGTAAATTGTGATCCAAATGGTATGTATGTAGTTCTTGATAAAGGTCCGTGGGACCGAAACATTGAACCTGAACCCCAAAGTGGTCTGACTCTCACCTGTTGGAGGGTAAAATTTGAAGTTTGGATCTCTATATGTGGAACACTATCGGCTACACTAGTACCAATTTGGTATCAGAACCCAAATTTAATTGATTTATGTAAAGCACCCCTGATGAAGTCTTGTAGTGAGATGAAACTTGTTGGGCACTTGTTTTCATCCACTATCTGAGAAAATCCTCTGACAAGGTAATATTTTGAAAAAATTGGTAAAGTGTATGTCTAATGTTTTTTTTTTTTTATTTGAGAATCTTGTCTATGGCTGTTTAAGATAAGGAAAGACAAAAATAAATAATACTAAGTAAGTATTGGGCACTATATAACACTATTTAGTTTACATGCGTGTCCTTTTTTTTTTTTTCCTTAGATGCTCATTATTTTGCACAAACAGGTTTTATTTTTGCAGCTATATTGCAAGTGGCCTCACTACAACGTTGAAGGGAGGCAGATAATGATGTGCTCCCCTGGGGCCAAAGTGTTTGGTCTGGGTTTTTTTTTTTTTTTTGTGTGTATAGAAGGCAATACTGTCCACTCCTGCAGATCACAATAAATCCTGTAGTGTATTTGAATAGGACCCCACAAGGCTTAACACTGGCTAGTAGCCTGGGAATTAAACAATTTATTTTTTCCTGGAAATTTACTTTTTTCCTCAGTTAGCAGTTGTTAAAGATGTAAACACTATTCTCTTTCTAGAGCTTCCAGAAAATTGGACCGACACCAGGGAAACTCTGTTGGAGGGAATGCTATTTCATCTGAAGTATTTGGGTATGACCTTGGTAGAACAACCAAAAGGGGAAGAATTGTCTGCAGCTGCGGTGAAGAGGATTGTAGCAACAGTATGTGTAATTTCTTGTTTTAATAAAAAAAATGTTTTGTTTACATCCAGAAGTAACTTCTCCAAATATTGCCATTTATTTTAAATGTATGTTATAACAGTCAGCTTAGATTGTGACGATGCCTGTAGGTCTAAATAATGCAGTAGAACATCACCTGTATGGGGCTACCTAATGGTGTGTACACACGGTGAGATTCCCTTGCTATTTGACTTAAGATTCGAGTGCTATGCAATCTTTGCTATCTCTGTACTTTTAACATACAATTCATACAATCAGCATTAGATTTGCACTATATAGTCATTGCTGCCCTGTCTATCTGGGTTTCGATTTGTGCTATCACAGGAGCGCGCATTGGGATCAAAAGGTAAAAAACCTGTGATACTGCTTTCACATTGCAGAAATGGGTAATGACACGGTATTCTTAAATGGGACTTTAAAACTGGTCTGAGCCTTGAGACCTTTCACATTGCAGGTGAAAACCGTTTTAAAAATCATTTAATACCATTCAAACATTCAACCCGTTTAACCCCAAAGGGACACGTTTCAAGCCATTGAAATAGAGCTGTTCAAACTGCCAAAAAAACGGCTTTGAACCGTGTAGGACTCTGCTTTTTAACCGTGTTGAAATACCGGTAAATCAACTCTGGCACTTTCACATTGCAGCCTTAAACGTTTTAAAATGGAAAAAAACGGCAATATACCGTTTTAAAAGTGCGATGTGAAAGGGGTATGAGATCTGCATGCGATTTTGCTATATAGTCAAAATCTGATGTCAAATCTCACCGTGTACACACAGCATAAGACTTTTTAACCAGGGGAACTATGGAGTTTGGGTGTGACAACTTTTGGAAAGTATGTCTCTGCAACTTATTTTTTATATTAAACCAGGCCAAAGCAAGTGGGAAGAAGCTACAGAAGGTTATTTTAAAAGTAACTCCCAGAGGAATAGTCCTTAATGACAGTATTACTAACCAGCTGATTGAAAATATATCCATCTACAGGTGAGTTAATGCTGTACAAGTGTAACACTTGGAAATAGTATTTACAGATATTGCTGTGTAGCGCGCACCATGCAACTCGCTCTAGGTCCTTGCATTAGTATCGCATGTTATAATAACGGGATTTCTACTTTGTCCACCAGATGTCACTTTCCCAGAACTGTAAAGCGCTTGCCTCTTATAGCCAACGGACTCTTCCGTGATTGTCTTTAGTCTGTGTACTAAGTTGGGATTTTATTTGCAGAATCGGCTATCTCTAAAAGTATTCCTGGTTTCGTACTTATTAAATAGAACAACATAAGTAACCTGTAATCCACTGCCACTCGCTCCCTACTGTACAGTATCTCATAGATATGTCTCCCACATTGTCTCCATTGCTGTGCTGCCATTAAAATATATATTATATTAATAATTTTGTAGGATACAGACCATTACCATAGCCACTAGGTCATAGCCATCTGCAAAAGGAGCCAAGACCAAGGCCTGTGTTTGAGACCCTGTACAGTAGGAAGCAAGTGGTAGTGTATTACATGTTTCTTCCAATTAATAGGCACAAAACCAGGAATACTTAGAGCTAATAAAGCTGTGAATAAAATCCCTAACTTAGTACACAGAGTAAAGACATTATCACTAGATAATAGGACTCAATAGTGTGGATGGCGGAGGGGCTTTGATCCAAGCACAATTAGCTCAGTGGGAATCTATACTATTGAGTGATTGTGAGGGGGTATGAAGTCATATTAATGAGATAACTGAGTGGTACAGCAGTGTACATGTTGCTTTCCATTTTATGAAGACAAAACCTGGAATGCCTTCTGAAAAAACACTGCTGTATTTGGGATTAAGATGCTGCACGTAGTACTGGTTGGTAGAGTGGCTTTTTTTTTTTAAGGTAACGTGATGGGTCCGCCTCACATGTCACGGTCTACTGCCACAGCATTGTATTAAGCGTAGTCTTAACGTGGAGCATTCGCCACCCAATGGTTAAACTGTATTACATGGTGTGGGGACTAACGCACATCATAACATTATTTACAGCTCTCGATTTTAGCAGCCTAAATAGAGCACTATGAACAACGATGTATGAGGACACATCTGTACATCTCCAACCCTAAAGCATTATTGTACTGAACACTTAACTTATTCCTGCATCCCCCAAGCAAAGTTCTGGCTCTAGTGTGAAACCAGAATATTGTTAAATCCTAGTGAGTAACACCAAAGTAAGCTCTTAAACGTCAGTGCTCTTACAGAACTCCAAAGTAATCTCGTACAGAATAAACTGTAGAGGTGAACGTAATGAAAATGGTCTTCAATGTTTTGTTTAATAAAACTTCTGTCTGTACACATGGGGTGACTGGTGCTTAAGCACAGATTACTTAGCACAAATGCGATGCACCTATGGTGTGTGCTGGGTGATCTGTGGGCCATTGTTCTTTTGTAAGAATACTGGCGATCTAGCTAAACTTGACGATCTTGTCAGGCAATAGTAACTCATGGGTCCGTGCAGTGCCATCGCTGTGGGGTATACACACTGGGTGATGTGTGCTTTAATTTCTTAGACATAGCCCTGAAAGCACCCCATGTGTACTGACCCTTTTTTTTACAGTATGTGTAGATACATGTTGGTATGCTACAATTGTGTAGTTTCACCGTTAAAGAGTTGGTGTAACTGACCATTTCTGTGCATGTCTGTGTACATCCTTTTCCCTCTTCTTTGCAGGATATCATATTGCACAGCTGATAAGCTGCACGATAAAGTTTTTGCCTACATAGCTCAAAGTCAGCAGAATGAAACTTTGGAATGCCACGCGTTTCTCTGTACAAAACGGAAAATGGTAACCTTAAACCTTGACTAACTCATTTGTCCTCTAACTCTCATTTTAAAGCAAAACATGATATTTGGCTGCCCATGGAGAATCTTTCTTCAGCCATGTGAGCGCACTAGTCTGAAAGCAGGGAGTATGAAATGAAGTCTGTGTAGTACAATCTTGTGGACCCTTTCCTCGCTGAAACGGTTTTAGTGGGTGTGGTATAGCACACCGACAGTCGGGATCCCTACTACCCAGGCTCAGACAGCGTGGGAGCTCAATGTAGCACCTTGCAGGCTCGCTGCGCTCACCACTCTGCGGGCACAGTGGCTCTCCACATTATATTATCTCCATGGGGTCGTGGACCCCCATGAGGGAGAATAGCCGGTTGCAGTTGGAACCCCAAGTGTTGGGATTCTGATGTTGGTGAAATGACTGTCTGAATCCTGACTGTCAGCCATCAGGCACCTGTTTTAGTGTTGTCTTTCCAGATACTTTAAAAGGAGGGAGAAACTTATTTTTAGTGTGCTCGTTGGTCCAGAAACTAGGATTCCAAATTTTGGACCTAAATGGAGACTTTCCTGTTAGATCCATTCCTTTGTTATCTAGGTTTTGGTTTTCCAGTGGTATATGGAACTGCAGGTCTCGATTTGGTTTGCCACATTGCTCTGCATTTTTATGTTGACTTTGCTTTTGTCACACAGATCGCAAATAGACTAGTGGGAGTAATGAAGATCTAATAAAATGATGCATTTCCAGGGGATTTAGTGCATGGGTTTTCAATGGTGGCATACTGACCTCTATTTGTCATGACTGTTAGGATGGTATTAAGCAGACATAAGTGTCGATCCACTTAGCTGCCATGATCTTGCGGATGCACTTTACATGGCCCAGAATTTAAACAAATGCTTGAGGCAGCTAGCAAGTTTGTGTGAGTTCGAAGTTTGGGTGCAGTTGCCGGTATTTAAACACTGCGGCAACAGCACCTAAGACCCTTCACAGTTAAGATCCGTGGATGAGGGAAATGGCATGTAGGAGGTTAAATGTTTAATATTTTAGTTTGTGGAGACAACTGCAGGACTTAATATTTCCATACTCCTTCTATTTTTGGGTTTCTCACAGCTTTGTGTATGGTGACTATGCAGAGTGATTTATAGGGTTTGCTCCACTAAGTCTTATGCCCCATACCATACACACAGGGAAACTAACTTTTTGTCCTGAGTGATCTAGTTCAGCACAGATTTCTCAGCACCAGCGATGTGTGCTGAGTAATCTGTCAGCCATTGCCAGGCTTGATCATTAAAGTCTGAAATATAAACTGCAGGACCACCCATCACTATGGGGCATACACACGGAGCGATTTGTGCTTAATATCTAAGCCATGGGTCTTCAACCTGTTGCCCTCCAGATGTTGTGGAACTACATGTCCCAGCATGCCCTGACGTTTTGGCATGCTGTTATAGGAAAATTGTGGCAATGCATGTTGGAACATGTAGTTTCACAACATCTGGAGGACCACCCGTTGAAGACCCATGTTCTAAGTGATCTAGCCAGATTGCTTTGAAATCCAACTGAATAACAATGTGTGCTCCTACGTCAGGTGCTTTTGGCGACACAAGCATTGGGTCGACAGTCAAAAGGTCAACCTGGGGTTTTTCACTTTTTTTTTTTTTTTTTTTTGTGCCGAAAGGCAGTATTTCATGCCCTACCATCCAATAGGGAGTGGTGGGAGAATAAAATTGTGCTAAGCCTATCAAGCCACTGTGCCCGAAGCATGGCAAGCGCACACGGTGCACTTTAAACCGTCGACTTTCAGGTCAAACAGTGAAAAATCCCATGTCCACCTAGAACATATCGACCTAGACACCTTGCAGTATGTTGACCCAATGATCCTATTCCGTAAAACGTGGTTAAACATTACAACACAACTGTCTAACAGTAACCAGTCTGAAAAGCTTAGCTGTGCTACACTTGGTCACCCACTGCAATAGGTAACAGAAACCAGTGTGTTTGTTGTTATCTCTCTCCCAGCCTTTAACAGAATTTGCTTAACCTCATGGTGGACTCTGCTAAAAAAAAAAAAAAAAAAATGCATTCAATAATCCACATATGAAAGTAGTAAGTGGCTACAGGAAAAAAGTAAGATTTGCTTTTAAAATGTCTTGTGTTTTTGTTTGTTTTTCCTGTTAGGCACATGCGGTTACATTAACAGTAGCTCAAGCTTTTAAAGTGGCTTTTGAGTTCTGGCAAGTATCCAGAGATAGTAAGTATATCCACTTAAATTACAATTGTGTGGGTTTTTTTTTCACAGCTAAATACATGATGCCTTATTACTCACCCCTAAAATAAAATCCACTAGTCGCCCCATATTTCCTGCTTTCCTTGTTATGTAGTAATTAGTAAGGCTAACATTGAGCGAGAATGCTAGAACGCTTCTGTAAAGGTTATCCATGTGTATTTGGTCAAGTTATGCTGGGTTGTATTTAACTGGCTAATAATAAAAAATATAAAAAAAACTAATTGTTCAATCCATAAGATTCTGATGTAACTACTAAACTTTTTGATACGTCTGGTTTGAAACTAGGTTTTTACTGATCTATTTGTTAATTGGAAATATGTTGTGCATTTTACCTACAGCTTAGATATAAACAGATTGTTGAATTTGTAAAAAATAACCTAACCTGTGGGAAAGAAATGAGCTCGGATACAGTAGATGATACCACGGAGGCCATGTGGGCTGAGATAACTGATAATAACAAAACCCAATAATAACATTTTAATAGGGGTATGCTACAGACCGACCACCAAACGTGAACGATAGGGATGAGTCTCTACTTTTAAATCAAATCAAAAAAAGTCAGACCAGGGGCAGGTACTAATGGGGGATTTCAATTTAGCAGATATTGGGGCAGATGTATTAAGCCTGGAGAAGAGATAAAGTGGAGATAAAGTGGAAGGAGATAACGCACCAGCCAATCAGCTGTGTTTGAAATATGACAGTTGGGATCTGATTGGCTGGTGCGTTATCTCCTTCCACTTTATCTCCAGTTTATCTCTTCACCAGGCTTAATACATCTGCCCCAGTGATTGGAAAAAAGACCTGTAAATCGTCAAAAAGCAGTGTTTTCCTAAGCTTGCTCAAAGATCAATTTATCACACAAACGGTAGAAGATCCAACTCGTAATGAGGCAATATTGGATTTAGTATTAACAAATAACACAGATTTAGTATAAAAACGCCAAAGTAATTGAACACCGTGGGAATAGCGACCACAACATGCTTTCACTGGAAATCAACTTTTGTAAACTACAACATACAGGACTGGCCAAAATACTAAACTTCAGAAAAGCTAACTTCGAATTATTCAGGGAAGCTCTAAAAAATGTAAAGTGCCAAGTTATTTGAAGGGAAGAATGCAGAGGAAATGTGGGATGCATTAAAAAAAAATGTGCTCGAATCATTAACTACTAATACATCCAAAAAGTCCAATAAGGGTAAATTCAATTAAAAAAAGCCATCCTGGTTGGACAAAGTAAGGACGGCAATCAACCAGAAAATAAAAGCATTTCAATTCTATAAAAACAAAGTAAACGAGGAGGCGTTCAAGTACAAAGAAACAAAACAAATTTGCAAAGAGGAATTCAAAGTGGCTAAAAGAAATACGCAGATCGCATAGCCACTGAAAGCAAAACTAACCCAAAAGTTTTTCAAATACATAAATAGTAAGCGAATAATGAAAGAACATCGGCCCATTAACCGACATTAATGGTAAAGTTTTACAGAGGATAAGGGAAAAGCAGAACTGTTAAATGGGTTCTTCTCATCAACTAGGAGAGAGCAGATGGAGGAATGCACAGGTAACACAATTGGGATGAACAATCCGGATCTTAATATTTCTTTCACGACCGATGAGATAATATTGAGGCTCAGCAAAATCAAAACCAACAAATCACCAGGGCTAGATGGGATCCATCCTAGTGTGCTAATGGAATTAAGGGAGGAACTTGCATTTTTGATAATTCCCTATCAGAATATCAGAGGTAGTGCCAATATTCAAAAAATGAAAAAGGGATGACCCGGCTAATTACAGGCCTGTGAGCTTAACATCAATAGTGGGTAAAATATTTTAAGGGATGGTATCCTGGAATATTTAGACCTTCATAGTTTACTTAGTATTAACCAACATGGGTTCGTGAAATCATTAAAGCCAGACAAATTTACTAGGCTTCTATGAGGATGTCAGCAAAAACCTTGATAATGGAAACACAGTAGATGTGGTCTTCCTAGATTTTGCAAAAGCTTTTGATTACAGTACCACACAAGAGGTAGATAAATAAAATGGAGGACCTGAGATTAGGGGCAAATATCTGTAGATGGGTAGGGAACTGGCTGTGTAATAGAGAACAAAGTGGTTGTGAACAGTGCTGTATCAAATATGACACCAGTACTAAGTGGCGTGCCACAGGGTTCCGTACTAGGGCCCTTCTTTAACATATATAAACTATATTGGGATGGGAATACTCAGCAATGTATCCATCTTTGTTGATTTTAATAACTACTCAATTTTGTGTCATCAGCAGAGGATGTAACCGCACTTCAAAGTGATCTTAACAATCTAGATGAGTGGGCTAAAAAATTAAATATAAGGTTCAATGTGGATAAATGCAAGGTTATGCACCTTGGGAGGCATAACCAGTGTGCTAGTTACAACCTAAGCAGGGAGGCATTGGGTTTCCGTACTTAAAGTATCTAGGAGTCCAAATAGATAACAAGCTGGGTTGTAGTGCTCAATGTCACATAGCAACAAAAAAGGCCAACAGAATTCTAGCATGTATTAAAAGGGGCATGGAAACTAGGGATTCATAAGTAATTATGCCACTGTACAAGTCATTGGTTAGACCTCACCTTGAATATGGAGTACAGTTCTGGGCCCCACACTATAAAAAGGACATCATAGTATTGGAAAAAAACTCAAAGAAGAGCAACTAAGCTAATCCTGTGAATGGAGAATTTAAACTACGAGAGATGAGCACTTTGGGACTATTTACAGTAGAGAAGAGACGTTTAAGGGGGGACATGCTCAACATGTACAAATATATCAGGGGCCAATATAAAGAACTGTAAAGCACCCTTTTTACTGCAAGAAAGGAATCGAGGGCATGATTTTAGATTAGAAGAAAGAAGATTTTGTTCCTTCAAAAGAGAAATTCTTTACGGTCAAACTGGAACTCTCTTCCTGGAGCAGTGGGGTCGGCAGACACAAATACGTTCAAAATAAGGTTGGACAAACATTTATTGGATAAAACATCCAAGGGTACTAATAAGAATCATATTCTGTCTTTTACAAGGGATAAGCTATTAAAACCTCGGTTGAACTCGATGGACGCAAGTCTTTACATACAGTAGTTACAGAGTAGATAAGGCTGAATAGACAAAATACTATGGGCAGTATTCAATGAGAATTTTGACTATGTGCAGCGAATCCTGTTTAGGATTTGCTGCACATTCGCCACTGCCCACCGTGTTCCGGAGCCTCGCCGGCTCCAGTATTCAACGAGTCAGGGGCTCACTGCCCCTGACCGGCGAATTTTAACTCCTGCGGCGATGCGGCAGGCAGGGAGATGGAAGTCTCCCTGCCTGCCCCAGAACGTTTGTGGGGGGGAGGTGGGCTCCACAGGAGCCAGGCAGCACAGGCTGCCCCGGGATAGCCAACAGGGGGCCGGGTATTCACTACACCCGATCGTGCATATGTAACGATCGGGTGCAGTGAATATATGAATATCTAATGCTCGGCTCCCGGCCCCCTGCTGGCTGCTGTGTGTAAAAAAAAAAAAAAATATATATATATATATATATATATATATATATATATATATATATATATATATATATATATATATATATATATATATATATATATATATATATATATATATATATATATATATATTTATATTATTCTCATGAATAAAAATAGCATGCCCCTCAGAATAAAATTCCTGATTTTTTTTTTTTTTTTTTTTTTTTTTTTTGGACACCAAATGTAAAAAACAAAACACTTTATTTTAAAAGTTCACATTCCACTTCACCATAAAAAGATAGCTATTGCTACTCTGTGAATCATGGCGATAAAAACCTTGAAATGTATTCGCCATCTGGTCATTGAATAGGGTGATTCACCGTTTTAGTCAAAAAAATCGCCTTACAGCACAAAATCGCCATAAAACATGGCGAATCAGGCTCATTGAATACTGCCCTATATATGAAATCCTTTATTGCAGATGCTATCTCCAGAAATCCCTCATGTTCCTTTATGAAGGCCATAATCTTTTGTTCTAGATCATCCTAATCCTATGGCTGCTTCTATGAAACGGTGTACACTGTTGGTTATAACATTATATTTTAACTATATAGTCAACATGGTATGCTTTTAAGCAGCATTCGATCCTGACGCCCCCTCTTGTTACTGACATTAAGCAATAACTATTGGGTGTGTTAACTTTAATTTCCTCTTTAGCAGGTAAAGAAAAGCGAGAGAAGCCTGGCTCTGATGGAGAGGGGGCAAGTAGCTCTCAGTCTGATGGGTCCTCAAGTCTTGCCAGTCTTAAAGGAGGTTAGTTGAGAAAGCGCAGTTGGAGGGTGAAACAGACATTTAGTAAATGTCTTTGGGAAGGGTTGCAATATTTGTATGTTTTATATAGGTAGCTTATACAGCCATAATTAATGGATCCATTATAGACTAATGCATTACAAAACGCTTTGTGTATATAATTATGTATGGCTTGGCTGTATATTTCAATCCTTATTTAAACAATCTGAAACGTCCACAACTTTTGAATGATACAAGATCGTGTACCGTAACTAAAGGCTTAGGCCTTGAGGGAAGGTCACTGTAGGAAGAGGCTTGTTTTCTGTGAGACATGCATTGCTGAAGCCAATTGAAATGTTGTCCCCCTCCCCTTGATGGATGTTATGGTAGTGGTATATTTGAGTAATTGATATTTATTAGTAATGTTAAAATGATCAAGTGACTTGCTAGAAAGGAAGTAGTCGTACAACTTGTTTTATGCCAATTTGGCAATCTTTCCTTCCTGTATGTCTAATTCCTGTAACTGTCATTGCAGCTACAGGTAATCTCTTAGAACTAGATGATGCTACCAAAACCTTGGATGGGATAAATATCGGTGACAATCATTTTGATGATATATTTCAACAAGGTGCTCCCAATGAAAACAACAACCTAGTATGGGTAAGTTGCACATACACACTTGTAATCAAGCGAGAGATTTTTGTTTTATTCTAAGCAGAATTTAATTCTTAAGGCTATATAACTGTAATTTGTATCCGATGCACAGCATTTAAAAATAGAAGCCTAAATATAGGATGAATTGGGAAAACCTGTGAGACTAGCTTCTTGATTAACGGCTCTAATGTGAGAGTAACAAATTGTACCAGTAGCAAATTCAAATGTAATTTAGATAACTAATACACAACACAGAGAGGCCATGCACAACTATCACTTTGGTCACTGGATGCCCTACAATTCACCCCCCCCCCCCCCTCTACTGAAGTTGACACTATATGAAAATCTGTGTAAAACTGCCACTTTAAGTGTGTGTTTTTTTTTTGTTTTTTTTTTTAGAATAAATGGAAATGTATTCTTGTGGTTTGTTGCTGTAACACAATTTATGTATACTAATGAGCTAATATTGTGGTGTTTCTCCTCTATATAGGAACGTGATGATGGCTTGGATGAGGCATTTTCAAGGTATTGGAGACCTATGGATCTCTGGTGTTTGTAGTTATTGTGTGTTTCTACAGTAGTCTGGTTATGAAATCACTGCA
This sequence comes from Crinia signifera, assembly GCF_055691185.1. NCBI lineage: Eukaryota > Metazoa > Chordata > Amphibia > Anura > Myobatrachidae > Crinia > Crinia signifera. Next base: position 209,110,234 of record NC_139218.1, read on the forward strand.
CTTAAGGGGCATACACACAGGGCTTTTTTTTTTTTTTTTTTTTTTGTGCTTTTTCTAAGCATCTGACTCGCTTAAGGTGCCCATACACGTTACAATTATTGTATACAATATCGCATCTTTTTTTGTGTGTGCTGCACATACTTTTTGTACTAGATAGTATACAATATTGTATATAACCATTGTAATGTGTATGGGCACCTTTAGAAATGAAGCCCTTTTTTGATCTGAGTACACCCTACAGTGATGTACCCTACAGTGATGTATCAGAATCGTCCAATGGACATTGCATGCATAGGCAAAACACTGTTCGGCACAAATCTCTGATGCATTGCATGTGTGTAGCAATGTTTGAGTGATCTGCGCTTAAATGCCTCGGCTGCAAGGTTTGCTAGGACTTTGTGTAGATATGTACAGGAAACTGGTGTTTGTTGTCAACATGCAGCCTATTCAAGAGATGCATCACAAAAAACCTCAAAAGTACGCCGGTTCAGTCTAACCTTTCTTCATGCTCCCTAGTAAAGCAATTAGCCACAATCTGATCGCTGGTAACTCTGTACCCATTCTAATTTCTCATTTATGAATCACGCAGAGAAACAGGAAATGACATAATAAAGCCACCTAGTTTGTGCTGACATTTGTTTTGTTCTGTCACGGACAGGCTGGTAAGTATTAACTGGTTATTTTTCATATTATTTTAACACTTTCTCTTCTCCCCTCCAGACTTGCAGAGTCCAGGACCAACCCTCAGGTTCTTGATATTGGCGTGACTGCAAGTGATTTCCAGACAGAAGAATGCTCCTCTCCTTTCAACTGGGACAGAATGGATTTGAATCCTGCTGATGGAGATGAACTATTTATGTTCTGACACTGATAAAAACACTGCCTATTTTCAATGCAATAGTCCCAAAAAATGCTTGACATGGGACCACAAACCAAAGCTTTTTCATCTCCAGATTTTTTCTACACCATGATGGCGGGAGTGGAGGGTAGGGTTGGTTACTTTTTTTCTGGAGCAAAATCAAACTACCATTGTCCAAAGGGCCGCAAAGTCTTTGTAATAAAGAACTTAAGAACTTCTTTCAGAGGTTGTTGCTTCTGGAAAACTGTTACAGATTTGTAACTGGACATATGCATTTTTTATGGTGTACTTTATAAATGCAACAGATACAAGATTAGTACCAAGCTTACTCTGCAACCTTGGTTATTTACTACCCTGCAGACATGTTACACATGTATATTCTACAATTTCCTTTGTTTTGCAGTGCTGCACAGACTTCTGCCATCCCCCTAAGTAAACCCCTCCTGGCTTCATGTGAAATTAGTCCTGTTGCACACCACTGCACAAGCTTACCCCACATGTTTTGTCTCTTCATAAAGTATTCCAACAGCACCGTACATTTCATTTTCATGTGTTTATACACAATTGATCGCACTTCATTGAGCACTGCACTTATATTTTATTTTTTCAATTTAAAAAAAGAACTTTAAATTACTATGTTGGTGACAATGGTAACATTTTACGTAATGCATTATAGATGTTTGCAAGGCACATGGTCTGTATTGCAGACTATACTGCTATAACTTTGTCAATGTCTCTTATCCTTCTGTTGGCTTCCACCTGACTTGTGCACTTTGTATATTGTCTCTGACCTGTATTATCTAGAGCCCTTCATGTGAGTGTTGGATTGATTTGACATGACAGGTTTGTCAACACTAAGGTAACTAAACCAGGTCTTTACTTCCATCTGTTCTTTCAACGCTGTAAACAATATAAAGCTGTTTTAATTTTATTCTACTGCTAAAAATTAATGCAGCACATGCCCATTAAACTTTATGATTATTTGATGTGAAAACACTATTGCCATGAACAGTATGAATTGTGAAACGTACAGTATTTTCAAAATGTGCTTGGTTGTAATGTAGCAACTTTATTTATTTCTTAAACTTAAGACCTGGAACATCAATCGGTCAATTTTGGTGGCTTCTTTATATGCTAATTAAAAATAAGGGTAAGTGTAACACCCTGTGTCTGCCCGCTGCTTTAAAAAACATCTGAAAGGGGAACTTTGAAAGATTGCTCTTCAAAAACCTGGATGTCATTAGACTGATGCTGGTGTATACACTAGTTCCTGCTATTTAATGTACCCCCCCCCCCCCCCTAAATATTGGTAGTATAAGTGGGACTAGCTTTGTTTTGGGGTTTTTAAACCACCCCACCAGCAATAGCCCTTCAGTACCCCATTGTATGTGTCATTTGCAGTGTCTGCACCAAACAGTAGCTGGTACCACTCCAGAATGCCTTTTGGTGTTGCGCTGGTCCTATAGCGTGCGTTCTAACACAGATGCGTCGCTTAACTTTTTTAGCATGGTTGTCTGTTCTCTGGTTAGGGAGTATGGTGAGCAGTACTGAGGGTGCCAAATTTTAGCTGACCCTGTAAGTGCTCCAACTAATCTACCATTTGAGTCTTTTATTTAAAATTGAACACCCTTCATAGCTCCCACCCACAGCAGCAGGCGCTGTTAGAATGTTTCACTTCAGATCTGAAAATGCTGTGTCTTTAAAAGGTATAAAACGTGTCTTACATGCTAACCCATGTGCAAGGAAAGTTTCAGTAAAGTTGAGAAAAATTTAACTAGGAGGGCTTCTGACCTAACCTTGAGTACAAATTGGAATGATTTTTGTGATGCTAAATCCCCCCCCCCCCCCCCAATATATATATTGATAGACAAATTCATATTTATTTTTTTTTTTTTTGTCACTTATCTGAAATATTTTGTACACCTTTGACATTATTTATTGTAGAAAGGGGAGTTTTGTTTAAGTATTTGCTACTCTAATGTACATGGGGAAATATTTTAGCAGCAATATAATATATTTTATACTGTTGTATGGTAAATTATTGGCAGCTTTCTTTTGAAAACCAAAATAAAATCCTGTTTTGGAATGCTTGCAATATTCTCCCTAATATTGTAATATTACCTTTATGACAGTGTTGGCGTTTCTATTCTGTTGGGAGTTTATGTAATTAAAATACTCTTTAGTTCTCTAAAATACTTTTGTATAACTATAGCAATTTCACTAGATCGCTTAGAAAATGCCCTTACATTGCTCTGTGTAGCGATGCTGGATAAATGTAGTTAATCACTGGTCAGGGCCAGTATTCTCACCAGAGAACACTGGTACTGACTGATTGCTGAGCACGCATCCCTCTGCAGTGATCTACAGTGCTCAGATCGCTCATCAACATATGTGTGTATGCCCCTTTACACTGTTCAGCTATCTTTTTATTTTTTTTTCTTCTCCTGATCAGACCCTAAACATAAGGGTATATTAAGTTTGTAGTACTGTTATTTAAAGCTACCTAATGATTACAGTACAATCCTATGCTCCAAATCAAATGCAGAGATATGTCATTTAAGTAGTGTGACCATTGCATACATGACTCTTTATGGCTGGGGTAGCCAACCCTAGTCCTCGAGCTACGAACAGTGCATGTTTTGCAGGTCTCCTCACAGAATCACAAGTGAGCTACTTGGCTCCATCTGTGTATCTTTTAAAATGTGTCAGTGATTAATGAGTGCAGCTGTGCAGCAGCTAGGTTGTCTGGAAAATGTGAACTGTTGGTAGCTCTCGAGGACTAGGGTTGGCTACCACTGCTTTATGGGCTCGGACAAAATAGGAAAGGGGTGTTTTTTTTTTGTTTTTACAACTGCACTTAATTGCAGCCTAAGCTCTCAAAGCTGCTTGCTCTCAGAGTAGCTTTTATCAACTACTTTTTGTAAATGAATTTGGGTTCTGACATTCTTGTGCTGCAACACAATTGCCAACATACCTTCCCACCTCCCCCCCTGTGGTTTTGTTACTACTGCAAGTAGAGAAATGTACCAGTCACCTTTTTTTTTTTTTGATATTGGACTTTGATTGGTTTGCCAAAACCACCCCTTCATGTTTTGGCTCTGTATTTTTGAGAAATTGGAATAGCTACAATCACAATTGGGGTGGTTTTGTCTGTCATCCCCTCCCCCGCACTGCATTAATAACCTCAATATTCATTTTCCTTTTACTCTAAGCATCACAAATTTAGCTGGATAGCTAAAACACAATATCATGGCAGACAGAATAATAACTGTCTTAAAAAACCTTTTTCTCCCAAAGAACACACCATGCAGCGAAAACAGGTGCAAGATGAATGTCATTGTCAACCGACCCTTTATGTAGTAGAAATAAGATATGCACACTTCAACCATGGATGCTGTCACCGGTCTATTAATTTACCAAGCTTTTGATGGTGACTGTCATATGTAGTGGCATTTGACATGTTCGTAATTGTAGTCCATTCCTTTAGTTCAGATTTCCAAACTTGCTCCTGTCTGCCATGCAACACTGCCATTGGTTCTGCTATGAAAATGCAGTTTGTGGAGTTGTTTTCTTTTTCCCTTCCAGCCCCAGTTGCAGGGGACATTGGAGGAGCTGTTGCTGAGCGGATTGTTTGCACATCTGCAAAACAGATAAAATGTAGGCTTTATACCTAGGTTTGAGCATGGTGGCCAAAATGTAGCATTTGATCACCCTTGAATCCTGGCAAAGAGCAAGAAAGGTTCCATCCAGAAGTCCCACATACTTAGTGGAATGTCTTTGTTTTTAGCTCCTCTCTGGGTAATTCTCTGAAAGCCTGTGGAATGACCTGACTTAAGCTGGCAGTGCCTAAATGAATTTCACGTGTGAAAATTCTAAGGGTTGGAGAAATGCACAGCATTCCTTCACTGTGCTTGAGTCCGGGGCATTCCCTTTGCCTATGTAATAGGTGGATGTATAAGCATTAATGGTCTTTTGATGGGCCTGCATCTGCAAGCATATATAAGGTAGTATTCAACCTTGTTATCACCTCTTTGAAGTCTTCAGGTGATGGTTCAGTCTACAACACAGAATGTGGAAACGGTTTTGGGCCACTGACCTCATCTCTTGCATGTCCAGATTTAAAAAAAAAAAAAAAAACTACACCACCAATTTGTGTGCTGGAATTTGCCCCAGATGTAGTGCTCACATAATATCTGTGGCATTGTCAGATATCACAAATCCCCAGGAGAGTCTAAGCAGGGTAAGTAATTGTGCAATGATGTTCCGGAGTTTCTCAGCAGTATGCTTTTTACAGAAACTGATGATACACCACATAGGAATTGCTATTGTGTAAGGCCCAGTGGGCTGTCACAGTAATGTAGGTCTTGGCTTACCCTGTTACACATGTCCATGGTTAGGTGGAAAGTGGATACAATGGCATTTTGAGGACACTTTTCTTCGTGTCCCTGTGCTGTCTTCAAACCGCTTGTCTAGTGAAGTGGAATCTAGACTGGATTTGGTACTGGGAACACAATACCTTCAGCAACTGTTTAAATACCACTGCACTGATCCTGGGCACATATCTAACACCAGCATAAATGTTATAGCCTCATTACTCTGCTTTGGAACAGGATGACTGATGTCACACTTTATTGCAAAGGACTGTTCTGACAGGTAATTGCTTAGTTTAAAGTAGTAGAAGTGGTCTTCTGACTTCCTCTCTGGGTTGACTCAGTAGGCGTAATACACAAGGATCCTGTGGCGGAATACCAGATAGGAGAGGGTTTAGCCATGCCATTGACATGGCCTGCAGGACTACTACTGATTAAGGAAGCAAGTGACAATGAGGGAGTTGGTGTTGTGGATTGATGGTGCTTGGATTTGGCAGGGAAAGTGATTAAGGTGTCATTCACATACACTCGGCAAAGTTTTGAACTTGACAGTGACATGATGAATGCGCTGCAGGTTACATATGATGGAGGATGTTCCTAGGTGGTTAGTATCCTTGCCTTTCACAAAGTCTACATGTGCTGACTCTTGATTTTTTTTTGGTCTTTTTCCCAGGCATGACAATGGGCTTTTTCATGCAAAGGCCAACAACTGTCTCCACAGGTGCCTGATTCAAACTAACAACATCACCATCAGAAGCCTCATCAACTGCCTACTCCGTGCCAGATACACCAATATCCTACTCATCCTGGTGTATTTCTACAGGGACCTCCTCAATCTCAATGCCAGCAACTGGTCTGGCAATGCTCCTCCCAGCACTTGCAGAGTTCATACTCTGGAAAGAACCACCACTTCCCATACTGTATTGAGAAGGTCTGGCCTAGACATTGCAACTGTGTACTCACTAGGACTCTCCTTGGGTATTTGTGATATCTGTGCTTTAACCAATTTTATATTTTGAGAGGAGGACTTCCATCTTCATGAGAAACTTAACCACCGATCATGAACAGATTGTTCTCGTTAACTGACTTATTTATTAGCGTTTCTTTTGTTATTTCAGGCCTCCTATGCCATTGGGATTCGGCATTAGCAGAAAACATTGATGGATTTACAATGTCATGACTGGTGGTAGCAGCTTCAGTACTACTAGTCATAGGAAGTGGTTCCTGATCTTTCAATTGAGTTTTCTCCATTTCTCTATCAACACTCGCCATAACTGGACTTATATATGGACGCACAGGGCAGCGTTATTGGACTCATACAGCAGCACTATTGCACGTATATATGGCTATACAGGGCAGTACTACTCCACATATATGGCTGCACAGGGCAGCACTACTGGACTAATATACTGCAGCACTATTGCACAGATATATGGCTGCACAGGGCAGCACTACTGCACATATATGGCTGCACAGGGCAGCACAACTGGACATATATATGGCTGCACAGGGAAGCTCTACTGCACTTATATATGGCAACACAGGATTTATAGGGCAGAAAGGCAGCGCCCAGATATATGGCAGACTGGGCACCCCTGGACTGATAGAGCAAACAGGACATGCGAGAGTATGACCGCAGACCTACCCGAGCCACCACTGACAAGAGGTCTGTCCTGCACCCTCTCCAAAACGCACAAGAATCCGACAGTGGGATGATGATGTTTGAGGGGTGGGGGCTCGGATCTCGGAGATCCAAACATGCTTATCCCTAAATTAAAACTTCTCCCTCCCGGTCACTTTAATGCTAGTATTTGTTGTATGACTTTAGTATGTTACATGCATGTAACCATCTCATTTTCCTATATTGTTGTTGTATCTTATTTTGGGATCCGAAATGAGTCATGTGATTGCCTTGATGAGGGTTATTATGGTACTCTGTGTTTTCTCTTGTGATCTCCTATTGGAGATGAAAAATAATATATTCTAAGGGGAAACTATTAAAAAAAAAAAAAAAAAAAACTGTAGACCGTGGGTTCATAAAAATGTAGGACTTTGACTTTACCACTCTGTGTAATGTTCCTAAATAGTTAGATGTGAAGGTTGACAGGAGCTTGGAAAAGCCATACCCTTTCCAGTCAGACTACTCATAATGGGTTACAGAAGAAGCCACATGCATACAAAGTAGCAAAAGAATTGATATCAATATATCGGGGAAAGGCGATTGATATGCGTGTGCTTGTGCCAAGCTGCAGATAAAAAGAAGGGTAGTCAGTCCCAACAAAATATAGCAAAAACAGGAAGAGTTAAAAACTATATATAACTAAATATATATATATATAGAAAGGTCAGACCGGCACTCTTCCTTAATGGAGATGATGACCTGGGTGCCCCCTGGATCTGTGATGTAGTATGCGGTGCTATGCAATCAGCGGCACTCCACAGGAATTTTCAAGTGATCAAAAAGATTTATTAAAACCGATGTTTCAGGGCCATAAATAGAACCCCTTCTTCAAGGTGTATAGACAAAATAGTGCAGTAAGATCCTACCATAAATACCGGAGGAATGTAAGTGCCTCGCCATCCGTGCAGGGAGTCAGACTGGGCGTCTGACGTCATATCCGGTGCTGCTGCGTGACGACTGGAATGGGTGGGTTGTCATGGAGACCGGACGCTGTAGCCGGCTGTTATGACAGGGACGCGCTGTGCACGTATAGGAGAATAAGCCGGCAGCTGTCAGTGCCCTGCTGCTCCGTGCATGGACTCGGGGCTGTGAAAAAAACAACAAGTTTTATATATATATATATATATATATTTATAATATATAGCAATCCAATTCCCAGAAGGGAACAAACAGCACTCAGGAGACGGTTATAGTGAATGAAAAAAGACAAAGTGTATTGGGGATGTTTCGGGGGATAAACCCCATCCTTAGCCCAATCCTACAGATTGGCAATGCAGAGACTCACATCAGCAAGAGAAGAGGAATTACAGAGCAGGAAATATACTCATTCTGTCACTCAAAACTCTAACAATTTTGTGATAATCATTGCTTCAAGAGACACAGTTTTGCTATTAGGGAATGCTAAAATAATGGCAGGGCATGCTGGGATGTGTAGTTTCACAACAGCCGGAGGGCCACAGTTTGGACATGCCTGCTCTAATGCCTTGAGATTTAGGTGTCATTCTCTCCACACAGCTACCTAATGCAGGGGTTTCCAATCTTTTTCTAATCACGGCACCCTAGAGTATGCAAATTTTTCCAAGGCACCCCTAGGCCCCAAAATATATATATCAAATTAAGTAGATTGGATTTATATGTGGTTCTTAGGTTCAGTTATGTGGTAAAGGGCAGGATTTGGTTCTCATTGTACACATTTTATGATTGGCAGCCACCAGCACTGGTTTTGTCCAGAAATAATTGAGCATAAATAATTTGAATTGGTCCTGGACGACCAACCCAGGGCACCCCTGCAAGTGTCCCGAGGCACCCCAGGGAGCCTAGGCGCACAGTTTGGGAACCACTGACTTAATGTTTATTTTTAAATTTTTTGCAGCATAATGTGGTTTAGGTATAGATATGCCTTCCTTGTTAAATACATCCTGTTTTATTGAAAGAAAAATAAAAATGCTAATTATAAGTAGCTGGACATTAGTTTTTCCTTAGCAGACCAGGTTTTCCAGAATAAAAAAAAGGAATTATGTAGTATCTGGGCGCCCGATTTTGTGATTGTATGTGATATCGCATGCGATTCGATGCGATTTTGCATAGGATTCAATGTTAACAAGGTCCTGTTCATTTCCCCACTATCCAAGTGGGCATAGAGTTGATTTTATATAGCGTGGCGAGTGCAGAAAACCGCCGAGCCCGAAGCGTGGCGAGCGGACGCGGAAAACATTTTAAGTAATCCGAGGCCGCTCGCCACACTATATAAAGTCAACTCTGCCCACTTGGATAGTGGGCGAATGAACAGGACCTTGTTAACATTGAATCCTATGGAAAATCGCATTGCATGCGATATTGCATGCAATTTCAATGCGATTTTCCGACCCGATCTTAAAATCGGGCGCCCAGATACTACATAAGTACCAAAAAAAAAATACAAATTTGTTGTGTTTCCAGTAGTTTCTTTTTGGAAACAGCATGGGAATTCACTTGATGAAACTCTGCTAGGAGTACCAGTATTTTATCACATGGGCATATATCAATTGTAAGGCCTGTCATGGAATGTCCAAGAAAAGCAATTATTGAGAAATATATCTGCATACTAGTGGTGTACATGTAGAGGTCAATTTGTTTAAAACCCAACGATAACCACTGGAACTTGTGAAATTGATTCCTAACTTAATTCAGCTGGTATAAAATCTATATATACATAAAATGGTTTGTCAACTAGATTACTAATTCAACTAATGCATTCATTGAATTGTCTTTCAAACATGTGCCAAAGTGCATGAAAATAAAATACATTAAGTGCGTCATAGTGGCTCTGTGATGTATAGCTGATCTAGCACAAGTACCACTTCCATTAGGTTTAAGAAAAAATGTCGCTTTGTTCATTTTCAAGGGGGGTAGAAAAAAATAAAACTTAACCTGGGCAGCTCTGGCAGCTTGTTTAAAAAAAAAAAAAATCAACCTGTCCTGGAGGGGGATATTGTAGTCTCTGTTTCCAGCAAATCTAGTGTCACAATTTACATTGTCCCCCATTAAAGCAGTGCACAGAGGAAGAGACAAAAATTATGCACACCCTCAGTTATGTGAATTCAACTGGCAGGACACATTTGTGTGTAATGGAAATCGTAAACTATACTGTTGGTCAGGGATGGGGAACCTTCGGCCCTCCAGCTGTTGTCGAACTACATATCCCTGCATTCCCTGCAACAGTTTTAGAATAGGCAAATAGCAAAACTGTTGCAGGGCATGCTGGAATGTGTAGTTCAACAACAGCTGGAGGGCCAAAGGTTCCCTATCCCTGCTCTAGGTACAAAGGGGGTTATTCTAGTTCACTCTTTCTGACAAATTCCTTCTTAAGCTGCCCACTTAAATAGCACGCATCGCATTGCATGCCTTGTGCATGCAATGCAATCCGATGCGATGTGTAGCTAGTACAAAAAGTATGTGCAGCACATACTTTTTGCATCGTACTATGTGATGCGCGGGAGCGCGCATCGCATAGTACAGAACGGAGCCGGTCCACAACGGACCGTGTATGGGCAGCTTTAGATGAACAAAACCATGTGCACTGCAGGTGGGGCAGATGTAACTTTTGCAGAGAGAATTAGATTTGGGTGGGGTTTAACTTCAAAGCGAGATTTATATTGCAGTGTAAAAATAGAGCAGCCAGTATTTACCCTGCACAGAAACAAAATAACTCACCCAAATCTAATTCTCTCTGCACATGTTACATCTGCCCCCCTGCAGTGACCACATGGTTTTGTCCAAAAGAATATGAGCTAGTTATATTTTATTTGTAAATCATATATGCTAGATAGAACACAAATATGTCTGTTTTTCCCCTCCTCCTTCTCTCCTTAATTTGTCTTACTTATTTTAATACTTCAGTACTGATCTGACAATTGTGTGGTCAGGCACAGCAAAACACCACAAAGGTTGGAAACAATTCTGAGCATTAATTGTACTGCAAATGATCTTTGTGTCATCTTGCATAATAATTGTGCACAAATGCAACTAGGGTTACTGGCTTTAGCTGTGGCCCCTGTGTAGAGGGTGGACCCCACAGCAGTTGCGTGTTTTACCTCTGCACACACATCTTTTACAGGGTCAGTGCCAAAGAAATACATAGACACAAATGTCAATTAAATGAATGTGCTAGAATTACTGTTTGCAATTATTTCCAGGGATGTGTTTCTGCTGAGCAAATAAAAACATGTCACACTACTATAAAATAAAATAACATTTCTGTAATTCTGCCTTGTTTAATTAAATACTGTATTGTACAAAGGAGACACATTGCTGCTCCCTGGTTACAGTGTTGAAAGCATACCGGTGCATTTATAATTTGATAAAGATGGTAATTATATGCTTGTGTACAGTCCCAAGATAAAAATAAATGCAAAAAAAATAAAAATAAAATTCTTTAGTTTAATTAGTGATATTAAATAACAGTTTGTGCAGTTTGCTTCCAGTAGACCTGGAGCTGAGCATTGCTTCCCAGCAGGTCAGACAGCCCATGGTACCCAGTAAGGTGCTGGACACAGACCCTGACATGTAAAGGCCATCAGAAGAATCACATTAGGGCCAGCCTATAGGAAAGTCTTCTGCTTGACCAATCCAAGCCTGCTTATAGCGAACCAATTACAGCCCGGGTTACATCCAACCTACTAAACTGGCATCTATGGGTGATTAAATGTGGCACTTTGCTGTGATCCCTAGTACAGCGAGCAAGCAGAGCAGCAGCAGCATCCCTCCCATCCCCACACACACACACACACATCTGCAATCTGCACGGACGCAGCCACACACTGGATGGTACTTCTTCCATGAATCAGATTATTGTGGGATACATCATGCACACACTTTGCTAGCAGACAGCCAAGGCATCTGTATAGCACATCTGGATTTATGTGTCATTAGAGCTAGTGTTCTCAAGGCTGGATGTAGACAATGATGCATGGCCGGGGTATTGCACTTCATTGTCATTTAGCAGCCCAGCTACAAGATGGAACATGCAGGCGGATGGCAGAGACACAGGAATTGTTTTGTTTGAAAAGAAGCGGCTGCTGCAGAGGTGCAGACTGTGCATCCAAGGTAAGGCGATGGATGGCGATAAGAAATGCTCGCTCCTGTATTATTATGGACGATGTATGAATGCTTATGTACCTAGCTCTCAGTATGGCATGCAGCATTGCACTAATAGAGCAGCACTAGCGCTGTATACACACATTCTGCTCCCACTTGTACAGTGAGGAGTTATATATACCGCTATTACAGTGTGTATAGACTGATCTGCAGCACCTTGGTATTCCATGGGCACATTACGCTCCGCTTTAAATTATAATCACGTTTCTGTGTAGTGGTCGGACTCGATTTGATCGTTGTGACTTGTGAGAAGTAATCGGCTATGGGATTGGAACTGTGCAATAATAGTATCCCTTTACACCGGTCGTGTCCATCAAGCTGACTGTCTGCTCACAGCGTCATAATACACTGGCCAGCCATTGATCTGCTAAGCCAGGTCCTCGTTGGGTCTTATAACGCTGGTAGTAGGAAACTGGAGTAAAAACGCATAGCAAATATGCAAACGCAGCTGACATGTTGTTTACGGTTTGAGGTCATTGTGAAGTCTCTCCCAGTGTCTGAAGCCATTATACACAAATATGGAATGTACATTTAAAATAAGAGTTCGCAGTCGAACCATAAGTAAATACAACACCAGTTGGTAAGGTGCCATTGACTGCAATGTGTTCTAATAGTATGCTAGTAGAACTCATTCAATTAAGTCCAGACCGTATAGGTAACTGTTTGGAGTATTGTCAGATATTACATAATTTCTGGCCAGAGATGAATGGCACATTAGTAAAGTGTAAACACCTTGTCTGTATTGATCAGAAAATGCAATAAATGTTAATTGTCTGTTTCAAAGGGGAACTCAGCATCTGAGTCCAGTAAATGACATTGGTCTCTGCCCCCTGATCAATATTGTGACTGTTTGCAATAAATAACATATACTCTTTTTTCCACTAATTTGCTGGTCTTTTGGCTTCTGGCCAATCTTGTCTTCATGTTAATCTCTAATATGAAATGTAACCTACCCTTTAAACTGCCACATTATTCTGTTTTGTTAGAACAGTCACTTTAAGGATCAAAGAACCAATAGTTAGATTACAATTGCACATAATGTATATTATCCTCATGCCAAAATCGGGTGTGCTATAACACACCGACAGTCGGGATTCCGACAGTCATTAGCCCCATGTCGGAATCCCGACAGTCATTAGCCCCATGTCGGAATCCCGACTGCACAGCGGGGTGAGCGCAATGAAGCCCCTTGCGGGCTCGCTGCGCTCACCACAATGCGGGCACGGTGGCGAGCTGCGCTCTCCACCTATTTTATTCTCCCTCTATGGGGGTCGTGGACCTCCACGAGGGAGCAGTCAGGATTCCGACGTCGGAGTAGACGTCCGGCAGCCGCCGAGGGTGTGGTATAACACACCGACAGTCATAACAACTGTAAAACTATAGGTTGGTATATGATGTAAATAAAATAAATGCAGCTTTTATAGAGTATATTATGGCTTTCAGTTGTTCTTTGAAGCAATGCTGTTTTTCTGACACAAAAGCACATTAACGAATCCCTCCACCATTTCCTATAAAAATAAATCACAGATTCACAACAGGAAACACTTGAACACACCTAATGGACTGGAACATATCCACAGTATTGAATGCCTCTCATCTGAGAAAACTGCTGACCACCAAGGAAGCCCCTCATTCTGCATTTTCTTTGGAGATAGTATTGAATTCTAGAGTGCTCCAGGGGAAAGGCGATAGGAAAAAGAAGTATTGGAGGAAAAAGACTAATAAGAAGTGATTCTGTTGCCCTTTAATCAAGATTTTGACTTAATATTGGAAAATATATATTTTTTCAATTAAGTTTCAAGAAATGCTGCGTATTGGCCCTTATTCTGATTGAGTCGGACAGATACACATTCAGATACAAGATTGCGTATTCCTGCTGAGTGCGCATGTGTATACTACGCAATGCACATGTGCAACGGTGGCACTCCGCACACGGACGGATCGCTACACACAAAAAATGTCCACCGAACACTCTCGGACAATATGGGCGTAATGTGGGCGTATCTATGGGCGTGGCTTTAAAGTGGGCAAAACTGGGCGTAAATCGCGGTGTCAACATGGGTGTGGACGAAAAGTGCTAGGCGTTCACTCGGACTGCTCACAGAGCGGTCGCTACTCAACACACCCAAAAACTTTGGTGCAAACAAGTAGCTTTCATGGGCTCTCCTACCTCCAAGTCTGTCTGTTGTTACCCAGTTTGTTGTATCACTGTCTACCATTGTAAAGCGCAACGGAATCTGCTGCGCTATATAAGAAACTGTAAATAAATAAATAGTGTCTCGGAGGCCAGTAGTTCATGTGCACCGCGTTCACAATACTAACCCACTCCTCTGGTCAAAGTATCCCATTCCTCTACCGAGATTTCATGCATTAACCCATTCAGTCATTGCAGTCTGCAAAACTGAGGCACACATACACACAGGTATAGGTTTGAAACATTCTAAGGAATACACTGTAATGTTGTAAGCGTTAATGTAAACTGCAATTTGGGTGTACAAACATTTAATTGAATGTAATTGAAAGTAATGGAGACCATAGAGTTTGGCTAATTGTTTAATGGGTTTGAAGTATGAGGTCCGTGCGGATTTGTGCTGTGCTCTGAAACAAACCAACAGAGGGAGTTCGGTCGGCTGTGCCGTCGCTCGGTGGCTGAAAGACCGTCTTCGCTCACCGTATGGATGTGCGGTGCGTTCGGTCCTATCCGAACGAGTGAAGTAGAATAAGGCCCATTATCCCAAATTAGGGGAGGTAGATGGTAATGGCTGTGGTTGTCTCCATGTATCCTGGTGAGAGCCACTTCACTGTTCTATGCTTACAGGTTTTAAAATCAATAAATAATTCCTGCAGAGTATCCTTGAGAAATCATTTTAAAAGTGCAAGTACATATGCTGATCATTGTAAAGAGAACTAAGAAAATATGAAGGTCTATTTCAGGTCTTTATTTTTACATTATGAACACACAGTGGTAAACAAATTAAACCGGAGAGAAGAAAGAGAAAACATGGATCCCTATGGAAACTTCTACATTTTGCAATAGTTCAATCAATTAAACTGGGAAGATAAGGTTATAAATAAGTATGAAATAGAGGGTCAAATGTCATAGGGTGTGAGAATCAGAAAGTAATTTTGGGAGCGTTTTCCCATTTTTTAAAGCGGCAATCAATTATACTGGAAAAAAAGGTTGATTTTGTAATGATTGCCGGTTTAAAAAAATGGGAAAACTTTCCAAATCTCTCACTTTCTGATTCTCACACCCTATTACATTTGACCCATTTGACCCAACATGTCCATATAACTTTTTGTCATTTCTGGTGGTAATGATCTGCAGGCTGCAGTTTCTGGGGTATATACAATGACTTTTGCGAGCTGTGACAGCGAGCAGTGCTGACTGCTCACTCTATAAGCTTGCATGGTCAGTATTCAACTGACCCCCTGCACACGCCATTTTCACGATGCTGGGTTTTTGCAGCAACGCATTAGCCACAAGCCTCACTGTTTGGGGGAATCCTCACCATCATCTGACAACAAGGGTTCCCCCGGAACAGTGATTAGATTGAGTGTTTGGCGCAGGGGTTGAACGATGAGGGTCGCTTGTTTTCGGCGGCATTGAATATAGCCCTCAGTTGTACAAAGACTACTCGCCTTATAGGAGGCTTTATCATAGTTTCCATACCATCTAGTCCAGATATTTTCTATCACTTCCCTGTTGTACTGCCTATCCTATGTGGTTTTTCTATGATATATTACATTACTCACTGTCCCTGCTTCATTGCCCCATCATGCAGTTCTCTGCAACTATACCATGTCTCTTGGTGACCCTACTAGCATATCCACCCATTCAGCTTTTTTATTTGCAACCCTCCTATCTTTTTTCCTTACCTCCCATCTCTTTTCTAATAATATTATTATTAATAATAATAATAATAATAATAATAATAATAATAATAATAACAACAACAGTTATTATATACTGCATGTCTATAAATGGACTTTCCCTCTAGGGACTCTTGTCTTTCCCAATTCTTCTGCTTACCTCCTATCTCTCCTATCACTCAAGTATCATCCTCAACTACTACTTCTCCTTT
The DNA here is from genome assembly GCF_055691185.1 of Crinia signifera. Classification (NCBI taxonomy): domain Eukaryota; kingdom Metazoa; phylum Chordata; class Amphibia; order Anura; family Myobatrachidae; genus Crinia; species Crinia signifera. The sequence continues at coordinate 209,126,365 of NC_139218.1, forward strand.
ACTACCACATTTGTGCTATATCACAAGCCAGTAGCTCTCACCTCCACAACCGCTAAAGGATTAGACCGTTCAACATCCTGGAGGCTACCAAATGCCTTATTTATTCCCTTCCTATCTTTATTCCTGACTTTCTATCTCATTACTCTGATTCAAACTTTAACCACTTTTGCTGGGTACCCTCCCTAGAAAATACAGTTATATCTCGTTAACCTCACATCCAATACATTTCAGAACTCTTCCCAGTCCTCATTATCATTAGCCCTCATCCTTTGAGTGTTGCTGTTCACTTCATCCCAAAGCTAAGACTTCTCCAATGCTATTTCCCTTTCTAAAGTCACTCCCCTGGGTGCCTACCAGCTCTATTGCTTGAATCTTGCACTAAAAATGCATGTGTACATTATACCTTACCCACCAATCCTCCTCACACGCTTAATTCAAGTCCACTGTCCCCTCATCTCTTCCCAGTTTACCTAACACCTATACCCTCCACTCTTCTAGACTGTAATGTCTTATGAGCCACCCTTGGTTCTATCCTTGCAGTATTCGTGTCTCCAGTATTCTGCCAATAAGGAGCATATTCAGTTGAGTGCAAGGGTAATGGAATTGTGCAGTGCCAATAATTAACCATTGAGTAAAACCTGTGGATAATTGTATATGTCCCTAACAGTTAGCAACTGCTTTCCTTGGGACATTAAGCACTACTGCTATAATTGGGTCTTATGTAGTTTACTCAAGGGCCTGGGTGTAATGTTACACGATTTTTGCAGCTGGAAAAAGTTGCTTGAAATTAATCATTAGAACGTTCAACTTTTCCCCGGTACTCATCCAATGTAATGGAATGCGTTTTTAACGTTTCTAATGTAATTCGGTTCTGACTTCTGGCTGTATTTTTAGAGCAGGAAGCAACCGATTTTTTTAAGACCAACCGGAATGTGCCGTATAGTATAACAGTTGCAGGCCAGGATGTAAAAATAGCCGAGTTAGGAAGTCTCACACCAAATAGCTCTATAAAATTGGACATAAATAGAGCTGGTTGTTTTGGATAAGTTATATTGTGCAATGTTGAAAATCACTTTCAAGTATACAATTAAAGCACATTTCTAACAAATAATACATTTATTAATTATTTCTAACCTTAAAAATGCAAAACATACTTTGATCTGACAAAATAGTTAATGTACTGTACATGTAACTGTTGCATTTTTCCCCAGTCAAATGCTTCTTATATGCATCGCTGTGCGAACCAAATGCACATACAATGATATGCGGTATGCCTTTATTTTGTGTTTAATTACGTCTGTCTGCTTACCAAATAATGTTACATTGTTTGGTTGAGAAAAATTGTAGCATCACATTTTTTATGCAGACACAGTTGCAATTACATACAGAACATAGTCATGAGCATAATACATATCATTGTGTTCAGCAGAAGCTGCTTGTGAATTCAGTTCACATCCTGTTGTCAATAAGTTTAATGAAAATGTGAACATTAAAAGTACTGTAGAGTACATAACCTATTTTGACAGATCAAAGTATGTTTACCATTTTTACTGTTAGATAATTTTGAAATAATTAAAATTATTTATTTGTTGCAAATTTACTGTAATTGTGTGCTTGGAATTAATTTTTTGAATTGATCTCCCCAGAAAAACCAGCTCTAATTATGTCCAAATTTCTAGAGCTGTTATGTATCTGACTGACTTTTACAATGGCCAAGTTGCATGATTAACATGGGCAACACATCTGAATCCGACTTTTTGCCAACACCTCTTTTTTTGGAGCTGAAATATTTAACTGATTTACCGTTTGTTTTTCTGTTAGAAACCTATTTGTATTTTTTTATTGTTTGGCACTAGAGAAACATGGGCCATATATATATATATATATATTTAAAAAAAATATATATATATATATATATACACATATACACATACACACTATCCACTATCACATCTATGCTGATAATACTGAAATCTACTGCTCCTCTCCTGATCTCTCTCCCTCTATCCTCACTCATATCTCCATCTGGCTCTCTGCTGTCTACTCTTGGATGATTTAAAATATCAAAGACTAAGCTGACCTCTTGCCACCCTCCTGCATAAAATCCAACCATCTCGCATCCTAACCTTCTGTTTATGCTCACTGCACCGTTTATAAGGATGCTAGAGGAGGCTGTCGCTGCCTCCTCTAGCATCTTAAAAAACGGTCTGCTCTAAGGAGGCGGCCATTTTGTAATGGACATTTGACTCAAGGAGCCAGGCGCCGGGACGCAGATTAGTAGATATGCGTTCCCGACTCCCGGCGGAATACAGACGCGGCGGGGGAGACAGCGGCCGGGGCACAGCAAGGGGTGGAGGGCAGTGGCCGGTGCCAGCATCCGGTGCCCACGCAGCCCCCGCTCCCCCAAGCAGCAGCGGGGGCTGCCTCATGCTATCTACGCCACTGACTGCTACCCCTTCTGTGTCAACCCTGTCTGTCTAACCTTCCCCTTTAGGGTAGTATTCAATGAGAATACTCAGCATGTGCAGCAAATCCTGTTTACGATTCGCTGCACAGTCGCCGTGTTCCGGAGGGCTGGAGCATTCGCTGCCAGCCCTCCCTGTCACCATATTCAGTGCCGCAGGGGCTCACTGCCCCTTACGGTGATTCTTAACCCCTGTGGTGAATGCAGCAGGGAGCTGGGGGACGGCGGCAGGCAGGGAAATGGAACCCTCACTGTCTGAGCCAGACACTCTGGGGGAGAAGGAGGGCTCCTGGGGAGAGCTGGCAGAGGACTGGGGGAGGTCGCCGCTTGCACTGCTCCCACTCGTGCATATGTAATGAGCGGGTGCATTGTGAAGTGAATATATGAATATGTAATGAGGGGCTCTCGGCTCCCGGCCCCTGTCCCCCTGCTGGCTGTTATGTGTAAAAAAAATTATTTTTTTTATTAAATATATATTCGCTGTAAGCACATGAATAAAAATAGCATGCCCCTTCAGATAATAAAATTCCTGATTTTTTTACACCAAATTAAGAAAAAAAAAAACTTTATTTTAAAAGTTCACATTCCAGTTCACCATAAAAAGATGGTGATTGCTACACGGTGACACACAGCGAAAATCACTTAGAAAGCAATTCGCCATCTGATCATTGGGTACTTGTGAGTTATCCGGGCTGCCGATTTTTTCATCGCGCCCGAAATCGTGGGCATCGCGTCGGTCGTGGCCGTTATAAGGAGCCGCGACGCGATGCCCACGATTTCCCATAGACAGTAATGTTAAAAGACACGATGGACCCGATTTCCGACACGATTTCCCATAGACAGTAATGTTAAAAGACGCGATGGACCCGATTTCCCATAGACAGCAATGTTAAAATAAAATTACAATGTGAAATTGGCCAATATGTTTTTAAAAAAAATGTTTCATGGCCCCCCACCACCGTTAACGCCACCCCGCTATTGACGCCAACCCGAAGCGTGGCGAGCGCAGCGAGCCCGCGAGGGGCGGCGATACGCGTCCTCCGACCTTTTCATGCCCTACTATCCACTAGGGCGTGGAGTGAGAATAGAATAGTGTGGCGAGCGCAGCGAGCCACCGAGCCCGAAGCGTGGCGAGCGCAGCGAGCCCCGCGAGGGGACGCGGACACCTTCACAGGTATCCGCGTGCCCTTGCGGGCTTCACAGGTGTCCGCGTCCCCTCGCGGGGCTCGCTGCGCTCGCCACGCTTCGGGCTCGGTGGCTCGCTGCGCTCGCCACACTATTCTATTCTCACTCCACGCCCTAGTGGATAGTAGGGCATGAAAAGGTCGGAGGACGCGTACCGCTGCGCTCGCCACGCTTCGGGTTGGCGTCAATAGCGGGGTGGCGTTAACGGTGGTGGGGGGCCATGAAACATTTTTTTTAAAAACATATTGCCCAATTTCACATTGTAATTTTATTTTAACATTGCTGTCTATGGGAAATCGGGTCCATCGCGTCTTTTAACATTACTGTCTATGGGAAATCGGGTCCATCGTGTCTTTTAACATTACTGTCTATGGGAAATCGTGGGCATCGCGTCGCGGCCCCTTATAACGGCCACGACCGACGCGATGCCCCCGATATCGTGTCTTTTAACATTACTGTCTATGGGAAATCGGGGGCATCGCGTCGCGGCCCCTTATAACGGCCACAACCGACGCGATGCCCCCGATTTGGAGCTAAATCGTGGGCATCGCGTCGGTCGGGTGTCCTTAAGTTAACCAAACTTAAGGACAAAATCGGGAGCCCGGATAACTCACATGTACCGATCATTGAATACACTCACGGCGAATCACATTGAAAAACCCATTGAAAAAAACACAGCGAATTGCGACTACTATCAGACGGCGAATTGTCTGTCATTCACTGTGCACGTTGAATAGGGTGAATCACTTTTTCAGTAAAAAGATTCACATTACAGCACAAAATAGCACACATTCGCCGTAGAACATGGCGAATCAGCCTCATTAAATACTGCCCTTAGAATGTAAGCTCTCACGAGCAGGGCCCTCTCTCCTCCTGTGCCTTTCTTAGAAGATATAAACCTCTGCCACCCTGATGATTGCTTCAGTGTCCTGTCCCCTGTTGCAACTATCCATATTTACCATCAGGGCCGGACTGGCCATCTGGCACTTCTGGCAAATGCCAGAAGGGCCGATGGCCTTGTGGGCCGATTTTGTGAGGACACAGTAGTGCCGCTGGTGCAGCTTTACCGGATGTTGACATTACTTTTCAACGGACGCTGCCTGGCACAGGCTCCACTCGTAGCTATCTTCATTTCCGCCCGGCCAGGCAGCCCGACACTCCCCCCATGTGACTGCCGCATCCCACACTGGTCACTGGCAGTCTATCCCGCCCCTCTGCCAGCCGCCGCGGCACGTGCTGGGAGAAGGAGAAGGCGGGACAGCAGTCAGTCAGGCACCATCGCAGCGCCGCAGCGGCATGATTGATTTGGTCTCCGCGATGGAGACTCCCTCTGACAGCCCAGGAGAGGACCCACTGCCTGCACAGTTTGTAATTCGACCCGGGGAGATCCATCATCACCCGTCCGGTCCTGCGGTGAAACTAGTGAGTGCACTACTCCTGCACTGAGTGCAGTCAGTGGGGAGTCTGGGGACAGTCAGTCAGTCAGTGGGTGGTGTGTAACGGAGCCAGTACAGGAACATGGAACATATGATATGCTACATGTTCCTGTACTGGCTCCATTACACACCAGTGCAGATCAGTGTGTGTTCTGCTAGAAAGTAAAATCACACTGGCTCCCCTTCCAGCCTATACAAGCGGGGCCTAGCGCTACTCTCACTGTGCCAATGTATATTTTCCTTACTATATTAACTGCCTGTGCATTATTAGCAGAATTTATAGGGGAAATGGTGATAACTTTTGTTTATTTGCTAAAAAAAACTCCCGAGGAATAACATTTGGTCTGTCTGGCTGTGTCTGTCATGCTGTCCAATCAGTTTCTGCATGCACCAAAGGAGCCAGTAACCCGGTACACATATACATTCCACACATATTCAATTAATGAATACGTTTGCTATATAGTGTAACTATAGGTAATTATGTAAATGCATCTGAGGCATTAATTTGGATACGGCCAGCTCTGATGCCAAGCCTCCTTTACATGAGACCACGCCCCTTTTTGCCGCGCAATGGTCCTGCCTACTTCTGGTGGGCCTGTGTGCTCAAAATGCCAGGGCCGATTTTTGGTCCCAGTCCGGCCCTGTTTACCATGTACTTGTCCTAAACTGTCTTGTACCGTAATTCATGTGTTTTTGCTCATAACTATGCTCTGTAAAGCGCTGCAGAATATGTGTGCGCTATATAAAAACCTGTTAATAAATAAATATATAAGACATTTAAATAATATTAATGATAAATCTTAGTATTACTAGCTGCTTGCTTTCTGACAGAAATGTATAAATATACTTTTTAAACAGAACAGCTAGATATACATGAGACAGGACAATTTTACATTGTAACACTATCTCTTGCATTGTTTTTCTATACCAAGTGTACAAGAACAGTGTGATACTGTATATATACCAGATACAGTATATTAGACTCAGATTCTAGAGTAATATTTATGACGCGCACCAATATTTCCCTTGGCTTGAATGTGGTTTGATTGAAATGGATCCCAGAGGAAGCAGCAGATTGTTTTGCAGTGATAGGATTAGATTATGTTTAGGATGAAGAATAAGAGCTCGTGCCTGACCCACTTCTTAGAACACTGACAAATGGTATCTGAGCTTGTAATGTGTGCATGGGTGGGACAATGACAATGATTTCTTTCCCACTCTGCTCATTCTTTCATTAATTACAAATTATCCTACTGCCTATGCTCCATGGGCTGCCGCTATAGACATCAGAAACTGATTTTTTTTTTTTAAAAAGAACCAACACATTGTCATAGGGGAATATTTATTACTTATTGGGTGTTAGATCCGATTATTATAATTTGTTACTGCGGCAATAAGAAATTGTGTTCTGTCAGGATGATTTAAGAAACACATACAGGGACAGGGGTCTGACTGGTTCCTGTCCCTGCGCTGTATAGAAGGAGAGTGAACGCTAATGCAACCACTTTACATTCTGCTTTGGTGGTCATCAGACTGCAAAGTGTGAGCAGCCATTACCAGGTGGATCCCTCTCCTGGTAAATTCTGTGAGCTGTAGCCCGTTGGCTACAATGGCTAATGTCATCTAGAGATGGTGTTAACTATTGGGGCCAAGAATGCACAATGCAGCAGCTTCTATAGATACTTATAGCAGCTGCTATAGATATCAGAAACAAGGGAACCACAGCAGATATTGGAGAACCCTATAGCCCTGTACACACTGGACGATGGGTTCTACCGCCAATATCATTAATGATATTTGCTGTAAGCCCAGGCAAACAATATTGTGCATACACACTGAACGATCACGATAAACTAAATCAGCACCTGCCCCCTCGCTGCTGCATGCTTTGCTGAGCCATCAGCACAGATTACCCAGGATGGGGGATCATTAATGATGTGTGGGAGCCTATATCACTAACGATATTGAGCATACAGAAGGGACAAAATGAGTGATATCTTTTAAAACATTGTCTGGTACTTCTTTACTTTCACGGCGCCAGCATGGCGCCGCGCGTCAGAGTCCCCTTGCGGGCTCGGTGGCTCGCTACGCTCGCCACGCTAATTAAAATCAACTGCATGCCAACATGGATAGTGGAGGTATGAACTATCCATGTTGGCATGGCGTTAACTTTGTTTATTTTACTTAGTTTGTGGCGAGCGTAACCTGGAAGTAGCGCGGCGCCATGCTGGCGCCGTGAAAGTAAAGAAGTACCCATTGTCTAGTGTGTATGGGGCTTAACACATAAATATTAACCTTAATATTTAATGTAGCTTTGCAATTTACATGCACATTTAGGGCAGTATGTAATAGCCTGTGAGATGGAGGCTGTTATGTAGGGTACACACCAGGACGACCTGCTCACGATGCACATCGTGAGCGGGTCGTCAGTGTCTCGTCCGACCCGCTCACGATGACGCGGGAGGGCACGACCTGCTCACGATGTGCACCGTGAGCGGGTCCGATCCGATGGCGACCCGCACCCGGTTGTATGGTCGTCATTGAGATCCTACCTGCAGCAGGTAGGATCTCAATAACGACCGACCGACCCGCGGGACCGCGCATCGGATCGGAATCGCTCCACACCAGCTCAGAAAAGGGCCCAATCAGCACACAATCTGCATCCAATTGATCGGAATCGGATCTAGATTGTGCTGATCGGGCCCTAGTCGTCCTGGTGTGTACCCAGCATAAGGGTACTTCTGCCAATCTGCATGTAATTCTAAAGCAGCAATCAGGTCAGTATTGCCTTGCAAATAATTTCCACCTTAGAAATACATAAATACTCTCCTTCATTCCTTAACAGCCTGCACCTCACAGGCTATTACCCCTGGTTTGTGTATTTGAAACCCTGCTGATACCCTTAACCTGGAAAACATTACAATATAAACAAATGAAGACATGATGCTTTCAGCTAATAATTAGACCTCATTAGAACACTGGCTAAATACAATGTCATTGACATTTATAGAGAAGAGCTGGAAACAAAAACACAGATGAAAACATTACTTAACACTTCCCTAATGAGTTAATGCTTTGTTTAAACTATCTGAAGATGCAAATTCCAGTGATAAGCAACCTTTAATTTACTTATTTTTAATGTAATTTCCAGGACTAAAGGCCCCCATACACTAGGGCGACTTGTCCTTAGGAAAAGTCGCCCCCGACTTCCCCCTGAGCTTCCCCGGCTGCTCCCCGGGGAGCTTGATTAGATTGGCACTTGATGTGCCATTTTTTACATGTGATAAATCGTCTCGATTTATCACATGTAAAAAACCCGGGGAGCAGGGGGGGGGGGGGCTACAGAGCAGGGCTGCTGGTGGGAGCAGGGGGGGCTGGGGACGCTGCGGGGGACACAGGCGGCATAGAGTCGGGCAGAGGGAGCCGGGAGCTGTCAGTGCTAGAAAAAAAAGCCTATACAATGAATGGGCAGCCTGTGATTGGCTGAGCGCTCTCTCAGCCAATTACTGACTGGCTGAGAGAGCGCTCAGCCAATCACAGGCCGCCCATTCATTGTATGGGCTTTTTTTAAATTCAGTACTGACAGCTCCCGACTCCCCTTGCCTGGCTCTATGCCGCCTGTGTCCCCCGCAGCGTCCCCAGCCCCCCCTGCTCCCTCCACCGCCACGCCGCCCCACTAGGTCCCAAGTCGGGTGGTCAGACGTGCAGCAGGTCCGACCACCCGACGCAGATCGGATGCGCACGGGACCGCGCATCGGATCTTAAGGGACATCAAAACTAGCCGATTTTGGTCCGATTTCGGCCAGATCCGACTGATCTGACCAAAATCGGCTAGTGTATGGGGGCCTTAACTCTTCTGCTCTTATTCTGGTCCGTTCCCACGGACCATATGTTCGTATGGTGACCAATGTTTGGAGCCTGCACAGACTGTTTGGTGACCAATGTTTGGAGCCTGCACCAGATGCATGCACCCACCATTGGGGGCGGGGGTTTGGGGCTGCGGTGCATAGTCACGCCCATGGGAACACTAAGCATTTCATGCGCATTCCCATAAAAACGCTGGGTATTTCCATGGAAATCACCGGATCTCAGCTGCCCGCCCACTTTCTTCTGAATGCCCACGCACATCTAATGCTACCTGAGAGTAACCTTAGATGTGCATGTGCCTTCCACATCAGTCGATGGTTGTCGACCATTGAATGATGTGGGTGTTCCCCACAGCTTGCGAATGGACGTTTATATAAAACATCCATTCACAGCCCGTGCAAGCATATGCGGTGTGCGGTGGAGGGCGGGCGGGCGTACTGGCATTCACAGGGCGGTGTCTGGTGGACTCGCAAGGCTGCGAATCAGCCAGAATACCCCCCTTCTTACATTGTAACTGTTCAAAATGTTAAATCGGGTCAATTGACCCATTTAACATTGTTCCCTATGTAAAATCGCGATAATCGCGTCGATCGCATTGCATGCGATTTTTTGGTCGCATGCGATGCGACCGACGCGATTTTTTTTACATGCGATGCCCATGATCAAAATCATGGGCGCCCTTCTAGGTAAAGAGTACCTTTCAGTCTTTTGTGGCTTGACCAACAAATATAATGAAATCTGGACTTCATCTTGGTTTTCAATTCTTGAAGTCCCCCTGATTCAGAGCTACCTATTTCTTATGAGTAGCTAGGCAACCGGGTAGTTCCAAAGTAATATTATCTAGTAATAGACATTAAATTGGTTGGCCCTCCGGAGGATTACCACTTCCTGCTGGTTGAAACTGATTGTTATACATTGCGTCTGAATGTTGGACTAAACAGAAATATATTATCTACTTAGGCTGGATTTGTTCATCTCGTCTGTTCTTTACCCCAGGGCAGAGACCAAGTTCTCAAAGTGTTCAGACACAAATAATTGGCAGGCAAATAAAATAATTAATGAACTGTATTATTACAGCAGATTGTTGTCGCTGTATTAGTGACAATGTTTTAACTGTTCACAGCGAAAGAATGTTAAAAGTGCTTTAAGCCTTCTAGTAAATAAACATTGGTATAATCTTACAGGAAAAAAATCCATTAACAGCTTCTTAGATCTTTGTTTAGCATGACAATAATTAATAGTAACTTATAGAAGCAAAACTGTCTGGTGACCTATATCATTCCAACAGTTAGTTGTAGCTAGGTAGCTAAACTCTCAATAAGACGGGGGCTGAAATTGGGGCCCCTCTGATCGTCGATGCTGGGGTCAGCTGCACCCTTTAACACCCCCCCCCCCCCGTCGCCGGGCCTGGCCCCCGTGTACTTCTCTGCAGGCTCATTTCTGTCTCAGCAGCACCAGGGAGCTCCCAACATAGAAGTCGGGCAGTTGCCCATTCTACCCCTGGGCAACAAACATGTAAATTCCCCATGGGAACAAACATTTAACCCCCTAGCAACAAGTATGTTATCCCCCTGGCCAACGAGAATTTAACTTCCCGGGCAACAAGCATGTTATCCTCCCTGGCATTGAGCAGGTAATCCCCACTGGGCAACAAATTTGTACTCCCCCGTGGCAAGGAGCATAAAACTCTGGCAAGGAGCATGTAAACCCCTGGCAAGGAGCATGTAACCCCCCCCCCCCCCTGGCACCAAGCATGTAACCCCCTGACATTGAACAAGAAACCTCTGGCAATCACCATGTAACCCCTGGCAATGAGCATGTGCCTCCTGGCAAAGAGCATGTAGGTAAGTGGCATTTATGTGGCATAACATGTAATGGGCATTATGGCATGTGGCCTAATGTGTCATGTGCATTATGGTATGTGGCATAATATGTAATGACCATCATGGTGTGTGGAATAAAATGTAATGGGCATTAAGGTGTGTGGCATAATATGTGATGGGCATTGCGGCATGTGGTATATTGTCTAATGGGCATTACGGTGTGTGGTATAATGTGTATTAGTTGTCAGTTCAGAAGTGAGACTGTCTACGCTGGGGGCAGCCATTATATGGGACTTCTTGCCACCAATATGCCCACCATTTCTCCCTGCTCCACACAACTACTAGTGCTTGAGGGAGTGGGGGCCCCCCAGAAATATCAGTGTATGGGGCCCCAAGATTTCTGTTGCCGGCCCTGGGTATGCCCTGGGTTTTCCTGTCCACTCTCCGAGTTGCAGAAGCGGATTAGGCATCTAGAGTCCATACTACCCTAAAAGATACTCGTTTCTGAATTGTGTGCTGAACACCTACTGATACTATAGAGAAGACAGCACATAATTGGTCTGTTGCACACCTTTCTAAACATGCCCCACTCTCATGGGAACGCCCATGGAACGCTGGGCGATCCTATATGGTAATGGGGCAGCCCGGTGCCCCCTGCACACCTTCATGGGTGCGTGCACCCGGCGAACAGAAAGTTTGCTGTGGGTGCACGCACCCTACGTCTTCACATGCGCAGAGGACCGAATGGATTAGAATAACCCCCAGTGTCTCTCTCCAGCCCTCGCCAACTATGTCTCTCTGTAGCCCCAGCCCAAAGTGTGGCTCTCCAGCCAAAGCCCAGTCTATTTCTTTTTTCTGACCCAGCGCTCACAGCCACTGCAGCTGAAGCACACAAAGTGGGCCTTATTCTGATTCACTCTCAGAGGCAAATTTCTCAAATGGACAAAACCATGTGCACTGCAGGTGGGGCAGATGTAATTTGTGCAGAGAGAATTACATTTGGGTGGGGTTTTACTTCAAAGTGAGATCTATATTGCAGTGTAAAAATAAAGCAGTCAGTATTTTCCCTGGTCAGAAACAAAAAATGTCACCCATATCTAAATATCTCTGTACATGTTACATCTGCCCCACCTGCAGTGCACATGGTTCTGGCCATTTGAGAAGGAATTTGCCTCTGCGAGTGAACTAGACTAAGGGTCAGTGTCTCTCTCCAGCCCATCCAGTGTCTCTCCAGACCCATCCTGTACAGCCTTCCACACAGGGGTTATCCAGCCCCCGCCCACCAAGTGTCTCTTTAGCCACCAAAGTTACCTTTTTCTCTGATGGTCCTGCCCATGGCTCCAATGCTGTGTCTCAGTTGTGTGGTGTGAGCCGCAGTGCCAAAAAAACCTGGTGCAATAAAGTTGAAACAGCTCCCTTGTACCCACTGGCACCCCCCGCAGACTAGGTGGTGCTTGCCCTAGTCAAGCACCTAGGCAGCTGATGCTTGGGGCCAGCCCTGTACAGTAGAAAGTGAACGTAGTCTTGTAAAAAATTGGTAAGTATGGATGGAGGTATCTGAAAATACCTCAGATGCAAGCCCCATATTATGCCAAGATATAAAACTTATGTTATTGATTAACTTTGCTAAAGCCATTATGACTTAATACTCATTGGCAGTACAACACCTTTGTTCTGCATACTCAGCATTTCTTACACTTTGAATTACTCATATATAGTACTAGTAAGCCTGCTCAAAGCAAATGCTTCGAAAGCTAGTCTGCTATCTTGTGATTGCCTCTGTGTGCATGTGTGAGCGAGAAAGAGATGTAGTTCCACTTGCTGCCAACAGATGGCAGTGTTTTGGAAACACCTAATCAGACACTAGACATATACAGTCAGGTCCATAAATTTTGAGACATCGACACAATTCTCATATTTTGGGCTCTATACACCACCACAATGGATTTGAAATGAACCAAACAAGATGTGCTTTAACTGCAGACTGTCAGCTTTAATTTGAGGGTATTTACATCCAAATCAGGTGAACGGTGTAGGAATTACAACAGTTTTTATATGTGCCTCCCACTTTTTAAGGGACCAAAAGTAATGTGAATATCGACTCAAAAGCTATTTCATGGACAGGTGTGGGCTGTTCCCTCGTTATTTCATCACCAATTAAGCAGGTAAAAGGTCTGGAGATGATTCCAGGTGTGACATTTGCATTTGGAATCTGTTGCTGTCGACTTTCAATATGATATCCAAAGAGCTGTCACTATCAGTGACGCAAGCCATCATTAGGCTGAAAAATCAAAACAAAAGAAGGTGCCTAACATTTTCCCACAGTATAGCACAGTACAGCAGTTTGACACAAATTCATACAGAAGCATTCAGGTTCAGAAGTCTTACCACTATAGGTATCCAAATGGACGTGTCACTCAAAGCACTATATAGCAGCACAGCTCAATAGACCCGTCACTTGCAGCACTAGAGGATCAAGTCCATTTGGATACCTATAGTGGTAAGTCTTCTGAACCTGAATGCTTCTGTATGAATTTGTGTCAAACTGCTGTACTGTGCTATACTGTGGGACAATGTTAGGCGCCTTATTTTGTTTATATCAGCATTCATCTGCATTTAAGTTGAGTTCAATCTTGTACCCATTTTCATTATGATGGCTTACTTTTTGATTGCCTAAATAATTTTGCTGTATTTATTCATATATGTATTTCAGACTGTGATATATTTCCATAATATTCTGTCTCTAATTGTATATATTGATGCTCTGATATTCTATATTTTATATATTGGTGTCATTTATACCTACCCTAGCCCTCGTCACAAATAGTGACATATCATTAAATCTATTTTTATAGATATTCTGAATAACCAAATGGGATTCACCTATAAGTGTTAATTGGATTACTCAAACTTTTGTCAAATCCATTAGCTGCAGTAGGTATGTACCACCGCCTCAAATTATCTTTTGATACTATACATCATGCTCATCTCCTAACACTGGTATAATAACATTTACAGAGACCAGCGAACATCTGTTTAGCTCGTTCGGGAGCCCTAGAGGATCCGGACAAGTTTAGAGTTGGATTTCAATAGATTCATTCAACTATCAGTATGTACACCGTCAAATTGTTGTTTTTTTTTAAAGAGAATTACTGGAAGGAAAATATGATCTTTTTTTAATACTAAAGGCTTTCTTCTTTGCCACCCAGAGTTTTTTCACCCCTGATGAAGTCTTATAGACGAAACGCGTCGGGTTGTTTGTGATGAAATAACTATCTGTGAACTACGAGACCAAAATATGCTGCAAAAGAATATTCTTTAAAAAAATAAATTTATTCAAATGTTAAATCAACTTCAATGATTTGTCATAGTGACATTTTATACTGTATCTTGAAAGTGGTGGTGGTATACTGAAAGGCGCACTCTATATCTTCTCCACTATATATATATACACTCACATTTTTATATATATATATATATATATATATATATATATATATATATAGATGATGAAGCATGGCAAAGATTTATTAGACTAAAATGTTTTCTAACTTGGAGAGTATGTTCTCTAACTTGGAGAGTAAAGTCCAAGGAGACCAAGGAAAACAGTCTGTTTTTTCCAAGGGTATTTAAATCTGATTTGTAATGTAGTCAGGGAGGGTCCAGATTCATTTATCGTGAGTTTTTCTGATTTAATAGCCTTTATGCAAGAGAGCTTTCTATACTAATCCAACAAATTATTAAATCACAGCAACAATGTCTGTGGGTGTGAAACTGTGAAACAAACAAAATAATATAATTTGCAAATAAGCAAACCCAATGTATGACATATGTTCTAAGCCAACACCTAGAACATTACCAGAGTACAGATCATTGACTGATCATATCATTGTGTATTTCATAGCAATTAATGTACATGAGCCACATTTAACATAACTCATATTCAATGCTGCATTAGCTACAGTACAAGTGTGTTTCATTTGCATCTTTCTTTTTGTTAAAGGTGTGACCATTTTGGCAATTCCTAGATTCAAACACTACAGTGCCATCTATAAGAGATTTAGAAGAAAATTGAAGATGTCTATGCAATGTCATAATGTGGATGTATCGAGAATACGTATGTGACTAGATGCAAGCTAAACAATGTTCCTTAGGAAAATTTGTGGGATATTTCCAATTGGATTTGGACTCCGTCTTTCCCAGAAATTTATATTTTTATTGTTTTTGTCTGGATTTATTACACTTTGCTTTGGGACACTGTTTCTGTTACCAAACACATCATCATTTAAGAGAATATTTTTGTCTAGTACACAAAATGGCGCAAGAATACACAGCTATGCTAGTAAGAAAGTTAACAAAAAAACTGTTGATGATCAAAAGTCAATGCTCCAGAATGCAAATCAAGAAAAGTGGAGATCCAAAGACAAATTTGATGTGGATGTAAAACCACTAGGATTTATAACCAGCAACTACAAAACACAAAAAGACGATGTTACATTGAACAGAGAACATATAATAGCTACTAAAGCCAAAATTAAATATGATATATCTACAGCTCAGAAGAAAAAAAATGTGTTTATTTTTGATTACAAGGCTTTTCAAAAATCCCTTAAGCATCCACCTTTGGGAAATATACCTGAACCAAAAGACTCAGAAATCAGAGAAAAAAGAAACAAGATTAAAGAGGTAATTATTTTATTTGTTTCTTCTTGGATTAACTAACACAACTTAATAGTGATAATTGTTATCTTTGTACTGTAAGTATACCGATATATTTAATATCATTTGTTCTTCTTGGCTTGAACTCTTACTTTATTTTGTTTTATGGTGAAATTCAATTTTATTTATTTTTATATATAATTCTGATACCTATCTAATATGAATAACTGTTAGACTGCTATATATATATATCTAGGTATTTACTCACTCATTAAACATGACAACAAATTAAGGCATTTATGGGACCATCTAGTGGTTTGTAGGTGGTTTGAGAAGTTTGACGATTGGCACGTCCTCAGTCAATAGCCAATTTCGTAGCGTTCAATGGAAGTTGTACAATATAATTGTGTCAGGATCCTGTACAATATGTGATGAGCATCAGCAACTTCCTTCACCCATAATAAAATATATTTATCCAGTAAGAATTCAATACAGCAAAATTATTCAGGTCAGTAGTTTCCACATAGGGTTAGGCTAAGGATGCGGTTAACATCCCAACTACTGGGATGCTGGCAGACAGAATATTGACAGCAGAATCAAGACCTTCGTTGAAATCCTGACATTGGTGGAGATGCTGACGCCAGAATCCTGACTGCTGGCATCCCCATCATAAGTATGTGTGGTTGGCTAGAGCGATAGGCCAGGGATGTGGTGGGTTAGGATTAGGCACTACCAGGGGACTAAAGGATAGGTTGGGTTAGGCTGCATGGAGAGAAAGTTAGGGCTAGGCAATACCAGGGGGTTTAGTGTTAGGATACAGGGAGAGTTAGGTTTAGGATTCTGGGTAGAAAGGTTAGGATTAGGCACTAATGGGGATGGTTGCGGTGGGGTTAGGCTGCAGGAAGGGAGGTTAGGGGGGCAGGGAGTAGAAAAGTATACTTACTGTATCGCTGTTGGGATTTCCTCCATCATGATGTCAGCATCTGTGTTATGACTGCCCACCAGTCATCCGTATGTATTCCTATTAGAACATAATATACGTATAAGGTACATAAATTGAGTAGTTTAAGATTTTTTTTCTATTTCACTTCAAGGTAATATGATATTACTGGACTAAGCAAACAAGCTATTATGAAAGACTGAACAATCTGAACGTGGGTTGGTGAACATCATAGGGAATTTGGAGTGAATTAGTGTCTCATAGAAAGAATGAAGTGTTATATACGTTATAATGTCTAGAATCTTTTTCCAAAGGAAGAGATAGATTAGAACCCAAGGTCAGAAACTGAAATGAAGGGAGGTAGGTTCAGGGAGTATTTCTGGAAAAATTACTTCACAGAAAGGTTAGTGGATAAGTGTAATAGCCTCCCATCATTGGTGGTAGAGGATAAGAGAGTAGAGCAATTTAAACATGCTTGGGATAGGCATATACATATCCTTACAAGGCTCAAATAGGGTTGAAGTTACCTAAATGATAGAAAGGGACAGACCAGATGGGCCAAGTATCTGCCAGCAGATTATATGGGGTCAATTTACTAAAATGGGAGTTCTATTGAAGATGAGATCTTGCCCATAGCAATCAATCAGTCTCTACTTATTTAATTTTGGACCTTTTAGAAAATAATAGGTAGACATTGATTGGATGCTAATGGCAACATGTATTCTTCAAAAGAACTTCAGTCAGTTACCCCTATGTTTTTATGTACTAGTCTGAACTTAGTGGAAGAATATGATCTGTGCTTTCATCCTCCTAGCAAATGACAATGGAAAAGGAAGGGTGAGGTGGGGAAGTAGAAAACATGAGAGAGAGGGATACACTGATCTAAAGCATAGCAAAGAACTGCAAAGGCACAATTTGGTCTAACAAATAGAGTAAGTAAAATAAAAGTAATAAATAAAAGTAATCCCAACATTTCCTAGCATTTTTAGCCATAAGCATACACTTTCATATAGTATGTATGCTATATGGTAAGTTTGGAATGTGGTTGGCATCCCAACAATCAGGATGCCAGCAGTCAGAAACTGGCATCGATCTCAAGGGTTAGGGTTAGGCTGTGGGAGGATAGAGTTAGGAATAGGCTTGGGGTAGGGAGGGAAAGGGGTACGGTTAGCCCATATACCAAATGTTTTCAGAATTCTGACCACTAGTATGCCGCTGTTAGTATTCTGACCACCAGCATCCTGACAGTCAGGATCCCATACCTAACCAGGAATGTTTTTTGGATGGTTCCTGCGGCCATTTTTTGGTGTTTAATACAAATTGAATGAATTGAAGGACACTGACTTCTCAATTACTTTTTTAACCAACACTTGTCACACCTGTTGACGTAACTGGAGCTCACATTTATGTCGTTGAAAGTGAGTGCGTACTGTACCTCTCATTATAGTTTCTTGATAGCATTGTTGGACACTGAGCGGCGAATTCGATTGTCAAACCAAAATGATAAATTTGCTCAGTAACAATCCACTTTTATTTGAAATGGTCATTAAGCCTAAACCATAAATTATTTCTATATAAAATAGTTAATAATCTGTGTGTGTATAGAAATAAATAATGTAAAGCTTTCCTTAGATTTTTGAAGCAATGAACACGGAAGTAACTAAACAATCCCAATATTCTCCTGACTTGATAGCATTTTTTATGCATTTACCAGGGACCTCTGTTGATACTTTACAGAAGGCTGGGAAAGTGTGGCCTGCTTCTAGGAGCTCTGTTCCTGGTTCCTATTCATTTCACAGATAGTGTTTTTTGATGGTAAGGGAGGGAGACTTTAAACTTTAGGGGGTCTATTTACCATTGGTGGCATTGATCTGGCAGTATCCATAATTTTGTATCCCTGCACATCACAGTGATATCGCTCTGTAGGGTATTCTCACTGTGGAAAGGAAGTAATGCATGCAAAGGATATCAAGGGCCTGATTCAGACATATAAAAGGCATATAATCACTGCCTAGCTTGCAGGTAAACACCACCCTGCCGAAACAAGCCCCCCCCCCACAGCTGAGTGGATCACTGCATTAGCATGCAAGCGGATTTGTCTGCTTACACATCCACTCTTATTCGGCCGCAAGGAGGAAAAATAATTAGATAGACTACACACTACACTTACTTTTATCCTGGATGGAGATGGCCGAGTTGGGGGCGGGCGCTGTCGTCATGTGACATTAGCTGGCTGGCTCAAGCAGGCATGGACACGCCTGCGTTCTGACAGGCCCACCGAGTGTTTCTATGGGCATGCCTACTGTTTTTGTGATCATGCCCATGAAACGCAGGTGGAACCCAGCGACCTCCCCCTGCCTGCCCCCTGCCTACCCGTCAGTGAGCGAATGCTCCCGGGGCTTGCAAATGCGCATATTCACGCTTGCGCAAGCCCCCACCATCGACCGGGTTATAAGAAGGGTTAAACCAGGGTCACCCTGTATTTAATTTGTGACCTGGGTTCAGTGTGAAAGGCTCAGACTTGGGATCAAAATCTTGGGTCTTACCCGGCTTTAGCGATGTGAAAGAGATATTATCCATGTAGCACTTTATTTTCTTTTTTTCTCTTCCTGCAATACATATTATACTAATCATTATTCTGTTTTCATGCACAGAAGGCTGTTGATTAAAGTAAAATGTTAACCACTTGTATCATTAATATACCCGCCAGCTTTATGATTCTATCACAGCTATAGATCTTCATTTACAAATCACTTCTCGTTATAGTGGCTACAGATTGCAAGACAAATGCTTCACTCACACATGGCTTATATTACGTATCCTTGTCTTTTTATTTGCAGATGATGAAATTTGCATGGGATAGCTACAAGAAATATGCTTGGGGGGAGAATGAGCTCCGTCCAATAACTAAAGATGGTCATTTTGGAAGTCTGTTTGGTAAGGTTATGTGAACCTGTGAAGCTTATGACTGAACAATCTTGTTAAAGTTATATAGAATGTTATAAACATCACTATACTATATCATATCTCCCAAAAACCACCCTAACACCCAGTGCACATTATATATATTTTTTGTATTTGAATAATGAAAGTATATAAAATACATCAACATAATGCACATACAAAATAAAGGATATACATACATAATGAAACAAAACAATAAATGGTAACTACAATAATGGTCTTTTAGCAATAACATAATGTAAAATATAAGCCTTACAGCAATATTAAAGTTAGTAAAATACAGTATATATGTGTGAAAATACTCCTTTTTACAGTATCACACTAAGGGTGAGATTTAATAGGATGAGAGATTCAGAAAGTGAGAGATTTGGTAAGAAATCTCCAGGTTTTTTTTAAAGCGGCAATCATTTACACTGCAACACCAGTTTGATTTTAGGGTAAATGATTGCCGCTTTAAAAAAACTGGAGATATCTTACCAGATCTCTCACTTTCTGAATCTCTCATCCTATTAAACCTCTCCCTTAGTGTTCGATTCTGGTTCACACGTAGTGAACCGAATTCAGCGCCTGCCCCGACGGTCGGGGTTTGCGCTTGCACATTTGTGCGCATGTGCAAACCCTGACTGCGAACAGCCGCAGCTAATTGCTCACTCGCCGGCGGTTCGTGGCGAGGAGGGAGAATCGGGGGCATTGGCACTGCTACGGCATGGGAACGCCCAGCCTTTCTTCATGGACGTTCTCATGAAAATGCTGGGCGTGCCTGCCTGTCAGGTGTGGGAGGCTGACGTCACATGACATCATCCGATCGCCCTTTCTTCATCCTGGTGGCCGCAAATATAAGTCAGTCTCACCTGACATATATGCGAAGGCAGGGAAAATCATTCGATGGACGGTGGCCAACGAATGATTTCTCCTGCTGCGGGCATATGCAAGGGGATATGTTTTCCTAACACATCCCCTTGCATGGTTGCGAGGGGATACAGCAGGGGGGAAGGGACAGGTATTTGGCGAGGCAGCGTCACAGGGAATCGTGAGCAGCTTGACCCCCTTAGCTTCTACTTTTAGGAGTCATAATATACCCAAAAATACTATAATAGGTAAACATACCTTGACCTGTTATAGTGTGATACCATTTAATGACAATCTGAAACGCAAATTATTCATCCCATGGAATCAAATCTTATAGAAAGTTTATATATTAGCATGACTGTTATCACTTAGTTGGGGTTGGGTATGAAATGTTGGTGGTCAGGATTCCGACATTTCGACTCCTGACAGTGCAATCCTGACAGTCACAATGCCGACGGATCCCTGTGAGTATTCTAACCATAGCCATAACTCTATCCCACCCCTCCTATAGCCTGACTTTAACCGTTCCCTTTAGCAGCATAACCCTAACAATCTCCTCCCACATCCTAACTACCGAACCTTCCCCTAGTGCCTAACTATAAAACTAGCGTTAATGCGGATACTTACCGCTTGGATTCGGCAGCATTGTGACCATCAGGATTCCACTGTCGGGATTCTGATCGCCATGATTGACTATATTTCCTTAGTTCATCTTTCAAGGTTTCCATCATATCTTGTAAAGTTATGGTAATGGGTTTTTCTAAACTAAGAAAGATGGGGAACATTATGCTATAAAAAGAAAGTGCACTTAATGTTGAATGGAACTGGAGATTTTGTGAATCAGCTGCCAACGATCATAGTATATGGAACTGGATTCAGGAGAAATCTCATAATTTAGCTTGTTAGATTGGATATATCAGACCAATATGATGAATTAAACTTCTCAGAACCTGAAAATATGATGACATTAAATATTTCAAAATCTGTCAGTTGTGGGTACTCTAAAGTCTGTGTATGAATAGTCTTAACTATATTGTCCTATTGATGATACATGTAGGGCCGCCGAGAGGTGTGCCACGCCCCAAAATGTTAAGAGAGGGGGTGAATAAACACTCGGGGGGGGGGGGTTATGCCCCCCCTCAGCAATAGCAGATCACACCTACAGCATGTGCTGAGCAAGGGGGGGTTGGATCAGGGCCCACACCGGGCCCCTCCAGGAAGCCCGGGCCCGGGTAATTGGTACCCCCTTCCACCCCCCTCTTGGCGGCCCTGGATACATGTTTGACAATAAAATATTGCAGGGTTGTATGTCCTTAGTTTTATTACATACTGTTGAGCAGTGCAAATCCCAGTCTCCTCTAACTTGCAAGATATTTTATTACAGAAAAATGGGAATCCCACATGGGCCCCCATTCAGTACGGGTTGTAGTTTTGTGAGTATTCGCCTTGCGATGTAATCACAAATGATAACGATTGCATCACCATTATGTGACCTCGATATACAGTTTTGTAACACAACAGTTGGCTTATTAGCACAGCAGCTTGAAGAAAATATTCACATACTGTATACAAAAATCTCATCTGCCTCAGATGTCAACTGAAAAGGTACCTGTCTATCTCGAACAATAAACATTCATGTGAAAGGTGTTGTCCATTGAAATATAAAAAACATTATTGTAATGTTTAAAGCGTCATTAAATCTACCCATAGGGAAATTTCACTATTTAAGTGTTTTGCACCATGAATGCTTACAATTTTGAATTACGTTCCTTCAGTTTGTGACAGATAACATTGCAACCTGGGACAGCTGTGGCACCCCTGATTCCACCATACAGGCACCGATCACATTTTCATCAGATCTCTTCTTTAGATATAACAGCCATTCAATATAACACATATTCAATTAATAGTTACCAGCCCATCATAATGATATAATCTATCATTACATAACAGTAATGTAAGCACTGTCGCCTGTGTGGGCCCAAACAGAGTAAAACTTGAATTTCTCTATTGGACGCCATCTTGTGGCCGCCGGCGTGTAATACTCTTGTATTCCCCCCATAGTGGGGAGGAGCAGTGTTAGCCTTTTATTATATATAGGATGAGGCTGATTGACTAAACAAAATCAAAATGAGTTGATAATGTTCTGTTAGCTTAACATAAGCAAACGTGACTGCATTAAAGTAATCTCTCTCAAACAGGGGGATTAAAAGGAGCTACAATTGTGGATGCTCTGGACACCCTTTTCATCATGGATTTGAAGGAAGAGTTTGAGGATGCAGGAATGTGGGTTGAGAACAGCCTAGACCTGAATGTGGTAAGATATTATTAAATCTCTTATGAAACCTGTTCTCAGACCGTGTTTAATTTATATCCCTAGCATACTGGATCAGCTAGTGCACCACTAGCGCATGTCCAAACTATGGCCCTCCAGCTGTTGTGAAACTACAAGTCCCATAATGCCTTGCCATAGTTTTGCTACTAGGAAATGCTAAAACTATTGCAAGGCATGCTGGGATGTGTAGTAGTTTCACAACAGCTGGAGGGCCATAGTTTGGACATGCCTGCTTATAGAGCATGAATCAGCTGGGATGTAGGTCCCCACAGTGGTACTGTGACTAATGTTGCTTGGGTAATTAATAAATGTAACATTTATGTGTTTTAGCAATTCTAAGCCAAGACAAAGCCTTCAGTCTGTGACAGTGTGTCCACCAATATACACGGACACTACCATAAAATGTGCCCACCAATATAAATAGATGCTATCCTGAAATGTGCCCACCAATATACATATAATACACTACAATTAAATGTGGCAACAATATACTTACTTATTTAAAAGTCTTTAAAACAAAAAAAAAAGAACAAATTGTAGATAACATTGTAGAGCAGTGCGCCTAACAAATTGTGCAAATCATATTGCTAATACTATTTGATTTATCTGTGCTATAAGAAAAAGACAAGATTGATACAATAACTAATACGTTTATATCTATTTATTTTTATAAAATGTCATGTTCTTTAATAACAATAAAAGATCACATATATTATTTGTCATTACAGATGTATGTAAAGCATAGTATTTCCCATTTTACTAAAAATGTGCATTTATCAGGTCAGTTTAAGAGGAAATTCCCTCACAGATCAGCCCTTTAGGTTATACAGCATTCTTATCCAGGTTCCTTGGGAAAACCTTATTTTACGATAGTAGGTTTATTCACTACTAACAAAAGGAGGGGGGGAAAGAAAGTATATTGCAGGTGCACTGAAAGTCATTTAATGTCGCTTAAAATTTAGCTTTTAATTGGTATGCAATAAAATCGGTGAAATATTAAAATATATAAGAATGAAATAAAGAGCAGAAATAAGATTAAAATTTGATGGCCACAGTGCTGCTCTGTCCTGTATTTGCAGGGTTAATAATCCCTGTGTGTTGTCACTTGTGTCCTATTGGGATTATATCACCTGGGATTATTTTCCGTGATATTTAGCTCCTTACTGCATATATTTACAGTGGGAGAGATAGTAATATCCTATACTTTACAAGGACTTTCGTTCAGGCTACAGTGGCCTTCCAATAGGATTTGTGTTACTTCTGTGTGTCAGGGCTATTGTGATTTTTGCTTTCAATGTATGATTTCTTCAAGCTTTTTAGTGGAGAGATGTCTCCTATCACCAATAAATTCAGGGCTGTCTTTTGTTTGGACAGTGTGTATTTATGCCGTCATTCATCCAATTCGTTATTGGATGAGGCTTATATATACATGGGTCATCTGCTTGTTTTATGATAAAGAGGTGGTGTATCTCATTCACAGAGTGCAGTGTTGTTTGAGCTAAGGGAGATAAAGTATATAAACCACTTAATACTAGTTGGTAATTACCCCACTCAGACAATACACTCTTATGTCTGTCACTAATATTGTGCAGTATGTGTTACTTCCACCAATCCTCCAATCTGCAGTTTTACAATTAGGCTTTAGTTGAACAAATGTTTTATAGATATTCTTATCACCTATTGACTTTTAGAGAGAAGATGTTCGTATTTCACCCATATTCACACTGTTTTATTATAGGGTGGACATAATTTTTTAGCCGCTTTCTATTTATTGGCTAGTGTCCCCTTTAAACCGTATCTTTCGATGTATATGGATGATAACAATTCTTCAATCTCTGGGAAACCTACTTGTCAAAATGAAGCCTTAATTGTGCAGATATTCTTTGCACTTTTAGGATAGATGACCAGTGATCAATATTACACAGAAATTGTTACTATAAGTTAAGGGAAAGTAAAGTAGCCGTCACTTTATATTCAACGGTTATTGTCCCACTCAAAATAGTGTCTCTGTGTGATTGTCACCGCTTATTGAACGGTGTGTTTGGAGAGCATCAATCATCCAATTTCTTGTTCTTTTTAATCATACATTAAACTTTTTATCATACATTTATAACGAATAGCTGGTGTCACAGTTTATTACTGAAAGGAGTAGCAGTTAGGGATATATATTGTGTTTAATTGTTTGATCGTTTTATTAATTGTATTCACAACAATGATTTCCTCAAATTGCTACTAAATATTGGGCAGTGTGTACCCAATTTTGTAGCAATACAACAATTTGTACAAACAACCAGGTTTATTTATAGGAGATGGCAATATCTCTATATTATATACATGTTCATTCCTGGGCTGTGTGGAGGTTTTTATCAAGCCGTTCATTTACCGGCAAATATCCCCGCATATCTGATCCTCATACAGTGACTGCCGTCTATATGATAGTAGGCGGCTATTCTCCTATTGCTGCCGGTCTGTAGCGGCTGTGACTAGCCGCTCTTGTGGTGATATTCAGCGGCTGTCTGGTGTGCCGCTCACCCTCTCAGACTCAGTATTATGCCAGCGAGCCGCAATGGGCTGTCAGGCTGCTTGAATCTCACTTGCGCTGCACCGTTTATCCGTTATAGGCTAAATGTACTTTACATCAAACATAGTCCTGATTTACACATATTAATACACAGTTACACATTTGGACAACACAAACAGAGGAGCTGTGGTCATTGCTAGCCAACGGCCGTTTCACCTAAGCTTCCTCAAGGCATTAACCCGTTTGTCTCCTAAGGAGGGTTTAAATCCCCTGCCCACTAGTTAATATCTTATGAATTTAGAGTGTCATCAATGTCTTGCAATCATTTCCTGGTGGACTTTTGCACTTAGGCACTTTGGACCTTATGCTGGTTGTCTCGCAAGGCTGCGAATTTCGCAGCCTTGCGAGACCCCCAGATGCCGCCAGCTACAAAATCATCCATTTGCAGCCTTGGGTTTCTCAATCTGAGACACCTCTGTGGTGTCTCAGATCTCCGAGAGCCATGTGCGGGAAGCGGGTGGGCAGCTGACATCCGCTGACATCAGCTGCCCCCACCCCCCCCCCCTCCCCCCCACACACACTTTCCCCACACTTGTGTCACTGAGCCATTACAATGGGTACGCCCAGCGTTTTCATGGGAATGCCCATGAAATGCTGTGCATTCCCATGCCCCCCCCCCAAACTGCTATGTGCAGTTTGCTTTGCCCGCTCACATCAAACGTCTGCACATGCGCATTACTGCGCATGCGCAAACACTAAAAACGTATCCCTTGTGTGAATGTGCAGGGGACCGATTAAATCAGAATAACCCCCTTTGTCCCAAGAGCTGGCACAGAAATCCATTTCCTCAATTAAGTTTACTCATAGCTACATTTTTAGTTAGGTAAAAATGTTTTTGTTCCATTGGAAAATAAATGTGCGTTACGCATTGTTAACAAATTATGTCAGTACTTAAATATAAAGCTGCTGGTGGCTTGTCCAGAATGCTGCCCACCCTGTATAGACTGCCTGTGTCCGCAGTGTGGTCCTTAGTAAAGAATAAGCTTGGAGGCAAAGTCATAGCTAGGGCTTACTCCCAGTGACCAAGGTGCAAGGTTGAAGGGGAAGAAGGTAAACGTTTTTAGGTTAAGCTGGATACAATTGAAAGCTAGGAGGTGTATGTTTCAGCAACATAGGAATTGTACAAATATACATGTAGATAGAAACATAGGGAAGACACAGTAACAAATCAGTAATGGATGTTAATGTTCTTAAACACATATACTGTATCATCTATGTTGAATGGTTTATGTACTGTGCGTGCGCTTGTTATTGCAGATCTATTGTTTAGTAAATATACTACTTTATGATATATTGGTGGACACATTTCACGGTAGCATCTCTGTATATTGGTAGGCACATTTCATGATGATAGTGTCTATGTAAATTGTTGGGCACATTTCATGGTAGAGTCTATGTGTATTGGTGGGCACATTTCATGGTAGAGTCTACTATGTATATTGGTGGGCACATTTCATGGTAGAGTCACATAGACTCATAGAAATGAGAAATGTGCCTACCAATAATATTGGTGGGCACCAATAATATATATCTATGTCTATATATCGCAGGAAGTTTTCCAGTCCCTAATCCAGCCCATCATATATATCTTATGGTACAATTGTATACTATAAGATATATCTAATGCGATTTATCTTGGCATGATCAATTGCATGCAATATATCTTATGCAAAAATTACACCAAAGTATTTATTATAACTTGACATATATATGTGTACAATTGTCATCCATCTTTGTGGAATTTGCTTCAAAACTTCTGCTAACATTGTACTAAAAAATTTTCCACAATGAATATGAATGCTGTTTGTTATTTTGGGAAGCCTTTCCTGAGAAGTAAGTTATCATAGGGAAACATTGTAATTGATGGTTTCTATAGACTTATGTTATTTACATAATGGCATTTCCAAATTATTGCATGTTAATCCAAGAAAATCATACAGTATATGAACATGCATTGCATTTTTTCATGTATACAATACTGTATGTATTTACAAATACCTTCTTTTTGTGTTTTTCTTAAACATCCACCTGTTGCAAAATAGGAAGTTGTTATCTTATGCAAGCAAAACTCTTGTCTAAACATGTAAATGCTTTGCAGCCACATTTAATTTCAATTGCAGTAAGTTTCAATTGATAAACAAGTAGTTTATGGGTTGACACGTTAGATGCGCTGAAATTTCACAAGTACAGTCCTATCTAAAATTAGTATGTTATTATAACATTGTACATTGCTGTAGCAAGGATTCCAAGGAACTAAGAGGCTGCTGCTGCCTACTGACATGTTAAAAAAGGCAAAGCCAGCCCTAACCAATTTGGCAAATTTTTGTCTGGTGCCCCCTAGCACTGCCGCTAGTTCTGCCTCTGACCTAGAACCCCTCTCCCAGCACAGCACTCATCACCCAGGAGCACAGATCCCAGCTCAGTCAGCAACACCCATCACCCCCCTCCTATAGAAATCCTAATTTAGGTGCTCTTTGCCAGCATGAGCATTGATCTCCCTACCCCCATATTTGAAATAGGCACAGTGTTTGCCAAAGGGATGTTATTGGGAAGGGGTATGGACATACAATAGTACCCCTAATTCCAATTATGCCACACACTAGTCCAACCTTTTACACATTATATCAAATCATAGTGTCCCAAATTTAAACTACTTTGCAACTTATTGCTTCCTGTTCATAATACACCACACTGTATAGCTCCCTATTCACATTATGCCGCACTGTATTAGTCCTTATTCACATTACACCACATTTTTCTGTTTAAAACTCACTGTATGTTTTATTTTGTGGCTGGCTGGCTTGTAATGTGCCCACCCTTGCAACATCCTGAATTTGCGTGACATTGGATGTAGGGAGGTTGGTGGCACTCTGACTGGTGGCTGGCAGGGAGGGAGAGACAGTCCTCCTTCCTGCCCACCTCCCGCAGCCATTTTTAATGATCCCCATTACCCTCACTGAATGCTCTGGTCAGGTTTCTCCCTACTGCTGCCAGTTCCCGGCTCAAACTGTCTGAGCTGCCCGATCAGAGCTGAGAGCTCCAATTACAGCAGTGGTCATACAAGTCCTGTCCAAAACAGCAGCAGGTGCCCAGGCTAGTAACAACTGCCTGGATGGCCCTAATTTTCCGATACCTATGCCTTGGGTTGGATCTGAAAAAAGGAAGGCACTTGGGTGCATGGACCTGGGTCCCCACTGGACTCCCCTCCCAAGAAGCCTGGCCTGCTCCCTGTGCACTACATTATGATATGACATTGGGCTGAGCTGCACATGGTGCATTTGAGCCTTGTTACAGCTCTGGGATTTTCAAAACCAATGGGTAAAAAAATTGACTGTAGATACTTTTAATGATTTACAGCAGTATTTAAAAAAAACTCCAGTCCTTAAGGACTCCTAACAGTGCATGTTTTATAGATTTTCGAGTAGTTGCGCAGATATATTCATTACTGGCTAACACAGGTTCTGCTAATTATTACAGTTGTAATAATGATGAGATCGTTAAAATAATTAGGAGTCTCCAATAAATAGACTTGGAAAATACAAATTTACTGTTCCCATGATCCCCACAATCACATTATACATTTCAGTGAGTGGAGCTGCTTTGAGTCGTTTATAGCATACATCACATACCCCTCCATTCTCACTTGACAGCTCAGTACTGTAGCTTCTGGTATGCAGTATAGTTGATCACTATTGGTCGACACAGAATAGGTTGACACGTGAAAACGGCCGACATGCTTTAGGTCAGCATCGACAAAAGGTCGACATGTAGTTGACATGAAAAAAAGGTTGACATGAGTTTCTCATTATTTATATATATAACCAACGTCATACTTCACCATCCCAGTAGGCATAGAGGGAGAATAGAATAGTTTGCTGAGCACAGCGCAGCACCGTCCCCGAAGCATGGTGACCCATGCGAGGGGACGCTGTACACTTATACGGTGTCCATGTTGACATATGTTGACATAGACACAAAAAACATGAACCACTTGTGTCAACCCTTTCCCCATGTCGACAGTTTACACGTCGCTCTTTTGCTTGTTTCGAACTTTTGACCACGTCGACCTAAAGCATGTCAACATGTTTCATGTGTCCACCTATTGACTGTAGACCTGATTATCCACACTCGCAGATTCTTCACTATTGCCGTGTTCACACTAGTGTGAACAACACGCTTTTACCCGGCATTTTAATGCCGGGGACTGCAGCACCTGTCCTTGTTCTCAATGCTAAGGGAAATTCCCGGGTGAAGCAGTTCTACCCAGTAATTTGCCTTCTAACACAGGTTTTTTTGCAGTGTGAACGGGTCAACCCGGGTCAGCATACTCGGTTCCCCAACCCGGGTAAAAAGCAGAGTTGGAGACCCAGGAATTTTGACACGGGTTGAACCGTTCACACTGGAAAAAAACCTGTGTTAAAAGGCAAATGAGCGGCAAAGGCAAAATTGAGCTATAGGCAATCCTCTTTACTATAAACCTCTGCTTTTCAACTTGTACCTTTAAATACATGTACAAATGCAAAATCTATCTATGAAAGGTATTAATCCCAATAATTACATTATATTACTTTTCTTCATTAGAATGGGGAAGCCTCTTTATTTGAAGTTAACATCCGTTATATAGGAGGACTGCTCTCGGCTTACTACCTGTCAGGAAAAGAGGTAAATGTTACACACGGTAAATATGTCTCACTGTTACATTTTCATTATAATTACATATATTATAAGTAATAATTAAAACCATACCAGGTTAGTTGCATTGTATTATATTGAATAATAGAACTGAAATGAAGTCTGCCACAGTGTCAGAAATAGGTAAGTTATCACTGATTGAAGAGGTTTATTTTCTAGTACAGATTTGTCTAAGTCGCACAGTGCGTGTGTCCCACAGTGTGTACACATAGAGGCCGAATTACCCCTGCATATCAGATATGTATTGGAAATGTGCTGGGCATCTCTAGGCAGTGGCTAGGGGTATGTGTCATTAGGTCGACCAAGGAAGGTCAACAGACCGTATGTCGACAGAGATAAAAGGCCGACATGGCTAAGGCCGACATGGCTAAGGCCGACAGGGCCATATGGTCGACACATGCATTAGGTCAACATTGGGAAGGTCGACAGTCAAAATGTCAACATGGGGTTTTAATTTTTTTTTGTCCCGAATGTCGACATAGTCTACATGGACACTGTATTGGTGCAACGCGTAAATGGCAACTTAATATGCTTTGGGCACTCCATTCTCCCTCCATGCCTTAGTGGACGGTAGGGCATGAAATACTACCCGCAAAGGGTACATTTGGGCTTCCATGTTCAGACCTTGCTCCTTCCCATTTTGTCATGTGTTTGTGACATCAGGGGTCCTATTGCCCACTAGGATTTAGGCTTAGCCTTGCACAGACATAGACTGAGTGTCTCTTGAGTGTCTACTACACCTGGAAACACTGCTTATCATAGATGTGAATTAGATTAAGGGAACTGACAAGTATTCAGCCTGATACCATGCTGCTGCATGATCACATTATGTCGGTATACCATCCCCTGACCTTTTATGTCAGTTACCATTCCATGCTGCGACACCATGATATGCCCTATTAAATCAGGAGCCAGTCCAAACAACTCTGCACAGTGCATCTATTTTGATTGAGTCAATAGGACCCCCCTTGTCTTAATCCGGCTCTTACTGCAGTAGCTAACTTCCGAGCGCTGTGCATACATGTGATTGTAATATGTTAATCAATAATCTCAGGAGTAATGTTTCAGTTGACTCTAAATCACCAACTGGCGGTTACATTAATCAAAGTCTCAATCATGTAAAACATGTTCTGTGATTTATGCATTCAAGGAGTGTGATGAGTGTTTCATATTCATTTGCCATTGGCAAAGGGTGGATAAATTATATGGGGATTTTTGTTGTTGCTGTTGCTAGTTTTTCTTTCCCAAAGTATGCTCATTCTGTTCTATTACACAAGAGATTTATATGCATGTACAGTATGTAAAATCTAGGTCACTAGTAATATACTGTACATTAATGAGGCATACTTTTGTATTATAAGAAATAAAATGTCCCCTGCCCCATCCCCAGCTATACAACTAGTCTGTGCTCAGTCCTCCTATGTGGAGAATAAACCTTGTTTCAAGTGGCATAGAAAAGGGCCTCAACATGCCTCTTCCATTGCTACAGTCATCAGCCAAATAAAGGAGAGAGCACATGTATCTGACAGCATTGAGGGAATAGGTGTAATTCGAACAAAATGGATGGAATTAAAATATCAATTATGTGCGAAGTGTGCAATGTGCCGTTCACGTAGCAGAACCTGATCTTACACCCTTTGGGGTTTTCTTTGGTTCACTCTTTCTGACAAATTCCTTCTTAGATGGACAAAACCATGTGCAATGCAGGTGGGGCAGATGTAACTTGTGCAGAGAGAATTAGATTTGGCTGGGGTTTAACTTCAAAGTGAGATCTATATTGCAGTGTAAAAATATTATTAATATATTTTCCCTGCACAGAAACAAAATAACTCACCCAAATCTAATTCTCTCTGCACATTTTACATCTGCCCCCCCCCCCCCTGCAGTGCACATGGTTTTGTCCATCTAAGAAGGATTTTGTCAGAAAGAGTGAACCAAAATAACCCCCTTTGTGGGCTGTTTTCAAGGTGAGCTCAGGCAGCCGTAAAGTGTGTCAGCTGCTGCAATGATTCACAGGGTTTAGGGGTATGACAACTAAATTAAATAGAGTCTTTTGACTATAGTGGGTAGAGTTCTCACAATGTAAATGAAACAGATACCAGGTCCAGACAGCTATAATATAAAGCAGTGGTTCTCAACCTCGGTCCTCAAGGACCCCCAACAGTTCACATTTTCCCAGTCTACAAACAGAATCGCAAGTGAAGGAATTAGCTCCACTTGTGGATCTTTTAAAATGTGTCAGTGAATAATGAGTGCACCTGTGCACCTGCCGAGTGACATGGAAAACATGAACTTTGGGGGTACGTGAGGATCGAGGTTGAGGACCACGGATGTAAAGCATACATACTAAATCCAGCAGTATCTGGATTGGTAAAAGCATTTAGGGTCCAATTCAGACCAGATTGCTGGGCTGCGAATGTTTGGAGCGCTTGCATTCACAGCCATGCACACAGGGGTAAAACCATGGCAATTGCTTACAATCGAATCGCTCACCATCGACACTTTGTAGCTAAGCAGCTTCTAACTGTCATGTGTTTGAATAATGACAGGAGCTCATTGGCTGAAACATCACTCATTGTTAAATATTACCCAGAGTACCGGCCAATCAGCTCCTAAATGCCATGTTACATGCTGCTGTTTGGGTGGTATTTTATCTGTATCAAATGCTTAGTAAATAGATGCACTTAGATATTTATCAAATGAATACTTTCAGTGCTTATAACTGTAAGATATTGGAATGTTTTTCATACTGTAAATAATGAAACATCCTGTACCAAGTTTAAAAAAGAACATCTTGCTGAAAGCAGACATTGCCATGCAATAGCAATCATTTCCATGCTCTCAAGCAGGGGAGCGAAAACTCTGGTGATCCTTGCCAACTCCCTATAGTGCATCAGCCTAGTGCTCTTTCCCAGCCAGGTCACTGGGCATACACAACATCTCCCGTGCAGCCGAGAGTCAGAACCAAGGACAGAGCTGTTTCTGCTGTGGCAAATGGGCTATACACCTGCAGCTATCAAAGGTAGTTATATACATTCCAAATCACTTCCTGGATTATAAGGTTTTTGCCTCTATTTTAGACCTATTTTGCTGTCAGGAAATTAGGGCTGAATTAGGGACGCAGGGCAAATTTGTTCTCAAAATGGGCAAAACCATGTGCACTGCAGGTGGGGCAGATGTAACATGTGCAGAAAGATTTGGGTGAGGTGTGTTCAAAGTCAAATCTAAATTGCACTGTAAAAATAAAGCAGCCAGTAGTTACCCTGCACAGAAACAAAATAACTCACCCAAATCTAAAATGCCCATATACACTGGGCGACTTTGAGCTGAAAGCCGCTCAAAACAGCATGTTTAAGCGGCTTTCATCTTAAAGTAGCCCAGTTGTGTATGCTCCAGCGATGAGTGCTGCACGCTCCCGCATCATTGCCGGGAAACCCGTTCATCTGCTGATAATACCAGCAGATGAGCAGCTTTGAGGACAGTTTTGCATAGCGCAGTGTGTATGCACTGAGCGGCTTTCCCCCCAGCAATGACAGCTGGCATCGCTGTCCATACACGCTCATAGTCGCCCAGTGTGTATGGACCTTAACTCTCTGCAGTGCACCATGGTTTTGCCCATTTTGAGAAAAAGATTTGTGCTGCATTCAGGTCTGAATTAGGCCCTTAGTTTGTGTGTTTTTGAATTTGTGTGTGTGTGTATGTATATGTAAATGTAAATTTTACATGTGTATGTTGACCTATGTTTGGCTTGTAAGTTTGTTTATGAAAGTAGTCCCAGAGGGTCTCCAGAAACATGCCTGTGCCTTGTCATACGCAACACAGCATTCTAAGAAAATGTGACTCCTCAAGGTATAAATAACATCAAAGTAAAGAGTAGCATATACAGTTACCCTTTAAAATGTTGCATCCTGTAAGCATCATTTTTAGAACATGTCATTTGAAAACTGAAACATAGAACTAGTAGGGGGACTGTAGCTCATGTTGTAGAGGAGTGTGCTTGGGGCTCCTTTGTCTGTGGTGTGAACAGAAACAGCGCTAGACACTCTGTAACCAAGCGCTTGCTACAGTACATAAAAAGGTTGTACTTGATGGATGTCTTTTTTTAACCTCAGCTACTGTGTTACAATTTTTTTTTTACATACAGTAGCTGACTATAAAATGTTCTATAAAGGGCATTCAGACAGCAGGTGAGGATAGTATTTCTTCTAAAGTATGTGAAATATATGACACAGATAATGCTAGCACAGTGGTGCTCAACCTTGGTCCTCAGTGCACATTTTCCATGTCTCAACACAGAATCACAGGTGAGATAATTAGCTCCACCTGTGGATCTTTTAAAATGTGTCAGTCAGTAATGAATGCATCTGTCGAGTGACCTGGAAAACGTGAACTGTGTGGGGGTCTTGAGGACGGTTGAGAACCACTGTGCTAGCATATCTGCATACCTCCCAACATTTGTGAAATAAGAAGTGTGACTCACTCTCGCTCTGCTTGCTGTGCATATCAAAGGGGCATGCATAGGCGTGCGCACATTGAGTGTTAAGGGTGCACAGGCACCCCCTAATGATGTGCCCCCACCCCACACAGTTTTTACTGCTAGTAATGCCAGCAATACCTTTTACCAAAGACTTTTGCTTTTTAGACCTGTATTTCATTAAAATAAGCACCCATTAATCAATTACAGTATGTGTGTTTTGCATTATTAATTGTATCACACCATTGTCATACAGTATCACTACATACAGTATCTATGTCATCCAGATATGATTTTGACTTTATTTGTTTGTACTGTTACAGAGTAATTAGAAGATTAAAACTGAAATAGACAGGAGATTATGGTGCGGTTGAGAGACGTTTTATATTGTAGTGATTGTACGCCTGATTAGTGGTGTAAAGGCCCCCATACACTATGCGATTTTGGGACGATTTCATCAGATTTCGGCACTTTGTGCCGATAATCGGGTGAAATCGGGCCAAAATCGTAGGTGTGTGATATCTGATCCGATCCGATGCGCGGTCCCGTGCGCATCGGACCGGATCAGGGAGGTCGGACGGTCTGTACATACGATCACGTCCGACCTCCCTGTATGCATATGCCTGCCACCTGACAGGCATATGCATGCAGACACCAGGGGAACAGTGGGTCGGGCAGCGGGTCCCTGAGCGCCGGCGAGTGCTGCTGACTGACCTGGCCGGGCAGTGTACTTACACATAGCAGCAGCGGGGACGGGCAGCGCAGTGGCGGCTATTATATTTTTAAAATACTTGTCAAATGACCGGCCGCTCTCTGATTGGCTGAGAGCTCTCCGGCCAATCAGAGAGCGGCCAGTCATTTGACAAATATTTTAAAAATCTAATAGCCGCCACTACGCGTCCCGTCCCCGCTACTGCTATGTGTAAGTACACTGCCCGGCCAGGTCAGCAGCGCTCACCGCACCCGCCGCCCGCCCCCACCACCGCTTTCATGATAATGCAATTTAACACAGATCTGAAATGGACTGGTATTGGACCATTGAATGGATCAGGATGCCAACACTGGAAACTAACAACCGACATCCTGATATGTAAATATGCAGGGAGCAGTAGCAGTCACCCAGGGCTGGGGTTAGAGTTAGTTGGTTAGGCTGCAGGGAGGGGGATTAGGGATAGGCACTACGAAGGTGTGTTTAGGTTTAGGTGGTGGGGTACAGGTGTTAGATTTAGGCACTAGTGGGGATGGATAGGGTCAGGCTGCTCAGGGAAGTATTACGGGAAGAGAAGGTTAGGGGGAGGGTAAGTATACTTACCTGACCATTGTCGGGATTCCCTTCTTCAGGATACTGGCGTCGGTATAGTGGCCGCCGGCATCCTGACCAATAGTCATCCATATGCAGGGCTATTTTTGTGCAGGCTCCAGCAGGAACTGTGGCCCTTATTCTAGTTCACTCTTTCTGACAAAATATTTCTTAGATGGACAAAACCATTTGCACTGCAGGTGAGGCAGGTGTAAAACCCCACCCAAATCTAATTATCTCTGGACAAGTAACACCTGCCTCACCTGCAGTGCACATGGTTTTGTCCATCTAAGAAATATTTTGTCAGAAAGAGTGAACTAGAATAAGGGCCACAGTTTCTGCTGGAGCCTGCACAAAAATAGCCCTGTCCATATGTATCCTGATACAGGAGGGTAGTTTACTTTTCCGGGAAAGAGGGTAAAATCTCCTTGTATAAGTCTGCCCTCTAGATTCCCCTACCGAAGATAAAGTAAGCAGGGGCAAGTTGACTGCTTATCTTTACTTTTTAAGCCTGTCCTATGCAAAAAATTCTTAAAGTGCATACACACTGTACAATTAATTTGACCAATTTCATTGAAAGACATTTCCCTTGAACCCAGTGTCCCGGACGAAAGATGTTGTCGAAAGATATTGAGGACAGATGAAAGACGAAAGATCTAGCTACAGTTTATAGGCTCTTTTTGAAAGATATCCAAATTGAGCTGCATGCACAGTTGACGAACAACCTTGATTAACAACTGGCGGTTATGCACTTCTTTATTCGTTGTTCATCACAAACGAACTGAAAGATATTCTGACCAATTTCGTTCAGAATGGGCAAAATGAATGAAATTGGTCAAAAAAGTTGGTCAAAAAAATTGTACAGTCTGTATGCACTTTTACACATCCATTCATATGTAAATTTGTCTCATTTTGCACTTAAGACTTCTTATACTTAAGGGTTTCCAATGTGCGTTATATTGCTATAATCAACTAATCACATTCTATCTATTATCTTCTAGAAGATGCTAAATAAATAAGAAATAGGTTCTGATTGGTTGCTTTGGGGAACATCCCATCTTCAAAAGAACCTCCAATCTTACTAAATAAACCCCAATGTGTGCCGCTATTTCCAACAGTCAGAAATATATCGGCACACACCTATTCAATACAACCTTTTTTAGCCACATAGAAGCCCATGCAGATTCGACTTTTTAAAAAGTTGAATTTGCATTGTTGGAAACGGGCGATTGTCAAATCTGTGGCCATTTTCTAAAAAATACACCTGGATCTGACAGTCAGAAGATTGGATACTGACAGTCGAATTGGACGATACTTCCGACTGAGATATATGAAGCCTTGGAGACTGGTGGAAGTAGTTGCTTAAAGCAACCAACTGGCTCTTAACTTATTTAGCAGAGGGCTCCATTTACTTATTTAACATATTTATCTAATTTTAACAGCATAATAGCAGGGAAATGTGATCTTTATGTTTCCTCCATATATAAGAGCAGTGAAAGGTTTGGAGAAATGACTAATGAAACATAGAGATCAGTCCTACTAACAGAAATGCCAACTTGCAGAATTTTGTTTGCAGCCTCCAGCTACAGGGCTGCAAGTAAAAATCTGCTAGCTGGGCACTAAAAGGGACCGCAAGGGGTGTGAGTTTGGGTGCTGTTGCCAGAATTTACACCAAAAGTCAACAACACATTGCACGCTGCGCGGAATCGGATAGTCAGGGTTTTCTCCTGATGATATTTATATAAAGAGTAGATTAGCTGCACTCAATCAGCATCTCCCTATCTTATATAGACCATACTTGACAAATGCTGACTAGGAGATAAGTGATCACGCTTATTATCACAGCAAACACAAATCTTCTAGGTAGGTTAGGTGACTAGTGGCAATTGTGCATGAGGCATGGATAAGATTTACTCGTACTTTTGGTTTTGTGGGTAAAAAATGGGTTTAAGCCACCTGAGCAAAACATGAACGGTGACACATAATATACTGTATTGTCTTTGGTTTCAGGTTTTCAGAGAAAAAGCAATAGGACTGGGAAAGAAGCTGTTACCAGCATTTAACACACCTACTGGAATCCCACGTGGTATTATCAACCTTGGAAAGTAAGAATGCATTATCTCTGTTTGTGTATTTAGTAGCACATAATACATGGGAGAAATGCTGCAATTTATGGGTCTGTGAAAGGATTACACTGTTCTGCATCATTAGCCTTGTCCTCTTCTCACAGATCCACGAATCACAGGTGTAAGCTACTTATCCTGCTAACTTTACTAGGTAGCGGGCAAGATGCGGGAGGTACTCCGGCACTTCTGGCATTGGAGGGGGGGGGGGGGTGCTTTTCTGGAAAGGCCTGAGAGTCTTTTACAACTTATGGGAGTGATGCCAAGTCTGAATTTCATGTAATGCACAGCCAAAACAATCTGCAGCACAACATGAAGTAAAATGGATTTTATTGATTAGTAAATGGCATGACATTTCACAAAATCTATGGTCTTTAATATTCAACTTCTAAAGGCTTTTCTGACAAAACCCTATTTACATTGCTCTTGCTGGCAGAACCTAAAGGAGTTGATAAAGGCCGCGGTGTGTGACTGAGGTCAGTCCACACAATGAATAACTTAACCAGGTTGTGGTTTATTAAGCAGGCAGAATGGGTTGCAGAGTAACACACATGCTGGGACTTGTGGTTCTCCAAGTCCCAGTATGCGGTGCAGGCTTGCTGGGGTTCTTGACAATTTACAGAGGTGGATCTCCACAGCGCTTTTCTCAGGGTAGACGGTTCTAATCCAGGTGTTCACCAACACATGGGACAGAAGAGAGAAGGGATTTTTCGGTTAGCACACAGACTGAAATACTGATTCAGTAGGGTGAAGCAACCACCGACGCTCACCTAGATTGACTAGGAGATGTTCACATCAAGGTATCTTTAAACGTCTATACACCAAACTTATGGAAAGACACTCACCTAGGGAATAGTCCCTATATTCATCCAAAGGTTTCTTTATTCAGCAGAATATCCACACGACAGGTCCACAGGTAAAATTCAAAATTTATTTAAAAATCAGCAAACACAGGACCCCACACTTCCACGGCTGTATAACTGTCCTCTCACCCGGAATGAGAGGTGGCAGCAAACCAGACACACCCAAAGATGGCACAAGGGTAGGATGAAAGTTGGAGGGTCCACATAAAAGTCCTTTTAAACTCCAACGCGTTTCGAACAATATTGTTCTTCCTCAGGGTGTAGTACAAAATAAAATGGCTCCAGGCAGGGTATATATGCCTGTATCAAACATGGTAAACCTAAAACCTGGCAGAGATCAGTGCTCTGACATATTCAATAACATTTATAAAACACATAAAATACAAATGATTTCATACATACTTAACAATATTTTAAAAAACATTCACTACCTACTCTAATACGGGGTATTTAGCGCAAGTGACATCAATTTTATAAACATAGAGGATCCGCTTCTTGTTTTCTCTTTTATTGCGCGGCGTCTGTAATAGACGGTACTTCCGGGATCTTACTGAGAGACTCTACTTCCGGAATCCGCGCGTCATGTCCGTTTGGTGGAACGCAAATGCGGGTCACCGCCCGGCGTGTCACTTCCTATCAGGCAGCGGCGCTGACTCTATGGAACGCAAGCTGCAGGCTTGCTTCCTGGAGCTAATCATTCCGAATGCGTTCCACTGCGGATCAAAAACTGTTGGTAGCTGTCATGCTACCGCCGATCGTCTCCCCCATAATAGATAGAAAAAATAAAAACATGGATCAGTAACTATAGAGGATTATCACAATATTTCATCTTATAGAAAATAGACCATTTATATATACACAATACAGAATATACAGGCAGATCATATCAAAAAAGAATATACAGGCAGATCATATCAAAAAACACTTCAACTCAAAATCCGTGTTTAAGCACTTTGGCATCAGGGTTTTGAGGTCATATATCAATTTCATTTCAGTTTGGGACAATCTGATATCTCTATCATCCCTCCTCCAGTTAGAATTAACAACTTTGATGCCACAAAATGATTTAATATATCGAGGGTCACTTCCATGAACATTTTTAAAGTGTAGAGCCACGCTATGAGTTTCCATGCCTTTCCTAATGTTGCATACATGTTCCCCCAGACGCACTTTCAGTGCCCTGGAGGTTTTCCCTATATATTGTTTATCACATGTGCAGCATAATAAATAAATGCAGTATTTTGTGTCACAGGTCACAAAGTCTTTAATTTCATAAACTTTCCCTGTTTGGTTTGATTTGTATTCCAAACATTTTCTTTCTGTGGACTTGCATACCTTACAGATACGGCAAGTACCACACCGATGGAACCCTTTAGTTTTTATCAGGTTCCTAGTTTCGGGTGTATTAATGGCACTCCGCACCACCATATTTTTAATATTTTCAGATCTCCTATAGATAAAATTAGGAGTAGTTCCTATGTATTTCTCAAGCAGTGGATCACTTTTAAGGATACCCCAGTGTTTTTTTATTATACCTTCTATCTCTTTATGTTGAGAATTGAATTTAGTAATGAAGGGTACCCCTCTTTTATTTTCTTTAATTTTCTTGGGGCCCTTCTTCAAGGCATCTATTCTGTTAATTTTTTCTCCTTCTTGTAAAGCACTTTTCACTGCTACTGGATCGTAACCTTTAGCAATAAACTGTTGTTGCATTACTTCCGCTTGTTCTCTATACATAGTTACGTCTGTGCAATTCCTCCGTATACGGAAGAATTGGCTTTTAGGGACACTCTTCTTCCAGTTTGCATGATGATTGCTATCAAACGGGATGCATGAATTGCAATCTGTACTCTTAACATAATTTTTTGTTTTTATCACATTATTCTCTATATAAATGGACAAATCTAGAAAATGTACCTCACTTTTACTGGTTTCAAAAGTAAGTTTAATAGACCAAATGTTCTCATTGAGATACTTGGAGAAGATTTCAAGGGTGGACTCTCCTCCCCTTCAACACATCGTTGATATACCGGGACCAGGACACCAGGCTGGCACCATATGGGTGGCCACTCCATACTGAAGTAGCCTCCCACCACGCCATGAACAGATTGGCATAGCTAGGTGCCAGCCTGGTGCCCATATATTGAC
Source organism: Crinia signifera (assembly GCF_055691185.1). Taxonomy (NCBI): domain Eukaryota; kingdom Metazoa; phylum Chordata; class Amphibia; order Anura; family Myobatrachidae; genus Crinia; species Crinia signifera. Next base: position 209,167,068 of record NC_139218.1, read on the forward strand.
GATGTTTTTTTCATCTGGAGGGGAGGAGAGTCCACCCTTGAAATCTTCTCCAAGTATCTCAATGAGAACATTTGGTCTATTAAACTTACTTTTGAAACCAGTAAAAGTGAGGTACATTTTCTAGATTTGTCCATTTATATATAGAATAATGTGATAAAAACAAAAAATTATGTTAAGAGTACAGATTGCAATTCATACATCCCGTTTGATACAATCATCATGCAAACTGGAAGAAGAGTGTCCCTAAAAGCCAATTCTTCCGTATACGGAGGAATTGCACAGACGTAACTATGTATAGAGAACAAGCGGAAGTAATGCAACAACAGTTTATTGCTAAAGGTTACGATCCAGTAGCAGTGAAAAGTGCTTTACAAGAAGGAGAAAAAATTAACAGAATAGATGCCTTGAAGAAGGGCCCCAAGAAAATTAAAGAAAATAAAAGAGGGGTACCCTTCATTACTAAATTCAATTCTCAACATAAAGAGATAGAAGGTATAATAAAAAAAACACTGGGGTATCCTTAATATTGATCCACTGCTTGAGAAATACATAGGAACTACTCCTAATTTTATCTATAGGAGATCTGAAAATATTAAAAATATGGTGGTGCGGAGTGCCATTAATACACCCGAAACTAGGAACCTGATAAAAACGAAAGGGTTCCATCGGTGTGGTACTTGCAGTATCTGTAAGGTATGCAAGTCCACAGAAAGAAAATGTTTGGAATACAAATCAAACCAAACAGGGAAAGTTTATGAAATTAAAGACTTTGTGACCTGTGACACAAAATACTGCATTTATTTATTATGCTGCACATGTGATAAACAATATATAGGGAAAACCTCCAGGGCACTGAAAGTGCGTCTGGGGGAACATGTATGCAACATTAGGAAAGGCATGGAAACTCATAGCGTGGCTCTACACTTTAAAAATGTTCATGGAAGTGACCCTCGATATATTAAATCATTTTGTGGCATCAAAGTTGTTAATTCTAACTGGAGGAGGGATGATAGAGATATCAGATTGTCCCAAACTGAAATGAAATTGATATATGACCTCAAAACCCTGATGCCAAAGTGCTTAAACACGGATTTTGAGTTGAAGTGTTTTTTGATATGATCTGCCTGTATATTCTTTTTTTATATGATCTGCCTGTATATTCTGTATTGTGTATATGTAAATGGTCTATTTTCTATAAGATGAAATATTGTGATAATCCTCTATAGTTACTGATCCATGTTTTTATTTTTTCTATCTATTATGGAGGAGACGATCGGCGGTAGCATGACAGCTACCAACAGTTTTTGATCCGCAGTGGAACGCATTCGGAATGATTAGCTCCAGGAAGCAAGCCTGCAGCTTGCGTTCCATAAAGTCAGCGCCGCTGCCTGATAGGAAGTGACACGCCGGGTGGTGACCCGCATTTGCGTTCCACCAAACGGACATGACGCGCGGATTCCGGAAGTAGAGTCTCTCAGTAAGATCCCGGAAGTACCGTCTATTACAGACGCCGCGCAATTAAAGCGAAAACAAGAAGCGGATCCTCTATGTTTATGAAATTTATGTCACTTGCTCTAAATACCCCGTATTTTATTCACGCATTAGAGTAGGTAGTGAATGTTTTTTTAAAATATTGTTAAGTATGTATGAAATTATTTGTATTTTATGTGTTTTATAAATGTTATTGAATATGTCAGAGCACTGATCTCTGCCAGGTTTTAGGTTTACCATGTTTGATACAGGCATATATACCCTGCCTGGAGCCATTTTATTTTGTACTACACCCTGAGGAAGAACAATATTGTTCGAAACGCGTTGGTGTTTAAAAGGACTTTTATGTGGACCCTCCAACTTTCATCCTACCCTTGTGCCATCTGTGTCTGGTTTGCTGCCACCTCTCATTCCGGGTGAGAGGACAGTTATACAACCGTGGAAGTGTGGGGTCCTGTGTTTGCTGATTTTTAAATAAATTTTGAATTTTACCTGTGGACCTGTCGTGTGCATATTCTGCTGAATAAAGAAACCTTTGGATGAATATAGGGACTATTCCCTAGGTGAGTGTCTTTCCATAAGTTTGGTGTATAGACGTTTAAAGATGCCTTGATGTGAACATCTCCTAGTCAATCTAGGTGAGTGTCGGTGGTTGCTTCACCCTACTGAATCAATATTTCAGTCTTTGTGCTAACCGAAAAATCCCTTCTCTCTTCTGTCCCATGTGTTGGTAAACACCTGGATTAGAACCGTCTACCCTGAGAAAAGCGCTGTGGAGATCCACCTCTGTAAATTGTCACGTGTATCTGTATTGGGGTTTGGTAGCCCCTTTTGGTGTATCTTCTAGCTGCATTTCCAAGTGAGCGCAGGTGGCAACTAAAATCTTTTTTTCTAACCTTGCTGGGGTTCTTAGTTCCACAACAGATACCAATAGTTTATTTCTCATTTTAAACATTTAATCAGCCCGGTGGCCACCTCCCAGGGACATCGGGGACAGCCCAGGCTTCAGCCTAGGTAGGTAATTTCTGGAGAGGGGGACACCTTCATTGGGGGGGGTCCCCACTTCCCCAGGATCCCTGCCCAGGCTGACCGGTCAGAGCTTTAATGCTTTGGCTGGGGGGGACTTGTATAAAAAGTCTCCCCCCGGCTGTGGCATTACCCTGCTGGCTGGTTAGGCCTGGTGCTGGTTCACAAAATACGGGGGACCCCTACTCGTTTTGTCCCCCATATTTTGTTTACCAGGACCGGCCTTTTGGGCCTGGTGCTGGTTTTAAAAAATACAGGGAACCCCTATTTGTTCGGTTTACTCTTTTAAAACCAGGGTTTTTTAAATTATTTATTTATTTAAAAAATTTTTACACTGGAGCCTGCACGGTTCTGACTTATCCGTGCAGGCTTCTGCCAAATACATCTGGAAAATTAAGTGTATTTTCCAGGCGTATTTTACAAGCAATTACGGGCTGTAAATAGGGCCGCATAGTAAATTAGGAATCACCATTCTTTTGAATGGTGATTACTATTCGTATTCCTTTGATGGCGTATACATTCGTATTCGTAAATACGAATATGAATGTGCCATGAATACGAATACGAATTTGCGGTACTTTCAGCAATGCCGAAAATATGAATACGCATAAAATAGGTGGATTTTTTATACGAATACGCATATGTTATGCGTATTTTCATTAGTAAATCTTCCCCAGGGTCTCTGGTGAAACTCACACAATCCTCACAGGAGAGACATATTGGGGCACTTCCTTTTACGATGTAGGAAGGAGCTGGAAGCTGTTCAGACAAGTTGCGCATGTAGCACATAATGTATCATCCCATGTATAATATTGTAGATCAACACGGCACATTTTCTCTGTTGTGTGAGGAAAAACATGCAATGCTTATGGTGGTGAGGTGCCAGAGAAATGTTCAAAACGTTGATATCTCACAGCCATTATGGCAAGGGTGGCCGGACTTTTGTAACATGGGATCTACTTTTTGTACACTTACTTACCGGTGATCTACCGGCATCTCCCCCTGTGCAAAATATTCCCCTCCCAGTGCAATATGCACCTTACATATTATGCCATGCGGAATAATCCAAAATTCACATTACATTATGCCACATGGAATAAGGCAAAATTCACATTACAGTATGCCACACAGCATGGGCAAAAATGTACCTTCTGCCACACAGCATGAGCAAAAATGTACATTCTGCCACACTGTCCATTGGTGCACCTGTTGCCAGCGGAGAAACCTTGGGACCTTACAGTCTGCCACTCACAGATCTCTCACTCCAAACACTCCCGCTGCCAGCTGTGTAGCCTGGGACCCCTGAAATAAAGCTTGTCTCCAACCCCTTGCTGCCAGTCCCCCACCAGCCAGCAACCAGAAAACCCTAAGTGATCAGTGTAATGAGTATAAAATCATCCTGAAAAGGAACTTTTTATACCATTTCCTAAAGCCATACATCTCCATATACAGTGGCGTAACTAGAATGTTTGCGCCCCCCCATCCCCTCCCGCCGATATCGGTAGCTTCAAGCTACAAACTAAATTGTTTCTCCCAGACGCTGTGATCTAGCTTTCTTTCTTCTAAATTAAATATGCTACGGGTAATAATTATACTTATATGGGGTTTTACTGATAATACATGGCCCTAAACATGCCTAAACATAGGACAAAAATACTTTTTATAGTTTGTACCAAATCTGAATACCAATATTTACTTAATTTCATATAATTAATAAAATAATGCATATTTTACAAAATATGTGGTTTTATTTTTATGATGTTCTATCAGAGTCTGCCCTAGCTAATTTGATGCCCTAGGCAAGATTTTGTTTGCCCTCTAGCACCGTTGCCATTGCTCCTTATTCACATCACAAACACAGAATTGCTCCTTATTCACACTACACTGCACTTTAGTGCACCTTATACATATAATGCTACACAGTAATTCCCCTTACACATTATGCTGCACATTAATAATGTTCTTATACACATAACGTCACATATTAATGCTGCTTACACTTATGCCACATCCCCCCCACCCCACGCACAGCACTCACTTGGCCCGGACTGCAGATAATGATGCCTGGGCTGACTGCAATAAGTCAATCAGAAAAAGTTCATTCTGCGGGACTCCACAAAGGCCCATGGGACAAGCTATGGCTAGGGATGTAGAGCAGGCCTCAAGAGAAGGTGAACATTTTTGTTACTGCCTACCGCTCCCTCCACTGTCTGTTCTCCCCACATTGGCACTCTAACTGCTGCTGTCTTAGTTGTATGAACTTCATGCCCTAGCCATTCTAAATGCCCTAGGCATTTCCCTAGTTTGCCTATGCCTAGCGCCGGCTCTGTGGTCTATTTAGCTTCTCACCTGTTGTCTATATATCATCTTCTAAAGCTTTTTACATTTTGATTTCTGGTATACTCCCAATGAAAATGTATGTATAATTATTAAGACATATTCCTAAATACATACATGTTTACCTAACACATGTATAACGCTATTTGTTTTTCAGTGGTTTAAATTGGAGTTGGGGATGGGCCTCTGCAGGGAGCAGCATTTTAGCTGAATTTGGAACTTTGCATTTAGAGTTTTTGAAGCTGAGCGAACTCTCTGGAGATTATGTGTTCATTGAGAAGGTAAATACTCCATTACTCGGTTAGATGATTATTTTGCTTGAAGATATACGATGTAAAATCAGAGCAGAGAAACAGCAGACAACATAAATTTTAAATGATTAGATTTCAACAAGGAGGTAATTAGGTATAATACGTTTTGTTTTATTGCTGATTGCTATTCTGTTATTTCCTGCAGGTGAATACCATCCGGAAAATATTAAAGAAAATTGAGAAACCTCACGGATTGTATCCTAATTATTTCAGCCCCGTCAGTGGAAGTTGGGTGCAACGTATGTACAGAAATGCCTTTCTGATCTTCAGCAGTGTTTCAATTTGTTTGCACAATATATTCCTTTACAAATGTTTAACAAATATGCCTTACTGTGCTTCAAATGTATTCAAATTGCCCCACTACAGTGTTTTACTTTATTTCAAGAACCCCATTATATGTAAAATTTAAATTATTATTATTAATATTGTTATTATTATTATTAATATTAACAATTCCTTGTACAATGCAGCAAGTTCAACTGCGCTTTACAATTGGAAATAGGGATATATCAAACTGGGTAGTTACTAGGGATGAGCGGGTACAGTTCTCCGAGAGACGTGCCCCCCCCCCCAAACTTCACGCTCCGAGCTCGGGTTTTCCCACCAGACGCGGCCCCCTAGAATGATGCAAAATGTCATTATCTCGCTGTCAGATTCTCGCAGGATTTGTATCATATATAAATCCCCTCCGATCGGCACCATCTTCACTCACCTTCAGGATAAGGTGCAGGATGGACCTAGGGTCTTCCTATAAAACCCCCATCTCCTCCTCTACCACTCCCTCTACTCCAATACACCCCTTCTCCTCTACACCCCCTCTCCTCCTCTACCAAACCCTTCTCCTCTATCACCCCCTTTTCTCCTCTACCACCCCATCTACCACCCAGCAATATGCTGGGTGCTATTGGGGGATGTGGTAGGATGCCATGGCTCCTCTTCTGTGTCCTTAGTGCAGCGCTGTGTGAAATTATGATCTGTTTATGTGACTAACAGAAAAGCAGTAAACACTTTAGGGTACTAGCCAGGTTCTTATCCAGCACTGATAGCAATGTGCAAGACAATGCATCTGTGGCCTATTTGACACAGAACACAGGGGTGAGTGGGGCAGCCTGTTGAGCCAGTGAGTCCAACAGTCTGACACTGGCTGGAAGAGTGCTCTGCTACCCTGAGGACAGCAGGGACACAAAATTATGTGAAAGCTGGACAGGAAAATGCAGCCCTTCTAGCTCTAGCTGATTGTAAGGTAGGGGTATAAACGCAAGGGGAGGGTGTAATCACGGCAATCGCGGGAGGGTCGTAATCACAGAGGGTATAATCGCAGGGGTTTTTATCGCGGTTATCGCGCAGGGGGAGGTGTATTATCGCAGGGGGGACTAATCGCATGGGGTGGGGGGAGCGGTACATGAGGGAGGCAGAATGTGGTGAGTAGGATTGTAAGGTGCTATTGTGCCGGTGGTGGCGGGGGGAGGGGGGGGCTGCAGAGACAATCAAGAGCACACACTGCTGTAGCAAAAAAAAAAAAAACGCTGTTTACACTTACCAGTCCCCAGATATGCGGTCAGTGCTGGCTGATTACTCTTGGGCAGCCACGGCATCCCTGCTCCTAATTTTTTAAAGTAGAGGAGCAACTCATCCTCACCCATGAAAATAATAGAGAAAATATTTATTGTCAGCTTGCAGTGTCCCCCCCCCCCCTTCCCTGTCCCCCCGGAAACACAGGAGCTGAGCAGTGGCCACATCCTGACACTGACAGCCAGGGAGAGAGGCAGGCAGTGACAGAAGTTCCTTCACGGCTGTCAGTGCGGCCCGATGCTGCATAAATGTACTGGCCCGGTGTATTATATTTACTGTATTTTGGCCTGACACTGTCGTCGGCCTCCCGGGAAACTTCCTGGTGGATATAATGGCCAATCCGCCCCTGCCGCGCAGCATCCAGGCCCCAGCCCCAACATGCACTCTTTTTTGCAGTATTCGCTCCATAAGACGCACACACTTTTCTCCCCACTTCTTATGGAGCGAAAAATACGGTATATATTTCAAAGATCAATCTAGTTTAAGGTTGAACTCGATGGACATACAGTACATCTTTTTACAACATCAACTACAATGGTACTGTGGATGTTAGGTCACAAGGAACCTATTTTGTTTCCCTATAAAGTCTACACAACATCTCGACCTAAAATGATTTGTTTCCATGCAAAGGCAGCATTGCACAAGAACATTTAATTATAAACTGACAATTTTAAAATGACAATGCCGAGTATAAATTGGAATTAAAGAGGTATTTGGCATGTACTGCATGCTTAACGTCAAGATTTGCATGTGCACAAATGAGATGTCGGATTAACTTCCTTATCATCCTTGTTGTACAAATTGTGTGTCACTTTTCCTTCTATAGATCATGTGTCTCTTGGAGGACTTGGTGACAGCTTCTATGAATACTTAATCAAGTCTTGGCTGATGTCAGCTAAACAAGATAATGAAGCAAAGGGCATGTACTATGAAGCTGTGGAGGTATTAACACATGTATTGTCTTGTCTTGTCTTGTCAACCAAGTACAATTATGTTATTTAGTAGTTGTCCCTTCCAGATGGTGCACATGACATTTGTCTCACTAGAAGTCAGTGTAAATGGCATCCATTTTAGATCAGACAACTAATAACCAGACCTACCAGGCTACAAGCAGAGAAGGTAATACAAACAATTTAGAAATTATGAGCATGAATAGTAATGTCGATGTAACATTCAATGGAGGAAAAAATCTAGACACGAAATCTAGACACGAATCCTACAGAAAATGAGTTGTCCTTAGATTGGGTTCATTTCTGAGGACCCATACTTGAATGTGCTCCCCACTTTCTCATAACCACCTGTACTGCTCTCATGAGACCAGGACATTGATGACTTTATGAAAAAATGAATTCTAATACTTCCCTGTTGTCAGTCCCCTGCAAAGGTGTGTTCATGTCTTTTCACTCCCCCCCCCCTTGCAGCATACAGCTACCCCACATGTGCTATTCCTGTAATGTGTACCTACGCAGATTGCACACCCTGCCATCACTGACCTACAGTATGCAGTGCACCCAGATGGTTGCCTCAGTTGGTTTCTCTGTGGGCAGGATGTGGGTCACAAGGATGTTTCTGTGCTGGGATTATCATACTACCACAATGGTATTTGCTTTCCAATATATGCTTTGGGTCTTTGTATGGCTCGCCTCCTACAGTGTATCCTTCGTAGTGCGCCCACCATGACTGCCGTATCTGGTGCACTTGTGGATGGGATGTAAAATACATGGACCTGAGTATACACTGAAATCACCCATTTTGGGTAATTTCTTTTAGGGGTAATCTATTCCACCAAGGGTAATCCTACGCAGAGCACCTAAAATGGCTGCCGCACCTGGTACCTTGTCAGGGTGGAGTACACAACCCATGGAAGTTATTATCCAAAATGCTGCCCCAAGCCTGCATTATGCTTACTGTGTGCTCAAGGGTGTCTGTTACTGTACTACCAGCATCCTCTGTATTATGTGCATTGTTTATTAATGTCTGTAAAACACCTTGAGTCCTGTTGAAGATAGTGCGCTATATAAATTTATCTTACTTACTTACATTATTTAAATTAATTTGGTACTCTTAAGCCACAAGGTAGCTGTAAGAAATTTTAGTTTGGTTAAGTCACGTTTCCCATGTTGTGATGTTGCCTGTAACTAAGGGTTGTCAGATCACCCACAACAACATAAATTGTTAGTACTAGGATTTCCTGGGATACCGGGATTGGCATCCCTATTTGCAATGTTGCCCCATCTGACGCTGCCTAATTGGTGAGGGGGTAGGGGGAGGCCTACTTTCCTGGAAACGAGGCCTGACTGGAAGGGGAGAACTAGGGGTCCGCATGTGACCTTGCAGATTTCTTGGCCTCACAGACTCTTCTTCTGCTGGTAAGCTGTGCAAGCTGAGCCGTAGTTAGATTGTCGTCTGCATGCACATCACAACTGCAACATCTGTATAAGCACCCATGCGATGAGATGTGATGATACTTCATTTTAAAAGCACCCATGCACACCTCCACTATCCACGTCACCCCGAAGCGTGGCGAGCGCCGCGAGGGGATGCGGTTACTTGTCCTACTGACCTTTTTAATAACCCCACTATCCACGTCGGTGTGGAGTTGATATTATAAAGTGTGGCGAGTCACCGAGCCCGAAGCGTGGCGAGCGGACGTGGAATACATGTGAAGTAATCTGCGTCTGCTCACCATGCTTCAGGCACGGTGGCTCGCTGCGATCGCCACACTTTATAAAAAAAAACTCCACGCCGACATGGATAGTGTGGGTATGAAAAGGTCAGGAAGACGCATAACAGCGCCCCCTCGTGGGTCTTGCTGCCCTCGCCACGCTTCGGGGTGACGTGGATAGTGGGGTGTGCATGGGTGCTTTTAAAATGAAGTACCATCACATCTCATCGCATGGGTGCTTATACAATGAAAAATCGCGGACAGGGGTGCAATAAAAATGAACTAAGTGAAATCGAATCACATAGCAACGCAAAATTGCATGCAATGCGATACGGGGCGGGATGTTGTAACATCCGCGGCCCCCTTCGCCGGCTACCGCATTATTAATAACGGCATATGCTATAACATATGCCGTTATTCATGCAAGGGACAGCTCTTGCGGTAAGCGCTGTCCCTTGCGATGCGGTGCCGGCGCTGGACTTCCGGGTCTGTGACCCGGGAGTCCATCTGCGCATGCGCAGACCCCGGCGCCGGCCGCAGGGCACGCTGGGAGGGATCCGTGACGGATCCCTCAAACAGCGCTGCGGTAAGAAGCCCATAGGCTTCTGCAGGGATTCGCCAGCTTTAGCTGGCGATTCCCTCCGCAGCGCTGACACTGCGGAGGGGGCATATAGCATATAGAAATGCGGTAGAAACCCCGAAAACGGGGTTTTTACCGCATTTCTGCTATATAGCATCCCGCCCACGATGTGATTTCACTACGCAGAATAGCCCGCTAAGCAAATAGCTTAGTGGGCGTCCTGCAAATACACAAGTACCTTTGTTTTTTACTAATGCATTGAACTCTTAGCTTGAGCTGAAGCACTGGTTAAATATTTCTAAATGTATTACAGTTTGAGAAACCCTGGTTGAGTTGAGGTTCCTGAGTTTTGTGTTGGTACTTGATTTATTATTATTATTATTATTATATTTTTAGGTACTTGTGAGTTATCTGGGCGTCCGATTTTTTGATTGTATGCCTTAAGTTAAGGCATACAATCAGATGCGATGCGATGCGATATCGCATCGCATCGCATGCGACCATCGGATGCGATGACCCGATTTTTCCATAGGAATCAATGTTAAAATGGACTGAGTCCATTTTAACATGGAATTCAATGGGAAAAAGGGGTCCTTTTCATACCCCTACTATCCAAGTGGGCATGGAGTTGGATATAAACCTGTGGCGAGCGTAGCGAGCCACCGAGCCCGAAGCGTGGCGAGCGAAGCGAGCCCCGCGAGGGGACGGTATTCCGTGTCCCCTCGCGGGGCTCGCTACGCTCGCCACGCTTCGGGCTCGGTGGCTCGCTACGCTCGCCACAGGTTTATATCCAACTCCATGCCCACTTGGATAGTAGGGGTATGAAAAGGACCCCTTTTTCCCATTGAATTCCATGTTAAAATGGACTCAGTCCATTTTAACATTGATTCCTATGGAAAAATCGGGTCATCGCATCGCATCGCATCGCATCCGATGGTCGCATGCGATGCGATGCGATGTCCCGATCCGACCCGATTTAAAAATCGGACGCCCGGATAACTCACAAGTACCTATTTTTATTATTATTTTCAAAGCTTATTACATTGCAGGTAATGCAGGAGCCGTCTCCTCTACTGAGAGGTCTCTTGCATGTTTCTCTTTCAAACAGGATGGAAATTCAATGCTGCTTTCAAGCATTTCTGCCCGTCTCTGAATCAGGACCTTAAGGTGCATACACACAGTGCGATATTAACAGAAGACACCATAGTCTATATTGCACTGCGTTTATACAGCTGGCCATGCTGATGCTTCCCCCACGGATTCGATATCATAAGAAAAAAAAAGACTGGGTACTTGTTTCCTAGCACGGTGCCAGCGATTTTAATTGCATCCATCGGGACCCAAAAAATTGCGTTGATCGCATCGCATGCAACCAAATCGCATGCGATGGTCGTGATTTTTTACATTGGAACCAATGTAAAATGGTCCGATGACTGCCGGCATATTGACCGCATCCCCTCAGGCTGGCTGAGCCTAAAACCATCTTGAATCATGATGATGGTCCAAGAATACATCCTCATACACAACACTTGAAATGCTAATGCATACATGAAGCATCTATCTTCTACAGAGGTGTGAATTAGCTCACAGACAATGGGGGAAATTTACTAAGATGGGAGTTCTATTTCAGATCGGCTGTTGCTATAGACAACCAATAAGACACCATCTCTTCTAGAATTTGTTAAACAAATAAGCAGTAGATTCTGATTGGTTGCCCATAGCAACATCCCATGTGAAATCGAACTCCCAACAGTAAATTACCCCCAATGTCTTGGTAAACAGTCAACGTGGGAAATTTACTAAGATTGCCGATTTCAACCGAACTGTGCTACGAATGGGTATGACCTGGATCAGCCGTAATCGGATGAAAATACTAACAGAGAATATAGCAGATTTACTAAGCTGTTGTATTCAGATTTTTGTATTCCGATAGGCAGGCCATTCGTACTTGTCTGCCGAATTTGTGGCAGCAAAATATGTACGAGCCATCAGCATCATATGGATCATTCAGATCCGTGCGATGCTTCTCTGTGTTAAAAAAAAAATAGAAAAATAAATACATTTTAAAAATGGTGTGCGGTCTCCCGCCTGCCAATAAACAGCCCTAGGCTCATTGAGCCAGTCCTGGTTGCAGAAATACAGGGGCAAAGAAGCTGGGGCCCCTATGTATTTCTATAACCAGCACCAGGCTCTTGGGTGCTAGTTATAGGGGTCCCCTGTAACAGCCAACGATGTCATACCACAGGTGGGGAACACTTATTATATAAGGTCCCCCGGCCAAAACATGATCACCTGGCCAGGGTCCCTGGGGTAGAGGGACAGGGTATGCCAGTAAAAGTGTTTTCACAAGTAAAATTACGATCCATGTAAATATATGGACCTAGTAGAAGTATCAGCTGAAAATAAGAATGTTAGTCCAAAATGGGGATCTAATATTTTTACCTCCTTGCTATTTGCATATATTTTAATTGGGGTTGTGTAGATGGCGGCACCCCCAGACTGGGAAAGAATACAACAGATGCCCAACTTGTGCAGCTGGTTACTGCATAGGAGGGGTGTATTATATCAACCGCTCAGCATGTAGGGCCTGGATCAGTAATTTTCACTAATTACCGCTTTACTGCACAGATGGTGGGAGATGGGGTGGGAGAAGGGGGCATTGGGCTGAATGAAGGGGTCCTGATACATAACTTCCAGGGTGGTAGAGGATGATTAATATGCAGAGGAGGGGTGTATAGTAGAGTGGGCTTATTATTCATAATTTTCTGGTGGGAGGACAGCTTGCTTGACTGCAGATATCTACAGTTCCCGGAAATAGATTTCTTAGATTTTAATGGAATTAAAAACTAGAGAATCCCACCTACCAAATGGTACTGGGGACTAGGGGATCAGAGTTCAGGAGGCAGAGCAATCTGCCAATGAGCATATAAAACTACATACCAGGTGTTTGGAGCTGGAGCAGTAACCAGCTGCTGGAAGGCTGATATCTCTGGTTCTGGGACAAGCTACTAGTGTCCATCAAAGTGGGAGAGTCCCAGCTTTTGGAATATACTCTCAGAAAAAGAACCTGAAGTATCTGACTGGGAAGAGAAATTAACAGGCTTGGATGGGGAACACTGCTTTGAAGTCAGATATCACCGGTTCCCAAGGGCCGATTTTTTAAATTCTTGTACCCATGGAAATAGGGGACCCTCAGCTTTCAGCCTAGGGCCCTTAGACTCCTGGGGGGGTTCTGGGTACTCATGAGCCACTGTATCACCATTGTGGAGCCCATACGAATAAAAAGTCACAGTCTAGACCGTTTAGCCAGAGGTTGTACCAGGGATGGTGTGATACAGAAGACTCTGTTAACATTATCTATAGTGTCATGAAAGATCCGCTTTCTGTTTTGTAGCTAATATCTGCTGTGACAAGCTGTGGAATGAATATAACTATTATCTAGCATTTAACTTCATATTTATGACCCATAAGAGTTAATGCTGAAGTTGGTGTTTTACTGCCGTATATAAAAAGTGATTACAGCTAATGGATTACACTTTGTGCTGCTAAAAAAGCTGATGACACAGTTTGCAAACTGGTGAATGCTGAATACTGCATTTAGTATTTATATTCAATCTTCTGCGTTTGGTGAAATTGCAGAACAATAAAAATGTCTTTCATTTTGTCTGAATACAATAACCATAGTAACTAGTGTTTAGAAAACACGTACAGAAAAAAACGTATTTGCAAAATAGGACAGCTGAATAGAGGTGGTTACATAAAGGTGGTTACATAAAGCCATCTCATCATCTCTTTAAGGCAGTGGTTCCCAAACTGTGCGCCTAGGCTCCCTGGGGTGCCTCGGGACACTTGCAGAGGTGCCTCAGGTTGGTCGTCCAGGACCAATTCAAATTATTTATGATCAATTATTTCTGGACAAAACCAGTGCTGGTGGCTGCCAATCATAAAATATGTACAATCAGAACCAAATCCTGCCCTTTACCACATAACTGAACCTAAGAACCACATATAAACACAATCTACTTAATTTGATATATATTTTTCGAGGCCTAGGGGTGCCATGGAAAGATTCTGATACTCTAGGGTGCCGTGATTAGAAAAAGATTGGGAACCCCTGCTTTAAGGACTTGTTCCCATATCTGCTTTCCAATGAGGTTTCTTATATTGAGAGTGTTTGCCTTTATTATACAATGATGTAATCCACATTTAAAACTGAATTGATTATATGAAATAATGTTACGGTATATTAACACCAAATAATTTCTCTCCGCATCTGACTCACTGCAGCAGGTACCCTCACACCTCCAAACATTTTTTTCTTGGTTGCCTAATTTTATGGAACAGTGAATACAGTCTGGATAGGATCTCATATTACTAAGAGTTGGGGGCCAAGAGAATCGATAGATAAAATTCCCCTGGATCTGTCTGGTGTCAAACACGGGTACTGGTAGTCTCCAGAGGGGGTACCACACCTGTTTGGCGAACCACTAGAGAGTGCATGTTCTTGGACCCTTGATAAATATATGTAGCAACTTCTGCTGGTGCATGCATACAGGAGCCTCAAGAAGTTTTTTTCGTTGGGGGGCAATATAAAATCTCAGTTTGACACCCCTAGCTCCTGGTCACCTTGTAGACATTATGCCAGGTAGAGCCCATTACACATATTATGCCAGGTGGAGACACTTATATACACATTATGTAGAGCCCATTACACACATTATGCGAGGTAGAGCCCATTATACAGATTATGCCAGGTAGAGCCCATTGTACCAGGTAGAGCCCATTACACACACATTAGACTAGGTAGAGCCCCTTAGACAATTAACGTGTCACGCCAGTGAATTTTTTTTAACCCAGTCGTGACAGTGGTGGGAGATGACAGCTACTATATGGTCCTGTAGGTATGCACTGAGGTGCTGAGGTAAATTAGACTGCTTGCCGAATCTGAGCTGGTGCAAGCAACCACGGAAGCTGGATAGCTGGAGTCTGAATAACCTGAACTGGATGCCGGAATATATGGCAGTAGAATCCGGAGATGCCGGGATTCCCAAAAAAAGCGAGCACATTCCAGGTTCAACCAGGGCTTTGAATGGGGGAAAGAAAGCAATTGCTAAGTTGTTACAGCAAAGCTGTCTCATGGTATTGAGTCAGGTCAGGATGAGCTAGGCCACCATGTCATTTATTATGGACCATATCCGACCATAAGCAAGCCGTGGAGCTCTTCTTCTCGAAACTAAAGAAAGCATACATTTTTTGCATATAATTGAAAAAAGTATTTGAGTTTCAGTAACAACATAATTTTGAAGGCCACAAGGTGGCCAAAAAGAGATGTCGTGATTTATCCAGGCTGCGCAACCAGTATCTTAAGTTCATCCCAGTTGCCTGGAGGCAAGATAAATATTGGTGCCCCCCCCCAACACACACACACACCATCTTATATAAATATATGTATGTATGTTATAGATATTATGTTTAGAATAAAGAGAGGGTGACATCTGTGTCATGCTAGGAGGAGGAGATAGCCACAGAAGCGATATCAACAGCTTTCAGTTAACTGATTCAAACTCATAGGGGAGGAGAGGTGCCCCTTGGGAGCAGAAGCCCGGCGGCAGATGACTCCATTGCCTCCCAGAGTTCTGCCTCTGTACGCAACAGAATATTCAGTGGGATCTTTAGTTCACCTCTGTGCACCAGAAGGATGGTCTGTACCAAACAAAGGACTGTGATGATGGCAGTCACAGCCTGCTACTCAGGAAATGGAGAGCAAATGGGTCCTACACAAAGCCCCAGGGTTAGAGGATAGACGGTGCTAAGATGTGAACACATCAGTAGACACTGTTTGCCTGTAAGATTAGGAATCTAGGGTTTATTTGCATTGGAAAATAGTTTTTTAGGAATCGTCCCCATATGGGAATGCTATATATATAATATTAAAACGGAACATAAAAAATAAAGGGAATTACTTTGTAAGAATACATTTTTTGTGATGATCAGCAGCAATATTTAATATTTTCTTTTTCTCGATATTGGGGTTATTCAGACTGCATCGGTACGGTCCTGCAATAAAATCCTCAAGTTGCTTGACAGAACCTGACATTTGTGGCTGGTAACCAGCCCTCTTCAGGGAGTGTCAGGGAAACACAGGCATGCCCAGGCATTTGAGAGGAATGCGTGTGATTTCGGCTACAGCCCGAATGCGACTGCTTTTATCGGAGTCGCCAACTAAGTCCTAGACTATGCAAGGCTGCACACGCTGGAGAAATAATTCAATGGTGATTGGCTTGCGAATGGACTTGCAGCTAATACCCAAAACAGCTATTTTTCACAAGCCGAGCTAAGCAATTTGCAGGCTTGCATGGTGCAATAATTTACTCTGGCGGGGCAGCGTTTACATGGTCGCAGGGCTCTGCAATTTAGCAGAGCGGAAATCAAGTCTGAATAACCCCCACTGACAGATAAGTATTTTCTCTTTCTAAATACGCAGCAAGGCAATCAGAAAAAGGATGGTGATGAATGTGTTCACCACCTCTTCACCTGCAAAGGCCTTTCATCATTCATGTTTCATTAAAAAAAACACTGCAGAGTTTGCTGTTAGTACAACAGCGATGCTAGCAGCCTAAACCTAACCCCCCCCTTCCCCAGCCCCCCTCCCATTATACTTACATTCAGCATCCCGGAAGTCAGGATTCCGGCCTGACGGTAGTTGCTGAATGCATCAGTTTTTACATATGGAAGAATTTTAGGGTTACACGTTCACTGATTTCAACTACTTCATTACATGGAATTAATGATCATTTGAAACTGACATTATATTTTGCTGCCTCTGCACTGTCAGGAGTCTGAGGGAAGGACATTGGGTGGGATGGAACCATATAAACAGTCATTGTAATTTGAAAAACAAATACATACATTGTATACACAATTTTTCTTTTGCCAGTAATAATTTGCTATAAAAGAAGTCTCAACCAGTACAATATATATAGACAGTGAGAAAAAGGGTCCTTCTGTTCACAGTTGCTGTTACAAAGGACACATTCTTTGTGTACTTGAATTAATGATGATTCGTATAATGCATTGCTGTTGTATAACACATAAATGCAGTCATTGTTGTTTTTTTGTTTACCTTTCTTTTCTTTTATAAATTGACTTGAGAGCAGTCTGTGATACTTGAATTGTTTCCAAGTAAATGGTTTTCAGTTATCAACAAGTCAGGGCAAATATATGCAGGGCCGGTGCAAGGCACTCTCCTGCTCCACGAGGGGGGTGGGTGTTGAGGGGGGGGGGGAGTTAATGCATGGAGGGGGTGCCGGGCGATGCGGTGTCCGCTCACCTCCTGCTGCCGGGGTCCGTGCTGCTGCTGCTAAGTCACTCCACGGGGGGCTGGGGACAGGGGGAGAGTGTCCACTCCCCTGCTGCCGGGTGCCATGCTGCTGCGGCCCTGGTCACTCTGCTGGGGGATGGGCAATGCAGCGGCGGGGACAACACCTGCTCCAACTTCAATCCTCCAAATGCCTAAAGCGGCCTAGTGGTGGCCCTGAATACATGCTTTATTCTGTTGCAGCACTCTAGTGAGAGCTCCAGTTATTTTCTGTTATACTAAAACTCTAGTCTGAACTTTAAAAAATATATATTTTATGAAGCTTTAAGTGATTTGCATTCCCCTTACATTTTTCACTTTTGCACTCTGTTAATTCACACATTAAAGGCCATATATTTTTATGGGTAAAACATATTTAAATGGCTTTCTCCATTGTTTTTAGGCAATTGAAGCACATTTAATCAGAAGGTCTGCCGGAGGTCTCACTTACATTGCTGAATGGAGAGGCGGTGTCCTTGACCACAAAATGGGACATCTGACTTGCTTTTCTGCAGGAATGTTAGCTCTTGGAGCAAATGATGCATTGGAAAAGAAAAAAGAGCATTACATGGATTTAGCAGCAGATATTGCCAACACCTGCCATGAATCTTATGTACGTACAGGTATGAATTATCCTGACCACATCCATTAATGGCTAAATTAAGTATTAAGAGGACATGTTATCATTTATCGATAACCTCAATTTTCAGCATACTTTTGCAATATGTCCACCTCTTCCCTCCAAAATATCTAGACACATTATGCTATACACTGCGGGGTTGCATATGTGTTCTCATACACCTAGCTTTGTTCTGCCTTTCGGCGCGAGATGATTGGTTTGACTAAGATGTACTGCTACAGGTAGCAAAGCATACTTTTTCCTAAATATTGTATCTTAGTGAAATCATAGCCACATATAAAGTTACTAACAGTTTACACTAGGTTACTGCATTTGTTGTAAAGGAATTGCTATTAAATTTGTACAAAGTCACAGATTAAACATCCTTTACACTGATTTCTGACTTGGGAAGAATTTAATTATTGTAGAAGAAACATTGGGAGTGAAAACTTTAAAACTCTCAATTTATTCAGATGTTTCCCCAATAATATTTTGGAGGCTGTGCTATTAAGTTGCCTGAAAAAAAAAATTATTTTAAAAAAAACAGGTACAGTGAAATGGGGATGTTTTGGGGGATTTGGCTTTGTCTGGCAGCGCCCACAATAGTCCACAATCAGCCCTGGTTCTTGCCGGTGTATCAGGGATAACTGAATAGCCCCCAGGGAAGCAATTATCTGTAAACACTGATTGAGGGTTATTGCATACCCCCTTAGTCGCAAACAGAAGTACAAGAAAAGCGCTATATAAATATCATCATTATTATAATTATTAAGTACTACCTGCCTCACTGGTCAGTGTACTCTTGCAATATAATTCTGTTGCTTTAGGGGGGGGATAAAATACACATTTTAAGAAAAAAAGACCCTTGTGTGGTGAAGTTCAAAGTTGTATGAGGACACACCTGTAGGCCGAGAGACAGAAAATGTTAGTCAATGATTATGTGCAGGCTACAAAACAGCACTCATTTCTGGTCACTTGTAAGATCCTCTATTGCTAGATTATCTACGTTTGCCCAAATGTACCCAATTTTACAGGGAAGAACAAGGATTCGGGAGGCAAGTTACAAAAGCGTATTCTGTCTTTAAAATGAGATTATTTAAATTGAGGGCCAGATTTAGAGTAAATTGCATGCTGGCCATAGATAGTTGTTTCCACACTGTGTGCACAGAACTAAGGGCCTCATTTTAATTTATTTAGAACGGGGCAAATTCAGCCCCGTTCAGATGTATGTGCAGACATTGGCAATGATCGACCTCGGCGAGTTACACGCTGATAATATTATTTTGCCTATTTCAGTGAGAATCTTGTATTCCATATGACACCCCCTAATCCACAGGTTCTCAAACTCGATCCTCAGGAGCACAGTGCATGTTCTGCAGGTCTCTTCACAGAATCACAAGTGAAATAATTAGCTCCACCTGTGAATATTTTAAAATGTGTCAATAAGTAAGGAATACACCTGTCCTGCCGGGTGACCTGGAAAACTGTGTGGTGTCCTGAGGACCGAGTTTGAGAACACCTGCCCTAATCTATAGCATCATATAATAGCTCCCGTCAACAGCCATGTTGTCTCACTCATTCATTCATAACACTATACAAATAGCCACCAAGGCAATATTGATGCCTGATGTTACAGTGCATTTCCTGTGCGCCATTGCCTTTATCTGCATTATACACCCCATTGTCTTTATCTGCATTATACACCCCATTGTCTTTATCTGCATTATACACCCCATTGCCTTTATCTGCATTATACACCCCATTGTCTTTATCTGCATTATACACCCCATTGTCTTTATCTGCATTATACACCCCATTGTCTTTTAAGTCCAAAACTCCAAATTAAATCTGTTACAAAAAAAGATGTGATGGGAGACAGTTTCCAACCTCCATCTTTGTGATCTTATTTTGATAATACTGATGATCAGACAAGATAAATAGCATATATAGGAACTTATTGTGGAAAAGAAGAGGATTGTTTCTTTTGAATGCTTATAGAATATTAATATGTCATTTACAGATACTAAGCTTGGGCCTGAAGTTTTCAGGTTTGACACTGGGGCTGAAGCTACATCGACCAGATTAAGTGAGAGATATTACCTTTTACGTCCAGAAGTGGCTGAGAGTTACTTGTACTTGTGGAGGTTGACCCATAACCCCAAATATAGAGAGTGGGGCTGGGAGATTGTACAGGTATGGTATCATAATAGTTCCACCTAACTTATTGTATATGCTAAGCATCACTGTAACTGAAAAAACAGATGTATTCTTTCATCACTTTCCTCTTCCTTCTCCTCCCCATCCAGCTCCTCAGTCAGTACCCACTAAAAGACATTGCCTTCTTTTAACTGTGGCCGGATTCAGACCTGGAAAATGCCCCCCTCCCCCACACGAATCCCCTCACTAGCATGCAAGGGGATGTGAATGATAACACATCCTCTCGTATGCGTTCACATGGTTGAAAAATCATTCCATGGTCACTCACTAAAACCAAGTGTATTTGCCCAGGCAAAAATTCGGTACAGGGATTGAATAGAGCAAGTCGAATTTGCTCTAAAGCGAAAAGTGCCAATTTATCACCTGCGTGTTGGCAGGATGTTCAGTGCATTGTAAGTGTTGGCAGAATCGAATAAGTGCTGGTGGAAACCTAGAAGAGGCAGTGTGAGTGTTTGCAGGAGTCATGGAGGGGCAGTGTGAGTGTTGGCAGGAGTTACAGAGGAGCAGTGTGAGTGTTGGCAGGAGTCACTGAGGATCAGTGTAAGCATTGGCAGGAGTCATGGAGGAGCAGTGTGAGTGTTGGCAGGAGTTACGGAGGAGCAGTGTGAGTGTTGGCAGGAGTTACGGAGGAGCAGTGCCAGTGTTGGCAGGAGTCACTGAGGAGCAGTGTGGGTATTGGCAGGAGTCATGGAGTAGCAGTGTGAGTTTTGGCAGGAGTTACGGAGGAGAAGTGTGAGTGATGGCAGGAGTCACGGAGGGGCAGTGTTAGTGTTGGCAGGAGTCACGGAGGAGTAGTGTGAGTATTGGCAGGAGTCACGGAGGAGCAGTGTGAGTGTTGGCAGGAGTCACGGAAGGGCAGTGTGAGTGTTGGCAGGAGTCACGGAGGAGCAGTGTTAGTGTTGGCAGGAGTCACGGAGGAGCAGTGTTAGTGTTGGCAGGAGTCACGGAGGAGCAGTGTGAGTGTTGGCAGGAGTCACGGAGGAGAAGTGGGAGTGTTGGCAGGAGTCACGGAGGAGAAGTGGGAGTGTTGGCAGGAGTCACGGAGGAGCAGTTTTAGTGTTGGAAGGAGTCACAGAGGAGCAGTGTGAGTGTTGGCAGGAGTCACGGAGGGACAGTGTGAGTGTTGGCAGGAGTCACGGAGGAGCAGTGTGAGTGTTGGCAGGAGTCACGGAGGAGAAGTGTGAGTGTTGGCAGGAGTCACGGAGGAGAAGTGTGAGTGTTGGCAGGAGTCACGGAGGAGCAGTGTTAGTGTTGGCAGGAGTCACGGAGGGACAGTGTGAGTGTTGGCAGGAGTCACGGAGAGGCAGTGTTAGTATTGGCAGTCATGAAGGAGCAGTGTGAGTATTGGCAGGAGTCACGGAGGAGCAGTGTTAGTATTGGCAGGAGTTACGGAGGAGAAGTGTGAGTGTTGGCAGGAGTCACGGAGGAGCAGTGTGAGTGTTGGCAGGAGTCATGGAGGAGCAGTGTGAGTGTTGGCAGGAGTCATGGAGGGACAGTGTGAGTGTTGGCAGGAGTCACGGAGGGATATTGTGAGTGTTGGCAGAGTCACAGAGGAGCAGTGTTAGTGTTGGCAGAGTCACGGAGGAGCAGTGTGAGTATTGGCAGGAGTCACAGAGGAGCAGTGTTAGTGTTGGCAGAGTCACGGAGGAGTAGTGTGAGTATTGGCAGGAGTCACTGAGGAGCAGTGTTAGTGTTGGCAGGAGTTACGGAGAAGTGTGAGTTTTGGCAGGAGTCACAGAGGAGTAGTCTGAGTGTCGGCAGGAGTCACGGAGGAGCCGTGTGAGTGTTGGCAGGAGTCATGGAGGAGCAGTGTGAGTGTTGCCAGGAGTCATGGAGGAGCAGTGTTAGTGTTGGCAGGAGTCACGGAGGAGTAGTGTGAGTATTGGCAGGAGTCACGGAGGAGAAGTGTGAGTGTTGGCAGGAGTCACGAAGGAGCAGTGTTAGTGTTGGCAGGAGTCACGGAGGACTAGTGTTAGTGTTGGCAGGAGTCACGGAGGGACAGTGTGAGTGTTGGCAGGAGTCACGGAGGAGCAGTGTGAGTGTTGGCAGGAGTCACGGAAGGATAGTGTGAGTGTTGGCAGGAGGAGTCATGGAGAGGCAGTGTTAGTGTTGTCAGGAGTCACGGAGGAGCAGTGTTAGTGTTGGCAGAGTCAACGAGGAGCAGTGTGAGTGTTGTCATGAGTTACGGCGGAGCCCGATCTGTCGAAATCAGGCTAAAATCGCATAGTGTATAGGGGTCTTTACAATATGCAAGGAGCTGAAAGGTACGCAGATGAGGAGAAATTCAGTTGGCAGGGTGCCATGTAGCAATGGAGGAAAGTTTACACAAAACTACATAGCAATCCACCTTACATGGTTTTATTGTACAGTGTTGTTGCTGCTGGAAAATTGCAGGAACAGTCAAAAGAATCATCTGAAGTGCATACACACTGCACTTTTGGTTCGATATGGCCCAGTCGAATCAAATAAATATTAAACAATACTTTGACCAGTTTTCATCTGACAGAAATGTAAAAAGGTGCATACATGCTCTTGAGATATTGAAAGAACCAGCTGAAATTCAAAAGAATGGCCCAACAATGTGTAGGTGTGTACCCAGTGTGTCCTGCAGTCAGAAGCGAGGTCCTGCTAATGAAACATTGCAACAGGTATACCAGCTTGTACATGCACAAGACAAGACAAAATGGCATACAGGGCATGATACAGATCTGATCGTTATTGTGCAAAGTTGCAGATAACTGCAAGTAGATATTCGCCACCCAGACAGAAAGAAAACCTGTCCCATGTAAATTTGGGAACATCCATACACAATTCCCAAACCATCTTATGGTTTTTCCAGTTTGTGCAAATGTGAGTAGCTCTGACTAGTGCATACTTCACAGATCCTCCTTTTTAAATTGCCTTTGAATGCCTGCGTTTTTTCAGACATTCCCAGAAAATTAGAGGTTTCAACCCCCAAACACCGGATTCCTGTCATTCAACCTCTGCCCACATTGCATTTACGGTCCATACACATTTTCTTTTGCTATTTGGACTTGCGCATGCACGATGCATAAGGTACGCATGCTCAGTCATTCCATAATCCCTTGATTTGTAAATTCGCTGATCAGCCAATGACTCAGGCCCACAGTGAGGTACATAGAAGCAATGTTATTGATGGACTAATAAACCAACCATTGATGTTCATGCAGTGATTATGAATGATTTGGAAATATGTTCTCTAAGAATTGAAAAAGAAAAAGAGGGAAGGAGGAAATAAAAAAAAAAAGGTTAAGGTTTGGATGCCACGAGACATTTAGTAACAATTAGATTTTTTTTTTTACTAAAGTGATGTTTTTGCTCATGAGTGTGATGTCACTTACCAATCCATTCTCAAGGTAGATAGTAGTTAATATCAGTTGTATGGACTGAATTTTTTCACATTTCCCTCATCACCGTGGAGGATAAGTGGAACTCATCCTCTGCAAACAAGGTATATCGGGATGATGAACCCCACAGTGTAGGGGTTAATGAGATGTTATTTCAGAGCACAGCAGCAATGCAGTCTGGTGAACGGTCAGATAGGGCATGGGAGTGAGTTCCGGAGGAGGGGAGAAGCTGTAGTAACAGCGTAGCCGCACAGAGGCCAGGCAATAGTCACAGGAAGAGCGGAGGTGACTTGAGATGAGTAAATACTGTTCTATATCCCCTTTCTTTAGCCTAAATTAGGTTAAGTGCAATAGAAACATAAATCATGGTTTGATTTGGTGGCTTCTTAACACTAGAGTTTTATTTATGTTTTATAATGTCATTATTCCAACAGGCTTTGGACACGTACTGCCGAATTGAGAGTGGATTTTCAGGCATAAGAGACGTATACACTACAACGCCCAATTATGATAATATTCAACAGAGCTTTTTCATGTCAGAAACATTAAAGTAAGTATAATCAATAACATGGAAAAATGCATTCACAGAACACATTGGGGGAAATTTACTAACAGAAATACGCATAAAATAGGTGTATTTGTAACAAAAAATACGCCTATTTTATGTGTAGCCGTATTTTCGGCATATACTTTTCTGAAAATATTGCAATTCGTATTCATGGCACATTCCTTATTGTCATTTACAAATACGAATGTATACGCTATCGAAAGAATACGAATAGGAATCACCATTCAAAAGAATGGTGATTCCTACTTTACTAAGCAGCCGGTAATTGCCAGGAATAAGTGGGATACAGCCGCTAATTGGCGGTAAAATACGCCTGGAAAATACACTTCATTTTCCAGGTGTATTTGGCAGCAGCCTGCACGGATCAGCCAGATCCGTGCATGCTTCAGTGTAAAAACCAGCCTCAGGCTCAAAGAGCCGGTCCTGGTTTTGAAAAATCAGGGAACAATTGAAATAGGGGTTCCCTGTATTTTTTAAAACCAGCGCCAGGCCCAAGGGCCATTCCTGGTTCCCAAAATATGGGGGACAAAACGAGTAGGGGTCCCCCGTATTTTGTGAACCAGCACCAGGCCAAACCAGCCAACAGGGTAATGCCACAGCCGGGGGCGAGACTTTTTATACAAGTCCCCCCAGCCAAAGCATAACCCCCTGACCGGTCAGCCTGGGCAGGGGTCCTGGAGAAGTGCCCCCCCCCCATGAAGGGGTGCCCCTTCCAGAATGTACCTACCCTGGCTGAAGCCTGGGGCTACAGATATTTAGGATACAGATTAGTGGAGTATCTAATACACAGAGTACATGCCATTATGCACAATACATGTTTCTATCAATAATACATGATTAGATTTGCATATGCTTTGCACAAGATATATTTCCCAAACTTAGTTGCTCTCAATTGGTTGGGAACATGATCCCAACTGTCAATATGCCAATGGCCAGAATACCAGCAGCAGCATCCCAACACTTTTTGTAAAGTAAGCTAACCCTCCCTCTTACCCTCCCCTCCCACAACCTAACCTTAACATTCTCTACCAAAAGACAAACCCTGTCCCTCCCTTGCTGCAGCCTAACCCTCAGCCTCCCCCAGCTTAACCCTCCTTTATTGCCTAATCCTAACCTTCCTCTGCATCCTAACTCTATATCCCTCCTGGGCATACTTATGTCAGGGCTTCTGGCTGTCAGGATTCCACTGTCAGTATTCTCAGTGGTGTTAGGATTCCCGAGCCGTTCTGACCGTTGGTATCATGAATGACATGATGCCCACTACATTGCCTCTCAACTGCGTTTTTCCCAATGTGCTTAGTATATTTCATGAATCTGTGGTTTCTATGTTTATTCAAATGTTTTATCCCTGGTACCCATTAAGTTAAACAAAATGTGTTTTATAATGAAATATCTAGCTACTACTTAAATATTATACAATTAATGTATTTTTCCTATGTATTTTGGCAGATACCTCTACCTACTGTTTTCAGAAGATGACCTGTTGTCGTTAGAAGACTGGATTTTTAACACTGAAGCACATCCACTACCAATAACTCGTCTAAAATCAGTTTGAAGCACAACAAACCAATTCATACCTATCCAGTGTTTTTATCTGTAATTGAAATTTTCATATGAAAGAAATTATATTTTATGAGCTGTTTGAGATACCAAGAACTTCATAAAATACAATATATAAAATCTGTCGCTTGTTAAATTTAGCACTAAAAGAAATGGTGGCCTTTGGCAGAAAACTCTGCTCTTATTTACGTGTTCACTTTTTTCAAACCTAGAAAACAGTAGAGAATAAACATAAAGATATGTTTGTGAAATGTCTAGGATTCTCTTACAGTGCTATGTACCCGTCTACCTACTTGTTCTTTGTGGAACAGATTTTGTTAAACATTCACATTGAAGCCCCAATTTCAACCAGGGATACTCAACATGGGTCGAAGCTGGCCTTCAGATATACAGTACTTACCCCTTTCACACTGCCGGATGCCCCAGGTAGTCGGCGTTCATACAGGATGCTTTAATGTGATATTGTCTACAAGCATCATGAACCCACCAATTAGCAGCCTTTCAGGCTCACTGCAGTTGACCCAGGTTGGACCCGGGAATAACCCTAGATACGACCTAGGTCACGGACTGGCCTGGATGCATGACACGGGTCACCAAGCTGGATCACAAGTCATCCGGAGTTGCCCCAGCAATAAACCGGGTTCTCAACTTGGAGTGTAGGGTTATTAAGTCAAATTTTGTTCATGTTGGATATTGTGTAGCACCAATCCTTACCGTCAATTTAAATCAGCTCATTTTCAACTTTCATATTATCATTTATTGGTTGTCCTTCTAAAACTTTACCAAATATGAAATTTAAGGGCAAAACCAGATGTAATCATTAGAACCCAGTCATTTCCTGACCAAAAAAACAGGGTTGTGAAGTATTGCCAGGCTCCATACATATAATATGAAGCGCATTATGTCAGGTCACCATGGTTTTCTGATCTGAGATCTCCCATCTGCTTCCTGAGTGTTAGAAAAATATCTTACACCTGAGAGATGTTTTCATTTGTTATTTAGAGACGTGAAGTATAGATTGATATGGTTGTAGTATAAAATGAAGGAACATCATGCTTAGAGCCCTCTAATTTCCTTCTTCCAGGACTGATTCATTTGGTAAAGGGGCAATTGCAATGTTGTCTAACTCTAATTTACTAATCCTACATTTCATCCGGACATACATGTGCCTGGTCTAAACCAGCATGGCAGAAATCTGTAATTACTTTCCAAACAATTTGAATGAGTATACTATGTTTATTGAAGCTTATTTTCTACTTGTTTAAACGAGTTTCACAAAAGGGAATCAACAATGGGAATCTGTACTGAAAACGGGAGATACATTTAAAAGTTGATCATAAGCTATCAATTTAAATTGATTGTGTGTAACACAGGGAAATAACACATAAGGCCCCCATACATGAGTGCGACTTGTCATTCGCTTTCCCTGGAACTCCATCGGCAGCTCCCCAGAGTCCATCTGATTTGGTACTTGATGGGCCATAAAGAGCATCTAAGGACTCCGGGGAAGCTGCCAGGGGAGTTACATGAAAATGGGATGCAAAATATCGCAGCTGCTAAAAAGCAGCCGTGGTGATGTGCACTGATGCCTGCCATTATGATTTATCTTATGAGAAGCAGGTTCATTGTCCGGATCTGATCAGATATGCATGGGAACGCGCATCAAACACTTTTCACCTGATTTCTCGGCTCGATACGTCAAATTCAGGTGAAATATGACAAAATCGCTTAAGAGTATGACCCACTTTAAACTAACATTAAAAAATTTATATCAAAATATCTGTAAATGTGAGTTTTTGTAGATTGAACCCGCCATGTACATTGAAATGCCTGTAAAGGTTTAATAAAAGAACCATTACTTGCATCACAACAATTTACGTCTTTCCTTCCACATAGTTCTGTCAGAACTTTGTTTCTCCCCGCAGCTCATTTTTAACACCAGTGGGTGATTGCTTCTACTGGGCAATGTGAGTAATAAAATAATACATTGTGAATTTTTTTAGGAGTTATATAAGGAAGCAGAGTAACATAGAAACAATAGAAACAGAATATGCATTTTTACCATAATAGATTCCCTTTAAACACAAATCTTTTCAAACAAAGCAAATTAGTAGCACTGTTTGAAGTCAATTGTAAAATGTGAGACTACTGCTGCAACCAATGGGAACTCTTTGATGCCTTGATAGTCATTTGGCATGTTCTGTGTGTTTGGGCATGGCTGGTACTTTGATAGTTTGCAATGTAAGTAATCCCTGTATTTTACATTGTTAGTGTACTTCCCTCTGCAAGTTAGTGTACTGTGTTCTGTTCTAGGCACCTATCATATTTTTTTATACGCTTCTAGCTCTTTTTAGGCCACACAGGTGACGTGGAAACACACTATTTCTTGAGCTAAAAGTTTTTTAAAAATTATAAAATTGTCAGTAATAATGAAATGATATTTAAGAAAATGTACAGACAGCTGCCAATTTCTACTGACAATAGTGATATTATAGGAACTAGTTAAAAGCACGCCAAAATGACGGCTTCTGCAATGTACTTTCACTTTGAGCTGTGACAGTTTTTTGCCTACAGATTCTCCACCCCACCTGCAGTCCCTATCTGCTCCTACCTCCAATCCCTGTCTTTACAGTTCCCTCTCTCCATATCCAGCAAGTTTGAAACAGATAAGTGTCCCTGCAAGTATTGCTTTCACTTTATTTAGCACACAAAGTAGTAATTTTGTCTGTTGAGTGGCCTCTGTTGGTCAGTGGCGGTACTTCACCTTATAGAGGTGAGGAGTAGTTAGCCTTTTTATATATATAGATTTAAATGAGAAAAATATCATGCTCAGGAATCTAGAGGAGAAGGGGTTTTGGTACCTGGGAATGATTTATTTTATGCATTGTTTGGTATTTCCAGTATGAAATAATATTTTCATGGATTGACAGATTTTTTCTACAGCTGGGAATAGGAGCCACCCACCCCTCATATAAAAATGCAATGGACACATTTATTGGCTACTCTAAAGCACGGAACTGGGGGCACTGTAATGTGAGCTGGTTGTACTGTGTAATATAATGAGATCTAGGGCATTTCTATGGGACATAGGGCCTTATTCTGGTTGGAGCGTCCGGGCCGTACGCGTACGTCCCGGGGTTTTTCACGATCTGCGCATGTGCAAATACGCTAATGCGCCGGCGCGAACACTCCACAACGCTTACGGCCGGGGTCTCAACGTGCGAAAAAACCTGTACGCGAGCGTACGGGTAATGGGGCGGCATAGGGGCGTGTTGATGGGAGCGGCCGAAATAATGAGGGAAAATGGGCGTAAATATGGGCGTACACGGGGGTGTGCACCAGAAATGAGCGGTGCTACTACCGCACGATCGACTAAGGCACCGTTCGTTTCGGACACCAAACAGGCGGCCGCCAACCGACAGCTAAAACCACTCCTACAGATACCGCTTGCCAGCGTGCGCCTGAGTTGGCTAATTAACGCTGATTAGTACTCAAACACATACACCTGAATGTAATAAGCAATGCTGCAGTCTATTAACTCCAAACCATGATTTCACTGCCTGCAAGCCACACATGCAGCACGCAAACACATTGGAAGCTTATGTTTCTATACTTCTCCACATTTAAAGGTTTGTTTAATTTAAGGTAAGAATCTTTTTATACGCTAAGGTAGGTATTTGATAAACAGACACATTCACTACCTGCTTTCATAGACTTTACGCAGTAGCACACTCAATCTACACAAGTCGACATGTGTCAACGTGTTCACTCTAATACTAACATAGGTTTTGTATTTAGGATACAATAACATAAACCACATCTAACACCTACAAACGATGTTTCAGCAATGTTTTAAGGCCATGCCCTCTATTTTGCACATTAATTAATTTAATCAATTAATTAATTTTCATAATTATAGTTGAAAGGCAAGATTTGCAGGTCCATATATGTGAAGGGTATGCCAGCGTGCACGGACGTACGCTCACTCTCACGAGCGGTGACATAAGCTGAGTTTTCCATTGAAAACAATAGGGACCCGTCCGTGCAAGCTGGCGTACGCTCAGATCGCCGCAAGAAGGCGGTGGGGAGACGGAGGAAAGACGGCCGTAGACGGCGCCGTACGCTCAGTCGTACGCTAGCCGACGGAGTGTAAGGGCTGGGCCGACCGCGTACGTTGCCGTACGCTCATTTGTACACCACTCCCCTTCTACGTTATTTCTGCCCGTACGCAAGCGGCCGATTTGTGGGTGGACTTAACCCTAACGGCCGCGTACGGCTAGCGTGCGGTAATTGTGAACGTACGCACGTTTGGCCGCTCCGATCAGAATAAGGCCCATAATATGGGCAATCCCTGCCCAGAGCAGTATCTCTCTAGAAGTATTGGCGCACAATTAAAAAAAGCACTATTGGCCCAGAGATTTTTAGTCGCACCCCTAATCATCATGACTTGTTGCTGTGAATGGAATGGAGGTGTAATGCATTGATGCTGTGTGTATGCAGTGTTTAAAAATAAAACAACACATTAAACAGTGTGACGTTTTCCTTGCTTATACTACAGGGTTGCCTGCCCTCCGGAATGGACGGGAGGGTCCCAGAAATCGGGACCCCCTCCCACCCCCCCGGAAAGGGGGGCAACCCTCCCGCATTGCTGTCCACCTCCTGCAAACCGCCCCTTGGCGGGGGGAGAGCCCTCGGGTTAAATGACGTGATCACTGCATTTTAGCCCCGCCCCCCACCGTGCAATGCCTGAAATACTGACATTGCATGACGGAGGTGGTGCTAAAAGGCAGTGATCGCTCTAGACACGCCCCCAATAGAGCATTACTTCCATGGCTCCGCCCCCAAACCGGCTTTTTTCCTCCCATAGATGGCCCTGCCCCCTGCTTCACAGAGCTGACTGCCCTCTCCCGGAGAGGGCAGCCTAAAAGTCGGCAACTATGCTATACTAACACAATAATTAAAGCTGTTTGAGACAAAAATAGTTTGGGATACAATGTTTTTATTGACTTTTTGTTTGACATACTGAAATAAGTCGCAGGAGATTTATTTTATTTATCCTTTGACTGCTGGTTATGCAGAGTTGTCAACACACTTTAGGGTTATTTCAATTAGGGATGATATTCTTATTCCTATATGCCACATTTACGGTGCCGCCAGAGTTTGCAGAATATTTTCACAGCCTTGTAGGGCTGCTTAAAAAAATCAGCGAGTTCAGGGTAAAATTGCTAAACGAGAGGGGTGAGTTCTGTTGACGTTGCTGGAGTTTATGTGCCACATAGTAGTGGCAACTCAAACCCTTCATCTATAATTGAATTGACCCCATTGACCTCAATGTCAAAATCATCATGTGCAAATTTAATTATGTGCCATGTATGATAACTATCCTTTAAATGTATATTCATTCTATGCAGAATTAAAGTGATTTTATTTTGTTGTTTATTTATTTCATTAATAAATTGAACATTGTAATGTATTGTGATAAAATAAATTTTATTGATATGTGGATTATTAACCATCGCTATTTTTTATGACTAATGCTGAAAAAAAATAAAAAGGTGACAATTTATTTGGGTTATTTTTTTCTCACTTGCTTAGATCAAACGTTATTGCTTGGTAACATTAAACAAAAATCATGGTGAGCAATTGTGTGAATTGTTGAACAAAACATTTTATATATGAGTGGGAAATGTAAAGCAGTGAGATTTGTTAAAATCATTCGTATTTTGATGAGTTACAAGCATCTGGATGTATTAAAGGTAAAGGCCCCAAAAATGCTACATTTAAAGCAACATAGCACAAATCACCATCCTGATTTTTACTATTTTAAAAATACAAATCTCAGGACAAATAAACCTTTGGTTATAGAAACTGCATGTCAATCTGATGAGAACAGTTGCCAAATAATTGTAATAGTTGAGATAGCTGAAATCATAGGTATCTTAAAGAAATTATTCCTACACAAAACCCGTACAATTAAATAAGCAGCTAGCCTTAAGGGGCCTACACACATAGCAATGTCAGGCCATTTTTTGAGCGTTTTAACTAGATTGCTCAGAAAATGGCCCTACAGTACATTGCTGTGTCTGTGTTAGGGCCATAGCGTTATTGACCTGTGGATATTAATCATTTAGAGCCAGTGTTCTCCCCGGAGAACACTGGCCCTGACAGATCCAGGGCCGGCGCCACCACTAGGCAAATCTAGGCATTTGCCTAGGGCGCCGGCCACTGGAGGGCGGCATTTTGTGCCGCCCGGGTACCTGTCCTACGGCGCTGTGTATTTAAATCTGGCGGCGGAGGCAGCGGGGGTCCCTGCAGTCCATTAGAAATCACGAGCGCTATCCGCCGGGCTATGCGGAAGCGCTTCTAGTGTGAAAACTCTGGCAGCACGGCGCACGCTGATCTCAGCCAATCAGCGTGCTGCCAGTGTTTTCACACTAGAAGCGCTTCCGCATAGCCCGGCGGATAGCGCTCGTGATTTCTAATGGACTGCAGGGACCCCCGCTGCCTCCGCCGCCAGATTTAAATACACAGCGCCGCAGGACAGGTACCCCCCCGGCACCGGGGCGCCCCCACCCCGACATGCCTGGGGCGCTCCGGTGCCCTGCACCGGCCCTGGACAGATCGCTTAGCACACAGCGATGAGCGATCATTCTGAGTGATCTAGCATTGCTCAGAACGCTCAGTGTGTCACTACGTGTGTAGGGCCCATTACTTAGTAGCTAGATATAGTAGTGATATCTGCACACTGAGACGTGGACTGTGAAACTAGCTGCTGCACTAAACATAGTAACATAGAAATTTAGGTTGAAAAAAGACGTCAGTCCATCGAGTCCTAACCTATTTATCTAGTCTAAGCCATGACTCGACTGTCATAACTATATTATTCCCTTTATGTCCAAGAATTTATCCAGTTTTAGTTTAAACTCATTTATACACCTTTCATATCGCAACTAATTACCGGATACAAGCCGGTTTGACCCGGTAATTAGTGTGATGTGAAAGGGGTTAACGATTCACGAAAATGAATAGCAACACGGCAAAACAAACCCGTAAAAGACCTTACCGGTTCATTGCCATGTTGCTTGGCGATGTGAACGGGTTAAACGGGTCAAATGACCCGTTTCCCGTTCACACTATGCTTGGAGCAGCTCCAGCTCTAAGCGCTACCTCCTTTCCCGCCCACGATGATGTGCCAACTCCGCGCCGCGCCCCAGGATGACGTCAGGGAACCGGCAATAATGCGGGTTTGCTGTGGGGATGCGAACATCCCAAACTGCAGGTTCCGGCCGTGGCTGACCCGGTTCAAAACCCGGTGCAAACTGGCATTTTGCAATGTGAAAGCAGCATTATTGTACTCGCTGTTACCACATTTTGAAGAAACCCCTCCTTAATTCCGTACGGAGTTTCAATGCGTGCCCGCGCGTACTAAGTGCAGTCTTCTTACTGAATAAGTCTGCTTCTAGTTCCTTATGATTTCCAATCCTGTATTTGAACATGAGAAAAACAGGTATGTAGTACCACTAGGGTAATAAGCAGGCGCTGTTTAGGGCTTAATTCAAATCTAGCAGCAGTTTTGGTAAAGGGGTTGTCAGCCCCTGGGATACAAAACATGAAAAAATAAATTTTAAAACTGCGCTTTTTGAGGAAGGAAATCACACAATAATTACAACCAATTTATTAAAAATAAATTAAAATACATAAAAAAACACGTTTAAATGAATAAATGTAATACATGATACACCTCAATTGTTTGATTGGCATATACATGGTGCAAGCCTTGAAAATGATCCCCTTAAGTTGAATGGGGGTATTATTGGAAAGCACCCCAGTAGACCTTCATATACGGATCCTGTTCCTATTGGACTCCAAATGGGCAAAAGATGAGGAAGATACACTGTCCTTGCTTGTATTAAATGTAAATCCCCGATTGGTAGCAAAGTCCTCTTTTTGTGTCCTGGTTCAGGTATCCGTGTGGAAAGTTTGGCTTTGTTCCACGGCCACACTGGGAAGGAGAAGGTGGGGGTGCTGTAGACTGATGCGTTTCGCTGGGTATCCCCCAGCCTTTTTAAAGGTGGCTTCCCTTTGGAGGTCTCTCCATATTTATACCTAGGGCCAATATGGCCTCCTAATTGCACCAGCTGTTTACTGTTTGTTCATATACAATTAATCACTATAAAATGACATTTATTTATTCATTTGAACATCATGTGTTTATGATCATTTCATATTATTACAGACAAGCAATTTTTATAAAATCTTAAAAATAGAAAGCAGACATTTGAATAATTAACTGACAATATACTATTATTCCCCTATCGTTGCACCTATAAATGCAACAATAGAGGATTAATAGTATATTGTCAGTTAAGACTGTCATGTGACAATAACATATGAGTCACATGACCGGGATTTCAGCAGAGCTGTGGTTAATTATTCAAATGTCTGTGTTCAAGGCTTGCACCATTTATATGCCAATCAAAGCACAATTGAGGTGTATAATGTATTACATTTATTCATTTAAATGTGTTTTTTTTTCATGTATTTTAATTTATTTTTAATAAATTGTTTGGTATTATTGTGTGATTTCTTGGTACTTGTGTATTATCAGGGCGCCCGATTTAATGTAAATCGAATACGATATCCGATTTGCGGCCGATTTTTGGCCGATTCGATCTGCTATGCGATTTAGCGGCCGATTTGCGGCTGATTTTCGACCGATTTTTTGCAGATTTTCGGCCATTTCCTGGCGATTTGCATGCTATTCCATCCTTGCACACCCCCAGGTACTATGTGATGGTATGCGATGCAATTTTCGGGGAACTCCCCTGATTGTACAATTAAATATCGCATAGCATTGCATGCCAGCAAGTGGCATGCGATGCGATTCGTAATGTTAAATGCACCCCCATTGTCAACGACACCCCCACTATCAACGCCAACCCGAAGCGTGGTGAGCGCAGCGAGCCCGCGAGGGGCGGCGGTACGCGTCCTCCGACCTTTTCATACCCCCACTATCCACGTCGGCGTTGAGTTGTTTTTAGAAAGTCACCGAGCCCGAATCGTGGCGAGCGCAGCGAGCACCGCGTGGGGACACGGATTACTTTACATGTATGCTGCGCTCGCCACGCTTCAGGCTCGGTGGCTCGCTGCGCTCACCACACTATCTAAGATCAACTCCGCACCGACGTGGATAGTGGGGGTATGAAAAAGTCGGAGGACGCGTACCGCCGCCCCTCGCGGGCTCGCTGCACTCACCACGCTTCAGGTTGGCGTTTATAGTGGGGTGGCATTGACAATGGGGGTGCATTTAACATTGTAAGCACCTATCAGGGTGCTTGTACAATTAAAAATCGAATCGCATCACATGCATCGCATGGCATGCATCGCATGCCGCTATATTGCATGTGATGCGATGCACTTCGATGGAAATCGGGGGTGTGCAAGGTGTGCAATGATGGAACAGCATGCAAATCGGCTGGAAAAAGCGAAATATCGGCCGAAAATCGTCCAAAAATCGGCCGAAAATCGCATACGATTTTTGCATGCGATTTGTGGCCGATTTTCGGCCGATTTCGCGGGCGCCCTGATAATACACAAGTACCGATTTCTTTCCTCAAAAAGCACAGTTTTTACATTTCTTTTTTCTGTATTTGAACATACTAATCATATCTCCTCTCAACCTCCGTTTTCCAGTGTATACATATTCATCCTGGTTAGCCTATCTTCCAGTTCATTTATGTCTTTTTTAGGTGAAGTGCCCAGAACTGAACACAATACTCTAAGTGAACACGTACGATTAGGAAGGAACAGGTATATATCTGTGTATCTGTATATACCTGTGTATCCAGTGGCGTAAGTTCGTCCCAGTTGCCCGGAGGCAGAGCTATTTTTCAGCCGGAACGGTCCGGAACGCCGTTACTGAAGCTCAAATTAAAAATGACGTCATCAGGAACGGCGTTCCGGAACCTGCTCCAGGCCGCCCAGCACCCGCATCGCCTGCCCCAGGGGAGGCCGGCTCATAAAACACAGAACAGGGCCAGCCGCTCTCCCCTCTGGCCATCACAATCTCAGCGATTACCGGCAGTGTTGTGTGCAGTAGTATGGGGCAGTAAGCCAATCACAGCGCCCGCCCGCCAGCCAATCACAGCGCCCGCCCGCTCCGCCCTACGGCAACATCACTGTGATGACAGGGCAGCCAATTGGAGCATAACGGCGACGAGCCAATAGGAGGAGAGCGCGCCGGTGATGCAGGAAGGGCGTGCCTTGTGAAGCCTGAGGAGAAGAGAGAGATGCCCGGCTGGAAGTCCAGATACTGCACCTGCTTCTGTGTGAGTTACGGAGTGATGGGGCTGAGGTTGGGGAGGCTGTGGCTGGGCCATAAAGTGGGGGATAGTGGAGGCTGCATGGCCAGTGAGGTAATAGCATAACCAGGTTAGGGCATCAATGGGCCCCCAGCAGCGGTTACACCCCCACCATTTATCCCTCATGCAGTGACTGCCACCAACTGGACCCCCCCCCCATTCAGGCTCAAGCTAAGGCATTCCAGGCATGCTGAGGCTTCTAGTCCTACATATGGGGAGGGGCATTGAGCATGTAGGTAAGTGGCACTTATGTGTCAAATGTGTAATGGGCATCTCTGTGTGGGCCATATGTTTAATGGGCATCTCTGTGTGTGGCCTATGTTTAATGGGCATCTCTGTATGTGGCATATGTATAATGGGCATCTTTGTGTGTGGCATGTGTATAATGGCCATCACGGTGTGTGGCATATGTATAACGGGCATCTCTGTGTGTGGCATATGTATAACGGGCATCTGTGTGTGGCATATGTATAACGGGCATCTGTGTGTGGCATATGTATAATGGCCATCACGGTGTGTGGCATATGTATAATGGGCATCTCTGTGTGTGGCATATGTATAACGGGCATCTCTGTGTGTGGCATATGTATAATGGCCATCACGGTGTGTGGCATATGTATAACGGGCATCTCTGTGTGTGTGGCATATGTATAATGGCCATCACGGTGTGTGGCATATGAATAATGGCCATCACGGTGTGTGGCATATATATAATGGTCATCACGGTGTGTGGCATATGTATAATGGCCATCACGGTGTGTGGCATATGTATAATGGCCATCACGGTGTGTGGCATATGTATAATGGGCATCACGGTGTGTGGCATATGTATAATGGAGCATCACGTGTGGGGCATATGTATAATGGGAATCTCTGTGTGTGGCATATGTATAATAAGCGTGACGGAGTGAGGAATTATGTTTTTCTTTCTTTTTTCCTTTTTCCCTTTTTTATGTAATGCCCCGCCCCCTTTTGTAGCTCCTCCCACATCACCGCCCACTTTCTGCCCCCACCCACAGTTCCTGAACCTATTTTCCTACAAAAATAGCACTGCCTGGAGGCAGGATAAATATTGGTCTCCCCCCCCCCCCCCCCCCCCCACACACACACACACACAAACACACACTCTGCACCTTACATACAGTAAATATATATGAATGTAATGTATATTATGTTTAAAAATAAAGAAACTGTGACTTCTATGGTACTGCTGGGAGGGAGAGTCAGCCACAGAAGTGATATCAATGGCTTTCAATTAACTGATTAAAACCTGCAGGAGAGGAGAGTTGCCCCCTTGGGAGCAGGAGCCGGGCGGCAGATGACTCCATTGCCTCCCAGAGTTCTGCCTCTTTGGTGGGACAAGACATCCCCCAGCCAGCAACAGTCATGGACCACATTTAGAATGCTTTTGTCTTCAAGTACCATTTGTAGCCCGTTTCTGAAAACTCAAGGCCCCAAGAAAAGGACATCAAAAAGCTAGACGCATCTTTTCGTAGCCTCCTGCAGCCAGCGTAACTTTCCATGGCGACACAAGTTCAGTCCCACTGCACCAAAGCTCAGGACTTTCTGGCTCTGTAGATGTCAAATTGCAGGACCAAGCATAGGCTGAAACTTGTCTATCACAACATGGGGCCTTATTCTGGTCGATGCGTAATTTTCCGAATTCTTTCGGATGGCGTTTTTTTAGCCGTCTGCGCATGCGTGGGCAACGCTATGCGCATGTGCCACACAAGGTCTCCGTACTCGTTCTCACTAATACCGTACATAAAAGTGCACCGTATTCACTCGGGAAATATGGGCGTAATATGGGCGTCATTCGGAAGTACACAGGGGCATAGT
Source organism: Crinia signifera (assembly GCF_055691185.1). NCBI lineage: Eukaryota > Metazoa > Chordata > Amphibia > Anura > Myobatrachidae > Crinia > Crinia signifera. Next base: position 209,204,939 of record NC_139218.1, read on the forward strand.
TTCAAAGTGGGCTAAACTGGGCGTAAACATGGGAGTGCACTAATTCTGGTAGGCGTGCATTCGGACAGAACACCGACTGCACATGAACCAAAAGGCAGGAAATATGCGGTCTTCAAAAGCAAGTATTGCTTTGCGGACACCACTCGGTCATGCGCTAGGCATTTGGAACGCCCAATCAGTACGGCCGCACCTGAACCAATGTCAGCTGAACACAATACAATCCACTCCTTTACTCATTACTCATTAATTACACTCTTTTCATTGCTTCAATTGGAACCATTGCAGCTTAAATGGACCATTACAAAACACACAAATCTATGCTAAAAGCACGGCTGCATTTTTTACACACATTTACACTGCAAGCAATGGACAGAACTTGCTATCACTAATATAAATGTATATGTCACTTTTACATTCACCAATAACAGCACACATTTGGGGATAAAAAGAAAAATTGGTACTTGTGTAGTTTCACGGCGCCAGCATGGCGCCGTGCTACTTCCGGGTGTACGCTCGCCACGAAATATGTCCAAAAAAGTAACTTAACTCCATGCCAACATGGATAGTTCATACCTCCACTATCCATGTTGGCATGGAGTTGATTTTAAATAGCGTGGCGAGCGTAGCGAGCCACCGAGCCTGCAGCATGGGCGAGCGAAGCGAGCCCTGCAAGGGGACTCAGACGCACGGCGCCATGCTGGCACCATGAAACTACACAAGTACCGAAAAATTTATTACAGGAAGATTTAAAACATAACATTTTAAAAGCATGTTCTTTGGCACATGCCAAAAATTAAAGTTACCATAACAGGAATTTTAAACCAAAAAAAAAAAAAAAACACAAATGTATTCTTTGCAAACATAACCACAGCAGAATCATTAAGAACACATTAGGTGGCTTCACAAGAAAAGTATACCACCAACACTTCAAGTACAGCAGACAGTAATGGTAGCCGAAAGAGGGCAACAGGGGAACCAAACAAAACATTCGAACCGAGGGCAAATGTGGGTACCCTGTGCACGGGATCGGGTTGCACACAGGAAGCTGACACACACAGCTAAATTAAAGATTTGGGAAGACATAAGGGTGGAGATTAATGTGGACACAAGTTCATTTGCAGGACTTTTTGGCCGTGGTAGGGCCCTTGCCACGTGCAGCAGCTCCTCGGCCACGGCCACGTTGGGATGGTGTGGCAGGTGAAGCAGATGCTGTTGAAGGGGGGGATGGTGTTCCTCTTCTGCCAGCAGGGAGTGCTGGTGTTGGAAATGCACCAGAAACGACTGACAATAGGGCCCTATTGGTGGTAACTAGCTCCACCATAAGCTCATTATGGTGGAGGAGGAGGTCATTTTGGCGCAGGGCTTGATCTGCCAGCACCTGCAGGCTGGCAGCTATGGCCTGCTGAGTGCCAGCCATGGCCTGCTGGGTGTCAGCAATTGTCTGCTGGCTCCCAGCAATTGCCTGCTGGCTCCCAGCTCTTGCCTGCTGGGTGCTGACAATACCCTGCATGACCTCCTCGGTCCTACGCAGCCGCTCTGATGCTAACTCTCCCTACTGGCGAATCTGCCCAAGCATCTGCACCCACCTGTCCAAATCCTGTGTGGCCGTTGGCTGCTGCTGCTGCACATGGCTGCCACTGGTGGCAGGTGGCACTGACTCCTCGACCTCCTCAAGAGATTCACAACCAAACGGTGGGGATGCTGCTGAAAGAGAAACTTACAATTACAACACATTCCTTGAAAATTTGTACAAACTACTTATGCCATGCAAACAAATTACCTTCTAAATCAGCAGCAAAAACGTCCACTGGGGCCTCACTATCCATGTTGCTCACCCCCCGGACCTCCTCAATTGCTATACAGCCCTCAGCCATCTCCTCCAGGGGGGTGAGCTTCAGGCGGCCTGGCATGGGGCCAGCCCCAGAGGTGTGGCTGTGTTCCCACCGTTTGGCCTTTTTTTTCTTGAGGTTGGTTTTGAAGTTATGCCACCTGCAACCAAAGTTTACATATTATTACATGTCACTCCTGACAATTGATGTAGCATCCATTGCAATCTGCTACAGATTACATCATGTGCTTCATTCCACATAACTTACATTATGTTAAACTATAAAACCAACCCTTAGAAGATACATTCACACTCACCCTACAATAAATATAGACTAAGTGACATGGCAATCATGTCTGTTGCTCCTAGCAACGTGACCGACCATTTACCGACTCCATCTAGCATCTAAAAAAACCTTACTGGTCTTGTTCTGCTCAAATGTAACACACTTGAACTTGCCTCTTCTTCACATGCTCCGCCTCACGAACTTGTGGAGCTACCGCATTAATCTCCACAGTTATGTCCTCCCAAATCTTCCATCTCCTTGTGTGTGTCAACCTCTCCTGTGGACACTCTATCCAATCCCGTGCACGGGGTACCAGTATGGCAAGCTCCTGCGGTTCGAATGCCATGTTCCTGCTGCTTGGTTCCTCTGTTGGCCTCTTTCGGCCACGGCCACCAGTCGCTGTACTTGAAGTGCTGGCCAGGCTACTCTCTTGGGAAGCCACCTGCTGTGTTCCCAATGATTCTGCTGAGGCAGAAGATGGCCCAGCTGCAGATTGGGTATCTGTCGATTGGCCTGCTGTTGATGGCCCAGCTGCCTGCTCACCTCCCAATGGCTGGTCTCTGGTGAGGGGCACATAGGAGGTGCTGGAGTCCAGGCGAGCTAGGAGGCCCTGATACTCCTGTTCTCCCTCTGATTGAGAACCAGACATGTTTGCAACACCATTTTGTTTTTCTAGCACACCTTTATATACACATTTCTGTCATTGGCGTACATCAGCCACACCCTGCGTTCTTTGCGGCTGCGGTCCGTACGGCTACGTACACCGTGCGGCGCTTAGGCCACGCCCTTACCAGCGGACAAACAAAAGTACAAAACCAGGCATACTTTCAAAGTCTGATTTTGTACTTATTGGCAGATTTGAACACCAATAAACACCTACAACTTTGGCCAGACATAAAATCTATATGTAAATGTTCATTTGTACTGTGCACTTGTTTGGTATGTACAACAAATGACACTAACCCATTCCATATGTTAATCCAGTCCACAACTCATGCATTAGTAATCACTGCTTGCATCCAAATCACATGTGATAGGCCTATAAATATTGCCTTGATGCTAGGTACATAAATGGCACCATGGGAAAGGGAAAAGGTATAGCACTGTTTTGTATGTTAGTGGTATATTGCTTTCTGACCACTAAGGCTGACTAATGTAGTACCTTGTACAGATATGTGTAACTGTATATTGTGGCACACTATTTCACCTGTTGTTTTCTGCCATGTTTGGTGATTACATTGGTTTTCAAACTTTCACCCTGTCTGTTTTGAATATACTAAGTACTGCCAAGGTTAGCTCAGCGATGCCAACCTACAGCAAGTGTTGTTTGGCTATGCGATGTTTTAGCCGTTTGTTGTGGCGTATACACGCTGTTAATGTTAAAATGATCAATAAAGTTATTAACAAATTTCACTGTGAACAACCAATTACAGGACATGATTGGTTGTATTGTGCCATTGCTAAGATGGCGGCCTATGGCAGAGCAGCCCCATTTTCGCCTCAGACATTGGTCTCCGTTATGGAGAGAAGGCTGGGCCGTGCGGGGCCTTTTATAACAAATCGCCAGAAGCGTAGTGCTTATGCAGCGGCCCACCGCCGAATATTCGCCCGCACCCAGGTGCGGAGGACCATCGCCCAGCTGGAGAGGCGATGGTCAGACCTCCGGAGGCGACAGCCAGATTTGCTCCAGCAAATCAGGGGCAGGATTGCTCAATGTGAGTGTTTACACAATGAATGCACATTTTTACATGATTGCTTACATGTCAATAAGGTAAACTGGCTGATCATGAGTTTACATGCCATACACTATGGGCCTTATTTTGGTTCATTCTTTCTGACAAAATCCTTCTTAGATGGGCAAAACCATGTGCACTGCAGGTGGGGCAGATGTAACATGTGCAGAGAGAATTAGATTTGGGTGGGGTTTTACTTCAAAGTGAGATCTATATTGCAGTGTAAAAATAAAGCAGCCAGTATTTACCCTGCACAGAAACAAAATAACTCACCCAAATCTAATTCTCTATGCACGTTACATCTGCCCCCCCTGCAGTGCACATGGTTTTGTCCATCTAAGAAGGATTTTGTCAGAAAGAATGAACCAAAATAAGGCCCTATATGTGTGCTACTTCCTCTTTGACATGCAGTCATGTGGATATAATATGTAATTATATAGGATTATTGATTGATGCATACAATGGGCCAGATGTATTAAGCTTTAACAAGAGATAAATGCAAGGGTGATAAGGAGAGATAAACGTCCATCCAATCACATCATAACTGCCATGTTACAGGCTGTGTTTGAAAAAAGTCAGCAAGGAGCTGATTGGCTGGACATTTATCTCTACTTATCACCCTCGCATTTATCGCTTGTTAAGGTTTAATACATCTGCCCCAATGACCCTTAATTGGCACTAATGTTTCTTTTCTCCAACACAGCACGGGATCGAGCACGACAGGCCCGGGAGGAGGCAGAGGTGGGGCAGGCCCGGGAGGAGGTGCCGGAGGAGATGGAGGAGGAGGTGGTGCTGGAGGAAGTGGAGGCGGAGGAGGTGCCGGAGGAAGTGGAGGTGGAGGAGGTGGTGGAGGAAGTGGTGGAGGAAGTGGTGGTGGAGGAAGTGGAGGAAGTGGAGGAGGAGGAGGTGGTGGTGGTGGAGGAGGCCAGGAATGAAGTGGAGGAGGTCGAGCCAGAGGAGGAGGAGGCCTGTGAGGTGGTGCAGGCGGATGAAAGTGGTATGTATACATAATGCATCATGATTCATTTTTTGGACTACTATTTGTTATGTAGCACTGGTGATTCAATTGTGTTTTACAATAGTATAAAGTCATAACACAAACTGGGTACCAACAGACACACTTAGGGGTTAGATAGGGTGACCAAGTCGTCCCTTTCATCCTGGATACATCTTAATTACACAGGTTCTGGGGATGGCTTTCAGCTCGATTTTAACTGCCACTGAACCTGTGTAGTTAATCTGGATCCTGGATTAAAGGGATGACTTGCTCATCTAAGGGTTACATGCCCCTGCTGCAAGCGTACAATCTTTAGCCTCATATAGGTGAATAGAGTTTACAGTTGATTGATATTTCTAAACTAGATTAAGTATAGCATAAATGGAGTATGGACAGGCGTGGCTTAGAATGGAGTCACAAGTGGTCAGTGCACCTGGGCCCTCCTCTAGCTAGCCGCGCCCTGTGGTTGGCATGTATTTTTGCAAACATGATTGTTGGTTGATTTTGTCTTAATAATGATTTTGTGCATGGGAGTGGGTTAGTGCTGCAGCTTCACCTAACTGGCAATATGACAATGATTTATGGAGCAGACCATCAGCAGCCAAGCCATCCATGATTGCACAAGTGTACTGTGCATTCCTGAGAGTTGACTAAGTCCCATGCCACGTTGCATCAGGGAACAGACACTGAGCGGTTTTTGATGAGTTGTTATTGGTGGAGCTCATTACATGCTTCTCATAGCTTAGTCATGGGTGGGTTGTGATTCAGAAGGAGCACTATGACTGTGAGGTCTTCTACAGAGTCAAGGGTAGAGGGACAAAAACAGGCTTTCCATTTAGTATGTATGCATGTATGTATATATGTATGTATGTGTCATATATATTTATATATGTGTCTATATACATATATATATATATATATACAGTATATATATATATATGTCACCTTGCATTTATTAGATTTATGTATGACTATGTCAAATGTATTCATGAATATCATTACTAATTTTACCCCCTTTAACATGCCCACAGATGAGCCTACCCAAGCAGATGAGGGTGTCCGTGGGGCCCTCCTGCGGCTGAGGAATCACCTACACCTCGTCCTTGCAGACCTGCAGGACTTAACTGATCTCCTGCTATAAAGTTTTATTTTCCTATTTTTGAGTTTTCTAAATTTACTGTAAAAAATAAATAGTTGTTCACAGTTAGAAGTTGTCTGTGTGTTTTTTTTTAACATTAAAGAGTATGGGGGAAATTTACTAAAGGAAATTTGTATAAAAATAGGTGTATTTGTATCCAGAAATACACTTATTTTTGACATTTACTATGCCGAAAATACGGCAATTCATATTCATATTGATGTGCTATCAATACGAATACGAATTGCCGTATTTTTGGCATAGTAAGGGGGAAATTTACCAAAATGGATTCGTAGAAAAAAGGTGTATTCGTAGGGAGAAATACACCTTTTTTTTACGAATTTGTATTTTCGGGATTTACAATCCCAAAAATACAACAATTCGTAGTCCAAAAGATGGAACATTCGTATTTGTAGTTACAAATACGAATGCCCTACACCATCGATAGGATACGACAGAAATCACCATTCAAAAGAATGGTGGTTTCTGATTTACTAAGCAGCCGTACTGATAATACGGCTGCTTAGTGGTGTAAAACACCCACGCAAATACGACAGGAAAATAGAACACCATTTTCCTGTTCTATTTGCGTTTTAGCCTGCACGGATCAGTCAGATCCGTGCAGGCTTCAGTGTAAAAAAAATAGAAAAATTAAATAAATTAAAAAAAAAACGGCGTGGGGTCCCCCCCACAGCCGAAACCAGCACCAGGCTGACAGAGCCTGGAGCCGGTAATTAAAAATCAGGGAACCCGACAAATAGGGGCTCCCCGATTTTTAACAACCAGCCCCAGGCTCCAGGTCCGGGGCTGGTTCCCAAAATACGGGGGACAAAATGACTAGGGGTCCCCCGTATTTTAAGAACCAGCCCCAGGCAAAACCAGCCAGCAGGGTAATGCCACAGCCGGGGGGAGACTTTTTATGCAAGTCCCCCCGGCCAAAGCATTAACCCTACCGACCAGTCAGCCTGGCCAGGGGCCCTGGGGGAGTGGGGACCCCCCCAATAAAGGGGTCCCCCCCCTCCAGGACTTACCTGACCAGGCTGAAGCCTGGTGCTGTCCTCGATGCCCCTGGGCGGTGGGCATCGAGCTGATAGTTGTGTAAAAAATAGAAGAAACCATTGTTTTTTACTGTGGCACTACAAGTGCCAGCAAGCCTCCCCAGCAAGCTGGGACTTGGAGAACCACAAGTCCCAGCCTGCTGGGCATTAAAGGGCCCGCTGGGTCTTGTAGTGCCACAGTAAAAAAAATAGTTAAATAAAACACACTGACACACATTTTAAATAAAAGTTTAATACATACAAAACACACATACTGATACTTACCTAGCTTGATCCCGTTGGTAGGTCGCTGGCTCCGGTGTCGGCGGCTCCGTGACGGCGGCTCCGTTGTCGGCGGCTCCGTGTCGGCGGCTCCGGGGTCGTCGGCGTCCTGTCCGAAGATAATCCATGTTGGACCTGTGGAAGGAAATCCTACTCACCCAGGTCCTGCATGGATGATCTTCGTTCTTCATCCGTCGACATCCCGGTCTTCTGACAGCTGCTGGCGACTTCCAGCAGCTGTCGGCATCTTCCGCGACGCTCCCCGGCTTTCAGAGCCGGAGAGAGAACCTTCCTGGTCGGCGTCTGGGCTCAGAATGAATTCTGGCCAATCAGGAGCCGCCTAGCCGCCTAGCGGCCAATCAGGAAAGACCTTTCCTGATTGGCCGCTAGGCGGCTAGGCGGCTCCTGATTGGCCAGAATTCATTCTGAGCCCAGACGCCGACCAGGAAGGTTCTCTCTCCGGCTCTGAAAGCCGGGGAGCGTCGCGGAAGATGCCGACAGCTGCTGGAAGTCGCCAGCAGCTGTCAGAAGACCGGGATGTCGACGGATGAAGAACGAAGATCATCCATGCAGGACCTGGGTGAGTAGGATTTCCTTCCACAGGTCCAACATGGATTATCTTCGGACAGGACGCCGACGACCCCGGAGCCGCCGACACGGAGCCGCCGACAACGGAGCCGCCGACACGGAGCCGCCGACACCGGAGCCAGCGACCTACCAACGGGATCAAGCTAGGTAAGTATCAGTATGTGTGTTTTGTATGTATTAAACTTTTATTTAAAATGTGTGTCAGTGTGTTTTATTTAACTATTTTTTTTACTGTGGCACTACAAGACCCAGCGGGCCCTTTAATGCCCAGCAGGCTGGGACTTGTGGTTCTCCAAGTCCCAGCTTGCTGGGGAGGCTTGCTGGCACTTGTAGTGCCACAGTAAAAAACAATGGTTTCTTCTATTTTTTACACAACTATCAGCTCGATGCCCACCGCCCAGGGGCATCGAGGACAGCACCAGGCTTCAGCCTGGTCAGGTAAGTCCTGGAGGGGGGGGACCCCTTTATTGGGGGGGTCCCCACTCCCCCAGGGCCCCTGGCCAGGCTGACTGGTCGGTAGTGTTAATGCTTTGGCCGGGGGGACTTGCATAAAAAGTCTCCCCCCGGCTGTGGCATTAGCCTGCTGGCTGGTTTTGCCTGGGGCTGGTTCTTAAAATACAGGGGACCCCTAGTCATTTTGTCCCCCGTATTTTGGGAACCAGCCCCAGAGCAGGAGCCTGGGGCTGGTTGTTAAAAATCGGGGAACCCCTATTTGTCGGGTTCCCTGATTTTTAATTACCGGCTCCAGGCTCTGTCAGCCTGGTGCTGGTTTCGGCTGTGGGGGGGACCCCACGCCGGTTTTTTTTTTATTTATTTATTTTTCTATTTTTTTTTACACATTGCAGCCTGCACGGATCTGACTGATCCGTGCAGACTGCTAGAAATAATTCGTATTAGCGGCCGTATATACGGCCGCTAATACGAATTCCTACGACATCGGTGGGTTACAAAGCAGTCGTATATGACTGCTTTGTAAATCCCCCTCCGGAACACGACTTTGCATACGACTTAAACAGTCGTATGCAGTCGTAGGGAAAATACCAATACGAAAAACTAGGTTTTTCATATTGGTAAATTTCCCCCCATATATCATGTGGGGTATTTTTTTTTATATTTTTTTTTATATTTTTTTTTTTTTTATTTGGAGTGGCATTTATTTGGATATTGCACCTAGGTTGAAGTCTATGTTTAAGCCATTGGGTTTGAGAGTATTGAGTTGGTAGATCCAGAACATCTCTCTTTTATCCAGGGTAGCCGTGAAGTCCCCTCCCCTCCAATTTCTTTTGGGGGCCTCAATAGCTGTAAATTTCAGTCCTTTGGGGTCACAGTTGTGTCTGTCTTTGAAGTGTGAGGACACACTGTGTTGTTCATATCCCCTTTTTATGTTTCTAACATGTTCGTACATTCTGGTGCCCAGAGATCTAGTTGTTCTGCCTATGTACTCTATGTTGCAGGGGCATTTTATAAGATATATTACTCCAGTTGAGTTGCATGTCAGATGTTCCTTGTATTTAAATGTTTTATTCACAGTGGTTGAATGCCAGGTGGTGTTGGCCTTAGTGCTCATGTCTGACATACATTTGCACCCTGCGCATCTACCACAGTGAAAAAAACCTAAGCTGTTGGTCAGGGTGCTCTGTAAGGAGTTTGAGGGTTTGATATGATTTTTTGTCAGTTTTTGTTTAAGGTCAGGGGCTTTTCTGAAAACTACCTTGGGTTGATCTTGAATGAGTGTTTTTAAATCTGTGTCGTCTTGCAAAATGTGCCAATGTTTCTTTAAAATCCTCTTGAGAGTGTGTGCTGATTGGTTGTATTGAGTGATAAATAGTGTGTTATTGTTGTCCGTGCTTAATGTCTTCTCTTTTATGGTCAGTGTGTCTTTCCGGTCTGTGTTGAGTATTTCTTGTTGTGCAGTCTCAACTAGTGTAGGGTTGTATTGTTTTTCCAGGAATTGTTGTTTGAGTTCGTCAGATTGTGTGTTGTAGTCTGTGGTCTTGGAACAGTTCCGCCTTATTCTGCGGAACTGTCCTTTGGGTATGTTATCAAGCCAAGGTCTGTGATGTCCGCTGTTATACAGTATGTAACTGTTGACATCAACAGCCTTTTTATATGTTTTGGTCTGAATGGTGTCGTGTTCTATGTAAATTTCCAAATCTAAAAATTGTACTGACTGTTTACTATAGTTAGTGGTGAATCTTAGGTTATTGTTGTTCGTGTTGAGTTGTTGTGTGAAATGTTGTATGGACTCTTCCGTCCCTCTCCAGATGAAAATTATGTTGTCAATATATCTCCGCCATAGGATCAAATTGTCGCTCCAGCCATGCTCACCCCAAATATGGTCCTCCTCCCATTTCCCCATAAAGAGGTTCACATAGCTGGGCGCCACTTTTGATCCCATGGCGGTCCCGGTGGTCTGTAGATAGAAAGAATTGTCGAACCAAAAGTAGTTATGTAGTAGTATGTAGTCTAGTAATTTCATGATGAAGTCTGTGTGCTCTGGTGGTAGTGTTGAGATAGTGTCCAGGAAGTGTTTGGTGCTGTCAAGTCCTTGTCTGTGGTTGATGACGGTATATAGGGATGTAACATCGCTGGTGGCTATCCAAAAATCTTCCTGCCAGTCTATGTGTTGTAGCGTGTTCAGTATGTCTGTGGTGTCTCTGATGTAAGAAGGTAAATTTTTCACTATTCCTTGTAGGAAGTTGCCTGTGTATTGAGCTAAGTTGGCGGATAGTGAATTGATCCCTGAAATAATGGGTCTACCTGGTGGGTTTGTGGGGTTTTTGTGCAGTTTAGGTAAGTAGTAAAATACCGGTATGATGGGGTGTTCTGTCCTGATGAATGTGTATTCTGCTTTGTTAAGAATGCCCATGCTTTTCCCCTCTGCTAGGAGGGTGTCTGGTTCTTTTTTGTATGCGGATGTGGGGTCTTGTTTGAGTTGTTGGTAAGTCTTGGTGTCTCCTAAGATGTTAAATGATTCTTGTATGTAGTCGGTGGTATTCAGAATGACTATACCCCCCCCCCCCCTTATCTGCTGGTTTTATTGTGATGTTCTTGTTTTTCTCTAATTCCCTGATGGCTTGAGTTTCCTTTCTGGTGAGATTGGGTGTCATGTTATGTGTTTTCTTTTCGTCAATGGTTTCCAGGTCCCTGGCAACCAACGATTCAAAGGTCTTTATGTGGTGGCTTTTGAGGTATGTGGGATTGAAGCTGGATTTTGGTCGTAGGTTTGTGTGTTGGTATTTGTCAGTGGTGTCTTGGTGGTTCCTGATGATGGGGTTTGAGTTGAAATATTTCTTTAAACACAGTTTTCTAGTGAAGGTATGTAGGTCACAAAAAACATCAAATTTGCTAGGTTTTTTGCTTGGTGCGAATTTAAGACCTTTTGTAAGTACGGTTTCCTGGTCTGCGGTTAATGTGGTGTTGCTGAGGTTATAGATTGGGGTGGCGCTGGTGCTATTGCTAGTGTGTTTGTCAGTTGTTTCTGTTTTTTTGTTGTCCTTAGTACCTCCTCTGCACCCACGTCTTGTTCTATTTGTCTTTTTTTGTTGTTGGTTTTGGGTGTTGTGTTGTGGCTGTCCTTCTGGCAGGCCAGTCTGCCTGCCTCTGTCTCTAAAAAATGGTCCCCCCATGATGCTTCCGGGGGAGTGTTGGTTGTGCTTAACGGGTCTGTGCTGGTTAGCTGTGTCGTAGTGGGATCTATGTTGTTGGTCTGGTATTCTCTCAGTGTGGTAACCCAACCTTCATCAAAGGAAAGTTTAGCTAAATGATCATAATCTATGTCTTCCTCTATTTCATGTATTGAGAATGAGGTGCTGGAGAGGCTATCGTTGGTGTCTCTTGATAAGTCACTATCATTGAGATATCTGCCTCTTTTAGGGGATGTTTTGGTATTAATGTGTTCGTTGACAATCGTATTTATTTTGTGAATTTTTGTCTGGTATTGCTGGTATGTCAGACCCTTGTCTTTATAGCTGGTGCAGTGGCTCCGTCTGTGGTCTGTCACTTTCCCTTTGGCTTTGTGTGGTGTTTTTAGTAAGCCAAATGTTTTTTTAGGTGCCTTTGGTCGGGGGGTTCTGCTTGTGTGGGGTTTAATGTCTCTGAGAATCTTCTTCAGTTTTTTTTTTAATGAGCTCGTCCTCTGTTTTGGTCAGTCTGTTTTTGGTAATGGTCTCTATTTCTGCAAATCCTTTTTCTGATGTTAATGGTAGAAGCAGTTGGTTTTTCGTCTCTATGTCTGTATGTCATGTTTCTGAATCACTAACTTGATAAGGTCTTTTGAGCAATTATGTAGGATGTTTCTCCAGTCTGTCATGAACTGTTGGTCTTCTAGGTGGTGTGCTGGTGTCTTTTTAAGTCTAAGTCCTTTGGGAATGATGTTATTGTCCAGGTACCAACTTAAAATCTTTTTGTCCCACCATACTTTGGTCTCTTTCTGTAATAGGGTTTCTAGCTGTCTGAATTGCGTGTAGAATTCAGCAGGGTGGATGGTCTCATGTGTTGTCAGGATGTTCTGGATCTCGATATTGGCTCTGGTTTCCCTATCCACTCTAAAATCTGTGATCCCCATATGGTGTGTGAGTTATTGGATCCTATTGAGGTTAGCTGCCACACTCTTTGGACAAGAGGCAGTGACTGAACAGGAGAGTGAGAGTGGGCGCTCTACCTCGGTTGCCGGCTGCTAAGTCTGGTTTGTCCAAACCCAGGGTAAGTTAAATAACAAGAAGGTGATTAGCGCTCAGGCTATAACTTGATAACGGAGATGATATCTAGTGTGGTACAGCTTGCGTGTAAAGCAGGGTTATAAATAACAACAGTGTGCCAGTATAATGAAAGCAAAGGTGTTTATTGTCATTTAGTAAAAAATGACATCCAATGGTGGGGGTGGTGAGGGATGGGAGCCCTCTATAGGAGGGGTGTGGGGGGCTGGTGGTGGCTGCAAGAGCCAGAGTCCAGAGTCTCACAGGAAAAAGTAAAAGTCACACAAGCACACTCCGTTTCACCTCCTGCGGTGAACACACTCTGTGTGCTGGGTGGAGATGGATGCTGTGGAGATATTAGTGCACAGAGAAATCGTTTGGCTGTAGATGGTAGGTCACAGTCTTATCATAGGGTCATGATAAGTGTCCAGGTGTCGCTCAGGTTAAAGAGCGTCCTCTCTGCTGGCCAAGCGGTGCACCTGACACTTACCTGATACCGCTGATGTCCTCAATCCTTCCGTCCCTCGCCGCTTCGCTGCTGAGTGGACTGTATCCTGCTGGTGTCTGCACAGCCGTGCAGATCACCAGTGAATAACCGCGTCGCTTCAACAGAGATAGAAGCACTTCTGGGTCCCGCTGGCTTGCGTTCGCCGGGTGTTCCTGATCTCTGGAGTAACTCGGGCTGCACTCCCAGAGGGGAGGAGGCTTGTTGTAGATGGCTGTGTATGAGGTGCTGTCCAACGCGTTTCAACCCCGCTGGGGTCTTTTTCAAGGATAAGTAAGCTGCTTTGCTGAAGTGTTTTTATGAGGGTTTGTTCGTGGGATACGCCCCTTGGAGGCTGGCGTCCATTGGGTGTTGTTGCTGTCCATCTGATGACAAGTGCTGATGAGCAGAGTTCATTGGTGCATATGATGAGAAGTGCTGATGAGCGGAGTTCATTGGTGCATATGACTGCAGAGCATCAGGTGTGTGGTTGCACCAGTAATCTGTATACAATCAGATTCATTAAGTGCTTTCAGGTGTGCTGGCTTGTGGAAAAGGTCAACATATATTATGTAGACCTTGTGCCCATGTTAGTACGCTGAGAGTCAGATGCTGCATGATGTGTGGCAGTCTAGTGGCTCTACATGGAATCAAAGTTCAGGAAGTGGTCGACATGGTGTGTGTCGACCTTATGTGTGTGTTGATGACGGAATGGGCTGGAAATGGGGGTACTGCTTGAAAGTGAACATGGGGGCTGGTGGGGAAATTATGGGTGTTTTTGTTCACTTGAGTATAATCATGTTTACTGTTTTTACCCTTGCTTGTGTATGTACCGGGAGGAGCCAATCATCTCAAATGCTGGTCACCATATGTCATGTGGGGTATTTTTTTTTTTTTTTTTTATTTGGAGTGGCATTTATTTGGATATTGCACCTAGGTTGAAGTCTATGTTTAAGCCATTGGGTTTGAGAGTATTGAGTTGGTAGATCCAGAACATCTCTCTTTTATCCAGGGTAGCCGTGAAGTCCCCTCCCCTCCAATTTCTTTTGGGGGCCTCAATAGCTGTAAATTTCAGTCCTTTGGGGTCACAGTTGTGTCTGTCTTTGAAGTGTGAGGACAAACTGTGTTGTTCATATCCCCTTTTTATGTTTCTAACATGTTCGTACATTCTGGTGCCCAGAGATCTAGTTGTTCTGCCTATGTACTCTATGTTGCAGGGGCATTTTATAAGATATATTACTCCAGTTGAGTTGCATGTCAGATGTTCCTTGTATTTAAATGTTTTATTCACAGTGGTTGAATGCCAGGTGGTGTTGGCCTTAGTGCTCATGTCTGACATACATTTGCACCCTGTGCATCTACCACAGTGAAAAAAACCTAAGCTGTTGGTCAGGGTGCTCTGTAAGGAGTTTGAGGGTTTGATATGATTTTTTGTCAGTTTTTGTTTAAGGTCAGGGGCTTTTCTGAAAACTACCTTGGGTTGATCTTGAATGAGTGTTTTTAAATCTGTGTCGTCTTGCAAAATGTGCCAATGTTTCTTTAACCCCTTCCCGACATTTGACGTACATTTACGTCATGGTCGGGAAGCACTTCCCGACACATGGCGTAAATGTACGTCATGGCATTTAACTGTCACCGCGTCTATAGACGCGGTGACAGTTTCAACATGTCTGCTGTCCCTGACAGCAGACATGTCCGTGCATGCCCAGGGGGGGCTGCGATGCCGCCCCCCCGTCGGCGATCGCTGTGATTGGCTGTTCAGTGTGAACAGCCAATTACAGCGTTTTCCTGTGTCACCGGCGAATAACGTACGCCGGTGACACGGGATCAGAGGTGATTGGTGCTGTAAAGTACAGCACCAATCACCGCGGGGTGTAAGGGTGACACTGGTGTCACCCCACCTCACCCCGCCCGCCCCCAAAGGCCGTGATTGGTTCGTCGGACCGACGGACCAATCACAGCCAAGGAGGGGGATTTAAACTAACGGTGACTGCACTGCAGACGCCATTCCGGTCTGGAATAGCGTGCAGTGCGGTCACCGTACCCCCCTGCCGCCATACTGACCAGAACCTTGCTCCATACTTGCTCCATACTTACCTGATCGCTGCTTCATCACTGCTTCCTGGATCCTGTTGCTACTTGTGCCTTCCTGTGAAATTGTGCTGCTGCAGTGTACTAGCTAGATAGAGAGAGAGATAGATAGAGAGATAGAGAGAGATAGAGAGAGATAGAGAGAGATAGATAGAGAGAGATAGAGAGAGATAGAGAGAGATAGAGAGAGAGATAGTGTCAGAGAGTGCTATATTTTGTGCTGCTGCAGTGTGATATAGTTATAGATAGAGATAGAGAGAGAGAGATAGAGAGAGAGAGATAGATAGAGAGGCCTAGTGACAGAGTGCTATATTTTGTGCTGCTGCAGTGTGATAGTTATAGAGAGATAGAGAGAGATAGAGAGAGAGAGATAGAGAGAGAGATAGTGTCAGAGAGTGCTATATTTTGTGCTGCTGCAGTGTGATATAGTTATAGATAGAGAGAGATAGAGAGAGAGAGATAGATAGAGAGGCCTAGTGACAGAGTGCTATATTTTGTGCTGCTGCAGTGTGATAGTTATAGAGAGATAGAGAGAGATAGAGAGAGAGAGATAGAGAGAGATAGTGACAGATTGTGCTATATATTTTTGATATAACTGACTGCTGCCCCCTCCTTTTGTGCTGATCAGTATAAATTAACTGATCAGCAACTTTTTGGGGGCGCAGGTTTTTTTTTATATATAGATATACCTGTCAGTGCTGCTGCTGCAGTGTCATAGAGTGATAGATAGTGAGAGATAGAGAGATAGAGAGAGATAGTGACAGAGAGTGATAGAGAGTGCTAAATTTTGTGTCTGCTGCCCCCGCCTTTTGTGCTGATCACTATATCTGAGGTGATCAGCAACTTTTTTGGGGGTACAGAGGTTTTTTTTTTTTTATATATACCTGTCAGTTGCACCAAAGGTTGTGCACCTGCTGCACCTCACTGGTAATCAGTGTCGCATCACTGATCACCTTTTTTTTTTTGTGTGTGTGCTGTGGGGTCTTTTTTTAATTTTTTTTTTACACACACTGTGATTTTGTGGGTGTCCTGTGGCCGCTGTGCGCTGATCAGTGACGTACATCACTGATCATCTTTTTCGGCACAGGGTTGATCTATATATTTTTTTTTTTGATCAAATTCCTGTTGCCTTTGAGCGCTGTTCAGTGACAGACGTTACTGACCAACATCTGTGCTCAATTTTTGGCGCAGGACCTTTTTTTTTTTTTTAACCCCTTAAATTTTTTATTTTTAACCCCTTCATTTTTTTTTTTTTTTATTGGTATAAAGTATTTTTTTTTTTCTGCACCACATACACACTACACACTACATACCCCCCGGATTGAAATAAAGTTTGTACCCCCCCCCTACACTATACACGTGTTGAAACATTTCACTACCAGTAACACAAAAATAAAAATGGCATCCCAAATGTCCTCCCAAATGTCCTCCCAAATGTCCTCCCAAATGTCCTCCCAGTCATCCAGGAGAATGTATTCAGTGGAGGAGGCATATGCCATGCTTGCTTCTGACTCTGACACAGCCAGTGATGCAAGCGGGGAATTTGAAGGATTCGCCTTAAGCTCCTCTTCCTCCTCTGGTGATGAGGGACCCCCTCAAAGACGCCCCCGTAGAGCAGCTGAGACCCCCCCCCCCCAATAATTGATCTCGTATGGACCCCACCACCAGACAATTTTGAGCCCCAGGTTCCTGAGTTTTTGGCCATGCCAGGAATCCAATTTGATTCCACAGGTCTCAGAGAAATTGACTTTTTCAAATTATTTTTCTCTGATGATTTTATAAATTTAATGGTGGACCAAACTAATTTATATGCCCAGCAGTTTATTGCTCAAAACCCCACGTCATCATTTGCTAGGTGGACCCCTGTAGATGCAGTAGAGATGATGACGTTTTGGGGTCTGGTGTTTCATATGGGCATAGTAAAAAAGCCAGAAATTAGGCAATATTGGAGTACAGATGTTCTGTACAGTACTCCATTTTACCGTATGGCCATGACCCGGACTCGATTTGAGACAATTCTTAAATTTATACATTACACCGATAATGCACAGTGCCCACCCAGAGATGATCCCACCTTTGACCGGCTATTCAAAGTCAGGCCGGTCATTGATCATTTCAGTGCCAAATTTGAAGAGGTGTACATCCCTGAAAAATTTATTTGTATCGACGAGTCCCTTATACATTTTAAAGGAAGGGTTAAATTCCGCCAGTACCTTCCCAGTAAGAGGGCAAGGTATGGCATAAAAATGTATAAACTGTGTGAAAGCACCTCAGGGTACACCCACAGGTTTAGGGTTTATGAAGGGAAGGATTCAAGAATTGAACCGCCAGAATGCCCCCCCTCCCTCGTAGGTGTTAGTGGGAAAATTGTCTGGGATTTAGTGCACCCCTTCCTGGATAAAGGTTATCACCTCTATGTGGATAACTTTTACACCAGCATCCCCCTGTTTAAGGCCCTTGGTTCAAGAGGTACAGCAGCTTGCGGTACTGTGCGCAAGAACCAAAGAGGCCTCCCAAAAACGCACATTGCCCAAGTAATGAGAAGGGGTGAAAGCAGGGGAATATGCACCGAAAATATGTTGTTGGTCAAATATAAGGACAAGAGGGATGTCCTTATACTGACAACAATTCACGGAGACAGTACCACCTCCATCCCTGTACGAGGTACCAGTACCCACACCTCAAAACCTAATTGTATCCTGGATTACAATAGGTACATGGGCGGAGTGGATCTTTCAGATCAGGTACTGAAGCCGTACAGTGCCCTGCGGAAAACAAAAATCTGGTACAAGAAGGTGGCCGTGTATATCATCCAGATGGCACTGTATAACGCTTACGTGCTATTCCGTTCTACCGGCCAGAGGGGGACATTTATGCACTTTCAAGAGGAAGTCATAAAGGGCCTAATATTTGGGAACCAGCAGGCAGAGGGCCCCAGTACTTCTAGTACTGGCCCCCGTATTGTACCAGGGCAGCATTTTCCTGATGAAATCCCCTCCACTGGAAAAAAGGGCAGGACACAAAAAAGGTGCAAAGTTTGCTATAAAAAGGGAATAAGAAAGCAAACTATTTTCCAGTGTGACACTTGCCCCGACAAACCCGGCCTATGTATAAAGGAGTGTTTTAAAATATACCACACATCTATGGAATATTAGGTTCATAATTTCACCGTGCTTCGGGGGTCTTGCTAATGCCACATAGCACCCACCATTCATTCCACCAGAATCTGAGCCGCAAAATCCAAAAATCACTCCTTCCCTTCTGAGTCCTGCCATGCACCCAACTGGTATTTTTTGGTCACATGTGAGGCATTGCCGTACTCGGGAGAAATTGGGGCACAGATTTTGGGGTGCTTTGTCTCCTTCATTCCTTGTGAAAATGAAAAATTTTGAGCCAGAACTGCATTTTTGTGTAAAAAAATGTAATTTTTCATGTTCACTGCCCACTTGTATCAAAATTGGTGAAACCCCTGGGGGTTTGAAATGTACACTATACCCCTAGATGAATTCCCTGAGGGGTGTAGTTTGCAAAATGGGGTCACTTGTGGGGGGGTTCCACTGTATTGGTGCTTTGGGGGTCTTGCTAATGCGACATAGCACCCACCATCATTCCACCAGAATTTGTGCTGCAAAATCCAAATATCACTCCTTCCCTTCTGAGTCCTGCCACTTTTTGGTCACACATGAGGCATTGCCGTACTCGGGAGAAATTGGGGCACAGATTTTGGGGTGCTTTTTCTCCTTCATACCTTCTGAAAATGAAAAATTTTGAGCCAGAACTGCATTTTTGTGTAAAAAATGTAATTTTTCTTTTTCACTGCCCACTTGTATCAAAATTGGTGAAACCCCTGGGGGTTTGAAATGTACACTATACCCCTAGATGAATTCCCTGAGGGGTGTAGTTTGCAAAATGGGGTCACTTGTGGGGGGGTTCCACTGTATTGGTGCAACATAGCACCCACCATTCATTCCACCAAAATCTGTGCTGCAAAATCCAAAAATCACTCCTTCCGTTCTGAGTCCTGCCATGCACCCAACTGGTATTTTTTGGTCACATGTGAGGCATTGCCGTACTCGGGAGAAATTGGGGCACAGATTTTGGGGTGCTTTTTCTCCTTCATACCTTCTGAAAATGAAAAATTTTGAGCCAGAACTGCATTTTTGTGTAAAAAATGTAATTTTTCTTTTTCACTGCCCACTTGTATCAAAATTGGTGAAACCCCTGGGGGTTTGAAATGTACACTATACCCCTAGATAAATTCCCTGAGGGGTGTAGTTTGCAAAATGGGGTCACTTGTGGGGGGGTTCCACTGTATTGGTGCTTGGGGGGTCTTGCTAATGCGACATAGCACCCACCAAAATTCCACCAGAATCTGAGCTGCAAAATCCAAAAATCACTCCTTCCCTTTTGAGTCCTGCCATGCACCCAACTGGTATTTTTTGGTCACATGTGAGGCATTGCCGTACTCGGGAGAAATTGGGGCACAGATTTTGGGGTGCTTTTTCTCCTTCATACCTTCTGAAAATGAAAAATTTTGAGCCAGAACTGCATTTTTGTGTAAAAAATGTAATTTTTCATGTTCACTGCCCACTTGTATCAAAATTGGTGAAACCCCTGGGGGTTTGAAATGTACACTATACCCCTAGATGAATTCCCTGAGGGGTGTAGTTTGCAAAATGGGGTCACTTGTGGGGGGGTTCCACTGTATTGGTGCTTGGGGGGTCTTGCTAATGCAACATAGCACCCACCAAAATTCCACCAGAATCTGAGCTGCAAAATACAAAAATCACTCCTTCCCTTCTGAGTCCTGCCATGCACCCAACTGGTATTTTTTGGTCACATGTGAGGCATTGCCGTACTCGGGAGAAATTGGGGCACAGATTTTGGGGTGCTTTGTCTCCTTCATACCTTCTGAAAATGAAAAATTTTGAGCCAGAACTGCATTTTTGTGTAAAAAAATGTAATTTTTCATTTTCACTGCCCACTTGTATCAAAATTGGTGAAACCCCTGGGGGTTTGAAATGTACACTATACCCCTAGATGAATTCCCTGAGGGGTGTACTTTGCAAAATGGGGTGACTTGTGGGGGGGTTCCACTGTATTGGTGCAACATAGCACCCACCATTCATTCCACCAAAATCTGTGCTGCAAAATCCAAAAATCACTCCTTCCGTTCTGAGTCCTGCCATGCACCCAACTGGTATTTTTTGGTCACATGTGAGGCATTGCCATACTCGGGAGAAATTGGGGCACAGATTTTGGGGTGCTTTTTCTCCTTCATACCTTCTGAAAATGAAAAATTTTGAGCCAGAACTGCATTTTTGTGTAAAAAAATGTAATTTTTCATTTTCACTGCCAACTTGTATCAAAATTGGTGAAACCCCTGGGGGTTTGAAATGTACACTATACCCCTAGATGAATTCCCTGAGGGGTGTAGTTTTCAAAATGGGGTGACTTGTGGGGGGGTTCCACTGTATTGGTGCTTGGGGGGTCTTGCTAATGCGACATAGCACCCACCAAAATTCCACCAGAATCTGAGCTGCAAAATCCAAAAATCACTCCTTCCGTTCTGAGTCCTGCCATGCACCCAACTGGTATTTTTTGGTCACATGTGAGGCATTGCCGTACTCGGGAGAAATTGGGGCACAGATTTTGGGGTGCTTTTTCTCCTTCATACCTTCTGAAAATGAAAAATTTCGAGCCAGAACTGCATTTTTGTGTAAAAAATGTAATTTTTCATTTTCACTGCCCACTTGTATCAAAATTGGTGAAACCCCTGGGGGTTTGAAATGTACACTATACCCCTAGATGAATTCCCTGAGGGGTGTAGTTTTCAAAATGGGGTGACTTGTGGGGGGGTTCCACTGTATTGGTGCTTGGGGGGTCTTGCTAATGCGACATAGCACCCACCAAAATTCCACCAGAATCTGAGCCGCAAAATCCAAAAATCACTCCTTCCGTTCTGAGTCCTGCCATGCACCCAACTGGTATTTTTTGGTCACATGTGAGGCATTTCCGTACTCGGGAGAAATTGGGGCACATATTTTGGGGTGCTTTTTCTCCTTCATACCTTCTGAAAATGAAAAATTTTGAGCCAGAACTGCATTTTTGTGTAAAAAAATGTAATTTTTCATTTTCACTGCCCACTTGTATCAAAATTGGTGAAACCCCTGGGGGTTTGAAATGTACACTATACCCCTAGATGAATTCCCTGAGGGGTGTACTTTGCAAAATGGGGTGACTTGTGGGGGGGTTCCACTGTATTGGTGCAACATAGCACCCACCATTCATTCCACCAGAATCTGTGCTGCAAAATCCAAAAATCACTCCTTCCCTTCTGAGTCCTGCCATGCACCCAACTGGTATTTTTTGGTCACATGTGAGGCATTGCCGTACTCGGGAGAAATTGGGGCACAGATTTTGGGGTGCTTTTTCTCCTTCATACCTTCTGAAAATGAAAAATTTTGAGCCAGAACTGCATTTTTGTGTAAAAAAATGTAATTTTTCATTTTCACTGCCCACTTGTATCAAAATTGGTGAAACCCCTGGGGGTTTGAAATGTACACTATACCCCTAGATGAATTCCCTGAGGGGTGTAGTTTGCAAAATGGGGTGACTTGTGGGGGGGTTCCACTGTATTGGTGCTTGGGGGGTCTTGCTAATGCGACATAGCACCCACCAAAATTCCACCAGAATCTGAGCTGCAAAATCCAAAAATCACTCCTTCCCTTCTGAGTCCTGCCATGCACCCAACTGGTATTTTTTGGTCACATGTGAGGCATTGCCGTACTCGGGAGAAATTGGGGCACAGATTTTGGGGTGCTTTGTCTCCTTCATACCTTCTGAAAATGACAAATTTGGAGCCAGAACTGCATTTTTGTGTAAAAAAAATAATTTTTCATTTTCACTGCCCAGTTGTACCACAATTGGTGAAACCCCTGGGGGTTTGAAATGTACACTATACCCCTAGATGAATTCCCTGAGGGGTGTAGTTTGCAAAATGGGGTCACTTGTGGGGGGGTTCCTAACTTTTAGCATCTTATGGTGCCTTGAAACCTACATGGTGCCTAAAAAATAATCTCATAAAAAGGAGGCTCCAAAATCAAGTAGGTGCTCCTTCTATTATGAAGCCTGTGGTTTGGTCACCGTGCACACTAGGGCCACATATAGGATATTTATGAAAACAAAAGAATTGGGGGAATCAATTTTTAGTCACATTTCTCTAGTAAAATGTACTGTGTTCCTTATAAAAATGTATTAAAATTGCAAATCTGCAAAAAAAAAGAAATTTTGAAATTTCACCTACACTTTGTTTTAATTCCTGTGAAACACCTAAAGGGTTAACAAACTTCCAAAATGCTGTTTTGAATACTGTGAGGGGTGCAGTTTTTGAAATGGCATCATTTATGGGGGTGTCTCACATACAAGTCCCTCAAAGTCACATCAGAACTGAACTGGTCCCTAAAAAAATCAGTGTTTGAAATTTTCTTGAAAATTTGAGAATTTGCTATTCATATTGTAAGCCTCCTAGTGTCCCAAAAAATGAAAAGGAAGTTGAAATAATGATGTCAACATAAAGTAGACATATGGTCTATGTTAGTTATTCACTATTTTGAGTGGTAAGATTATTTGTCTCACAAGCAGAAAATTTAACATTTTGCAAATCGCTAAATTTTCCATTTTTTCACGATATTTTGGTATTTTTCACAAAAAAACTCAGACTGTATCGACCCAAATTTACCACTAATTTGAAGTACAATGTGTCACGAAAAAAAGAATTGTCGAACCAGACTTCATCATGAAATCACTAGACTACATACTACTACATAACTACTTCTGGTTCGACAATTCTTTCTATCTACAGACCACCGGGACCGCCATGGGATCAAAAGTGGCGCCCAGCTATGCGAACCTCTTTATGGGGAAATGGGAGGAGGGCCATATTTGGGGTGAGCATGGCTGGAGCGACAATTTGATCCTATGGCGGAGATATATTGACGACATAATTTTCATCTGGAGAGGGACGGAAGAGTCCATACAACATTTCACACAACAACTCAACACGAACAACAATAACCTAAGATTCACCACTAACTATAGTAAACAGTCAGTACAATTTTTAGATTTGGAAATTTACATAGAACACTACACCATTCAGACCAAAACATATAAAAAGGCTGTTGATGTCAACAGTTACATACTGTATAACAGCGGACATCACAGACCTTGGCTTGATAACATACCCAAAGGACAGTTCCGCAGAATAAGGCGGAACTGTTCCAAGACCACAGACTACAACACACAATCTGACGAACTCAAACAACAATTCCTGGAAAAACAATACAACCCTACACTAGTTGAGACTGCACAACAAGAAATACTCAACACAGACCGGAAAGACACACTGACCATAAAAGAGAAGACATTAAGCACGGACAACAATAACACACTATTTATCACTCAATACAACCAATCAGCACACACTCTCAAGAGGATTTTAAAGAAACATTGGCACATTTTGCAAGACGACACAGATTTAAAAACACTCATTCAAGATCAACCCAAGGTAGTTTTCAGAAAAGCCCCTGACCTTAAACAAAAACTGACAAAAAATCATATCAAACCCTCAAACTCCTTACAGAGCACCCTGACCAACAGCTTAGGTTTTTTTCACTGTGGTAGATGCGCAGGGTGCAAATGTATGTCAGACATGAGCACTAAGGCCAACACCACCTGGCATTCAACCACTGTGAATAAAACATTTAAATACAAGGAACATCTGACATGCAACTCAACTGGAGTAATATATCTTATAAAATGCCTCTGCAACATAGAGTACATAGGCAGAACAACTAGATCTCTGGGCACCAGAATGTACGAACATGTTAGAAACATAAAAAGGGGATATGAACAACACAGTGTGTCCTCACACTTCAAAGACAGACACAACTGTGACCCCAAAGGACTGAAATTTACAGCTATTGAGGCCCCCAGAAGAAATTGGAGGGGAGGGGACTTCACGGCTACCCTGGATAAAAGAGAGATGTTCTGGATCTACCAACTCAATACTCTCAAACCCAATGGCTTAAACATAGACTTCAACCTAGGTGCAATATCCAAATAAATGCCACTCCAAATAAATAAAAAAAAATACCCCACATGACATATGGTGACCAGCATTTGAGATGATTGGCTCCTCCCGGTACATACACAAGCAAGGGTAAAAACAGTAAACATGATTATACTCAAGTGAACAAAAACACCCATAATTTCCCCACCAGCCCCCATGTTCACTTTCAAGCAGTACCCCCATTTCCAGCCCATTCCGTCATCAACACACACATAAGGTCGACACACACCATGTCGACCACTTCCTGAACTTTGATTCCATGTAGAGCCACTAGACTGCCACACATCATGCAGCATCTGACTCTCAGCGTACTAACATGGGCACAAGGTCTACATAATATATGTTGACCTTTTCCACAAGCCAGCACACCTGAAAGCACTTAATGAATCTGATTGTATACAGATTACTGGTGCAACCACACACCTGATGCTCTGCAGTCATATGCACCAATGAACTCCGCTCATCAGCACTTCTCATCATATGCACCAATGAACTCTGCTCATCAGCACTTGTCATCAGATGGACAGCAACAACACCCAATGGACGCCCGCCTCCAAGGGGCGTATCCCACGCATAAACCTTTATAAAAACACTTCAGCAAAGCAGCTTACTTATCCTTGAAAAAGACCCCAGCGGGGTTGAAACGCGTTGGACAGCACCTCATACACAGCCATCTACAACAAGCCTCCTCCCCTCTGGGAGTGCAGCCCGAGTTACTCCAGAGATCAGGAACACCCGGCGAACGCAAGCCAGCGGGACCCAGAAGTGCTTCTATCTCTGTTGAAGCGACGCGGTTACTCACTGGTGATCTGCACGGCTGTGCAGACACCAGCAGGATACAGTCCACTCAGCAGCGAAGCGGCGAGGGACGGAAGGATTGAGGACATCAGCGGTATCAGGTAAGTGTCAGGTGCACCGCTTGGCCAGCAGAGAGGACGCTCTTTAACCTGAGCGACACCTGGACACTTATCATGACCCTATGATAAGACTGTGACCTACCATCTACAGCCAAACGATTTCTCTGTGCACTAATATCTCCACAGCATCCATCTCCACCCAGCACACAGAGTGTGTTCACCGCAGGAGGTGAAACGGAGTGTGCTTGTGTGACTTTTACTTTTTCCTGTGAGACTCTGGACTCTGGCTCTTGCAGCCACCACCAGCCCCCCACACCCCTCCTATAGAGGGCTCCCATCCCTCACCACCCCCACTATTGGATGTCATTTTTTACTAAATGACAATAAACACCTTTGCTTTCATTATACTGGCACACTGTTGTTATTTATAACCCTGCTTTACACGCAAGCTGTACCACACTAGATATCATATCCGTTATCAAGTTATAGCCTGAGCGCTAGTCACCTTCTTGTTATTTAACTTACCCTGGGTTTGGACAAACCAGACTTAGCAGCCGGCAACCGAGGTAGAGCGCCCACTCTCACTCTCCTGTTCAGTCACTGCCTCTTGTCCAAAGAGTGTGGCAGCTAACCTCAATAGGATCCAATAACTCACACACCATATGGGGATCACAGATTTTAGAGTGGATAGGGAAACCAGAGCCAATATCGAGATCCAGAACATCCTGACAACACATGAGACCATCCACCCTGCTGAATTCTACACGCAATTCAGACAGCTAGAAACCCTATTACAGAAAGAGACCAAAGTATGGTGGGACAAAAAGATTTTAAGTTGGTACCTGGACAATAACATCATTCCCAAAGGACTTAGACTTAAAAAGACACCAGCACACCACCTAGAAGACCAACAGTTCATGACAGACTGGAGAAACATCCTACATAATTGCTCAAAAGACCTTATCAAGTTAGTGATTCAGAAACATGACTCAGATCTACGCAGCATCAATACAGACATAGAGACGAAAAACCAACTGCTTCTACCATTAACATCAGAAAAAGGATTTGCAGAAATAGAGACCATTACCAAAAACAGACTGACCAAAACAGAGGACGAGCTCATTAAAAAAAAACTGAAGAAGATTCTCAGAGACATTAAACCCCACACAAGCAGAACCCCCCGACCAAAGGCACCTAAAAAAACATTTGGCTTACTAAAAACACCACACAAAGCCAAAGGGAAAGTGACAGACCACAGACGGAGCCACTGCACCAGCTATAAAGACAAGGGTCTGACATACCAGCAATACCAGACAAAAATTCACAAAATAAATACGATTGTCAACGAACACATTAATACCAAAACATCCCCTAAAAGAGGCAGATATCTCAATGATAGTGACTTATCAAGAGACACCAACGATAGCCTCTCCAGCACCTCATTCTCAATACATGAAATAGAGGAAGACATAGATTATGATCATTTAGCTAAACTTTCCTTTGATGAAGGTTGGGTTACCACACTGAGAGAATACCAG
This sequence comes from Crinia signifera, assembly GCF_055691185.1. NCBI lineage: Eukaryota > Metazoa > Chordata > Amphibia > Anura > Myobatrachidae > Crinia > Crinia signifera. The sequence goes on from NC_139218.1 coordinate 209,231,625, forward strand.
ACCAACAACATAGATCCCACTACGACACAGCTAACCAGCACAGACCCGTTAAGCACAACCAACACTCCCCCGGAAGCATCAGGGGGGGACCATTTTTTAGAGACAGAGGCAGGCAGACTGGCCTGCCAGAAGGACAGCCACAACACAACACCCAAAACCAACAACAAAAAAAGACAAATAGAACAAGACGTGGGTGCAGAGGAGGTACTAAGGACAACAAAAAAACAGAAACAACTGACAAACACACTAGCAATAGCACCAGCGCCACCCCAATCTATAACCTCAGCAACACCACATTAACCGCAGACCAGGAAACCGTACTTACAAAAGGTCTTAAATTCGCACCAAGCAAAAAACCTAGCAAATTTGATGTTTTTTGTGACCTACATACCTTCACTAGAAAACTGTGTTTAAAGAAATATTTCAACTCAAACCCCATCATCAGGAACCACCAAGACACCACTGACAAATACCAACACACAAACCTACGACCAAAATCCAGCTTCAATCCCACATACCTCAAAAGCCACCACATAAAGACCTTTGAATCGTTGGTTGCCAGGGACCTGGAAACCATTGACGAAAAGAAAACACATAACATGACACCCAATCTCACCAGAAAGGAAACTCAAGCCATCAGGGAATTAGAGAAAAACAAGAACATCACAATAAAACCAGCAGATAAGGGGGGGGGGGGTATAGTCATTCTGAATACCACCGACTACATACAAGAATCATTTAACATCTTAGGAGACACCAAGACTTACCAACAACTCAAACAAGACCCCACATCCGCATACAAAAAAGAACCAGACACCCTCCTAGCAGAGGGGAAAAGCATGGGCATTCTTAACAAAGCAGAATACACATTCATCAGGACAGAACACCCCATCATACCGGTATTTTACTACTTACCTAAACTGCACAAAAACCCCACAAACCCACCAGGTAGACTCATTATTTCAGGGATCAATTCACTATCCGCCAACTTAGCTCAATACACAGACAACTTCCTACAAGGAATAGTGAAAAATTTACCTTCTTACATCAGAGACACCACAGACATACTGAACACGCTACAACACATAGGCCCTTATTCTGATTGACGCGTACTTTACCGCATACTTTCGGATCGCGTCTTTACGGCGTCTGCGCATGCGTGGAGAACGCTACGCGCATGTGCCACGCCTTGACTCCGTACCTGTTCGGGCAAATCCCGTACAAAACTGGTCACCGCAATCATTCGGGAAATATGGGCGTATTATGGGCGTCATGCGGAATGACACATGGGCGTAGTTTCAAAGTGGGCAAAACGGGGCGGAAACATGGGCGGACACGGGGGAGTACACTTATGTTGGGGGGGCGTACATTCGGATAGCACTCCGAATGCACGCGAACAAAAAGGGAAGAAATGTGCGGTGTCCAAAAGGCCACTATTGCTTTGCGGACACCACTCGTTCCTGCGGGAGGCGAACGGACCGCCTAATGACTACAAGCATTAACACCTGAACCCAATAAAATCGACTCCTTTACTCATTACTCACTAATAGGACGCTTGTCAGTGCTTTAATTGAAACCATTGCTGCTTCAAGGAAACCTTACTAATCACCCACATATGCTGTACTTCTGACACACTTTAAACCTGCTAACAATGGACATGACTGAATATTAATACTAGCAATACACATGTGTATGCGACATGTACTAATTAAACCACACAATTGTTGTAAAGTAAAGAAATTTATTTATATACATTTCACAGTCAATGCCACTGTGATGCAATGACCAAAAAATAAAAATACCAAAAAAAACAAACCATGGCAGGAATGTACCAAAATAAATTATAATACAAAACAAATATAATTGCACACAGATGGACTCCAGCACCTCCTATGTGCCACTGCACATGCAGCCAGTGGGAAATGAGGAGGCTGCTGGCCCTTCTACAGCAGGGCAACCTGCACCTGACCATTCGACAGCAGGGCAACCTGCACCTGGCCCTTCTGCAGCAGGGCAACCTGCAGCTGGCTCATATGCACCATCAGCAGAATCATTTGGAACACAACCGGGGACTTAGCAACATCACTTCAAGTACAGCTGACAGTAATGGCAGGCAAAAGAGGGCAACAGGGGAACCAAAAAGGACATTTGAAGCAAGGGCTCATCTGGTTACCCTCAGCACGTGATTGGACATAAGAAGCTGACACACACAGCACAATGGAAGAGTTGGGATGACATAACGGTGGAGATTAATGCAGCCACAAGTTCATTTGCGACCACGTTTGGCCTTGGTAGGCTCCTTGGCCTGTGCAGCAGCTCTTCGGCCACGGCCAGATGCTGGGGCAGGTGGAGCAGATGCTGGTGAGGGGTTGGCTGGTCTACCCCTCCTGCCAGCAGGGAGTGTTGCTGGTGGTAATGCACCAGAAACGGATGACATTAGGACCCTGTTGCTGTTAACTAGCTCCACCATAAGCTCATTATGGTGGAGGAGGAGATCATTTTGGCGGGTGGCTTGCTCGGCCAGCACCTGAGCACTTGCAGCCATGGCCTGATGCGCCTCAGCCATGGCCTGCATGCTCCCAGCGATGGCCTGCTGGGTGCTGACCAAGCTCGCTATGATCTCCTCGGTCCTACGCATCCGTTCTGATGCCAACTCTCCCTGCTGGTTTATGTCCCCAAGCATGTGGGCCAAGGCGGCCAAATCGGCTTGGGCCGATGGCTGCTGCTGCACAGGCCTACCACTGGGGCCAGGTGGCACGGACTCCTCCACCTCCTGAGCAGAGTCGTCACCAAGCAGTGGGGTGTCTGTGGAAAATGATAAACACAATTAGGACACATTCTAAGATAATTACTTGCACAAGCTTATGGCATGACAAATATTTACCTTCAATAAAAGACGCAAACACTTCAGCTGGGGCCTCGCTATCCATCGTGCTCACCCCCCTGATCTCCTCAACTGATATACAGCTCTCGGCCATCAACTCCAGGGGGGTGAGCTCTAGCCCTGATGGCATGGGCCCGGCCCCAGATGTCTGGCTGTGTTCCCACCGCTTGGTCATCTTCCTCTTCAGGTTGGTTTTGAAGTCCTGCCACCTGCAATGTAAGTTGACATATTAATACATGTCACTCCAGATGTTTGATGTTGCAGCCATTGCTCTGTGCTACATATTACGACATGTGCTTAATGTCAAAAAGATAACATTACATGCAACTATGATATCAACCGTTACAAGACACATTCACAATCACCCTACTCTAACTCTCAACTAAATAACATGTCAATAATGTCTGTGTATCGTAACAACCTCACCGGCCATTTGCAAAATCCATCTAAGCATGAATTCAATCATTACTTGTCTATTACTGGGCACATGTATCACAAAACAACTTGCCTCTTTTTGACGTGCTCCGTCTCACGAACTTGTGGCGCAACTTCATTAATCTCTGCCGTTATGTCTTCCCAAATCTTCCATCTGCGTGTGTGTGTCAGCCTCTCCGATGGACACTCAATCCAATCACGTGCTCGGGGAACCAGGATGGCAAGCTCCTGTGCTTCATATGCCTTATTTCGGGAAGTTGGTTCCTCTGTTGCCCTCTTTTTCCCCTTGCCACGGCCATGGCCACGCCCACTGGCACGTGGCGCTGTACTTGAAGTGCTGGCCATGGTACTATCTTGTGAAGTCCCCGGTTGTGTTCCAAATGATTCTGCTGATGGTGCATATGAGTCAGCTGCAGGTTGCCCTGCTGCAGAAGGGCCAGGTACAGGTTGCCCTGCTGTAGAATGGTCAGGTGCAGGTTGCCCTGCTGTAGAAGGGCCAGCAGCCTCCTCATTTCCCACTGGCTGCATGTGCAGTGGCACATAGGAGGTGCTGGAGTCCATCTGGTCAAATAGTTGCTGCAGCTCCTGGTCCACCTCTGGTTGTGATCCAGACATGTTAGCAACAACATTGTCACATTCTAATACACCTTTATATACTGTTTGTGTATCCTGTTTGGCGGACATCAGCGGCAGCTGCGTTCCGTGCGCGAGCGTACGTCGCTGTTTTTTCGCGCCGCATACGGTGGTGGAAATTCCATTGTGTAAAACCTGGCGAAACTTCGACATGAAATACTGGTCACCAATTCTAACATTGCATAGAATCTTCTGATACACCTGTGACTATCGCACAATACACATGCTATTTGCTAGCATGACATGACATTTGGTTCATGACTACTGTGGTATTGTGGAGTTTGATTGCAAGCTAAAAGTAGCCCAATCCCTTAGAAAATCCAGGCCACAAGTCATGCAATACTCATCACTACTGTTATAGACCACACATGTGAGAGGCCTATAAATAGTGAGTTGCTGCTAGAATCATTTTTCTCCAGATCTGGACTTGTCAGGGTCTAAGGTAAGCTCTTCCATGGTCCTTGTAGATATGATATCCATTAAGCTAAGTGCATACACACTGTGTTTTATATATATCAGATTTGTTCATTCCCATACATCAGCACTACTGTATTTAAGGCATGCGAATTTGTCACCATTTGTGTTGGCGCAGAGACGCTGTTCATGTAAAGATGAACAATAAAGTTATTAACACAAATAACTGTGATAAACCAATGCCACCACCTGATTGGTTGATTGATGCCATTGTTAACATGGCGGAGACACGCAGGGCAGAGCCTTTTTCGCCTGCGGAACTGAGGGCTCTGGTCTCCGTCATGGAGACAAGGCTGGGCCGTGCGGGGCCCTTTATCAGTAATGGGCAGAAGCGGCGGGCCTATGCTGCGGCAGGGCGCCGGATTTACGCCCGCACCCGGGTGCGGAGGAGCATCGGCCAGCTCGAGAGGCGGTGGTCGGACCTCCGCAGGCGCCAGCCCCAGCTTCTCCAGCAAATTAGGGGCGAGATAGCTGATTGTGAGTATTTTAGCTATGAAATTTCGCACTTACATCATACCATCTATAAACAATAAAATGTGTCTCATGATAAGTGGGTGTCCATGGGTTTAAAAGTCCATAGACTGTTATGTGTGCTTCTTCCTGGTTAACTTGCAGTCATGTGGCTTTTATATGTAATGACATAGCATTCATGATTCAGATGCATACAATGTGCCAGATCTAATATGTGTTCAACATTGATAAATGCCAGGGTTGTAATGATTGAACAAATTACTAACAATCACATCATAACTTAAATGTCACATTTTGGAGTCCATTAACAGTAAGGAGCTACTTTCAAGCATCGTTTGCCAACATTATCACCCTTCCATGTATGTCTTGTTATGGATTACTACATGTGCCCCAATGACCCGACATTGACCATGATTTTGTTTTCTACCACACAGCACGAGCCCGAGCACTACAGGCACGGGAGCAGGCCGAGGCAGCCCTGGCGGAGGAGCAGGCGCAAGAGCATGATGAGGAGGTGGCGGCGAGGGTGGAGGAGGAGCAAGTGGAGGAGGAGGAGGAAATGGTGGAGGAGCAAGTGGAGGAGGTGGAGGAGATGGTGGAGGAGATGGTGGAGGAGGTGGAGGAGATGGTGGAGGAGGTGGTGGAGGAGGTGGAAGAGGAGTTGGTGGCAGAGGAGGAGGTGGAGGAGGTGTTGGTGGCGGAGGAGGAGGTGGAGGAGGTGGTGGTGGTGGAGGAGGTGGTGGAGGAGGTGGTGGTGGTGGAGGAGGTGGTTGTGGCGGAGGAGGTGGAGGAGGTGATGGTGGCGGAGGAGCTGGCGGAGGAGGTGGCTGAGGAGGCCACGGTTGCCCCAGAGGTGTCCGAATCCGAGGGGGAGGAGGCGTGTGAGGCCCCGGAGTCCCATCAGATCGGTATGTTTACATAATGCATCATTCATGAAGTAGTTGGACTGGTATTTGTTATGTAGCACTGGTGATTAAAAATTTTGGTACAATACTATTAATACAGACCCCAAAGTGGGTAGCTACAGATACAGGTACGGGTTAGATGGGGTGTCCAAGGCATCCCTTTCATCCAGGACACCTCTGAATTACACAGGTTTGTGGGATGGCTTGGAGCTCCATTTTGACTGCCACATAACCGTTGCAGTTAAACAGGATCCTGGAGTAAAGGGATGAGTGGATCATTTGTGGATTAAATTCACCTGCTGCAAGCGTGGATTATGACCCATCAAATAGTGGAATCTATATTTTTGGTGAATGTTATTTATAAACTATAGGATGTATGCTATAAATGGAGTATGGCCCGGCCTACCTTGGAATGGAGTCACAAGTTGCCAGTGTCCCAGGAGCCTCCTCTACCTAAACACCCCCTGTAGTTCAGATTGTTTTTTTGGCCTCACAGAATTGTAGGTTGGCTTAGACTGAATTATGATTTTGAGGATGTGTACTGTGCATTCCTGACATTTGCATAACTCCCATGCCATGAACCATCACTGAACTTAGACTGAGGAGATTGTGACAAGTTCTTATTGACGGAGGCCATGACATGCTTGTCATTGGTTAGTCATGGGTGGGTTGTGACTGAGAAGAAACACTATGACTGTTATGTCTTCTGCAGAGTAAAGGGTAGAGGGAAAAAAACACAGTATGTAGTAAATAAGTTTGCATGTATGTATATATGTATGTGTCATATCTATTTATCTATGTGTGTCTCTATCTCTCTACATATATATATATATATATATATATATATATATATATATATATATATACACACACACATGTCACCTAGCATTTCTGCAATGTATGTAGCAGTATGTGAAATGTATGCATGAATATCATGACTAATTTTTGCCCCTTTGACATGCCCACAGATGCCACAACACCGGCAGATGAGGGGGTTCGTGGGGCCCTCCTGCGTGCGGAACACCATTTACGGCTATTATTAGCCGATCTGCAGGACCTGCGCGATTTACTTATATAATTTTTTCTTGGTTTTTTTTATATTTAATTGTTAATTGTTCCTGATAATAAATAATTTATGCAAGTTCAAAGTTGTTGGTTTTCTTTGCACATTAAACAGTATATGTGTAGATTGTTTATAATATTTTACACAGGGTCTAATACAAACCATTGCACTTCAATTGCTGTAAGGGTTAATGTGTGCAATGCATGTGTTAGGCATGCTTGTAAGGATATATTGGAATCTAATTGATTCCAATTCCAAATAATCATTTTTTTATGAGGATAGGTAATTGAATAAGTGGGTCATGTGATGTATTGCAGAATTGACATAATAGTGGGTTGTTTGGCGTAAATACACCGCTTACGTGCGGTAGCACCGCTTGGCTCCCGTTCGGATGCGGTATTCCCGAGCATACTCTGTAATACTTTGTTATACCGTGCAGAATTTGACTGTTTCCCCCGCACACGCATGGTTTGTATGTCGTCCGTAAACACGCCCTGTTCTTAAAGAGTGAGTCCGTCCGAATGCGGAGGACCCGTGGGCGTTTCTACGGACGATGGCCGCACGCGGCAGAACACCGTGGCGTGCGGACCGCTCCGTAAGAATGCGGGAATATCCGCACCGATCAGAATAAGGGCCATAGACTGGCAGGAAGATTTTTGGATAGCCACCAGCGATGTTACATCCCTATATACCGTCATCAACCACAGACAAGGACTTGACAGCACCAAACACTTCCTGGACACTATCTCAACACTACCACCAGAGCACACAGACTTCATCATGAAATCACTAGACTACATACTACTACATAACTACTTTTGGTTCGACAATTCTTTCTATCTACAGACCACCGGGACCGCCATGGGATCAAAAGTGGCGTCCAGCTATGTGAACCTCTTTATGGGGAAATGGGAGGAGGACCATATTTGGGGTGAGCATGGCTGGAGCGACAATTTGATTCTATGGCGGAGATATATTGACGACATAATTTTCATCTGGAGAGGGACGGAAGAGTCCATACAACATTTCACACAACAACTCAACACGAACAACAATAACCTAAGATTCACCACTAACTATAGTAAACAGTCAGTACAATTTTTAGATTTGGAAATTTACATAGAACACGACACCATTCAGACCAAAACATATAAAAAGGCTGTTGATGTCAACAGTTACATACTGTATAACAGCGGACATCACAGACCTTGGCTTGATAACATACCCAAAGGACAGTTCCGCAGAATAAGGTGGAACTGTTCCAAGACCACAGACTACAACACACAATCTGACGAACTCAAACAACAATTCCTGGAAAAACAATACAACCCTACACTAGTTGAGACTGCACAACAAGAAATACTCAACACAGACCGGAAAGACACACTGACCATAAAAGAGAAGACATTAAGCACGGACAACAATAACACACTATTTATCACTCAATACAACCAATCAGCACACACTCTCAAGAGGATTTTAAAGAAACATTGGCACATTTTGCAAGACGACACAGATTTAAAAACACTCATTCAAGATCAACCCAAGGTAGTTTTCAGAAAAGCCCCTGACCTTAAACAAAAACTGACAAAAAATCATATCAAACCTTCAAACTCCTTACAGAGCACCCTGACCAACAGCTTAGGTTTTTTTCACTGTGGTAGATGCGCAGGGTGCAAATGTATGTCAGACATGAGCACTAAGGCCAACACCACCTGGCATTCAACCACTGTGAATAAAACATTTAAATACAAGGAACATCTGACATGCAACTCAACTGGAGTAATATATCTTATAAAATGCCCCTGCAACATAGAGTACATAGGCAGAACAACTAGATCTCTGGGCACCAGAATGTACGAACATGTTAGAAACATAAAAAGGGGATATGAACAACACAGTGTGTCCTCACACTTCAAAGACAGACACAACTGTGACCCCAAAGGACTGAAATTTACAGCTATTAAGGCCCCCAAAAGAAATTGGAGGGGAGGGGACTTCACGGCTACCCTGGATAAAAGAGAGATGTTCTGGATCTACCAACTCAATACTCTCAAACCCAATGGCTTAAACATAGACTTCAACCTAGGTGCAATATCCAAATAAATGCCACTCCAAAAAAAAAAAAAAAAAAAAATATATATATATATAAAAAAAAAAATTAATAAAAAAAAAAAAAAAAATACCCCACATGACATATGGTGACCAGCATTTGAGATGATTGGCTCCTCCCGGTACATACACAAGCAAGGGTAAAAACAGTAAACATGATTATACTCAAGTGAACAAAAACACCCATAATTTCCCCACCAGCCCCCATGTTCACTTTCAAGCAGTACCCCCATTTCCAGCCCATTCCGTCATCAACACACACATAAGGTCGACACACACCATGTCGACCACTTCCTGAACTTTGATTCCATGTAGAGCCACTAGACTGCCACACATCATGCAGCATCTGACTCTCAGCGTACTAACATGGGCACAAGGTCTACATAATATATGTTGACCTTTTCCACAAGCCAGCACACCTGAAAGCACTTAATGAATCTGATTGTATACAGATTACTGGCGCAAACAAAAACACCTGATTCTCATATGCACCAATGAACTCCGCTCATCAGCACTTCTCATCATATGCACCAATGAACTCTGCTCATCAGCACTTGTCATCAGATGGACAGCAACAACACCCAATGGACGCCCGCCTCCAAGGGGCGTATCCCACGAACAAACCCTCATAAAAACACTTCAGCAAAGCAGCTTACTTATCCTTGAAAAAGACCCCAGCGGGGTTGAAACGCGTTGGACAGCACCTCATACACAGCCATCTACAACAAGCCTCCTCCCCTCTGGGAGTGCAGCCCGAGTTACTCCAGAGATCAGGAACACCCGGCGAACGCAAGCCAGCGGGACCCAGAAGTGCTTCTATCTCTGTTGAAGCGACGCGGTTACTCACTGGTGATCTGCACGGCTGTGCAGACACCAGCAGGATACAGTCCACTCAGCAGCGAAGCGGCGAGGGACGGAAGGATTGAGGACATCAGCGGTATCAGGTAAGTGTCAGGTGCACCGCTTGGCCAGCAGAGAGGACGCTCTTTAACCTGAGCGACACCTGGACACTTATCATGACCCTATGATAAGACTGTGACCTACCATCTACAGCCAAACGATTTCTCTGTGCACTAATATCTCCACAGCATCCATCTCCACTCAGCACACAGAGTGTGTTCACCGCAGGAGGTGAAACGGAGTGTGCTTGTGTGACTTTTACTTTTTCCTGTGAGACTCTGGACTCTGGCTCTTGCAGCCACCACCAGCCCCCCACACCCCTCCTATAGAGGGCTCCCATCCCTCACCACCCCCACCATTGGATGTCATTTTTTACTAAATGACAATAAACACCTTTGCTTTCATTATACTGGCACACTGTTGTTATTTATAACCCTGCTTTACACGCAAGCTGTACCACACTAGATATCATCTCCGTTATCAAGTTATAGCCTGAGCGCTAGTCACCTTCTTGTTATTTAAAAAACTAATCCTAGGATGTCTGTGTGTGCATGTGGTAGGGAATATAGATTGTAAGCTCCACTGTGGCAGGGACTGGTGTGAATGTTCAAATATTGGGGCAGATGTATTAAGCTTTAACAAGAGATAAATGCAAAGGTGATAAAAGAGAGATAAACTCCAATCAGCTCCTTACTGACTTTCATCGGAGGGTTACAAAGCAGTCGTATCTGACTGCTTTGTAACTGACCCTCCGGAACACGAGTTTGCATACGACTTAAACAGTCGTATGCAACCGTAGGTAAAATACCAATACGAAAAACTAGGTTTTTCATATTGGTAAATTTCCCCCTAAATGTCAAAAATAAGTATATTTCTGGATACAAATACACCTATTTTTTTTTACAAATTTCCTTTAGTAAATTTCCCCCTATATGTGTAAATTGTTTAGAATATTTTTCAGTAGCAAAAGGTACATACTGTATATAGATGTATGTTATTGTAGTGTGCAGATCCTTGCAATACACAAATGTACTATAATTGTAGATCAATTTACATTATCAAAACAACAAAATACAAACACACTGTGTTTATACCTGTTGGTAAGTTTGCTTTAGTATGTGTTAGTAATAATTTGCACATTGTAGAATATTGCATTTGACGTGCAATTATGATATAATATGCATACATAAAACATAGATAAAGGGGTGAAAATTAATAAATAGCACTTCACATGATGTAAGGGTTAATGTCTGTAATGGATGTGGTAGTAATGTGTTTAAGTATCTATTAGGATTTAATTGATTCCAATTCCAAACAAACACTTTTTAATAAGGTTGGCTAATTGCATAAGTGGGTCATGTGACCGATTTCAGAGTACAGATAATAGTGGTTAGTTTTGTGATAATACCCCGCATCGGTGCGTACGGGCAGGTTCCCGTCCGTTCTGACGCGGTAAGACCGTGCAGACGCTGTAAGACCGTGCAGAATATGTGTGTGTCCACCGCACACGCAAGGTTTGGATGTCGTCCGTAAACACGCCCTCTTCTTAAAGTGTGAGTCCGTCCGAATGCGGAGGACCGGTGGGCGTTTCTTCGTACGATGTCCGCACAGCGTGGCGTGCGGACCGCTCCGAAAGAATTCGGAAATTGGTACTTGTGTATTTTGGCGGCGCCCATCGCATCGCATACCATAAGGCATACGATGGTATGCGATGCAACACGATATTGCGCGATATTGTACAATGGCATACAATTTTAAAATGCGATGCGATGCGATTAAACATTGTATAAGCACCCTAATGGGTGCTTACAATGTTAAAGGCACCCCCACGCCACCCCCCCCCCCCCCCCACTATAAACGTGAACCCGAAGCGTGGCGAGCGCAGCGAGTCCGCGAGGGGCGGTGGTATGCGTCCTCCGACCTTTTCATACCCCCACTATCCACGTCGGCGTGGAGTTGAGAATAGAACGTTTGGCGAGCGCAGCGAGCCACCGAGCCCGAAGCGTGGCGAGCGCAGCGAGCCCCGCGAGGGGACGCGGACACCTGTGAAGCCCGCGAGGGGACGTGGATACCTGTGAAGGTATTCGCGTCCCCTCGCGGGGCTCGCTGCGCTCGCCACGCTTCGGGCTCGGTGGCTCGCTGCGCTCGCCACACTTTCTATTCTCAACTCCACGCCGACGTGCGCTTGCCACGCTTCGGGTTCACGTTTATAGTGGGGGGGTGGCGTGGGGGTGCATTTAACATTGTAAGCACCCATTAGGGTGCTTAAAAGCATGGCATGCGATGCGACGCGATGTACTCATTGCGCGATGGAGATCGGGGGCGCCGCCAAAATACACAAGTACCCGGAAATTTACGCACCAACCAGAATAACCTCCATAGTCTGTATCTTCATCCTCAACTGCCTGTTTAATGGCCTGTAGGATGCTGTCATGCATCCCGTGCGGTGCATTCACCCACCCCCAATATTGTGAGGTGTTCAGAATAGACTGTAAATGAGTGGAAATGAATATTATTAAGGTTAATAATAATGTAGGAGCAAAACAAAAAATAATCTGGGATTTTAGCAGTGTTTATGCTTTTCTTAAATAAAAATCAGAACCCAAAACATTGAGGGGTGTTTTGGCAAAACCCATTAGAACCCAAAACCCAATGGCAATCAGAACCCAAAACCCAAAATGCGAAAAGTAGCCGGTGCACATCTATAGTAATGGTTAGCATTACTGCATCACAGCACTGAGGTCATGGGTTTGATTCCCAGCATGGCCCTTACTGTGTGGAGTTTGTATATTCTCACCCGTACTTGCGTGGGTTTCCTCCCACAATCCAAAAATATACTGGTAGGCTAATTGGCTCCTAACAAAAACTAATCCTAGAATGTCTGTGTGTGCATGTGGTAGGGAATATAGATTGTAAGCTCCACTGTGGCAGGGACTGGTGTGAATGTTCAAATATTGGGGCAGATGTATTAAGCTTTAACAAGAGATAAATGCAAAGGTGATAAAAGAGAGATAAACTCCAATCAGCTCCTTACTGACTTTTTTCAAACGCAGCCTGTAACATGGCAGTTAGCAGGTGATTGGCTGGATGTTTATCTCTCCTTATCACCCTTGCATTTATCTCTTGTTAAAGATTAATACATCTGCCCCATTCCCTGTAAAGCGCTGCGGAATATGGGTGCGCTATAAATAAGAAAATGCTAATAAATAAATAGTGAATACAGAATAAAGGGTACTGGATGTCAGTTTTACTTGTATGCACAGTAGAAATAAAACAACAGCAGCATCTTGTGGTAAAAAATATTATTGCAAATTGGGGAATTGGTGATTTTCCCTTAAGCCCCATACACACTACCCAATCACCACCAACACCGATATTGGTGGCGGCAGGAACCCAGCCTCCCGCCAGCATCAGCAAGTGCTGTGGGTTGCTGTGGCTAAAGCATGGCCATCGTTAATGAAGACTCCCGCATCCGAACATGTTTAGATGGGGAAGGGGGTCATTAACAACAATATTGCTCAGTGTCTGAGTGTGTATGGGGCTTAACTGACAATGTTCCACCACATGTGTAAAAAAGGCCCACCCACCCAGCGATATCATTGATCCTACTGCTGGCTTCCACTGATTGCACCTGTTATACTGGCAGGGAACAGCAGCGCCGACAGCATGAAGAGCAGGCTGCCCTCTACCCCAAGCAGGAGCTCCCCACCCCACCATTCCCCATTTTCCATGGCATTTACAGCCAATCCCCAACCTCCCTGCCAGCAGCTTTGAGCAACACAACAGGGAGTGAGGGGACAGCAGCAGCAGATAGCTTTTCGATCTGCTAAGGGATCTTTTTCAAGGATCCCCTTAGTGGATTGAAACGCTTTGGTGGGAGCAGGTGGACTATGTCACTTAAAACATTCCAACTATTTTATTGATTGAACAGAGCCACACTGAGGTCCAGGACTGTATACCTATACGGGTCTGTCCCGCAAGAAGCGCAAAGTACAGTACTTATCCACCACCCAACTGGAAGCCGAGACCACGGCTGCGGCAGCTAGCGGCTTTTTATTTTTTTTAAAAGGACTTTGGGCCAGATGCACTAAGCTTCAAAAGTGATAAAATGGAGAGTGATGTCTGTGACATGTCAGGAAGGAGCTGATTCACTCAGAGCCGGCCCTAGCCTAAATGACACCCTAGGCAAGATTTTTGGCTGGTGCCCCATAGCAACGCCACTAGTTCCACCTCTGACCCTGCTCCCCTTTCCCATCACCATCAACCCTCATCATAGCAGTCATCATTTTGGTGCTCCTACCCGCAATATTTTAAATAGAAACAGCGCACACATTCGGTGCGCAGCCCAAACAGGGGTGTGTTCTTGCTGGGAAGGGGCATGGCCACACAATAGTACCCCCAATTCAAATTATTCCACACAGTAGTGCAACTTTATTCACCTTATATCATGCGATGGTGTCCCTTATTCACGTTACATCACACAGTAGTACCACTTTACCTTATGTACATTACTCCTCACATTATTCACATTATACCCTTAGAAAAAAAACCTGAGAAAATATTGTATTTTAAGCACCTCCATGGCCACACTGCAACCCAGCACAAAGCAGTGTGTGCTGGGCAGAGGAGAAGAGCTGCAGCTGTCACTTAAGGGGAGGGGGCCCGGGGCCCCCACTGGGCCCTTCCATCAGACTTTGGCCTGGGTAATTTGTACCCCCTACCCCTTTCTCTCGGCACCCCTGATAATACCATACAGTAATGCCCCTTACACATGACACACATTATTAATGTCGGTACTTATGAGTTATCTGGGCGCCCGATTTTTTGATTGTATGCCTTAAGTTAAGGCATACAATCAGATGCGATGCAATGCGATATCGCATCGCATCGCATCGCATGCGACCATCGGATGCGATGACCCGATTTTTCCATAGGAATCAATGTTAAAATGGACGGAGTCCATTTTAACATGGAATTCAATGGGAAAAAGGGGTCCTCTTCATACCCCTACTATCCAAGTGGGCATGGAGTTGGATATAAACCTGTGGCGAGCGTAGCGAGCCACCGAGCCCGAAGCGTGGCGAGCGAAGCGAGCCCCGCGAGGGGACGGTATTCTATGTCCCCTCGCGGGGCTCGCTACGCTCGCCACGCTTCGGGCTCGGTGGCTCGCTACGCTCGCCACAGGTTTATATCCAACTCCATGCCCACTTGGATAGTAGGGGTATGAAATGGACCCCTTTTTCCCATTGAATTCCATGTTAAAATGGACTCAGTCCATTTTAACATTGATTCCTATGGAAAAATCGGGTCATCGCATCGCATCGCATCGCATCCGATGGTCGCATGCGATGCGATGCGATGTGCCCGATCCGACCCGATTTAGAAATCGGGCGCCCGGATAACTCATAAGTACCTTAATGTCCTTATAACCATAATGCCCCTTACACATTATGCCAACTTTTATTAATGCCCTTCATACACATAATGACACACATAATGCCCCTTACACATATGTTGCACATTATTAATGCCCTTATACACATGAAACACATAATGCCCATTACACATATGTTGCACATTATTAATGCCCTTATACACATGACACACATAATGCCCGTTACACATATGTCGCACATTTTTAATGCATTTATACATGACACACATAACGCCCCTTACACATATGCCGAACGCTATTGCACAACAAACCCACCCGCAGACAGCACTCGCACAGCCGCTAACACTGTGACCTCTGCCTCTGCTTGGATACAGATGTTTCCTCATACATCTTGCCTCAATAGGCCATGCAGCTCCTGGCCAGTTCTGCTAACGTTGGGTGCCTTTTTTGCTGGAAATTCGTCTTATTTGCATTGTTATGACCAGCACACACAAGGAGCTTCCAATGATTAAAATGATATGCAGCATGCCTATATTCTGTGTGCGACTGTGGCTGTACCTGCATACGGAATGCTATGTTACAGTGATTTCCATGAATACAGTATTTCATATGCAGATCCAGCCTCACTCACACACAGAATATAGGCATGATGCATATCATTTTAATCAGCAGAAGCTGCTGATGCCCCTAGGCATTCCAAATGCCCTAGGCAATTGCCTAGTTTGCCTATGCCTAAGGCCGGCTCTGGATTTACTGGCTGTTTATCACTCCCTATTTTATCACTTTTTAAGTTTAGTGTATCTGCTGAGCAATATATTGGTCTGTGTCTCCTGTTCATCAGCGACCAGAGATGGTCGCTGATGAAAAAGAAACTGCCGGGGGGAGCCCGGCAGAGGAAATCATCTGGTCGCAGGAGCATGTTCCTGCGACCAGCGATCACTACAGGGGTAAAAACGTGAGCGCGGACCAGGCGATATATCACCGGTGTACACTCCCATCGTGGGCAATATGGTCGCTCAGCAACCATATTTCCCGCAATATTACACAAAATCGTCCCCGTGTGTGTACGCACCTTTATTCTCCATTCCTGTATTCCTGGAATACTGAAGGTACAACTGCTAAGGAGGCATTACTAAGGGTACTATTCTGTGGCACTACTAAGGGGGGCTGCTATATGGGACTGCTGCGGGGGACAAGTAATGGGCTCGCTGAAAAAAAAATATTTTTATTTTTACTGCAGGGCTGCCTGGAATCAGTCCAGCTGTGCTGCCCAGTGTCCCATATCAGTCCAACTGTGCTGCCCAGTGTCCCATAACAGTCCAGGGGAGCTGCCCCCATTTTCTAATTAAAATAAAAAAGGTGTTTTTTTTTTTTTTTAGCTACAAGTGGTGTTAAGTGTGCCATCTCAGAGGCAGTTGCCGTGCGTATACACACCTTTCTAGCATACAGCCACATAGGCCACAGACTGGGGGAGGTTTCCCGGACCTTTATCTGGACAAAGTCCAGCCCATGCATTGAGTCCACACAACATGTTTCATATTGGCTCATATATTACCTTTCCAGGCATGCAGGTCCCCATGCGGTGGTATGTTATACATACATCCGTACAATGGGCCACCTCAACAGCCTGCATCTCACACGTAGGTGGTACTACAGTTCTCTAGGTCCAGGAACAGTTTGGCCTTATACAGCAGACATCAGACCAACCTGGGTGGACAGAGTCCGCACACAAGGTTATCACGCACTGCACAGCCTGGTTTGGCACATAGAGCCACACCAACATGTCACACCAGTGTTTTGGTTCACACCGATGTGAGTTATACTCACCTTGGCACCACAGGCTGATACCAACAAGAGTGCATGATGCACACATTTTCATGCCCACTTTATTATACACAAGCTTGACTATGCATAGGAATTGCACACAACATATACACATATCATCATGCACATATTTTATATTGCGTCCTCTCCATATGGGGCAGATGCCATACACGTGCACTATGTTATTCACGATATGTCCATATACACGCTATTTATGTCAGGTAATGTCATGTTGTGTAGTTCGTCTTGTTCATGTTTTGTCTCTGTCACCTAGGTAACAGAGATGCCGCGTCTAACTCGCCTGGTGAGAGGAGGCTGGGGACTACACGGAAGCACGCTGCGGCGTGCAGCACGGCGCGATGGGGAGGAGGAGGTGGCTTGAGCTTGTTTACAGGTATTTATGCACTGTTTCTACATGGTTTGCTCACTTGTTGTTTGACTTGGCTTGTGAAAGGGGCACAGCCCAGAAACGTTGCTGCACGTCACATTAAAACCACCTTTTGTTTTTTTTAAACTTTACTACTGTCTCCACGTGCCACCTTACTGTCTCCATATATATATATATATATATATATATATATCATACCTCCCAACTTTTCATGTCGTGGCTAATTAGCATAAGCCGCGCCCTCATTTGCATACGCCACGCCCCCTTTTCGGACGCTCACGCGGCTTCGCCGCGCGAGCGCCCGAAAAGGGGGCGTGGCGTATGCAAATGAGGGCGCGGCTTATGCTAATTAGCCACGACCTCATTTTCATACGAGAATAGACGCTGTGCGCATGCGCACAGCGTCTATTCTACTACATTGGGGGTCTCCCAACTGCCACCCCCCCGCAGCGGGACAATGCCTGCCGCGGGTGGGACGTCGGGACAGGACCCGAAAATCGGGACTGTCCCGACGGAATCGTGACAGTTGGGAGGTATGTATATATATATATATATATATATATGTGCGGGTTCAATTCGGCACTCCCTTCAATGTAGATACTTGCCCCGGGTGCCCTCAGTGGTGCATGGATAATGTAGAACAAAAAGGCAGCGTCACTCCAGGGGTCTTATGCAAAGAAATACTTTAACGCAAAAAAGTTTCAAAATTCAACAGGATACATGGTAGGTGGTCAACGTTTCGATGCCTTATGTATCTTTTTCAAGACAACCTGTAACCTGAAATTACATACATACAGGTCACCGCTTGCTGTCGGAGACCTTAAATAACTTACTTACCCAGCCACGCGACTCAGCCCGTTGGCCAAGTGCGGCACACTTCCCGTGATCTGGGCGAGGTGCATGCTGCTGACGTCAGTCCCCAGCCGCTGCTAGGCAACGCAGCTGAGCGGGGACGCCGTCCTCGGCCACCGTGCTGATCAACCTGGAGGGGGAGCAATGATAATGTTTTTAGTACACATATATACAGCTGTCACGCTTGTTATTGTATACATATAAAATAGACTTTGGTCTAACTAACACACAGTAAGTAATACCAAGATGGTATTGACGATCAGGGTGTTACTAAGATGTTGCTAACAATCATGATGTTGCTGGCATACACCAAGTGGGTGTCACGAATAGTGATATTGATATTGATAGGCCCGCATAACTGCATTACCTATATCAATACTATATAATATTGTATATTACAGGCGCATATCTCACAGGATGCGCACTGGTGTGTATAGACATGATAAAATCATGCTTCAGATTATCTAGATGACAGCTGGCTCACATTAGGAAATGACCATTGCCCTACGCCAGTAGCTAAAAGAATACATTCCAGCTAAAATGTTCATTGAGTGCATACGGTCTAGTGATTTGAAGCCGGTAAATCCATTTGGACTCTAATTTAAGAAGAAGACCGTCTCTGTCACCTCCCCAACGCAAAACAGGCGGACGCCAACCCCCACCTCAGACCACCCCTGCAGATACCGCATGAGAGCGGACGGCTGGGTCTGCTAATTAATGCTGATTACTACTCAAACACATACACCTGAATGTAATAAACAATGCTGCAGCCTGTTAAGTCAAAACCATTATTTCACTACCTGCAAGCCACACACAGCACTCAAACACATTGGAAGCATATCTTTCTACACTTCTCTACATGTAAAGGTTGGTTTAATTTAAGGTAAGAATCTTTTTAAGACCAGCTTAAGGTACAGTAGGTATTTCTAAAACATTTGTACACAATCACTACGTGTTTTCCTATACTTTACACAGCAGCACACTCAATCTAGACACGTCGACATATGTCAACGTTTTCACTCTAAAACAAACATATGTTTTGTATTTATGATACAAATACATAAACCACATCTAACACCTACAAAGGATGTTTCTGCAATGTTTTCAGCCCATGGCCACTATTTTGCACACAATCTTTGTATGGCACCCAAAATACATAACTGTACCACTTTCTGATCTGCTATGAATTGAATTTTACTACACTCTGGATGTAAAATGTCGCCAATCACATTATTGCAATCACATCTCTCTAACAAAGGATTCCTACATCTGCTTATGACACTGGAAAATAATTTGTATGAAAATGTGTTAACATGTTTGTTCCAGGGAAAGGGGGGCAACCCTCCCGCATTAACCCCAATCCCCCGCGATCCGACCCACGGCGGGGGGGGTCCGTGAGTAAAATGACGCGATCGCGTCATTTTACCCCCTGCAATGCCTGACATACCGGCATTGCACGGCGGGGGCGGGGCTAAAATGACGCGTTCACTGTAGACACGCCCCCCAAAGGAAAGCTCTCTGTGGCTCCGCCCCCAATCTGCCTCTTTTTAGCTCCTGGTGATAGCCCCGCCCCCCTGTACAACAGAGCTGGCTGCCCTCTCCCGGAAGGCAGCCAGCAAAAGTAGGCAAGTATGGTTTGTTCACAAGCAATTTCATCATGTTTGGTCGACTCACACATCTTTAACATACCTGTACCAAGACATTACTGTTTTTTTAGGGAGGACACATATGCATTCCTACACAAATGTACCTTTTGATCCCTGTTTGCCTACTTCACCCACTCCATGATGAGATCATTGTTCTGGACCTGCTTTTACCTACTAATGTTGGAGTTCCCTCACCTGCACAGAAACTGCTTTCTCACCTATTACGTTGCTCTGCACATGTGCTGACACAAACTAATTAGCTGGGAAAAGTTGGATATGAACATGTGAATGGCCATGGAGAGGGTTACACATGGGAAACTTCTACAACACTTCAATAAATGCACTAAAATACCCTGGTCAGTAAGTACACATAAATGTATTATTTGTTTCACACAAGAAATTACACATATAACAATTGTGTTTTCATTCTTAAAATAAATTTATTTGCTGTTCAGCATCACAGCTTAGTTCACAATTTAATATCATAAAAAAAAAAATCTAACATATTGTCAAAAATAACAATCAGCAACAACAACAGGTTGCATATCTCCAAACATGTGTTACCCTGCAAATGCAATGGTGAGAGAAATGTGGACACCAGAATACGACCTGCAACAACCAGGGAGAATACTAAGCATGATACACACCACCAAAAATAAAACCTGCATTTCTAGAGGTCAAAATAAGGACTTTAATGCCCATGGCACGAAAATGGATAGATGGCCCACTCAGGAAGTGGATGTCCAGTGCAATTTAAAAATTTGGTTTCCAAACACAGAGGAAGTGACCCAGGTGTCATTATTTTGGCCCTTTTTTCCCCTTTTTGGATGGGGCCTTGGGGACAGGGGCCTTTGGCACTGAAGGCTTGCGCCCTCTTCCCCTAGTGGACACAGGAGGGTCAGCAGAGGTGGAAGGTTGGGGAGCAGCTTGGGGTGGGCCAGCAGATGGGGGATTGTCCCTTAGGGACCTGGCGGTGGTCAGCAGTTCCGCCAGAATGTCATTCTGGCGGCTGAGTTGTTGGGCAATGCTTTGCATGCCAGCCGCCAGAATGTCATTCTGGCGTTGCATGGCCTCAAACTGCTGGGTGTTGCTCTCCTTCCAATCCCCCATGAATTCCACAAACTGCTGCTGACGGCCTGCAGCCTCCAACCCTTGCTGCCTGATCTTGTCCAGCATCTCGATCCACCTGGCATCAGATGTGGCCTGTGGCGGGAAGTGGCATGTTGGTGGAGGCTGGACCACTTGCTCCATCGGTGGCTCTGAAGAGGAAGATGCTGCCGGTTGATCAGCTGGTTCTGGTTCTTCTAGGATAATAATTTTAAACAATGTCACCATCACATACACAAAAAAATCTCTCTTACCAAATACAATGCATTACTGTGACTTACCATCAAAAGCAGCAGCAAAAACCTCCACCGGGAGCTCACTATCCATATTGGATATCCCCCTGACCTCGGCAACATCAATTACATCCAAGGCCTCCTCCTCCAGGGGGGTATATTATAAGTTCTCTGGGATAGGCCCCCTCCCGGTGGACATGCTGTGGTTGTACCGGTCAGTCATCTTCCTCTTCAGTGTAGTTTTAAAGTCTGACCACCTACAAGTTAAAACATACAAACATCACCATGAGATATGTGCACCACTGTGCTAGTGAACATCATGACTACGTTACATTTCCTAGTGTGGGTGACCTTATGTTTTTTGTGCTTATGTTTCCCACACACACATTAATGTCTCCATTATGAGGCATTTCAGTGTCTCATCTCATTCATTAGGCCACTAAATGCACATACATATATCACTATGCAGAAATGACATCATCCCTGGACAAATTATGCACCTCCACCTGTTGTGAAACTACACATCCCACCATAGCTTGACAGTGTTGATAATATGGAGTTATTTAACTATGGGAAGACATGCTGGAATGTGTAGTTTCACACCAGCTACATGTGCACAGTTTTGACATCCTTGTTTCAGTAGCATCATCTGGAACTTGTTACTACAACTCTTTTACAACTA
Organism: Crinia signifera; assembly: GCF_055691185.1. Lineage (NCBI taxonomy): Eukaryota > Metazoa > Chordata > Amphibia > Anura > Myobatrachidae > Crinia > Crinia signifera. The sequence goes on from NC_139218.1 coordinate 209,253,629, forward strand.
CTCTGTTGTCTCATCACACACTTCACATGAGCAGAACTGTGCACATAACCTCACATCACACCAATGGTGCATGTTTCATAGATAAATGTGGGTTATTAGACATGGTTTTGTTCACATTTGTCATTGAAGTGTAGCAATATCTACAAACTCACCTTTCTAATATACTCAAAACATACATGTAACATATGTACACACATAAGACATTATCAGGGGGAGAAACACACTTGCCTTTTCTTCACTGATGCCACATCTCTTTCCACTTTTGACACCTGGTTCACTTCCTCTGTGATCTTCTCCCAAAGGTTTTTTCTTGCACTGGCACCCGGCTTCCTGGTAGGCAATTCTATCCATTCTCGTGCCCTGGGAACTAAAATGCTCAATTCTGCCTCTAGAAATGCAGGGTTTCTTTTTTTGGTGGTGATATCCTGCTCAGTACTCAGCCTAGATGGTGCAGGTCGTTTTCTGGTGGCCCCAGTTCTCTCACCATGCACCTGCTGGGTCTCACATGTTTGGAGAGATGCAACCTGTTGTTGTGGCTGGTTGCTTGGCCCTTGTGGAGCTGGTGGCGTTGTTAGTGAGGGTCCCCATTGGTCTTGGGCCCTCCTTCTCCGCTCCTGCTCCCTCTGCCTCAAACTTTCAAGCAGGGATTCTGCTTGTGCTCTTCGTAGGGTGTCCTCAGCTGCGGAATCATCTGAGTCAGACATGTTTGCAGCAATTATGGCCAGCATCTGAATGGATATTTATATGGTAATTTCCTGCTTGGATCAAGGGGGCGTATATTTTTTACCGCAATGTAGTAGCTAATTTTCGCCGATATTTTCCGGCGATATTTCCCGCCGATAATTTCCATGTTTATGACCGCAGAAATTACGCTGGTCTCAACGCACCTGAGCATTCACCTGTACATGCACATACACAGGTTGTTGACCATTGTGTGCTACATGGTGAAATGTGTGCACATGTTATTCAAATGATGAGTGTTTTTAGGTGGTCTCCGTTGGGAGTACATGTATGCTTTTTTAATCAAATGTATAAACATACCAACATTACAATGCTTTCCTTACATTTGTTATGGGGATAAATTTCTCATACACCAACATGTTGTATGTGCCTTGTTAGCGTATGTATTAGTAGATTATTGCGTGTATTATTTTTCGCACACTGTATATACAGTACGTCTCTCTCTACATTGAAAGCATACTGTATGTTATGGTGTGCATATCGGAACGGCCCGCGAAAGTTTTTATTCGCATGCATATTGTTAATGCAAGATGGATTAATAAAGTTAATAATAAAAAAACTCGCTTTTAGACCAATCAGCAACCACCCAAAGTTATATATGTACCTGCAATTAATAACTGCGCCATTGCCAATATGTTTTCCCCAAGGGCTAACCCCTTCAGCAATGTTGAGCTGCTGGCGTTGGTCCAAGTAATGGACCAGCTCCTGGGGCCCAGGGGCCCATATCTTTGTAATGAAGCTAAGCGGCGGGCGTATAACGCTGCCCGCCGCTTAATCTACCGCCGGACCGGCGTCCGCAGAAGCCTTGGGCAGGTTCAGCGGCGCTGGTCTGACCTGCAGCGGAGGCAGCCACAGCTACTATGCACCATTCGGCGCCATATCGCCCGATGTAAGTATATAATTTTTTCAAATATTTATGCGTTTTATAGCATTGCGTTCTGTAGTTTTAAAACATGTGCATGAGAATGTGGGTGTATATGGGGTGTATAGGGGGTGTATAGGGGGTGTATATGGGGGTATATGGGGGGTATATGGGGGGGTATATGTAGTCCCTCTGTTTTTGGGTGTAGCATATCAATCAGTTAGCATGATAAATGTATTAAATATAACTGAAATGATAATTTGTAAGGTTATGAACATGACTAAAGTGAATTTTTTTATCCCCCAAATTTATGAAACCCAACCTTCGATTGCTATGCCAGCAACATGAACATTTCAGTATGCACAAGGGCACGCATGGCAGCCCGGGAGGAGGCAGCCCGGGAGTAGGCAGCCCGAGAGGAGGAAGAGGAGGCAGAGGAAGGGCCGGAGGAGGAAGAGGAGGCGGAGGAAGGACCGGAGGAGGAAGAGGAGGCGGAGGAAGGGCCGGAGGAGGAAGAGGAGGCGGAGGAAGGGCCGGAGGAGGAAGAGAAGGTGGAGGAAGGGCCGGAGGAGGAAGAGGAGGCGGAGGAAGGGCCGGAGGAGGAAGAGGAGGCAGAGGAAGGGCCAGAGGAGGAAGAGGAGGCAGAGGAAGGGCCGGAGGAGGAAGAGGAGGCAGAGGAAGGGCCGGAGGAGGAAGAGGAAGGGCCGGAGGAGGAAGAGGAGGCGGAGGAAGGGCCGGAGGAGGAAGAGGAGGCAGAGGAAGGGCCGGAGGAAGAAGAGGAGGCGGAGGAAGGGCCGGAGGAGGAAGAGGAGGCAGAGGAAGGGCCGGAGAAGGAAGAGGAGGCAGAGGAAGGGCTGGAGGAGGAAGAGGAGGCAGAGGAAGGGCCAGAGGAGGAAGAGGAGGCAGAGGAAGGGCCGGAGGAGGAAGATGATGAGGAGGAGGAAACTTTGGGGCCTGCTGGAGCCCAACCCATATCAACCTCCCCTACCCCCACCCACTCCCCTACCCCCACCCCCTCCCCACCCCATTTCCAACCCCCTACACCTCCCCACCACCCACACCCAAACCTCTCTAATCCCCACTCCAAACCAATGCCTCTATCCCAAATCCAATCCCATCCCCCTTGCTCCTGACCCCCCCAACCACCGGACACCCAACCAGCGGCGAGCAGGATGTGTCATCTAGCCATAAGTAAATAATGTGCCTAATGTTTACCTACACATTTCTACACATAAACAATCAGAACAACCACATATGTGTATCCAACATCAACATTATTTGCAACATATCACTGCAGGTCGACCATGAGGTGTGGCCTGTTCTTCTCCAGAAACAAGGGTCCCCTTGGTGGTCATGCCTCACCCCTTGAAAAATTGACATAACAGTACATCCAATGACATATCCGACATAAGTGGTGTTGTAGTTATGTGGGTCCAGGTGTTGTGTAACTCCACTTCCCAGCATGATGTGCAACATTAATTTATAGATTGTTTTGTTAATAGTGTGTGAGGCCATGCGGATGCATGCTTTACAAACATAGCTTTAGGCCTATAATTTGTACAGCAATGTCCTAAATTTAAAATAGTAAGGAGTGCTTAAGCCGCAACAATGTCATAACCCTTAAATAGCACAGCATAATTGTGAGGTTAGAGGTGAGTCCCCCAAAACAAAACTACCAATTGGGATACAGCATACATTCATCCAAGAAGGAGTAATTTAATTAATGTTATTTACTATGTACAGTATGTGTGTGTTAACATATTAGTTTTTAGTACTGTGTTTACATCAGACCCGTCTTCAATGTAGTTTAAAAATGTATGTGGCCTTCACACATAACTCACAACTTCTTATTATGTACAAATACAACAAACATTTGTGTATATTATGTATTAATTTTTTTTCCCCTTCACTACAGACACTGAACAGCACCAGGAGGAGGTGGCAGTCATCATTCAGGAGATATTCCTGACTCTCCTGAACCTCCACATCCTGTTTTACCAACTGGAGGCCCGCATATAATTTTATTTTATAGTTTAAAAGTTTATATGTTAATAATAAAAATTTCTGTACAGAGAGAAGTTGCCTGTGTTGTTAATCAAAAATATGTTTGCAGGTTTGTAAGGGCAGGTACATAGGGATGTGTAATGTAAGTTATACTTTTTAATTTGAGGTGTGGGGTAACGATTGCTTTGTGAATGTGTGTGTTTTTGAGTTAAATAACACATAGTGAAAAAGCATGAATGTTTAATGTTGTTAGAGTAAAACATCACACATAACATCAGGGTAGGTATACATAGTACAAATTCGGATCACACTAATTATGAACATAATTTAGTACATACACACAAACACCAACATAACTTTATTTAAAAGTAAATTGCGAGGGGGCGTAACCACGGCAGCACGTGAGTGAGGTCACGCAAGTGTGAGCTCCGACATGGTTCTGACTACTCCACGCTAGTCCCCTGCCATCCCCGCTGAATGGGAAGAGGGAAGCTCTTTATCTAACCCGACATGAAATACATTACTGCGCGATGGCCGATGGTATTTGTGCCGGGACTGAGATCATTGAACAGGCGTAATTGAGTGACGTGATTGCAGCTCCGTTCTGGTTCAAGGTGGGAACTGCTGTGCTGTGTGGGCTATTGTCGGGGACGCAGATCGAAGGTGCACTGCCGGAAATTGCCTACCGGTTGTCGTCACTAGTAGCGGCAGCAGCAGCCTCCTCTGGTGCGTCTCTCGTGGCGGCTGTGAGAGGACCGGGCGAGGAGTAACCAGCGGCGGCTGCGTGGGATCGGGATGTGAGAGACCCCGCTAAACATATAACTCCGCCACCGACAAAAAGGAAAACCGTCTGACGGCTGTTGTCAGTAGCAGCAGTAGCCCCTGCTGGTGTGTCTCTCGTGGCGGCTGTGAGAGGACCGAGCGAGGGGTGATCAGCGGCGGCCGCGTGAGCTGGGGCTGTGAGAGAGCCCGCTCACATACAACCCTGTCACTGATAAAAGGCACCCTGCAAAATACACAGATAACGGCGGCCACCATACGGAAGGTACCCTACCAGTATACTTTTTCTGAGTGAGTTCAGGTTGTGAGAGAGCCGGCTCATATGTACTGATGATATTATCCCGGCAGAAAGTTTCACCTGTTGGATTGGTTGCTGGTGGTGCCATATAAACGCTATAATTCCTCCGCATAAAACCCAGGCAGTTGCGCTCTGGTCTGTGAGAGAGACTTTGGGTTTAAGACCTGTGATACCAAAAAATACTCTTAAGTATATAGAGTGGATGGTGCTGAACACTGTGTGGTAGACCAGGGTAGGTGGTGAACCGGGCAGATACTGTAGGTGGCTGGTGGAAGAGTGAGTCCCCCGTTGTTTGAAGGGGTTTTACCCTATCTCTCCACGTGCAAATAATTGGGAAAAAGAAAAAAAAAAAGAAAAAGAAAAAAATAACAGACTCACGCCTGATAGGTGGCTGTCTCATACTATCTTAAACACAAAAATTTGGCCCTATATTCCAGCTGTCAATACTGTGACTGGTACCAATAAGGACTGAGAGACTCTTTAAATAACTGCAGCTGATACGAGTAAACCAGTGGAGAAAGTGCCATGCCTAAATCAGCCAGCAGCTCTGCTGCCACCAGGCTAGAAAAATATGCCCGTTCAAATCCCTCTCAACCGACCACACCACAAACTACCCCCTCCAAATCCCTACCACAGCCGTCTGTCCCTGAGGTGACCCTGCAGCAAGTTTTGGAAGCTGTCAGTAAATGCGAATCTCGACTTTTAGAACAACTGAGCAAAGTGCAATCTGACATAATGCTGATTAGAGACGATGCTCAAAAAACTAGGGATAGAGTAGTGGAGCTTGAGAAACGTACTTCAGACATAGAAGATATAGTGGCTCCACTACGGGCCCAGATCAAGGAAATGTCGGTACAGATAGCTGATTTACGCTTCAAGGCGATAGATTTGGAGGGTCGCTCTCGTCGAAATAATGTCCGTATTGTTGGCCTGGAAGAGAGAGCTGAGGGCCGTGAACCTGAAAAATTTATAGAAACATGGCTGCTGCAAGAATTTGGAAAAGATAATTTCTCTGCTCAATTTACTATCGAGAGGGCACATCGGATTCCTGCTCGTCCCTCAATTCCTGGTGGACCACCACGTACGCTTATAGCCAGATTTTTGCACTTTCGGGACCGGGACCAAGTATTAAAACTTACAAGGACAAAAACTGACTTTGGCTATAAAGGGGCCAAGATTTCTATTTTTCCAGATCTTCCTCAAGATGTCCAAAGAGATAGGGCAAAATTCCGCTCTGTTAAAGCTCGTTTAAGAGAAATAGAATTAAAATATTCGATGCAATACCCTTCAAAACTCCGAGTGGTTGCTAATGGAGAGACAATTTTTTTTTCATCGGCTGGGGATGCAGGTACTTGGCTGGATAAGTACTATCCCGGCAAGACGAGCATACAGTAGCAAATTTTTTTTTTTTTTTTCTATTTTTTCTTTTTCGTTTTTCCTTTTTTAATCTGCTACGTTTCTCCTCTACAGATTATTCATTGACTTTCCTCTGGTGTTTTGCTACGGCTAAAGTATTGGTGTATTTATGCAGCGGATGGATGGGAGGGGGAGCTTGGGATTAATGATCTGTATAACAGTTTTGAAATGATGTGTCGGAGCTCCCACCGTGCTTCATGTGGTTATTTAGTAATAGTTCCCCAAGTGTAAGGAGAAGGGAGTAGTAGTAAATGGGGGGTGTGGCTATAGGTATGCCTTACAGGGGAGGTTATACAGGGTGGGGGGAGGGTGAGGGGTACATGTTATTTTGGTACTCTTTACCTAGAACGGCGCCCGCGATCAGAATCGCGGGCGTCGGGGGTAAAAAATCGCGGTAATCGCGGGCATCGCGGGTAAATCGCGGGTACATCAAAATCGGGTACCCGCGATTACCGCGATTTTCCCATAGGGAACAATGTTAAAAAGCCTGATTGACCGCGATTTTACTGTAAAATGCCTCAATGCCCGCGATTTTCCCATAGGAATCAATGTTAAATGGGCTACAGAGCCCAAATAGCCCCAATTAACCCTTAAATGTCCCCCCAATTTTTGTACGCCACCCCACGATCCACGCCAACCCGAAGCGTGGCGAGCGCAGCGAGCCCGCGAGGGGCGGCGGTACGCGTCCTCCGACCTTTTCATGCCCTACTATCCACGTCGGCGTGGAGTTGAGAATAGAATAGTGTGGCGAGCGCAGCGAGCCACCGAGCCCGAAGCGTGGCGAGCGCAGCGAGCCCCGCGAGGGGACGCGGATACCTTCACAGGTAAACGCGTCCCTTCGCGGGCTTCACAGGTGTCCGCGTCGCCACGGACACCTGTGAAGTCCGCGAGGGGACGCGTATAACTGTGAAGGTATCCGCGTCCCCTCGCGGGGCGCGCTGCGCTCGCCACGCTTCGGGCTCGGTGGCTCGCTGCGCTCGCCACACTATTCTATTCTCAACTCCACGCCGACGTGGATAGTAGGGCATGAAAAGGTCGGAGGACGCGTACCGCCGCCCCTCGCGGGCTCGCTGCGCTCGCCACGCTTCGGGTTTGCGTGGATCGTGGGGTGGCGTAAAAAAATTGGGGTGACATTTAAGGGTTAATTGAGCCTATTTGGGCTCTGTAGCCCATTTAACATTGATTCCTATGGTAAAATCGCGGGCATTGAGGCATTGAATGCAAAATCGCGATCAATCTGACTTTTTAACATTGTTCCCTATGGGAAAATCGCGGTGATCGCGGGCATCGCGTCGCGGCCGTTTATGTGCTGCCCGCGATGTCGCGATCACCGCGATGGGCGCCGTTCTAGGTAAAGAGTACCTATTTTTTGTTTGTTTTTTCGTTGTTTGGTCTATTGGTGAAATTGTTATATTTTTTTTCTCTGATTTTTATAAGCCCGTTATATCACCTACTCTGATACTCTTATACTATTATTATAATGTTGTTCCTGGTGGTAATCCATTTGTACGGTCTCTTATATGCTCGATATATATTTCGATACTCTTATATTGCTATTATAATGTTGTTTCTGGTGGTAACCCATTTTTTGAATGGTCTCCATATGCCTGATATAATTATTACTGGGTACTGCTATGTTACTGGTATAATGTGTACCCCAGCGGTACTCCATTTTTATGGCTAAAATTGTGACATGGAATGTCCGCGGGCTCAATGATAGGGTAAAGCGGGCCTTGGTACTTAAATATTGTAAATCTCTGGAGGCTGACGTAATTTGCCTACAGGAGACGCATCTAACGATAGAGAAGGGGCGATCATTGAAACGACCTTGGATTTCTCAAATTTTTCAGGCTCCCTTTTCGTCAGCCTCCAGAGGAGTAGCAATATTGGTAAAGAAATCCGTGGTGTATGAGCATATAGCGGATCAGATTGACCCGATGGGCCGGTTTGTCTTCTTGGAGGGTATATTGGGTACTATTAGAATTGTGATTTTATCTGTGTATATTCCACCTCCCTTTGGGTTTGATATCATTAGAGCAGCCTTGGAGTTCATTACTGCAAGGCCGGATATCCCTTTTATTTGCCTTGGGGACTTCAATGCAGTTATGAATTACGGTCTTGACATTTGGAATCCTAGGAAAAATACTCCTGTGGGAGAGAGTTCCCTTGCCAGATTTACTGCCAACTTAGGATGGCATGAGGTGTGGTGAGAGAGATTTCCTAGTCAACGTCAATATTCATGTTATTCCTCCTCTTATAATAATTTTTCACGCATAGATATGATCTTTACTTCTAGGACCCTAGTGAATAAAATATCCAAAATCGACTACCAGTCAAGGGGCATTTCAGATCATTCTCCATTGGTAATGGTCCTCGACTTAGAATCTACTCAGGGATTTCGGTATATTATAATTATAATTTTATTTATAAGGCGCCACAAGTGTTTCGCAGCGCCGTACAAAGGAACAATACAGGGAAACAAAACTTGGCATAACATTGAATAAATAACAAAAATACAGTACAAATAAAGAGCGCCACAGATCAATACACATTACAGCTTGGATATAAGTAGTGAGGACTCAATCAACAAACAACTAGAGGCTTGAGGCCAATGATGGAGAGGAGTATGCAGATGAAGATGGTCACTGAGTGTTGGAGTAAAGGAGAGCTGTGAGTGAAATGTGAAGAGAAGTGGGCTTTGACAACAGGAGGGAAGAGGGCCCTGCTCAGAGGAGCTTACAATCTAGTACTGGAATCATCGGTATTGGAAGTTCCAACCAATGTGGTTAACACATCTGGATAATATGAATGAACTCAGGGCTGAAATGGAGGGATTTTTTGGTTTTAATATTGAGTCGGCAAAAGTAAATATTGTCTGGGAAACTTTTAAGGCATTCCTGCGGGGTATTTTGATTAAAAACATAAAATATGCCAGATCTCTATTACAGGAAAAAGCCTTAAAATTAGAAAATATAATGGTTGTACAAGAACAAATATATCTTGGGGACCAGACAGATCTTGCAAGACAGGAGTGGCTGCTGGCACAATGTGCCTGGACCACACATTTACAGGACTTAGTTAGGCTCAAATTACTGAAGGACTCGCATAAAAAGTATCTAAATGCCGACAGGGCTGGCAAACTGATGGCCTATATGGCAAAGACTGAGGAACCCACTAGGATAATTACTAAAATTTGCTCATCCCAAGGGGAAATAGTTGGTGAAACCCCGAAAATTATGGAAGTGTTTGTGGACCATTACAGGGAAATCTATAGGTCTAAATTGACATCTGAGTTCGGGAACAGCTTGAACTACCTGGGGAATGTTGATTTGCCTGTCCTGTCCTCTCAAGATAGAGAAGCTTTGGACTTACCATTTACGCAGGGAGAGGTGGAAGGGGCGATAAGAAATATGGCATCTGGTAAAGCCTCCGGTATTGATGGGTTGCCAATCGAAATATATAAGCTTTTCAGCGATACCTTGGCCTGTAGGCTCCTTTACTCTTTTCAAGGAATGGAAAGAGAGGGTCAACTCTCTCAATCCATGACCGAGGCAATTATTACAGTTATTCTTAAAAAGGGCAAAGACCCATTAAGGGCAGATTCCTATAGACCGATTTCGCTGCTTACAGTAGATGCCAAGGTATATGCATCAATCCTGGCTACAAGGCTCAGTGACGTACTTGATAAAATCGTCCATATAGATCAGACGGGATTTAGGAGAGGAAAATCAACCGCCATAAATGTTCGTAGAGTTTTCTCCTATTTACAGACAGGGAAAATTGAGGGTTTGGAGACCGTCTTGGCCTCTTTTGACACAAACAAGGCCTTTGACTCTCTGGAGTGGCCATATTTGAAGGCCACCCTGGAGACATTTGGATTTGGACCTTGTTTTGTCAAAAGGGTTCTGTTGATTTATCAACAACCATCCGCAAGGGTCACTATCAATGGCGCTGTCTCAGATCCATTCCCAATTTATCGCGGCACGAGGCAGGGCTGCCCCCTCTCCCCAACCCTCTTCGCATTGGCCATAGAGCCATTGGCATGCAGGCTGAGAAACATCTTGGGCTTGAGAGGTTCGGGGAGTGGGGGGAGTGGCCTCGTCTCGTTATACGCAGACGATCTACTTGTGGGAATGACGGATTATAAAAATGATCTTCCAAAAGTGTTGGAAACTCTTCATGAGTTTGGTCAATACTCAGGATTGACAATTAACAGTAGCAATTTGTTGACCGATGCAGAGACCATCGAGATGAGGGATGAAATTCATGGGTCCATAGATATACCCTATGCTGAAAAGTTTGATTACTTGGGGGTAGTGATAACTGGAGATACATCTGAGTTTGTAAAGCATAACATCGCACCAGTGATTGAAGCTATTAGATTTAAATGTAAGAACTGGCTAAAACTGCCATTAACAATATTGGGAAGGGTAAATCTTGTAAAAATGATGGTCCTCCCAAAGCTTCTTTATCTTTTTCAACACTCCCCTGTATATCTCCCGGATAAGGTATTTAGGAAAATCAATGGGATAATAACCTCCTTTATATGGAGAAATAAAAACCCAAGGGTAAAAATAAATACTCTGGTGAGATCAAGAGAACTTGGAGGGCTCGCCCTCCCAAACTTTAAAGGGTATTATTTGGCAACGCAGTTGGTACACCTTCGAGATTGGGTCAAAGACCCATGCCAATCCGTAGAATTATTACATCTAATTAATATGACCCTTCCGGGTTTTTCCCCTTTACAAGCACTATTGATGAATACATGTTCTAAGAAATACCCCCTGATATTGAACCAAGCAATTAAAATTTGGAAATGGATCACCAGAGAAATAGGTTATAAGGACATAGACCCTGAAACAAATCTCCTTTCCTTGAGTACTTTTAAAACTCTTAAAAAACATCAGGGTATGTCAGCCTGGTCACACTTTGGAATAACAAATCTGGGCCACGTAGTTGTACATAATGGGGTTAAGACATTTGCTCAGCTGCAGATGGAGTTTGAAATACCAAATAGTATGTTCTTCCGCTACCTGCAGCTGAGAGGTGCTACTGACGAATATTTGTCACTATCCTCCCAAAGTATAAAAGACCACCCCATTAAAATATTTCTTAGGAAAATGGGTCCAACTAAGGGAGTATCCAAGTGCTATAAGTATATTTCATCCCTGATTTCCAACAATGGTCTGCATGAACTTATGACAAAGTGGACTAGGGAAATCCCTGATATAACTATCAACGAGTGGGAGATTGCTCTTAGAATACCCAATGTGGCTACCTCTTCACTTAGGACCCAACAGATTCAATTTAATATATTACATCGTACATACCTATCGCCAGTCAGAATTAAGAGATTTGCAAGGGATAAGGTCGATTCATGCCCTAAATGTAGGGAATTGGGATGCGACTTTTGGCATTTGATATGGCAGTGTAAGTTCCTGCAAAAATTTTGGGATGGCATTGCGGGTATAATGATTGATATCGGTTTTCCCCGCAGCGAATTAGGACCGAAGGCTTTAGTACTGGGAGTATGGTCTAGCTCAGGGTTATTGGCAGATGAAAAGCAGCTTGCCATCATCCTGGGCTCAATTGCCAAAACCTGTATTGCAAGATCTTGGATGGCACCCAAGACTCCAAGCATTATAGAATGGGTCAACACTGTGAATCTCACTTTTGAGCACGAAAAAGAGGTTTATCTTTCTAGAAATAATATAGGGAAATTTCACTCAACTTGGGAGAAATGGTATAACTCCATTTACTTTAAAAAGATTGTTGGATAATGATACACAGAATAAATTAGATACTCTAATATTAGTACATATTAAGATAAAAGTACATATTACACGGTGTAATTTAATAATGAGAACACGAGTGGTTATCTGTAAATTAAAACCTTGATATTCACGCTGAGGTCAGCATCTATATAAAAAAAAAAAAAAAAAAAAAGAATTTAAATTAAATAAATAATTATTTATAATTAAGTAACACTCAGGATTTATCCTGTCTTCTTCACTGATAGAATTCTTGTTATTTATAATAATTTTCAATATAAAAAAAAAAAAAAAAACCATGCACGGTGTAGTGGACAGACAAATCAACTAAATAACGATAATCGGTGCCTAAATGCGATTTATTCTTATGTAGTAAGGTAACGTACATACTGTTGGGAGGCCTAAGGAGTTGGGGGTTTACCTGGGTAAGGTAGAAACTGAGTTAGGGACTGTATATGAACGTTGGGGAGGGGTGAGGACGGGGGATGAATAAATTCACCAATGACCAAATGCTTGTAATGTCTTGTATGTTATTTATATGTAGGTCGAATGAATTGTCAATACATCTCAATAGATTTAATACCTGTTTATATTCAACCACATATATGTGAATGTTTTGTATATTTGTATATTTGTCTGCAAATTTTAAAAAATCAAATAAAGAAATATGGAAAAAAAAAAAGTAAATTGCAATGTGGGGACACATAGATAGTGATAAAAATGCAACATTAGAACATAAAATATTTACATGTAAGGAGGGTTAAAATGTATTATTTTTAGCCTGTTCATTAAGGTAGACAATTGAGGTAATAGAAAACAATAATTGATTAACAAATATAATAATTCTTTTAATTGTCTTAATCATAGTTGAAAGGGTAGATTATGAGGGCCATATATGTGAAGGGTATGCCAGCGTGCACGGACGTACGCTCACTCTCACGAGCAGTGACATACGCTGAGTTTTCCATTGAAAACAATAGAGACCCGTCCGTGCACGGTGGCATACGCTCAGATAGCCGCAAGAAGTCGGTGGAAAGACGGACGAGAGATGTCCGTAAACGGTGGCGTACGCCCTGTTGTACGCCAGTTGTTGGAGTCTAAGGGGTGATCCGTCCGTGTACGTTGGCGTACGCTCAAGTGTACGCCACTCCCCTTTGTCGGTGTTTGTGACCGTCCGTATGCGGCTGTGTTGTGGGTGGACTTTCGCTCACCGGCCGCGTACGGCAAACGTACGCTGACCGCCGCAACCAGAATAGGGTCCTCTGTGTTGGGAGCAGGTGCAGTGGTAACTTGTGTTTGTAACCATTATAAAATGTAACAAGCAGTGTGTTGGTTGTAAATTGCAAAATAAAGAAAATTAAAATTGTCAAAAAAAATAAAAGTGAATTAACAGAGCCCAAACTACTGTGTATAGAACTTGCTGTGGGAAATTTATGAAGAAATTGATGCCGGGCACAACTGCATATGACCAGCATTGGCTGTATTTTTGGGAAAATAATACATGTGCAGATGAAAAAAAACCCGATCCGCCCGTATACGGTCCCACCGTACCAAGCAAAATAAGGCCCTTAATGTGTAAGGGCCACAATGATAGCGATGCGCGGCATTGTGTGTCACTATCGCCTAGCAATTACGATCCAGCATGCTGGATAAATCTAGTTAGATCGCCGGTCAGGGCCAATGTTCTCTCCGGAGAACACTGGCCCTGACAGATCGCTTAGCACACATTGATGTAGAGCTGTTCAGGCATGCTCAGCTGTTTGGGAGTTCAGGTATTCAGGCACTCGGGTATTCAAGGAAGGTCGAGCGCTGAGGTATTGCAGTGCTTGTGCCTGTTTGGGCGCACAAAAGTTTGGGTGTTCGAGCTTCCAGGCGATCGATAGAGGGTGCAGCAGCAGGGGGGGGGGGGGGGGCGGCCTGCGGTCCACAGGATGAGCGACATGTATGTGGGGGAGTGACGTCAGCGCACACCTACATGTCAGTGGCACTCAGGCCACCGTAGGGGTTCAAATTTTCCTGAAATCTTAAGATAAATCTTTGCCAAAATGTACTCTTTGCATGAAATCTTTTTTGTCCAGAACTGATGGGGAGGTCAAGGAAAATATTAGGATAAACAGATTTCATGCAAAGATCAGCCAATCAGTCAGAAATCAGAAGATTGGCATAAAAATCATTGTAGTGTGTGGGCACCTTTAAGGATGCACTTCGGATATTAAAATAAAAATGTGCGCTCGTCTGAAATCTTTTGTCTGGGAGGGACAAAAGATTTGAAAGGAAATTTATGCGCACATCTTCAGATCGCTGAACTTCCTAGTGTGTGGGCAACTGACTACTTTCAGGGTGGCTAAACAGTTCATGCCACATATGGGGCAGATGTATTAAGACTAAACAAGAGATAAATGCAAGGATGATAAAGAGAGATAAACATCCAGCCAATCAGCTTCTTACTGACTTTTTTCAAACACAGCCTGTAGCCTGTAATCACAAGAAGTTTGGATAATTTCCACAGCGCTAGTGGTGATGCTCCCTTATTCTCATGTGGGATGAACCCAAAAAGGGAAAAGAAAAACAACAATAGCGTAATATTGCTATTGATTGACGTGACAACAATGTGAAACACCTTTGATTGTGATAAACTAGTACCAGATTTTTATGTCTACTTAGATCATAGTAGACAACAGCGTTTGTTTGATTGAGGGGGATTAGATACCACCAGAGGATTCCCTTTGTCTTTCTCTTCCAAAGTACCGTTTAGCTCAGAAGGATAAAAGAGACATCATGGTGCAATACGTTTTAATTTAAAACACAATAAAATACATAGAAGGTTGAGGATATAATCAGGGGACTCTCACCATGTGAATTTGTCCACAAAGTGATTGCAGACAATTTGAGCATAAAATGGAAATTACAGGCGTCCCTGGATGCTCCTCCACGATGATGAGAACCCTTTGCAATCCTCCTTAGTGATAAAAAGAAGACCGGTTTCGATATCAAGTATCTTCTTCAAGGCTTAAAAAATGAATGATACCCTATGGGTTTTTATACCCAAACGGAGCAGTGCAGAGGTTCAACCTAATTCCAGACATAGATTACCTATCCACTAAGAACTCCTAGGGCAAACACATGCAAGTATATGGCAGTCTGTTACATAGTTTCTTTTCTCCCTGCTGCCGCAGCTGACTGTAATGAGCGCAGTATCTCGCCGGAGACTGGACTTCCGGCTTTTCCGTCCATGGAAGGATGTGACGTTTGCGTTCCATTAGCCGGCTTGTGGGTCACGCTGAAGACGAAAGTAAGGCTGGAACTTGCGTATCGCTGTCTGTTCCATTATTTCCATTCCTCATTCCATGAGCGTGAATCCATTATACATATAGCAATATGTATTCTTTTGACCAACCTTTTTATAAGCAAAAGTGATAGTTTCTTTAATCCACCTGGATAAAGTTTGTTTTGAAGGGGTAAAACCCTTTCTTGATACCTGATGGAATGTCAAAGAGTATTTCCGAATGCCTTAAAGTCTTTACGCTATTCAGATAGATGGATACAGTCCTAACCACATCATCTAATGTGTGTAAATCCTGTTCCCTCTTATTGGATGGTTTTGGAAAGAAAGATGGCAACACAGTCTCTCGATTTATATGGAAAGAGGACACAGCTTTCGGCAGAAAAGATGGGTTGGTTCAAAGAACTATCTTATCGTCAAAGATTTTCAAATAAGGGTTATGGGCCCACAGCGCCTGAAGTTCCCCAATACTTCTTGCAGAAGTGATGGCAACCAGAAATTCAAACTTCCAGGTTAGGAATTTAGGTTGAACTCTATCCAGTGGTTCGAAAGGTGGCCGCATGAGGATATTCAGTAAGTTTAGATCCCATTGAGGAAAAAAAAAGATTTTAGCCTATGTCTTAACCTCTTAATGGCTTGCATAGCGGTGGGGGGTGGGATTGTGGCACTGGTTCAATGATAATGTTGCACTGTGCACTGGCAGATCTCGGTTTATACTGGAGTACAGATATTAGGAAGATATTAATTCCGAAAATGTGTCATCATGTATTTGGGTTAATATTACCATCACAATATATTATATGATGACCTTCAGTGGTGCTCCCTCGAGTAGATACAAGTGAATTGTATAGATGATAGAAAAAAGTAAACTCTGTGTGGGAGCACACTTAACGAGATAATGTGTATTCAATTTTTGCTAAAAAATAAATGTTATTATATAGTCGACTAAAATGTATAGGATTCTATATAGTCCCAAATACCTGTAACACAACTGTCACGAAAATATAAGCTATGTGTCTATGTATTATACATCCATAATTTTGGATTGTTAGGGGTCAGCTTGGCTACTGAAGGGATCAAATAGTGGTAGATAGATAATATCTCCTAATTAGCTGGATTAAATTCCCCTAAAGGATGCCATTACCAATATACAATAGAATAATAAACTAGACCAATTAGTACCTGGATACTGCTATTTAATGCAGGACAGCAGTGACGCAGACACCTGTGCAAATACATTTACATATATTTTAAGTCATACCTTATTCATGTATTTAAAATTTTAATACAGGTCTTAAGAATTTATACTGAGGGTGGGACTTGCCCCAGGTGCTGGATTTGAGGGGGCGCCGAGACGGAGGTGCTCCCACCACCCATTTAGCTAATGTCCTGACTGGGCATTGTTCCCGACATCTATGCCTGTGCTGCTGGACTAATAAGCAAGGTGCAGGGATAGAGAGACCAGGATCACCCAGCATAATTTAAAAAAAAAATACCTATCTGCACTGTGCGAGTGATGTCAACACGTAATTTGCGCTGAAGAACAGAGATTGTGGAATCTGCTGCCAATCGATTGCCTGGCTGGGTTTTCACTGACCTGGGCGTATCTGTTGGATCCAGACAGAAAGTCCATTGTACAGCTGCAGGAAGATAGAATCTTTCTGAATCTGCAGCTGCACAGTGGGATTTCTGTCTGGTCCCACTGTGCAGCAGAGCCTTAATTAAATAAATAAGGTTGTCTTTAATAGAACTACTTTCCTCAATGGTTCTTGCTCTGTAATAAAGTATATATTATCTTCAGAGAGTAAGCTCTTTATGGGGCAAGAGCTTACTTATTTATCAGCATCTGTGAAAGAACTAATGCAAACTAATAGTCCAACATTGTGTCCACAAGTATGAGGAAATTATGTGAAGAATAATTTGTGCCTTCACTGTAGAAATTCTTGACACATGGTAGTTAACTTTCCCAATAAGCCAGGAAACTCCTGAACACAGATGATAAAGTTCTCAATTCTCTTTGTTACAAAGCAAAGATAACAGGTATATAACAAAAATATATTGCATATTTCCAAGGAGGTAAATGAAACATGTCTATATTCCAAAGTGGAGCATGTCCATGTTCCACTGAGGCACTTTAGCAATGTGATCAGATGGTGCCATGAATGTTCAAAAGACCAAAATGTTGCCATCTTGGTTAGGGGTTGAAGTCACCATGAAGGAACATGGAGACTAATTCAATGAATGCATTTTTTTTCCGTCTAGGTGATAACTTGGCAAAAATTGAATACCCTCCTAAGCAGGAGCACACTCTATATCTCAACAGTGCCCACAGCTCTGTATATTATGCCTTGACACAATACTATTTTTAATAGATGATCAGAGTCCTAAGATATCATGTAGCCACATATTTTGTATATATAACCAATTTATTGAGTAAACCTCTATTACAAAAGCACTAGTGTCCTTGTAGTGTCCATTGATCAACATTGTACCAGCACCAGTTTATCTACATCATACCAATCATACCTCTTAAAATGACCCATTCCAAGAGGGACAAAATGCTCTGTTCCTGGACTACCCTCTGAATATATATTAGCCATCACCTGTTTTGAACAGGTTAATTGATAAGAAAGGTGTTTCAACACAGGTGATGCCCATCATAAATTAAGAGGAAAGTCCAGGAACAGAGAATTCTATACCTCCTGGAATGGGTCATGTTCGGAGGAATGCACCAATGTCTATTTTTTTTATACAATTGCACCAACATGATGACCATGTCCCACTCTTAAGCAATATTTCAGAACTGTGTGGGCATCCTAGTATGTTTGCAAAAGGCAATTTGGCTCAGTGTTATAACTTATAGGTCTCCTTTTATGTCACCTGGAATAAACCAAGGTAAAATCAGGGAAAAAATATTTTATTTTTATTTTAATAGTACCAAAATGAAATTACGTGAAATTAATGAAAAAACTAATCAAGAGTGGACAGAATCCCTCCCCGCCAATTACATGAATACAAATAAGTATGTCAACAAACAAAATGGCCGCCAAGTCTGCGCAGCCTGTCTCTCGGGGAGGAACGTGACGTTGTGAGAAGGGGAGTTACAACGCAGGTCTCCCTGGTGATGACGTCGCTCAATCGACGCCGAATCACGTGACGCAGAGAGTGAGTGTGCGAGAGTGTTGCCTACGCGCGGCAAAGGCGAGAGAAGATGGCGGACGGGAAGGGAGAGTCCCGAGCGGGGCTGGCGAATGGGGGCACGGTTCCCTCCGCTCCCTCCCCGCCGCAGCCCCGCCGCCTCGTGGAAATGCTGCGGGTGCTAGAGGAGAAGCTGAAGGAGGACGAAGTGTCGGTGCTTGCCTCCTCTGCTTACTGCAAACGCTTTTGCGAGGTGAGTGGGGGAGGAGAGGGGGGGATACCGGGCACCGGGGCCGCCGGCAGCTGTCTGAGGTTAATAATGCTCGGTTAACAATGTTATCGTGGGTGATGTTGGTGTTTTATTATGGTGGATGACAGTAGTGGGGGCGGGTTACGTGGGAGTGTCCGTGCAAGCCCAGTCCCTCTCCCCAGCAATTACACACACACACCCGATTCGTTCACCCGCTGCCACGGTCAGCGGTGCACTGCCTGCACAGCGGGGTTAACGGGGCCGGTGCACATCAGGATGGCGGAAAATCGCTCCCACAATGCACAGCGATCGTTGTGCTGGGGAGCATCAAAAGGGGAAATTGGGTTACTGTGTATCGCCGCTGCTGCAGCTCCGTGTACGTATGCGGGGAGCATCTCATAAGGAGTGTGCTATGGGAATTGCATACTGTGCATGGCAACTGCTGGAGCAGGTTAAGATGAGCCGGAGATTGCGGCTATGTAACCTGCAGTGTGCCCATGCTGTACGGGAAGTGCATTGATGTAAACTGCAGTGTGCCCGTGCTGTACGGGAAGTGCATTGATGTAAACTGCAGTGTGCCCGTGCTGTTCGGGAAGTGCATTGCTGTTGCCTGCAGTATGCCCGTGCTGTACGGGAAGTGCATGGCTGTAGCCTGCAGTGTGCCCGTGCTGTACGGGAAGTGCATGGCTGCAGTGTGCCCGTGCTGTACGGGAAGTGCATGGCTGTAGCCTGCAGTGTGCCTGTGCTGTACGGGAAGTGCATGGCTGTAGCCTGCAGTGTATCCGTGCTGTACGGGAAGTGCATGGCTGTAGCCTGCAGTGTGCCCGTGCTGTACGGGAAGTGCATGGCTGTAGCCTGCCTTGTGGGTCAGCGCGTTGCGGTGGACTGCTTTGTGCCCACGCTGCGGTGGTCAGCGCTTGGCTGTGGACTGTTGTGTGCCCGCGCTGCGGGGGTCAGCGCTTGGCTGTGGACTGTTGTGTGCCCGCGCTGTGGGGGTCAGCGCTTGGCTGTGGACTGTTGTGTGCCCGCGCTGCGTGGGTCAGCGCTTGGCTGTGGACTGTTGTGTGCCCGCGCTGTGGGGGTCAGCGCTTGGCTGTGGACTGTTGTGTGCCCGCGCTGCGGGGGTCAGCGCTTGGCTGTGGACTGTTGTGTGCCCGCGCTGTGGGGGTCAGCGCTTGGCTGTGGACTGTTGTGTGCCCGCGCTGCGGGGGTCAGCGCTTGGCTGTGGACTGTTGTGTGCCCGCGCTGCGGGGGTCAGCGCTTGGCTGTGGACTGTTGTGTGCCCGCGCTGCGGGGGTCAGCGCTTGGCTGTGGACTGTTGTGTGCCCGCGCTGTGGGGGTCAGCGCTTGGCTGTGGACTGTTGTGTGCCCGCGCTGCGGGGGTCAGCGCTTGGCTGTGGACTGTTGTGTGTCTGTGCTGCGGGGGTCAGCGCTTGGCTGTGGACTGTTGTGTGCCCGCGCTGCGGGGGTCAGCGCTTGGCTGTGGACTGCTGTGTGCCTGTGCTGCGGGGTCAGCGCGTGGTTGTGGACTGCTGTGTGTCTGCGCTGTAGGGTCAGCGCATTGCTATTTTTGCCCAAAATAAAAGGGAAGCTTTGATTCAGGTTTTAAGGGCCCTATACTTCAGGTGCCTTCATTTCTCATGTATTATTAAATCATCTGCACCCAGTGATTCTCTTATTCCTCAGTTTTGAAATGAACATGGTTAGTAATTCATATTGGAGGCAGGCCTTGGTTGTAAAGTGGTTGTAATATGTTCCTGTCTATCATATTACAGGGTTGTAGCAAATCTAACCTTTGATCTTCTTTGTAGCCTGCTAGTGTAATGCAGAGAAACTATTTCAGATCTGCTTTGCAAGTGCCAGTATTTGACAAGTAGCAAGTCTGTGTTGTTGTCAATGGTACATATTCCTAATAACATCTGATTATTTTTTTGAAAACTGGTTTTAATCCTGAGATCAGCTTTCCTTAATGCTGGTTTTTAGCTGCAGATATACTATTTGAAATGTTTAGACTGTCCTATAATTCTTTTCCAGTATCAAGGCATTTTCTCTTCATGTTGCATTACCAGAGACTGCATGAACTTTTGCAACAAAACTTTAATATTGTATCCGTTTCATCTTAATATTGACATTGTAACTATAACAGTGCATAGGAAAAGACAGTAATAGAATATTAAGCTAGTACACACTAGATGTCAAGCAAACAATACAATGTCGCTCATGATTTCTCTTCTACTCACTGACAAACTATATCTTTTGTGAAGACTGAAGATTTCACACACTATATCCTTCAGTAGCCACATCCAGAAGTATCAGCAGTGTCGCCTATATGCTCCTTGAGAGGTTGTGAGTGGTTTACATCCAGGAGTATAGCTGTCATTGACAATCTAGTCAGGGTTGAGCAGCATGTACAGACAACATACTGTGTAGGGGGTTGCTAAGCATGCGTCATTAACAATATAATGCGCGCACACTAGACAATATGCATGAAAATGTCGTTAATGATGGTTGTTGTGCATATTGTTCAAAATATAGTCTGTGTACCCACCTTTAGTAACAAACTTCAATTTTATACAGGTATACCACCGATAATCCGGCACCCCTTGGTTCCAGCACTGTGCCAAATTAACATTTTTTTCCAGATTATCATACATATACCTCTCTCCCCCACCACCTAAAGCGCTCACAGACTGACTGTCCACAGCCATACTTACCCACCCTGTAGAACAGAGTCCTGATGCAGCCCCGACCCCTGATGTGTCCAAATTTAGAATCATTTTTGGATATTCAGGGGTCAGATAATCAATTAATTAATATTGTATATGTATTCACTTCATTTTTTTTTTTTTCTCACACTGCAAATATAAAGCCCCATACACACTACACGACTGCGGCCAATCTAGTTAGCCAATACCGTTTAGTGATGTCACTGGGACCCGCTAATAATGCAGGTCATTAGGCTATATTGCCAAATTGACCTGCGTGTTCAGTAGATAGCACTCATTGTTAACGACCTTGTGAACAATATCGCCTAGAGTGTATAGGGCTTAACAGTGTGGAAGAAAGCACTATCGGTGAATGTATTCATATTGAAGTGGTATTTGTGACAGCTGGCAGGGGAGTAAATTGAGATAAAATGCTAACCCTTTAGCTCATAAATGTCATTTTTTAAATAGTCTGTACATTGAGGCAGAAGCTGATGACACTACTGTTTTTTTTTATTTTATTTTTATTTCACTTGGAATGATAAGTTGTTGTGTTTTTTTTTTTTTTTTTTTTTTTTTAATAGTAACCACATAGTTGTATTAACAGTTCAAGTGGTCCCTACCTATCTGTACTTCATTGTTCTTGTACTGTATCTGTTAACTGCTTTGAGTCCTTTTGGAGAAAAAGTTCTATATAAATAAAAAAATATATATTTTACAGCAGTGGTTCCCAAGCTTTCTTGAGTCCTGGCACCCCCTAGAGTATCAATATTTAAGGCATTCCTAGTCCTAAAGTTTTATTGATATTAATAATAAAATAATATATAATACCCCTTTCACATCGCACTTTTAAAACGGTATATTGCCGTTTTTTTCCCTTTTTAAAACGTTTAAGCCTGCACTGTGAATGCACCACAGCCGATTTACCGTTTAACCCCTTCCCGACATATGACGTACATTTACGTCATATGTCGGTTGCGGGGGAATCAAGCCAGCTCACGGAGTGAGCTGGCTTGAAAGAGAGCAGGTAATGGCTGTATATTACAGCCAGGTCCCTGCTCTCACGGCCACGAGCGGCGAGTTCGCCGATCGTGGCCGTTTAACCCTTTAAGCACCGCGGGCAAAGCGACCGCAGTGCTTAAATAGCTGATCGGAGGGGGGGCGCCCCCCTCCGGCGCCGATCGGGGCCCCCCGCAGCGAGATCGGAGGGTGCCGATCGGTTGCCATGGTAGCCAGGGGTCTAATGTAGACCCCTGTGCTGGCCGTGTCTGCATACCTATCATATCCTGCCTGAGGCAGGATGTAATAGGAAGTGCATAAAATCACTACGTTCAGCCATAGAGCTCTATGGCTGAACCTAGTACAGGCGATCGCGCCCCCTAGTGGTCAAGTACACTAGGGGGCCTTGTAGTAAAAGTAAAAAAAAAAAAAAATAAAGTTTAAAAATAAAAAAAAAAAAAAAAAATATTAAAAGTTCAAATCACCCCCCTTTCCCCATTTCCCAAATAAAAATAAATAAAAAATAAAAAAAATAAACATATTTGGTATCGCCGCGTTCCTAAAAGTCCGATCTATTAAAATATAACATTAGTTATCCCGCACGGTTAAAGGCGTAAACGGAAAATAATCCCCAACGCCAAAACTACGTTTTTTGGTGGCATCGCCTACCCAAAAAAAAATAGCTAAAAGAGATCAGAAAGTCGCCCATATCCCATAATGGTATTAATTAAAAAGTACACTTCAGCCCGCAAAAAATGAGCCCTCACCCAGGTCCGTAGGTGGAAAAATAAAAAAGTTATAAGCCGCAGAACATGGCGACGCAAATTCGAAAAACAGTAACATTTTCTATTTTTTTTTTTAGTGGTAAAATGTAACGAAAACTATATAAGTTTGGTATCACCGGAATCGTAACGACCCATAGAATAAAGATAACCCATCATTTTAAACGAACTATGAACTCCAAAAAAAACGTAACCAGCGCAAAATTGTGGAATTGCGTTTTTTTTTCTTTTTACCCCACATTGAATTATTTCCTGATTCCCCAGAATATTATACGGTATAGTAAATGGTACCATTAAAAAGTACAACTTGTCCCGCAAAAAAAAAGCCCTCATGTGTCTATATAGCCGGAAAATTAAAAAAGTTACGCTTATTTGAACGCAAGGAGAAAAAAAAAAAATTACCATAAAAGGCAATGTCGGGAAGGGGTTAAAGTTAACTGGCATTTCGAACCGTGTAAAAAGCAGAGTCCTACACGGTTCCTTGCCGTTTTTTGTGCAATGTGAATGTGTACAGTTTGTCTGAAACGGTATTTCAGGCAAACACAAGCTACCGAGCACTGATAGGCTACAACTACAAACAAGAACAATCCACAAATGAATACAAACAATACCAATACTTTAATTACCAATACTGTAACGACAATGTAGATTCACCATAGAGATCAGCAACAGGCTGCTGCTGCTGCTGCTACCGGGCACATAACACTACAATACTGGAAGGATGCAAAGTCTGCTACGGTGATGAGGATTGCTGTCCTGTGTGATATCAGTAGCACTCACTCACTCGGCACTTACTTCCCAGTGATGAACTGACTCCTGGAGGGGGAGCAGATAGGCTGCACATAGTAGTTCTCCAGCTTTACTCCCTGCGCAGCTAATCTATCCAGTGTTGGGGTCCTGATCTCAGATCCGTGGTGTCCCATCCCCAGCCCAGCACATGCACAGCTTTCTCTGCAGACACATAATGACAGGCAATGGTCACACTCTGCCTTGAAACGTGTTCTGGATGAAACGTTTCAACTGCTATGTGAATGACACTTAACCGGTATTTAAAACGGTAATCTGGGTCACTATTAAGGCTCTGACCCGTTTTAATTACCGTTTTAAAATACCGGTTTTTAAAACATGTCTGCGATGTGAAAGTGGTATTACATTATGAAACTTGTCTACTTTATAGTGGTGGACATAATTGTTATACTATTGGCTGCCAAACACTTTGACCATAACTAATGACACTTCCCTTACGGAACACTGGTAGACTTTTTTTTTTTTCCCCAAAACAGGTTGATTATCACTTATCCAAATATCAGTTATCCAAATTATTCCGAAAACCATAGTCTCCAAAATATACTTTTTATTTTTTGCTAAAAACCTACTGGCTACATCTGTAACTGGCACTAAATATGTGCAAGGACATTATTGTTTGGTATTCAAAGTGTCTGAGATATTACACAAACTTTGTTTCATTTTTCAAAACTTGTTTCATGCACAAATAAAAAATATTTGTGTGTATTTCATGTGTTTGATGTGCTTATACAACATAAATTCAAGATACCTCATTCAAATATAAAAATATTCCAAAATACGGAAAAATATGTCCCGAGCATTTTGGATAAGGGATACCTTTAGTTTCTTTTATTGACTGTTTAAATCAAGTGGAAGCACATCCTAATTCAGGTATTTTAACTCTGTTGCTGTGAGAATTCTTTTAAAAAGGAACAAATAAAATATAATTTCACAAATTAAGAAAACTTTTTTTTCTTTTTGCATAAAACGTTTGCAATTTTTTTTTCTTTTGGCATGTTTTCTTCATGGCTGTGTGTACAGCAGTTTCCACACCACCTAAGGGCTCTATTTATGGGTGTATGTGACCAGGGCCATTAATACTCCCTTTCCACTATACAAGCCATGTCCCACCCAGGATTTTGTACCCGGGTGCAACCTGGTTTGCAAACCCTTTGCCGTTAGTGTCCCGACCCGGCATAATGCCGGGCGGGTGATGTCATTGGGATGCGGGGCCGATGGAGAGAGCATCTCCTAGTGGTGGCTTTTACATTGCAGTGGATGGGATGGTTATCCATTTCCACTGCCCCTGGACTCACGAGCACCCCAGGTCCTACCCAGGAAATTACCTGGGTTGGCTTGGTGGGACACTCGACCCCAGATTATTATACAGCATTTCCTCTAGCAAAAAAAAACAGGTTATTTTTGCTAGTCGAAAAAGGGTATAATCCATTTGATGGCTGTTGGGGTATTTATTTGGAGATTTGTCTATGCAGATACTCTTCACTTCTACAACTTTGACAAGTGTGATCTTATTGTGGGGTATTTATCAAAACTTTAATGGAGCTCTTAATCTATCAGATCCTGTCTTTCATTTTTCACACAAATTAGAAGCTGATTGGTTAGTGCTTTTTATCTCTCAAATTTATTGCTTTATGCTTTAAGAAATTTCCTCCTTGGAAACATTTACTGTGAGCAAACTATTAACCTTTTTATATGTAAGGTTTGTTGTGAATATTTAGCCCCTTAACTAATTATAAGGGAGCACAGTAATTGTTTTGTGCTGTGAAAACAGTAATGCAAATTTGAAGCGCATATGATTTTAAAACCCTGATAATGTAATTCAGGTACTTTCTTTTGAATATGTAACTTAACTAATTGTTACCTCAATAGTTAACATGCTATTTTGCTTTGTTTGATTTTTTTTTTTTAGTAGTATTTTGAAGGAATGCTATGCAATAATATTGTGAAATTTAAAAACATGTAGAAATCCTAAACTGGGTACAATGCGAATTTTGCAAGGGTTAAGCACGATCACTCTATCTTGCATATCATCTAGTATGTAACCACTATATTATTATTGATGCGCACTCCTGCAAGCTGTTAACACCTAGGCCCGAAAGCCCCCCAAAACATTAACCCCTCACCTGAACATGCAGTCTGATAATGGAATATGCACCTAGATCCAGTAAGAAAAACTGCATCCAATCTGAATATTCACTGCTTTAAAGTATTTCAGAGTATGTTGAACTTGTAGGAGGCAATGACCTAATGATTATAGTGTACTCAACAAACAAACCTCCTCTGAACTCTAGAATTTTGAAATATTTTAGCTAATGTTATAATTTGTTATGCTGTTAATTATTTTTAAATATTTTAAATAGTACTTCCATTTTATGGAAAAAATGGTACTTCTATGTTAGTTGGGCGCCCATTAAGCTACTTGCTTAGTTTTCCGCGGGGCTCGCTATACTCGCCACACTATATAAAACCAACTCCATGGCAACATGGATGGTTGGGAATTGAGCGTAGTAACTATAGTGGGCGCCCAACTAACATATAAGTACCGAAAAAAGTTGTATATACTCACCTAAACATAGGTTCATGTGATTTTTGTTTTTTAATGTTTGTTTTTTCCTGAGCTGGCCATGTTAAGACATCAGTCAGGAATTGACTGTCGCAGAACTGCTGGTTATAATGTCAGTCTGAGCTCTAATGGGGCCTACACTGGGCAATTCTAGGGCATTTTCTAAGCGATCTGACTTCATTTGACTAGATTGCATAGAAAATTCCCCTACAGCGTTCCATGTGTAGGGGCCATAGCGATGTGCAGCCATGACCTGACAAACCGCTAGTCTTCAGAATATTAATGTAGCATTTCATCTCTTGATGTCCACACACTACAGCAGTTTTTTGGACAATTTTTACAGCATATCGTACGCAATTACGATCTGATGTGCACTCCAGCGGATCTTTAGTTGAATCTTTTCATCTTACCTGCTGCAGGGAAGATCAGGGCATATCTGAAGCCTTTACAGGGCTAATGGGGAGTTCAAGATAAATCTTAAGATCACAGATCTTTCAACTGTGTGAACACCTTAATGAAGCTCCCTGGTGCCATTCAATTGCTTCTGTGCGAGTACACCGAATTAGTTGAATTTAATATTTTTTCTGTTGGTAAGTGGTGGACACAGTGAAGTTTAGTGAGCTCGTCACCCGCATCCAGCTCGAGTCCTACTTAACCTTTTGAGTGACAATGTTGCTGTGAGCGATCCTCAAAAGATCTGCTAAAAAGGCCAGCATTGCTCAGTGACTTTTAGTATAAATAAATACAAATGCAGTCAAGTCAATGAATTGAAGTTTAATTAAACATTGCACCCAAAAAAGAACAATCGCTGTGATCGACGCTGGCATTCTTAGGGGCTATTTTGAGGGTCTCTCAGCAACGTGGGCACTCAAAGGTTTTCAATAAAAAAAATTGATTGCCAATTTTCACACCTATTTTGACAAATACCCTTGGCACTTAAAGGGTTAGTGTGGCTTTTTGCTTTTTCCTCATGATTGCGGGAGCCAAAATGGCTAGCCAAGGAAATTAATTGAATAGTCTAAAGGCCCCCATACACTAGGGCAACTTGTCCTTAGGACAAGTCGCCCCCGACTTCCCCCTGAGCTTCCCCGGCTGCTCCCCGGGGGAGCTTGATTAGATTGGCACTTGATGTGCCATTTTTTTACATGTGATAAATCGTCTCGATTTATCACATGTAAAAAACCCGGGGAGCAGGGGGGGGGGGGGGGCTACAGAGCAGGGCAGCTGGTGGGAGCAGGGGGGGCTGGGGACGCTACGGGGGACACAGGCTGCATCGAGCCGGGCAGAAGGAGTCGGGAGCTGTCAGTGCTAGAAAAAAAAGCCTATACAATGAATGGGCAGCCTGTGATTGGCTGAGCGCTCTCTCAGCTAATTGCTTACTGGCTGAGAGAGCGCTCAGCCAATCACAGGCCGCCCATTCATTGTATGGGCTTTTTTTTTTTATTCAGTACTGACAGCTCCCGGCTCCCCCTGCCCGGCTCTATGCTGCCTGTGTCCCCCGCAGCGTCCCCAGCCCCCCCTGCTCCCTCCACCGCCGCGCCGCCCCACTAGGTCCCAAGTCGGGTGGTCGGACGTGCAGCAGGTCCGACCACCCGACGCAGATCCGATGCGCACGGGACCGCGCATCGGATCTGAGGGGACATCAAAACTAGCCGATTTTGGTCCGATTTCGGCCAGATCCGACTGATCTGCCCGAAATCTGACCAAAATCGGCTAGTGTATGGGGGCCTTAAGTTCCCACAAATTAATTGTATTGCCCCCCATTGATTTGGATTCAAGACCATTTTATCTAGCGGTGAAACAAAATTCCTTGTGCGGCTACTCTTAAATTTGTAAATCAGGGCTCGACAAACCCCGGGTGCCAGGTCACCACGGCAACCAGATTTTCCTTGCTGGCGACTAGATTCTGTGAGAGGTGTGGCCTGATGACTGCTGAGGAGATAGGACACAGCAGCAGTGTGTCCCAGCTCCTGCCTAAGCCACATAGCCGCGGATAGCAGGGTCACACCTCCTCTCAGTGGTGTTCAGCTCCATCTTCAGCAGCAGGAAGCCGTGGATGTCTGCCCTCCTGCTAATTGTAAGTATTACAGGCTGGCTTGCCCCCCTCTCAGCATAGCACGGAGATCCCCCCCTCCCTCTCAACATAGCTCGAAGATTCTCCCCTCCCTCTGAGCGTAGCACGGAGATTCCCCCCTCCTCACCAGCAAGAAGCCGTGGATGTCAGCGCAGCTCCAGTGACTGTTACTGTGTGCGGTTGCTGGTTATTTGAAACCTGCCCCTCTCCCGACATCATCAGTCCTCTTGCTTGCTAATTGTAAGTAACACTGGCTGGCTCCCCTCTCAGCATACCCCGGAGATGCGGACCTCCACGCTGACACGTTAACCCCCCCCCCCTTCCTCTTAGCATAGCTTGGTGATTCCCCCCCCCATTGTTTGATTGGCTGCCTGGCAAATCCTGGGACCCATTTTTCTTTACATATGGGCCATGGCATCTAAGGGGGCCTACACACACTGGGCAATTTCAGGGAATTTTCTAAGCAATCTGACTTCATTTGACTAGATTGTTTAGAAAATGCCCCTACATTGCCCCTTGTGAAAGGGCCGTACCGATGCTCAACCCTGCGAGTCGCTATTGCACTGCGATTAATTTCCAGCATGCTAGATGAATCTTGTTATATTGCTGGTCAGGGCCACTGTTCTTACCGGTGAACACTGGCCTTGACAGATTGCACAGCACAAGTCGCTGTGTGCTAACGATCTAGCATCACTGTGTATGCACCATGTCCTTCTGCTATCTGAGATAATTGTTTATGCAGCCACAAATAACTGTGGGGTAGATGTAGATGTAGGAAGCTGTCATAAGGGAGTAGAAGTGATAAAGTGCCTGGTACTTTATCACTGGCCAACCAGCTCCTAACTGTCCCTTTTTTTAAATGCAGCCTGTAACTTAACTGTCAGGAGCTGATTGGCTGGTGATTAAGTACCAGACACTTTATCACTTCTCTCTTGTCACTGCTTCATACATCTACCTCTCTGTAAGGAATACTCTTCAACTACTACAGAATCAGTGATAAAGTTGGCTCATGGGTCCCATACATCAGCAATCACAATTTATGGATTTTCAGATATTGGGATATTTTGGCCAGATAAATGGATTTTACAATCTATCCGACTTTGCCCACACATTACAGATTTTTTCAGTGATCGGCAGATTTTTCCATCTAAAGATTGCATCTTCATATCTGGAAATTGCCCCAATCGATTGTCATTTCAGCTGTTCATAATGTAAATAGATGAAGAAAACGAATTGGGAATGCCCACACATCTAAAAAAGATCTGCAGATAATACCAGATTATTAAACATGTTTAAAAACCTGATTGGCGATTGGGATTGCCAAAAGGGGGAGCCCACACATCTAAAATTAATTGTGGCAATCATCTCCATATCTGAAAATTGTCACAATTAATTGCTGATGTATGGGGCCCTTCAGGCTCTATGGTGGCACTTCCCGAAATCAGTTCCCCTAGAGTAGATGGGGAGGAGGACAGCTATGGTGAATGAGTGGGGGAAGTCTTAATGGGTAATTTTATGAAGGTTAATAATGACAGTTTGAGGAGATTGTTAATGTATAAAGGACGCGGGTGATATAAGTAAGTGTCTACTTATAACTGTGGGTTTTATGTTATCAGGAGATGGGGTTTATTTTTAAAGCAAAATCGTTTTCTTTGCAGTATTCAGATAAGGGAGACCGTCAAAACAGTACCAGGAGGATTTCTGCTTGCAAGCTCCTGAGGTGTGAATAAAAATATGACTAAACTAGTGCTTCAGTGCTAGTTGGGGGCCTACTGCCTAGTGATATCGGCGGTCGTGGGTTACCGGCATTGGCAAGTGCATAAACGCTTGTTGATGGTGATGGAGTGCGGTCCATACTGCATGGCCCTCATTAACGATGTGTTCCCTCATCTGTACATACAGGTAGACGAAGGACATCGTTAACAACCCATGGGAGCGACTGTTATTGATATAGTTTGAATTTATAATAGTTATCGATATCGTTAACTTTTATGGTCCTGTGTGTACACACCTTTAAGTCAAAGAATGTTGTTTAGCATGATTGAACACATGGCTTTAGGAGCAGTAAAATGCTTCTCCCTGATGGGTACAATGTGGAAAAATTCTTACCTCCCCTGAGCACATTCCCAGTGCTAATCAATATCGCACTGGATTGAATTGTTCCCCGAAGAGCTTTTCTGAAAGGCACTTTACTTGTGCCAATTTATTTGGTCATATTACTTGTAAGTGACTAGCGCCAATTCCAGCACCATATCTAAGCTGAAGGCTTCTAATTTAGACTTTTCAGCTCTTTATAAAACTTTCAGTTTCCCTATTATGTAGCAAGACACCCCTTAAACCAGGCATGTCCAAACTGTGGACCTCTAGCTGTTGTAAAACTACACATCCCAGCATGCCTTGCCATAGTTTTAGCATTCCATAATAGCAAAACTGTGGCAAGGCATAATGAGACTTGTAGTTTCACAATGGCTGGAGTACCATAGTTTGGATGGGGATGCGGTCATCGGTACTTGTGTATTTTGGCGGCGCCCATCGCATCGCATACCATAACACATACGATGGTATGCGATGCGACGCGATATCGTACGATAGTGCACGATGGCATACAATTTTGAAATTGTATGCCATTGTACATGGCATACGATGCCATACGATGCGATGCGATTAAACATTGTATAAGCAC
Source organism: Crinia signifera (assembly GCF_055691185.1). Lineage (NCBI taxonomy): Eukaryota > Metazoa > Chordata > Amphibia > Anura > Myobatrachidae > Crinia > Crinia signifera. The sequence goes on from NC_139218.1 coordinate 209,284,785, forward strand.
CCTAATGGGTGCTTATACAATGTTAAGCACCCAAATGGGTGCTTACAATGTTAAATGCACCCCCACGCCACCCCCCACTATAAACGTGAACCCGAAGCGTGGCGAGCGCAGCGAGCCCGCGAGGGGCGGCGGTACGCGTCCTACGACCTTTTCATACCCCCACTATCGGCGTGGAGTTGAGAATAGGTAAACGCGTCCCCTCGCAGGCTTCACAGGTGTCCGCGTCGCCACGGACACCTGTGAAGCCCGCGAGGGGACGCGTATAACTGTGAAGGTATCCGCGGGGCTCGCTGCGCTCGCCACGCTTCGGGCTCGGTGGCTCGCTGCGCTCGCCACACTATTCTATTCTCAACTCCACGCCGACGTGGATAGTGGGGGTATGAAAAGGTCGTAGGACGCGTACCGCCGCCCCTCGCGGGCTCGCTGCGCTCGCCACGCTTCGGGTTCACGTTTATAGTGGGGGGTGGCGTGGGGGTGCATTTAACATTGTAAGCACCCATTTGGGTGCTCAAAAGCACCCTTTAGGGTGCTTATACGATTTTTGGTCGTATAGGGGGTCAAAATCGCGTCGCATCGCATCGCATGCCATCGGGTGCATGGCATGCGATGCGATGCGATCTGTTCGTCGTACGACGGACATCGGGGGCGCCGCCAAAATACACAAGTACCCGGTCATCTATTAGAATGAACTTAGGTCTACAGTCATTAGGTCGACCCCACTAGGTCGACTGGCAGGAAGGTCGACCTGACTTAAGGTCGACATGAGGAAGGTCGACTGGTCATAAGGTCGACATGGGTTTTTCACTGTTTTTTGTGCCGACAGGCGGTATTTCATGCCCTACCATCCACTAGGGCGTGGTGGGAGAATAAAATAGTGTGCCGAGCGCAGCGAGGCACCGTGCCCAAAGCATCGCGAGCGAAGCGAGGGTCCAATTCTCATTGCCAACTGTGTCCATGTCGACTGTGTCAACATTCGGATAAAAAAAAACAGTGAAAAACCCATGTCGACCTTATGACCAGTCAACCTTCCTCATGTCGACCTTTATGCAAATTCGACCTTAAGTCCTGTCGACCTTGACCCATGTCGGCCTTAAGTCAGGTCGACCTTCCTGCCAGTCGACCTAGTGGGGTCGACCTAATGACTGTAAACCTAAGTTCATTCTGACAGATGTCCCGATTCCTTTGGATGTGCCTGCCTTGAACAGTCCACAACTATTCTATTTCCTTTCTAAATTTCACAACAGCATTTTCCAATTTCGGCATGAAAGATCAGCTGCATTGAGATAACTCAACTCACCACAAGGGCATTGGACTACTATGGTGTATCTGTGTGACATGTGACTGGACACACCATGCTTTCATTATGAAGTGGCAGGTGTGGAGTATCTGTAAAATGTGAATATATAACAATATGGTACCTGTTCACTTGCGTTCACTGCCCATCATGACTAGCTCTTTGATACTCTTTGATGAAGATTTTCAGAGCTAGGATGACGGTGTTTTAAAATCCATAGGTGCAAGTTTATTCAAATTTCAAATTGTGGGTTAAATATCAATCCATGAGGGGCACAAGACCCAGCTTCATTGGCAGTGAAGTGCTGTGGCAACTTGCACCAAATTGGATTAACCCCTTAGACTGCATTTTTTTTTTAGCATCCATTAACAAAGGCAAAACAGAAGTGACTAAGTGGGAAGCACTTCCCTGGTCTGCAGAAGAACATCTGCCTGGGAGCCCATGAAAATTGGTCAAAATGTAATTCTTTGTTTAAAATGATCCTTTTATTCAAATATTTTGCTTACATGAAATACTCAACTATGGCTGATGAGACTATATTGACATATATTGATATATATCAGCTTTCCGGTCCCTAACAAGTGGGTGGGACAACCTTGGTTGGTGCTCTCTGGAATGCAACATGGAAACCGAATATCTTTTTAGCACTCCTAAAACTGGACAGAGTAAAGGTGAATACACACTGGGCAATTTTTGCCCGGCGTATATGGACAGCGATGATGAGAAATATTGCTGGCCTGAAAATTGCTTTGTGCATACACACAGAGCGATTTTCCATAGAGTGGACGACTTTCCATAGCAGGACGTTATGGAAAGCCATCAACCGCGTCGCTCATCTGCTGGTAATACCAGCAGATGGCGATGATGCGGGAGCGCTCATGACTGGCTCATACATATTGGGCGTCTGTTGAGCGGAAAGCAGCTCAAATGACAACTGCGCTATTTTCATCCCAAATCGCCCAATGTGCATGGGCCTTAAGCCACATACTCCTATAAGCTTTGATTATCTTAAAGTTAATATAACTAGTTATTTATCAATCTGCCCCTGTTACTATGTAATGGAGCCCCTGCTATATAATGCTTGCAAGTATATTTCACAATTTTTATGGAAATGGCACTGCATTTTTTTTATTCTGTATTGAGTGCTTTCTCCTGCCCACAAACAGTCTGGGTTAAATATTTGAGTACTTTAGTTACTTTCTCAAATTTCGTATTTTGCAATTACTTTAGGTAGCAGCGCTCCTGTGTGGTTTATAATCATTTCATAGTGTGAATGTCGGAAATTGTTGAAAAATGAATTTTCCTGATTTACTCCTTTAGGTTTTACTGCAGCACACTGAAGATCTCACAGCATCTGAAAACCTTCTACTTTATACAGATGTATATGGAACATCTCTGCGAAGCTTTGCAAGTGCACGGCCTTATCTTACCACAGAGTCTGAAGAGGTTTTGCTGCTGCTTAAAAAACTTGTTCTGTAAGTAAACTATTAGCATATGCTTTGTGTTTTCCTCATTGGGAGTTTAGGATGATTAAATATAAACTCAGTTTACCCAATAAAAAAAATGATGTTGTGTAACATTAGACATTTTTGCGACATTCCTAACACCTGACTAGAGCATTTGTGTATCACAATCAGATCCATTTAAAGTGCATAATACTTTATATCAATTTCCTCTATAGACTTTATTTACTAATGGGAGTATATTTATTTCAGGGGGAGAAATAGTGAAAGTGGAGAAGTTGCTTATGGCAACAAACTAACTTTGAAGTAAAGGTGGCCTTATACACTGCTGCACCTTCTCGCAGCAGTGTATGGCCATCCAATACCCCTCAGTATTGCACGCGATACATCAAATGCGCTCCTTTGACATGCAGTGTATCATATGTGACCACATTCTCCATCCCTGGGAGGGGGTCTGAGTCGGTGGTCAGAAGTGCATTACGTCCGACGCGCATTGGACCTGATAGGATGTCAAACACATCCGTTTTGGGCCAATTTCTCAACCTGATTTCTCGTCCCAAATCAGGTCAGTGAAAGGGATCTTCTATAGAATTATACATAGCAACCGACATCGGTTGCCATTGGCTACTTCTAAACTCTTTTCACTCTTCATACATCTACATTTGAGTACTTTAATCTAAAATCCTAATGTTTGGAAAGTTCATTAAATGTATAAATGTTATGCATGCTTTTAGAAGTTTTTTGCATAATTTTCCTTCAATGTATTTTTTTATTTATATATATATATATATTTAGGAGTTGTTTTGAAGTCATACTTTCAATGACTGAAGATGATCTTTCATCTGATTTTGGGTTGCGATTTAAAAAGTCTATCATGGTGAGTTAATTCCTTATCTCCATTTTGTGTGTGTGTTTAGCAAAACAGGGCCCCTCTTTCTAGTAATGAACCAGTCTGATGTTACTATTGTACTAAATCTGTGTATTAAGGAGCATGTGTATTAAGTTTTTTTTTAATATCTGTCTTGGGCAAATTACCCACAAAAGTTGCTTAGAAAATTACATTAATTTGACAAAAGTTCAAGGGTACTTATATTTAAAAAAAAAAAAATTAAACACTTAAATACATTTTAACTCTAGTGGAGTGTGTGTGTGTGTGTGTGTGTGTGTGTGTGTGTGTGTGTGTGTGTGTGTGTGTGTGTGTGTGTGTGTGTGTGTGTGTGTGTGTGTAATATATCTATATATCTCTATCTAGCTAGCTAGCACTGTATTCCCTCTTGTATAAGAAAGGACGACAGGACTACGTATCAACGTTTCAGTACTTTAATCAGCACTGTCATCAGGATACCATTAAAGTACTGAAACATTGACATAGTCCTGTCATCCTTTTTTATACAGGAGGGAATCGAGTGCCACACCTATCTACCTTGTTCAATGCTTGTTTGAAACTGTGTGAGCACCGGTGAAAGTTATAGTCGTGGCCCATTGACCGCTGACAAACTTACAATAATAAAATGTGAGGCAAAGTACAGAGGAGGATGAGAACATGGAAGTTTTGCTTGACTGTTACAAAATAATAGTTTTGTGATTGAATGCTACCTTGCAAGTCATGTGATCTAAATATCCTAAGTGAAAATGTAATTGTAGATTTTATACACCATCAACACTTTGCTCATATTAGTATGTATGTAGTATGTGCCCGGCTCGCCACGTCCCCGAGGGGGGCGTGCCCGGCCGTGACTACGTCCCCGAGCTGCCGGGAAAGCGCCCGGCCGTGACTACGTCCCCGAGCTGCCGGGAAAGCGCCCGACCGTGACTACATCCCCGAGCTGCCGGGAAAGCGCCCGGCCGTGACTACGTCCCCGAGCTGCCGGGAAAGCGCCGTGCACCGCAATCTATGGCGGCGCTGGGCTTCACCGGTGCACTTTGGCAGGACAGGCAGCAGGCTGTTTTAGCGGGGCACTGCTAGGGGGGCAGGGCGCATTTTGCCCTTTAAAAATCGGGCAGGGCGCAGCGCCCTGCTAAAACAGCCTAGCGGGAACACTACCTCCCCTGTGTCGGCACCGGGCAGGGGGAAAGCCTCTCAGTGTGTATGCACTGAGCGGCTTTCCCCACAGCGATGAATGCTATCATAGCTGTCCATACACTCTGGGCATAGTCCGCCTAGTGTGTATGGACCTTAAGTTTTACACTACAGTATAGAACTTTTTATGCAAGCTTAACATTCAACAATCCAGATACGTCATTATTTATGGCTTTTAACATGTTTCAAGTGATAAAAATAACCTCTCTTTCAGGATTCCCATGACATATTGCTGGAATTTGGAAATAGCAATTTGCAACTTTTGGTTGATAACATCACGTGCAATGGAGCATGGAAAAGCCCAGTGCTTGTAAAAATCCTATCTCGGCAGACAGTAAAGCCTGAGGAAGGTGAGCATGCTCAGTTTGGCTGTTCCATGCCAAGAATGAAGGAACTTAATGAGGAATGTAGCATGTTTTTTTCCCCCCATTTATTTAATGTCATGTGTAACTAATTTTGAAAAAGCCAATGAAGTGACTAATACCAGGGTATTCACCAATTGGGAGGAGAAAGCGACCAGTATCTGGCAGGTCAAGAATTAAACATACACTGGCATATGTTATGATTAAGACTTTCAATTAACAGTTATTTGTTTTGTAATCTTTATGCATGGCTATCTAATTAAAGATAATGATGGCTCATTTTCAAATTGGAGCACAACAAAAACACGAAAGATGCAGATTTGATTCAGGGTGCAGCATGTTTCAGCGGAAGGGGTAAAAATGCTGGATACTGTTAAATTGTTAAGCTTTGTTCTAAAATGGTGCAGTAACATTGAGCTGGGATACCCGCTTTTGGAGCTGAAAGTTTGTCTCATTCTCAGGCAATGCAGCATGAAGTTTGTAAAAAAAAAAAAAGTATGGAGACGTTGTATGTGCCTCGTATTATAAGCAAACCGCCAAACACTGAACCGTTTCTTTCAGCTCCCAAATAAGCTAATTTCAAAATGATTTAACCCAGTTCTGTATATGCAAGCAATTCAGTCTTCTGGAAGTAATGTATAGTCTATTAAATGCAACTGTAACGATTGTGCTGGGACAGTCTTTAGAGCCTTCTGGGAAAAAGTAAAGGGAAGCAGAGTTGCAGAAGTTCTGGGATTTCAGCTGTGAATGGTCGTATTTTTAAAGCGCCAATTATTTACATGGCATACGGTCTTGATGTTTTAAAAATATGGCCATACTCTGATGTGCGGGTATTCAATTTGTCCGTGCTTTTATTTATTTATTTCAGCTAGCCATGAAAAAAATACAGATTTTTTTTTATTTTTTTTTAATGAAAGTTAAAACTGTATTGGTGGAGATTTTATGAAAATTGTAGCTTCAGCTAAATCATCTGGATCAACAAGTCTCAAAATCAGCACTTTAATTGAATAGGTCGTCAAGTGCCAATTTTGTTGACTGTCGGAAAAATCGTCTCTAATTGAATTCCTCCCTAAGTGTTTTACAATTGCCCAGTTCGGACATTTTACTTTGATTAAAATCAATTTTAATTTTCCATTCATTAGACTAGGCGGTGTATTTCATTGGGAAGGGATAGCCCAATGAAAATTGCTGCTTTATTTGTTTGGCTGACCAGATACTGACCTAGAAAATTAGCAGCAGCGGGCAAAACGGTGTTCGAAATCCTTAACAAGAGTTACTGGAAGTTCCACCCAGAAATGTAAAAAGAAACAGTTTAGTTTAAGAACAAAAATGGTTACTGAACTCTGGCAAGCTTCATACAATACCCATGTTGTAGTTCAAAACTGCTCCTCACATTTTCTAATTCAGCGGTGTAAACTGCACCAGCAGTTATTGGTAGATTGTGTAGTGTGTATGGTGATGTAGTAAGCCATTCCTTCTCACTGCTGGCTTGCACGGTTGTTCAGGTGTATACTCAGCTTAAACTCAGGTGTAGATGCAGTGATTAGGGAGAATAAGTGATAAAGTGCCTGGTGCTTTATCACTGGCCAATAAGCTCTTAACTTCTTAACTCTACCTTTTTAAACCCAGTCTGTAACTTAACAGTTAGGAGCTGATTGGCCAGTGATAAAGTACCAGGCACTTTATCACTTCTCCTCCCTTATCACTGCTTCATACTGTACATCTACCCCTCACTTATATGGGGGGAGGGGGAGAGCATGCTGCCTTCAAATGGTTAGTAAGCAGTCTTCCGGCCAAATAGCAAATCTGAGGCAAGGCATCCTTGGATGTGTAGGTCTACAGGACTGCTTCTTGTTGACTCCTGGTAGCTATATATCGAAGTACCATAATGAATTTAGAACATTAAAGCTTAGTAATAGTAATGTAAGTAGTCATTTTATCTTACTTTAAATAAGGCACTTAAAATGGAACTGCAGCTTGCATAATTGAGACCTTTTCAGTGATTGTATAATTATTTGAACTGAAGCTTGCATTTGAAAAATATGTCTAGCATTTTCATCAACTGTATTTGCTTCTGTTCAATTGTAAATTTTAATCAAATTATTAACCAAATTGCCTGAGCTACAGTGGTTTATTTTTAAAACTAATATTTTGTTTTCCTTTCTTATACCAGTTTGTAAATGGATTTCACAAGAGGGCCCCTGTTTTCTACAGATGCGCATTAAACATTTTATGAAGACAAACTGCATGCAGCAGGCTATGCTTCTATCAAAAATTTGCTCTGAAACTGCAGAGATTTCAAGTGACTTATTTTTTCGCCAGTCATTTATCACCTGTTTATGTACCATGTTACCAAATGAAGAAGCTTTTAAAGAGGTATGTGTAAGACTTCAAGAAACCAGCAACTACACCAGTCATTCCTAATCTGTGTGCCTAGGTCCCCTGGGCTGCCTTGGGTTTTTGGCCCACGACCAATTCAAATTATTTATGGTCCATATAAGTGGCAAACCATTTCTGGTGGACCACAATCATAATATAATGTCCCTCACCACATAATGGATCACAAGGATGACAAACACAGTTTACTCCGTTCAATATTTTTTTTACTGAATCTCTAAATAAAAAAAGCATTTAGCCTAAAGACCCCATTACACTTGTCCAACTTATTGTCCAAGTTGGACCTGGTTGACTCGAGATTTATCCTATGTGCAGGAGGATCAGTCTCTTGCAATCTCTTGGTTATACCCAATGGCACGGGATTGCGCATTGGGTCCTACACATCAGGCACATCAGATTTTGTCAGATAAATTGACCCAATCCACCTGAATTGGGTCAAATCTGACAATCTCACAAGTGTAAGGGGCCCTTAAGGGTGCTGAGTTGATACTTTAGAGAGCCATGATTCAAAAAAGTTTGAGAACCACTGAAGTTCATGTTTTATGTTATGGCCTCCCAACCCAAGCCACTTTTAATATATATATTGTATAAAATGACATTACCCAACAAAATGGGTAATAAAATAGTACTATAAATACACAATAATTGTATAGGTCACATTTTTAAAGTTGGTCCTCAGGACCCCACACAGTACATGTTGTGCTGGTCTCTTCACAGAATAAAGTGAAATGATTATCTCCACCTGTGGATTATTAAAATTGTCAGTCAGTAATGAGTGCAACTGCTGGGTAACCTGGAAAACGTGAACTCTGTGGGGTCCTGAGGTCCAAGTTTGAGAACCATTGGTATAGTCTAATATATGCATGACTTAGTGCTGTCTTATTAAAAAATTTCATGACATTAAATATTACAATATTAAACTATAACAGTGTTAACTAGCTAAGCACACTGCTTGAATGATAAGGTGTATTGAGCTGATTTAGGGCTTAATCACTGTCATTCCTTTCAATTAATACAGATTTCAAGGATGGATGGGAAAGAGGTTTTAGATACGATCTGTAACTTAGAATCTGAAGGCCAAGTTAACACAGCGTTTATACTTTGTACCACATACCTTACTCAGCAGCTACAAAATGAAGTAACATCTTGCTCCTGGTAAGTGCCAATTGTACATAAAATCAGCAAGTGTGTCATTGTTATCTACTATAATTTTCCCATAGAAACAATCCCTCCCACTAAATAACAGAGCAGCAGGGGAATTATGCTTGTCAGGCACATCTGTTAATTCAGCTAGTGTTAATTACATTTAGTTTTGTTTCAGGTGCATCTGTAAACAAATATTAGATCTGAAGGTAAGGATCTCTCTGGAACCATGGGGGTCCTGTAGTAATGATCATCCTTTACTATAGTGCATACATATTGTAATTTTTATTAAAGGGGATTGTTAATGATTCAGACCAGCTCTGTCTCAATAGAACATAAACTAAATGGCCTAAGACAAGAATGCATGCACTCATTGGGGTTAATTTATTCAAGTGTTGAGGCAGCCATGCCACTGTCATCCTGGTTTAGGGCGGAAAGGGGAGTCATTTGTTGGGTGCAACCTTTGGGTGAGGAAACAACTTATGATGGGTCTCCAGATCCTAACATTATCTTGTGTGCTATTCAAGAATACTAATTTCCAAATATTTTGGTTTGTTTCTGTTCGTGGTCTACGTATTAATAATCGCAGCACTGCTGTAAATATAACATTACATTTCATGATATTTTTAATTAAAATATACCTACTAAGTGAAATGTGGATACTTGTGTATTATCACAGCGCCAGTTACGTAGTCAGCATAGTGTCCCTGCTCGGATCAGCGTAGTGTTCCCGCGGCCAGCGTAGTGAGCTTCCCTGTCAGTATCCGCGTCGTGTTCCCGCAGCCAGTGTAGTCAGTACGTTCGCAGCTAGCCGGAGCTTACGTAGTTAGCGTAGTCAGTCAGCGTTATGCAGTTACCGTAGTCAGAGTTGTGTCACCGCTTATTACATTGTGTGGAAACCATTGACAATTTTTAACCTGCCTGACATGACAGGTATGAATGTGTTCCTGAAACACCCCACTATCCACGTCAGCCCGAATCGTGGCGATTGGACATGGTACACGCCCTCCCGACCTGTCCATACCCCCACTATCCATGTCGGCGCGGAGTTGATTTTATAAAGTGTGGCGAGCGCAGCGAGCCCGAAGCATGGCGAGCAGACGCATATTATTTGGCGTATATTCTGCATCCCCTCACGGGGCTCGCTCTGCTCTCCACACTTTATAAAACCAACTCCACATCAACGTGGATAGTGGGGGTATGAACACGTCTGGAGGATGCGGGGCTCGCAGCATCTGCCACGCTTAGGGCTGGCGTGGATAGTGGGGTTTGAAATGGAAGCACTTGCCAGTATGTAGCACGGAGCACTGGCAAATGTGTTCTTTATTGTGCATGAGACGCACTTGCGCACCGCACCGAACCCCTAACCCTGTCTGTCTCCCTAAAGTGGACACGGGCAGGGTTGCCGTACCATGCCGCAACAATTACTAAGACGCACAAGCGTATTAGATGCTTGTGCATCTCAGGCAGATGGAGCGCCTGCATGATCACCGGCGTCCGCCAGCGCAGTGGATCTGGAGGTGAGAGGCGCTCACTAGGGATGCCGGGGACAGAGCTGCATCTCTCGGGGACAGTACAGTGACTGCGCTGCCTGACGGGGACACTACGCAGGGCTGCTGCGGGGACACTATGCTGACTGCACTAGGCTGCTGTTGGGCTACACTGACAGCATAGCATAAGGTGGCACCGTGATAATACACAAGTACTTAAATGTGCCGGTCTGGTGGTAGTTATAATCACTGTCCCTCTGAGAAAATTCACTATTTTGAGCCCACAGCCTTTGGAGTAGGCAAAGGCTTGCTCCTGCAAGAAAGCCTACATATGCTTAAGTGAAACCTTTTTATTCATAATATAATATATACTGTATTATATATAATATATATGAAATATATTCTTTTTTTTTTTACGCAACATTTTTATTTCAGTTTATATAACAAATGTGATCATTGTTAGTAGATATTTTGCATCTTACAGAGATGTTGGAACTTAAAGGGTTAAAGCAGTTGCATGGTTTTAACTAACATACATAGGAGTCATACTGTAGGCCCCATTTATGATAGAGGCTGCCATACACAGTGCTAATTAGCCTCCTGCATGTTATTTGGGACCTATTCTGCTATAGGCAGTTAGTAAATAGTCAGAATACATAAAACCATGCAGAAACTGCAGACTCTACATAACTGTATCAAAAAAGTTGACAAATAGGGTCCTCAATGTACTTTTCATTATTTTGCCTACAAATTAACATAACATGTTGGACTTTTCCAATATGAGTTATGGAGGAGAAACGGGGAAGGTCTCTGCCATTTCATGGAGACATTCTGGAGGCACAAATTTATTAAATAAAAGGCCATAAAAATCAGATGATGCTTAGACAAAAATGGAAACAAATAGATGTGTTATGTACATGACACCAATTACAAAATTCAGTGCTTCTAATATAGGTGTATGGTGGTAAGCTTGAGACCTAATACTAAGAATCATTTACCAAGTTTTGACTCTCCAGCAATTTCAGAGCTGCTCTAAAGTCAAGTAAGTCAGATCACCTGGAATACTAAATGGCATTCATGCATACCTGCCAGCTGCATAAATGTAGAGTTTTTTCTTTGATGCATTCGTGAAAGTCACATTGACCTGTCTAAGTGACTTTGGCAGTCATGGTAGAGAGGCATGTCTTATGGGTACTGTCTTTGTGTCTTGCAGGGAGCTGACCTTGTTTTGGAGTAAGCTTCAGCGACGTATTGAACCATGCTTAAATACCTTTCTTGAAAGATGTAGGCAGTTTGGTGTGATTGCCAAGACACGTCAGCACCTATTCTTTCTTATTAAAGTTGTACATACTGAGGTAAGTGTCAAATTATCTGTCCCATTGTCTGTTTAATGCCAACCTATCCTAATCTGTATCCTGCTACTTGGCAGCCTGGCTTCCATTTTCTATGGTAGGTGTGCTAAATCCAGGAAACTTTGCAGTCACCACCTGGCCACCTTTGTAGCTGGAGACTGTGACTTACATTACATACAGCAATTTAAGGCTCCATCCTTTTTTTTTTCCCCTGTGGATAGCTGTGGGATGCTGATTTTGGGTTGACCTGGACAATGGGTTGAACATAGCAAAAGGTTAACATAGTAATGGTCGACACATGAAAAGATCAACCTGAGCTTTACTGTTGTTTTTTTCTTCATACTTCACAATTCATGTGGACTATTATAGGGAATAGTAAAATGTGCCTAGCACAGCAAATCCGCTTACCTAAAGCATGGCGAGAAAAGTAGTGTTATTTTTGTTAAGCAGATTTTTGGTGTGCATTATATAGTTATTTTGTGACTGTTTATACCAGTGGTTCTTAACCTCTGTCCTCAAGTACCCCCCAACCATTCACATTTCCAAGTCTCCACACAGAATCACAGGTGAAATAATAAGCTCCACCTGTGATCTTTTAAAATGTGTCCGTGAGTAATGAGTGCACCTTTAGGGTGACCTGGAAAAGCTGAACTGTTGGGGGTACTTGAGGACCGGGGTTGAGAACCATTGGTTTATATTGCATTCTAAAAGAAAAACATTTCATCACCTATTGCCGTGTAAAGATGAAAGATTTAGCCTCAACTGGTTTTACTGGAAATAACTTTAATTTATTAAGCTAATCATTTACATTATGGAAAGGTAGTGGACTTTTCATGATTTCTTCCCATAGTTACTATGCATTTGAGCCATTATAGAAAATTACCCAGGACCGTTTCTCTTTTTTATTTTTTTCAATTAAAAAAAGAAAATCACTGGTATACTTTGTGCAATAGTGCACACTGTCAAAATGAGGAGAAACTGATTATTCAAATTACCTCCTCCATTATAATATGTTTCGAAATGCTTGTGCATCAAAAATTTAAACTGATTTCTTTTACAGGCTGGAGATGACGGCGTTCCAGTTTCCATCATGCTATGTATACGGGCGCTTCAAATTACGTCAAATGAAACCGATGCGACAAAAACGTCTGTTTGCAAAACAATAGCATGCCTCTTGCCACAAGATTTGGAGGTGAGACGAGCCTGCCAGCTCACCGAATTTCTATTTGAACCGACATTTGAAGGACTAAGTGTATTGGAAGAACTTTTTCTTCAGCCTGATCAAAAGAATGTTGAAGAATCAAGTGTTATTTCAAATTCTCTTCGCTGTGAACTCTTGCTGTCCTTGAAAAGTCACTGGTTGTTTGATCCTGAGTTCTGGGATTGGAAAACATTAAAGCGGCATTGCCTTAAGCTCCTTGGAGAAGAAGTTTCTGATGCAGAGGAAGACAATTATGGTGAACCTTCAGTCAGTGAATCTGATCTTTTAAATTCCTCTTTGGCCAGCTATGCTTTACACAGTGAACAGAATGAAGATTCCCAAGATTATGCGTCCAATGAAATGGAGAGCATTAAAGTGAAAAAGCCAGTTGGGTCTTCTGAAAGGTATAAACGTTGGCTACAATATAAGTTTTTTTGTCTTATCTGTAAAAGAGAAGTCATTGAGGCAAGAATTCTCCATCATGCTAAAATGCACCTCAAAGATGGAATTTATACATGTCCGGTCTGTGTGAAAAAGTTCAAAAAGAAAGAAATTTTTGTCCCTCATGTAATGGATCACATGAAAATGCCCATGAGACATCGCCCTAAAAAGAAAAATGAAGTTGTTGAACTCAAAGCAGAACTAGACTTTGCCGAGGAAGAAAATGACTCCAATGGTTACATCTCTTTTAGAATGATGCAAGATAAAAATCTACAGGACCGAGATGTATATCCATGTCCTGGCACTGGCTGTTCTAGAGTTTTCAAACAGTTTAAATATTTAAGTATACATTTGAAAGCCGAACACCAAAACAATGATGAAAATGCAAAGCATTACTTAGAATTGAAGAATCTGAGAGAAAAGTGTGCTTTTTGTCGGCGACATTTTGTATCAAATTTTCATTTAAGACAGCATATGAGAATTCACCTTGGAGCACTGCCTTTCATGTGTGTGTCTATAGACTGCAATGAAAGTTTTAAAACTATTAATGAACTACTAAATCACAAACAAACGCACTTGGAACTTCAGTACAAGTGTGAGCTAGAAGGATGCCACCTAGTTTTCAGTGACTTAGGATGTCTATACCATCATGAAGCTCAGCATTTTCGAGATGCTGCATACACTTGTACTTTTCCACGCTGTAAAAAGTTTTATTATTGTAACTCTGAGTTCCAGGATCACATTGCCACTCACGTAGCACACTCTGAAAGCTGCTGTGATAAAAGGACTGATTTCTCTTCTAATGACCCAAAAAAGGAGGAGGATGAACTCTTTGGTTCTAGTTGTAATTACATACCTTCGCTACCAAGTAGAAATGTAGTGACTGGCAAGAGAACAGATTCTCTCTCCAGAGAGTCTAGTGACAAGCACTCAGAAGATTCCGCCAATACGGAAACATGCTTATATCACGATGCAAGTTCAGACTGCAGTTGTAAAAATGAAAACAAAAGGCCAATTGATATTGAAAGACTTCGTAAGTCCACATTTAAATACACAAGTGATTCGGACAATGTCCTCAACAACTTAACAAATAGTGAAGTCCCATCCAGTACATACATTAAAGAAGAACTTGGGAAAACAGAGGAAGTGTTATGTGATATTGTAAGTTCAGAAATCCACATAAAAAGTGAAGAAGAAGAAATTTCTACATCTGATGTCTTTCAGAGTTCTGCCACTACAGAGGACACCTTGGCTGAACTTCTCACTAGTCTGAAACAACTGAATCTAAGAAATTCTAATTCCTCAGTAACCAACCCCACAGCTCAAGGTAATGACTCCGTAGCCAGTTGTTCTTATAACTCTGCTGCAACACAAAATGGCACCAACCAGAAGCAAGAAAAGATATTTACCCAGTATTTATCCCGGTTAGCAGCCAAACCATTTTTTTGTGAGCTTAAAGGTTGCAAATCATGTTTTGTTACAAAAGATGCTCTTTTATTACATTATTGTAAAAAACACAACTATACAAAGGAAAATGCTCTCAAACTAGACATGTTACAAAAAAAATATTCTCCTTTTGAGTGCCATATCTGCCAAAGACGTTTTACAAGGCGAACGCTACTTCGGATTCATTATAAAATCAAACATCACATAAGCAAAGAGAAGGCAAGGGCAAGTGTTGCAAAACTTGATAACAAGAAAATTAAAACGCGTATTAGAAGTCAAAGACGAACAAACTGCTGGAGAAAATTCCAGTCGAGTGACGCAAACCGTGAAATTCATGAAAGAGCATCTCCAGTGCATGAAGACTTTAATTCTGAGACCAATGCAGATTCACTATCTGATGAGACAGACACTGGCAATATGCTTGGCGCATCAAGAGATGAAGACTTTCCAGCTGGAAAAGGAAGGGGAAGACGAGTAGTAGCTCAAGGAAAGTTGTGTTACATCTTAAATAAGTATCACAAACCATTTCACTGTATACATAAATCATGTACTGCTTCCTTTACAAGCCAAAGGGGCTTAGTTCGCCATTACCAGCTTGTGCATCAGTATAACCGGGAATCCTTGTGTTTGGAAAAAGAAAAGGAACAAAACAAGTCAGAGCACGGTAGATGTAGAAGAATATTTACTTGCAAATATAAAGAGTGCGGAAAGAGTTATATTTGTGGAAGCGCACTATCTAAGCATTACAAAGAATGCCACGATCATAGTGAAACTGAAGACCAGGACCTTGATCTCTTTGATGCCGATAACCACTTAAAAAGCCAAACGGATGATGAAAAATTTAGTGACGAAACTGAAAGTGAAGAGTCTGAAATTTACTGTGATGTAGAGGGCTGCGATGAAGTGTTTTCAGATCATAACAAATATGCCCGGCACATTATGGCCCGTCACCGGAAATATAATCTATATGAGAGCAGGAGAAAGAGGAAAAAAAAAGCAGAAGAAATGGATGAAAGCTACGTTGAGCCTAAACGTCGCAACCGTTTACTTTATAAAAAGAAAAAGTTAAGAGTAAAGCACAGGTTTGTTAAGAAAGATACGCCGGTTGAATTTAAATCCATTGAGGAAGGATTACAAATGTGCGTCCAAAATATCAATATGACTCAATTCCCATGTATGATTCATGGATGCGCTTCCGTTGTGAAGTTAGAAAGTAGTATTATTCGACATTACAAGTTGACACATCACCTGGCTCCCGCCTATGTTGCTGATCATACAACAGAGTTGGTTTACTGTGTGAAAAACTTTCCCGGTGGTAAAGAGCAATCCATTTCCAGAGGAGAATACAGTCTCGACAAACGTGATTGCAGTCAGGACCATAAAATGCCCAGTTTGCATAACGATGTTCGCTGTACCTCGTTGGCTGGGGATGACTCTTTGTACAACTCGAACAGTGATTTGAAAAGAAATGGTCCTGTGGAGAGAGACTTTTTGAAGTACAGTACATCCTCAAAACACAATAAGATCTCAAATAGTAACTTTAAGGAGACAGACATACGATCTCCCTTCCGTAAAAATTTGGACAGAACTGTTAAATCTAGTGAAAAAGAAAATGTTTCTCTCACCAGTTTCCAAAAGGGATACAAAACCGAAAACAATAAATCAAGTTACTTAACTCATCCAGTAGATTTAAATGCTCTCATTTCTACAAAAGACAATCAAGAAGAGCAAGAACAGGCAGCTGTGGGACTTAAGAATTTTAAGCCAATGGGGTTTGAGTCATCGTTTTTAAAATTTTTACAGGAGAGTAGGGAAACAGATGATGAGTTTGATGAGCTTGAATGGAATTATCCACAGAAATGCAAGCTCCAGAATTCTTTGCAAAATCAGAAGCGATCCTGTAAAGATCTAAATGATCATGAAACATGTTTGTCCCATGGCAAAACCGAAGCATCAACCCCCACATTACAAAATTTAAGGACAATGTTGGACAAAGCTTTGGCAGACTGTGGTGACCTGGCTTTAAAACAGCTCCACCAACTTTATCAAAGGCCTGTTGTTGTCCTGGAGCGCTCAAACTTTACATCACCTCTAATAGACTTGTTTTCCAGCAAAAAAACTGATGAACTCTGTGTGGGTATTTCATAGAGACCTCCCATAAAAATATGCCAGTATTAATTTTGAGGGAACCTATCTGAGTGACACATGATTATTTGTTAATAAGAGGTGTACCATATAGACATTTTGTGCAATTAGATGTAACATTTCATGAATGTATTTTATCTGTGTTCACAATCTCTTTGGTTTATCTTCCCAACAGATTAATGTACTTGGTGCTAGGACATCAATATAACGGGGCTTCCTTTGACAATAAATGTGCATGATTGTCTGGGAGTTTTGGGGTGTTACAAGGTTTTCATACTTGAATGAATATGCACTTAAACGTGCACTGTGTAAATATATTGTACACTACAACCTCTTATATTTTTTGAGTTCTGTTTCAATAAATTACAAAATATCACCTGTTTTGACGGAGCATTCCAACTTTTTAAAATATATTTTTTTACTATAACATAAGGCTTTAAATATTTTTTGCAAAAAAAATCACGATATTGATTTTCTTTTTTGGTTCTTCCTTTCTTACATTTGAAAGTGCTTTAGAAAGGTTTGCGTTTTCTGCACTGAGTGTAGGCTTAGTATGTCATATATTTAAGTAGAATGAAGATACTTTGATTTAACTGATATTTCTCTGATGCACTGCAGATATTAATACTTTGTCCCTCGTAATTGAGTTTTAAAATGTGAAAACCATCTTTCTTTTAATTAAATTTTTGCAGGATTGTAAAATTTCCATTTGAAAATGTGACATTCTTAAAACTATAAAATAGAAAATGTAATATTTGCTGTTGATATATCTAGGCCATTTTGTTTTCATACAAAACTTTCAGGATTCTTCAAGGTACTAATAAAGATAAAACAAAAACAGGTTGTTACTTCTTTATACTTTATTGTAATGCTATATTACAATGTTAATGGAATGTTGAAATATTTCAAATAACCCAATATGTGTTTATGCCCATAATCTGTGAGCGATTTCAATATAACTTTAATGAGCCAACATTATATATTGCAGTACTTTCAAAAACAGTGCTCCAAAAAAACATACACCAGCCTAAAGCTGACCCTGCCAAAATGAGCTTACAGTTTGAGGTGTTGGAAACTATACTATACATAAGTTATTGGCATAACAGTTGTAGCTGTTGGTGGGAATACTTTTTTGGCTTTTGAAAGTCAGATTTATTCTATGCCTCCAATATTAAAGAAGTTGTGTGCTAGTGTTAGAATGAGGACAGTGAATGTGTGGATGCATATGTTATCTACTCAAGGTGATCAGTAGCCGTTTAAAGTGACCGTGTGTCATTATTTTCATTACACACATTTAATTCTTGTTCTGATCAAGGTTTTTTCTTGTATATCTGAGCTCTATTGTAGTTTCCAGTTAACAGTAGCTGCATCTGATACATGTTTTGCATTATACACACTGCTGTACAAAGTCGGGACAATTATGCCCTGTTTCCAAAATTTATAGCAGTCGGCAATCGATGAGTCCATATAGATGACCAATGCAGGGACAGAGAGAGTTTCTTAATGACTGTTTCTATATCTCCTTTTTCACTGACTACTTTTACCTCATATCCATCGGATAGGTGTCAGTGCACAAAGTCACTTATTTGTTTATTTTATATGTCTTAATGACTGTTTATTTAAGTTAAGTGAGATGGTATTTGAGCATGCTTTTCATAATGAGACTACTCTGGAATCTCCAGTTGCATCCAAATATTGTGGAGTAGATTTACTAAAGTGCTGGTTTTTGGAACGGATATGTTGTACTAGAGATGTGTAGCTCACCCATGAGCCGGATTTTTAAACCGTCTCTACTAATTGAGCCGTGGTTCATGGAGCAAGGCAGTTCTTCACTGTCACTAACAGGAGCCGGAGCTCATTGCTGCTTGCTTAGTCACACATGCACAGGGACCAGGTTGGGTCCTCTGCTCTGTTGAATTGAAGCGAGACGGTTCTTCCAATCATTGACAGTGAACTAGGAACCTTCGCTCACTATTCAGTTGAGCGTACAGCGTTAGACCTCCCCCTCCTCCACTGCTCCATGTGGTGCACTCCTCCCTGGGGTGGACAGGGAGTCCCTGCATGCCCGTACAGCAGCCTCCCCTAACTGCTCACTGTAATAATAGTGACACATAAGCACTTATGTGGCACTATTATTACAGTGAGCCGTTCAAAAGACCCAGTTATTTTCTGTGAGCTGAACCTTTATGTGCTGCTCACGGAAAAGAGCCGCCTTGCCCATCTTTGTTGTACAGGTCTAGCACCTTCTAGAAGAGAATTACTAAATTGATTGGCTGCTATGGGCAACTTTTCCACTTCAAAAAAATCCCCACTCTTGTAAATACTGGCCAACAAATTTTATCTTTAGGAAAATATTTAAGTCAAGTCGCCTTCTGCACAGATATTAGGAACACAAAAAAACCCGCTATAATCAAAGGTAAGCTAGACTAAAACATGTGGGATTTAATGTAATACAACAGGAATAAAATAATAATTTGAACTGATTTTGTTAATGAATGTTGAACTGTGTTGTGTTTTGGCAACCGTAAAAATTCTTCAAGAAGCTCATTATGAATATATTAAATTGACCAGATTTTTATTAAGCTTTTAATTTTATGGGAACAAATTAGTTTCATGCCGGGTGAGCCCGGCAGTGGAAATCAGCTGGTCGCAGGAGCATGTTACTGTGACCAGTGATCACTACGTGGGAGAAAACGGAAGCGCGCACGCAGTGATATATCACCAGTGCACACTCCCATTGCGCGCAATATGGTCGCTCAGCGACCATATTGCCCACGATATTAGACAAAATCGCGCCCGTGTGTACACAGCCATAGAGTAGGAGAACGGTGCTGTGAACGGGGTGGGATGAGACTAATGCTGGCCAAACATCAGACTAACTTTCCTCCAACCATCCAACTAGTTGGTTGAATGGAATAAAAACCTGGTACTGGATAGGAGCAAAATGTAATTTGTAATTCATTTGTTTCCCAAATCTGAAAATGGACAACTGTCACTCAAACAATATACTGTAGTTGGACCTATTTGATTTAAACAATTTCACTGAATGTTTTTGTCCATTCTCCTGAGTTTGTGAGCAAATTGCTTATTGGTATTTGCCCCATACAGTACCAGATTTTCAGTCCAACCAACCAACTACTTGGAGGAAAGTTGGTCTGATGTGTGGCCAGCATAAGCTGCAGTGAAAATGTTTGTTGGACAGTACAGCAGTAAGAATGGATAAGATGCAGACTATAATACAGGTAGTCTAAGATGTAGACTAGTCTTTAACAGATTTCACAAGGCTGGGTACAAATTCTAAAGAAATATTGTTCAAACAATAAATTATATACTGTTAATGGGTTGACTGGTGTGAACAATGTCGTTAACAGATGACTGCCATTCAGCACATCTGAAAGCTATAGCAGAAAATCTGAATATATGCAACCCGCTGACTGCCTGCCCATACACAGGCTGCAGGGATTGCTGACACTCACATCACAGGAAAGCCTGCCTAATTGTAACTTCTGGTGTGGCATATTGCGGGGCTGATTAGTAGGTATGGATTTTGCTTGTCAGATGCAATTTTCTTTCTAGTGTGTACCCAGCCTAGAACCTTCCAACTAAATTCAATTGAAGTCAGGCATTCCCAATCTCAGTCATTGAGGCACACTGTCCATGATTTAGCAAAATAAGTTATACTATTAAAAAGTTTAATATTGATAACAGGGTGGACTGTGGTGTAGCAACTTATAATATGAATAACAGCAGAACCATTTTTTCAGAACCATTT
Source organism: Crinia signifera (assembly GCF_055691185.1). Lineage (NCBI taxonomy): Eukaryota > Metazoa > Chordata > Amphibia > Anura > Myobatrachidae > Crinia > Crinia signifera. The sequence goes on from NC_139218.1 coordinate 209,305,371, forward strand.
TTTCAAAGGAAGATGCAGTACTGAGCTTATTGCAGCTCTGGTAAAGGTAGGTATATGTCCTATGGAGCCCAAAGCTGAGAGGGGCGTATCTAATCTTTCAAACTTACATGTGTAACATACATGTTTCTCTGTCATCCATATGGGATACTGGGGTCTCAATACGATGGGAATACAGAGTTTGCTGCAGGAGACAGGCACATAAGAATCTTCAGCAGGATGTACTGGCTCCTCCCCTCTATGTCCCCACCTACGAGCTAGTTTAGAGAAATGTGCTCTCAGAAGTGAATGCACACTCCTGGAGCTCCAGAGAGTTTTTCTTCAGTTTACTTTTATTGGTTTGGGTTTTCTTTTTGGGACTAAACAGCATACCTGCATTGTGGGAGCCACGGGTCTGATCAGTCACCGGCCTCTTAAGGTGCAGAGCGGTTCACTGCTCCAATGTCCTGAGAGAGTGATTGTAACTGCGAGCATTGCGCTGCAGCAAGCACAACCCTGGCATAAATCCAAAGACATCTGTGATGAGTGTTACCCAGGGACCCCATTAGGGGGGTTCTGCCAGTTCAAGGTGCGGCATGAGGGCAGCGGCAGTGATCTCCCCGCGCAGGGGTTCTGCCCCTCCCGCCTCCCCCCCTTCCTTTTGGGTGCGTTGTTAGTTTCCTGCTTCTCCCTGCATGAAGGCAGATGCCATTGCTAATCAGAGGGTACTCCTCAGCAGTGTGGAGGTGAAAGGGAATCATTTACAGCAGAGACAGCAGCATATAGACGCTAAGTAGCGCTTATTAAAGTGTTAATATCCCTGTTATATCATACCAACTCATCAATCCGGGAGTTCAGGTTATGGCTGTACTGGTCTCCAGGTGCCTCTGAGTTTCCCACTGCACGTGCTAGTTTTAGCATATAATTTACACATCTGTACACATTGACTGTGTGATTCTGTGATTTACACATATATATATATATATATATATATATATATATATATATATATATATATATATATATATATATATACACACACACACTGTGTGATTTACAGTTTATTTCCAAGATGGTAAGAAAACTGACATGCATTGTTTGCAGTGCAAAGTTTCCCCCTGCTTCTGTCTCACAGGTAATGTGAGCAGTGTATGTCACCACAGCTCAGTGGTATTTCTTAAGGGGAGTCACAGGAGTCTTCCTGAGCAAGCACTATGTTTGCTGCAAATGGGCAGCAGACACAAAAGATGCAGCAGGATTAAATCAGACCAAATTAGCATATGTTTAAAAAATTAAAATGGCAACAGGCCTCGAATTTTAACATTAGAAGGATTTTTCCCAGGCTAAAGTATGGTAATAGTTTGTGCGTAGAGGATGTTTTTATTGGGGGAATAATGCATGGCTCTGTGGTCATCTCAGTCTGGATAAAACCATGCAAATTATTAGTGAACCCATTATCGAATTAAGTGGTTTATAAAATACTCTGCTGAAGGGAAACAATGATTCATCTTTATCCAAGGTAAGTGAGGATCTCTAAGACTTGAAAGGGAAGTCAAGAGGTGACTAGAGGGAACCCGACAGGGTTTTTGGGGCACACTTGTGAAATAAAGAAAAAAGGCTAGAGACCATGCAACTTGCATGGACTCTCAAGGGGAGCAGTCGTGCTCAGCACAATAATGAACAGCTTTTGAGTAATGAAACTGATTAAAAAAAGCAGAATGAATTCATATATAAGCCATATATTATATGATAATTCGCATTAAAAGTTAGAAGTGCACTTCACATAAAATTAAACATATAAGACCTACAACCTATAACATAGGCTCTCTTGTTCAAGTTCTTATTTCAAGTTTGAGGCTTGGAGATGGTTTAGCATATGCATCTAATAATTAGGCAAGGCACAATTCCATACCTCCCAACTTCTGTCCGTGCGAGCGCCCGAAAAGGGGGCGGGGCGTATGCAAATGAGGGCGCGGCTTATGCTAATTAGCCGCGACCTCATTTTCATGAGAGAATGGACGCTGTGCGCATGCGCACAGCGTCTATTCTACTAGATTGGGGGTCTCCCAACTGCCACCCCCCGCAGCGGGACAATGCCTGCCGCGGGTGGGACAACGGGACAGGACCCGAAAATCGGGACTGTCCCTCTAAAATCGTGACAGTTGGGAGGTATGCAATTCATAATTACCAGTCCCGGACAGGATTTGATGATAATCTCCTTAGTTAGCAATTGTAATCCATCACTGGATGTAAACACCGACCAGAGTATTCATTCCTTCCTCCTATTGCAGAATGGAAGTGGGCTCCGGTTCTCAAGGGAATAATTCCTCAGCTGGGCAGCCTCTTGGTCTAGTAGTGTATTTCAGTTTTCAGCGGTAGCTCGCTCACTGCGGTTATGATAAGAATTTCTACAGCTGGATAGTGGCAACTATATATGATTACTGAAACAATTAAAATTTAACTTTTATTGGCAAGACCGACATTTATTGGACACCTGAAAATACATTAAATACATACAGCTGACGCAGTCATATAATATCATGTTCCACATGTATAGAAGGCAGTAAATAGCACAATTAATAGGATCTAATCCTTTATTAGCGTAGAGGGAGGGAAAATGTTTACAATTAACGGTTTCTCCTCTTAATGGCACAATTAAAGTTCAAATCTATTCAATTTACAATCAAATTCAGGCAGATTACATATGACCTGCCCGTGTTAGGCAGAACAGCCAGCAAAAACACCAAGCGGACAGAGCCGCTGTGGGAGGCAGGTGAGCTTGGGCGGTGCCCGTTACCTTACACCTGTTAGAAGATTGGCTTCCTTATAGTCTGGTCACGGTAGTGTGCGGACAAATCGGAGTTTACAGGATGCCGGTTCGGCTCGTCTTCCGTGGGAGCCAGGCTGAGGGGGGCGGGGTTGTGTCATGTAGAGATGGCTAGTGAATCGCTGTCTCATCTCAATGTCTCGAATCATTAAGCTGACTGCGTGATTCGAGACACTCGCTGTTGGATGAGTCGAGACAGCAGCAGCATTATTACACTGCACAATCACTATTAAAGCTGTATACTAGCCAGCAGCAAGGGACTGAGCCTTTGCAACTCACTAAATGTGTTGTGAGCCGTGCACTGTCTCTCTCTGTAATTTTTAATAAACTGTAATTCTTTTTTCACCATACACCTGACCTTTCAAAAAATTGTTATTCTGTAAAATCCACCCTAGCGCAGTCGACAACCCTTTTTCTTCTGTATATTGTATTGGGGTTGACTACCCCTTTTTTTAGATTGCAGCTCACTAGCCAAGCACACCCATACTAAGCGCCTTTTTTTTGGGGGGGGGATATTTTTATATCCTCCCTTTCTCTGTCTCTCTCTGTGCCTGCTGTAATTCCATGAGTTGTGAGCCCAGCCATGGTCTTCCTGTCTTCCAGCACACTGAGTAACTGAGCCTCTGCAACTCACTAAATGTGCTGTGAGCCGTGCACTGTCTCTCTGTGCCTGCTGTAATTCCGTATGAGTTGTGAGCCAAGCCACTCTTACTTCCTGTCTGCCCTGCACACTGAGTGACTGAGCCTCTGCAACTCCCTGAGTGTGCTGTGAGCCCTGCACTCCCTGTGCCTGTAATTCCATATGAGTAGTGACCCGAGAGCCGAGTCACTGATTCAACATCCTTCACTGAGTTGAGCCTTGTGTCTCAACTCATTTCAATGAATCGCTTTGGCCGTGACTAGTGTCATGCGCATCGGCAGACACGTGTTTTGCTGAGAAGCTTGGTCACTGACGCGTGGAGGAAAGGGTGGGGGGGGAGCGTCTTTTGTGAGAATGTTCCACCAATTAGGAGCGGAGATGATGATTGATGTATGTTGGAACCAATAGGTTTCCATGCCAGATTAAGTTATTGTGTGGAGTAAGTTGGGTAGTTTGCTGCTAGAGCAGGCATGTACAAACTGGCCCTCCAGCTGTTGTGAAACCACAAGTCCCACCATGCCTTGCTACAGTTTTGCTATTAAGGAACGCTAAAACTATGGCAAGGCATGCTGGGATGTGTAGTTTCACAACAGCTGGAGGGCCATAGTTTTGACATGCCTGTGCTAGAGGGACATAGATGGTGTTGGTATGCAGTCCTGATTCATAATGAAACGGTTCAGTTATTGTTTTGTCAGTCATGTAATAAGCTGCTGCGGGGACCTCAACTAGATTGGTATATAGTGTATACCTTTGGTATTGTTGAAATATGAGCTCTGATAGGAGCTATAGGCACATATAAACTGTGACTGTATGCAGCAAAACTAGTTACCTTGTTCCTAGGCAGATTGCCATGGGGTAGTGCAGGGGTCTTCAAACTATTTTGCTCTGGGACCCCATCAGACAATAAAAATAGTTACAGGACCCCAGCAAGTTACTACAGAAGGTAATCACATCACAGTGTAGTCAGCACACAGCACATACATGGCAGCATTGTGGGGGCACAACATGATGGGAGGAGTATGAAATAACAGACAATTACACAGATTTTTCAGACTCCTTGAATCACTGACTGAGATTACAAAAGTCATCAGCCTGATGGTCAGCAACATGGAGTGACAACCCCATGCTGAGAAGGTATGGACCCACTTTGGAGTCAGAACCCACATTTTGAGAACCGCTGGGGTAATGTATTAGATTACTTAATTTAAGGCTTCTTAGGCAGATGATCCAAGATGATGTACAGGTTGCGATAACTTTGTAACAATGTGATCTTAATGTAATGGCAACATGTTGGCATGGAAACCTGTTGGTACCAACACATATCAATCATCATCTCCGCCCTTCATTGGTGGACACTCCCCCACCCTTCCCTCCATGTGTCAGTGACCAAGCTTCTCAGCGAAACACCTGTCTGATGACGCGCAGGAAAAACACCCCTCCCCCGGCACCCTCAGCTGGGCTCCCACAGAAGACGCGATGGATCGGCGTCTTGTATACTCCGATTTGTCCGCACACTACCATGACCGGACTACTTGGTGTTTTTCCTGGCTGTTCTGCCCGTCTGTTTATTGTTGAGCATATCACCCCATTTTGTTGCTAATCAAAAAGGTGCTGTCCGTGATCTTTCATTTTATTGCAGGTACACTATTTGTTAAATTGTATAGCACATACAATTTAAGACTAAATCAGGTGGAGATAGCCCGGAGTGCAGACAACTCCTGGACTTGCTCTCCCGTTATGAATGTATTTACACCACTGTACTGTCATATTACGTGGTGATCTGGCTCAGGCTGGCCACATCTGTTTAGTTGCTTAAATTTCACCACCAGTGCTTAAACAACCCCGAGGTGAACTGGGTGATCAGATCATCACCACACTGACACCCAGAATACTTTCCTTTTCGGATTGAGGGTATTCCTTTTTTCCTTGTTTCCCGGTTCACATGCTTGATGTAATAATTTATTCATGTACCACTGTCATTTACCCACCTACAATTCTGGTTCCAACTGTACCTGCCTGCCTACTTTTTCCATTTCAAGGGAGGTCTGCTCTGCCCCCTCACTCTCATCTACCACCCAATACTGAGTAAGATGGTGGACAGCAGAAGTGGGGTCACTGCATAATATTCCCCCCTGGCTTTTCTATTAAACAGTCTATCACTTTGCGGCTCTCTCATTTACCAAACCTTTGGTGTTTTTCTTCCTGCAATGCCCCTGGGGGTAACAGGGGAAACACTCATTGGCGAGGTAAACAGCAGAAGCAGCCCAAGCTCTTTACCATCTAGCTTTACTCGCTTATCATTAAAATTACAGCCATACCTCACTGGACCGCCTGAAACCATCAGAACTCAGAAGCTAAGCAGTGACAGTCCGGTCTAGTACCTGTCTGGGGAACCGATAGGGAATATTCAGTGCTGTAGACAACCATAAATGCAGAAGCAACTGAGCGCAGTGGGCGAGGCATGTCATTTATTTATTTTTCGGTACTTGTTTCCTAGAACGGCCACAATCGTGAGTGATCGTGGCTCTTAATTAAGGGACACGATCCTCACGATGTGGCCGATTTTTTACAATTTTTTCACTTTGATTGACAGAAATCGGGTCAATCGGTCGGTCGCGACCAATTAAAATCGGCCGCGATGCGACCGACCGATTGACCCGATTTTTCCATAGACTTCAATGTTAAAAAATCTTTTAACATTGAAATCGGTCGGTCTTGTGCCATTATAATGGCACAAGATGAGATGGACTTGATTAAGTCCATCTCACATAGGGAAAAATGATAAAAAAGGTGAAATGGGCCAATATGACCCATTTCACATTTTTTATGTGCCCGCCATGACCCCACGATAGACGTGAACCCGAAGCGTGGCGAGCGCAGCGAGCCCGCGAGGGGCGGCGGTGCGCGTCCTCCGACCTTTTCATTCCCCTACTATCCACTAGGGCGTGGAGTGAGAATATAATAGTGTGGCGAGCGCAGCGAGCCACCGAGCCCGAAGCGTGGCGAGCGCAGCGAGCCCCGCGAGGGGACGCGTATACCTCTGAAGTTAGACGCGTCCCCTCGCGGGGCTCGCTGCGCTCGCCACGCTTCGGGCTCGGTGGCTCGCTGCGCTCGCCACACTATTATATTCTCACTCCACGCCCTAGTGGATAGTAGGGGAATGAAAAGGTCGGAGGACGCGCACCGCCGCCCCTCGCGGGCTCGCTGCGCTCGCCACGCTTCGGGTTCACGTCTATCGTGGGGTCTAGCACACTTATTAACATTTGGGGGGGCAATTTAAACAAATCTGGTGTAAAAAAAAAAAAAATCGGGTGAAAAATCGGCAGATCGGATCGGTCGCATCGTATGCGACCAAATCGCATGCGATGCGATCGATCCGATTTTTTATCTTACGACCACAACGATCTAAATCGTTGTGGCCGTTCTAGGAAACAAGTACCTATTTTTCTTTTCTTCTTGAATCCAGGCATCATATCCTCCTTCCAATTTCACTGCTGATTGAATTTGGGGATTTCTGAAAACGGTTTGTGTCCTGCGCAACTGTAACTGTTATCTCCCTAACACGGGCAGATCAAATGTAATCTGCCTGAATTTGTTTGTTAATTGAATAGATTTGAACTGTAATTGTGCCATTAAGAGGAGAAACCGTTAATTGGAAACATTTTTGCTCACTCTACGCTAATAAAGAAGGATTAGATCCTATTAATTGTGCTATTTTCTGCCTTCTGTACGTGTGGAACATGATTTTATATGACTGAGTCATCTGTATGTATTTAATGTATTTTCATGTGTCCAATAAATTTTAGTCTTACCAATAAAAGTTACATTTTAATTGTTTCAGTAATCATATAAACCTTTATTTCACAAGTGTGCCTCAAAAACCCTGTCAGGTTCCCTCTAGTCACCTCTTGAATTCCCTTTCTAGTTCAGTTCTGAACTCCGTTTGAGAGCACCACAAACTACATACTGCTGCTAAGTTTTATACCAACAGCAGTTGCCATGTTGGTTCTTACCTAAATTCAAAATTTGATTCCTCCAGTAACCTGTGCCAATCCATTCCACTCCATAAGAAGATCTCCAAGACTTACAAGAAATTGGTTGGTGGATTTAACTTGGTTTTTGAAATTCTAAAGATGTTCATAATACCATGCAATATAATTAGCAATAGCTAAAGGATTACATATACAAAACCATTACTTGTAAACATTGGATATTTTAACTGCTCATCTCTAAAGGTGTACATACACGGTACAATTGCTGGGTGCAATGTCACACATCTCATCGCATAGCTTAAATTATGTGCTGCACATACTTTTTGAGCTGAATCTCATTGCATTGCAAAACTGATGCGATGCCATCTAGTCCAAATTGTATACAATCATTGCACCGTGTATGGGTACCTTAAGTATGCATAATGATAGCTTACTTGCTCTGTTCACCTATGCATAACATTTTTAGATATTTAAAATTTTAGAGTCTAATGCAGTGGTACCCAAACTATGTGCTGTGGCACCCTGGTGTGCAGGGGTGCCCTGGATTGGTGGTCCAGGACCAATTTAAAATTATTTATGGTCAATGTAACAGACAAAACCAGTGCTTGTGGCTGGCAATCATAATATATGTGGACAAACAGAAGCAAATCCTGACCCTCACCACATAACTGACTCTCAGCATAACATTTAAACACTATTTACTTAATTTATTTTATTTTTTTCTAAATTGCTCAATAAGAAATTTTTGGCATAGTGATGCCACAACTCACAACATAATTTCTGATACTATAAGGAGCTGTTATTCAAAAAAGTTTGGGAATCACTGGTCTAATGTCTTCTGTTGGGTGTCCAAACTGCCAATTATAATTTATAGGCTAGATAATTTGTACGCACAGATGATGTCTTTCATAGTTTCCTAAACCTAGAGCCCCATATACACTAGAGGATATAGTGAAAGATATGTCTCAGAAAGGGCTTTCTGAGTGATATTTTTCACTCTATTTTCTAGTTTGTCAATATATTTACCAATTAAACCTCAGTTATGTTGTTAACTATGATTCATTGTTCTCCCCATGCTTTAATTTTCAGCCGGTCCACCTGGCAAGAGCTGCCCTGCTGCCCGGCACTTACAGACTCAGAGTCCCCTGACACCCGGCACTCTAACCTAATTGAGACATATCTACATCATATATTTGTTGGCGAGGTGCGCTCTGCACCTGTCTTCTGAGCATCAGCCTGATGGCTGTGTCCCCCTGCGCTCCTTGTCCTGCTGGTGGGCAGTCCCCGCGCCCTGAGTGACAGCGTGTCCTCTGTGTGTCTGTCTCCCTCTCACCGCGCCTTCCCTCTTACTGTGCCGGGGCTCTCTTTCTCCGGTGTGGTGTCTCCCATCTCACCTGGCCTGGGCTACATCGCGTTGTCTCCCATCTCACCTGGCCGGGGCTCTAATTCTCCATCGCGGTGTCTCCCATCTCACCTGGCCGGGGCTACAGCACAATGTCTCCCATCTCACCTGGCCAGGGCTCTCTTTCTCCATCGCGGTGTCTCCCATCTCACCTGGCCGGGGCTACAGCGCGGTGTCTCCCATCTCACCTGGCCGGGGCTCACATTCTTCGGTGCGGTGATGAGGAGGGGAGGGGTAATTCCCTGTGGCAAAGAGCCTGCAACTGGCATCAAGCATGGAACCCCTGGCATCAATCATGCAACGAGAGGGTTGCATGCTGGTTTGTAATGGGCATTACGGCATATGGTATAATATGTAATCGGTATTACGGCATGGCATTATGTGCAAAGGGCATTACGGTGTGTGGCATAACGTGTAATGGGCATTATGGCATGTAATGGGTGTGTAGTAGGCATTCCAGTGTCAATTTTGGGCGCGCGCCTGCGGAGCACAATGTCTGTATTTTAAAACTGCAGTAAGTGACAACAGGCGGTGCTAAATACTCCCCTCTGACAGTGCAGCCCCTCACTTTTTTTATTGCGAAGAACCCCCCACCCAGCTACTTCTTGATGCCATCCAGTTGGAAATGTTTTCTGGGGAGAACACTGTGATTGATGTCTGAAGAACATGCAGGTCAATTTGGCTATATAGCCATACGATCTGCATGTGCAGAGGGTCCCAGTGAAGTCACTGAACGATATCATTTACCTATATTGTTCAGTGTGTATAATGCACCATATTTTGACCTGCGGCCAATATCATTAATTATATCGGCTGCAGCCCCTATCCTCTAGTGTGTATGGGGCTTAAGGGATCAAATCTAAAAATATATTTAAATTAACCAATCTTAGATGGTGAACTGTAGTAAGATACCTAAAAGACCAAACCATTGAATAGCGAGCTATCCAGAACACCTATACCTAGGCATAGGCCAGCTGTGGCTTTCCAGCTGTTGTGAAAATACAAGTCCCAGCATGCTCTGCCACAGTTTTAGCACTCCTTAATAGCAAAACTGTGGCAAGGCATGCTGGGACTTGTAGTTTAAAATAAATATGCTGTGACTTGTAGTGTTGAATTTTTTTGTTACCTGGTTTGAATATAGATGGTAAGGTAAGTTATTCTTGCTGGCTATATTATTGCACAGACATTGTTGGGAACAATCCGTTATAGCAGAGCTATTATTCCTGCTTATTTATCTAATCAAAGTAATATTTTTTCTGATGCATGAAAAGTATTATATTTACAAAGTGAACATTAAGGGGCCTACACACGGGTCGATTACAGCCCCATTTCTAAGCGATCTGACTAGAGCACTTTGAAATGGAGCACGGTGGCAATGCGCTGTCCTGTGCATTGCTATTGCCTGCAGGTAAAGACCATGCATGCACTGTCTTACCTGCTAAGATTGCAGCATTTTGCCTATTAGCATATGCAAAAAGGCTGCTCCGCACAGATCACTCACCACACATCACGGGTGTGCAGCGATGGATGCTGTGCGATCCATGCTTAAGCATGTCTCAGCACCGGCGACCCGTGTGTATGGATCTTTAAATTTTATCACGTTCTTCCTCAAAGCAGTCTATCCAAAGTTGCATGTGCTCAAAACCACTTGGTGAAGCAGGTATGTCTTCTACGTGCTGGATAAAGTCTCCACTGCAGTTTTCTTGATTTAAAATGAACCCCAAACATCTTGTGGTTTATTTCTGGGAACACAAAGAAGTTGCAGGAAGCCAGTTCTGAACTGGCGGCATATGTCCACGGAGACCCAGTAATGCTCTGCATGTTGGAACTTGTGGTTCGCCAAGTCCCAGCATGCTGGGGAGGCCTGCCGAGACTTGTAGTTCACTTGTAAAAAGCAATGGTTTTTTTTTACACTTTTATGCATATCAGCCTGGCGTCCACAGCCCACGAACACCAGGGACAGCCCCAGGCTTCAGCCCTGGACTCGCGAAGCCTGGGTGCGCGGGACCCCTTTATTGGGGGGTTCCCCACTCCCCCAAGTACCTCATCTAGGGCTGACCAGCCACGGTGAGCATGATAAGGCCGGGGGACCTTATGTAAAATGTGTCCCCCGGCTGTGGCATGACACAGCGGGCTGTTGAAGCCCGGTGCTGGTTACAAAAAAACGGGGGACTCACAGTTTTTTAGTCGCCCGTATTTTTGGAACCAGGACTGGTCCAGGAGTCCAGGTCTGGTTTCAGAAATACGAGGGACCCCTACACTTTTTGTCCCCTGTATTTTGGAACCAGGTCCGACTCAATGAGCCTGCGGCTCAATTATGCTCAGGAGGGTAGGACCCCACGCCATTTTTTCAACAAAATGTTAACACAAAATCGCACATGTCCTCAAAATCGCACATTTTCATGACTAAAAATTGCACCATATAGCACATTAAATATGCGAATTCAGGCAAAAAAAAAGCGATTTTAAAAAGTGCAATATGGTGCGATTTCAGAAAATGCAATAAAATCGTATCCTATTAAGGGGGAAACGTACAAAGAATACGAATACTAAAAATCGTATTCGTATTCTTAATATGAATGAGTACGACTGTATACAGCTGTTTCAGCCGTATGCATAGTCGTGTTCCGGAGGGGAATTTACAAAGCAGTCAAATACGACTTTGTAACCTTCTGATGGGGTAAACATTCGTATCAGCGGCCGTAAATAAGGCGGCTAATACAAATTCGTACAGGCAGTCTGCATGAATCAGTCAGATCTATGCAGGCTGCAATGTGTAAAAAAAATTAGAAAAAATAAATAAAAAAACGGCGTGGGGTCCCCCCCACAGCCGTAACCCAGCCCCAAGCTGAAAGAGTCGGGGCTGGTTTAAAAAAATCAGGAAACCCGGCAAATAGGGGTTCCCCGATTATTATTATTTTTTTTTTTTAAACCAGGTCCGGGGCTGGTTCCCAAAATACGGGGGACAAAATTACTAGGGGTCTCCCATATTTTAAGAACCAGCCCCAGGCCAAACCAGCCATCAGGGTAATATAGCAGCCGGGGGACACTTGTTATATAAGGTCCCGCGGCCAAAACATTAACCTAACCCTACCGACCAGTCAGCCTGGCCAGGGGTCCTGAGGACCCCCTCCAGGACTTACCTGACCAGGCTGAAGCCTGGTGCTGTCCTCGGTGACCCTGGAGTGGTGGTCACCGGGCTGATTAAGTGTAAAATAAAGAATTAACTATTGTTTAATATTGTGGAACTATGAGTCCCAGCAAGCCTCCCCCGCAAGCTGGGACTTGGAGAACCACAAGTCCCAGCATGCGGGGCATTAAAGGGCCCGCTGGCACTTTTAGTTCCACAGTATAAAAAAATAGTCAAATAAACACACACACAGACACATGAAAAATAAAACTTTAATACATCCAAAGCCCACACATACTGATACTTACCTATCTTGATCCCGTCGGTAGGTCCTGGGGTCCGGTGCTCCTGGGTCAGGGGCTCCATGGCTGTAGAGTCCGGGAGCCTGGGTCCGGGGCTCCAGGGCTGTAGAATCCGGGGTCCAGGATCCGAAGAAATCCATAGGGGTATCTGTGGAAGGAAATCCAACTTCCCAAGCTCGTCCGGCGAAGATCTGTCCTCTTCTGACGTAGTCCAGGTCTTATAATAATAACAAACACCGTCTATTCTGGCCGGTACCCGAGATGGACTGAGGAGAGACGCAGAGATGTTTCATCTTCTGTGTCTCTCTTCCGAATGATTCTATTGGCCGCCTAGCGGCCAATCAGGAGCCGAGAAAGTAAATACAAATACGAATGTCCCATCAATACTAATACGAAAATTTGTATTTTTGGCATAGTAAATGCCAAAAATACGTTTACACCAAAAAAAAATCTTTTTTCAAGAATTTATCTTAGTAAATTTCCCCTTAAATGTCACCCCTATATTACTGTACACTAGTTACCAGCCTGTCAAGGCAGGGGCCACCGAGAGGTAAGCTGGGCACTGGTAAAATTTTGGGGCTGTGGCCTAATCGTGGGAGGCAAAGTCATGCCCCTTAGCAGGAAAAAAAGTGAAAACCCTCTAAAGCAGTCGAGGGGAGAGCATACCTCCCAACTTTGAGGTCTTGTAAGGAGGGACAATTGTGCATGTCCAAAATTAGGGGGGCGTGACCTATAATCGCAATGTCCTGTGAGACCACACCCCCGTTTAGATGCTGTGGGGGCATGGCAGAGAGGCTCTGTGAGCCTCTAGTCATGCACCCAGTCCCTCTGACTGAGGGAATAGACATGCGCACAGCGTCTATTTAGCGCTGGTCGGCAACTTACAGAGGGGACTCACAACTTTTTGTACAGTAATTCTGATTGTGGTTCCTAAATAAATCTATACCAGAGATCCAGGCCTGTTATAATATAGGGGGATTTGAATACCAAAGATACCTTGATGCGTCTGGCTCCAGTTTAAAACACTGTGAGTGTGGTATGCCATTCTTTTTGGACATCCTCCTTGATCCATAGATGTAAAGATACCTTTATGTGTTTCCTTCTGCCACTTTGGACGTGAGTAGGGGTAGGCAGGGCCGGTGCTAGGCACCGGAGCGGCCCAGGCGGGAGGGGTGCTCCAGCGCTCAACTGCTGGGGGGGGGGGTTGCGCGCTGTCTCTGCCCGGCCACCAGGGGGTTTACGGTGTCTCTGCCCGGCCGCCGGGGGTGCGAGGGTGTGTCTGCCCTGACGCGGGGTGTGTGTGTCTTCCCGGCCGCCGGGGGGGGGGGGTGGATGGGTGCTTGTGATATGGCCACCGAGCTGCTGGGGGGGGGGAGTGTTCAGTCACCGAACTCTTGCTCCGCTGCTCCTGCGGTGGTAGAGCTTTCCAGCTCACTACCGCCATCCAGTGGCCGGCGCCCTAGGCAAATGCCTAGACCTGCCTAGTGGTGGCGCCAGCCCAGGGGGTAGACCAACATATAAATTATACCATTCATTCTTCTTAAAAGTGTATCATTACAAACACCAAAAATACCTTAATAGGAGTCGTTCCATTAACCAACCAGTGAGTGGGGTACGCCTACATTTCTAAAAAGCACTTCTAAAAGCACCATTGAAAGAAACCTTTATGGGATTACACTATTCACTATCTATGTGAGTAGAGGTACACCCCTCCAAATAAGCATTCTGGCTGACATAGAATTGAAAGAGGGATTCCTTCATAAGGCCTTTTCTATATTATTAAAAGTAGAATACACCGTCTCCCATAAGATAAAGAATACTCAAAAGAAAGAAAGACTCTTAGTTTAATTTATTTCACTTTATTGACTACCCAATTTTTCACACATGGTATGTTGTTTTATTTTTAATGATCACATTGGAACTTTCACAAGAAAAATGGATCACATATGGGAAAAAAAATATAAAGACTACCTTAATACAAAGTATTGAAGAAAAAACGGAGGCCCTTTGGGTGACCATAGAAACAGGGGAGAAGGCGATTCTTCGTATAGGGGTGATCTACAGACCACCAGGTCAGGAAGAGGAACTAGACAAGAGCCTATTGCAGGAGATCAATAAAATGGCATTTAAAGGAGAGGTGATAATCATGGGAGACTTTAATCTACCTGATGTAAACTGGGAGCTGCCTGTTGCACGTTCCACCAGAAGTAGGGACATGCTGAATTCCTTGCAAGGAGCATCCCTCCAGCAATTGGTGAGGGAGCCCACTCGTAAGGACCCAATATTAGACTTAATACTTACAAATGGTGACAGAATATCTGACATAAATGTGGGTGAAAATCTGGGATCCAGTGACCATCAAGCAGTATGGTTCAAAATAAAGACAGAGACTGACTCATCGCACACAAAAACAAAGGTGTTAGATTTTAGGAAGGCTGAATTTGTAGAGATGGGAAACTCTGTAAGGGATTCTTTGGCAGAGTGGAAGAACTTGGAAGGAGTGCAGGATAAGTGGGAAAAATTAAAAAGTGCAATTCTAAAAGCAACAGAACTTTGTGTCAAAAGACTTAGGAAAAACACAAGAAAAAGAAAGCCATTGTGGTTTGCAAAAGAAGTAGCGAGTATTGTGAAAGCAAAAAAGTTGGCCTTTAAGAAATTTAAGCAGACGCAGAAGAATGAGGACAAAGAGGTGTATCTTGTTAGACAGAAGGAGGCTAAGAAGGTAATCAGATATGCAAAAGCACAGGCTGGAGAGAAAATGGCCCAGTCAGTGGGTAAAGGGGGGAAAACTTTTTTTAGGTATATAAGTGAAAGGAGAAAAACAAAAAGTGGAATAATTAGACTGAAGACAGAGAGTGGAAGTTTTCTTGAGGGGGACAATGTAATAGCAGATAATATTAATAATTATTTCTGCTCAGTAGTCACTGCTGAAAGAGAGGGGAAGGGGCCACAGTTAAGTTGCAAGTATAGTCAGAAAACTGAGGGAGAGATAAGTACATTTACAGAGAAGAAAGTCCTCACAGAACTCTCAAAACTGAAAGTGGATAAATCAATGGGGCCAGATGGGATACATCCAAGAGCTTAAAGGGGAGCTGGTAAAACCAATAACAGAATTATTCAACCAGTCACTAGCTACTGGAGTAATCCCAGAGGACTGGAAAACAGCGAATTTAGTCCCACTGCACAAAAGTGGAAGCAACTATCGACCAGTGAGCCTTTCATCAGTAGTAGGGAAATTGATGGAAACACTCTTAAAACAAAGAGTTGTAGAATATCTCAAAACCAGCAATTTACAGGATCCAAAACAGCATGGGTTTACTGGGGGAAGATCATGTCAAACAAATCTTATTGACTTTTTTGACTGGGTGACTAAAGTAATAGATCAAGGTGGGGCTGTAGATGTAGCTTATCTAGACTTTAGTAAAGCTTTTGACACTGTCCCACATCGCAGACTGTTAAATAAACTTGAAAGCTTGGGATTGGATTCTAAGATAGTTGAATGGATAAGAGCGTGGTTGCAGGACAGAAAACAGAGAGTTGTAGTAAACGGAGTACAGTCAAAGGAGGGAAAGGTTACAAGTGGAGTACCCCAGGGATCTGTACTTGGACCGGTGCTTTTTAATATCTTTATTGGTGATATTGCAAATGGAATTGAGGGTAAAATGTGCCTTTTTACAGATGACACAAAGGTATGCAACGGGGTAGACACACCAGGAGGGGTAAAACAAATGATTGAGGATCTAGGTAGATTAGAGAAATGGTCAAGAGAATGGCAACTACAGTTTAATGCCAAAAAATGCAAAATCATGCACTTGGGTCTCAGAAATCCAAAGACTCAATATAGTATAAATGGCACTATAATGGAAACTACTGAGGAAGAGAGGGATCTAGGTGTCACTATTTCAGGGGACTTAAAAGCAGGTAGGCAATGTAACAAAGCAATGAAGAAGGCAAGTCAGATGCTTGGTTGCATAGGGAGAGGTATCAGCAGTAGAAAGAAAGCAGTAATAATGCCACTGTATAGGTCATTGGTGCGACCTCATCTAGAGTATTGTGTTCAGTTCTGGAGGCCATATCTCCAGAAGGATATAAATACATTAGAGACTGTACAAAGAAGAGCAACTAAATGGTGCATGGCCTACATCACAAAACGTACCAGGAAAGACTAAAAGATCTTAATATGTATACTTTAGAGCAGAGAAGGGAAAGGGGGGACATGATAGAAACTTTCAAATATATCAAGGGTTTTAACAAGGTACAGGTGGGAGACATTCTTCACAGGAAGAGGAGCAACAGAACACGAGGACATGCACTGAAACTAGAGGGAGGAAGATTCAGGGGAAATGTGAGGAAGAATTACTTCACAGAAAGAGTAGTAGATAAGTGAAATAGCCTCCCATCAGAGGTTGTAGGCGCAAATACAGTAGTACAATTTAAACATGCTTGGGATAAGCATATTGATATCCTTACAAAAAAATAAGGATCAAATATGGTTTGAGGTAACATGTTTAAAAAAAGGGGCAGTCTAGATGGGCCAAGTGGTTCTTATCTGCCGTCAAATTCTATGTTTCTGAAAAGGACTAACATATACACCTTTTGTTACACAGAAGGAAAGTATTTTGCCTTTGTACACATTGAATTGTGCACACCACATATACGAAATTCCTGGAAATTGTTTTCCCCTTCACCATTTTATGTATATAAATTTAGCGCTATGGACTATTCATTGGAACTCACAACCACTTTCTTTAGACACACAAACACACACCACTCTCCCTAACCAGAGGCGTAGCGAGGGTGGCTCTGGCGGAGCACCAGCTCCGGGCGCCGGAAGATCAAATGGCTCCGGAGCCGTCCCTGCACCGCCAGCCCTGCCTGCTCCCCCAGCCGTTCCCGCCTCCCCGCTCACCACCCCGCCTCCCTGCTCACCACTGTGTCGGGTGACAAGCAGGGCGCCGCCAGCCCTGCCTGCTCTCCTGCCCGCTCACCATTTACTGATGTGCCGGGGCCCGGGTGACATGCAGGGCGCCGCCAGCCAGTGAAGAAACTGCTGAGTTCTGTGGAGGACCTCACCCCGGCGTCTGCAGCAGAAGGACAGCCCTGGACAAAGCGCACAGCCTGGAGCGGTGCCCGGCATCCCGGGCAGCGCTGAAGATCACAGCAGCTGGAGATCGAAGGGGGCAGATACGCCACAACAGAGGGTAAGACTCCACAAGCCCTTCTGCTGCACCACTCTGCCCTTGTTACCCCTTCCGCTGCAATACTCTGCAAATTCAGGACACATTATAGGGGCTGGGCTCCCCTCTTTATCCTCCCTGCCCCGCTGTTAGTTTAGTTTAAGTTGAGCAAACATAGGGGGTTGGCTCCCCTTCTTCTGCTGGCCCGATTGTAATTAGGTGAATATGAATGTATACCTGTCTGCCCTGCTGCTGCCAAGGGGGAAATGGGGGTGACTTAACCACAACCATAATGGGGTTATTACAGCAGTGATACCCCCACAAGTCTGTAAAAGGAGTATCTACTATAGGACAAGGAGCATGTGATCCCCAATGGCAACGAGCATGAATTTCCCATGGCAACGAGCATGTAACTCCTGGCAACAAGCATTTAGGTAAGCCGCATTTGTGTGGCATAATATATAACAGTGTGTGGCATAATGTGTAATGGGTATGATAGTGTGTGGTATAATATGTAATGGGCATCACGGTGTGTGGCATAATGTGTAATGGGCATTACAGTGTGTGGCATAATGTGTAATGGGCATTACGGTGTTTGGTATAAGGTGTAATGGGCATTACGGCGTGTGGTGTAATGTTAGGCTACGCCCCCTTTTCACTGCGCAGGAGCCTCACCTACTACAAATTGAGGGGGGGCGCAAAACATGCCCTTTCTCCGGGCGCCGTCGCACCTTGCTACACCACTGTCCCTAACCCAACACCAACAGCAGAGAGCTATGAGTATCTCTCGTGTGTGTGTGTGTGTGTCCCAATGTCATAGCAGCAGCAGCAGCAATAGATCATCCCTTACCCCAGCAGCCTGCTGCTGCGTACACGGCATTGGCTGGGGGCCTTCACTCCCCTCCTGACCATAATTGGCTACTACTATAGTAGTGCATAGCCAGCTGCCGCCATTGGCTGTGCTGTGAGTGCCCGGCCTGTGACTGGTGGAGACGCTGCCCCCTCTCGGAGGCCTCCATTGTGTATGTAACTGCTGCCGACGGTATAACGGAGCTGCCGGGCACGGGCTGTGTGCGGTGAGGTCGCCGTGTCACTGGATCGGAGGGGGCCATGGCCTCGTTGGATACGGGATGTGAGGGGGATGAGGCCTGTGGGACCCCGGACGGCGCTGAGGGGTGCGGGAGTGGCAGGAGGAGGAGACCCAAGGTGAGGGCGGCCGGGGCGGCTGTGTGTCCCATCCTATGGCTGCATGTACCGGGCTGAGGAACACACGTCATCGCCATTCCCAGGTCCTCATACATGTACATAACGGAGCAGCAGCGGCCAGGCACCCTGCTGTGCCGCACTCATTATACTACGCCAGCTAGCTGTGCTTATTATGGCTTGACGTCACTATATATTACTGGTGTATATATATTATATTCTAGTCTTCTGTGTTGGCCTGATTCTGCCAAGCTCGTCTAGTAGGTATATGATGGGACTCGTGGTTATATAGCGACAACATATTATTTATTAACAGTTCCTTATAGCGCACGCATATTCCGCAGCGCTTTACAGAGAATTTTTGAACATTCACATCAGTCCCTGCCCCAGTGCAGTTTACAATCTGTATTCCCTACCACATGTACACACAGGACCAGAGGGGGGGTTTGATGTGACTGCCGACGAGTCCTGGGGGGGAGGGAGGTGATGTGGTCCCGCCGCCACCACCGAGTTGGGGGGGGGGGGGGATGAGGAGGGAATGCGACCACCACCTTACCTGGATTCAAAGGAGCGGCTCCAGAATGCCGCCCTCCAGTGGCCGGTACCCTAGGCACATGCCTAGACCGGGATGCAGTCAAAATCCTGAATGGGTCATAAAAAATTAAGCCACATATTGACCCAGCGCCGCAGACAATCCCTGTTTACAAAAAACTTTTGACTCCCCTTTGAAATAGACTAAGATTGAATATTTCTGATTGGGATTCAGCAGCTGCGGGGGAGAGCGCGCTCGAGGCTGTGTGGACTGATCTTTTGTTTAAAGAAACTGTCAACATGACTTTGTGTCGACAGGTCGCGAGGTCGACATGGTTTTTTTCACTGTTTCTTGACCTGACATGTGCCGACAGGCGGTATTTCATGCCCTACCATCCACTAGGGCGTGGTGGGAGAATAAAATAGTGTGCCGAACAAAGCCAGGGGCTGCGGTTCACCTCCAACTGTGCCCATGTCGACTGCGTCGACATTCGGGTAAAAAAACAGTGGGAAAAAACATGTCGACACAGTCATGTTGACAGTTTCACCTGCACATTCTATATGTCGGGATTTTGACCATGTCGGGATTTTGACCATGTCGGGATTTTGACCATGTCGGGATTTTGACCATGTCGGGATTTTGACCCTGTCGGGATTTTGACTGTCGGGATTTCATACCGAATCCGCCTAGACCTGCCTAGTGGTGGCGCCGGCCCTTTGTACACACAGACATTCTAGGGTTCATTTGTTGGGAGCCAATTAGCCTACCAATATATTTTGGGATTGTGGGAGGAAACTAGAGTAAATCCAAAACATATTCTGTTTCTTTTTACAATTGAGAACTAAATACTAATAAAATATTGGCTCTATATAATAATGATGCTTTATCATCAGTGGCATATTTAGATTATTGTCTAGTGATCCATAAAGAATGAGACTTTGCTGAAGTAGGAAAGGCTGTTCCTGCATCTCCATTGTCAACTAATGCCCCATACACACTAGACCAGGGTGGTCAATAAGCGGCCCTCTAGCTGTTGATGAACTACACATCCCAGCATGCCTTGCCTTAGTTTTGCTATATGGCCTTGCTGAAAGGCATGCTGGGATGTGTAGTTCATCAACAGCTGGAGGGCCGTTTATTGCCCACCCCTGAACTTCTAGACCAGGTGTGTCAAACACAAGGCCCGCGGGCCAAATCCGGCCCGCCAGACCTCTTCATGTGGCCCGCACAGCCGCCGCCAGCCTTCACCTTTTTTATTCTCGTTTTTTTTTTTTTTTAAACAAGAAAGCCGCCTCTTCAGCGCATGCGTGGCAGCCTACAAGCCAGAGAACGTCTGCCCTCTAGCGCAGTGCCGCCGGTCGTCAACCCCTCCTCCGCTCCCACCTGCTGTATAGGAGCCAGAGAGAGGAAAGAGCAGGTCCGTCGTGGTGAATGGTGCTGCTGCTGCTGTGCGCTCCAGGTCACTTAATGCTGAGTGTGCACTGCACAGTGACCGGGAGCATGCTGCCCCCCACTCCTGGATAGATAGTGCGAGGAGCGCTACTCACAGGAGGGAGGGGGAAATGCGCCTGTGTGAGAGCGCAGCTGTGTCCTTGGTGGTGTAGCAGCTCAGACTGGAGTGGATGCATCAGAGCGGGTAAGTGTCAAACTCTCTGCCTATGTGTGTGTGTGTGCACTGGCACATTGCAGCCCATCGCTAATTGCTGTGTCCCATGATAATAAGCAGGACATATGCCCTAAGACTGAGTGCTGCCCCCCTGTGCAGGCAGCGTGTGCCCTAATGCACTGCAGTTCACAGCAATAGCAGGAGGGCAATGCTACTGCTAAGTTACAGTGGTATTATTTGGGACATACTTGTATGAAGGACACTATTATGATAATAAAGAGTGGACACATAGTCCTACAGATACAACCGGCCCTTTGAGGGTGACCAAACTGCTGATGCGGCCCCCGATGAATTTGAGTTTGACACCCCTGTTCTAGACAATATGCTCCACCACCAATATCTGTAAAGGCCCAAATACACTAGTCTGATTTGATAAATCGGCTTAAAACGGATGTGTTTGACATGGTCCCGGGCGGCACAAAGTCGGTCAGATGACCATACACTGTTGTGATACATTGCAGTTGTTTATGGCCAATCGGTGGGCCTTATTCTAGTTCACTCTTAGAGGCATATTCTTAACTGGACAAAACCATGTGCACTGCAGGGGGGCAGATGTAACAGGTACAGATAGAATTAGATTTGGTGAGTTATTTTGTTTCTGTGCAGGGAAAATACTGTCTGCTTTATTTTTACACTGTAATATAGATCTCACTTTGAAGAAAAACCCCACCCAAATCTAATTCTCTCTGCACATGTTATATCTGCCCCACCTGCAGTGCACATGGTTTTATCCATCTGAGAAGGAATTTGTCAGAAAGAGTGAACTAGAATAAGGGCCGGTATCCGCAACCCTGGGTGAAAAAAGATATATTATACACATGTAACCAGATCATTATATTGTTAACAGATGATGTGGTCGTTAACAACCTGCGGGAGTACACATAGTTACCGATGCTGAGCGTACACACTAATCGATATTCTAAAATTTCTCACTCAGAAGGGCCATAATGAGCGCTATTGTTTAAGGTCACTTGGTAGACCATGTCTATGTTGACCACTAATTGTCGAGAGTGACTAAGTCGGCGTCTTGAATGGTCAACATTCCCAAGGTCGACATAAGTTTTTTTTTGTGTCAATGTTTTTTTGTTTTTTTTCAATGTAGCAGCAGTTTTGATTATCCTGAATTTCCAAAGGACAAAATCACATGTCTAATTCAACTTTGCACTCAGAATCCGCAAATTGCCACTGGAACAAACATAATCAAAATAATATTGGTACCAGTGCAAATTGCACAATTACAAATAATCTTTTTTACAAAATCCCTCAATCACACCAAAATCGCTTTTAGCAAATGTATTTAGTGCTTTTGTCTTAAGTGTAGTAAAAAGTTAAGCTACTTGTTTCCTAGCACGGCGCCCATCGCATCACATACCATAAGCCATACAATGGGATGTGATGTTACGCGATGGCAGCCGATGTTATACAATTTTAAATCGTATACCATCGCATTGTATGCCATATACAATGGTATACGATTTAAAATTGTATAAGCACCCTAATAGGTGTTTTCAATGAAAAATGGGCCCCCTATAAGATTAATAATTGTATAAGCACTGTAAGGGGTGCTTACAATGTTAAAAGCACCCCCATGCCACCCCCACTATCAACACCAACCCCAAGCATGACAAGCGCAGCGGTAACCGTCCTCCGACCTTTTTCATACCCCCACTATCCACGTCAGCGTGGAGTTGATTTTAGATAGTGTGGCGAGCACAGCGGATAACTTCACATGTATTCCGCGTCCCCTCGCGGGGCTCGGTGCGCTCGCCACGCTTCGGGCTTGGTGGCTCGCTGCGCTCGCCACACTATATAAAATCAACTCCACACCCATTAGGGTGCTTATACAATTAAAAATCATATAGGGTGCTTAAATCACATCGTATCGCATGCGGCTATATGGCATGCGATGCGATACAATGCATAAGATGCCATACGACTAAAAATCGTGGGCGCCGTGCTAGGAAACAAGTACCAAAGTTAATTTAAAACACAAAAATCCTTAATGCCCTGGGTGGGGTTATCTAAACAAGCGTGGCTGTGGCATTATCCCTCTTGCCATTCGCTATTAGCCCGGTACTGATTGTTAGAAATAATCTCTTTAATACATTTACAACACACAAGCCTGACCGGTTCTTTCTGATCCGTGCAGGCTTTGCACCAAACACACTGCTTTATCTCTGCTATGCAGATAACTATTGTGGTAACTGGTTATTATATGCACTTGAAACATTTCACCTATTTCATGTGACCGCTGTGTGTGTGACTTTATTTCAGACTGTTCCAGTGTGGGAGAATAAGCCATGTGGTTCTGCACGGAGTCTGGTTAGGAAAATCGGATCCCACCTGCCACTGAAGCCTTGTGCTAGAGCCTGCTTTGAGGTAATGTTCTCTAACAATAGTCACTTTGGCAAAAACAAACATGATTCAGACTAGGAAAATATATATTGTATTTATGAAGGGCCTATTGTGTTCTGTCACATGGGGTGTGACCAGCACTGCAAAAAAGACCTCTAATGCCGTGTTCACACTGCGAGTGTGAACAACACGGCTTTTTCTGCTCTGTATCACCACATCTCCACACTAGAGACGGTGCAGCACTAAACTGACAGCTGTGCGCTTGAAGGGGGTAGTTTTAACCTCCCCACTTTGGCAGACAATCCTCATACATCTAATCAGTGGGGCTTCCTGCTTCTACTCAGTAAAGAGGCAAAGCATGAAGTGTTATACTCACACGATACGTGCAGCTCTAATACATCTACCCATATATAATATATGGGTACACAGACGGACAGGTTGCTAGAGGGGTGGAAGTACAGGTCATGAGAGGGCAGCAGCACAGGTGGAGACTGTGGTGAAGGGGCATTGGCACCGATGGAAAAAGCAGTAGTAGTTATGTTCTACCAAACTGGCAAATTCATTTTTGTAATCAACTTTAATTGGCAATATGTGTTTGCAGCTTGTGATTTGTCCTTACATTCTTTTCACCAATGTTACCCAGTGTCCTGTTTGCATCAGAGTTGTGCAAGAAATGGAGACAACCCTGGGGATATTGCTGCATGTAGCAGTACCTTACTCTTTTACTCTTCAATTGGGACAAGCAGCTTGAATAACTTCTAAGTAAGCCTTCTGAGCTTATGTAAGTTTCTTTTCTAATTGTATTTTTTTCTTGTATTGAAGGCTCTCCCAAGTTCTAATCTATATTTTGCTGATGCACCAATGGTCCCCTCATTAGCTGATATTAAGTGGATTGCTGCAGATGATGATGAAACGTATGCAAGAGTCAGGTATTTGTTTGTTCTTTCTTATCGAGCATCTGAAAAATAAATGCAGCTAACCAAATATAAATAGCCCATTTCCCTTGTCTCCATTCGCAGAGGCCTGACTATGTGGCTCACACTGCCAGCGCTTGATGCAGCACCAGTGGGCCTGGCAGTGGCATGCAGTAGTTTCTGGGAATCCAATAGACCACCAGGGAGTCTTAAGGCCACTTACAGAGCCATTGTGGTGCTGTCCCTGGGGCCCCAGGAGGGGGTGTGTGGACTCTGTAGCCCCACCCCCATTTCCTTGGCCGTAGCCTGACCCAGGTTTCTCGCCTTGAGGACAAGTTTCCTCCCTCCTCTGAGAGCTCTGGGGCCATCTCGGGATCTCCTCACAGCTCAGCAGACTGGAGTGACCTCCTGCCTCCATTGTCCTAGTGTTAGGTTTAGACTATGAGGGAGGAGAAGCCACGGGCTGCACTTATCTCCTTGGTGCCCCATTCCTTCCAGAACCCATCATACCCATATTCCCAGCATCCACCATGGCTTCAGAAAAAAGTATTTTACAGGTTAGCCCAAAAATCGGTACTTATGTAGTATCTGGGCGCCCAATTTAGAAATCGGGTCGGATCGGGCACATCGCATCGCATGCGACCAAATCGGATGCGATGCGATGGACCCGATTTTTCCATAGGATTCAATGTTAAAATGGACTGAGTTCATTTTAACATGGAATTCAATGGGAAAAGGGGTCCTTTTCATACCCCTACTATCCAAGTGGGCATGGAGTTGGATATAAACCTGTGGCGAGCCCGAAGCGTCGCGAGCCCGAAGCGTCGCTCGCCACGCTTCGGGCTCGGTGGCTCGCTACGCTCGCCACAGGTTTATATCCAACTCCATGCCCACTTGGATAGTAGGGGTATGAAAAGGACCCCTTTTTCCCATTAAATTCTATGTTAAAATGGACTCAGTCCATTTTAACATTGAATCCTATGGAAAAATCGGGTCATCGCATCGCATGCGATATGGTCGTATGCGATATCGCATCGCATCTGATTGTATGCCTTAACTTAAGGCATACAATCAAAAAATCGGGCGCCCAGATACTACATAAGTACCCAAAAATATTATCTGGATGAGGGCCTCATGATGTCTTAAGTTGGGTACACCTTTCGATCATGGGTAAACAGCCAATTGTGAGTCACATACACATTGTACTAGAAATAGCTGTGTGTATAAGTAAGAGCTTTTATATTATCTGGAGGTCTGATTGATAAATATTAAACCACACGTGAGATGAAACCTCCCGATCCCCACCATTACAGCAGCCCTTTAATCTGTTTATTGGCTAATGTTCCCGCAATGGACTTGTATACACACCTATACAATTGTCTGCCCCTTTTGCACAATGTAAATGTGATTGGACCATGGATTGTGTAGGTGTGTAACGACTTGATCTGGCTCTAGATTAACCTCATTGACATCTACAAAGCTTACACAAAAAAAGTTGTCACTGATTTATGGCTATACAAAACATACTTTTCTGTTGTCAGATACTAAGATGCACACAAAGGCAATATGGATAGTGATCCCCAACGTGCGTAGTGCTCATTCCCACAATTCCCATAGCTTTTTAAACTATGCATATTAGAAACATTACAGAAATTGAGTTGGTATACTGTATAAGGTTATCCTGAGCTGTCTGTCTGTGGTCAACCCTACTTAGGTTGACATGGCCATAAATGTCCCTACTACGCCATCCACTTGGACTACAATTGTAAAAAGTAACTTGTGCCAAGCGCAGTGAGAAAAATGTCATTTATTTTTTGGTGCTGTCCATTGTCATGTCCGCCTTTTTGTCCTTTCTCACTTTTGTACCAGTCGAACTCGTGTGTATTGACTGGACTTCCCTGTCAATCTTTTGACCTAATGAGAGGACCCATTGATCTTTACTCCTGTGTGTGCATATTAGTTAAATAGACCATCAATGTAAAGCACTGCAAAAATTACAGGTACTATTTAAATATTATGTATTTTTATTCTCCGAATTTTGCTATAGAATCCATTTAAGAGAAAAACACTAGGATAGTCTTGTATTAATACCTCCTTATTTTTGCTTCCTCTCTGTGTATTAGGAGTGACACAAGACCACTGAAACATAAATGGAGACCAAGTCCTCTTTTAGTGATGCAGAGAAATTCCTCTGTCCCCAATCTAAAAATTAAAGAAGAAAAAATGTTTTGTTTAAAGAAACCGGGCATATCCTTAAACAGATCTACAGACCTGCAAGATGAGCTGAGTCTCCTGAGAAGTCAGATTGCTAGGATAGTTGCTGTAGACACAGGTACAGTACGGAATCAGCAGGTGGTGTGGTTTGTTTCATAAGCAAGAACTAGCTAGATTTACTATAGCTTCTAATACAGACTAGTGGTGGTGTTGTCCATAGCAGCCAGTCAGATTGTTTATCCTGTCTCTAGAATGCACTAGAGCAGTGGAGTCAAACTCATGGCCCTCCAGCTGTGGTGGAACTACATGTCCCAGCATGCCCTGCCACAGTTTTTCGAATGCAATATATTACATTAGCGGCAAGGCATGCTGGGATGTATAGTTCCACAACAGCTGGAGGGCCATGAGTTTGACACCACTGCACTAGAGAAATATATATTAGATTGATTTTGGAAGTATAGATCATAGCTGTATTATTTCAGGTGGATCAATCCATATATATGACTTGGAAAAATAGTTGGCATATTAGTGAAAGGAATGGTTTCTGAGGGAATGTTCTCACATATGCCTTGCTTTAGGAGATATGGGAAACTGGTTTTGTCTGGATGAAAAATGTGGTGTGTTTATTCCCCCCCCCCCCCATTGATGCTTACAAGTTGCACTCTACATCAGGCAGGCAGTGCTTACCAAGAAGAGGCTGCATTTTGAGTACAACTCTGCATATGGGCAAAAGTGATGTCTTATTTCTGCAATGCATGTTTCTTTAGATCACTGTACCTATGATTAACTTGAAACTCTACAACTGTCTGTTGTGTTTAAGACCAGCTCCATAAATACCAGCAAGGGACTGTAATTATTTATGTCTGTGGCCCCCACCTTTTCTGACACTGTCATAATTTTAATTTCTTCTTTCATTCACTAACCTGGAGAGGGAGAGAGTCTGGGCACCAAATAGGGCAGCCAGTTTTACTTTTTTGCCAGCAGGAGCAGGCACTATTTTGTGGCGGCTGCTTTTAAGTGGCATCTGTAAAAGTGAAATAAAAAGTAACCGAGCGGGCACTGAAAGGTATCCACTCCAACAACCCAACATTTGGTTGGTTATCACAAACAAGAAAAGAGACTGTTTGTGACAACCCCCCCCCCCCCCTCCCTCAAAAGTCCCTCCACTCCGGCGTACCCAGCGATCCTACGCTGGAACTCCCCCACCGCTAATCGCCATACTTCAGTGACGTAGGCGGCAGGCTCAAGAATGTTCGGGACGGCTCGGGGGGACTCGGAGTTCAGGCGCCCCAGTCCTCCCGAGCCTGCCGTCTGTGTGGTCAATGATGACTGACAGGCGGTTGGGGCAGCGGTGGCAGGGGTACACCAGAGAGGAGGTGGGTTTGATCTGTGGTGGGTTTTGCTGGGGCAGGACAAACCTGCCTTGGTAGGTTTGTCCTGCCCCAGTAAAACCCACCACTGAAAGGGTTAAGATTACATAAAAGAAAGTACAGATGTGTGCTCCTACATCTAACCTCAAGCTATGCAGCACAAGATTCCTGGTGTGCGCTGCCAGGTCCTGTGCAGTTCTAATGTCTGAGATTTTTTTTTTTTTGACTGACCGTAGCTGTTGATGAATACGTGGATCAGCATATTACTCGCTGATCCACATGTTTTAGTCAAAACTGTGTCCGTTTTCGATGATTTTCCACCGATGCAGTTTCGACTTTACAAAAACCACAAAATGCATTGCCAGAAAAAATGCCCACAATTGAATAGAGAAAGTCTAATTCAGGCATGTCCAACGTTTGCCCTCCAGATGTTGTGAAATGACACATCTCAGCATGCTTTGCAATAGTTTTACCATTCTCTAATAGCAAAACTGTGGCAAAGCATGCTGGGATGTGTCGTTTCACAACATCTGGAGGGCCAACGTTGGACATGCCTGGTCTAATTTAATAATCCCATAGTATTAAAACACTCACAAGTACTCCTGATTTAAATGTGACCAGTCTTACATTCTTTATATTCTGTTGTTTCATAGATTTTGGTTTAAAGTGCTCAGCTACTCCAGAGAACATCTGGTTAACTACTGTATGTCTTTGAGGGAAAGTTCAATTCTTCCAAGTGCCCCTGCTGGCCATCTATCATGATTGCTTTGATAGATGCCCATTACGC
This sequence comes from Crinia signifera, assembly GCF_055691185.1. Taxonomy (NCBI): domain Eukaryota; kingdom Metazoa; phylum Chordata; class Amphibia; order Anura; family Myobatrachidae; genus Crinia; species Crinia signifera. The sequence continues at coordinate 209,333,858 of NC_139218.1, forward strand.
ATGGCAAACATATGTTGTCTTGCAGCCTCCAGAAGTACAAGAAAAAAGTTTTTAATGCCCATAGTTTTGGTGCCCGAACCCGGACATTTAGACACCCCTGCAGCAAAATTAGATGTAGTGTTCATTCTAGCACCCAATATCTTTAAAAACACATGCAGTTCCTCTTCCCTGCCTTGGGTGTCGCTGTCTGCTGTAGTGCTTCTAGCACAGTGTGGTCTGTATATCAAAACAGATATGCAAACCAGACCTGTGTTAGAGACTCCACAGCAAACAGTGACACCCCAGGCAGGGAACAGGAACTGCTTGGGTTTTCAAAGATAGCGGGTGCTAGAATGAACACTAAGATGAGTTTAGCCGCACAGCCATTAAAGGATTCAGTACTGAATCCCGGCGGTCGGGATCCCGGCGTTCATAATCCGGACGCCGGAATCCCGACAGCCGGAATGCCGACAAGGGGGGGGCGTGGATCGCCCCCCCTTGCGGGCTCGCTGCGCTCGCCACGCAGCGGGCCCGGTGCCTCGCTACGCTCGGCACACTAATTTATTCTCCCTCCAGGGGTGTCGTGGACACCCACGGAGGGAGAATGTGTCGGGATTTCGGCGTCGGGATTCTGAACGCCGGGATCCCGACCGCCGGGATTTTAACTGCATCCCCCATTAAATGCTAATGGGTGTCTGATCAGATCAATAATTGAATTGCGCTGATAGAAGCCTACTGGCATAGATGGCCAGCAGGGGGCTCACAGATTACTCAAATTCCTCCATACTGGTGGTTAGCACAGCTGCCCAGAAGTCTATCCTGCAGGTGTGGAAACATCCCAAGCTGCTTACTCCTTTATTTCTTACCAAAGCAAAGATTCTTTCTCTTTTGAAGAAAGGTGCAAAAACCAAAAGGAAATAATTATGGGAAAGTTATTTCTTTATTTAATCTATTTTTAACCCCTCCACAGACATTCAGACCCAAATATGAATCATATAACACCTCTTGATTTCATTGTAAGTTGTGTGCTTGATTATTTTGTCACTAATCTAAAGGTGCGCACACACGTACAGATTTTTCTGTCTGATCTAAGTAGTGGGAACAAAAACCTGGAAATGTATGGGAGCAAATGACAATCAAAAATGTGTTCCCAAACGCTTGAAAACAGACAGTGATCAGTCAGACAAATTGTTTAAATCATTGTGATATAACAAATCTATCAAAGCATATATTTTTTTTTTGTTTTCCTGCATTTGGGTGGAAATGCTTGATTGTCATATGCTTCCACACATTTCCAGGTTTTTGTTCCCACCAGATAGATCAGACAAAAAAATCTGTACGTGTGTACGCACCTTAAGCCGACTAACCTGTTTTTCCATTTGTTTAGTTATCATATATCACTATCCTGTTTGTCCATTGCACCTCTACATGTTGGGCTTCTTGATCTGTGAACATTCACATATTACTGATTTATGTCAGTGGTTTGTATACTGTGTGCTGGTGTGCTTGGGACACTTACAGGGGTGCCTAGGGTTGGAGGCCCAGGACCAAATCAAATTATTTATGATCAATTTAATAGAGAGCTGGTGTGGTGTATAAAAAGAAGCAAATCCTATCCCTCTACACATAACTGACTCTATGGGTGACCTATGAACACAAGCCAAGTGGTGTCGTGAAATAATTCTGATACTCTAGGGCAGCGGTTCCCAACCTTTTCTCTCCCATAACCCTTGATCAATCTATTTATTTAGGAGTATGGCCTCCTTTCAGAGCGGTATGTATCTCCTTACATTAAAGAGTAGTGGAAGAGTAGTTTGCGGTCAGGAATCGGGTACCTTTGTGTCTGGCCGCTGGCTGTGTAGTGTATCTGGGGTTCACGCTAATGCCAGTAGGATTAATGCTGCTGCTTCCTCCATCCGTGTCATTGCGGGACAGATGAATGCTAATGGCAGCGTGGGTAGCTCTTAGTGGATTGCTGGTCAGGCAAAAAGCACGAGATGACACATGACAATGGGGTTTGTCTCTACTGGAGACATCGGTAGATCTTCTTATGCCATTATCAATATTCTTTCAAGTACCCCCAATTGGTCTGCAGTGTACCCCAGGTTAGGTACTGCTACTCTAGGGTGCTGTGACCAAAAGTGTGGGAACCACTGATTTATGCATTGCTTCAATAACTAAATGAAGAAAAATTACAGTAATGTATGCACCAATCAGAGCAATGTTGCATCTGATAAAAAGGTACTAGGCAGGATAGGAAAATACATTTTTATGGACCAGTAATTGGTTTCCTATCCTTCTTTCATATTCAGCATTTGCACCAATAATTCTGAATATCAAATGTTTCCTGTACTTCATGTATGTATGTATGTATGTATGTATGTATGTATATATTTCTATTTTGCTATGATTCTGGTGATTACAGTACTGACTGGTGCCTCAAATTATTTTTTTACACAAGGGACTGACTTCAACTTGTTTCTTTCTTCCAGCATCCCCAAGTTCAATAGACCCTCTCCCTGGAAATGTGGACCAAAATGCATTGTTTCCTGACTTTGCTCCCTCTTTCCAATCAACCACATCATTTGTAATTAGTGACATTACTGAAGAGGATGAGCTGGATGTCTCGGAGTACTCATCTGCTTCTATAATGGAGTCTTCCTTTAGTCACCAGAGACAGATAGAGGCCAACATGTCTGATGATGAAGACTCTGTCTGCCTCTCTAAGTCCAATAGTTTTGCAGATATGATGGGAATATTGAAGGATATTCACAAGATGAAAGTTAATAGAGATTGGTAATATTTAATTTGTTTTATTTACTTTGTACGACTAGAAGCTGCACTAATTCCACCAGTGTGGGACATTGACTGTTATTTTCCTTTATCTTTTATAATGATCTAGCATGTCTGCATGTAATACATGTTCAGGGTTAGGGGTAGACCAACTCCAAGCCAAATAGAGCATGTAGCACACCTCCTTAACACTGCACTGCCATCTAGGAAACTATATGCACCCTAACTGTACATAGCAACAAAGCTCACCATCTTTAAATGGAGGATGAAGGTGTAAACCGGAAAACAAATCGCAAGGCAGTTTTTAGGGGTTTTTTTTAGTTGTTTTTTTTTGCTAGCACTCTGTTGTCTGACTCTGTTCCCAGGGCATAATGTGTTGGGACCTAAAGTAGGAACCCAACTTTATATATAGTGAGGAATCCCGGGACCCACACTTTTTCCAATAAGCACGATCACTGTGACACATTGCTGCAGAAGCCTAGATTGGCTGAGTGAGTATCCAAGGACAGGGGTTTTCAAACTTGATCCTCGGGACACCACACAGTTCATGTTTTCCAGGTCACTGGACAGGTATACTCATTACTAACTGACAAATTTTAAAAGACCCATAGGTGGAGCTAATTATTTCACTTGTGATTGTGTGAGGAGACCTGCAAAACATGCACTGTGTGGGGTCCTGCGGACAGAGTTTGAGAACATGTGTCCTAGGATACACTGTGAGGCTGGAATCCACAGGTGCATCATCAATTAAGTAGCAGGTTTTAGCAATTAGCTCTGTCACGTGGAACCGGAGACTTTAGCCTGGAGCCAGAATGAAGCTTCAGGAAGTGACAAGTTGTTCAAGGTCCAGGAGACTTGGCAGAGAGGCCCTTATATCCCTCTGGTGGATGGTGACTGGAGGAATAGGCTCAGGACTGCAGCAAGACAGAGGATTGGTTAACAATGTCAAGTGATCACTGTGGGACTTGTGGTTGGTACAGTAGTTCAGCAATCAGCTGATCACAAGTGTCGCGGTGGCGCCCATAGTACGGCATGGAATAAGCTGGGTGCATAGTGGAGGAACATGGGGTATCATGCCAGCTTCCAATGGCTATCTGGGACCCAGCCAGTGAACAGGTAAAATGCACGGCCATGAGCGGAGATTCCTAACCCTGGGAAAAATGTTTTTATCATAAAAGTCAACTGCAGTAGTATAATCACACTTATACTTGATGTACAGACAAAAACATACTCCTGCCTTTCTCATCACTCCTCTGTCTACGCCGGATTTTGCTGAATCTTCTTTCAGTTCTTTGACATGATGACTAAAATAAGGCCGTCTTAACAATATTGTAGGTTATGGACAAAGCAATGCACTGAGGCCCCTACCCAATCATAGCGTACACTGACATTTAGCGCAGGGCCATCTTAACATATGGGTTTATTGACCAGCTGTCTAGAGCCTCATGATTCTAGGGGCCTTTAACAGGGGCGGACTGGTGCCTCCAGAGCTTCTTGGGAAGCAGGTAGTGGATGCTGCCAGGCCACACAGATTGTGAACTCCACACAATCAATCAATGAAACCTGTCAGAACTACTTCCTCTGGCTAGAAACAAATACAGATGAGCAAAAAATGTCTACCATTGTTTGAGATTCTATCTATCTATCTATCTATCTATCTATATCCAGTCCAAGAAGCCAGCACTCATAACACAGCTAAGATCCAACGCACAAGTGTAGAAGATGGGCAGCCTCGGCAGAATTTGTAGAAGATGTAACTTTTGTCCTTTTTGATGTATAAGGGTCAAACGTTTATCTCATGGAATATGCTGTGGTTGATGTATCAAGCAGTAATACAATTGAAGAAGTGAGTGGGAAGCAGTTGAAAGGCCTACAGTGTTAAGTAGACAGTCGGTATGTCGGCATGCAATAGGTTGACATCACAATGTCAACATGAACTTTTCAATTTATAGATTTATTTTTGGACTTGGTCATAATTTACCATTCCCAATTGTAGTCCACGTGGATGGTAACGTGTGCAGAGCGAAGTGAGGCACCAGGCCGAAGCATGGTGAGCAAAGCGTTACACTGTTTGATGGTCCATGTCGACACTGGCACAAAAACCCTTGAAAGTCATGTTGACCTTTTTCCATGTTGCCTTTTTGCTTGTGTTGACATATTGCATGTTGACCATTTTGTTGACCTATTGACTATTTACCTAGACAATGTAGACCTTTCAATCAACACCCAGTTGAGCAATGGAAAATTTGCTCATAGCAACCAATCCGCTTTGAAGTAGCTATAAAATGATATGTAGACGCTGAATTGTTGTTATGGGCAACTTTCCCACTTGTCCAGTCTTCTCACTGTTTATACATCAACCCAGTGTGTTCGGTTTTCCTTTTACAAAATCTAATCTCCACAAAAAGAACCTTGGTATATTTCTGAGCGCTGAGGTTCTAAATCAAATGCTCTTTCAAGACCAAAAAGGTCCTCCCAAATGGGATACCCAAAATTAAACAAATAACACAGAGCAATAGTGAAGTACTGTTTGAACTGTAATTATTATAAATTAAAAGGAGAGTTGTCAGAACCCGTACCGTTAAATTTGTCTGCACAGAGTAGGCAAATAGCATGTAGGGAGGGAAAGGGACGTCACCATGGGCAATCCCATGACGACGTCACTGTCCCTCCCTACACGCTATTAGAGCTGCTCAGCGCACTATTCCATTGTCTTCAAATCCTTGCAAAATCTAATCTCCGTTTACAGCAAAACTAATTTAGTTTGGTCATAACTGTGTTAAATAGAAGTTACATTTCTGTTCATGTGTAAAGGTATTCAATTGCTTAATGTAGTGTACGTTTTTGAGTCTTACCATTTTATCTTTATCTCCGTAGGTCTAACAGAAACCAGGGCTTACACAAAGAAGATGATCCTATCAATCTTATTTCAGAGGTTCTGAGGCAAAAGTTTGCACTATGTGATCAGGATGACAAAAATAACATTTAAACAAGTTTATTCAAACTCATTTTCTTCATGTATTTCATTATAAAAGAAGGACGAGGTCCACACTTTTTGGTGGTGTTTTTATCACATATGTCACCTATTTGATATAAATGGAATGGTTAGTTAACCAAGAAAATGTCTGAATTTTTGTACAGTATTGATATCTATATTAATACTAAGGGTATTTATCAAAACATACAGAGAAATACAATTGAAGGTGCCCATACACGATGCGATTGCACCGTGCGTTGCGCGCTTCCTCAGGCTTCTCTTCGCACAGTACAAAAAGTATGTGCTGCACATACTTTTTGTACTGTCTTCTCATCGCAAATCTCATCCGATGCGATATATAGTTCAAACGCACCGTGTATGAGCACCTTATGAGCGATAAAGTAATAATCAATTGGCTTCTAATTTGCTTATTACAAGTTGTGAGGGAAAATATCAGGATTTGGGGATGCGGTCATTCGTCAGACTGCATTTAGGTCTACAGTCATTAGGTCGACCCCACTAGGTCGACTGGCAGGAAGGTCGACCTGACTTAAGGTCGACATGACTTAAGGTCGAATTTGCATAAAGGTCGACATGGGTTTTTCACTGTTTTTTCAGCCGACATGTGCCGACAGGCGGTATTTCATGCCCTACCATCCACTAGGGCGTGGTGGGAGAATAAAATAGTGTGCCGAGCGCAGCGAGGCACCGTGCCCGAAGCATTGCGAGCGATGCGAGGGTCCGATTCTCATTGCCAACTGTGTCCATGTCGACTGTGTCGACATTCGGATCAAAAAACAGTGAAAAACCCATGTCGACCTTATGACCAGTCGACCTTCCTCATGTTGACCTTTATGTAAATTCGACCTTAAGTCATGTCGACCTTGGCCCATGTCGACCTTAACTCAGGTCGACCTTCCTGCCAGTCGACCTAGTGGGGTCGACCTAATGACTGTAGACCTAAATGCAGTCTGACGAATGATCCCATTCCCAGGATTTGATAGGTTGGTACTTTATCTCTCACAATTTGATACATCGCGCTCTTATAGTTTAGGTCAGTTCTTGGAAATATTGTTAAATGTCAGTAAACGTATACCCTGCTGTTTTGAAAATGCTCTGCTGAGGTATCTAGTTCTGACGTGTTCTTCTCGATTTTATTACCACTGGTTGTTTAGAATATATAATTGGTATTATAATGGAGGGGTGGTTATTTTTTTTTTTCTAAACATCTCTACACTTGTGTTTCTGCTTTTCTTCTAATGGTTGCCTCCTAGCTGGCTTTATGATGTGGTGTCCCACATGAAGTGTTTATCGAATAGTCTGTGATTGACACCTACTATATCCCATGAAGCCAAGAGCTGACTGCTTGTCTCACACCAAGGTGTGTCACTTAGGCTGTAGAAGTCGTAATACTGGCTTTATGCTTCCTCTATTGTATTGCCTAGAGCAGGCATGTCGAAACTATGGCCCTCCAGCTGTTGTGAAACTACAAGTCCCATCATGCCCTGCCACAGTTTTGATATAAGGGAATGCTAAAACTATGGCATGCTGGGATGTGTAGTTTCACAACAGCTGGAGGGCCACAGTTTGGACATGCCTGGCCTAGAGCAATGTAAAAAAAGGAGCATCTATAGTTTTAGAGAAGCATTTTCATTGTCAATGAATCACATATTCCTTAACACTTTCCTAACTGCACAAGTTTAATTGCATTAGAACAGAATCGCTGCTGTGATAAAACAATGAAGGAAACGGAGTTCTGCTTTTATATGTTTCATATTTCATATCCACTAGAACAACATAACCGTAATGTCGCCACCAGCACGGCCGACCGGGACAACGCTTAAATTGCTCCATTGGGCGCTATCTAGTGGCTGTTGGCAGGCAGAACACTTGAATCCCCCTTCAATAGAGGTGGACTATTTTATTATTATTATATATGATTGATACATATTGTTACTACAGCACCTATTCAGCTCTTATGACACTGCTGTGCAATTTCACTCTTTGATATACAGGACTGAAAAAGGTCCGGTATATCTAATCCCATTTCTGTCTCCTGGACTGTACTAAGCAACAAATGTTCATATGATCACCTTACATTGTACTAACCTCTACAATATTTGTATGGATGAGTGGTGCAAAAAAATAAATATCTGTATTAATAACCTTAATTGTGCAGATGCTAAATTGCACCAGTATATTTTTATTTATTAGTTTTAGTGGAATTTTGCTGCCTTATGCTGGCCACACATCAAACCAGCTTTCCTCCAACCATCCAACTAAGCTTAGTGGCTTGGATGGAATAAAAATATGGAACTGGATGGGAGCAAATTTAATATTTACTTCAGAAATTTGCTCCCAAAATCTGGAAAAGGACAAAAAGTATGACACGGTACTGTAATTGAACCTGTTTGATTTAAACAATTTGACTGAATGTTTTTGTCCATTTTCCTGGGTTTGTGAGCACATTTCTGATTGTCCTTTGCTCCCATCCAGTACCATATTTTTATTCTATCCAAGCAACTAGTTGGATGGTTGGAGGAAAGTTGGTCTGATGTGTGGCCAGCATTACTCTAGAGCAGTGGGTTCTGAAACTCTGTCCTCGGTATCCCGACAGCTCCTGTTTTCCAGGTTACCCAGCAGGTGCACAGGTAGTCATTACTTACCGATTCATGTTAAAAGATCCACAAGTGGAGCTAATTATTTCCCTTTTTAGTCTGTAAGGACCTGGAAAACATGACCTATATTGGGCCTGAGCATGAGAAACTATGTTCTAGTGAGATCTTAATTTCCTTGCAGTGTTCATTTTTGATCCATATACATTTTTTGGGTGGGGATGGATTTTTGTGGGGCAAATCCTCAGTTGTTCCACTTTTATTTTAAGAACAAATGTTACATTTATATTGTTAAAGGGGTTTTAATCTTAATATTGAAAACATTGCAATTATTTTATTTGAAATACTTTAATTGTAGTTTAAAACACATGGGTGTCAAGCCATTTTTCTTCTCCTCATAATGTGTTTACAGAACAAAGTGGATTCTCTTCTGCTTTCTTTTGTATTTATGTACTGTAGCATGTGGTTTATGGGTAGAGGGCCATGGGCACCCAAGCTCCTGAGAAAATGCTGTTACAAAGCGGTCTTTATGCAGACAAAAAAAAAAAATCAATCAAAATGTTAGAGAATGCATATCAAAACAAAATGGAAAATAAAGTTTGGTTTGCATTTTAAAATGATGTTGGAATTCTTTAAACTGCCTATTGCACCTGTTCATGACTGCCAGTTTCGTGTGTGTGTGTGTGTGTTTGTGTTATTAGACCAGAGTATCCTAAACTAGTAGAACTTCCTAGACCATGCATACGTGACTGCAGTGTCAGGATTTCTACAATCCTGCAGGCATTCCCAACCGCAGTCCTAAAGCAGCCCATACACGCTGCTCTGTGGGCGTGCTGTACTAGCACGGATTGCATTGCATTGCATGTGCATCCGTTGTGCATGCAATGCAATGTGATGAAACATAAGTACAAAAAGTATGAGCAAGCACATACTTTTTGTACTTAGTTTTCATCAAATTGCATCGCATTGCATGCACAACGGATGCACATGCAATGCAATGTGATCTGTGCTAGTACAGCACGGAAAGCACGCCCTCATAGCAGCGTGTATGGGCTGCTTAAAACCTGCACTGTTCGTGTGCCTTGAGGACCTTGGTTAGGAATGCCTGTTGTAGAGAGAAGGACAGGCAGATTTCCACTATAGCTGTGTACCTGGGTCAGTGTGCCATTTACCAGTTGATGACCAGAGCTTTTATTAAAAAAAAGTACATCTACTAAATCTGAAACCTGTATATTCAGTTTCACATTATCCATCTCGTGTACACCCACAAGTGCAAAATGCATTTGTATTTAATATTTGAAAAGTACTTGGTTGATTTTTTTAAATGCAGAAATTTCAAGCAGAACAATGTAGAACTATAGCCTGCTACACCCAGGATTAACTTAATCCGCTGTTATGTTTTCATTTTCATAGGTCTTGATCAATTGCTGCTCCTGCTCCTAAATGCTAGAAATTTCTCTTGTAGAATGAATTTGCAGTGTATCGGTCACAATTTTATACACATGAAGATTTCTGCCTATTGGATGACCTTGTATTTGTTTAGATATAATCTAGTTTTTGCTCATGAGAATATTTTTTTATTTAAAGTAAACTATGTATATACATCAGTCTTATTTTACCTCTACCTTAAATGCTTTATAGATCTTGGGTAACCTGGCCAGTCACTGTCAAAAAGATCCTATGTGACATATTGCGTAGTGCTGGAGGAAGCATATATTAGAAGCCAAAATGGTGCGCTCACATCCAGCATGGCTTGTATGGAGGCTGTTTACTAATATTACAGAATGCTGTGCAGTATGAAACTATAATTTGAAATAAACAACTTCTGAAAACCATGAGTTTGAACAATGATTACCTTCTGCTTCATTACAGCATACTATGTAACTAGTTAAAAAAAAAAAGGTTGTATATTAGTTGGGCGTCCACTAAGCTATTTGCTTAGTTTTCCGCGTCCCCTCGCTTCGTGCTTGGTGGCTCGCTATGCTCGCCACACTATATAAAATCAACTCCATGCCGACATGGATAGTGGGAGTATGAGCGTACTTATTATAGTGGGCACCCAACGAACATATAAGTACCAAAAAAAAAAATTAAGCTTTCTATGAAACAGGTTTTTTTATTTTTGTATTTGTGCACTTGTTAATACTCAAAAGTTACTGTCTCTCTGTTATAATGCAATAACCTGCCATTTTGAAGTTACATAAATTTTTCTTTTACTATGATATATAATAAACCTGTGATTCAGAGGGGTAACTACCATATGTGCAGTGCTAAGGACTAAAGCCCCGTACACACGGGGGAGATATATTGCTCAGCCATATATTGCTGAGCAATATATTGCTCAGTTTCTCCTTTTCATCAGCGACCAGAGATGGTCGCTGATGAAAGGGAACCTCTGCCGGCGGTGCCGCAGAGGTAATCAGCTGGTCGCAGGAGCTTGCGATTAGAACGGGGCTGAAATCGGGAGCGCGCACCCAGCGATTTCAGCCCCAATTGCCCCCGTGTGTACACAGCCTAAGGGGCCCACTGCTGCCCCTTTCACACTCTTCCTGTCACCTACTGTTTTTTTTACTGTCACCCTCTGCCTCTCCCTGTCACCCACTGCTATGTTGAACTTGGGTTGAGGTCAAGGAGGGGTGCCCAAATTATATTTTTGCATCTGGGTTTAAGACCCACAAGTTCCGCCACTGCTGTGATTAATCATTGTGGAGTTGATGAAAAAGTTGCAGAGATCTTCTTCCTTACATTTCCCCTGGACATGTAGCTGAGTATAAATCAATGTGGGATTCAGTTGTACACCTATAATTCACACACTGAAGGCATAATTACCAGTACAGGTTTTAAAAATATCTAAATCTATAACCGACAGTGCACTAAAACAGAAAACTCATTTTAATAAAAAGCAGATGTATTAGGCCTTAACAAGAGATAAATGCAAGGGTGATAAAAGCCCCGTACACACGGGGGAGATATATTGCTCAGCCATATATTGCTAGCAATATATGGCTGAGCAATATATTGCTCAGTTTCTCCTTTTCATCAGCGACCAGAGAGCCGCAGAGGTAATCAGCTGGTGACCAGCGATTATAATGGGGCTGAAAACGGGAGCGCGGCACACTCCCATCACTGGAAATATGGTCGCCTGCGACCATATTTCCAGCGTTTTCAGCCCCTATCGCCCCCGTGTGTACACAGCTTAAGAGAGATAAAGATCCAGCCAATCGGCTCCTTGACTTTTTCCAAACACAGCATGTAACATGGCAGTTATCAGGTGATTGGCTGTACGCTTATCTCTTTATCACCCTTGCATTTATCTCTTGTTAAGGCTTAATTCATCTTCCACAATATAACAAAAAGCATAAACATAAAATGACATAATATTTAATAAAACATATTAACCACTTGTGGTATGCCCGGATGCTGCAGCAGCGGGCTGTCCCGGAAAATCTCCGGGCATACCACTAAAATGAAGGTGTGCACCACTGGCTCATCACCTCATCACCTGTTAGTAGATGCAATCCAGAATAAAGCAGTGCTGCAGCGATGTCACAATAAGTATTGTGATATATTTACCACTTTTCTGTGTCAGTTCTGGTAACGGGCCTAAAGATGCGTACACACGCAGGGGCAAACGCAGGATTATCAGAAGGGGGTTTCCAGAGGGGGGCGGAGCAAAGCACAGAGATGGGCACTTAGGTGACCCAGTATATGCCGGGTCAGTTAAAGTATTATAGATACCGTGCAATGGCTAAGCACATAAGAGACAAATCTCATTGATACCTGGCGCGCTGTAAACCCTTCCGCCAGAGACTACACCTTTTTTTCCCCGCCTCACCACTCACACTCAAGAATCTACTTTATCTTTTGCTGCCCATTGGCCTCAACCCACCTGATCGACTCTTACATTACCCCCAACTCCTGGTCAGATCACTCCTTCCTCACCTCATCCTTCAACCTGCTGGACACTCCAGCATCCAAACCTTCCTGGCGCCTTTAATGAGACTCTCCTGAAAATCCCAAATTTTCAAAACAAGATAAATGAAGCCGGTACTTCTGTACTTTCACGGCGCCACTAGAAATCGCGGTCATCGCGGGCATTGAATGCACTTAAAAACGGCCGCGACGCGATGCCCGCGATTTCCCATAGAGATCAATGTTAAATTTCTCAATGGACCCGATTTTACTGTTAAATGCCTCAATTGACACGATTTTTCCATAGGAAACAATGTTAAATGGCCCACAGAGGCCAATTAGCCACCCTGAAGTGTGAAATGGCCCCCACAATTGTTAACGCCACCCCACGATCAACGCGAACCCGAAGCGTGGCGAGCGCAGCGAGCCCGCGAGGGGCGGCGGTACGCGTCCTACGACCTTTTCATACCCCCACTATCCACGTCGGCGTGGAGTTGAGAATAGAATAGTGTGGCGAGCGGACGCGGATACCTTCACAGGTAAACGCGTCCCTTCGCGGGCTTCACAGGTATCCTCGTCCCCTCGCGGGGCTCGCTGCGCTCGCCACGCTTCGGGCTCGGTGGCTCGCTGCGCTCGCCACACTATTCTATTCTCAACTCCACGCCGACGTGGATAGTGGGGGTATGAAAAGGTCGTAGGACGCGTACCGCCGCCCCTCGCGGGCTCGCTGCGCTCGCCACGCTTCGGGTTCACGTTGATCGTGGGGTGGCGTTAAAAAATGTGGGGGCCATTTCACACTTTACGGTGACTATTTGGCCTCTGTGGGCCATTTAACATTGTTTCCTATGGAAAAATCGTGTCAATTGAGGCATTTAACAGTAAAATCGGGTCCATTGAGAAATTTAACATTGATCTCTATGGGAAATCGCGGGCATCGCGTCGGTCGCGTCGCGGCCGTTTTTAAGTGCATTCAATGCCCGCGATGACCGCGATTTCTGATCTAGTGGCGCCGTGAAAGTAAAGAAGTACCATGAAGCCTTACTTGACTACTTCACTCTTAACGCTAGTGACCAGGGTTGCACTCCACTAGTCTGGGAAGCGCACAAAGCAGTAATCCGTGGCCATATTATTAGCTACGCCTCCTATAGAAATAAAGAACAAAAACAAAAATTTCAATCCCTTCTAGAACAAGTCTCCCAATTAGACACCCGTCATAAGCGATCCCCGACCGACGACAATTACAGGCAACTTTCCAAGGCTAAAGCCTCCCTTAATGCAATCCTCTCAGAGAAAATCGAAAAGTCGCTCCGCTGGACTAATCAGCGCTTCTACAAAAAAAGTAACAAAGCGGACGCACTTCTAGCCAATCAACTAAAAGCCCGTAAAGCTCAATCGGCCATCCCGTCCCTTAAAAACCCCTCAAACACTACATGCTACCACCCTATTGACATCAACAATATATTCAAGGAATTCTACAAACAACTATATAACTCCCCCACTCCCGCTTCCTCCTCCCCCACGTCATCTTCACCATCCAACTATCTATCCTCCTGTTCTCTCCCCGAGATCGACCCTAACACCTCTGCCACACTATGCCGGCCCATATCCCCAGACGAGATCATGACAGCTCTCAAATCCCAAAACCCCTCCAAAGCACCAGGCCCCGACGGATTCACCTTTTCATACTACAAAACTTTCCAACAAACCCTCATCCCTCACCTTTCCTCTACCTTCAATCGTATCCTAAATGGGGAATATTTCCACCCAGACCCTACCAGAGCTGTGATAACTGTCATACCAAAACCTGGCAAAGACCCCCAGCTAGTCTCCAATTACCGGACAATTTCTCTCCTAAATACAGACCTGAAACTCTTTGCAAAAATACTCGCAAATAGGCTCAACCCCATCCTCCCCTCCCTTATTCACCCCGACCAAGTAGGCTTTGTCCCAACGAGACAAGCCCTTGACAACACCAGAAGAACCATAAATCTGATTCACCATGCTAACTCTCTAAAACTCCCCTCCCTACTGCTGGCCCTAGACGCAGAAAAGGCCTTCGACCAGGTCTCCTGGTCCTTTCTCACTCACACCCTTCGTAGGTTCGGCTTTTAGGGACAATTCCTACAGGCCATTCAAGCCCTGTACTACAACCCCTCCACATCAGTCTCTGCAGGAGGTATAACCTCTGACTCATTTAGCATTTCAAACAGGACCAGACAGGGCTGCCCATTATCTCCACTTATCTTCGCACTAATCATAGAACCCCTGGCCACCGAATCAGATCCAACCCCGATATCTCAGGAATCTCGGTCTGTAACGCGGATTATAAAATCTCCCTCTTCGCCGATGATGTCCTCCTCTCCCTAACTAACCCCTCAATATCCCTCCCTAACCTTTTCCAAGAACTCTCCCTGTATGGCCACTTCTCAGGTTATAAAATCGATCATGACAAATCTGAAGCACTTACACTTCACATCCCTAAACCTTCTCTTGATCTCCTTCAATCCAATTTCACCTTTTCCTGGCATAGAGACTCCATTAAATACTTGGGCATACACCTGACAAAAACTTATGCTAACCTCTATAAATTTAACTACCCCCCTCTCTTTCGGGCTATCACACAAGACCTTGACAGGTGGAGTAAACTTTTCATATCCTGGACAGGACGTATAAACATCATCAAAATATCTGTGCTCCCAAAGCTCCTCTATCTTTTCCAGACTCTCCCCATCGCTGTCCCCAAAATAAATCTTGATACCCTCCAAACCACTTATTGTAAATTTGTTTGGAATCACAAGAAACCCAGCATACGCCGAGACATACTTGCCAAGAATCCAACCTCTGGCGGTTTGGGCCTTCCCCTTCTTTCCAAATACTATTATGCGTCCAGACTCAGTCAACTAGTCGCTTGGCACTCCCCTCGTGAAATGAAAAGATGGGTCGACATGGAATCCAACCTAGCAAAGACACTCTCTATTTCCTATTTACCTTGGGTCCCACTTCAACTTAGACCTGCTTCAGCTTTAGCTATACCCACAATATCCCTCACTCTCTCAGTCTGGGACTCACTCACCACCAAGCTCTCACTCACTACACACCCCTCCCCCATGACTCCTCTCAGGCAAAATCCATCCTTCCCACCCGGTCAATCCCTACACATGGCCTCCACATGGTCCTCAGCAGGTATAACACGTTTGCGACACGTCCACGACAAAAACACGCTGCTATCCTTCGCCGATCTCCAGGAAAAACATCATCTACCACATTCCCTCTTTTATCAGTTCCTCCAAATCCGGAGCTTTATCAATTCCTCCCTCTCTGGGACGGGCTCTCTTAGAAACTCCACCCCCATAGAAAGTCTTTGTTCCCAAAGACCTATGGATAAAGGCATCATTTCATACCTATACCACTTCCTTCTCACACCAGATAGCCCTCCTCTAGAAACTCACGAAATTGCCTGGGAAACGGACCTGGAGACTTCCCTAGGAGAAGACTCTTGAAAAGAGATCCGCCTAGCAATCGCTAAATGCTCCATCAGTGTAGCTATTAAGGAAACCTCATACAAAATTTACACCCGATGGTACCTAGTCCCTACTCGCCTCCATGCTATATACCCATCTGTCCCCAATGCATGCAGGCGACAATGTGGATGTGAAGGAACTTTCTTCCACATTTGGTGGTCCTGCCCACGCATCAGGCCATTCTGGAACATGGTACAATCGGTTATAAACTCAACCATCCCAACTTGCCCCCCACTCACACCCACCACAATGCTTTTGTGTGCCCCAGTCGACCGGTTAACCCCCCCTTCTAATAAATTAGTTCTACACATCACCTGCGCCGCCAAACTCCAGATCACCAAGGCCTGGAAAAACCCTACTCCCCCATCCTACCAAGAACTACTAAACCGAATTTGGTTTGTCTCCAAAATGGAATACATAACCAGCCTCCAAAATAACACAGTGGAGAGGTTCCATAAGGTGTGGGAACCCTGGTATGCCTCAAAAAATCTACCCCTCCCGGGACTGGTTTGATCTTCATTGCATCCATATCTTCTTCTTCTGGCAGCCCGACCTAATCCCCCTTGGTCTTTGCTCTCTTCTTATAACTTCACCCTGACCTTATTTAGCTCCCCCCCCCCCCATCAACATCTAAACCACCCACAAACCTCAACGTCTCCCCTCCATGCCTCCTCTTTTCACTTCCCATTTCCCTCCCCTTCCTCCCCCCCTTTTCCTCCCCCAACATTTTCACTTCCCCAACCAACTCTCGTTCCTCTAACCCTACCCCTATTCATTCCCCCTTACCCCCCCCCCCCCTTTTATTAGTTCCTTTAAGTACATCTTCTCTCAGGGAGCGTAATGATTGGTGACCCTGTTGCATCTCCCTCTTCCAATCACCTGCTCTCTCGTTAAATCTGTAACCAATGTACTTAATTATGTTTTGTTTGTCTTCTATCTTCAATAAAAATGTTTAAACAATAAAGTATTATAAATAGACCAAATGTATATTAATAATAATAATAATAATATATGTTTTTTTTTATATATATATATATATATATATATATATATATATATATATACACACACACACATACATACACACACACACACACACACATAACAGCAGTGTAGACCCCTGGGCATAGAAATGTATTGGGGCCACTACCTATACTCCAGCGGTAGGGGTGGGGGGAGCTATGAGCGTAAGCTTTGATGTCACACAGGTGGTAGGGGGTATTATATCAACCGCTCAGCATGAAGGGCCTGGATCAGTAATTTTCACTAATTACCCCTTTACTGCACAGATGGTGGGAGAAGGGGGCTTTGGGCTGAATGAAGGGGTCCTGATACATAACTTCCAGGGTGGTAGAGGATGTTTAATACGCAGAGGAGGGGTGTATAGTGGAGTGGGCTTATTATTCATAATTTTCTGGTGGGAGGACAGCTTGCTTGACTGCAGTTATCTCCAGTTCCCGGAACTAGATTTCTTGGCTTTTAATGGAATTAAAAATTAGAGAATCCCTCCTACCAAATGGTATTGGGGACTCAGGGATCAGAATTCAGGAGGCAGATCAATCTGCCAACGAGTATATAAAACGACATACCAGGTGTGTGGAGCTGGAGCAGCAACCAGCTGCTGGAAGGCTGATATCTCTGGTTCTGGACAGAATAGAGACAAGCTTCTAGTGTCCATCAAAGAGGGAGAGTCCCAGCTTTTGGAATATATTCTCAGAAAAACTCTAAGTCAGACAGAACCTGAAATATCTGACTGGGAAGAGCAATTAACAGGCTTGGATGGGGACCACTGCTTTGAAGTCAGATATCTCCGGTTCCCCAGGGCCGATTTTTAAAATTCTTGTACCCATGGAAAGAGGGGACCCTCAGCTTTCAGTCTAGGACCCTTAGATTCCTGGGGGGGTTTCTGGGTACTCAGAAACCCCCCCTGCGTGCGCTACTGACACGGGGGAGATATATTGCTAGCAATATATTGCTCAGTGTTTCCTTTTCATCATCGACCAGAGATGGTCACTAATGAAAGGGAACCAGAGGGGACCAGCGATTATAACGGGGCTGAAAACGGGAGCGCGCACCCGGCAATTTCCCACACTCCCATCACTGGCAATATGGTCGCCAGCGACCATAATGCCAGCGATATCAGCCCATATCGCTGCCGTGTGTACACGGCTTAAGCCAGATGTGTGCAAAGAGTGAGCAGGTGCCACCTGATGGCAACAGCTGTGTAAATCATCACAGCTTATTCTGGTCCTCACTCCAATGTCTTGCCTTATCTGGAGCCTCTCACAAGATGGTCCCCCAGCTAATGAGGGGAAATTATCCCAGGTCCAAAAGATAGAAGAGATCTCTGTCTGTTAACGCTTTTCCTTGCCTCTGTTTAGTCAGCGGCTTCCTCAGGACAAGTGGGATTCGGTTGTACACCCATAATTCTCACACTCAAGGCACACTTAACAGTCCATGTTTTAAAGCTATCTACTTCAGCAAAGGGGACATATGCTGTGTACACACTGGGGCGATAGGGGCTGAAATCGCTGGGAATATGCCCCGGCGATAAATCGCCGGGTGCGCGATCCCGTTTTCTGCCCCATTCTAATCGCTGGTCGCAGGAGCTTGCTCCTGCAACCAGCTGATTACCTCTGCGGCGCTGCCGGCTGAGGTTCCTTTTCATCAGCGACCATCTCTGCTAGCAATATATGGCTGAGCAATATATCTCCCCTGTATGTACGGGGGCTTTAATTAGTACCTCAATTGATTTTGATTTAACAATCTGTGCATACATATAGACTAAAACCTGAACAGAGGTTGGGTAACATTGGTCTAAAGCAGTGGTTCTCAACCTCGGTCCTAAGGGACCCGCAACGGTGCACATTTTCTAGGACACCTCACAGGTGCACTAATTACTCACTGGCACATTTTAAAAGATCCCAAGTGGAGCTAATTATTTCACCTGTGATTCTATGTGGAGACCTGGAAAACGTGCACTGTTTGGTGTTCCTGAGGACCGAGGTTGAGAACCACTGGTCTAAAGCCCCGGACACACGGGGTGATTTCATCCAAAATCGCTGGAGCGATGGTCGCTAGGAGCATGCTGTCGCAACCAACCCAGTACTGGTCGCTAGTCGGTGGAGCCAGCAGTTTTCTCCTGCAGTCACTCAGTTTTCATCAGTGACTATTGCTGGTCGCTGATGAAAACCATGATAATTGCTGAGTATCCTGAGCGACCAAATCACTCTGTGTCTACGGAGCTTAACATCATGGACAAACCGTTCCAAAGAAAGGGGCAGATTGTAGATCACGTGTTTTTTTGAATCGCTGGAAATATGGTCACTGGCGACCATATTGCCAGTGATGGGAGTGTGCCCCGGCGATAAATCGCCGGGTGCGCGCTCCCGTTTTCAGCCCCGTTCTAATCTCCTGCGACCAGCTGATTACCTCTGCAGCACCACCGGCAAAGGTTCCCTTTCATCAGCGACCATCTCTGGTCGCTGATGAAAAGGAGAAACTGAGCAATATATCTCCCCGTGTGTACGGGGCTTAAGTCAGGCACACTTCTGTGAAATCAAACTGTCCACTCAGGAAGCAACACTGATTGACAATCAATTTCACATGCTGTTGGGCAAATGGAATAGACAACAGGTGGCAATTATAGACAATTAGCAAGACCCCCCAATAAAGGAGTTGTTCTGCAGGTGGTCACCACAGACCACTTCTTAGCTCCTATGCGCAGAATAATAGCACATACCACTTCTCCCCTATAACAACTGTTGGTACATCTACCACTTGGCCTTGCATGCAATGACAATACAGTGATTTAGAGATGTGTAGGTGTGCAGGTACTTGTGTAGTTTCACGGCGCCGCCGCGCGCACAGTCTGTCACAGAAACTTGGCAGCTTGCCAGACGCTCTGTTTAACTGTGCGTGTGCCGCTCTAGCTGTTCTCAGCGCAGCACGTGGCTGCTTTCCATATGTAAGCTACGTTATCAGCGCAGCACCGGGCAGCAGCGCGCTAACAGGTCACTGTGGTACTTGTAGTACCACAGTGAAATAGGCATTCCTGCGCACCGCTGACAACGGGGGCATGTAAAGTGGACACCCCAACACCACGCTGACGTGCCGGGGCTTCTAAACTAGACACCCCGGCACACCGCTATCAAAGGGGGTGTCCCACATGTAGATGCTAAAATTTAGGCGCTAAAGCGTCTGAATCCAGCTTCCCTGCAAGCCGCTAAGAAGGGGGAGTCTGGATGCAGACGCTAAAGCGTCTGCATCCAGACTCCCTGCAAGCCGCTAAGAAGGGGGGCATCTAAATTTAGACGCTAAAGCTTCTGAATTTAGTTGGGTCTAGGGGTACATCTAAATTTAGACGCTAAAGCATCTAAATTTAGTTGGGTCTAGGGGTACACTATTAAACCTTTCCACAATGACACTAGTCGACTCAACAACTGTCGACCTTGTAAATTCCTCTATCCACGCCAACCCGAAGCGTGGCGAGCGGCGGCGGTACGCGTCCCACGACCTTTTCATACCCCCACTATCCACGTCGGCGTGGAGTTGATTTTATATAGTGTGGTAATCCGCGTCCCCTCGCGGAGCTCGCTTCGCTCGCCACGCTTCAGGCTCGGTGGCTACCACTTGCAGAGGAATCAGCTGCTGATGTGGATGCTGTCGGCTCTGCGTCGTCACCATCCTTCTCAAGTAGGGGAAGCAGGGTCAGTGCATACAGGATGCGCTTGAAGGGGTCCTGTGCGCCTAAACTCTGCCTCCACATAAACTCCTGGAGGTACGAGTCCAGGTGATGTCGCGCGGTACCCCTTTGGCGCTTATTGCGCCACTTGCAACTGCCCCACAAGCGTTCAATGTTCTGGGTGTGGACCCCAGTGTCAGGATCCACAAAGTGGTACTTATGATTCACCTTTGCATGCTGGTACCTGGTCTGCTCCAACTGCTGCGTGTTATACGCCCTCCAGCAGTCGCTGTAGACCGTGGTACCCGGTTCCACGTGGGCCTCAATGGCAGCCATTAGGGTGGTCGCATCCCGCCACTCCACTGCAGTGATGAAACACTGGCCTGTCTACCTCGAGATGCCCCCGAACACCCACTGCTGGGGCAGCATCCGTCCCACGTTACTTTTCCTCTTCACATAGAGGCTTTCATCTACCTCCACAATAGTACCTGGCCCTCCAATGCGTTAAGTTGGCGGTCACAGAATTTTATGCTGGTCAGCTCTTCCGCCCAGCAGTAGATGAAGCGGATCAGGGTGACGAAGCTCAGGTGAGACCCCCTGAACCACTGCGCTGACCTGATGCTCAATTTCTTGCGGCAGCTGCGAATGTGACAGCGCCACATGCGCTCCTTCATGCTCAGCCTCATGGGGTGGCCATTGGGGCAGGTCTGGGTCTGCGGCAGGAACTGGTGGTCCTGCAGGAATGCCACCGTCTCCTCCTCTGTCTGCGGCAGACTAAACAGAGTTAGACGCTCCATCGCCATAGTCAGGTTCGCCACTGCCATTATACACCTCCGTCTCTAACACAGTGCTACTACTGACTGACTACGCTAACTGCGTAGCGCTCTGACTGACTACGTTACGCTGTCCGCGCGGTACTAAACACAGACTGTGTGCGCGAAGTGCAGGGAGTGTGAATTCAGATGCTAAAAGCACCTAAAATGTTAGCGTCTACATTGGGGACACCCCTTTGATAGCGGTGTGCCGGGGTGTGTATTTTAGAAGCCCCGTTTGTGTCCTATTTATACGCTACATTACATTATAGCTAGAGTGGCGCGCGCAGCGCTACGCTACATTACATTATAGCTAGAGTGGCACGCGCAGCGTCTGGCAAGCTGCCAAGTTTCTGAGACAGACTGTGCGCACAGCGGCGCCCTGAAACTACACAAGTACCGGTGTGCACCTTAGTAACCTATCCGTGATCTATAAAATAAAAAGTCAGCATTTCATTTGTTGACTTATTTAATCATAATGCACATATGAGTTGATCTGTTTTGCTTGGCCAGTAACTACTATACCACCTGTAAAAGCATGACTTGTTGAGAGTTTCTGAAGATGAGTTGACAATCACCAGCAATGTGATGCCAGCATTACAAAAAGTCTTGCACTTAGCAATTTAATTCTACTAAACTTATCAATTTCAGGTTTAGTAAAAATCTGTGCCATTCCCAGTTTTGGCATTTTACCCTGGCTGTGTTTTTCTCCGAGCTTTTTAGATACCCTGCAATATTTTTAATGGAATTTTGATCCCTTGGTTTGTGCTCAGGTTTGCTTGTTTTCTCTTGGAATCTCATAAATTGTGAAGCACTACAAAAGATGAAGGTTCACAGGCTACAAAAAAGAAAAATATATTGGGAGTTTGTAGTTTAAAAAATTTTGGTGAATCGAGGTTCTGCCTATTACTTATTTTTTTTTGGTGACCAATCTTTTGTCCACAACTGCCTTTAGCTCGGATTGTCTCTACAGTTTGGGGTTGTCTGTTTTTTGTCCAACAGAGTCACCATGGATGAACCACGGACACAATGGATTTTTATACCTTTTTTATATTCCTGATTTATTAAAACCCAGCTGTTGGGAGATTGTGGCACTCCCCCGATATATCTCTAATGTATGGGGACCATAACCTGTTTGGGATTATTTGTCAGAAAGGCCTGTCCTTCCACATACATTTCCATTTACTACCACAAGAGGACAGTATCACATTTTGGCAGCATAATTAAATCACTATTTTGATCAAGTTCTGTTTTATACTTTTCCTGACCCCTTTTTAAACTCTTTATATATAAGACCGCTTTGAGGTTGAATCTCCTACAGTGACAACTGTAACTGATGTAAGCAAATTACATGCAAAATGCTAAATATTCGTATGTACATTAGGAGCTGCATTCACATTTTCTTTTTTCCTTCATTGATACATACTGTAGGTGTAAATTTACTTAAAGCTTCTAAAAATGAAAAGAGATTATACGATAGCAATCAATCAGATTCTGTCTATCATTTCTCTATCTATGGCATCCTAGAAAATCATAACCAAAACTGATTGGTTGCTATGGGCAACATCACCTTGTCTCATTTTTAGTTATAAGGCCCATTTACCATAGGGTCGCATATTCGATGCAATATGTGTGTGTGATCTACCGCTCAGAATCGCACTGCAATATGCAATACTATCAACGGAATATATGTTCCTGCAGACGCAGAGACAGGAGCTTTGAAAGGAGCCCGTCCCTGCGATCTGCTTCGCCGGGTACCTGGGGTCTGTATGTGTGGTTAGCACGGCAGTGTGGCAGTGTAGTCTGTAGCCCATAGACAACAATGTGTAGCCCTGGGGCCTAATGCGATGCTGCCCAATATTGATACATCGGGCAGTATTGCATTCCCATAGAAACCTATGGGGAATGATGCATCCATCGGGGCAAGAGGGATTGCAGCAGATATCAGAGATTCCTGCTGCTGTCACTCCGTGATACACTCTGAGGAAACTTTATTCTTATGGCTATCCTGTTTCAGGGAATAGCTGCAAATATTTAAGAGTAAATGAGCCCATTTAGATAATTTACCCTGTGGAGGAGAATGTGTTTATTGTATAGGAAATAAATGATTTACAACGCAGGTATGTAATACAGGGGGGTTTGTCCCAGGGCCCACAATTTCTGTTGGCAGCCCTGCTAAAACCTGCATTGTTGGCGTGCCTTATGCTGGGTACACGCCTATCTGTCCAATCTATCTGGTGGAAACAAAAACCTGGCAATGTATGCGAGAAAATGACAATCAAAAATAGCTCCCAAATGCAGGAATATTTGGTACTTGTGTAATAGCACGGTTTCCGGCTATGCTACGTTTTCAGTGTAGCCAAACGGCTGCCTAGCGTACTTAGCGTAGTGACTCCGCGGCATTCCGGCTCTGTCCCCTGCGTCCATAGCAAGCCTAGTGAGCACCTCTCACACAGCGCTGGTAACTGCCAGATCTCCTGCGGGGATCATGCGGGTGCCGGCGGAGAGGCGCTCCAGCTGTCTGAGACTCAGTATTTATTGTGGCAGGGTACTGCAACCCTGCCCATGTCCTCTTCAGGGAGAGCCTCCTTTTAAAACCCCCACTATCCATGTCAGCCCGAAGCGCGGCAAGCGGACGCGTTAC